>NC_057865.1:37975934-39470934 GCF_019393635.1 Dromiciops gliroides
GTTATTAGTATTGTATTCATCTATGAAATATGTGGAAAATAGTTATACCTAAAAGAATTGATGAATATAAGAGACACTTAGGCATAATGAAAACCGAAGCAGTAAAACATGGACAAGGAATAGTATTGGGCATAATTGGGATAAAGGAGTAATTTTTCAAGTATTTAAAAATAAAACCAAAATCACAGTAACAATTTTAGATTGGAGACTTGATGGAGATAGGAAGGCCAGGTGGGGTGGTGCATGCCTGTAATTTCCCCTCCTGGGGGAAGCCAGCACTGGTGGATTGCTTGAGCTCTGGAGTTCTGTGCTTCATGGGCTGTGTTAATAAGGTGTCTGCATTACATCCAGAATCACAGTGATGAGCCCCTGCAAGAGCACCAGATTGCGAGGAATGCTTGGACCATCCTGGGTCAGAATGGAGGAGCATAAAGCTTCCAGGATGATTGGTTTGGGGATCAGGACCCTCTGTGGCTGCTGCTCTTCTAGCCTGGGAAAGATAAGGGAGGAAAGTTTTTAAACAGATAGGAGAGGGGCAGCTAGGTGGCACAGTGGATAAAGCACCGGCCCTGGATTCAGGAAGACCTGAGTTCAAATCTGGTCTCACACACTTGACACTTACTAGCCATGTGACCCTGGGCAAGTCACTTAACCCTCATTGCCCTGCCCCCTCCCCAAATAAATAAACAGATAGAAGAAAACATCTGGGACATATAGACAAATAATTCTCCATGGATTACATCAAGTTCTACAGTAGATACTTACCCAGAGATTACCCAAGCAGTTTATCCCATGTTTCTTGTTCCAGGTGCTGCTTACGCACATGCTGAAGATAACATCAGAAAGTTGGTCGAGCAGTGTGGCCTGCCATTTTTGCCCACGCCCATGGGCAAGGGTGTTGTTCCTGACAACCATCCCAACTGTGTGGCTGCCGCCAGATCCAGGTTTGTGGGACAGTTTAGCTGGTTTAAGTTCAGTTAGGATTTTATGACCTTAATGAATCCAGGAAAAATTCATTAGAAGAGTTCAGTCAGGGAGTCATCACACCCACCTTTTAATCCATCCTGACACACCCAGCTGCTCCACTGTCATGCATGATAAAAAGTAGGCTTCCTTTGACAACTTTTCTGAAACCCGTCACATTGTGCATAGGAAGGTAAGTTGAAGTAAGCTTAGGAAAAAACATGTTTGGTGAGTCACCCCATCGTCCTGCAAATAAGTTAATATGGAGGATATTTGGAAACATCAAGAATGTGCTTACTGAGACCAACGAAGAGCATGTTTGCCGCATATCCCTGAACTGGGAGTCACGTGCCAGCTGTCCAAGTGGCCCCAGACGTGACTTTCTGTACTGTCTAAAGATCAGTTGAGACCTGGGGGTGTTTGGCCTGGAAGGAAAAGATCCAGGGGTTGGAGGAGTCATAGTGACTGTTGTCAAAAATTTGAAAGGCTGTCATAGAAGAGAGGAAAGAGGGGCAGCTAGGTGGCGCAGTGGATAGAGCACCGGCCCTGGATTCAGGAGTACCTGAGTTCAAATCTGGTCTCAGACACTTAACACTTACTAGCTGTGTGACCCTGGGCAAGTCACTTAACCCCAATTGCCTCACTAAAAAAAAAAAAAGAGAGAGAGAGAGGAAAGAGATGGGTGTCCCTAGAAGGAACTCAAAGATAAGTGTAGGCTGGATTGAAGAAAAAGCTTCCTAATAAGTAGAAGGATCCAGAGGTGGAATGAGCCATCATGGGAGGAGGGGGGTACCCTCAGTGGATGTCTTTATGCAAGGCTGAATGACTTTGCCAGCTATGTTATAGAGGGGATTTTTTTTTCAGGTATGGGTTGGACTAGATGGTTGCTGAGTCTGAAATCCCCTGACACCTTTTTTCTGGTCTCTGTTCAGTAAAACCATGGTGGTGGTGGTGGTGATAATGAAGAAGAAGATAACAGCTAGCATGTATATAGCATTTTAAGATGTGCAAAGCGCTTTACAGATATGGTTTCCTTTTGCCCTCACAACCACCCTCGGAAGACGTGCTATTGTTATTTCCATTTTCCAGCTGAAGAAACTGAAGCTAGGAGAGATTAAGTGACTTTCCCAGAGACACTTATCTAATAAGTGTGTGAACTCAAGACCCAGAACTCTATATACTGTGCCAACCAACTGCATAACTGTTCTGTTAATTCAGATTTTGTCATAAGCAAATGAATACTGTAACCTAGATCACAAACTGACAAACTACTTAAGAGAATTAACTGTTGCTACATTGTATACAGATATTGCAGTCTCCGCATCCTTTGGCTATCAATTAAATCAGGTTTCATAAGACTTAGATGTGGAAAGCTTTTATTGGTAATTAGTATATGCTCAAAATTAATAAAACTTTATTTCTCCAGAAATAATCTGAGGCAGTTAGGTAGCATGGTAGATAGAGCGCTTGGCCTGAACTCAGGAACACTCATCTTCATGAATTCAAGTCTGGCCTCAGACACTAGCTGTGTGATCCAGGGCAAGTCACTTCGCCCTGTTTGCCTCAGTTTCCTCATCTGTCAAATGCGCTGGAGAAGGAGATGGCAGACCTTTTCAGTATCTCTGCCAGGAAAATCCCAGATGGGGTCATGGAGAGTCCAACATGACTGAAAAACAACTGAACAAAAGAAATAATCTATAACCTAAACTTTTTATATTTTAGACTGACCTTGAAGTTGTCCTAAATTAATGAATTTTAATGCATTTTTTAACCTAATTCAACAAGCATTTGCAGAGTGTTGTGCTGTGCGTTGTGCTGTGTTCCAGAGACATAAAAATAAAATCAGATGCAGTTGGGTTTTCAAATGAATACAGCATCAAGGTCCTTCTCAGCAGAGAGTGCTTTGTTTTTGTCTTTGTATCTCCTGAAAAGGCTTGGAGACAGGTGAGAACAGGGCCTTCGTTTGACTGCAACATAGACTGTGAAGGGACTTTGTACAGATCAGTCTGCAGAGTAGGTTGCACCTGAATTGCCCGGGGTATTGTGTGCCAGGCCAAGGCATTTCTCCGTGAGGGAACCCTAAAGATGTGTAAGCCAGGGACGAGATGTAATCAGAGGTGGGAAGGATGCATGGCGTAGAGGAGGAGAGACTGCCAACAGGAAGGAGGCTTCATTAGGAAGCTGTTTAATAGTCAAAGCAATCGAATTGTCTTCCCATTGGCTTAAAAAAATCTGTGAGTAAAGGACCAGCTTCTCAGCCCAAACTTCATAAACTCTATCGTGCCTGTTGTAGTATCATGGACAACACTTAGGAATTCAAGGTCTTATGATGATGAATAGATGTTTCCGTGAAACAAGCTTAATTCAGGGACATTTCCTCAGCCCAAAACAGACTTTAAATTACTTTAGTAATTAAAAACAAATGGGGCAGCTAGGTGGCACAGTGGATAAAGCATTGGCCCTGGATTCAGGAGGACCTGAGTTCAAATCTGGCCTCAGACACTTGACACTTACTAGCTGTGTGACCTCGGGCAAGTCACTTAACCCTCATTGCCCCACAAAAAACAAAATTAAAAAAACATGGATGGATGGATGGATGGATGGATGGATCTATCTTTTCAATAACAAAGACTGAGAAGTCAAAGAAAATAGAATGACAAACATGGTGTGTTGTTTTTTATGTGTTCCCTCATTTAGAGAACAGCAATCAATAAGGACACTTTCATAAATAAATGAATTTTAATTAGTCATTTTTAGAATGAAAGGTCATATGGGTTTTGGACTCATTTCTATAGTGACAAATTATTTGTTTAGATTTTCCAAACAATTAAAAATAATAATTAAGCATTTCCATATTATAAATGTAAGATATGTTCATTATACCTTGTATCTTTTCATTCTTTTATCAGGGCTTTGCAACATGCTGATGTAATCATACTGCTTGGTGCCAGGTTAAATTGGATTCTGCATTTTGGACTCCCACCAAGATTTCGAGCTGATGTGCAGATTATCCAGGTCTGAGTAAGAAAGAAACTTAAGTGAGAGTTCTCTGTGTTATATTCCTTGAACTATCTTCTTATAATCTTTGCTCGTTGTTCGTAGATGCCTTTTGGATAGGCTCCCTTCTTTTAATTAATTGGAACCATTTTCAAAAACTAGACTGAGCAAAAGCTCCCACTTCATATCGACCTGTACAGAAGTACTAAATTATAAAATAAAGGGAAAAGCAACTCGTTGTCCTATGAAAGGTTTATTATTTTAAGCATTACAATAGATTACAATGACAGTAATGATTTCATCTGATATCACTGGGGAATGATGTAATCCATGTAATTTTTTATAAATAAATAAATAACTTTTTAAAATGCTAATATTTTTCCAATTTTAATTCCTTTCGATGATTGCCTTTCTCACAAATGTTAGACATTGCTGTACTATATAGTGTATAAAACTTAACCTTTTCTCGATGACTCAAAGCTATCATTATCAATTCTTAATTCAGCACGTTGTACTCAGGGGCTATTGAAACTGCTTATATACTTGATAATAATGATCATAAAACCTATTCCCTTCAGTCAGTAGCAGTATGTCATTTTCTAGTACCTATCCTTATATTGTCATATTGAACTAGATAATGACAGCATTTTATATCAGATTAAGCTGTGACTCAAAGTCCGTCACATTCTGGTTCCAACCTATCATACCAGACTTGTTTCCTGTTACACTTGTCTTCATGCACTCCTAGTTCCAGCCAAACTGGCCTGTGTGTTATTTCCCATACACGACAATGTTGTGAGCCTGTCCTCTGTACCTGAGATCTTCTCCCTCCTCACCTCCCCCTCTTGGAATCCTTAGGCTCAGCTCAAGTGCAGCTTCCTACACAAATTCCTCATTGCCCTCCCAGATGTTCAATTTCTTCTCCTCCCAAATTACTTCTGTTTATTCTGAATGGAATTTGTATTTACTTATCTATGTACATGTTATTTCTACTCCTTGGGGAGCAAAGACAGTTTTCATTTCTTCCCTGTTATCTTTGTGTCCCTAATGCCAGACATACAAGAGGCTTTTAATAAATGTTTGTTGACTTGTTCAGCTGAATTTAATTAGAGTGTTGTGCAAAGGTTTGAGCTCACCCACAGGCTATTTTTGCTTATCCTGAGGTTAGTATCTATTCCAGTTGTTCTGGAATTTCTGAAATTCTGACTGCTAGACAAATGGGAGTGATTTGTTGCTTTGCTATGGTTGAATAGAATTTGTACAGAACTGATGGAAACGTTCCAATCTATCAGGTTTGCAATAACCAGATTAACTACTCTTGAATGGAGATACTAAGTAACACCTATGTCAAAGTTCAGGAAGGCTGACTTAAAACTAAGCCCCCATTCACACTGACCTACTTTGGTGGTCATAGTTCACTATTGTATCATGCCTTGGTTTTTTTCTTCTGTTAAGAGGTTGCTTTTAGTAGGACTTGTTGCCTCCCAAAACCTTCTTCAAGAATATTGAACATCCATTACATGGAGCTGAATATATATTTTTGGACTAATTTATTATACTTATTAAAGAACTAACTCATTTTTCCACTATTGGCATTTCTTTATAGGTTGATATCTGTGCAGAAGAGCTAGGGAATAATGTTAAGCCTGCTGTGGCTCTGTTAGGTGATATAAATGCTGTCACTGCACAGGTAAGACCTTATGTAGACATTTTTAGAACATTCTTTTTTGAGTCAGTTGAGTCTTTGAATATTTATTTTTTTTAAAAAATCCAAACTATGTGACTTACTTAGACATATGAAATTGAAGCTCTTCATACTCACATTTATATGTAAATTAGGAATTTCTGGAAACTATATGAATTAAGAGCAAGAAGAGTGCAGTGATATTTCCTTTGGAAGCTCTGGAGTTTGGCAACCATATTTATTGGAGTTATACTTGGGATTTCTCTCTGATAGCAACCTATGAATTCTCTCATTTTATAATTTTGTGAGCTGGTGCAATAAGAGTATTATTTAGTCATTCAGGTGTCCTGAAAAATGTAATTTAACTTTGGAAGGAATGTAATTTACAGACATTAGAAATATTTTTCAATATTTCTTTAGTCAAAAAAAAGATCCATTGATACAGATTTATCATCTGTAATTTGGGACCAGCCAGATCTTGGTATTCTCTTCTCCACTTTGTGCTCCCACGGAAGATATAACATTATAGAGCAATATTTTAGCTGCTGTGTAAAAAGGGCTCATTCAGCCATACTTTTTTTGTTAGACTAGCTCTCACAGCCAAAACGATGGTATTTACCGTGGTAGAAAGGCCTAAACTCAGCGGCGTTCCACATCAGCGAGGACCCCTTCACTGGGTTGAGGCTATTAGAGGAACCTGATCCAGTGCTAGGATTTCAGGTGAATGGGTGGAGTTCCATCTTTACCTATTAGAGGGTATGTGATGAGCTAGGGAATGCTTTACCTTCTGATAGGCCAGTCTGAAAGTGTGTCTCATGATCTGGAGGGAATCTTTGTTGATATGAATAATAAATGTCATATTTTATAAATTAACTTTTTAAAAAATTGGTCATTTGCTACCTTTAAAAAACTGAAGTACAAGTGATATGTGTATTATCCTACAGAAAAGCTTTTTATGCTGGTATTTTGATTTAAGATTTTTTCTTAGCTTTTAGAACATTACAACAAAAGTCCATGGCAACATCCTTCTAGTCCTGAATGGTGGAAGATACTGAGAGAAAAAATGAAGAGCAATGAAGAAGCATCCAAGGTAATAGAAACCTTTGGAGAGGCTCTCAGGTGTGACGGCTGGGCTGGGGCTGGCTACATTTGGGCTCAAAATCCTGAGCCCACTTGTGCCTACTTGCCAACTCTTCTTTAGAGGAGACACCATCTGCTCCTTGAGCCTCAGTTTCCTAAACTGGAAGAGTGGGGTAAATAAAACAACTTCACAGGACTGCTGTGAGAATCTAATGCAATAATAATGCAGCTCTGGAGTTCTGAGTTCAGCATTATGCTAGCTGGTAAAATTTTTCCTCAGTGATGGCTTCTCTAATTTATAATAACTAGCTTCAATTTTCTTCCTCTATCATATTTTCATGAATCAGAATTTCCTCTGGGAAGCACCTTAGTTCAAGGGGAAGAAATAGTCCTTTCCCTCTTTTTATCCTGGCTTTGTGTTCACAGTATTCTTCTTTACAGATATACCCACATGTATCATAGCAGCCTATCAATTAGCAAGAATGTGTGCAAGGCACTATAGGAATACAAAGGGGAAAATAAAAGGTCCTTGACTTCATAGAGTGTTCTGTCTATAGGAGGAGACAACATATACATATATACGTATACACTCAATAAATGCATAAATACATAATAATTTTATTGGGAGAAGATATCCAATAATTGGGGAAAGGCCTCCTATATAAGGTGATATGAACTGAACTTGTAAGAAAACTAAGGATTTTAAGAATGGGATATACAAAAGAAGTGAATTCCAAACATAGTTAGTTAGTCCTTCTTCACAGCCATTTATAAGCATATTCATTGCTATTCATGTATTAATCCTTCTGATAGAATTCCCCAAAACTAGTTTACCTAAGATAGGAACTTTTAATTCTCTCATTATTTTTCTGGGTTTTTTTATTCCCATAAATCCTTACTCTACTAATAAAACTACTTTATTGGTTTTCCCTATAATTTTAGGAATTAGCATCACAAAAATCTTTGCCTATGAATTATTATACAGTATTCTACCACATCCAAGAACAGCTACCAAGAGACTGTATCATAGTGAGTGAAGGAGCAAATACTATGGATATTGGACGGACTGTGCTTCAAAACTATCTTCCTCGTCACAGGTAGAAGGAATTTTTCTTGTAAGAGAATTGCCATTATTTATGTGCACATGTGTATGTGTATTAGATGAATTAATTCAAAATTAGTAAAGCTTCTTCCAATGATTATACATGGTTAGTGAAAAATATCTTGACATACTAAAGCAGTTTTATATGAAGATTTCTTTTTTGTTTGTTTGGTTTTTTTGTGAGGCAATTGGGGTTATGTGACTTGCCCAGGGTCACACAGTTAGTAAGTGTCAAGTGTCTGAGGCTGGATTTGAACTCAGGTCCTCCTGAGTCCAGGGCCAGTGCTCTATCCACTATGCCACCTAGCTGCCCCATATGAAGATTTCTAAAAGTAGGTATTCAATGACTATGTTTCTATCCATTTTATTAAATTTAATTTTAAGATCAAAATTAATTTAAGTATAAATATGTCTCTTACATTGTGTGAAAGCTAATTTTCAAATTTGAACAGTTATGGAATTTTGTAATATTGACTGTCTTTGACAATTGTACAATAACTTTTTAAATGATTTAGAATGTACTTACCTGACTTTTACAGTTTTTCTCAGTCATTTATTGGCTAAGATCCTAAGGATTGTGAGGCTCTGTGGTCTCACAGCTCTGTAGTGTTAATTCTTTTTTTGAGAATGGAAATCATTTGAGCTCTTTCCCTCTAGGCTGGATGCTGGTACTTTTGGGACAATGGGAGTTGGTTTGGGCTTTGCTATCGCAGCTGCAGTGGTGGCTAAGGATAGAAATCCAGAAAAACGTGTGGTCTGTGTGGAAGGAGACAGTGCTTTTGGATTCTCCGGTATGGAAGTGGAAACCATCTGCAGGTAAAAGGAGGACATGCCAATTTTTCCTACATATGAAAAGTTAATGTGCATATAGACATAGTAACTGCTACTTCATCAAACATGGTTCCTAAGTCCTAATGCCACCTACAAAGCCATCCCAAGGCCTTGGCTTGGATCATCTTACTTTTGATTCCATATGACCTGGTGCTTCTTTGAAAAGTGCTGATAGCTCATAGAAGAGCTCACAAAATCACTGCATACTTCCCCTCCAGGGACAGGCTTTTCTTCAAGCGCTATAGGACTCACATTTAAATGATCATCATGATTTTACGTTAGATAATATACATAAGAGTGCTTTGTAGACTTTAAAAGAATATGTGTTAACTGTTTTTCCAAAATGTTGATATTTTCACTTTTAATTGAATTTATATTTTAATAATCACAAACGTAACTTCAAAAAGAATAATTATTTAGTGCAAAGAAGGTATGTTTGCTTTCTTATGCATTTATAGACCAATTGTAAAAATTTTATGGCCTTTTAGAGGTCCACAGCCCAGTGGTTATTTCTCTAGTATTAATTTTCTTATTGTCTTCCATTTTCATTTCTGGAAAGCTCTCAGGAAATTATAGAACATAGTTTATAGCCAGAGTGAGGCTGTGTAGGAGTATTTTATAAATCCACATTTCATCTATTCATACTTCCATTCAAATTAATGTGATATTTATGTACGTAATGATTAAAAAAAAATTTTTTTTTGCAGGGCAATGAGGGTTAAGTGACTTGCTCAGAGTCACACAGCTAGTGTCAAGTGTCTGAGGCTGAATTGGAACTCAGGTCCTCCTGAATCCAGGGCTGGTGCTTTATCTACTGTGCCACCTAGCTGTTCCCCGTAATGATTTTTTTTTTAAGTTTTGATATATAAAAGTTTTGGTATATAAAACTTTGACATTTCAAAGAGAGACCATGAGCAGCTAACAAATAGAAGACCGGACATCTTTAAAAAGTAGTTCTTGGGGGCAGCTAGGTGGCGCAATGGATAGAGCACTGGCCCTGGAGTCAGGAGGACCTGAGTTTAAATCTGACCTCAGACACTTAACACTTACTAGCTGTGTGACCCTGGGCAAGTCACTTAACCCCAATTGCCTCACAAAAAAAAAACAAAAAACCCAACTAAAAAAAAAAAAAGTAGTTCTTGCCTAAATGTTAGCTTGAGCCTCCTAGGATAACTCCCAGTCCCTTGTAAGATGCTTGAATGTATTGGCAAACTCGGAAGTGTTAGAAGTTTCCAGAAAATATCACCTGCCACCAGACGTGACCACATAGCTCAGTTACTTCCCGGCTATGAGTCAACTTGATGCCAGAAAATATGTACCTAGACAATGGAATTCTTAGCTTTTATCACTCACTACAATAATTTCGTGAGATTTCATCTTTTCATCATAATTATATTACCTTGGCTTCCTTGATTTCTTAACGTGTCTATTCTTTGGTTTGTTTGTTTTTTTTCAGCCAGATTGTAAAGCACTTTGAGGGCAAGGAGACTCCTCTTGTTTCTCCTATACCCTCATGCACAGTACTAGGCATATGGGGGCTATTCAACACATATATGCTGATTTAGTTAACTGTGATCTATGACTTCACCAGTTTGAGTGCTCTCTCTAGCAAGGAAGAACTAGGTACTCTCTAAGGCTTCCTTCATAGCGTGTCTTTGAAGAACTCCTCACCCAGTGGCCAGTCTGATAAAGGGCCTCTCAGAATTTGGCCAGGCTCCTCCTGAGAAGACAGGGAGGATGTTACCGTGTCTGCACTAACGACTTTTCTTCCAGCATGGCAGATCCTCCCAGAGCCTGTCCCTTCCTGACCTGGCTTTTGAAGATGCAAGGTCATCCATCTCCGCACCATGATGAGGCATTAAAGGAAGACTGTAGTGGAGACTATTCAGCTAACAATACATAACTTCTGGTCTGACTTTCATATGCACAGAACATGCAGAGATGGCTGTGCCCATCTCTGTTAAAAAATCCATTTTAAAGAGAGGAAGTGGCTTTAGAATGATGAAGGATTTCTTTCCTAGGATTATAGCCCTGGGGCTGGAAGGCACCTTTGTGGTCATCCAGTCCAACTCCTTCCCTTTACAGGTAGGGAGATCAAGGCCGAGAAGGATTAAGTGACATGCCTAGGTCACATAAGCACACAGGGAAACCCAAGAGCCTTGATTTGAACCCAAGCCACTAAGTCTGGTTTCCTCTCATTTGTTTCAGGCATAATTTGCCAATCCTTCTCATTGTGGTGAATAATAATGGAATCTATCAAGGTTTTGATGCTGATACCTGGAAAGAAATAACAAAATTGGGAGAAATTTCCCTAGTGTGAGTATCATAAAACTTGGACTCTCAGACTTATTGAGAAACACATTTTAAGAATCCCAATGTATCTTCTATTCTCATGTTGATTTAGTTTTAAAATTATTTTTAAAATATTCTTTGTACAATTTATGTAATTATAAGGTCTAGATTGTTACCTCCTCTAAAGGCCAAAGATGCTGTCAATGTAGTTCTTTATAAAGTGCTATCCATTTTTCTTCCTTCCTTCCTTTCTTCCTTTCTTTTTTTCTTTTTTTGGCAGAGCAATGAGGGTTAAGTGACTTGCCCAGGGTCACACAGCTAGTAAGTGTCAAGTGTCTGAGGCCGGATTTGAACTCAGATCCTCCTGAATCCAGGGTCAGTGCTTTATCTACTTCACCACCTAGCTGCCCCTTAGTGCTATCCATTTTTGAGAGGGATTAATGAATGTTTAAGTTCAGATAAGATAGTAAATTGTCTAAATCTTGTAAGCGAAAAGAAGTAGTATAAACCATGTTTACATACAAGATTGCTGCCCAGCTTAGTAGAATCTAGCCATTAGGGTTCTTACTCTGGTCCAGCAGGCCACTTAGGAGTGTGATGCTATGTTCTGTACATAGTCTGTAATGACCCGGGGCTTCCTGCCCTTTCCTACCTCACAGAGTCCTCACCTGCTCATGGAAGGGCAGGCTAAGAGGGCATCGTCCTCCTTTCATGTAAAGGGAGATATGTTGAGAGAGAGAGAGAGAGAGAGTGTGTGTGTGTGTGTGTGTGTGTGAATACATCTCACAGTGTATTCCAAAACCAAATGTCAATGATTGGGGATTGCCGATTATGTTGCCCTGTATCCTTTGTCTCCATTTAGTGCATAGAATTGACGGTTGTCGGCTTAAAACAGGTATACAGACTTGAGTTAGCAGCATTGAATATGAATGCTGGCATCACAGGTTCTTTCTGTCACCGCCTGTGATGACTCGATATTCTGCCTTGGCAGGAGCAGGTCCTGTTGATGATGCCCCATCCTATGAGGCCAAGTGACCTTTTGGGTATATTCTGTGGTAAGGTTGTCTTGCTTACTTACTCCACCACAGCTGCCTCATCTCCCTCATCCTCTTCCTCAGTCTCCAAATATCACAGGAATCAGACTGTGAAGTGCACTGATTTGTGTGAATTTCCAATGGCTGAACTAAAATAACTTACAGTGTGCAAGAGTTTATGTCATAGAGACCAGGACCAAGATTGTTATTGCTTGGGAAAGTCCAGTAGGCTCCAAACTACTTTAAATTTAAAGACATTTAAAGCTAAAGGGTCAACATAATAAAAATGATAATACTACCGAAACTAATTTATACTTTTAATGCTATGTCAATCAAATTATTATAGAGATACTTTCTAAAACATGATAAAATAATAACAAAATTTATTGAAAAAAAAAACAAAAGATGTACAATATCAAAGGAAAAGAAATAGGAATGAAGGACAATTAGCATTTCCAGACCTCCAACTACATTATAAAGCATAGTCATCAAAACCATTCTTACCCTGGTTAAAAAATAGAAAGGTAAAAAAAATAAATAAATAGAAAGGTAGCTCTCTTTGTGATAGCAAAGAATTAGAAACACTGGCCCTGGATTCAGGAGGACCTGAACTTAAATCTGGCCTCAGACACTTGACACTTACTAGCTATGTGACATAGGATGGAGCAAGTCACTTAACCCTCATTGCTCCACAAAAATTAAAAACAAAAAAACAAAAGAATAAGTCTGGGTTAAAAGGAGAGATGTAAGAGGATGTTCCTGATCCACCCTTTTTTGACCGTGGGATGTCCACAGGTTTTGCACATTGTGTAAGTTTTAGGAGTTCTTCAATGTATTGATCAGTAGTACTGATTTTTTTCTCTTTTTTCCTTTTTTTGTCTCTAAAAACATTAATTTTTAGATGGGGTGGCTCTCTGGTAAAGGGAAGAGGATTGGTACTAGGGAAAACATAATATAAAAAACAAAAGATGTCAGTAAAGTCTTATTTTAGAAAGTTAAAATAAAATATAAAAATAAACTTTAACACCCTCCCCCCCAAAAAAACCCCTTAAAGGGCCCCTTGAGCCAAAATTTCCCTTCCTGTACCCTCAACTTTGAGTCTTCATCTGGGGCCTGTAGAAGTAAAAACCATCCCAAGGACTCCTGACACCTGGAACTCAAGTATGCCAATTCCCAGGCCTGCATTATACTCTAAAATTAGAATTTTTGTTTTTTGTTTTTTGTTTTTTGTAAAGGTGTTGGAATATTCTAATCTAATGAATCCTGTGTTGTTGTTCGGTCATTTCAGTCATATCCAACTCTCCATTAGCCCATTTGGGGTTTCTTGGCAAAGATACTGGTGTGGTTTGTCATTTCCAGAAATGAATCCAGTAGGGGCAGCTAGGTGGTGCAGTGGATAAAGCACCGGCCCTGGATTCAGGAGGACCTGAGTTCAAATCCGGCCTCAGACACTTGACACTTACTAGCTGTGTGACCTTGGGCAAGTCACTTAACCCCAAGTGCCTCATCAAAAAAAAAGAAATTAATCCAGTAGAATACTATTAATTAGGATGGCTACTAAACTTTCAAGGCTTGATCCACTTACTGGATTTCTGTACAAAATTTGAAATAAGCTCTAAATAAAACAAAGATGACTGCCAGAATTGTAATATCACTACTAACATCACACAAAGTCAAATATCCAAAGAAAACAGTGTCAGTTTCTTTAACCTTCTAACTGGATTTTCCTCTCTTGAATCATCAGAAAGACTTGACTTGATTTCCTGTTCTAGCTTGTGTTGAGTGGGAGCCAGATCAGAGGCTGACTTCTAGACTCTCCCTTGCACATTGGTGCCTGACACCTCCATGGTGAATAATTGATGTTCCTTAGGCAGTGGCTAGAATTATCTTTTGTTTCAAAATTTTTCAGAGACTTTCATAAAAATTTTGTTTTCCTTCTTTGTTGTTTTCCTATCAAGATTCTCTGCTGTGTACAATATTTCACCGTTCTGGTTAAATAACCCACCAATATTCTAGCAACTTTCTTGAATTCTCCTTCTTTCTAACAGTTTCCTCTCTAAGTTAAGTCTTGTTTAGTTAGGTAAATACTTTGTATTTTTTATCTTAACAATTTGCCTTTTTTGTGAACTTATTTTACAAGCTTTAAAAAAATCTATGGAATTATATGGAGTCTAAACACAAGATTTTTATTCCAATTCAACAAATTGTTTCAGAACATCTCTTGAGAAGGCAAACATCAGTACCTATTTACTCGCCTTTTGCAGGGGACCTCCAGTTTCTCTCCTGCCAAATTCCCATTACGAGCAGATTATGACTGCATTTGGAGGCAAGGGATACTTTGTACAGACTCCGGAAGAGCTGCAGAATGCTCTGAGGAGGAGCTTAGCTGAGAAAACAGTGCCGTCCCTTATCAACGTTATGATTCAGCCTCAAGCCAGTCGGAAGAAACAGGTAAGTGCTGCCAGCAGAGAGTCCTCCGGTTCCCCCTGTGTTCGGTGTCAATGCTGGTGTTTAGTGGGTGCCCAGCTGTGGTTCCCCTAGTGCTGCCATCTTCCCCCACCACAATACCCCCATGCTGATGGGATTACAGTTAACTCTGACTTCCTTTTTAGAACAAGGGCAGAGGATAGGTTGGGAGGCTTTTAAAACTCTTGTTGGATTCAACTGAGGTTTTGCCTTTTTTCCTCCCTGCTTTTTGGATTTATAGCCATATGTAGTTGGCCAATACCATAGGATGGAGAAACCTTAGCCAAACAGGGAGGGTGTTAAACATCACTGCCTTTTATAAGTTTTCATTGCTTTGTTCATTAATTCACTTGAATCCTATTTCCAATCTATGTGAATTTATGGCCTACTTCTCTATCTTGTTCACCATTTTAAAAAATTACTGACATTTTGTTTTGATATACCAGATTTTTTTTTTTTTACTAAATCTGTCATTTCATCAGTATAGGGGAAGCAAATTCCTCCACCAATGGAGAACAGCCAAGAAGCTTGCCACTTCTTCTTCTTTTTTTTTAATCATAAAAGTATTTTGTTATTTTCCAGTTACATGTAGAGGTAGTTTTCAACTTTTGTATTTATACAAAATATACCCCTCCCCAAGACAGCGAGCAATCTGCTATAGGTTATATATGTACAATCACATTAGACATTTCTGCATTAGTCATGTTGTGAAAGAAGAATGAGAACAAAAGGGGAAAAAAACTCAAAAAAAAGAAAAAAACAACAACAAAGTAAAAATAGTATGATTCAGTCTGCATTCAGATTC
Source organism: Dromiciops gliroides (assembly GCF_019393635.1). NCBI lineage: Eukaryota > Metazoa > Chordata > Mammalia > Microbiotheria > Microbiotheriidae > Dromiciops > Dromiciops gliroides. The sequence continues at coordinate 37,991,189 of NC_057865.1, forward strand.
CACAGTTCTTTCTCTGGATGTGGAGAGCATTTTCCATCATGAGTCCTTTGGAATTGTCTTGGGTCATTGTATGAGAAGAGCTAAGGCATGCACAGTTGACCATCACACAATGTTGTTGATACTGAAGCTTGTTGCTTCTTGGCCTAGAATATTGCCTGAGATACAGAGAGGTTCAGTGACTTGCCTAGGGCTGCCCAGCCAGGATGCGCCTAAGGTGGGACTGGAGTCTGGGTCTTTCTGACCTGGGGGCAGCTTTCTGCCCACTACATCCCAACGGCCTTGGCACAAACGAGGTTTCCTAACAAACCCCTCAAAAAAGTGCATTTTAAGACCACACACATAGAGCCAAATAAATGTTGGTTGTTGTTACTATTATTTATTATTATTATTGATTTATGACAGAAGGGAAGGGGTGCTTAATTTTGAGATCTGATGCTCACGTTGACCATTCGTTTGCCCGGAATGATATCCTCCTCCATTGGCGTGGCTAGCTCTTCTCTCTTAGCTGGGAACTCTGTACTACACCTTTCCTATCCCCAGCCTCTGTCTTTGTGCCTTGGCCGTAGGCTCCCTTCTTCCTTTTAGTAAATTAAGAGTGGGACCTACACCCTCCAGCTTGGAGTGAAGATCCTTCCATGTGCACTGCCTAGAGCAACACACATGCATTTAGCAAAGACTCCTGTCCATAAGAACTGTCAGCAGAGGCCATCTGCCTGACTGGAAGGAGTTCAGAGTGAAGGAAGGCAGCAGGAAGGGGCTAAGAGGAGGGGAACAGAGACCGACAGGTGCTGCTGCTGTGAGGAGCCTTCCAGCCTGGCGTCCCCTTCCAGCCTGCTGTCCTCTGGGGGCCTCACGGCCTCCACGGGCCTGTCTTTGGCTTCTTTCGGTTCACCGAAACTGATGCAGGCCGGCCAAAGGCCCAGAGACTGGTTTATAGACCAGAGTGCTCTCTGTAAAGTCGCTGAGAACACTGAGCTCGCAAATCCTGGGCCGTTGCCCCAGTACGGGGCTAAGTCCCTATCCCCACCTTCACCTGAACCCTTTCCCCAGTGGCCTCACCTACAGATGGCTGAATTTCCTTTTCCTTATCATGGATGTAACACACTGTTGATTCATTAACATTGAACCGACAGCCAACAGCACCGTAACTCATGCCTGGCTGAAGCTTCTCTCACACATCACACCCTTCTCAACAGGGACCATTTTATTTTGTTTTGGGTTTTGGATTTTTTTTTGGTGAGGCAATTGGGGTTAAGTGACTTGCCCAGGGTCACACAGCTAGTAAGTGTCACATGTCTGAGGCCGGATTTGAACTCAGGTCCTCCTGAATCCAGGGCCAGTGCTCTATCCACTGCACCACCTAGCTGCCCCAACAGGGACCATTTTAAACAGGAAAATCGTCAACAAAAGCACAGAAATGCAAAAACAAAAAACAAAACAAAACCCCAAACCCCACAGCACTAATTAGATGGCAAAAAGGCCACTTGCTTACAGTAGGAGACCTGAGCCAGGAAGGCTGATCGCCACCTTCTTTACCTTTAGCAAGGATAGTGTTACAAATTTTGTTCTACTCTAAATACCTGCAAGTAATTCTGAAAGCACCATGAATATGATTTGGGGGTTACAGACAAATTTTACCAAGTAGGCAAATTCACAAACAAGGATCAGCTCTACTTCTCTAGTGACTGGGAACACTCAGGGCCATTGTCCGGAGCAGTCCCCTTCCTGGTAGGGAGGCTCCTGGGAAACCACTAATCAGATGACCTGATAAACATGGAACCAGACAATAGTTTTATAGGATAGTTCTGTCTCTGTTCCGATTGCATCAAGTTATCATATCTTCACTCTAGAAAACAGCTTTCTTTTGACTGGAATGGGTATATCCACCAGAAAAATACAATCTCTCTTTTTACATTTTAGAGCCAGAAAGGACTTTATACAGGGTAATTCTGAATATTTCCATTTTTAATGACCTCTCATTCTTTTAAACTGTATTTTATCCTTCTAACGTGATCATGAAATGTCAAAACCCTTTTGACAATAGGGAGTTCTCTCCCATTATTTCTGCTCTTGACTTTATCATACTCTGAGTTTCTGACTTCAGTTGTTTTTGATTCTTCTTTATTCAGTCTGTTCCACTGATCTACTTTTCTCTAAAATACAGACTCTTTCTCTTGAATGTTGGTAGAGAAATATTGCTAAATTTCCTTTTTCTAGATGGCTTAATGACCATCCCCTTCCACTTATATTCATTTCAAAATAACTTTCACAACCTTTTGAAATTCAAGTTTTCAGATTGTTTCCTGATACTATAAAGAGGACTTGATTATTTTAATTACTAAATTGTATCCAAAATCTAGATTGTTTGGGAATATTTCCTACAGAGAATTAATCCTACCCTTTGTACAAGGATTTTTCCTGATGCGGGTGTTATAACTTGGTTTTGTTTTTGTTTTTGTGAGGCAATTGGGGTTATGTGACTTGCCCAGGATCACACAGCTAGTAAGTATTAAGTGTCTGAGGTTGGATTTGAACTCAGGACCTCCTGACTCCAGGGCCGGTGCTCTATCCACTGTGCCACCTAGCTGCCCCTTATAACTTGGTTTTTTATTATTCATCTTGTGACCTATCATTGGGGTTCAAATGGCTTTGAACCTTTAATCTCTATTCAAAAACTATAGCTAATGGAAAAGAATCTAGAGACATATCCTAGGAAAGTGAAGACAACCAAGCAACAAGGCTTACCAACCCTTGTTTGAATGACTTCTGGAAGTATCTTGCACTGAAGTCCTGCTGTGGTGTCTCATTGTGACTTGATGGGGTTCCTACACTAGCCAAATATGAACTCTGGGAGGTCCCAGCAAGCAGACCATGCTTTAAGCACTGACCACCCTAGGACAGGCCCTCATCTCCTGTCTGCACTATTGCAATGACATCTGATGTGTCAGCCACTAATCCATCTTCCGCTCAGCCGCTAGAGATTTTCCTAAGACAAAAGTATGATCATATCACCCTCCCTCCCACTCAGTAAACTCCTGTGGCTCCCTATTGCCTCCAGGAGCAAATACAGAATGCTGTTTGGCATTCAGAACTCTCTGCACCAGCCCCTCCTACCTTTCCAGGTGTCTTATACGTTGTTCCTCCCGCTTCTCTCCCTCCAGTATCACGTCCTCTTCAGTCTCTTGACTCAGTGCTTTCTCTGGCTGTCCCTTATGCCTGGGACACTCTCCTCTGCTCTGACTGCTGGCCTTCTTGGCTTCCCTCAGTTCTGGCTAAGATCCCACCTTCTTTAGGAAGCCTTCCCCAATCCCTCCTAATCCCAGTGCCTTCCTTCTCTTAAGGATTTCCAATTTATCCTGTACAGTTTAGTTGTGTGTATTGGCTTGTCATCTTCCCCATGAGAGCGTGAGCTCCTTCAGGGCAGGGACTGTCTTTTGCCTCTTTTTGCATCCCCAGCACTTAGCCCAGTGCCTGGTACATAGTCGGCGCTTAATAAATGCTTCCTAGCTGACTGAGCATGGCCCCAGTGATGACGAATTTGGGAGCGGCTCGACAGAGGGTGATCACCAGCCGATGGGTTTATTTGTGGTTGTGGCCACAGCAACTTCCATGGCACAGCGGTCTTGAGAGTCTCATCTCGTGAGGAAATACCCACCTCTTTGAAGCGACGTGTCCATTTGAGGATGTGAGGGAATGTCCACGGCCACCCCGCTTCTTCAGGCTGGCCACAGGGGGACAGTTCTAGCAAACTGATCATCGAAGGGACAGCCCATGACAAATATTTCCTGCCTGCACGACTGTGCTCATGGCTGACTGTCATTCTTCTCTCTTCCTAGGATTTTCACTGGCTGACTCGCTCTAATATGTGACTGGAGCTGCTCAGACTCCTGACTTGAGGGGTCCATCCTTTCCAGCTGAAGGACGGCTGGCATCTACCGCAGACAGCAACATTACCACAGTTTTTCAAATTGTGCTGAGCAAAAGGAGAAAAAACTATCAGACAGACATAAAAAAACGGATTTGCAATATTTTTACCAGGGTTATTCAGTGGAAATAGCTATTTGAAGATACGGTAAAGATAGGAATCGTTTAAATCATGGTATAATAAGCCTTTTTGTTTTGCATAAAATTAACATCTGTTTGAATACATTCTTAAAATTGGGTACATTTTTTAAACATTTTTTTAAAGCAAAAAAAACCTATCAGGTGCTGTGGAACATGCCTCTTGGGTAGACCTACATAATAGATCATGAGTACTAAATTGTATCTCTATATGTCTTGTCTTATTTACTGTGGGCCTCAGTTTCCTCTTCGGCTAAATTGGGTTACTTACTCCCTTTTCCCTGACTCAGGATTATTGTAAACGGGGTTTTTTTTTTTGGTTTTTTGTTTTTGTTTTTTTGCAGAAGCAAATCATGATTCACAAAACAAAAATCACATATAAAAAATGGGATCAGGAGTAGCATAATTTTTTAAATGAACCCAGAGGTTGTTTGACAGTCTTAATTTAATGCAGTCAGATCAGTCAATGAGCATTTATTAAACACTTTACTCCAGGCACTGTACTAAGCTCTACACCTTACCACCCCTCAAAAAAAAAGATAGCTAAAAAAAACCCCAGTCCCTGCTTTTAAGGATTCACAACCTAATGGGGAAGAAAACATGTGAACAGCCATATACAAAGAAGATAGAGACAAAATAATTTGAGGCAGCCATGTGGTGCAGGAGACAGAGCCCTGAGCCTGGAGTCAGGAAGATCTGAATTAAAATCTAGTCTCAGGGGCAGCTAGGTGGCACAGTGGATAGAGCACCGGCCCTGGATTCAGCAGGACCTGAGTTCAAATCCAACCTCAGACACTTGACACTTACTAGCTGTGTGACTCTGGGCAAGTCACTTAACCCTAATTGCCTCACCAAAAAAAAAAAATCAGTCTCAGACATTTACTAACTGTGACTTCAGGCAAGTCAGTTATCTCTGTCTGCCTCAGTTTCCTCATCTGTAACACAGAGATGATAATCACAGCACCTACATCCCACGGCTGTTGCGAGGATCAAATGAAATACTATTTGTAAAGTGCTTAGCACGGTGCCTGGCACATAGTCAGCCCCATATAAATGTAGCTGTTGTCATCATGATCTAAGGGAAAGCGCTATAATGATACAACATTGCATGTCAGATTCATAATTTCTCAGTATCGTTCCAGAGAGTTTCTTAAACGTATACACGAGTTGGAACATGATACACAGGTAGAAATTCAGCTCATTTACCCAAATTGGCTGTATTACACTCTTCAGAAGATCTTATTGGGGGTGGGGCACTGTACTGTATGACCTTAATTATGGAAAGAAGTCAGAGATTCAGGCCGGAAGATTTATGGGTGCCCATTCTTAGCCAAGAAGTTATTGCTGAATTTCTGTTTGGTATGACGAAAGTATTGATTTGCATTAGTTCTTTGTCTTAAATGGTACCCACTTTCTGTTTTGTTTGTCAATAATAAGGCTTGTGAATTTATGTTTGAAGTCCTTGGGCCGTGTAGAACAAAGATGGAAAGAAGCCCACTGCCCACCTCCCCCACTGGCCTAGAGCGCATTGTACCAGGCAGATGAGCATGAGACTAGACAGCTGGAGATGGGGTAGGGAGGCCTGTGACGACACATAAGTCATGTGGATTTAGTGATGCTGCCCTTTCCCATTGGGGGAGGCTATAATCGGGATAGTTAACAAAGCAGGATTGAACCATTTAGCTCCGACCTTTGACCCAAATGTTTGAATGGGGCAAGCCTGCTAGGTACCTTTTCTGAATCCCAAAAGAACCAGGTCTGACACCTTGACTAGATAGGGGGCAGTTAATTCAATTTGTATTAATCTGAACTTCTTTTCTTTTGTTTTATAAAAGTAAAAAGGGAGTGCCACTGTCCCTTGGGCCAGAAAATTAATATTAAGAAAAATATAAACCTTTATGATGACCTTTCAAAATGAAAATATTTTATTATATCAATAATTATTTTTTAGATCATAATAGTGCTTTTTCCTCTTTCCTGTAGTATATGGGGGGGTTTTGTTGTTGTTGTTGTTGTTCAGTCAGATCCAACTTTTCATGACCCCATTTGGGATTTTCTTGGCAAAGATACTGGAGTGGTTTGCCATTTCCTTCTCCTACTTGTTTTACAGATGAGAAAACTGAGGCAAGCAGGCAGGGTGAAGTGACTTGCCCAGGGTCACACAGCTAGTAAGTATCTGAGACTGGTTTTGAACTTGGGTCTTCCTGACTCCAGGCCCAGCACTCTATCCAATGTGTCACCTAGCTGCCCCTAATGGCTTTTTTTTTTTAGTGAGGCAATTGGGGTTAAGTGACTTGCCCAGGGTCACACAGCTAGTAAGTGTTAAGTGTCTGAGGCCGGATTTGAACTCAGGTATTCCCGATTCCAAGTCCAGTGCTCTATCCACTGCGCCACCTAGCTGCCCCCCCAATGGCTTTTTACCTAGGTTCAAATGTATAGACTATCCAAATGTAGTAGAAAGGCCAAGCCTATTTATGTATTAGAAAGAGTATACCAGTTGTATGCTTTAAGGATCCAGTGTACCAAAATCACAAGGTTTAGGCTATGAGTGGCCTTGACAATCGTCTAATCCCAAACCCTGAGTTTTGGAACCTTAGGCCAGAGTGAACAACTTGCCCAGGGTCACACCAGAAGTGAGTAGCAAGGTGAGATTGGACCCCAGTTCTCTGGTTCTAGATCTAGTTCCCCTTCCACTGTGTCCTGCTGCCTCCTAAGCTAGGCGGGATTTTTCCCATCACAGAAGAATTCCCTTTACTAAGGAATTCCTTCCTATTTGCTCACTAAGGGAGGTTTTAAAATATTTTAATATAACCCGTCACTTTCTTGACTGAGTCATGAGGAGATAGTTTAAGCTACTGTTTAGGATTAACAGCCCATAGATGAACAATCAGAAATAATGCCTCTGTATCCCCCCCAAATGAGTTTCCCATCCTGACTTCCTTGGCAACTAGGTGGCACAATGAATAGAGTGCCGGACCTGGACCGAGGAAGACCTGAGTTCAGATGTGTCCTCAGACACTTACCAGCTGGGTGACCCTGTAAAAGTCACTTAACTTCTTTTTGCCTTAATCCACTGAAGAAGGAAATGGCAAATCATTCCAGTATCTTTGCTAAGAAAACTTCACAGATAGGACTGGTGTGCTGTGGTTCACAGGGTCATGAAGAGTCAGACACAACTAAACAACAATAATTATCTCCATTTTACTGTTAAAGAAACTAAGGCAAACAAATAGAGGGACTTGCCCAGGGTCACACAGCTGGTAAGTGGCCAAGCAAGTTTGGAACTCATGTCTTCCTGTCTCCAAGTCTAGCACTCTATACACCATACCATTTATCTTGCCTTTGCTGTGTGTTATCTGACAGGGGAAAAAACTGAGGGTTACTTGGTTTCATGTAATCTTATTTATATTATTTTCATTTTGTTCTTGTGAACTGACATCAGCAACAGAAAAAGAGAACCACAGATTTTCAGATTGTTAATAAGAGATCTTGGTGACCACGTAGCAAGGCCCCTGCCTGAACAAGTGTCCCCTCCACAGAGTACCCACCAAGTGCTCATCTATCCTTTGCTTGAATGCTATTTTTTTTTTTTTTGGTGAGGCAATTGGGGTTAAGTGACTTGCCCAGGGTCACACAGCTAGTAAGTGTTAAGTGTCCGGATTTGATTTAAGAGGTCGGATTTGAACTCAGGTCCTCCTGAATCCAGGGCTAGTGTTCTATCCACTGCACCACCTAGCTGCTCCTTGAATGCTTCTATGTCTTTCTACTACTGTTTTTTGGGCAGGGCAATGAGAGTTAAGTGACTTACCCAAAGTCACACAGCTAGTAAGTGTCAAGTGTCTAAGACCAGATTTGAACTCAGGTCCTCCTGAATCCAGGGCTGGTGCTTTATCCACTGTGCCACCTAGCTGTCCCCCTTGAATGCTTCTAAATGAAGGAGAGATCATTCTTTCCAGAGGCAGCCTCTTTACCTTTGGGGGACTCTGATTGTTGGGAAGTTCTTCTTTTAACATCAAGCCTCAGTTTGCCTCTTTGCCATCTCCTCTGCACTCACTCACTCAGCGTAACACAGGCCCTCATTGTTTATCACCCACACTATTGCAGTCACCTCCCAGTTGGTCTCCTTGCATGTCTCTCCCTGACTCCAATCCATGGTGCTGAAGTTCCGATTTTTTTCCCCTCCTGTAGAAGCTTTAGTGACTCTTTCTAGAATAAACACCACCTCATCTACTTGCGTTTAAAAGCCCTGGCCAGGTTTTCACTGTCTGCCTGTGCTTTCCCCATATACTTGGGAAGAGTCTTAGGCCCAAGGGTCTGGCTACATCGGCCTCTCAAATTCCTTCTTCCTTCTTGATGTTCTAGCTTGTGAAGATCTTTCTGAACCCTGACTGTCCTAGTCGATCAATAAACATTTACTGAGTCCCTTCTTTAGACAGAGCACAGGGCTAAGTGCTGGAATACAAAGACAAAGCTGGGGGCAGCTAGGTGGTGCAGTGGATAAAGCACCGGCCCTGGATTCAGGAGGACGTGAGTTCAAATTTGACCTCAGACACTTGACACTTACTAGCTGTGTGACCCTGGGCAAGTCACTTAACCCCCATTGCCCTGCAAAAAAAAAAAAAAAAAGACAAAGCTGCCCTCAAACAACTTCTATTCTTTCAGGGCTTGTCCAGCGTGTCAGCCAGCCCTTCCAGCTTTGCTTCCTTAGCACGCCCCTGAACTTCAGTACGTCTCCAGGACCCATGATCTTGTCAGTGAGTTCATCTACTATGATGCAGGGGACAAGCCTTCTATGCTTCTTGGATGCCCCCATGAGCTCCTGCAGACAAAACAACTCATTACCTCATGGCCAGCATCCTGTCATTTATAGGGTGCTTTAAGTGCTGGGACTTAAGGTGCTATTATTAGTCCCATTTTACAGTTGAGGAAACTGATGCAGCTCTCCAAACTAATCTACACTGTTTCTCCCTTGGTCATCCAGGCCTACATTTTTGAAGTCTTCAGCTTGGTAGAAACCATAAGATTTTAGACTCCCTCCAGGCCCTGGTGAAGCACCAGAAAGGCACATTAGTGGGAGAGATCAGATAGCAGGTGGTTCAAAAGAAAGGTCACATTCCTTTGTAAAGTTAATTTTTTCAATGATTCACAAGAACTGGGGAGCCAAGAGCCCCTTGAATTGAAGGAACACAGTTTGTGGGAGCTTGGGCCAGTAGCAGAGGCTAGACACTTCCCCATCCCCCAGAATTAGCACTTTTCCACTGTACCGTGCCTTAGGATGGCAAATCAGAGATGTGGTTTGTTTGCTTTAAGAGATTTTACTCCTGCATGTATGGGGAGAGAGGTAGATTTTTCTTGTCATCTATTTTGCTTTATTATTATTATTATTATTTTGCTTTAACTAGTAGTTTGGTTGGTCTAGAGAAAGGAACTTTGGCAGGGGCTCATGAGCTTTGGTTCTGAGTGGATGCTGATCTATCTATCAGTGTGCCAGTGACCTTCAGGAGATTTTTGGAAAGGAGAAGGGAAGGAAAGAAAGAAAGAAGGGAGAAAGGAAGGAAGGAAGCAAGCAAGCAAGCAAAGGAGGGGGGGAATGAGAGCAGAGGAGAGATGGAGGTACCCTGATCAGGATGGGCTGCTGGGCTGTTTAGACAGTGGGCATCTTGGCAGGCAGACACTTCAGAGGGCTGACTCGGTGGCCTTGTTGATGACAAATTGCAAGGAGCGGCCAATTTCTGTTTCTCCGTACCCAGCACTGCAAGGCCACAAGGAGTTAAAGCCTTCAACTTGTGCAGCAAAGTGACAGATGGTGTTTTGCCCATTTCTCCTCCTGTTCAGGCTTCCCTGGAGCAGAATGCTTTCCCAGTTGAGTCTGGCATCTCTCACTTAGTCATGATTCTATGAGCCTGCAAGTCTTTTCTCCCAGGGAATCCCCCTCCCCACTCCACTGTTTGGGCCTCCTTTTCTTCCAGTGGTGGGTGATGGGTCTTTTCCTCAGGAAGTCCTTTCACTGATTCACTTTGGTAAATGACACAGACTCATGGCTTCCCATCATCCCACTGCCAGTAACTTTCCACAGCCACTGGCCCTGGCTTAGCTCCAGGTTTCTTCCTTCCAATATCGGGACCTTGGGACTTTGGCCCTCCCTCTTGGCTCCTTCAGCCAAACCCATGCTCTGTCACCTGGTCAGAGGGCCAAGGTTCTTCCCTACAGTGTGAGGAAATCTGGGGCAGGAGCCAAGTGCAGGAAGCTAAATGGTAAATGGCCAGCCCCATTTCTCCACTGAATTTGGCCTGACCTTCCCCAAGAAGGCTCTCAGTCACCTCTAGTTTCCCATGTCCTGCCTTCTTCTGCTAGCCTGGCACAGTGCTCCTTTGCTCTCCTAGCTGTCCTCGTATCTGGGGAAACAAAGGCCATCTCCCATATGCCCCTTTCTGATTCTTTGTTACCTTGGCCATGCTCCAAGCCTGATGTACTGAGCCAGTGAGAGTTTTTCCTTTGTCCAGAGACTTCCCTGGACTGGGCTCTTTCTTGGCCCAGGCCAGCGTTCCTCAGCAGCCATCCCTCCAACGACTCCAGCCATTTCTCAGGACCACCCCCTGATGCCTTTTAACCTCAGTCAAATACAGCAGTCTTCTCCCGGTGTGCCCCAGTTTCTTTAATAGTTCCTTTTTTCTCCTTATCCTTAAACCTCCTTCTCCACCCAAGTCCCAGATGGGAGACATTTTCATCACCTTCACTCCAGGGCCCTGGGACGAGGCCAGTAAAGATGATGGCAGTATTCCAGCTTACCTGAATCTGAAGGAGAACCAGCACCAATCCATGAATCTTCATGAGAATGTGCAAATTAAACGATGTAAATCAACATTTCAATTTCTTTTTAAAATGAAACTTTGTAAGTCAATATATCAATATTTCTTTTTTTTCTGATTTTTTTTTTGGCAGGGCAGTGAGGGTTAAGTGACTTTCCCAGGGTCACACAGCTACTAAGTGTCAAGTGTCTGAGGCTGGATTTGAACTCAGGTCCTCCTGAAACCAGGGCCAGTACTTTATCTACTGTACCACCTAGCTGCCCCCTTTTTTCTGATTTTTTGAATATTCTTCTAATCAATCAGTCACCAAGGATTTCTTAAGTGCCAACTTTATGGTGGGCACTATTTGGGGATGCTGGAGATACAGACAAAATGGAATCATTTCTGCCCTCAAGGTAGACAACACATCCACATATAAATTATATACAAAGTAAAATACAAGGTGTCCAGCAAGGTCCCCAGCATATTGGATGGACTCCATGAGGCAAACTTAAAGAAAAACATGGACAAGAGTCACGTAGGAACATTATCCCCTGAGACTTCTAGGGAGCACCCTATCAACCTCCATCTAGGTCACCTGCCTGTGACAACTTCTTTCCTGAGACATCCCAGAGAGTCTTGCCTTAGACGTGGACCCAGCTCTGTGGTCTGTAACCTCTGCTTTCAGCCCCAAGGTAGGCCAGTTGTGGCTTGTTGGCCTCACGATCACACTGGATCCAGACCATCTGACTGTGGCTTCCTTCTTGAGACTTCCCTTCAAAGAGCCGTCCCTTCAACAGCTCTGGAGCCAGGCCTCAGGTCTCTGTCTTTTCTTTCTCTGGTGCTCCAAAGGTTGTCCCAGGATCAGATAAACATTAAACTGCCAGGTCCTGCCTCTTGTCTGAACTCCCCAAGCTGTATCTTCACCTGCTCCTACCTGTGGTGAGTCAGACCTCCTGGGCCTTGTGGAACTCACTACCTGCCATAAGGCTGGGTGTCTACCTGCTTCCTTCAGTGGTAGCCACTGCTCATCTTACAAACTTATTCCTCAATGGCTAGTGTAGTTCCCCTTCTATCATCCTCTCTCCATCCCAGTGATTCAGAGCCTCTGGCTGTCATTGTACCAACCCCATTCCTCATCCTCCTCGGCTCTGACCTCTGCCCAGCCCCATGTCCTACTCCAGATGCCCTGTGCCCTCTGGAATGCCTCTCCATACTTAACACACTTGCATTTATCCAAAACCTTTTCCTTTTTCACTCTTCCTCTTCTGTCCCTCACTGAGACCTGGCTCTCTCTTTCCACCCTCTCAGATTGAAAAAAGTGGCCATTTGCTGAGAGCTTTCCCTTATTCCCTCTTCCAAACCTCAGATCACTGATATCTTCCCTTGGTATCTCCTCCTTTATCCAACACTCATATGATAAGATGGCCCCTTCTTCTTACCAAGGCACACCCCTTTGCATGGACCTGTGAGCACCTAGCTGACCACTTCTTCTTAGCCCCCGAGGCTGCGCGTTGGTCCAGATCATACCTCCTAACTGTAGGCGTCTCCCGGGGCACTCTCCTTGGCAAGGTATTGGAGATGGGGAATTAGAGAGAGTGAGGAGTCCAGGATGACTCCTAGGTTGTGAACCTGAGGGCCTGGGAGGCTGGCGTTGCCCTCTAAAGTGATGGGGAAGGTAGGAGAAAAGAGAAGAAGTTCTGTTTTGGATATGTCGCGTTTAAGATGTCTGCTGGACAACCAGCTCAAGATGTCAGAAAGGCAGCTGGAGATTTGAGTTTAGACGTCCGCAGAGAAGAGGTATAGGACAACAGTTAGTGGGGATGGAAGGAGCCAAAGAGGGCTCTTCCAGGATGGGAGAGACATGGGCCTGTTTGGAGGCAGTAGGGAAGGAGCCAGGAGAGGGAGAGACTGAAAATAATTGAGAGAGAGAGAGGGGATGACAGAGGAGAACAGTCTGTTAGAGGAGATGGGATCCTTTGAGCAAGAAGAAGGGTCGGCCTTGGTGAGGAGAAAGGCCACTTCATCATTCACAATGGGTGAAGGAGAGGACAGTGGCTGAAGGCTTCCCAGGGATGTGCGACAAGGAAGAGGAGAGAAGCTCACCGCAAACCTTCTGTACAACAGGAGGCCGGTTCTCAGCTGACTGAGGAGGGGGAGGGGAGCCAGGGAAGGTTTGGAAGAGCCTCTGTGGAGGGTGGGAGAGTGAGTGCCTAAGGCAAGGTTAGGGTGGCCTCCAAGCAGTGAGGATCCAGTTGAGGGGAAGGAAGAAGGAAAGATGTGTTGATGACTCAAATCCCACCTTCTTCAGGAGCCATTTACTGGCTCAGTTAGGTGCAAGGCCCCTGTGATGACCCCAAGACTGCTGGGCAAGGGTTGAACCTTCCAGAATGTCCTCTACGCTAGTTAATCTCTTTGGGATCCTCTAACCTGGAGCTGGTCCAGGTCCAGGTCACACTTTGATTGCTCTGGAAAATCTATAAAGAGAAAAGACGGGGATAAAGCATCCTCCCTGGATTCAGGAGGACCTGAGTTCAAATCTAGCCTCAGACACTTGACACTTACTAGCTGTGTGACCCTGGGCAAGTCAATTAACCCTCATTGCTCCATTTGAGAGAGAGAGAGAGAGAGAGAAGAGGGAGCATCCTCCAGGACACAACTGGGGAAATTGAGCAGCGTGGTTTAGGAAAGAAACTTGGCCTTGAAGTCAGAAGACCTGGATTTTCATCCTACATCTGCCATTTACTGGCTGTGAGGGGCAGAAAATCACCTCACCTCCTTAGTCTCTGATCGCTCATGTATAAAACAGAGACAATAACAACAACAACAACAACAATATTAATAGTGTTTAATTAATGCTTTAAGTTTTACAAAGTGTTCTATACATATTATCTCATTTAATTGTTATAAAACCCTATGATAGGTGCTATTATAATCACCCCCATTTTACAGATAAGGAAACTGAGGCTGAGAAAAGTTAAGTGACTTGCCCAGTGAGTGAATAGCTGAGGCTGAATGGGGGAGGGGGGGACATCAGAGGACAGGGCAATTAGGATTAAGTGACTTGCCCAGGGTCACACAGCTAGTAAGTGTCAAGTGTCTGAGGCTGGATTTGAACTCAGGTCCTCCTGAATCCAGGGCTGGTGCCTTATCTACTGCTCCATCGAGCTGCCCCCTGAGGCTGAATTTTAACTCAACCCTTCCTGCCTTTGAGCCTGGTGCTGTAACTTTTGTACCGCCTACCTACCTTTGAATACTTGCACTGTCTACTTCCCAGAGCTGTGGTGAAAACTTGGAGATGCTGCTAGATGTTAAATCCTTGGATTGATACAGCATGTCTCATTATTCCAACATTCTTCCTGCTCTTGTGCAGACTTTTTGTCCTTTGAGCTAAAAAAGCCCATGTCTCTTCTGTCCTTTAAATAAGTGTGTGCTTCCTGGGGATGGTGGCTGCCCTTAATTTGTATTCAGCTGCCGTCATCTCTCCATGCCCAAGGACGGGTCTGCCAAGGAGAAGTGGATGGACTTGAAAACGAGGCCCGCTCTCTGTTTAATTGAATCATCACTAATCTGTAGGCAGGAAGGCCAGGCTCATAATTCCTTTTCCAGGCCAGAGCTGATCAATAACTCTCTGTCTGCCATTGTCAGCACTGCTTGCTGGGGTGGGCGTTTTATAGGCTCTGTTCCTAGGACCAGAAAGAGTCCTGCCCCCCCCCCCCATTCTGCCCGTCCCCACCCTCACCCCCACCACACGGTCATGGAGGGTTTGCTTGTTTTTATTGTCTCTTCTTAGACCACTGTTGATCTTCCCAATTGTGGTATCTGAGTGTAAGGTAACAATAGGATTGGACAGCAATGCAATGATTGCCCATGTCTGGGGGGGCTGTGGCCAAGCTATTCACTGCACTCAGGACTGCTCCAGGAAGGGGGTCACAAGAGGTTCCTTCTTAACTCAGCCTCTCAGTGTATGATCCTAGGAAGGAATCCTAGACCCCAGGGAGCAGAGGCAGGGAATCCCTGTTTAAGGTGCATTTCAGCCTGTCACTGACTGGGACGCCCGTCATGCATAACTACTGCACCGTCGCCCCCTCGTGGCCCTAAAGGGCTAATCCACACCAGTGTCAAAGCACCTTGGAAGTCAGTTATCCAACCCCATCTTTTTACAGGTGAGGAAACTGAGACCTTACAGGGAGTGAGGAGCAGAGCAGACATTTAAATTTAGACTCGCTGACTCTAAATCCAGTGTTTTTTCTGCCAGACCAAAATGTCAGGGCTTGAAAGGTGCTTAGAGATAACCAAGTTTAATCCCTGATTATGCAGATGAGAAAACCAAAGGGCAACAATGACAAATGACTTGTCCAAGGTTATACGGAGAGTGATAGCAGGACTGGCATTCCAGCCTAGGTCTTCTTTCCTTCTCTCCTTCTTCCTTTCCTTCTTTCTGTCTTTCCTCCCTCCCTCCCTTCTTCTATCTCTTCCTCCTCTTCTTCCTTCCTTCCTTCCTTCCTTCCTTCCTTCCTTCCTTCCTTCCTTCCTTCCTTCCTTCCTTCCTTCCTTCCTTCCTTTTTTCCTTCCTCCCTTCTTTTCTTCCTTCCTTCTTTCCTTCCCTTTTCTTTCATGTTATACTGCTGCTTTTCCTTTTTTACTCCAGTGTTACTTTTCAGTTGTTCTTTCCCTTATAATGAGAAAACCACTTAAGCAAAACAGATTGTCAGAGCCACCACAGTGCTGTTCATAACCTTTCACCATCCTCCTCTGTAAAGTTTTTACAGATTAGTGTATATTCTAAACTTGTGTTACCTGTGGTTGCCATATCTCTCCTCATGGCAAGCAAGTCAAGTGGAATATTAGGCCATTCTGTGAAGAAGACCTTTAGAGATGAACATCTATCTAATCCTTGGATTTTAAAAATCAGCTTCACAAATACCAGAGAGGGAACATGTGGCCAGACTGCACTTAGTCTAAAAAATCTGCAGATTTGGGCTGCCCTGAGACACAAAGCTCCCAGTTCTTAGGAGGTGATAATACGACTGTACTCTTACCTGGTCAGACCCCATCTAGAATACTGTGTTTAGTTCTGGGTACCACATTTTAGGAAGGCCATTGGTGGACTGGAGAGTTTCCAGAGAGGGCAGTGGTGAAAGGCCTGACATGAGGATCAGTTGATTGAACTGGGGCTGAGTAGCCTGGATATGAGACTTGAGAGTGTCATGGTAACTGTCTTCAAGTGTGTAAATGACATAAAAGATTAGGGTTATTCTGCTTCACCCCAGAGGGCAAAACTATGGGAAAACCTGTCTAAAGGAAGCTTGGTGAAATAGCCGAGATATTCAACTAAGCCAAGTCATCCCAAGGGTATTCGAGAATTAAAAGAGAGGACTACAAATAGAAGAAAAATGGAAAAGACCTGCAAAAATGATCACAACAGACTGTTTTCTCCATCAAGGACGGTGGAACCACCACCGTCCCTTGAGGTTCTTACACAAGAAGGAGATGTGGTAGGAAAGAGAACAGAGGTATGAAGAGCAGCTGGAATGAACTAAATATAAAGGGAGGAGACTGCTGCTGGAAGCAACACAACTATTGAGGCATTGAGAGACCAATTTACAAAGTATCTAAAGGAAAAGAAGGTGCCAGAGGTGTGTGTGGGTGGGTGGAGGCAACCTCAGACCTTGTTGATATCAAAAAGAGCAACTACCAACCTATACATTGACTCTCTCCTCTATACCAAACGTTTATGAGGGCTATCTGTACAATATCCATGAGGATATTGGTAGAGGACAGGAAGGATTTTGCAAATGATTTTTGACAATGGACAATATCTTCACCATCTCACAGTTGAGTTAAAGATGTAGAAAACATCAGATCCCATTGTGCTCATGGTTTGTTGATTATGGAGGGAAAAGCATTCAACTTGGCAAAGCAAGCCCCCATCTTATAGGTTCTCTTACAATGATGTGCCTCCCATCCATACGTCATGATCTTTTGAGATCTCTCAGAAGCTGTAACAACTGCTGTTCAATGTCCCTCTGATAATAAGTGTTGAGGGAAACATAAAAACAGATATGTATTCTTACCTGAAATGTTTGCCACCGTGATGGGGGAGATGCAGTGCTAAATAATCCATGTTGAGGACAGATTTAGAGTAGATGAGGAGCTACTCCAGATGCTCCACTTCATGGATGAAGTTGTGTTGGCTTCATCAAACCCCAAGACATGGCAGAGCCTTCTGGAAGATATTTGAACTCACTCCAAAGAGTCTGGCCCATCTAGTCACACAGGAAAGATCAAAAAGATGAAGAATGTCTGTTGCCCAAATTTCAACACGTATCTGAATAGACAGCTAACAGAATGTGTTCAAAAGTGGGTATCTATGTGGCAGACATGGTATATGGACAAGGAACTGAGCCCAGAGTTGAAAAGGAGGAAGAGAGAGGGCTAGATTCCTTTTGGGAAATTGCAAAGCACTTTTACCAACCCCAAGCTTCTCATAACGATAGATATTTTCAATATAAATGTTTTTTTTACCAGGATTGCTGTATGGCATTGAGACCTAGAACACCAAAGCCAAGAACTAAAGATGAGCACCACACTGAGGGCAATGGAAAGGAACATGGCAGCAATGAGGAGGCTCTAACGTAACCAATGAGAAACTCCAAAGAACAGGAGTAAATGATGTCACTAGTGAGTTGTATGACAGAAGGAAAAGATGGGCTGGGTATGTGGCAAGAGCAAGGGATTCTGGGTGGACAGCCAGTGTGCTCCGCTGGTTCCCTCACAATGTCAGAGGAAATCAAGGAAGGGCTCCAACACATTGGATGAAGCCACTGTGGGGGATCTGGGACAGAGCATGAATAAGATGTGCGCAGGGATGGGTGGCAGTCTGCACTGTTGGAAGGAGCTCCCGAATTAGTGAAATCAAGGTCCATATTGAGGATATGACATGACAGGTTAGACTTGTTCTTTGTGGTTCCCAAAGAACTAGGCATAGTTAGTGGAAGTAAAAAGGGGAAATTGGGAGCGGACTGTGATTTTATTAGTACGAGGAACTCCCAGGTGAGGAAGCTCTCTTTGCTGAGGCAGGTTTGGGCATCAGAGAGATTTGGTGATTTGCCCAGGTTTTCCTGGCTTCAAGGCTGACTCACGATCTGCCACGTCACCCTCACTGCCTCTTGTAAAAGAGCAATAATAATGATGATCATCTCTATGGCACTTTAAGATTGCAACGTGCTCTTATTTGATCCAGGCACCAGCCCTGCGAGGGTAGGGACTAGTTAGTATTTGCCCCATTTTAAGAGGAGAGGTTAGGCGATTCTCAAAGCTCTCATGGCTAGGAAGCATCTGAGGTGGGATTCAGACTCAGCTCTTCTCCTCAGTGAGGTTTGGTGCTCTGGCTCAGTCCAAATCATGTGTTCCCGGGAGATTCTCGGTCAAGTGTGCATTGGACTACATGTCTCCTGAGATTCTCCGCTGTTTGTGACCAGCTTGGCTGAATAGCCCCGTCTTTGGGGTTGGTTATTATCGAATTCTCAACAAAATTGTCTATGTGTCATATTTTCAGGCATCTCATGTATCTTTGGAATTTTAAATGTCGCTTCATCAAAATAGCCTTCATAATAAATAAAAACATCAGGGGCCTGGGCATCAATTGTCAATATGCTGCTTGATGAGATAATAACAATAATAATAATAATAACTAGCATAGATGGAAAGCTTTAAGGTTTGTGTGGCATTTCACAATTATTATCTCGTTTAATCCTTCACAACAAGTCAGGGAAGTAGACGCTGTAATTATCCCCATATTACAGAGGAGGAAACTGGGGCTGAAACATTATGACATTAGAGATATTGCCTCGGGCCACACAGCTCGGAAATGTTCAAGAGGATTCAAACTTAGGTCTTCCTGACTCCAGGTCCACTTGTGTATTTTCTTGGAGCATATCACACAGCATATTACACTGTGGTGTTAGATTGGCTTGGCCCCCGAATACTGTTTTAATTTGTTGTGATCTCATGCAACGCAGCAGTGCCGAGTCTACCTAGCAAGCTGCTTTAGCCTCTTCCTTAGGAGGACCTACTTTTCAACTTGTTCTGAAGACTTGAGATGTGATGGGGGTGGAGGGGGGGAAGTGCTGCCAGCCAAGTCCCTGGAGGGAGTAGGCCGGTGGAGGCCTCTTAGGCAAGACTCCAAGGGAAATGGGGGATGGGGCCCTGGCTTTTGGCTACTGTCCTCACCCTGCTGGGATTAGGGGTAACCCATCCAATGGGGGGTAGTGACAATATACAGCCTGTTGACTTGGACATTAAGATTCATTGGTAGAGGGCAGTTAGGTGGCGCAGTGGATAGAGCACCGGCCCTGGAGTCAGGAGGACCTGAGTTCAAATCCGGCCTCAGACACTTAACACTTACTAGCTGTGTGACCCTGGGCAAGTCACTTAACCCCAATTGCCTCACCAAAAAAAAAAAAAAAAGATTTATTGGTAGATTGACTGGAAACCTTGGTCACTGAGAGTGTTCTCCATAGGATCATAGATTCAGAGTGGCAAGAGACCTTAGAGATAATCCAGGCTGGGCCCTCTCATTTTACAGATAAGGAAACTGAGGCTGGTGGAGGGAAAATGACTTCCCCAAGGTCACTGGAGAAGTCATTGGCAGAACCAAGATTCAGACTTAGACTCCAGGCCCAGTGCTCTATCCCCCATGACACGCCACTTCCTCTTTATTACTCATCTTTTATTTTGGGAGGCTGAGGACCTGGGCTCAGATTCCAGCTCTGTGGCTTAGAACTGGGGCAGCCGTCTGTGAACCTGTTTCCTCTCCTTTGAGATGGTCGGGGGGTTCTGGGGCTCAAAGACCTCTCTGGCCTCTCCAAACTCTAAATCCAGGACCCTCCGAGGAAGGCTTCACTCCCAAGCTTCCTTCCCACAGGTGCTTTATAGGATGTGTGTGAGGTTTTATGGGTAGATTGTAGACATTTGATGAGAAGCTCCCAGGGTCCCAGTGCCCAGCACCGAGCTCTGCATGCACCAGGAGCCCAGTATATGGGTGTTGAATTAGGATCCGTCGTGCACACCGTCTGTTGGCAAAGCTACTTCTGCTCTCAAGGACAGCCTAATAATAACAGTGGTGAGCATAGCTAACGTTTATATAAAACTTGAGTTTGACAGAGAGCTTTATATGTTATCTTACCTGCTCCACCGCTACCCCCTGTGAAGCAGGTGCTTTTGAAGCAGTCAAGGTTATGTGACTGGTGTCTGAGCAGAATTAGAACTCAAGCCTTCTTGACTCCAAGTTCAGGGCTCTCTCCAGTACAGAAGGAAGACGACTTTCCCTGCATGGTCAGCAAATCCAGTGCTCCCCCCCCCCCCACAAATGTCCCTGGCTTTCCTTTCTACTCTGGAGGGTAACCAGGGAGAACTTAGGAGTTCCCTCATCTTGATTTAGCCTGCGCTCTCCTGTCTCTGCCCAGATCTTTCCAGAGTGAGCTTCCCAAACAGAAGCAGTCTTCCCTCGCTCATTTTCTCATGTTCTGGTAATAACCGGAGTGGATTCTTTGTGCTTTTCCTCCGGGACGCAGCCTTTCCTTCTAAAGCAGGGCTTCTGAACCAAACGGATTTCTTTTTAATTCTAATCACTGTCTTTCCATAGAATTGGTTTCCTTTTTAATCCTCTCCATTTTATTTTATGCATCTAAAATGTTCTTCCGAGCATGGATCCCTGCAATAACTGTTGCCCTAGAGCCTCCACCTCGTGCCTGTCCTAACCAGAGGGCACCATCCATAATCAAAGGGAGCTGCTTTAGCCTTGACTAGGGGGCTGGGAGCCCTCACCATGACCCCTCCCCAGCTGTCCTTGGAACATGGTTGTTTTCCTTCTCCAGGGGGGAAAGGGAGCCAGCTCTATGCCGGGCACTGTGCTAAGTATAAAATATCTCAATTCCGTGAGGTAGGTGCAATTATTATGCCCATTTTATAATTGAGGAAACTGAGGCAGGCCTAGGTCAACCCTAGTTTTCGGGACCTCTCAGGCCATCTCAGCTGTTTTTCAGTCAAACTCCCATGAGACACTGAAGACATAAAAATTCACCTCAATCCAGGTCTCAGCTGCAGTGGCAACTCTTTGATTTCTGAATTTGATTTATCCTTAGGTCACCACAACAAGATCTCTGATTTCATTAGTGTAGGGCACTTCCGGTGACAAAATGCTCTCTCCCCAAGCAGATGGGTACCTGCTTTTCAGCTTAACAGTATAGGTAGAAGCCTGAGGCACCAAAAGGTTCATGTCCTGCCTGAGTCCCAGAGCCGGAATGCACCAGGGGTAGACCTGAGTCAAAGCCAGTTGTCCATCTCCTAAGGTAAAAGGAGCATCATTTCTAGATACAAAAACTTCCCTATGGAGAACTGTGTGTAGCCTAAGATAGTATGTTATATGTTCATATTTCTTGAAATACAAATGGGTAAAGGGGTCCTCACGTATCAGTCAGCCTGATAATCTCTTGCACTTGATTCTGATCACGAATAAGAGTTCCAACTGATACAGAGAATTGCTATTATCTTTCTAGAAAGTGGCATCTTTTTTTTTTTTTTAGTGAGGCAATTGGGGTTAAGTGACTTGCCCAGGGTCACACAGCTAGTAAGTGTCAAGTGTCTGAGGCCGGATTTGAACTCAGGTCCTCCTGACTCCAGGGCCGGTGCTCTATCCACTGTGCCAGCTAGCTTCCCCTAGAAAGTGGCATCTTAAAATTTAACTCACTTGTTTTAAAAAGTAGGTATCTTTAACCTTTGTTATGTTAGTGACCCCTTTAACAGCCAATGAGGAACTTAGGTCTCCTTTCTTAGAATAATATGTTTTTAAAATAAAATACATAAGATTACAAAGCAAACTAATTATATTGGAATCTAATGATCACTTTAAAAAATACAAGTTTGGGGGCATCTGGGTGGCGCAGTAGATAAAGCACTGGCCCTGGATTCAGGAGGACCTGAGTTCAAATCTGGCCTCAGACACTTGACACTTACTAGCTGTGTGACCCTGGGCAAGTCATTTAACCCTCATTGCCCACCCCACCACCCAAAAAATACAAGTTCATGGACACTAGATCTAAAGGGACAATTGTAGGGCCCTCTGAGTTTAAGCTATGGCATTTGTCACCAGAGGGATGACAAAGGGAAAATGTGCTGGGCTGAGAAGGGGACAGTTCTGTAGCCTGTGGTCCTCATTGTCATTGGGCCACTTAATTGGGATGATGCTGTGTTTGTATGAGTCTGGTCCAGAGTGAATAAATGATGGAGAACCCACCCATCTATGTCATGTAGATCTCTGTGGTTTCTAGATTTGCCTGTGATCATTTGGATTGCATTCTGGTCCCGACTCCCTCCCCGTAGTGTGGTGAGCATCCACTTAGAGATAACTGTTTGAAAAATAAAATTCCGATATTTTGATTTCAATCTGGGCATTCGATCCACAGCTTGAGTTAAATATAACCCTGTCTAGTGTAACGAGAAGATTTTGTGGGAAATGCTTGGCATTCTTTCATTCAAAAGGCATAGGACATAGTAGGGAGGGTGAAAAGGGAGGGGAGAGAGAGAGAGGGAGCACACATCACACAGACAGTAAAGAAGAGAAGCAGAGACAGGCCCCAAATCCAGACCAGCATTGGGCCTAGATTGGCATTTCATAGACCAGCCAGCATGGTTCTGAATCCAATTACTTTGGGGATTTATCTTCAGATTTTTCTCTCACTTGCTTTGGCTCAGACTGATTTCCTCGACTGTCTCTGGCCCATTTCTGAAGGTAAATGATGTCGGCTCTCTTGATCTGTTTGCTAAATGTGGTGTTTGGTATCTTCAGCCAGGCTGTGGGTGAGGGTCTGGGCTGGACAGATGACCCTGTTTGCCTCCCTCTTTCAGTCTCTTTCCCTGAAAAGCTCTCAGCTCCCTGTTCCCACTTGCCCCTAAGTCTGTTCTTCCCCAGCCACCCTTTAAAAACCCACTGCTTTCTCAGTCCCTGGGGGATGAAGGCTGACTGGCTGCACCTTATCTTCATATGCTCATCTATTTCAATAAGAAATGAGAGCGTCTGAGGGAAAGATAGTAGAGGAAGGGAAAAAAAGCCCCCCTGTGTTAAGCTGCTTCTAAATATAGCCCCCAACCTTGTCCTGTCCCTGGGAGCCTACGTCCTCTGGTGGCTGTTTGCAAAGTGACCATCATCCGGTCTGGGAGAAGATGCCCCTAGCCCACCCTCAGGTGATTTTCAGCCATCCAGAATCTCCTGCTTAGAAAATCCTCAAGAAGCCAAAGGAGCGAACCAATTCCTCCTATTGAGAGCTGGGGATGGGAGGGTCTTGAAGAGACCCTGGGTTTGGGCTTTCCCTTCTGGGAAACAGGTGCTCTGGGAAGTGCCCAGAGGAGAGCCTGAATCATTGGCCTGGAGCTGGGACGCTGGAGCCCAGCAAGTTGGTTGTCTATCCTGTAACCCCCAAGTAGGAAGAAACTGCAGAGAAGGAGTCCAGCATCCGGGGTGGGGGGCAGCATCATCGGACAACTCCCCTCTGGGAAGGTTCCCTCCACAGACAAGCCCTGTCCAGGGTCAGTTGTCCTCCTGTCCATCCGTGGTGTCTTGTTTTCATGAAAAGCTCAGCAAGACAGAAGGCAGAGTGGGGTAGGAAGATCAGTCAGAGAAGTGGGAGACTGGGGGCTTCTGGTCCCCGCTCGGCTCTAGTCAGCTGTGGGGCCTAGGACAAGGGACTTCCCCGCTTCCAGCTCGCCACCTGGCATCCTCTATAGAGATTCTGTGTGTGTGTGTGTGTGTGTGTGTGTGTGTGTCTTTCCCCAATAGAGCGTAAGCTGCCAGAGGGCAGTGACTGTTTCACACGGTCCCTGGCACACAGGCAGCACTTACTAAGTGATTTTTGATAACTCAGTTTCCTTCTCTATAAAATGGGGGGTTAGAGATCTCCATCAGGTCTTCCAGGGGTGACCACCAATGACTTGAGAAAATGACGGCCCTTGTTCCCTTTCTCTGTAACAATAATGCATTCGATTTATGGGGGCTTTACTTTAAGCATCTCCCCAGAGCCTTGCAGCAGCCCAGGAGGTGGATGCTAGAGGCGTCATTGTCCCCATTTTACGGAGGGGCTTTCTTGTGCCCACACAGTTCCAGCCTCTCCCAGCTCCCTTTGGCAGAGCGCATCAGTGGTCCCAGGCTCCTGCCTGGGAGCAGCAAGGTGGTGCAGGAGGCAGAACACCGACCCTGGAGGCCTCAAAGCAAATCCAGCTTCAGACATGTTCTAACTGTGTGGCCTTGAACCAGTCACTTAATTGTTGTCTGCCTCAGTTTGCTCACCGGTAAAATGGGAATAATAATTGCATCTACCTCCCAATGTTGTTGTGAGGATCATGTGGGATAATATTTGTAAAGCACTTAGCACAGTGCCTGGCATGTAATAGGTGCTTAATAAATGCCCTTCCCTCGTGGCAAAGTTGAGGGCCTGTTGGGGTCCTTGAATCCCAGCTCTAGAACTAGAAGGGACCGTAGAGGTGAAGACCCATCCTTTCCTTTGAGAGAGGAGGAAATGGAGGCCCAGACTGAAGTGACTTGTCCAGAGTGACATAGCAAGTAAGATGGAACCCAGGTCTTCCTGACTCTAGGCCCAGTGCTCTGTCTACTCCAGATGAAGGACAAGAGATCAAATCATTGATGTGGCAAATTCGACTTTAGTCACCTGGTAAAGTAGCCCCTCCTTCCAAGGGCACTCTTCTGGCTGCCTCAATTATCCAGAATGCATCCAAAATCCAGGAGATGAGTGGAAAATGGAGTTATCTGAGCAACAAGCAGAAGAGCCACCACAAAGCCTGTGCACTTAGTTTGTGGGGCCAGAGATTTAGGACTAAAGAAGCCCATTTTACAGATGAGCAAACTGACGCCAGGGGAGCGGGCCCTCGTCACCTCACATCTGGATCTAGCAAGAGCCTGCTGGCTGCCTCCCTGCCTCAGGCTCTCCTGTCTCCAGACCATGCTCTGCTGGGCTGCCAAAGAGATCCTTATAAGCACAGTTCTGACTGTGTTACCTCCCCCCCTCACTAATCTTCAGTGGCTGCCTATTCCCTCCAGGTTCAAAGCCAAGGATGACTCCAATGTTGTAGACCTCAGTAACTAAAATGAGGATAACCTTGAAAGAAATAGCATCATTTTCAGGGAGGGTGGATTTGAAGGGAAAGATAACGAGACCAGCTGGAGGGCACTATGTCTACAGGTCATCTCATTGGAAATGCCCAATAATAAGCAGGTGGAGACAGGAGTGGGGCTCAGGAGAAGAAGATAATAAATGGAGCTGGAAGGGACCCCTCAGGCCCCTAGTCACCCCCTTCATGTTACAGCCAAGGAAACTGAGGCCCAGGAAAGTGAAATGACTTGTCCAAGGTTACCCAGGTGGTGAGAGATGAGAGAGGGGGATGAAGACATCGATCTGGCAACTGAAGCTCAAAATTACAGGATCTAGGGTGACAGATGCAGAGGCGAGAGGGACCCCAGAGGTCATCTACTCCAACTCCATCATTTTACAGATAAGGAAACCAAGGCTAAGAGAGGTTAGGGGGAGGATAGAGGGAGAGAGGAGAGAGTGAGAGAAGAAAGGGAGAAAGAGGAGAGAGGGAATGAGAGGGAGAGAAAGAGGGGAGGGAGAAAGTCAGACAGACAGACAGAGTCACCCTCTCAGAGAGGAGAGAGTGAGAGAAGAAAGGGAGAAAGAGGAGAGAGGGGATGAGAGGGAGAGAAAGAGGGGAGGGAGAAAGTCAGACAGACAGATTGAGTCACCCTCTCAGAGAGGAGACAACAGAAGAGGGAAAGAGGGTGCATGGACAGAAGAGAAGGACATCCTTTCCTAGTGACCAGTAGAGGCATAGAGCTAGGCTGGGAGGCCCGGCGTTTGTTGTAGGAAGTTGGCAGGCTTGGTCATTGAGCTTTTTGCAGTTGTCCAAGTTGATGTCATGGAGAAGACACTGGTCCTGGAATCAGAGGGCTTGTGTTCAAATCTCCACTGGTACTTGCTATTGTGTGACTTTGTACAAGTCACTTACCTTCTCTGGTCTTCAATCCCCTCCCCTGAAAAATGGGAGTAGTTGGGATCGGATGAATTGATCAAAGGTCTCTCGTAGCTCTAAATTCTAAGACTTTCATTGTTCTATGCCTGGAAGAGGGGGTAGTGGTAGTTAATGATGGGATACCAGGGATCAGTTAAGCAGAGGGAGGCATTGGAGGCCCCCTGGTCACCCAAAGGGTCCTTCTCAGAACCCGTTGACGTTCCTTCAGTGCCTGAAATGACCTCACATCAGGAGATCTGTCGCTGCTCATTAAAGTGCCCCAAGTGGGGCCAACTCGACTGACCATCTGCTCCCTGGGGTTGGCTTTTCCCTAAGGTGCCATTCAGAACCCCGTTGCCCTCTGAGGGACGGCTTTACAGGAGTTTGCGCTGAAGTCCCTCTGTCCTTGAATGGTATGGACAGAGTGGTCTTCCCCACAAAGACCTGAAAACGATACGACATGGCGCTGGAGTAAGAGAGCCAAGGGGACCAGGGAGGAAGGAAAACGTACGGGAATATTTGAGCCTCTGTAGCCTGCATGGTTTTAGTCCCACCCAAGGCAGAGTCTGTATATTCATCCTCTATGATCCAGGTTAGGTTAAGGATATTTATGATTTGGTCATGGAAAGTAGCCAGAGAACTGTTGGGGGGAGGGGAGGCCAGAGTTAAGCAGGCATGTGGCAGGGCTATTTGTCTGTGCTTGATGCTAATTGGTTATTCTTTAAATGGTCTCATAATGGACTTCCCAGCCTTCTTCTCCCATTCAAATATCCATATTTCTTCTAGGTAATAAAACAATCATTTATACTTATGGAAGGAGGCCCTCCAAGGAGTTCTGAGCTTCTCTGCCCATCAGTCCTTTAGCCTCATGAACACCCAGCCCATCCTGCTGAACCCACCAAACTCTGGTCTGTGGCAAACTAGTGCTTGACATCTATAACATGCCTGGGCTTGAGAAGCACACAGGATACCATTTAATCCTCACGATAATTCTGGGAGATAATTGTTAGAGGCGTCGCTTCCATATTTCAGTGGGTCTGGGACCCCATTGAAATGATCGTTCCCTCAAACTCATCATCTAAGGGGACTCTTGTTCTTACCCCCCCATAAGTCATTCACCCCAGGTTCTTAATCTTCACAGTGTCACTACCTCTTTGACAGCTGATGAGGCCTGTGGACCTCTTCTCAGAATCACGTGTTTAAAGGCATAAAATAAAAAGCCAATGATATTAACATACTCAAACTATTTTTTAAAGAAATGAGTTCACACCCCCAGGTTAAGAGCCCCAGCCCTAAAAACATCTCCCCGGTCTACTGGTTGGCTTTCCTGTGGGGGCCGTAGCCATCCATGCCACCATCCGTTGGCTTGCCCAGAGGCGCTCTCACTCCACACCCAACCCTCCTCCCTTTGTGGTCTTATATGAAGAAAATTAGGAATGTCAATTCTCTCCAAGCCCTTCATTTTATGCATGAGGAAGCTCAATGGGAAAGAGACTAAATGCTTACTCCACCTCCCACCCCCATTGCAACTTCTAGACTCCCCCCTACCGTGGGCACCAAGCAGCTTCTCCTCCCTTAAGAGTTACTCTATCCAGCTCTATCATCCAACCCAGATCCTGGGGCCATTATCTACCGACCCTCAGGACACTCTCCCTCCTTTATCAGTGAGTTCAATGCCCAGTTCCCAGCCTCCTTTTCCTCCTAAACTCCGGAGTGCTACCGTTGATATCTGTTTCTTTGGGTCTTCTTATTTCTTTTTATATATGATCCACTTTTTATATAAACTCAAACAAAAGTCTTCTAGAAGTCTCTAGAAGACCTGTGTTATTTTTGATGAGTCCCCATTGAAGTAATGTCTTGATTTTATCATATAGTCTAAGTCTAATCAACGAGTTGAAGATATTTGTTAGTAGCAGGAGTAAAAAAAAAAAAGTATATCCTGTGTTTCTTGAGTGTTTTCACATTTATTCAGTTTGGTCCTCCCAGTAGCACCTGCTTCGTTCTCACACTGTTGTTTTTAGTAATAACGACAGCCTTCATATAATTCAAGTATAGAACACCTGGTGCTTGGAGGGAACTATGCAGATATTATATCACCTCGTAGTCACACCAGCCCCCTGAAATAGGCAGGCTGCCAAGAGGTATGATTTTTATTATCTTGATTTTACAGATGAGAAAATTTGGGCTCAAAAAAATTGTGAAGGACCTGGAGAGTCACTATCCGATTCCTTTGCCTTCTCAAGGAGCAGGGAGGGCCCGGCAAGAGGGAGAAAGAGAATTTGAAACTTAACATTTTTAAAAATGACTGTTTAGAATTTTTACATGTAATTGGGAAATATTTAACAAAATAAACAAAAATGCATTAAAAGATGAAAAAAAAAAAGATGTGAAGTGACATACCTAAGGTTAGATTGGTAGTAAAAGTGAGGTGAGGAAAAAAAGCGGGGGGGGGGGGGCAGCTAGGTGGTGCAGTGGATAAAGCACCAGCCCTGGATTCGGGAGGACCTGAGTTCAAATCCAGACTCAGACACTTAACACTTACTAGCTGTGTGACCCTGGGCAAGTCACTTAACCCCCATTGCCCTGCCCCCCCAAAAAAGTGAGGTGAGGACTTGGACCCAGGTGATCAGAATCCAAGTCCAACATTCATTCCACTAAACTATGTTTGCCATCAAAAATGTAAGTTATATCCATTCCCATATTATAAACCTCAAGGGGAAAAGGAGAAAGTAAGAAAGGGAACAATTGCCTACTATATACCAAACAGAGCACTAAGCATCTGATCGGTCCCTCAGGGCTCGGGGTCAGGGAGGGAAGGTTGGAGGATCTTCAGCAGAAAATAACCCATGTGACCTAGGGCTACCTCCGCAGAGGACAGATGTTAATATTTAACATCAGGTGGTATCTGAACATCCTAAATGAAGTCACTTGGTGAGCTGCGAAGTGGAGCTGATGGGCCAAGGGGCAAACCTTCCCGCAGAACTGAAGGTCGGCTGGGTGGTTAGAAAAGAAAGGAATGAGAGGAAAACCCGACCTGAGCTATGGGAGTTTGACACGTTCCCCTCTTCCCTTGGACACATTCCTTTTCTGCCGGCTCTCCCCGCTCCTTCTGCCCCCTTTTCCGG
Source organism: Dromiciops gliroides (assembly GCF_019393635.1). Classification (NCBI taxonomy): domain Eukaryota; kingdom Metazoa; phylum Chordata; class Mammalia; order Microbiotheria; family Microbiotheriidae; genus Dromiciops; species Dromiciops gliroides. The sequence goes on from NC_057865.1 coordinate 38,020,245, forward strand.
GAGCTCTGCTGAGCAGGTACAGTTTCCTGCATTCCTAGAAGTTTGGGAAATGTCTTGCCAGCTTTCCCACTTCTAAAAGTCCCTTGCTAAAGGAAGTGCCACAGGAAAGATAATTCTCGGGTTGCCAGGGCACAGCATCTGACTTCAGGCGAGGGCATGGGAAGACAGTGAGATGGGGACACGGAAGGTTATTCTGTGTCCTAGCATGGCCCCAAAAAAGCCCCTCTGCTGAATCAGACCAAATCACCGGATCCTTTCCTGGGTGGAACAGACGTTTGGACTCATTCCCAGAAGATGGGCCACTATCTCAGAGGTGTCAAAAGTGGCTGGTCTCAGAAAAACTTGGCCAAGACAAGGCTTATGTGCACACTAGACAAGCCATCTTTAGAAGTGTGTTGGGGGGCAGCTAGGTGGCCCAGTGGATAAAGCACTGGCCCTGGATTCTGGAGGACCTGAGTTCAAATTCAGCCTCAAACATTTGACACTTACTAGTTGTGTGACCCTGGGCAAGTCACTTAACCCTCATTGGGTAGCATTGGAGGCGGGGTTAGGGGAAGGGACTCATGAGGAAGCTAGGTTGTACAGGGGATAGAATGCTGGACTTGAAGCCAGGAAGGCCTGAGTTCAAATCCTACCTTTCTGTGTGACCCTGGGCAAGTCACATAACCTCTCTCCCTGCCTCAGTTTCTCCATCTGCAAAATGGAGATAATAATAGCATCAACTTCACAAGATCGTTGAGAGGATCAAATGAGTTAATACGTAAAGTGCTTCGGCAACCTTAAAGTACTACCTAAATGTTAGCCTTTATTGTTATTTTAAGGGGCAAAGCAGTTGGTGAGGAGGTGGAGAAATATGGAGGTCCTTTCCCCCAAGATGCTGCACTTAGAGGATACTGATGTTCTTTGTATTTGGAGAGAGTGAGCGACTCCCCACCTTGCCCGCCCCTGGCACTGTCTGGCTCTATCTTGACTTGACCAAAACTGTAGTTCAGGAGACAACTTGGAGTCGGCTGTGATGGTCTCGGGGTGGAGGGTGTGGGGGACTGGGGGGGGGAGGCTATGTCAGAGCTGGGCCTGGATCCCCAGTCACCTGACTCCCAGGGTTCTGTCCACAAAGCTGGCATGTCTTATTTTCACACGTGTGGAGTACGAAATGGAGAACTGAGGCTGTTATTTGAATGATCCAAGCCCTTCCAACTCATAAATAATGGAGACAAGGGGATTTCGTGTGTTGGGGGCTGAGGCAGGGGGAGTGATCTGGCTCCTTGCACCACCAGTGTAGACAGGGCATCCTCAGCATGGCCGTGTCTGAGGCCTGAACACGGAGGATGACCCTGGACCGTGGCTCGGAGGATCCTCCCCACTGAAGGAAGCTCTGGTTTGTGCTTCTAAATAGAAGCGCGGATGTCACATCTTTTTTGCTGATTTGGTCGGTAGATGCAGCAAATGGTCTTGTCACTGATGACCTTGGAGATCTGGTTACTGAAGGGCATCGGGTGGGGACGTGGCGCTGGAGATGGAAAGTTTCAGCTAATTCTCAGACTGGGGAGGCGGGCCTGGAAGCTGGGCCTCTCATCAGCCCAGGCGGCGTCAGGCCCCCTTCCCAGTCCCACTGCCCTCTGAGGCTCCAGTAACGTGCCCAAGTTGCAGAAAATAGCAGCATTCAGAGACAGTCTTTCCAGGCACCATTTATTTGAATGAATGAAAAAGCACCGATGAAGCATTTACTACATGCCAGGCCTTGTGCTAAGCATGGGGGAGACAAGCAAGCAAGACAGTCCCTGTCTTCAGGGAGCTTACATTCTAATAGCAGAAGAAAGCACATGGGGGGCAGCTAGGTGGCGCAGTGGATAAAGCACTGGCCCTGGATTCAGGAGAACCCGAGTTCAAATCTGACCTCAGACACATGACACTTACTAGCTGTGTGACCCTGGGCAAGTTACTTAACCCTCATTGCCCCACAAAAAAAAAGAAAAAAGAAAGAAAACAGAGCCAAAATTGGACGACGTGACAATAGCGGTGGTGGTGGTGATGGTGAGAGAGCCCATAGAGACCGCCAGGATTAGATAATATGAAAGCTAACCAAGAGGGGCCCAGGGTCACAGGGGAAGGAGCCAGGCATCCTGTCCAAGGCCAGGTTCAACCTTCTCATTTTACAGAGCTGGAAACTGAGGCTCACCTCTCACTCACTAGTTAATCACGAATTCCGTCAGGATACATGGATCAGGAGCCTGAAGCTGACACAGGAAGGACCTGGCCAGAGAAGCCTTACTTGCCATCCATTTTGCTGTTTTTAAGTGGAGACAGGCTCCTCGTTTATTAGGCCTAAAGCAAAAATCAATTTCTTCTTTGTCTGGGCTTGAATCTTGTCCTTTCCTTTTGTCCAGTTCTGGCTTATGCCCACCGGCATTTGTGTTTCAACAGATAGCTGCTGCTCAGACATCCTGGTGGTAGGGGAGACGCGGCGGTTCAGACATGCTGGGTGCACCAGGGCTCCTGGGAAGGGCATGAGAGAGGAAGGTCGTATGTCTGGTGTTGGGACAAGAGCCCTGTCTGAGACACTGGCTCAAGCTCTGACCCTGCTGTACACCTGCCCTATGACCTGGACGAGCCAAAAATGAAACAATCCCTCCTTCAGTGAACTCTAGGAAGCTGGGAGTCAGGCCCAGCAAACCCTTCCTGGTGATGAGACTGTAGAGAAGAAACCTCTCTGTGCCTCAGCTTCTTCATTTGTCAAATAAGGGGGTCTGACTCAACAACCTCTAAAATCCCTTCAAACTCAACCCCAAGTACAAAGTGACTGGCGGGGGGGGGGGGTTAGGGAACACTTCCCAGAGGAGGCGACACTCCGGCTGAGCCTTGAAAGAAGCTAATGATTATTATAAGGAAGAGAGGTGAGGAGAGGAGGCATTCCAAGCCTCGACAGAGGTCAGGGCAAAGGCATAGAGGAGGGAGATAGAACAACATGTACGTGGGAAAGCAAGCAGGCCACTGTGGCCAGCCTCAAAGGGGAGGCTAGAGTCAGCCTGGGCAGAGCTTCAAATGTCAAGTGAAGGACTTGATATTTTATATTGTGGCATTTAAAAAGTAATTAATCAGGGCTAGGTGGCGCAGTGGATAGAGCACCGGCCCTGGATTCAGGAGGACCTGAGTTCAAATCCAGTCTCAGACACTTGACGCTAGCTGTGTGACCCTGGGCAAGTCACTTAACTTTCATTGCTCTGCAAAAAAAAAAAAGTAATTAATCATTTTATTAATAATGCTAGCACCTTATTAATAAAAGTAATGGTCATTGACACTCTCAAATGCCAAAAACCAATCATGGTGGTGGGTTCACAGTTTATATGCCCTTGGAAGAGAGGGTGTCCCTGAAGGTAGCAATCAACTCCGATTGGTTAACAATTAATGACAGAATGAATATTACAGTGAGAAATGGACCTCTTCTGATGAAGGGCCTACGGCAATAGGGAGTCACTGATGTTTCTTGAGCCAGGAGTAAGATCCTATGTTTTAGGAAACTATGGATGGAGGGCGATTGGCAAGGGGAGAGGCCGCTAGTCTAGGTGAGCGATGCAGGAGCCGTGAGAATGGAGAGAAGAGGGAGGTAGAGGGAGAGGTGGTGAAAGCAGAGCCGGGGAGGCTCAGTCATCAGTGAGATTCCAAAGATGGAGAGCTAAGAGTTGAACAATACAAGGGATAGAAACAGGGTGATTCAAAGGACAGGGCACACCTTGACAGAAATAGGGAGATTCGGGGCAGCTAGGTGGGCCAGTGGATAAAGCACTGGCCCTGGATTCAGTATGACCTGAGTTCAAATCTGGACTCAGACACTTGACACTTACTAGCTGTGTGACCCTGGGCAAGTCACTTAACCCTCATTGCCCTGAAAAAAACCAAAAAACCAAACCAAAACAAAACAAAATTAAAAAAGAAATAAATAGGGGGATTCAGAAGAGACTCTGGGGAAGAGATAAGGAACCTTGTGTTGGTCATTTCCAACGTCAGGTCCCTCGGGAGCATCCTGCTAGAAATCAGAGTCACAGGAATCTCAAGCTAGAAGGGACCTCGGAGACCATCCTGCCCAATGGCCTCATTTTATAGAGGAGGGAACAGAGGCCCAGACTTAATGACTTGTCTCAAGCTGCACAGAATCCTGGGAGCACGGCAACCTGCTTCCAAGGATGAAACCCATCCTTGCTGTGGAGGCCACCCCTCTTTGTTGGATACCACCGGGGCCAAGAAGAGTTAAGTCCTAGGAGGGAAACTGAGTAAACCACGCTGTACTGAAGACACCCGACAGTAGACCTCCTTCCTAATTTAAACAAAAACAGAAGATGAGCCTCACAGCTGGAAATAGAGGGTCTTTCCATCCAGCCCTTGTGGTCAGCCTCAGTTACTGGAAGTGGTCTGTTCTTGGCGTGGGAGGTGGTCAGGGAGTCTTGTCATTGGCCAATGACCAGTCCTATAGAATGCTCCTATAAAGCAGGTCCTGACCGTCAAACCCTACCCATGCCTCCTGGCCAGACAGTTTAATAGCACTTAGGGATTTATGGCTGTCCCTTAATTAAGTTAAGAAAAGAGGCACAGACGAGGGAGTTAAGAGGGTTCTTTCTGTTTCTTTAGCCTCCTAATGACAATTGTCTCCTCCTTCTTCATTTGCCCTGGATCATTTGGACAAATGATGACTCAAATTCTCAAAGCTGATGTCTTTTCCTAGGTAAGGTCAAACAACATTCCTTCAGCAATAATCCCTCTCCCTCAACCAGCATTGTTGTTTTTTAAGTTGTATTGATGCCTTTTGGCTTCACATCACAGTCATTTCCCAACATGCCCCTCTTCTTTCCTCCCACCCCCACCCCTCATGCACTTTTTCTTACAAGAAAGAGAAAAAACAACAGTTAAGCAAAGCCAGCCAAATGTCAGCTGCAGCTCAGAGAGGGTTCCACCTTCCACACCAAGTGTCCCACTTCTTAGGCCAAAGGAGAGAAGTGCATTTCCTCATCTCTTCCCCAGGGCCAAGCATGGCTATTTTATTATTCCTTTTGTTTGCATTGCTATAGTCATTGTATATGTGGGTCCCCTAGGTCAGTTTACTTTGTGTGTCCTGTTATCCACCTCTCCCCATATTGGTCTGGATTCCTCGTATTTGTCATTTCTTGTGACACAATCATAATTTGTTAATTCACGTACAGTCAGTTTAACCATTGGACCATTGGTTTGATCTATGAGCAACACTGGTTGATTTAAAAAAAAAAAAAAAGGAGGTGTATTTTTCTGCTCCAATCTTATACCAGCTGAAAGTAGCCAAGTAATTAATGATCCGTGACCTAGAGTACTGGACTTGGAGTTGGAAAGTTCTCGTTCAAATTCAACCTCAGAGACTTAGCTGTGGGAATAGGGGGAATCATTAAGCTTCTGTCAGTCTCAGTTTCCTTATCCATAAAATGGGCTTAATCACAGCATCCATCTCACAGGATTATTATGAGATTCAAATGAGGTAGAACATCCAAAATATGTGTTGATTCTTAAAGCAATAGATCAGGTTTAGGTATTACTATTATTACTACTAGTAGTAGTAATAATAATGAAACAGCAACACATTTAAGAGGATTTCCTGGTATCTAAATAGCTTGAGTGTCTTTCTTATAGAATCCCTATAAGGGAAGTAGAAGGAAATAGGAGCTGCATTTTTGTAGAAAGAAGGTCACACGCACATTCAGTATTGACAGGCTCTAGCACGTATCCCTGCAGTGCCAGTCACCCACGCAGAAATGGCACCCGAGAGTCCTCCCACCATCTCTGGTCCCTTAAAGGGAGTAAATGATGGGGATCTATCATGCATCACCTTGGCGGCAGCCCCAGACGCTGGGGCCAGTCAGGGGAGTTCCCTTTGCAAGGCACCAGCACCCAATGCCTGACCTCCACTGGGATGTAAGAGCCCCCATCTGTGGCTCACTTGAAAAGAAACCCAGCTAGGTGATACAGGAGATAATGTGCTAAACCTGGAGTCAGGAAGGCCTGAGTTGGAATCCTGCCTTTAGTACTTCCCAGCTCTTTGACCCTGGGCAAGTCTCTTGACCTTCCCAACCTCAGTTTCCTCCTCTGTAAAGTGGGGGCAATAATAATGTCTCCCTCTCCTTAAAGTGCTATGGGAATACAAGCTGTTGTTATTCGGTGGAAGGTTATCCAGGATGTGAGGGGAGAGGCACACAAAGGAAATGGTGAAAACAGAAGATGAGTCCGGCTCATCTTTCCTGGAGGTATCAAAAATATGGGTGTAGATTGAAGACTGGCCAAGGGGCCCTAGAAGCCATTGTCCCAACCCCCCTCCTTTTACAGATGAAGAAATTAAGACGCAAAGAGGGCGATGACTTGGCCAAGGCCACACTATAAATAGAATATTGATAAGTTGTGATTCTCTTTTTATAAGAGATGTCGATCTGGGATGGGGGAGGGGAAGATGCAGGAGGAAATAGAGATGATATCCAAAAAAAAGGTTGTAAGTTGCAGATCTGCACTGATACACCAAAGAGACCATAGGTCTACATAGACTCAAACAAGTGCTTGGAAGAAGAGACGTGGATTTTCTTGTGAGCTGTGGATCAAAAGGCTTTGCTGGCCTGAGAGGATCAGGACAGGATCCTTGGGAGAGGTGGCATTTACGCTGAGCTTTAAAGGAGTGGGTAGGAATTCAAGAGGGTGGAGAAAGGGAAAGGGAGGTTCTTCAGGACTTTGGAGCAGCCTCATGGGAAGCTGATAGTGTGTATGGGCGTGCTGAATAGCCTGTTCTGTCTGAGGAGTAGACAGTGTGGAGGGAAGACGTGGGAGGTAAATAAAGCCAGAGAATTTGGGCATTGCCAGATTGTGGAGGTCTTTGAGTAACAGAGCCTGAAGTTTGCTTGGTGGGAGTCCTGTTTAATTCAGATCATCCCGAGAGTACTTGAGGTTGAAAGTAAAAGAAGGATGACAGGAAGCCACAGAGCCTAGAGGTAACTCGACCAGATCTGTGAATGAGGGACGTAGCTCTGGCCATCATGTGAAGGCTTCTTTGGCCAAGGGAGAGAGATGGGAGAAGGAGAAAGCAGGAAGACTTCCTAGGAGTGTATTGCACAGTCATTCTCCAGTAGAAGAGTAGTCAGACAATAGGATCAGTTCTTGAAAGAATTTCAAACTATTAACAATTATATTCTGTGAATAACTAATAAGAAAATGCAAATTAAAAACAACTCTTGGGATTTTACTTTACACTCAGCAAAATTCCAATGATGACAAAGGACAGGAAAAGTCAGTGTTAGAGGGACTGTGGAAAGGTAGTAAAACTAGTGCATTGTTGGTGGAACTGTGAATGGATACAACCATTGGCAAAAGCAATTTGAAATTATGGATGAAAAGTCCCTTTCCTTTGACTTAGAGATTCCACTACTGGGAATTTGCCCCAAGGAGGTCATTGACAAAAAGAAAACTTTGATAGACAATGAAATATCTACAGCAGCCCTTTTTGTGGTGACAAAGAGCTGGAGCCAAAGTAGATGACCATTGATGGGGGACTGGCTAAAGAGACTGTGATATGTGCTACAGCGGTAAGAAGAGAGAAGCACAATGAATACAGAGAAGCTTGGAAAGGTTTCTGTGAACTGATGCAAAGGGAAGTCAGCAGAGGCAGAAATACAATATGTGTAAGTGACTTCCACAATGCAAATATGGAGAGAACAATAACCACTGAATCATTGAAATGGATTAATGCAACATTATAAACAACAAGCTTGTCTCCAAAGAAGGATCTCCCCCTGCTCCTTTGCAGAGCATGAGAAATCCCACATAGACAACATGACTGATATCAATGGATTTTTTTTGTCGTGTTGATTAATTTTACTGAGCTTTTTTTTCCCTCTTTTAAAAAATTCTTGGGGCAGCTAGGTGGCGCAGTGGATGGAGCACCAGCCCTGGATTCAGGAGGACTTGAGTTCAAATCCGACCTTAGACACTTGACACTTACTAGCTGTGTGACCCTGGGCAAGTCACTTAATCCTAATTGCCTCACCCCCCACCCCAAATTCTTTGTTATAAGCATAGTTCTCTGGAAGGGGGGGAGGGGAAAAGATACGGGGGAAATGTGGGCAATGTAAAAGTAAAAGCTGTTAATGAAATTTATCTGTCAAAGAATCCATTGCAATCAGTTTGATCTGCAATCATTTTTCTGTTATTTTTTGTATATAAGTAGGTTCATATTAGATCATAGACTTGGAATAGAAAGAGACCTTGGAGGTCATCCAGTGCAGCCTTCTCATTTTACCCATGAGGGAATTGAGGCCCAGAAAGGTTAGGTTACTTGACCAAGGTCACACAGCCAGCAAGACCGAGTTGTCATCCCAGATCCATCTTCTCCAAATCTAGCCCAAGGTGTTTTGGGGTTCAAACATGGTCAGGTGTATGGATGTTTTTATGACCTTTAACTGCTATTTATGTGTATGTAAAAAATCATTATTTTAAATTTCTCTGGGCCTCAGCTTCTTATCATCTGGTAAACTTGGCCTAACTTCCCAGGGTTCAGTGGAAGTAAAAACCAAACACAAGGGGCAGCTAGGTGGCGCAGTGAATAGAGCACCAGCCCTGGATTCAGGAGTACCTGAGTTCAAATCTGGCCTCAGACCCTTGACACTTACTAGCTGTGTGACCCTGGGCAAGTCACTTAACCCCAATTGCCTCACCAAAAACAACAATAACAACAACAACAAACAAACACAAAACCCCAACAGAGATGAGCAATAGCGTGGTCTTGACTTGGGCCCCTGAGGCTTTTCTGGGACATCAGAACATTCTGCCCCAGATGAATGGAAGGTGAAAGAGAGAATCCATGGGAAGCCTGTAAGGGATGCCTCATTGTTACGCTTGCTTGTGACTGACTGTGCCCAGGCAGAGAGGCCTGGCTGGCGGCAGGCTGGGCCTGTCAGTCAGAAGCACTGCAATGTCTGTGGAGACAAGAGGCTTGGGACAGCTGGGCCACTGGGGCCCTGCTCAGGAGCAGGGCCCGAGTGAACAGGGCACGGAGGTTGGCTCTGCCTTGGGTTTCTGGTTACATGGCTCTTCCCACTGAGCTGTGGGCAGCCAGCCCTGGGAGCCCAGCATGTCATCCTGAGCATCCAGAGGTTTAAGTGACTCATTCAGTGTGGTACACAGCTGTTGAGTGGCCACAAAGAAATTTGGATTTTAAGTCCTTTGCCTCCAGATCCAGGGTGATTGGAAGCCAGGCCCCAGGACACTCAGGGTAAACATGAGCTTTAAAAAAAAAAGGAGGGGGTGGGGGGAAGAGAGCTGGAAAAATCACACTGAAGTAGCCAGGGAGGTTTTGTTTATCTGAAAGTCTCTCAGGGAAAGATGCTATTGTCTGAAGAGGCAGCTAGCTGGAGTCAGAAAGACCTGAGTTCAAAGTCTACCTCAGGGGGGCAGTTAGGTGGCGAAGTGGATAGAGCACCGGCCCTGGATTCAGGAGGACCTGAGTTCAAATGTGGCTTCACACACTTGACACTTACTAGCTGTGTGACCCTGGGCAAATCACTTAACCCCAATTGCCTTAAAAAAAAAGAAAAAAACTAACAACAGCAACAAAAAAATCCCCAACAAAACAAAAAGCACACACACACAAAAACCAAACAAAAAATCAGTCTACCTCAGACATGTCCTAGCTGTGTGACTCTAGGCAAGTCACTTCACCTATGCTTGCCTCCATTTCTTCATCTGTAAAGTAGTAGTAGTAGGCTTCTGCCAGTCGCTGACGACCATGGATCAGCGCCTTGAAGAGTCACAGGCCACAGTGTGGCTGTCCTATACAGGAGCCACAGCTCCAGCCACAACGAGGACATCGGGAAACTGCACTCTCTGTTGCCCGTTGGTTCCTGCGTCTCATTCGTTTTTCTTCCTCCGGAGCTTGGAGGCCCATCTTAGCTGCTCGGGCGCTGTCCTTGGCCATCTCCTCCCAGCTGCCGATGTCTATTCCCAGAGCCCTCAAGTCTCGCTTGCATACATCTCTGTAGCAAAGCTGCGGGCATCCAGCAGGTCTTTGGCCTGCTGTAAAGTAGGGATAATAATAACAGTGCTTGGCACAGAGTAAAAGTTATATAAATGTTAGCTATCATTATTAAATGAGAGAATATCTTTAAAGCGCTTTGCAAACCTTACAATGCTTTATAAGGGTGTTAGCTCTTTCTCTTAATGGAAAGAGAATTGGCCCAGAACCCAGGAGCCCTGGCTTCTAGGCTGATCTCTGCTGGTAACTACCTGTGTGACCTCAGATAAGTTACTGAGGATCATCATGCTTTTGAATTGAAGGGACCTTGGAGAGGTTGACCCAAGGTCACACAGCTTAGATTGATCGGAAGTGGGATTTGAACCCAGTTTTCCTGGCTCCAAATGCAGCATTCTCTTCAGTACAATGCCCCACCTCTCTGTGGCTCACCCCACAGTGGAATGAACTGCCGGGGGCCGGAAGACGACTTCCCATCAAAAGCCAGATGACCAAGCACTTGCTGGCCTTGTGGTAGAAGGTGTCTTCACTGGCTGGGGGTCAGACTAGATGCCCTCCAGGCTTCTTCCAGCTCCGAAGTTCTGGGGTATTGGATGTAAAATGAAGGGGCTTGGCCAGGCCCCTCACCTCTGAGTGTCTCTTCTGGTCCCTGCGCTCAGAAATTCCATTTTCCTGTAATTCCCCTAAAATTCTGTTACTCTGTTCACACGGCTTCCAAATAGATGCTCCTGTAAGCAGTGAAAAGGTTTGTCCTGACTCCAGAGCTGAAAGGGAATTCTGGGGCCATCTGGTCCAACTCCCCCATATTATAGAGGAAGCTGAAGCTTATGGAGATTGATGGGAGATTGCCCAAAGTCACACCACCAGCAGGTGTCTGAGGCAGGATTTGAACCCGTGTCCTCAGACCCCTGAGCCAGGGTCTGATCCACTTGGCAAAAATCTGAGGGGGAGTGGGTTTCATGATCCCCATTTCTGAGTCTGAGTAAGAGAGTCAGAGCTTAGCTTTCCTCAGCGTCCCACCTCTTGGCCTAAGTCGCTTTGTCCTTATGGGTAGAGAGTGGCCAGAGATTGCACCTATGACCTGGAGGTGGATCAATGACACAGCTATCTGTAGAGTGAAGATTGGACCTCTCTCTGGTGAGAGGGCTCGATGCAGGAACCCAGGCCTGGACAGCCCCCCCCCTTTTTGGAGGGGCCTCACTGGGTCTGATTCCTCTGACTGGACTCTCTAACGAGGACGATGAGATAACGAATTACTCAGGATTGGAGCCTCCAAATTTGGAAGACCCATTGAGCCAAAGTCCCTTGTTTTATAGGTAAAAGGAAGTGGAGACTTGTCCGAGATCACATAAGGTAGAATTGGAGCTGGGATTTGGCCCAAAGTCTTCTCACCATCTGGTGCTCTCCGATGCCCTTGTTATGTTGTGCCCTGTGCCCATCGCATCTATATTCAGATCACTTGAGACAACATCTGGAAAGAACCCTGCAAAGAACCTGCAGACCCAGCCAGGTGAACCAGTTCAGTTCATTGAGGAGAAAACGGGGACCCACGAGACTAAGTGGAGACCCGTCCTGGCCCAGGATCAGGCCCCCAGTGGCCAGGCAGCCCATGTGCCATCCCAGCGACCTCTCCCCCGTGACGGTCAGAAGCGGTCCATCTCTCAGAGCTCGATGTTGCCGTGGCAGGGAGCCCAAACAAAGACAAGGCTAATGCAAACCAGGCTTCTGGAGAAAGGTAAATGAAGTGAAACCTTCCGAGAAGATATTATTCTGGAGGCCGGCCTGGAGTGGAAGCAGGCCTGCGCTGGAGACAAGGACAGACAGCTCCTGGAAGGCGCCCAGCGAAGCATCGCACAGCAGCCGCTTTCTCGCTCGGCTGATGAATCCCAGAGCTGTGGTAGAGACAAAATACCCTAAACACAACACCTGTTGGCTGGCTGTCGGGTGGCCACTGGAAACTTTTGAAGAATTCCATTTCTGCAGGTGGCCTTGTGGTGAATTACAGGCTGGGAGGAACTCGATTCAGCAAATTCAATTCCAGACACATTATTAAGCAGAGCCCCATGCAAGGCCCGGGCGGGGTGGGGGGCGGGGAGAGAGAGAATGGGGAGGGGAGGTAGAGTCCAAAGTTTAGGTACGTTGGGAACCCCTCATGATGCCTATGGTCTCTAAATGGTATATGACACATATATAAGGACATTCGATCCAAAATAGAACATCAGCAGCTCAGAGAGGCACATGATGCCGCTGCAAAGTCTGAGCATGGAAAAATTGTTTCCAATAGGGGATCAGGGCTGGCTTCCTGGAGGAGGCTGCACTTGAACTGAGCCTTGAATGACAGAGAGAATGTCCGATGCACTTGAAAGATCTGATCTCAGCCTTTAATTAGAATCAGAGACTCATAGAGCTGGGAGAGAGTGAGGCTGAAGGTCTCCCTAATTCAACCCATTCATTTCACAAATGGGGAGACTAAGACCCCAAAGTGTTCTGGTCCAGGAAGCAGGGATGATACAGTGGAAACAAACAAACGGACAAACTGGCTATGGGTGCAAAGGATTGGGTTCCAATCCTGTCTTTGACCTGGTGCTTAAGTCACCTAACTTTGCTGAGCCTCAGTTTCCTAATTTGTACGATGAGAGCGGTTGACTAGATAACCTCTGGGGTCCTTTTCAGCTCTGAAGATGGGGGATGTGGGTAGGAGGTAATAGGCACAAAGCTTTGAGAATGACAAAAAAAAAGGAGAGAAGTCTAGAAGCTGGGAAGACTGTGACTGGTGAGCAGAGCCTCCAATCGGGATGGATGGACGAGTTAGGTGTTTACCAAGTGTCTTCTCTGTGTCGGGGATAGGAATAAGAAGGCAACATAGCCCCTGCCTTCAGGGAGCTTACATTCTAATGGGAAAAGCAACATGCATCCCCTGTCCCCAGTGGTAACTGGAAGGTAAGGCCGGGGGACTCCCTGGGATGGGGAGTTGCTCCAAAGATCCCCTTTCTACCTTTCAGAGAACAATGATTTTGATGAGAGAATTTCAAAGGGCAGGGGATGGGGGGGAATGCATGGCATGAGGGTCGGGGCTGGTGTGCTCTGAAAAGTGGGGGGAGGAGGAAGCACCTCAGGTGTAGGGGGTAGCCTGGGCAAATGTATAAATGAACAGAAGAGAATAACTCCAGGCCTTTGGGGTCAGTCAGCACACCCTACTTCAGAGTGGTTTGACTTGGGGTGGGGGTGCAGTGCAAAAGGCAATTTAGCATGTGGGCATGGAGTTCACATGTTAGTCTGGGGAGGGGGGAGCTCAAGGTCAAGCTCTCATCCAGTGCCCAGCCCACCAGCAAAACAGGCACACAAGCCATCAGTCAAATAGCAAAGTATTTAACGAGAACCGAATAGCAGGAAAGATGATGTGGGCAGATCATTTATTCTCACCCTCCTCATATACAAATGAGAAGAATCAGAACTCTGTCAATCCAAGTCATCCGTTCAATTCAATCAACATTTTATTAAGGATCCACTCTGAGCAGAGCAACGCTAGGAAACACAAAGCCCAAAATGACAAAAACTAGTCTGTGTCCTCAAGCAGGCTATAAAAATTATTTCTTTTCCATTACCAAGCATTTCTTTTCTCTCCCTTCTCTCCTGCATCAAAACAAAACAAAACAAAACAAAAACTCTTTGGAATAAATGAGCCCAGCGAGGCAAAAGAAATTCCCAGATTAGCCATGTCCAGAAATCGATGTCTCATCTTGAATCTTGGGCCCATCATCTCTTGATCAGGAGGTGAGTGAGGGGCAGGCATCTTTATGGATCCCCCACACGCAATCGGTCATTGCGTTGGTCTTTATGGTGCTGTAATTATTGTGTAAATGGTTGTCTTCCTCCTGACTTCTTAGTTCATACAAGTCTTCCCAGGTGTCTCTGAGACTGCTCCCTCTTGAAGGAGTTTCCATTCTTTGTTTTTGTAGACCTTAAAGTGTTCTATAAAGATGTGGCGCACCTGCTCCACGTGTGGGGCAGACTGTGACGAAGACCCCGCCCTTGAGAAGGGTTGAACTCTTACTGGAAGACCAGCCGCACTGGATGACTTGGCAAGGCTGGGCTAGAACTCTACCAAGGATTAGGAAAGATTAAAAGAGAACAGGCCTGGAGATTCTGGGCAGGGTCAGCTGGTATTTTCCAAACCAGGGGGATGTGAGAGAGTGCAGGCCCCTTGTCCGTCATTCCCCCTCTCCAGTCCCTGTGGGTCCTTGAAGCGGATTTTTGTGTGTGTGTAGCTTGTCAGGCCGGGGTAATTGGCTTATATACAGCCTGTGATATAACAAATGGTCAGATGAAGGGAGAGTCTAGGAAGCTGTGAATAAGGAGCTGGATAATTGACAGAGCTCGGGCAGGGGCAGCAGAAACAGAGGCTGGAATTCCAGCTTCTGGGATGTCATGACCGAGCTGTCTTGAACTTTACAAGAGGGATCAAGGAGCCCCGGAGCCCTTTGGCCTATGTTCCTTCAGCTGTCCACCTGCTGGAGCAGAGCAGTCAGGGGGTGACAAAGAACAAAGAGATGGTGGCCGGCTCTTGTGTCTCAGGCTCCGATCTGTCCCCTCCCCAAATTCTAGGGCTGACTCATAAGCTAGGGGGAGAATCTGCGTGGTCAGGTGGAGAGAGCCCTCCCTGGGGCTGGGGTCAGAAGACGGGGACTCAGATCTCAGCTCAGCTCAGCCGCTTGGGGCCTCTTTGGCCCAGGATAATAATAGCAGACACGTCTACAGAGAGATTCCAGGTTTGTAAAGTGCTTTACATGGACTATTTGATGCTCATTTCAACCCAGTGAAGGTTGTCTGAGGGTCTTCCACCCTCCCTCTACATTCTCTTGCATTCTATCAGCCCCATTGTTTTTTTTTTGTTGTTGTTCGTTTGGTTTTTTTTGTCTTTTGTTTTTTTAGTGAGGCAATTGGGGTTAAGTGACTTGCCCAGGGTCACACAGCTAGTAAGTGTTAAGTGTCTGAGACCGGATTTGAACCCAGGTACTCCTGGCTCCAGGGCCGGTGCTCTATCCACTGCGCCACCTAGCTGCCAGCCCCATTGGTTTTAAACAATCATTTTTAAATGTTCTTAATTTTTAAAAATTACATGTGAAAACAATTTTTAATATTTGTTTTTTTTATTATTTTTGAGTTCCAAACTCCCTCCCTCCCTCTCTTCCTTGAGAAGGCAAGCAATTTGATATAGATTATACATGTGCAGTCATGCAAAACATTTCCACATTAGCCATGTTGCCAAAGAGAACATGGACAAAAAAAACCAAACACCACCCCAGGAAAAATAAAGTAAAAAAAGAAAGCTTTGATCTATGGTCAGACTCCAAAAAGGACAATTTCTATGCTGATGACTCTAATATTATTTCTGTTTTGCCCAGTTTCTGAGCTTCAGTCCCGCATCACCAACTTTTTATCAGCTGTCTAAGAAACTCAGGAGCACGGTGGGTAAAGGGTTGGGTCTGGAGTCAGGAAGACCTGAGTTCAAATGTAAGCTGAGACACTTCCTAGCAGATGACCCTGGGCAAGTCACTTCACCTCTGTCTGCCTCAATTTCTTCAACTGTAAAATAGCACCTACCTCCCAGGGTTGTTATGAGGCACTTAGAAGGGTGACTAGCACATAGTAGTCACTTAAATACTTGTTTCCATCCTTCTTACTGGACATTTCAAATTGGGTGTCCCAGAGACATCAAAAACACAACCTGCCCAAAACTGAACTCATTAACTCATGGTTTTTCCCTACAAACCCTCACTTATCTCAAACTTCCCTATATCTATCAAAGGCACCCCCATCCTTCCAACCTCCCAGATTCATGACCTCACCATTAACCTTCCTTGCCCAGATGTCCAGTCAATGGCCACATCTTTTTTTAATTTAAAATATATTTTTTCTATACACAAAAACCTGCTTTCTCTCCCTCCCCCCTGCCCCGCCTCTCCCTGACTCCCCATCACAAAAGAAAAGAAGGAAGACAAAACCCTTGTTGGAAACATGTATAGTCGAACAAAAACAAATTTCTGCATTGGCCGTGTCCAGACAGTGTCTTGGTCTGCCCTGGAGTCTCTCTTCTGGGAGAAAACCTTTCTCATTCCTCCCCTCCTAACTGCTCGTGCTTTCCCTTCACCCTCCCTCCTGATCCCACTTGGATTGAACTACTTTGTGTGCACTCATATACGCTTCTTCTATTATGTATATAATACAGATACGTGCTCGTTGTCTCCCCCATCAGAAGCTAAGCTCCTTGCTGGTAGGGATTATTTTATTGTTTGTACTTGCATCCCCAATATCCAGCACAGTATCTGGCAGGGAGAAGGTGCTTCATGAAGGCTTGCTGATTGGCTCATTTTTGAGATAAGTACTGTCTTGCCCATTTTTACAGATGAGGAAACTGAGCCCGAGGGAAAGCAAGTGACTTGCCCAGGGTCACACAGGTAAGAAGAAGAAGAGCTGGGATTCTACCTTTGGACCCCAAATCCAGGGCTCTTTCCACTGTGCTACTAAAACCCATAAGCTCCCAATAGGAGACGGAGGGACAATCGGCCTCCATCCACGAGCCTCACACCTCAGGGTTCATTTCTGTTCTCATACAAGTGGGCCAGAGGCTAAGGTGAGCTAGTGTCATCACGGTAACAGAGGACTCAAAGTCAGGGTTATTGTGAGGAAGGGCCTTCAAAAATGCCTCCAAAGGGGCAGCTAGGGGGCGCAGTGGATAGAGCACCAGCCCTGGAGTCAGGAGGACCTGAGTTCAAATCTGGCCTCAGACACTTAACACTTACTAGCTGTGTGACCCTGGGCAAGTCACTTAGCCCCAATTGCCTCACTGAAAAAAAACAAAAAAACACCTCCAAGAACTAGATGACAGTGACCTCATTGAGCCACATCCAGAATGACAGGGCAAGTCACCACCACAGTGACACTGCGAAAGGCTAGACATTCCTTGGTCTGGAGGGTCCATGAGGCTTTTCGAAGGCCCTGACTCTAACAGGCTCCTCCCTAAAAGCTCTCCTACTACACTAATGAAACAGTCTCTCAGAACCAATTCACTCTCACCCTGCACACAATTATTCCATCAAACCTAGTATGTTTCTCAATCAGGAACTGATCAAAAGAAGCAAATTATAAGCAGAGAGGGTGTCTGCACTCAGGCATTCACCGTGACCTTGGTGAGAAAGGACGGCAGCAAGGAAACAAGGACAGCAAGAGGGAAAATAGAAAACAGATTTTTAAAAAAGTCACAAGACATCAAAAACCATAGCAGTCAGGAGTCCTTTGGCATATGAGCAGACAGCTCGATGAACTTCAATGTTCCGCGAGCATCACTAGATTACAACACAGAATAATCATTAATGTTCCTAATGATAAACCTGAAACACAGAGAAGGCACAATTATAGATTTAGGGAATTTTAGAGCTGAGGGAGACCTTAGAGGTCATCTAAACCAACTGCCTTATTAAAAAACAAACACCCGGGGCAGCTAGGTGGCACAGTGGATAGAGCACCGGCCCTGGAATCAGGAGGACCTGAGTTCAAATCTGGCCTCAGACACTTAACACTTACTAGCTGTGTGACCATGGGCAAGTCACTTAACCCCATTGCCTCACTAAAAAATAAAAAAATAAAAAAAAAAACACCCTCCCTCTAAAGTTCAACATACTCGCCTTAATTAGGCAGAGACGTTTATAACATATTGTGGAAAGATTTCTGTGCAAAAGGATTCCAACATAAGTTGTGGTATTTGAAGGGGGAGATTCTTGGCCATTTGGAAATGTTAATGATCCAAAACGACTCTTCCTTTGACGGGTCCAGGTAGCCAGGGTCTTAACTGTTCTGTCTGGCAGTGGTGACGACAACAGCAATGCTGACAAGGACAGCGGTGGTGATGAGTTAGGCAGGAAAGAATCTCGAGGATTTGGCCAACAAAGCGCAGGGCAGCAGATCCAAGAGCTAGGCTAACAAGAACCACCACGGGCCAGCTTCAGGAAAGGTGACGTAGTCATCACTGAAAGTGGACCGAGACCTACATTGTGCCAGTCCCACTTTCTCTGCTCCCTCAGAAAGTTCCTGATGGAGTTTTCCAGAAAAAAAGGGAAGACTGAAGGTATAGAGCAGAGTCCTTTTCTTTAAACTGCTTTTTTCTAAATGAGTTAAAAAGCTGTTCTTGGGGGCAGCTAGGTGGCACAGTGGATAAAGCACCTGCCCTGGATTCAGGAGGACCTGAGTTCAAATCCGGCCTCAGACACTTGACACTTACTAGCTGTGTGACCTTGGGCAAGTCACTTAACCCCCACTGCCCCGCAAAAAACAAAACAAAACTGTTCTTGTATAACGCATATTGTGTCTTGTGCTATCTTCTTATCTACTGGTTGGTCTGAAACAACTCTGACAATCACTGCCTTTTATAATGTAGGTTATTTTTCACAACTCTATTAGCCAATGCATGACTAGAGGACGAGGGAACTGATGTTCACCTATGGTTTGTAGAAGTGGCCTCATTGCTTTATAGCCACTTCCCATCTATAAGGCAATGGTGTTTGGGAAGTCAGAGCACCTGGGTTCAAATTCCAACACTGCTGCTTGGTGATCCTGCAGGATTGGGAGCAAATCCCATACTCTTGCTAGGCCTCAGTTTTCCCCTTCTACAAAATGGGGAGGGGAGAAGGGCTTGGCGGTCTCTTCTAGCTCTAATTCAGTGCTTTGGAGTTGAGAAATACCCAAGTTTGAATCCTGACTCTAACACCAACTAGCATTGTGACCGTCATCCCTGACTTTCCAATTTTTCACCTGTAAAGTGTCTATCTCACAAGGCTGTTGAGAGGATCAAGTGGACTGCAGTTTGATATGGTGAATATTTATTAAGCACCTACTGGATGTGCCAGGCACTGTGTTGGGTAGTGAGATAAAAAATCTCAAAATGAAACTGCCTCATACGAGGGAGATAAGGCATGTAGCCAAATGACTAAATGCAGAGCAGTTTGGAGTTGGAGAACGACTCGGGAAAAGCCTCTTGTAGGAGGCAGCTTCTGAGCTGAGCCTTGAAGGAAGGCTAGAATCTCAAAGGGGACAGCAGCCTCCTGGGCGCACACAGAGTTTGTGCAGGGAAGTAAAAGTAAGCTTAGAACACTGGACCGGAGACAGACTTGGGCCTAGAGTCAGCAAGATCTAAATTCAAATTCTGCCTCCCGCACTTAGAGGCTGTGTGAGCCTAGGCAAGTCACTTAATCTCTCTCTGCCTCGGTTTCCTCATCTGTAAAACAGAGAGAATATCACCTATTTGCAGGATTATTATGAGGATCAAGTAGGGTAAGATAAGGCCACATCTCCACGGTTAGGGGCATGCCACCCCCACAGTCTGGAAAATCAGTATAAAAATTTTGGCCTTCCCTTCATACCAGAGAAGGTCTGATTTTTCTTTTCTTTTTAATGGGATGTTTACAGTACCTTCTTGTAAAATTTGGGTTAAGTATTTGGTCATAGGGTATGTGTAGGTCAATGTTGAGTATAAATATTGTATGAAAAAGAACCTTTGTTTTGCATGTCTGCTGGTCTTTGTGAGTCATCTGTGGCTTTCACAAAACTCCCCCAAATTCCCATTTGATTTCTTATGCTGACCACTGGTGATATAGCGGAGCCACGATGGGATGGGGACTCTTGATGTGGAAGGCATAACGGTCTTTATAAAGTGCTTGCAAGCCTCCAGGCTGTGTGTTAATGTCAGCTGGCACGGCCATGGTGATTGTTAGAACTTCCTTGGTCAGCAGGTCAAATAACTTTGGGGCGATTTGATTGAACCAGGTGCCAACAGAAAGCGCGTCACTAATGCCCGAGCCTTAATTAAGAGGAGATTGGCCAAGCTCTCTCCGGAGATGGTCATGGGAATGGGGCTCAGAGGGCCGGGGGATAGACATTGGCCCTGCCGAGTTCCCTAACAGCCGCCCCTGCGCTCCCATGGTGTCTGCTTTCCCAGCCGTCAGGCTAACTTGGCCTTCACTTCTCCGGCAGGGACTTTTCTCTGGTCCCTCTGACCATCGCCCCGCCCCCTGGTTCATTCACCACCAGGACAGGCTGCCTGCCCATTCATGCTGGGGAGAGACAGTTCTGGGCAGGCCCCTGGACCATTGGCCTCTGGGGCAGCCAGCAGCGAGAGATATTGAAAGCCCTCATTGGCCAGGGGAGGCAGCTCGCGGCACACAGCACATGCTGCGGGCTCAGGGAGCAGGCAGAGAGCAGGGCTCCTGATCCCGGGCTGCACCTCCCACTCCTCCTCCTGGCCTGGCCCAGCCTGAGTTGCTGGGGTCCACTATGGCCAACCCATCCTTCAGGCCTTCTCATCTCTTCACCATCTCGGGGTTGCTCTATTACTCCACCTGTATGGGTAAGTTGCAGGAGGGAGGGAGGAAGGGAGGGAGGGAGGGTGAAAGTGTGTGTGTGATTTCTTGGAAAAACAACAAACCAAAAGGAGACTGACCCTCTGGGAAATCAGTGGTGTTCTTACAGCTTTAGCAGGGGCTTTATGAAAAATCCTCAGGCACTATAGGTTGTGTAGCTAATATTGGGACTGGCTGATGGAGTAAGCCTGCTGGGGGGAGGGGGGGCACCTGGCAGGTGTGTGCATTGATGTGTGCCCCTGATGCTTGCTTGGACTTCACGATTAGCTGTAAGCCGCTAGCTCAGCCTTTCTCCTTTAGCTGTCTGCAGCAGGTAGATCACCCCAGAACAGTAGAACATAAGAGCTGGGAGGGTCATCAGAGATCTCAGGAGATCAGCAGCAGCAGCCCAGGGCTGGACACCATCTCGGTGGCCACACAGTTCAACCCCCTGGTTCCGTGTCTCTGATCCAGCCTCCTCCCCTGTGCAGCCCAGAGATGTTAAGTCACTTGGCCCAAGGTTGCACTGGACCCCCACCCTCCTGCTTCCTTACCCGGTGCTTCCTCTGTGATAGCGGGGTACCAGGCAGCAGCCAGCTGGGCAAACACATCTCCATGTGTCCTTCTGATCCCTTAAACACACACTCCCTCACCTGGCACGCGCTTCCCAAAACCAATATCAGAGTCATCAACTTTTGCAAGGACCAGCACCAGCAGCCTGAGGAAACTCAGCCAATCTGCACAGAGCAGGCATGCCTTTCTCTCAAGTGGAAATGCTCTTCTAGGGCTCCCCACCCCCAAGGCCCTTATTAGATGGGGGGGGTGCTGTAGAGTGAAGGGACCTTTGGGAGATCACATTCCCTGCCTCCCTACACTGTGCTTTAGCCCAAATTTTCCCCTTTCCTGGCGTGGTTACTATGGAACAAGGCTGGCTGATCAGAGCATCCTTCTTTTCCCCTTCCCTTGCCCACACGTGTGCAAACGGAGAAATGTCCCCAAATCAAAGGCCTGGAAGATGAGTCCTGGAGTCATCGGGCACTGAGATATTTGCCATTTCCTCTCCTTCCCTGCAGATTCCTGGCTCCGTTCCCTCTTTCTTTCAGTGGCTCCTAATATCTCATCGTTACCTTTGCTGGAGCAAGAGCAGGGCTAGAAATAATTAACTCTGGGAAATTATGGGTGTGACTAAAATGAGATTTACCTACTGGCGGATCTCTGTGGTCCAGGGTTCACATTCTGACAGCCTTCGGGAGCTGCAAGGAGCCTTCTCGAGAGATCAGAGGACCAGAAAAGGTTGAGTGACTCCATTCACCCGAGTCCCCTTGTCTTTGACCCAATCTCCTGCTTTTCCATCGGGGATTTGTATTGGATCATTTCACTGACCAGTTCCTTAGCTTCTCCCACTGGATGATGTTCAGTGGAAAGGATTTTTACAAACTGTTAGCATGCCCAGGCAGCAAAGGCCTTTGGGAAACCCAGAATCGGAACTACTGTTCTTTCTAACCATTTGGGCAGGGAATTCAGTAACTTTGAGGCAGACTGAGCAATTCTAACCACTCCCCCCACTTTCAGCTTGGAGGTTGGAGGCAGGTGCGCTATCTGGGACTGAGAACATTTGAATGGGGACCCCATATGAGGGACAGGATGGTGTAGTGGGAAAACTGTTGGATTTGGGGTCAAAAGACCCGGTTTCTTCTTATTGTTTTTTTTTCTTGTTATTTCTGGCTCAATCACTACTTGTGTGTCCTTGAGCAAGTCACTTCACCTCTGCCTGCCTCCATTTCCTTGTCTGTCAAATGAGGCGGTTGGACTAGAAGATTTCTTGGGTAGGGCCCTCCTCGTGCTAAATCTGGGATCTGTGCCCAAAAGGACGCACACCATTGTTTCCATGACAACATGATATCTGGGGGCTCCTCTCGCCAGAATTCAGAGGCTCTGGAGTGGGACTGGGAGGCAGCAGGGGCTGGGGAGAGGCCCACAAGATCCCCTGCAGACAGAATCCACTTGAAGCTCTGAGCTCACTTGACAGGGCAGCCTTGTTTTCAACCATGTCCACCTGGTGGAAATATTCCGAGCTGGAACGAGCCGTAAATAAACTAGACTGTGCTAAAAACAAACAGCTCCATGGAGTCAGCTTGGGCAGAAATAGATTGGGATTGCCTGAGGAAAGAGATGCAGCACAACATGGGGAGCGAGTGGGGAGTGGGGAGGGGGATCAGAGGGACAGGGAGAGGGGGCTCCAGGCTGGACCCAGCACAAAGAGGCCGCTCCATTGTGGGGTGCCCGGGCCAGGGTTTCTTTGCTTTTTACATTTTACCTTCTGGGGAAGCCCAGGTGTTCGACGTAAGTCACAAAGTTCTTTGGATGCCACTGGCCCCTCCATCAGTGGGGAGGGAGGAGGCAAGACTCGGAGGCTATATATGGACTGGAAAATCGATAAATTGCAACAAATGCAAATAGCCCCGCTAATCTGCCTACCTCTCAGACCCTCCCCCTCCCCCTCCCCACCCCCAGAGCTTTCCTGCCAGGGGTTTCCAGAAGCACGGCTGAAAATTGCCCCCTCGGGCCTCAGCTGTTAGCTCCCTCCCACGAGGAAATCGGTTCTGGCCATTACAGCCGGGGGAAGGGACCCTTCAGAGGGGTCCCGGGCTTCTGGCCTGTTGCGCGCCTCACTGTGTTTTCTCTCACTCTCTCTTCTGGACTCCCCATAGCAACCAGCCCTGGCAAAGCTTTGGTTTAGGAAGGAAGCTAAAGAAAGCTAGGAGCTTGGTCATCGGGCATTATTATATCTGAGAATCTCTTCTGGGTGATTGCTCTGAGGCAACTTGATTCACGAGAATGAGCTGATGCTGGCCTGAGGCTGCAGGAAGGTGAAAAGTGAAAGACTGGGGTGTTTGGGGAATGAACAGCCCCCTGACGTTGGCGTCAGGAGATCCAGCCGATCAGTCAATCGATAAACATTTATTAAGGGTTTATACGCCAGGCACTGTGTGCCTAAGTGCATTAAGTGCTCAGGATACAGAGGCAAAAGACAGTCCCTGCCTTCAAGGAGCTCACAATTACTTGCAAACAAATATGTGCAAACAAGATGCATAGAGGATAAATAGGAAATACAGGCATGCCACAGAACTAATGCAGTCTCCGTTCTAGACCGTGGCAATGAAACGAGTCACACAAATTCTTTGGCTTCCTAGTACATCTAAAAGTTTTGTTTACACCATGCTGTGATGTGTCAAGTTGCAATAATATTATGTCCAAAAAAATGTACAAACCTTGATTTTAAAATAATTTATTGCTAAAAAATGCTAACCATCATCTGAACCTTTAGTGAATTGTAACCTTTATTGGTGGAG
This sequence comes from Dromiciops gliroides, assembly GCF_019393635.1. Taxonomy (NCBI): domain Eukaryota; kingdom Metazoa; phylum Chordata; class Mammalia; order Microbiotheria; family Microbiotheriidae; genus Dromiciops; species Dromiciops gliroides. The sequence continues at coordinate 38,044,010 of NC_057865.1, forward strand.
GGTCTTGCCTTGATGTTGATGGCTGCTGACAATCAATCAGGTGGTGGTTGCTCAAGGTAGGGGTGGCTGTGACAATTTAGAATAAGATAACAAGGAAGTTTGACTCTTCCTTTCACATGAACCCCTAGAGGCCATTGTAGGGTTATTAATTGGCCTCATTTCAATATTGTTGTGTCTCAGGGAACAGGGAGGCCCAAGGAGAGGGAGAGACATGGGGAATGGCTGGTTGGTGGAAGTCAGAGCACATACCATTTATGTACCCCAACACAATTACAATAATAACACCAAAGATCACAGATCATGGATCACCATAACATATAATAATAATAATGAGAAGGTTTAAAATATTTTGAGAATTACCAAAATTTGACACAAAGACACGATGTGAGCACATGCTGTTTGAAAAATGGCACCAATAAAAAAAAAAAGAAAAGTGGCACCAATAAACTTGCTTGAGGCAGGGTTGCCACAAACCTTCAAACTGTAAAAAACAACAATATCTGCAAAGGGCAATGAAATGAAGTGCAGTAAAACAGGTTATGCCTGTAATTAACAGAGGAAAGGTACTAGAATCAAGAGGGGTTGGGGAAGACTTTCTGTAGAAGGTAGGATTTTAGTTGGTACTTAAAAGAAGCCAAGGAAGGCAGTAGGCAGAGTGGAGGAGGGAAATCAGTCCAGGCATGGAGAAAATGCCCAGAGCCAGGGGTTGAAGGGTGCTGTTCATGAAACAGGCAGGGACTGACCTCCTGGTCAGTGTCATTGGATTGAAGAGGATGTATTGAAGTGTAAGGTGTAAGAAGTCTGGAAAGGTAGGAGAGACCTAGGATATGAAGGGTTTTTTGTATTTGATTCTGGAGGTGATAGAAAGTCACTGGAATTTACTGAGTAGGAGGGGTGACATGGTCAGAATTGTGCATTAGGAAAATCACTTTCACAGCTGAGTGAGTGAAGGATGAATTGGAGCGGGGAAGGGCTTGAGGTAGGCAGAGGCCCCAGCAGCTATTGAATAGTCCAGGAGTGAAGTGATGAAGGCAGATCTGTTATCAGGGAGGTGGCAGTGTCAGAAGAGAGAAGGGGAGAGATGCTGCAGGGGGTGAAATTGACAAAGAGATGCTGCAGAGGTGAAATTGACAAGAGATGCTGCCCAAGGTGAAATTGACAGGCCTTGACCATGTGAGATGGTATGGAAAAGACTGAAATGGGGTAATACAGCGAATGAGAGTCCTGGTTGTTGGTGCCTCCCTACCCCCTTCCCATAGGGCTCAAACTATGATGAAATCTATAGGGTCAAATTTTGTCTCAAATGGTGTATCTGAATTGTGGTACTCTGCGTCCTTCTGTTGAGGGAGAGATTGTGTAATGTATAGAACACAGAATGCCACAACATCCCAGCCAGATACCCTTATACACAAAGAAGGGAAACACCCTGAGGACCTAACTTTTGCCATTTGTTGCCCCACCCCCACCCCTTATCGGATTCTATCCCTCTCTTTCCCCTTACTGGGCCAAGCTGTAGAATTGCAGTCTCAAATACCCCAGCAGTGACTATCACTTGTGTCACTTTAAGTATACCAGCAATGTGCAGTTACTGGCAAAAACAGAAACACTAGTGCACTCTTCTAGTGCAAACAGCTGCACCTGCTCCCTCCTCTCTCCTTTCCCCCTCAGCCCTCTCCCTTCCCTTCCCTCCTCCTCTCCTCCTACTTCCACACTCTGAATTGACTTCCCTGCTGTGGTAATATTTCCTGCTCTTTGCTCTGCTCTTACCATCCTTTTAGCCTACTATCCCTCCTTCCAAGAGCCCAGACAAGGCATTTGTGCTCCCTGGGCAAGGTTCAAAAATTGTTTCCCTTGTGCCTTGCTGGCCAGTGGGGGCGGGGTGTCAAGTATTCAGTGTTATCACAAAAAATACCTATGTTCTACAAAGCGTGGGATTTTCTGGCCTTAAATGTAAATGCATTTATGAAAAATAAGGGAAGATATCCTTTGTTGTGTGCTCCTGTGTCCAGTAGTGTTCCAGAGAATTGCCTACCTTTCTTATCCTTAGTCCCAGCTCTGCCTCTCCTGCTCCCATCCCTGCCTCTGGGTTCTTTCCCTTGTTATGCCATGGACTCCTTTGGTACAATCTGGTGAACTTGTGGACCCCTCAGAATCACGCTTTTAAATGCATTAAATAAAATACATAGGCATGGTTACAAAGGTTCATGAAAATAAAGATGTAATTTTTTTCTCCCTCCAAGGTCACAGACGCCCTGAAGTCTATCCAAGTTAAGAACCCCAGTCTTAAGTCCCAGTTCAAATACTCTGTCCTCTGATAGATTCCCTGATCTCTCCAGCTAGAAGGGATCCTTCTTCCCTCCTCTGAACTCTTCATTTATACCATGAATGTTGCATAGACTGCCTCATACCAATATTACTTGTGTTCAGTGCTTGTCTCCTCTTGGTTTTTTGTTGTTGTTGTTGTTGTTGTTGTTTTGCGGGGCAATGGGGGTTAAGTGACTTGCCCAGGGTCACACAGCTAGTAAGTGTCAAGTGTCTGAGGCTGGATTTGAACTCAGGTACTCCTGAATCCAGGGCTGGTGCTTTATCCACTGCGTCACCTAGCCATCCACCCCCCCACCTTGGTTTTAAACAGCACAGTGTAGCTCCTGGAACATAGTGGGCACTTAGTAAAAGTTTGTTGAATTGAATAAAATAGTGGAAAGAGCTTTGGCCTTGTCATTAGGAGAGTAGGGCTGTAGTCTCAGCTGTGCCATTTCCTGTCTGTGTGACCTTGGACCAGTCACCTCATTTCTTCGAGCCTCAGTTTCCCCATTTGTTAAATAGGGGGTGTTAATCATTTTCACCACTTTCATTAAATGCTGTGAGTAATCATCTTTATTATTACTACAAACTCCTCAATGCTGTTGGTTGGTTGTTTTTTAGTATGTGCTCAATAAATATTGGGGATAGAATTATCATATGTGACCCAATGGATCAATATATTTACCAACGTCTTAATCAAGCCCAATATAAAGCATTTTATGAATCATATAGATGGTCTCATCCCAATGGACCGGAATCCAATGAAATGGCCCTTGTGAAGCCCAGAAGCCTGACTTTAACCCTTCTTTGCCACATCCTGACACTGAGAGACATCTTTCTTTATGCAGCCCTTCCCGGTCTGGAAGAGAAGAAGCGAGGGAGTCAGAAAGGATGCTGCCTGCTGAGCCCTCCGCCGCCACCAATGTTTCCACCGCCATTTTTCAGAGGGAGCCGGAGTTCTGTGAGTATTTCAGAACTTGTTTGAGGAGGATGTTACAGGATTCTTCACCAAACAAGAAGCTCTCTGTTGCCAGGGCCTTGGCCTGATCACCACAAAGACATTGCTACCCTGACTCTTCAGATTGGTCCCTGAAAGTAGATGTGTTCTATAGGTTTGGGTGTTGGCTTGTTTCTCCAAGAGTTAGGGAATTTGGGGGGGCTCCCTGTTTAAGATATCAACTGTTGTAGGAAATTTCTTCTCATTTGTTATTCTGAATTGCAAAGTCATCAGTGTTTCTCTGGAGCAGATGCCCCTGAAAAGAAGTGAAGCACACCTATAACTTTCCATTTTCTCAGCTCCTGTCAGCTTTACCTCTGAAGTATAATTTCCTTCTTTGCTTTTTTTCTGCCTTAAATATCTCCTGGCCAGTAAAATTCTCATTGCCTAAATATGTCAACCATTTTAGGAAAGCAAAGGATGCTGATCCATCCCAGTATCCCATTACTGTTGTCTGGGACCTCCATCTCAGGGTAGGGAACTTTAAGCTAAAAGGAATATATAACTCTCAAGATGTCTGTGCCCCACTCCTTGGGGCTTTCAGGCCCTGCAGGAAGCTCCCAGATTTGCCATGAAAGGCACTGCAACAAATCCCCTAACTTGCTGAAAATAAAATTTTCCCTCAATGAACAAACATTGATTTTTTTCTCCCACCTTACCTCCTTCCCATCAACGAAAAAAAACCCAAACAAATGAAAAACAAAACCCCTGTAACATAAATGCAGAGATAGAACTTCCTCACTTCTTTAGAAGTTGCCATTGACCATCCTTGCTTTTAAAGATCCCAGGAACACAAAAGGTGTGGCAGGAGAAGGCTGGAAACCAGCAAGGGAATGGGTGACTGGCTAGTTTTTGAGGAGACCCATCTAATGAGTTGGTGACTGTGTCACTTGGATGCTAGCTCTAACCTTTCATCCTCTATATTGTTTTCTGTTGTAGCTTCTGTCCCCAGATATGCCAGACTTCTTTCTAGAGCTACGGACAACCCAGTCTCCATGTGTTCAAGAATCGTTTGGCCCCCCTGGACCTCCAGGCCCCCAGGTTATTATCATCTTCTGGGCCCTCTATTGGCTCTAAGATACATTCAATGAAATCTAATTTGACAAATCTTTATGAAGTACCTGCTGTGCTCAGGAATATTATGCTAGGCACTGGGGAGACAATTCTAAAATGAATGGGATCCCTGTCTTCACAGAGCTCACATTCTACAAAAACCAAAAAACAAACAAACAAACAAAAAACCCCAGCTCCTGCCTTCAAGGAGCTTACATCTAAAAGGAAAATATAGTGTGTATGTGGAGAAGACTAATGCAAGGCTGGGTCCAAGAAAAGATCTGGACAAAATGCTAAAAGAAGGTTTGGGGAAGGAGGGTATCCTTATAGCTGGCAGGATCAGGAAAAGCTACACTGAGGAAGGAAGGCATGACAGGCATGGAAAATGCTTCTACAGGAAGTAACACGCTGAGTTAGAGGAGGAGCAAGTTACCCAGTTTGGCTGGAAGGCAAATTCCCTTTCTTGACCTTTCCCCACCACCTTGGATCAGGGAGGTATGCATAGAACTGGAGATCTGGGGAGCTTTCCTCTGGCTCCCATCCTCAGGGTACTCCTGAGGATTAGCATCAAGGGCCCTTCTCCATAAAAGTGAAGAAGGAAACTAAGGAGCTGGCAGAGGCAATAAAGTGAAAATATGAAATAGATAAAGGAATGTGTAAGAGCCAGTGAGACTCTCTTGAGGCAAGACCAGTTTCATTTTTGTCATTGTAGTCTTAGTACCTGATACATGCTGAGCACACCAATGCTTGTTACCTCCCTAATCTCCACATCCACTCTCTCAAAGTTCTTGGGCCCAGGACCTCTCTCCAGCTTGTGAGTGATTATTTTTAATAGAGATTCTTTCCAAGGCAACTGATGAAAATATCTCTTTTGAGTGCAGGCAAATAGGCCCTTCCTTGGTCCTGGGGTTTCAATTTCTGCTTTCACAAGTGGGAAGCATTAAAGTTCTGGGTCAGAATCAAATGCATCTCCTTTTGTGGGCACAGAGACTAATGCCAGAGCAGCAGAGATCCTAGGCCAGCCCTGGCTCTGCCTCAGAGCTTCTATGAATGCTTGCATGTGAATGGATGCCTCTGCATCTCTTACTACATGAAGAGCTTTTTATTATGAGCATTAACAATATTCTGACATAAAATTGATGTTAAAATTTGTTTTTACATGTCATATGGGAAAATAACAATTCTAAATAAATAAATGAATGAATGAACAAGCAAAATAACATAATAATAATAATAATAATAATAATAATAATAATAATAATAATAATAATAATAATATCCCGGCACAGTGGGAAAATGCTAGACTTGGGTTCAGATCTCAGCTTTACCATTTGTTCTCTGTGTGACCCTGGGCAAGGCAGATCAGCAAGCTTTGAAGTCTTGAGTGTGCTAGACACTGTGCTAAGTGCTAGGAATACAAAGAAACGCAAAAACCGTCCCTGCCTCAGGGAGGTCCCAATCTAGCCAAGGAGACGTATGCAAACGACTAGGGACAAACAAGATGGAGACAGAATGACTTGGAGGTAATGTCAGAGGGAAGGCACTAGAGTGAAGAACTATGCAAGGTGAGATCTTAACTGGGACCTGAAGAAAGCCAGAAGAGCCAGGGGGCAGAGATGAGGGGGGATAGTATCTCAGACCTGGGGGAGAGCCAGAGCCAAGAGATGGAGGGTCTTGTTTGTGGCACACCCAGGAGGTCAGTGTCACAGAGGGGAGTGAGGGATAAGAAAACTTGGAAGGTAGGAAGGGGCTGGGTTATGCAGGGAGCTAATGGGAGGCACTGGAATTTATTGAATTGGGTGGGGGGTGATATAGCAGTTTACTTAACGTCCCTCAGTTTCCTCATCTGTAAAATGGAGCTCAGAGTATTTACACTAGTTGCCTCGCCAGGCTGTGCCCTGTTGACCTGAGATCTCAGAATGTGCTAGAACCTGTCATTTGAGTGAAAGAAAACCTGCACTGTTCTAGAACCCTTGAGCGCACGTAAAAGAAAACAGATTACTTTAGAACCTTCAGCTGGAATGAAAGAAAGCACAAATATTTCTAGAACCTCTAGCTCACATAAAATAAAACAGATTATTCTTGAGCCCTCTTCTAGTTCCATGGTTCTGGAATGCTTGTTGACTGCAGCCCTCGTGAAAAGTGAGCTGTTCTGCTGCCTTAAACATGTGATGAAAGCCCCCAAAGTAATGTGGGGGTGAGGGTGGGGAAGGGCCACGTCTTTGTCAGCCTGACCAAACCTCTTCATCTCCATGATTCAAAGAGGATTCTCAGTCAGCATAAAGGTCTCAGGCTTCAGTAATGGGGGCTGGGAATTTTGATGGGCTTCTGCCCCATGCCCAGCCCACCCCCCACTCCCATTCTGGGGACTTTAAAAGGCAATTAGCTGTGGAAGCCTCTCCCAGACAGGCAGAGCAGAAAATAGCATCTCCCTTGGAAGGGTCATTAGAAGCAACGGTATTGCTCACTCTGCAGGACTCCTCATTTCTAAGCCAGAGCTAGTCTCAGCTCTGTGGCTGACCCAGGGAAGAAAAAGGCCAAGTTTTCTTGGATGACGCCTCTAGTTTGAAGAAGGCATTTTATTGATGATGCAGAGAGCAGGACAGTTCCTCTGGCCACTGCTGATTTAGGCTGGGCCTGGGGAACTCCAAGAAGCGAGCTTTTGCTGTGACCAAAGCCTGATTTCCTAGTTGGACACAGACTGGGAAAGCTTGGGTAAAATAGCTGTTGTGATAGGAGTCACAAGCACATGTTCTCATTTTATGCCTCTTCAGATGTTCAGTGCCCAGAGGTCACCAATAGCCTAGAAAGGGAAGTAAAACATGGGGAAGTTTCTGCCTCAGGAAGTTGGAGGTAGGAGCAGGAAATGTGTGAGGGTGGTCAGTGTGGGAGTCTTGTAAAAACAAAGTCCATGTGCATACCCTTTGACCCAGTAATACCACTACTAGGTCTGTATCCCAAAGAGATCATAGAAAAGGGAAAAGGACCCACATGTACAAAAATATTTCTAGCAGTTCTCTTTGTGGTGGCAAAGAATTGGAAATCGAGGGGATGCCCATCAATTGGGGAATGGCTGAACAAGTTGTGGTATATGAATGTAATGGAATACTATTGTACTGTAAGAAATAATGAGCAGGCAGATTTCAGAAAAATCTGGAAAGACTTAAGTGGACTGCTGAGTGAAGTGAGAGAAACCAGGAGAAGGTTGTACACAGTAACAGCAACATTGTATGATAATCACCTGTGATAGACTTGGCTCTCAGTGGTGCAATGATCCAAGACAATTCCAAAGAACTCATGATGGAAAATTTTCTCCATATCCAGAAAAAAAAAATTGTGGATTCTAAATGTAGATTGAACCATATTGTTTATACTTTGGGGCTGTTTTTTTATTTATTGAGGTTTTTCCCTTGTGTTCTAATTCTTCTTTCACAACATGACTAATGCAGGAATATGTTTAATGTGATTGTACATATATAATCTACATCAAATTGCTTTCTGTCTGGGGGAGGGGAGAAGGAAGGGAGGAAGGGAGAAAAAAAATTGAAACTAAAAATCTTATGGAAACAAATGTTGAAAACCATCTTTACATGTAAAAACAAAGTCCAGAATGGAACTCGAGCAGACACAGAAAGGAGGAGGATGAGTCGGGAAGAGTTTGTTCTGTTGGAACTTGGGGTTATTTCCTGGGGCTATGTGTCTGCCACAGAAAGCATGGCCACAGGACATATAATGGTTACCCTCCTGAGCCCTGCCTCAAAGGGTCACAGACTGTAAATCTGGAGTTGGGAGAGAACATAGAGGTCACTGAACCCAATCTCCTAATTTTACAGATGAGAAAACTGGGGCCTAGAGAGGTGAGTTGACTTGCCTAAAGTTATACAGAGAGAAAGCAAGAGAACAGATTCGATCTCCTGATTCCAATCCCAGGACCTTCCCAAGGTGCTCCAGGGCTGGCTTTATGACTGCTTTTGTAAGGAAAGGGTCCACAGACTGACCTTATTCTTCCAATGAGGTTCTCTCATCCACAAGCATAGTGGGAAATGGAATCTGTGCATGAAGATGCCCTCTACGCTTGTTAAACGTTGCTTTCCCCCTCATGTAGGGTCCCCCAGGGATTCCTGGAGTGAGAGGACCAAAAGGGGAAAAAGTAAGTACTGGCTTTTTCTTCCTCCTAGACTTGTATGTGTGAGTGTGTGTGTGTGTGTGTATGGGAGGGGCAAGGACTGATTCACTCAGATTTGGGCCTTTAAGGGTAGTGAGACATTGCTGTGTTACCAAAGGAGGGTTAGAAATCTTCTCCAGGGGTGTAAGGAAGGGCACCGCTGAAAGTCAACGCAGAGCCTTCTGTCCCCTAACAGCCAGGAGTAAGCTGGGATGCACAGGCTACAATAGATGCTGTCACTGGTGACAAATAGGACACAGGCCAAGGGAAGGCAGGCCACCACCAGGGGTTTCTCATAGTCCCCGGTTCCACTGGAGAAGCCTACACTATGTTACCCAGGAGAATTTAGAGCCCTTCTTCTGCCTAGCGACAGCCTGCAGAGGTGCAGTGGACACAGATGGAGCAGATGACAGAGAAGTTCTCTTCCAGTTCTAGATCCATGACCCTAAGCAGAGAACGTGAGCATATGAATCTAAAGAGTCATTGCCTCATGAGCCCCTCTGCCACTCTAGCTTAGCTGACATGCCCTTTCCTTCCATAGGGGGAGCTTGGCCGGCCAGGAAGAAAGGTAAGTGCATTCTTCTGGGTCAGTCTCATCTGAATAGCCCAGTTCTGGCTTTGTTTGTTTGTTTCCTTCCTTCCTTCCTTCCCTCTCTCCATTCCTTCCTTCCTTCCTTCCTTCCTTCCTTCCTTCCTTCCTTCCTTCCTTCCTTCCTTCCTTCCTTCCTTCCTTCCTTCCTTCCTTCCTTCCTTCCTTCCTTCCTTCCTTCCTCCCTCCCTTCCTTCCTTCCTTCCTTCCTCCCTTCCTTCCTTCTTTCTTTCTTCCCTCCATTCCTCCTTCCCTCCCTCCTTCCCTTCCTCCCTTCTCTCTTCCCTCCCTCCCTCTCTCCCTCCTTCCCATCTCCTTCCTTCTCTCTTCCTTCCTTCCTTCCCTCCCTCCATCTTTATTTTTGTTGACCACCAGGAATTCGCTTCTTTCAACACCAGCGCTGTTGGCAGGCGTGGATAGCCATGGTGCTACCAGGATGAAATCACCTTGGTCACAGTGATGTGCCACATGCCCCTTAGCCATACTTGGTATAGACACTGAACAAGACATGGTGGAGTCTCCAGTGGAACCAGGGGATACACCCACCACCTTAGTAGCCTGAACTTAAACCTCGAGCCATAGTTAGGCCATCCTGCCCAACCTGCATAGACTCCCTCACTTCATTAGCCTCTGGCTCCAAACCAGTAACAGGGCTGGTTCTTCTGAACCGGCCAGTTAAAGAGGAATAAAGCACTGGGCAACCTGAAGGGGACTGGGGGGTGTTGTCTTTCCCCAGATGAAATAAATAGGGTTCGTTTAAGTTCACGGTGAATAACCAAACTCCGGGTTGAACAAGGCACTGGTTACTAGGGCGACAAGCGAGTGAGAAAAGGCAAAGGTTCATCCTTACTCTCTGTGGCCAGTGGATTCTGGCGTTGGAAGGTTAGGTCTTGGTGACCAAGGGAGGCACAATAAATGAGGTTACAAATCCACAATTACTTCAATTTCCTGGCCAAGCTCGTCTTTATCTAAAGGAAATCATTTTCAATAAGAGCCCTTCAGGTCTGTTTCTTAGCTTATAAACAACAGTGGCTCCACGTTCCTTCTCCCCATTGCTTCCAATCCCCCTTTTGCTGGGCTCTCTCCCTCCTGGTGCAGCCAAAGATACTGCCCACTTCTCCCCAGCCCTCCAGGGTGCCAGCTTGGGAGGAGCCCCCTGAGGAGAGGGGTAGGGAAAGTTCCTGGGCAAAAGCAGAACCAGAAGACCCGTATGACTTTTCTCCCTTCCCCACTATGTTTTCCAAGTAGACGCAGTCAGCAGGTCCTACATGGCAGTTCTTAACTTGGGGTTCATGTCCTGAGCTTTTTAAAAAATATTTGGATAATGATGTCAACATAATTTCCTCTGTTATCCTGTGTACTTTATTTTATGCATTTAAAAATAATCTGAGCTGTGTGACCCTGGGCAAGTCACTTAACCCCAATTGCCTCACTTAAAAAAACAAATCTTCTGAGAAATTTACCAGACTACCAAAGGGTCAGTGACAGAAAAAATTAAGAATTTTTGCCAGGTGTCAGCCAGGGCATAGGAGGTGAGCGTGCCTAAGATTTTGGCCACACAGATAAATCCTTTGTGAATTCTTAGGAGTCCTAGGGGAACTAGGAGCTTTGATCTGAGGGAGTCCAATTCCCTTCCTTCTCCCCAGCCTGACTCCATGTACATGCATGGAGTAGGCAGAGAAGATGTGCTTGGGTTTGTGTCCTGCCTCTAGCCTTTAACAGCTGTGTGACCACGGGAAAATCGCATAATTTTTCTGAGCTTCAGTTTTCTCATCTGTAAAATGGGAAGCTTAATCCTGATCGTTAGATAAGGCGGAACCTTAAAATGTCCCTGTCATGATGACTCCAGCACTGGAGGGAAGCTAATCCCGTTGTCCTGACTCTTGTTGTTGGTCTTTGAAGGGTAGACCCGGCCCTCCAGGAGCCCCTGGAATGCCTGGGCCTGTTGGCTGGCCAGGCCCTACTGGACCTCAGGTAAGTGCTGAGCCCCTCGGACCCCATGTTGTGTCCTTTGTGTGCCAGCAGAGGGACGAGGAGGAGGGAGGACAGATTATCTGCAAGGGCATCATCTTTTCTTGAAGAGGGATCTATCTCCCCAGGGCTCAGTTGGGGCTCCGTTCCCATGGACTACCCAGAGGAAGCATGACTCACTGGGAAAGCTTGAGGGTCAGGAATCACAGGTTTGATCCTGAATGATAACCCGTGTGACCTTTCCCCAAAGGGATGAGCTCCCTCCTCAACAGAGCAGACACCTAGCTGCTCTGGGAGGTGTGGGCTGATTTCAGCCAAGGGAATTCTGTTTTACTGGGATGGAGGGTAAAGTAGATGCCTCAGGGGACCTTCTCAGCTCTGAAGTCCTATGACTTCCTCACTGATTTCCAGGACAAACATTTTCCTGGACTATATTTTGATACCTGGCTCCCAGAAGCTGGGTTAGAATTCTGGTGGTCACTGGGTGACTTTAGGAAGCCAGCCTCTCAGGGCCTCAGTTTCCTTATCTGTACAAGTCTAAAATCTATAGTGTCCTATTATCTTTTGCTTTGCTCAGAATAAAAATGCCAGAAGTGGGGGCAGCTAGGTGGGGCAGTGGATAGAGCACCAGCCCTGGAGTCAGGAGTACTCGAGTTCAAATCTGGCCTCAGACACTTAACACTTACTAGTTGTGTGACCCTGGGCAAGTCACTTAACCCCAATTGCCTCACTTTTTAAAAAATGCCAGAAGTGAAACCTAAGCTAGTACAAGAAACTCTAAGGAGATATGTGCCACTGGGGCTGCCAAGGGGGTGAATTTAAGCTTGGGTTGAGGAAGATGCTTCCTATTAAGTTCTTACAAAGTGGGTGGGGCATGTGTACCCCCTCATTGGAGATCTTTAAGCAAATGTTGGATGACGTTTGTGGGAAGGATTTCCAGCTCTGAGACTCAGTGAGCTCTGCTCTTGTGAAAGAATATTTACATTTTTAGCCTGATCTCTCATGGGGAAATGAAAGGTCTTCTCTCCTTTTCAGGGGATTTTTTTTTTTTTTTTTAGTGAGGCAATTGGGTTAAGTGACTTGCCCAGGGTCACACAGCCAGTAAGTGTTAAATGTCTGAGGCTGGATTTGAACTCAGGTCCTCCTGACTCCAGGGCTGGTGCTCTATCCGCTGCGCCACCTGGCTGCCCCCTTTTCAGGGGATTTTAGGGGTCAGTTAAGGGAGAGCCTATCTGGGGGACATTGTCCACCCTGTCCACAAGTCATTTGGTATTGCTGTCTCCAGGTCCCTTGCCCACCAGCGGTCTGGTGCATCTGGGCAGCTGGTTCTCCTAGGAATTCTAACTTTCTCCCTGTCTCTCCTCCAACCCCTACAGGGCGAAAAAGGTGATCTGGGCTTGATGGGGTTACCAGGTCCAAGAGGATCTGTGGGCTCTCAGGTGGGTGAACTGGAGCGTTTTCAGATTTTGTTCTCTAATTCTCTGTTGAAAGCCACCTGGGCTGTAGGCCCTGGGCTGTACTAGGCAGACCGTGAATCTCTCTTCTCTCTACCAAACAGCAGCAGAATACAGGGGGAGAAGGAAGGGAGGGAACAAAGGTGGAGAAAATGGCTCCAAGATTTCAGGACGCCTTTCTAAGGCCCCTGTGACTGAGATTCCTTCAAGGCTTGGCCCTGTGTCACAAGTTGGACCTAATCAGTGACCTCCTTAGCATCCAGAGACCTGGACTCTTACAGGTAGCAGCAGTGTCCTGGGGCAAGTCACATGAGCTTTTGGAGCCTCAAGTTCAAGTCTGGTTTAAAAAAAGAAAAGCGTTAACATGTTGACATTATCACCCATTTCCCTACTTCTGCACAAAAGCCTCCAATGTATGGAATCGATGATCTAAAGGGGAGCGTGTGTGATCTGGCATGAAGAGATTGCGTATTACTCGTGGCGCTGGCCAGCGACGTTTGTTCACTGGGCTCCCCTTTTACTCCATGCTGGACCTACAAGTAGCTGTCACTTCTCCAGAGACAAATGATCTGTTTATGGAGTGGCCAGGCTTGTTCCTTTGACATATTCATACCAGTTACTGTTCATTAACCCCTTCACCAGAAGGCGGTCTAGAAATAAAGGAGTACCTTGGGGTTACTTATTCCCAATTCTGAGTAAAGGTTTGGTAAGGGTGACATTGTCACAAACTATTATTTTTCTTAAAAAATTGTTTTTTTTTGTTTTTGGTTTTTTATTATTTTAAGTGAGGCAATTGGGGTTAAGTGACTTGCCCAGGGTCACACAGCTAGTAAGTGTTAAGTGGCTGAGGCTGGATTTGAACTCAGGTACTCCTGACTCCAGGGCCGGTGCTCTATCCACTTCACCACCTAGCTGCCCCCAAAAATTGTTTATTATAAATTTAGTGATAATCAGCAAAAGCAGACTTTCAAAAGAACAAATGAGAATAAAAAAACAATGACAAACTTCTGCCATTTACAGTTTGAAACTTTAACAAGCTGGTGGCTAAATCAGCTGTTTCATCTCTTTCTTCTCCTTTAACCTTTTTTTCTTCCATTTTTATGGATTTTGCTCTCATCATTGAAAAGCAGAATGGTATAGTGGATAGGGTCTTGGACTTGGCTTTTGGAAGCCCTGAGTTTAAATCCCACTTCTGACACCTACCATCTGGTCATTGTGGAAAATTCATTTACCCTCTCTGATTCTCTGTCTGACTCTCCTAAGTTATCGATAGAGCTGCACTAATACGGGTCCTTGACATATTGATTTTTTTGTTCAGTCAAATAGGTCTCTTGTTTTTAATTCTTTTCATATAGGTTATTTCTTAGCGCACAAAACCATCCATTCCAATCAGTTTCCATAATCTGTTCAGCCATCCCCCAGTTGGTTGGTTGTTTTGCTGTTATGAATAATATATGAATTGCTTATATTATTGAATTCATATATTATTTTAAATAATATCTTCATTGCTAGAGATCCTTTTGGGGGCAGCTAGGTGGCGCAGTAGATAGAACACTGGCCCTGGAGTCAAGAGGACCTGAGTTCAAATCCAGCCTCAGACACTTAACACTTACTAGCTGTGTGACCCTGGGCAAGTCACTTAACCCCAATTGCCTCACCAAAAAAAAAAAAAAAAAAAAAGAAAAGAAATCCTTTTGGGTGAGTTGGTTACTTTTCTTTTCTCTTTATAATATTTTTAGACTATATAAGTCCTAGTAGTAGTAGCTTAGTTGTCCCAAGAGACCAGGAACTGTTTTTCTTTTTTCACTTGTATCCCTGAAACTTAGCACGATGCTTTGTGCTTAGTAGGCACTTAATAAATGCTTTTTCATTCATTTATTCAAGGTCATAGGACACAAAAAGTTTTATAAGTGTGTGTGTGTGTGTGTGTGTGTGTGTGTGTGTGTGTGTGTGTGTGTGTGTGTGTGTGGAGAGAGAGAGAGAGAGAGAGAGAGAGAGAGAGAGAGAGAGAGAGAGAGAGAAAGGGAAGTCATGGGTCATCATGGAGGAAGAACTTATCACCAGAGTGCTCCTAACAGTAATGAAGCTCTCCATGCTTAGTTCGATTGTCCCTCAGACACCAGCCTTGCTCTGTTGCCAGGACCATCCCCCAGACCTTTCCAGCATTGTAGACCTTGCCAGGGCTTATGCTCTGCTGGCGTAGCTTTCCAGGCCCCAAGGTCACCTCAAAGCCATGGCAAAGCCTGACAGTGAGATTTCTGGTTTGCTATTTCATGCTTTGCAAATGGCTTTAGCTGCATTTCTTTAACTCTGGGATGCTTCTCACCCTGTTCTGAAGTGCCTTTCTATAAATATTATTTACAAGGGTCATGTTCAAGGGGAAAAAAAGGCTCACGCTTGCAATGGAGGGCCCTGTTTGTTTCTCTTGCAAAAAGATGCCAGGAGAGCAAGAGAATTGGGGGGGGGGAAGGCAGGGGAGATGGTGTGAAGGGAAGCCATTGTTACACCTTATAGAGAGTAAGAAGAAAACCACAGTGTTCCTTCAGACCCGTGGAAACTCAGCAGATTCACACCTGGGCACAAGTAAAAACCTTAGTATCAGTGTGCAGATGTATTTAAGCCATCGCATGCCCTGGTCTCTTTCATGTGAGTCAGAACTGCCCGTGCCAATCTCAAAGGCTATGCCAAACATGTAGGTGGTGTGGACTGTAAAAGCACTTTCTGCTTTCTTTCAGGGTTATCCTGGAACCAGAGGGGAAAAGGTCAGTGTGATAGTAAGATGGTCCATTAGAGACCGGTTGTGTAAGTGCATGTGGGAGTTTGGGATTAGACTAGAAGTATCAGAGGAAGAATTCACATCAACAGAAACTGCACATTTCTGAAAAATAGCCCAGCTTTTTAGCATGTTACATAGTGAAAAGTGATTAAAAGGTCATATTTAGCGACCACATAGCTATCTACATGAAAGTCAGTTCAACCCGTCTCTCTAAGGCTACAATTGCATGGAAATCAGCCCCACTTTTAGCCCCATGAGGATGCTGGGGTCTCCTTTAGAGACAAGATCCAGGAAGGCCTGGCTGTGGATGAGAAGGGGGACAGGATGGTCACTTGGGCCTGACCACCCAGCCAGAAGGCAGCAGGGGGAGGCAGGGCCGGCATCTCCCCATCCTCTCAGTCCTCAGTTTCTCTTCTGTGCTGTGACCCAAGCGGTCTGGCCTTTTCTTTGGCCTTGGGAGCATCCATTTTTTGTGCTCCCACCCAGGTGATGCACAGCACGTTAGTGGGTTGCTCTGGTCTGTCCCCGCCCCCTGCCCCCCCCTCCCCCCGCTTACCCCACCAGACTCGGAGGTAGCCATGGAGTGGAGCTGAGAGCTGCGGAGGCTGGGCTCTCTTCTCTGGGAATTAATGTCCTTATTCAGTGAAGGAAGGACTGGGCCGCAGCATCACAGATTTAGGGCTGGAAGGGAACTTAGAGGGTACTGAGTCTGACTCCTTCACTTTACAGATGAGGAAACTGAGGCACAGAGCACTTAAGTGGCGTCTCAAGGGTCACACAACTAGTAAGTGAGTAAGTCAGGATTTGAACTCAGTTCTCCATGACCCCCAAGTCGAATGCTCTGGAGCTTAGATACTGAAACCCAGAAAGAGGTCTAAGATCCCAATCGCCACTCGCTGTACTATCTGTGTGACTTTGGGCAAGTCATTTCCCCTCCCAGGCATCGGTTTCCTCATTTGTCAGAGGAGGCAGTTGAACCAAGCCATTTCCAAGGTGCCTCCAGACCTCACTCTCTGATCTAGGGTTCTGTGATTGTTTCCCATTAACACGACCTGTCTCTCCTGTGGTTTCTCCCCAGGGCTCCAAAGGTGACAAGGGCATCTTAGGCCCCAAAGGAGAAAAGGTAATGACTGGGGGCAGTTACCCAGATGGGAGAGCAGCTGAGCTCCTGACGGGGGCTGGGGGTGGGGGGAAGGCACGCTCGCTGCATTTGGAACTCCTTCCCTCCCCAGCTGTAGTAGATAATCACCCTTCCCAGGGTAATCACCACCTTTATTTCCTTCACAGGGTTTTCCAGGTCTCCCTGGGATGCTGGGACAAAAAGTAAGTAGCTGAAGGGGGAAGGGGAAAGGGAAGGGGAAAGGGAAGGGGGAAGGGAAGGGGGAAGGGAAGGGGGAAGGGAAGGGGGAAGGGAAGGGGGAAGGGAAGGGGGAAGGGAAAGGGGAAGGGAAAGGGGAAGGGAAAGGGGAAGGGAAAGGGGAAGGGAAGGGATTTACCAACTTGAAGCTGTTTCCTCTGGGTTTGGGGAATGACAATGCCTCATTTGGGGCTTAAGCCTCCTCTCCTTCATAGGATACTGTCTGTAAGACAGACTGATAGAATCCTTCTCTGGTAAGTGTTTTCTTAAAACTACAGCCTCGGGGCAGCTAGGTGGCACAATGCATAGAGCACTGGCCCTAGATTCAGGAGGACCTGAGTTCAGGTCCGGCCTCAGACACTTGACACTTACTAGCTGTGTGACCCTGGGCAAGTCACTTAACCCCAATTGCTTCACCAAAAACAAAACAAAACCAAAACAGAAATCAATTGTTCAAAACTACAGCCTCATTTTCCAATTCTTAAAACATTTTTATTCCAGTCTAATCTTGCTGGCAGGGCTATCATCTATGTGTATAAAATGTTACATCTCATCACCACCTTGATAACCCATGAAAAAGACTATTCTTATTGAGTCAAACCATTCTAGAGAGATTTCTGCTCAGTGCATGGAAATGAAAACAGGGGAGCCAAGCAAGACTGATCTCTCCCTGCTAGCTATGCTAATTACCACAGCAAGCTGAAAGATGCTCTTCTCCTTCCTCGGGCATGGTCCTTTAAGACAGGGCCATATATGATGCCCATAATTGAGTCTTGGGAGAGAAATTAGATCAAGAAAATGCTGGCTGTTTCCGGTTGGAGAAGGGCAGGGTAGGATTGCAGGAATTTTGTGCTAATAGCCCTAGGAATAGTTACATACAAATATAAATAACATTCACACACACGTGTTGCAGGGGCCAGGGAGTCCCCAAGAGAGACAGGACCCCCAGAGATTTCTCTGGGACTATCATTCTGGGAAAAAAGGGTCACTTTTCATGCTGTCTCGGTCTAGTTTTCTTTACGCTGTTCTGTCTTATGGCCCCATAAATTCTGTACAAAGAGGCTTTGGAGATGTTATGTGAAAATCTCATGAGTCTTCTATTTAAACTGGTTTCTTAGAGAATCGAATTATTTAGATTAAGTATGAACTTAAAACTATTTAAGGGGGGGAGGGGATAAGTCGGTGATACTTCAATGTCTTGAATACCACGACAAATTTAACTTTTATCCATTTGAATTATCTCACTCCCTTTGACCTAAAGCTGATAGTGGAATAAAGGGAATAATGGTTTGATTTCTTTTTTGGGGGGGGGGTTCAGGGATATTGGGGAGGGGATTGGAAGTGGAGGGTGCAGGATGCTTAGCAAGGGAGAGTCTCGGGGTATTGATCGTGCTTATTGAAACTAATTTCAGATTTATGAGCTTAATCTTTAAAAATCTGTCATTCTTATATGCTGGTTCTTGCTGGGAATTCCATCATGTCACTGAATGTCAAAAATGCAGGCCTGATAAATATCGGGGCGGCTGTCTTTGTAATGGTGATTATAAATCAGTGAATATTGGTAGGGTGTTTACAGAGAGGATGAGCTGTCCTCCAGTAGAAATGACCCCTCCTCCCCCCAAAAATATAACAGACAAAGCCGTCAGACATACGGAATCTTGGGTGGAAATAGGGGAGAAATGGGGCATGCTGGGGGAAATAGACCCTTTGAAGGTTTTGTTTGAAAACCCTGAATTGTTGCTGTTGGTACATTTGACGTTGGCCAGTCAGCAGGTCTTTGGTCAGGGATATCTACCACCTTTATACCTGCCCTCCCTACATGACTTTTAATGAAAAATATTTACCCTGAAACCCTATGACCACACCCAGCTGGCTCTGGGATCAGACCACAGTACATGGACACCATCTTGTCCAGCTCCTCCCATAAGTCCTTTTCTTTTCTTTTTTTCTTTCTTTTTAAGTGACTTGCCCAGGGTCACACAGCTAATGAGTGTCAAGTGTCTGAGGCAGGATATGAACTCAGGTCCTCCTGAATCCAAGGCCAATGCTTTATCCACTGCACCACCTAGCTGCCCCCTCCATAAGCCCTTCTGAGGACATCTACCCAGCATGCAGGTGGCCTTGGCATTTGAAGGGCACCATTGGGGCACCCGGGTTGTCCCTCTGTTATCCTTCCTTCTTGTTACATGACCCATCCACCACCTTTTCCAATCACCCATTTCCTTTACCATCTTTCTTATTCTGCAACTTCCACACAGGTCATCACTGGTCATGTGCTGTAACCCACTTACACCCACATTTTGGCCATAAATCAGAAAAATATAGTAACTCCTCCTTCCATTAAAATAAATGGAGGGGGGCGGCAGCTAGGTGGCACAGTGGATAAAGCACTGGCCCTGGACTCAGGAGGACCTTAGTTCAAATCCAGCCTCCTACACTTGACACTTACTAGCTGTGTGACCTTGGGCAAGTCACTTAACCCTCACCACCTCACCCTAACCCCCCCCCAAAAAAACCCTAAATAAATAAATAAATGGGGAGAAAGGAGGTAGAAATAAAAATAGCTCAGATCTAAGGGAGGAAAAACAGTTTTCTAAAGAGACCTAATAAAGGGCTAGATCTAGGGTGCTTGGCACGTCCAAACCCTGCTGAGAAAGAGCATCATGGGAACTGACAAGGATTGTTTCAGCCCCACAGATGCATTTGGCTGGGGCGAAAACATCAGAATTTGGAGTTTTTGTGGTTCTTTTAAACCTATTCCAAGCATTTGCCGAATAGTTCCAAATCAGAAGCAGAGGTTTTCCTGTCTTCCATCCATCTCGGCCAGGTCCTGGTAGAAAGGGGAACCCGCAGCCAAAATTCGGCCACCAGACTTCTATGGTGTGAGTTCTCTCTCAGCTTAGTCGCCTGCTCAGCATTTCCTTCTCCCCTCTTCTCCTTGGAAGACTGGTCCTCCATCTCCCATGTCCCACCCGCTCCTCCACCTTTTCTTTGTGAGGAATAGGTTTGGAAAGAACGTCCTACTGAGCTGCTGAATGGAATCCAGCTGACTGGGAGTGCTCCTTCCTCCTTTCCTGATTTCTCTATCTCTTCTCCTCAGGGAGAAATGGGTCCGAAGGGAGAGCCCGGCACATCAGGACCCAGGGGACCCACGGGAAGACCAGGAAAACGAGGCAAGCAAGTAAGAGCCCCACACTTTACCTCTTCCCTTCAGTTGCCTTTAGTGACCTTCCTGCAGTCTGTGTAATGGCCCCAGGTGTGGGCACACACACACAACTGAGCTGGTTTGGGGAAGGAAGGAGAATATTGTTCAGTCTGGACTTCAGTGCGCTTTGTTCCAGAGAGCAGTAGAAAATTACTGAATGGGTTACCTCTAGCTGCTTGACCTTCAGGCAGGGACAGGGCAGTTAAAACTGGGTCAAACCAACAAGGTCCAATGGATTTTTCGGGTCACTAAGGCCTGGTTTCAGTGAATCAAAAGGGGAAAACCCAGGGCCTTAAGAGGATCATCGATTTAGAGCTGGATGGGACCTTGGCGTCCTCATTTTAGAGATGAGGAAACTGAGGCTGAGGGAGGTGGTCACTTGCCCAAGGGCACACTGGCATTAAATGGCCAAGGCAGGATTTGACTTCAGGTCAGATGACTCCTGACCTGGGGCTCTTTGCTTTAATTTTCCAGCTAAGTGTCAATGTCATGGTTAGAACATGAGCTCTCTGAGTGTTTGTCTTGTTGAGCTTTCCTTTCCTTGGCCAGAGTATTAACAATGCAGTCCCCTGATACGTGGGGACAGAGCTGCCCGCGGCCCCTCTCTCCGCAGCTCTGGGTCTCAGAGCAGTGGGTGTTGACGTTGCTGACAGAGAGGGAGGCAACATTTAATGAGATTTGGGAGAAATGTCTAGGTCTGTGCAAACATCCAAATACATTAACAATAATGCCCATGGAGAGAGGCCATCATTCTTAATGTATCATGTAAAAGCATGGCTACAAAATGGATGGAATTAGATGAACTCCCCTTGGTCCCGGCGGTAGGTTTGACCTTCTCATGAGGCTGGGCAGGTCTCCTGGCTTTACACCAAGCACACCCACCCCTCCCTGCCCATACACCGCCCCTCCAGATACCTCCCCCCACACACAGAGCCCTGTGCCCACCGGGAGAGAGGTGAGCATTGCTGGCTCACCACCGGATCAGCCCTCCCTGAAGAGCTCAAGGTCTCGGTGGACTCGCTGCATCCACGTGTCATTTCCATTCCTCTGGTGGCCCATTGGAGCCTCCTTCCTCCTTCCTAGAATTTTCTTTTTTAAATTATTTTTATTATCATTCAATTTTAAAAATGTATTTGCTAGAGTGTTCACAGCCTGCTCTTCTGCACCACCCTTCAAAGCACGGGAGCCAAATTGTCCTGAGTTCTGTGCTAAATTAGGGAGTTTCTGGAGGGAAACTGGAGGGCAAAAGCCCTCTTGTCTTTTTTTAAAGTGGTTTTGTGTGTGTGTGTGTGTGTGTGTGTGTGTGTGTGTGTGTGTGTGTGTGTGTGTGTGTGTATGTGTGTGTGTGTGTGTGAATTGGGGTTAAATGACTTCCCCAGGGTCACACAGCTAGTGACTGAGGCCAGATTTGAACTCAGGAAGATGAGTGTTCCTGAGTTCAGGCCCCGCATTCTATCCACTTTGCTACCTAGCTGCCCCTGTACACAATAAGCATCTAATAATTGTCACTGCAGTTAGTTGTGGTTCAGGGAGTTGGATTTGTACTCAGTTTGATGCTCTGGCTCCTTTTCTTAAACAATGGTCGTGAACTTTGTGTGAAGATGAGCTCCTGACATGAGACGATTGTGGGGTCATCAATGTAGACCTGGAAAGACTTCAGGGGTCATCTAATTTAGACCCCTCATTTAACAGATGAAGAAACTGAGGCCCAGGGAGTATAAGTGATTTGTCCAAGGTCACCCAGGGAGAAAGGAGGAAAGACAAGATTTGAACCCAGACCTTCTCACTTGAATACTCATTCCACCATAACCTGTAGTATTTCATGGTACCTTTTCTCTTGGGGCTCCCAGTTTGTTGTGGTGGTTGTTACTGGTGTCCTACTTTTTGTAACAATATGGACCACACTGTCCAAGGGGTTTTCTTGGCAAAGATACCGGAGTAGTTGGTCATTTCCTTCTCCAGTGGATTAAGGTAAATGGAGGTCCAGTGACTTGCCCAGAGTCACACAGCTAGTAAATGTCTGGGGTCAAATTTGAACTCGGGTCCTTCTGACTCCAGCACAGTGCCCTATCCACTGAGCCATCCAGCTGCCTCCCTCCAAGTTTATTGCCCCTTTAAAAGATGCCTCAGAAGAAGAGGGAGCACTGGAAGGCTAGATAAAGGAGTCAGATGAAATCATTTCCAGGAGAAGTCCTTATCAACCCAAATGTGTTGCTCATCCCACACCCCCTCCCCAGATGACAGCGGGCTGATTGGCTGAGCTTCCGGGCCAGCACCTCTTGGTGCACAGTGACAGGGATCACTCTTGTGGACTTATTTCCATGGGGTGGAGATTTCAAGCCCACGTTTGCTTGCTCTGAGAAGCCTGAAAAAAAGAAAGACCAGTTACTGGCAGCCTGGACGCCCCACTCATGTCGTGCTCACAGGCCGCTAGGAACCCCACGCCTGAGAGGTGGGTGCTGGGTACCTTGCAGCCAGGGAAGGCTGGGCCCTGCTTCTGCCTCAGCTCCCATTGTGTGTGACCAGCAAGTGTCCTCGCACCCTAAGTCCCCCAAGAGCTGCCAGGCTGCACAGGGGGAGGGAGTTTCCAAATCAGTGAGGTCCCCACACTGAAGAAACCACAGATTCAGATGAAAATGAGACATGGAAGTCATCTCATTCAGCCTCTTGCTTTCAGGAAGGAAGGTGACCTGGTTCTTATAATCTTATCTTCTGGGGAAATAGTCTTTTAAAAAAAAAAAACACCTCTTTTTAAATTATTTTTTTCAACGATTTGAAAACCTATTTTCTCTCCCTTCCACCTCCTTTTTTTGTGGGGTGGGGCAGGGAGGGAGGTACCTTTTCAACAAATATGCGGAGTCAAGCAAAACAAATGCCCTCAAAATAAAAAAATAAAAAAATAAAAACAACAACAACAACAACAAAATAAAATGCCCTCATTGGCCTTGTCTAAAAATGTATGACTCACTCTGCACCCAGGGCCTACCACCTCTTGGTCAGAAAGTAGACAACCCAGAGAAAGACGTTACAACCCCCTTAAGATAGTACCTGATCACTTGGCACATGATGGATTGCATCTTCTTGGGAAAAGATGTTTGGGTGTTGTTGTTTTTTAAATTAAATTAAATTTTTATTTTAATTTTTCCGAATTACATGTAAAGATATTTTTTGAGTTCCAAATTTTTCTCGCACCCTCCCTTCCCTCCTCCCTCCCCCCTCCCGAGGCCAGCAAGCAGTTTTGATACAGGCTATACATTACAATCATGTTAAACATATTTCCACATTAGTCATGTTGTGAGAGAAGAATTGGAACAAAAGGAGAAAAAACACAAGAAAGAATAAACAAGAAAAATAACAACAAGCAACAACAAACATGAAAATAGTATGCTTCAATCTGTATTCAGACTCCATAGTTCTTTTTCTGAATGTAGAGAGCATTTTCTACCATAAGTCTTTTGGCATTGTCTTGGATCATTGTATTGCTGAGAAAAGTCTATTACAGTTGATCATCACACAAATGTTGCTGATGCTGTGTACAGTGTTCTCTTGGTTTGGCTCATTTCATACTCAACATTAATTCATGTAAGTCCAGGTTTTTCTGAAATCCATTTACTTATCATTTCTTACAGCACAATAGTATTCCATTCCATTCATATACCACAGTTTGTTTAGCCATTCCCCAGTTGATGGGCATTCCTTTGATTTCCAAGTCTTTGCTACCACAAAAAGAGCAGCTATAAATATTTTTGTACATGTTGGTCCTTTTTCCTTTTTTGTGATCTCTTTGGGATATAGACCTAGTAGTGGTATTACTATATCAAAGGGCATGCATAGTTTTATAGCCTTTTGGAGGGGCAGCTAAGTGGCGCAGTGGATAAAGCACTGACCCTGGATTCAGGAGGACCTGAGTTCAAATTTGACCTCAGACACTTAACACTTACTAGCTGTGTGACCCTAGGCAAGTCACTTAACCCCAATTGCCTCACCAAAAAAAAAAAAAGCCTTTTGGGCATGGTTCCAAATTGCTCTTCAGAATGGTTGGACCAATTCACAACTCCACCAACCATGCATTAGTGTTCCAATTTTCCCATATCTTCTCGAACATTTATAATTTTCTTTTTTTTGTCATTAGCCAATTGGATAGTTGTGAGGTGATACCTGAGAATAGTTTTAATTTGCATTTCTCTAATCGGTAGTGATTGAGAACATTTTTTTTTCATATGGCTGTAGGTAGTTTTAATTTCGTCATCTGAAAACTGCCTGTTCATATCCTTTGACCATTTCTCAATTGGGGAATGACATGTATTCTTATATATATATGATTCAGTTCTCTATATATTTTAGATATGAAGCCTCTATCAGAAACACTGTCTGTAAAAATTGTTTTCCAGCTTTGTGCTTTCCTTCTAATCTTGTTTGCATTGGTTTTGTTTGTGCAGAAACTTTTAAATTTAATGTAGTCAAAATGATCTACTTTGCATTTCATAATGTTCTCTATCTCATCTTTGGTCATAAATTCTTCCCCTCTCCATAGATCTGACAAGTCAACTATTCCTTCTTTTTCTAATTTGCCTATGGTATCACCCTTTATGTCTAGATAAAAGGATTTTTTTTAGGGAAGGTGAATGCTGCTCACTCAGGCATTCTTTGTTATCCAACTGAGAAGCAGTGGTTAGTAGCTGTCAGTGTAAGAATCAGGGGTGGCAGCCAGCTCCCCCAGGCCTTGCTTCCTGTCCAGGGATCCAGCTCACATTGCTAACTAAAAAAAGCCCACGCAGCTATATTAAGAAGGTGTGATTTCCTTTCATACGAGATCTATCTTGGTGATCTCATCAAATACCTTGGCTCAGAAAGGAGGCTTCAAAGTAAGATTGAATTGGGATCTCTCATGTCACTCTCTCATCCCACCCTCCCCAAGATTTTAAAACAAACAAACCCCCTAAACCCCCATGAAGGGCTATGTTCACAAGGTGAAATGTCATGCCTTCTAGGCCTGATGGGAAGAGGGCCCTATGAGGGGGCTGCTCCTATGCTAGAGGGGAGATTGTATTTCACCAGGAGGGCCAGCCTGCCAAAGCAGACTTGTGGGGAGAGAATCCAGGCCAAAGGTGCTGGGGGCATAAATCACTGTCCTCTTAGACCCTAAAGAGTAATTAGTGTGTAGCTGAGCATTCAGCTTTGGAGTTACAGGGGGGTGAACCCCGCTCCTTGTGTTCACCAGATCTCAGTCTGTGGCCCCAGTGCCAAAGGGTTGGTCTCTCTGCACTTGGTGAAATCACTCCTGTGGTGGAGGAGAGCAACCAGAAACAAAATGGAGCCAGGGCCCCCATGCTGTGTGGGCCTTCTTGGGCTTTGGTGTTGTCTTAATAACTATTGTAGTAGTTGTCCCTGTCCTGGGGAAATCCAGGTCTGCAAAGCAACTAAATTGGGCGTAGGGATTCATGTTGCATGCATGTACTCACCCCTGTAAGGTGATCCATCTGGCCGGGCAGCATCTGCGTTCATTCCTTTAAGCACGCGTGCCCGCCACATGTGCACGGCTCTCCTAGCCACGGCGGACACTTTAGCGTGAAGTCTACAGAGCAGCTGCTGCTTTGGTCATGCTAGAGACAATGGATCACGTCTGCACGTGTGAGCTCCACAGGTAGAATTGGTCGGTCTGTCTTTATAGACTATGGACTTTTGCTGGTCACTGGATTGTTGTGGATTCTTTCCTTAAGCCTTTGTGGCCAGACCCTGTTGATGCAAAAGGCCGTGCCCTCCCAACAGACAACAACCAGCATCTACATCAGGAAGATGGTGTGCCTTGTGGATCCACCTACAGTGGAGGGACCAGATCTCCCCTGTGGGAGCACATCATCTCCCTTTTCCAGTCCCTTTATGTGTCATTCTGTGACAACTGTCTCTTTCCCCTTCTCTTTTTTTTTTTTTTTTTAGGCAACGGGGGTTAAGTGACTTGCCCACGGTCACACAGCTAGTAAATGTCAAGTGTCTGAGGCCGGATTTGAACTCAGGTACTCCTGAGTCCAGGGCCGGTGCTTTAACCACTGCGCCATCTAGCTGCCCCCCCCTTCTCTTTACTCATCTGACCTTCCCTGCAGTCCTGCCTTGTGAGCAACCTTCTCTGGACGCTCGGGCAGTGTAGCCCAATGACACATTATTTGATTCATGTTGTTAGGTAGGGAAAAGAGGGCCGGACAGGGAGGGAGGGGACAAAAGTATTTCTATGTGCCAGGCACTGTGCTAAGTGCTTTACAAATATTACCTCATTTGATCCTCACCATACCCTCTGAGGTGGGTGCTATTATTACCCCCATTTTACAGATGAGGAAACTGAGGCAAACACTTGCCCAAGTGACTTGCCCAAGGTCACCCAGCTACTAAGTGTCTGAGGCTGGATTTGAATTCAGGTCTTCCTCATGCCAGGTCCAAGGCTTTATCCACTGTGCCCCCAAGCCACTAAGGGTGCCAGTCCACATTGGTTGGGGGGAATATGGCGGAGGAGGATGTTGAAAGTCCTCCTGGAGGGGCAGCTAGATGGCGCTATGGATAAAGCACCGGCCCTGGATTCAGGAGGACCTGAGTTCAAATCCAACCTCAGATAGTTGACACTAGCTGTGTGACCCTGGGCAAGTCACTTAACCCCCATTGCCCTGCAAAACAAAACAAAACAAAACAAACAACAAAAAAAGAAAGTCCTCCTGGAATGATCACAGTGACTAGTAAGAAGGAACAGCCTCCCAGCATGTGGCCTCCCCAACTTCTCTTTTTGTTCTTTCTTATTCAATAACATGACCTGGAGTCTGGAACCACCCCCCTTCTCATCTGACCCCTTAGCTGTCCTCATACCTTTGGCTTCTTGTGTTTGACTGAGGAGCCTGCTCGGCTTCATGCTACGAACTGCGTTCTCTTGTTCAAGGAGTAAGTCTGAGACTTTGATGTGTGGTGAGGAGTGTGTGTAGACTTCTGCTAACCCATAAGAAAGCCCCAGCTGTCCTAACAGGTCGCACTTTCTCTCTGACAGGGACAGAAGGGTGATGCTGGAGTCACGGGTCCGCCTGGCCGACCTGGCCCTCCTGGCAGACCAGGCTCCCCAGGAGCACCAGCATCCGGTAAGGAGCGACTGCTGCCATGGCCCATCCCTTCACCTGACCCACCTGCTCTACTCTATGGGCACGTAGGGGACTTTGCTTTCTTCCTGGGGTGACATGGCTATTGTCCTGCGCACATGCAGACGGGAGGTGACAAAGCCCCTTGGGGCGAGGTTCTCCTTGTCTGTAGCTCTGGTCCCCTACATACCCCCAGCAGTGATGTTTGTGAAGCCATGACTGCTGGCTGCCTGCCCCTCCCAAGGGGGTGCAGAGAGACCGTGGGAGGCTCCAGGCTCCTGATGAGAGAGGCCCTGGCTGTTTTCTGCCTCCACCTTCCATGCTTTTGTGGGACTAGAACGCATCCCCAGCTCTTCTCCACTCCTTAGAACCCATGCTTCTTCAAGCTCCATTTGGCTGCCTCTTCTTACAGGAAGCCTGCCCAGAATCTCTGGTTGTTAGTGCTTTCTCCCTCCTAAAATGACTTTTCTTTTTTTTTTTTACTTACCTGTGTGCATCAAGTATCTCTCCTATGGAATGGAAGGTCCTGGAGGACAGGGAGGACATTGTTTGGGTCCTTGTACCCCAGTGCCTGGCCCATAGTGTACTGTATACCTTTTGGATTGAACCAAATTGGCTCTATTATATTATATATGAGGCGTGCTAGTTGTATGACCTGTCAAGTCACTTCACCTCTTGTCCGCCCGTTTGTAAAATGGGGCTAATAAAGCCCTCCTCCTTAGGGTTGATGTAAAGATCAAACGAGACAACGTGTGTATCAATGCTGGTGATTGTTGGCCATTATCTTAAATGTCGGCCCCTTCTCCAGGAACTGGCTTTGGGGGCTTTTGCGGTGAAACGTGGTGATCTGGCATTTTGTTTCTCAGGACAATCTGTCATTGGACCCAAAGGGGAAAGAGGACCTCCCGGGCCTCCAGGGAGATGTCTTTGTCGATCCTCCATGAATACAAATAACCCGTCATATGAGGAATACGAGCAGGGACCCAACTACCCCAGGGTGCCTGTGGTAAGGCTTCTTTGCATGATGCCAATGGCTAATGGGGAAGGTGCTCGAGCCCTCTCATGTCAGCCCCTCATCATGACTAGGGGGAAGAACTCTCGGGGAAAGCTCTTGGGATCGATTGATCAAAGACCACGGAGCTGGGGATTTTGCTTCTTCACCAGCCATCCCGTCCAAGCTGTTTTATCTCTGCTCTAGAGAACCATTGGCCCGAGTCCTCATTGATTTCTCCTTTGGACAGATTTTTGTGGTGAGCAATAGGGAGGAGCTGGAGCGACTGAATACCCGAAACGCGATCGCTTTTCGCAAAGATCAGAGAGCTCTCTATTTCAAGGACAGTGTTGGCTGGCTCCCCATTCAGGTAATCCAGGGGGACCGTTTCAGAATCCACTCTTAGAGCCTTCAAGAAATCCGAAGACCAGGGCAGCTAGGTGGCACAGTGGATAGAGCACCGGCCCTGGATTCAGAAGGACCCGAGTTCAAATTTGACCCCAGACAGCTGACACTTACTAGCTGTGTGACCCTGGGCTAGTCACTTAACCCCAATTGCCTCACCAAAAAGAAAAAAAAAATTCAAAGACCACAGGCTGTGACTACATATTGTTGAGTTCTACAGCTCCTCCAGATTGTCGCAGACCCTGCTGACTGCCACCAGGAGGAGAGGAAGAAGGCCCTTAGCACTCGCTGCCCAGCACGCTAGCCCGTTCTCTCTAGGCTTTCTAGGGGAGCTCAAGGCAGAGGTTTCCCAGAGCCGGTATTTGCCAGCTCGATACTAACTCCTTTAACATGGACTAAGCTCTTCCACTCTGTGACGGAGGTCACACGTGTTCAACACCCGGAAATAGCTGCAGCCTTTACCTGAGGCTTCAAGGTTTGCAGTCTCATTTGAGTCTCCCTCCAAGCCTGTGAGGAAGCTATCATGTAGGGATTTTTATACTCGATTCATCTTTTTTAATTCAATATTTCATCTTCAGTTCAGATTCTCTCCCTCCCCATATCATACCCATTTTAGGGATGAGGAAACTAAAGCCCAGGGAGCTGAAGTGATTTGCTCATGTTTACAGAGCCAGGGCAGGAAAATCAGAGGTGGGAATTGAACCCTGGCCTGCCAGATTCCACCTTGACTCTTTCCAGCACACCAGCTTTCCTCTAAGCCAGGGCTCCTTTGGCAGTCAAGTGAAACCCATAGGTCCCTGCTCAGGATCATGTTTTTAAACGCACAAAACAAAATGCACAGGAATACAAAGGAAGTCAATTATATTGAAACAGTCATTAAAATATTAAACAAAAACAAGTTCCCGGAGACCAGGTTAAGAACCTCTGCCCTGAAGTCAGTGAATAGACTGTAGAGCAGGAGCAAATGAAAAACAGCCTTGATCCCTAAATGGAATCTACTTTTCAGTGGCTGGCGGATCCCGCTGCCCCCTGACAGTGTCTCCCCACAATGACTATTTCCAAGCTTGAATGTTTTGTTTCTTGCTCCTTGGGCATCTGTGGTCCCCTCCCGGTAATTATCGTGTGTTTGTTTGGATAGCTTACCCCTTTCTATCCTGTGGATTACCCTGTAGACAATGGCAACGCTTGTGGAGATGGAATCCTCCAGCATGGGGAGGAATGTGATGACGGCAACAACAGCGTGGCCGACGACTGCATAAGTAAGTGATGGGCCCTACGCTGGGGGAGCAGGAGGCCATCGGAATTCCCTTTGGCCGGTCTAGTCATAGTTGGGAGCGGATGCCAGGCTCAGAGGGGAATGTCAAAAAGGGTCAGGGAGGTGTAGGGGAAGTTGGTACGATGTAGTAAGGACGAGCTTGGGCATTTGCCTTCTTTCATTTCCTAAGGGATAGCAATAGCCTTTGGAATCATGCACTGTCTTCCCAGAATGCTTTTAGGTGTAAAAGAAAGGGTCTTGTCTGATCTCTGGAGAAAGAACATTTCTTCAAGGGTGTGTGAAGAATGTGTTTGCCACAGCCTCTTCCAAACAGGTTGATTTGAGTTAACTTTCTTCATCAGTGGAGATGCTGATGAGCAAAACTGCATGGTCCAGAAGCTAGATCTTTCTTTCCCCCCCAAAAAAAGAGTGGACCACACCTTCTAACAACTTATACTCCTTTAAACTACAGAGTCCCACTGCAGGTTACTTGAGTTGTCTTTGGCCCTTGACTTGCCCCTAGTCTCTGGGTTCCATACATGGAGATTGATGGTCAACATAGGCCCCTGATGGATCTACATACACAAGGCACTGGGGATACCAAACGCCTCCTGCTGAGTGGGAAAGGCCTTTTATCCCCAGCCTCCTCACACATGAAGCAGTCGTGATCTGAGGCCTGTCTCCATGATTAGCCTTCACCTTAGTGTTTCACTGCCTTCTTGTGCCCAACCAGGATGTCATCGTGCATATTGTGGAGATGGCTATCGACACGAAGGAGTGGAAGACTGTGACGGGAGGGACTTTGGCTATCTGACTTGCGAGACCTATCTTCCCGGGTAGGAATAAGATGATACATTGTTGGGTGAATGAAAAGGGGGTTTGAGCAAGTCTGCTTTTGTCTGTCCTCAGAGAGCTATGATTGCTTGAGAGCAAAAGCTCTTTCCTCCTGGGAGCATGCTGCACTGAGAGGGATGGAGGGAAGGGGGAAGCAAGGATACAGTCTGCATCACCCTTGAACCAATGGGAGGATAAAGCTGTTTGTTCCTAAGCAACCTCTGGGCACCTTTTTTTTTTCCCATGAAAAAAACATCTTCTCCTCCCCACCCCCAAATTATCTTGGCTCCATTGTGCTTCCTGGATGTGGGTCTGGGGAAGGAAGTTGGGAGTGGATGGAAAGAAGAGTCAAAAGGAACAAAGCCATTCTGTTTGTTCTATTGAACAAATACTAATTGAGTCCTTACTGTACCTAAGTGCTGAAGAAAAATGACACTGTCTTTGCATACCCTTGGTAGGATTGCATTTCTAAATGTAGATATTTTCCCATGGTCCCTCTTCCTGGGAGCCCCAAATTAGGTGATTAGCTTTAAATAGAGAGAGGCTGTGTTTGTGAAAATTGACAGGACCCAGTTACTTACAAGATATTACGTTGTTTCAGGGAAGATAGAGGAACAGATGTGTAAAAAAAACAAAACAAGACAAAAAACCCCACACATACAAGCCCATGTTTTGAGCTCTTTCCTTAACCCATTTTTAGAGGTCATCCAGCCACAAACTGCTTTTTAAAAGCATTTCCATCCCCAAAGCCCTGCCCTCTGAGTCAGCCACCGATTCAGTGTCCTCTGTGCAGTCTGACACCCTGATTAAACCATCCCTGGAGTCTGGCCTTAACTCTGGCTGATCACCTCTCTCAGCCAGACACTGTGTGGCTACTTTCCCCTCCCCCCTCTGGGTGCTGCTCCCATGCCCCGCAGCATCCTCTAGGGAAAAGAGAATGGGCTGGAATTGGGAGAGCTGAAATCTAGCCCTTGTGCCACCAGTAACTGTAGCTTGGGACAAATCTACTTCTTTGTAGCTCAGGTCACTCATTTGGAAGTGTTATTAAAATGAAAAAATGAACGTGGAACACCTATGTCTTGTGAGAACGAAATCAGTCAACCAATGAGCAACAATTAAGCGCTTACTGTGTGCCTAGGAGAGCAGACTAGCCTGGGTTCAAGGCCTACCTTGGATATACACTTGCAGTACAATCCTGGATCAAATGCTCTAGGGAACCCTTAAAGACTAAGGGGGAAGATGCCAGTGGGCTCTGGCAGATGAAGTTCCTCACCAGGGCTCCTCATACCTCTGGAATCACAGATCTGGTGTCTATCCGTTTCTTTTACCACATGCCAGGCACCATGCAAGAGTTGGGGCTACAGAGAGGCAAAAGCAGTACCTGCCCTCAGTAAGCTTGTGTTCTTAATGAAAGACAAAATAGCAACCACCACCAGCATTTATGTAGTTCTTTTTAGCTCTGAAAAGTGCTTTATATGATGTCAGTGGATGAAGAAAGTGAGGTCCTTGTAGGAAGTTGAAGGCTCGCCCCTGGTAACCCAGTTCCTAAGAGGGGGCTCCCCTGACCCTCCCAGGGCAGCACATGGCCTCCGCTGAAATGCTGCCCTTCTGGGAATCCAGGCTGGGCTCTGGAGCCTGACAGGGGAGGTTTCATGGCCCAGCCAGAGCTGCTCACCCCATTATCTCCCGGTTATTGTCCTCAGAGTCTTTCTCCTCCATCAGCTATCCTTCCTGTGGAAGAGGGAGCAGTGGTAGCCACTAATTAACCAGATTTTAGAGCCTGCAGGTGGATTGTGGGAAACTGGAGTCAAGCTCAGGGCAGGGCCAGACTGGGATTCCATGCTTTTCCATTCCACACTCCTAACCCCAAACCCCAAGCTAAAGGTGCCGATCTGGGCACACACACTGTGCCTACTTCCACAGTGACTGGCACGCAGTAGGTGCTTAGTAAATGTTCTTTTTGGTTGCTTGATTAATTATGACAATTCCTCCATTGAGAGAGAACTTCTTGAGAGGCTCCATCTCATCACACTGGACCCAAAAGTTCAGGTTCAAATCCCAATTCTTTGGCTTCTCCTGTTTGGACTGGTTTTCCTTCACCTGTGAAATGTGAAAGCATTTCACCAGGCCAAGGATCCTTAATTTGGGGTCCATGGATCCCTAAGGGGCCCATGGATAAGTTTCTGGGAGGTCTGTGAACTTGTTTTTAATACTTCAATAACTGTATTTCAATATACTTGGCTTCCTTTGCAATCCTCTGTTTTACTCATTGGAAGTCGGGATTTGAGAAAGAGTCTGTAGGATTCACTGGCCGCTTCCAGAGGGGTCCACGAGACAGAAAGGGTTAAGAGCACTTGGACTAGATGACCTCTAAGGAGGTGTTGTCCAGGTGGTCCAGTGCATAGAGTGCTAGGCTCAGTCAGGAAGATCTGAGTTCAAATCCAGCTGCAGCTACTTACTGGCTGTGTGGCTCTGGGCAAGTCCATCTGTTTCCTCTTCTGTAAAATGGAGATGACAATAATAGCACCCCCTCCCACAGTTGTCAAGCTGTTGTTGTCATTCAAGTTCCTTCCAACTCATGGGGCCTAAGATCCCGGACAACCGTGGACCTCTTCCTGACCCAGCGATCTCTTTCTCACTCAGGTCTTATGGGGAATTGAGATGTACTTCACACTGCTACATTGACTCCACACCATGTCGCTATTTCACATGAAGGGACGCAGGGCGGGCGGTACCCGTGTGGAATGGGCGGCAGCTGTCATGACACAAATGTAGACCCACGTGCCGAATCTGCATGAAGAAAACAAAATCCAACCATCTTGCTGCTGACGGCTATTGGAGACGTATGTTTAATTAGTTCTGACTGGAAGAAAAAACGGACCACCGTATCCTTGTCTTAACTCGCAATGTAGATGGCACCTCGCGGGCTCACGTGTGCCCAGTGTAAAGGCAGCAACGAGTCTCCATACCCCAGAAAACCACGTGATAAGACAATGATACCTCAGCTTAGCACTCTGCACACGGACCTTTGGGCTGTTGTTTGGATTTAGCTTTGAGCTGCAGCTTTCAACTGTCTCTAAGGATAGCCCAGGCTGGAGGTCTGACCATCCTCTTCTGTGCTCCTCTGACCTTGAGCAGGGTCAGGTCAGCTCAGACTGCAGCCTCAGTGACATGAAGGGTCACGGATGCCCAGCACTGATTCTCCTGTGCCTCTATGGAAGGGCCCCTGGTCAGCCATCAGTGAAACTGCAGAGGTCAAGCAGCCATCCCTCCCTGGGGAGATGCTGGCTCAGCCCCAGACTGAGCCGTCCCTGTCTCCCTCACACCTCCCAGAAAGCCACCTTCAAAGCAGATGAAAGGTCAGTTCCTGTTCAGACCCCCATGAGACAGAGGCTTACGGACAGCTCTCTGGACTGGCTGGAAAAACTGTCCTGGAGGTTGGTGTCCGTTTTCTTGGCATTCACTTGAAGGGGGAGCCTATTTCTACGTCCCGGCCTTTCTTCTGTCGCTGTTGGTCCAGTCTAACTGAGCTGAGCTTCATTACCTAATCCGAGTGACCACACCTCCACACTGTTCTCTTGCAAAATTCCCAGATGTGGTTTTCCCACCTGGGTGTGGTCGATCATCTTCTCTCTGTCCTTCAGGAAAGCTGGTCCCCAGTCCTAACTGACAATGATGTCTCTTGTGCTTCTCATCTTTCCTTACTGCATACCTTGTGACACTTCTCAAGGTGTATGAGTCATGTGTGGGTCTCACTGTTGTATCTGCAGGTGGGAGCCCATGAGTTGTCTTGCAGTCAGCCTGGCTAGAGAGGCTTCCCTTCTGTTGTGTACAGAGGGGTCAAAGGCGATCTCACCTCTGTTCCCCCGGCATTAACAAGATCCTTGTCTGTTTACTACAGCTACCCACTGGCTTGCTCTGTGCAGGAGGGTGAATGTTCTCTGTTTCATGCAAACCAAGCAGAACTAGTGCAGGCAATGTGCCGTCCAGTGCACGTCTTCAGACTGCAGGGGGAGCTGCTGATGTAGTTGGTACCCCGTTTGTGACACAGACTCCCACTGAAGATGCATTGCTAGGACTGGACTCAATCCTGCCAATGTCTCCCTGAAGACTGGATGAAGCTGAGAGAATCCCTGACTCATGCCCATGAACAGAATGCTTTCCCTTTCATCAAGTGGGGAGCAGCTACTGCAACACACACACACACACACACACACACACACACACACACATACACACACGTACATACACACAGCATGCACATGCACACACATACACACACACGCACGTACACACACAGCATGCACACGCACACACATACACACACACACGCACGTACACACACACAGCATGCACATGCACACACATACACACAAACACTCACAGGCACAGAAGGAATAAAGGTAGTTCATTTACTCCCAGTGACTCACTTTGCTTAGTGGTTTGTAAGCAGTTCCCACTGGAGATGGGGCGGCAGAACAGTTTGGATTGAAAACTGTTTTACTGGCCCTCTGTGTGGGCACAAGTCATCTCCTATTATCTTAAAGGGGTAAAAAAAAAGGATTTCGGTTCTTGTTCGTTTGGATGGCATACAGCACTTTGGCAGGAGAGAGGTGGTCAGGGCAGAGATTGCCTGGGTCTGGAGCAAGTGAAGTCATCCTGTGTGTCAGCCTGTCTGCCTCTCTGGGACTTATTTTCTTCGTCAGTAAAGCGATGGGGTGAGCATGTCGACCTCAGAGGGCTTCCACCTCTAACATCCTTTGAGACTATGACTCCTGTCCGATCCTTGGCAGGGCAGGCGTTACACGATCTTTTCATTGTGATGAAGACTTTCTTCTTGAATGATCACAGACAGGACCTGCATACTCAGAACCTGTGGACAGGCCAGTGGAGATTGTATAAAAATCAAGGTTTAGTGACATGTCGTGGTTCTGCTGCCCTCCTGGACAGAGGGGGAATGGGAGGAAAGCCTTCAGCATGTTATGTTGAGTAGATCCTTTATGGGAGATAGGGATGGATGAAAACATTCACACCGAACATCCAGCAGGACTTCCTGGTGAACAGCCCTTTGCTCTGTTGACCATCCTGGCTTTTTGTCACCCCATAAAATCGCTTCCACTGCTAACTGTAGCGCTGCTAACCATGTTTGCTGCCACGGTGGTCCTTCAGCACATGCTTTTCCTGGATGCTCCCCCTCTGCACAGGAGTATTCCTGGAGGCCCATTTTCTCACCCCTCTGCTGACTTCTTTTCCATGTCTCTGGAGCACAGGAGCCCAACCTCCTCTGTGAGGACACATTTTTGAGAGTGGAGGTGTGCGGCGTATGATGTCCTGCCTGTTATGTGTGCTTCCCCCTATTAGTCATGTGATCTTGTAATACATGTTTAATATATCAACCATACAGATTTGGGAACTGACGATATTGCACAACCTACACACAATAAAATACATTTCTTTGAAATACAGTCTCCTCCTTCCTAATCTCTATTCTCCTTCCATATCAGATACAGCAAGCTTTCATTCTCTTGGGCTGCCTGTGTGTTGTAGAATTACACAATAACAAGCCCCCTTTGTAAAATGCTTTGTTTCCTTTGTTGTAATAGATACAACGTAGATGGAGTCAAGATCTGGATTCAAGTGCTGCCTTTGCCCATTAGTAGCTGTATGCCAATAGGGAAGGCAATTAACCCCTTCATTTCAATTTCTTCACTTGCAAAGTGGAAAGAATGATATGTATAGTACCTACCCCAGTATTTCTGAGACCCAAATGAGAAAGGGAACAAAAAAGCCCTTTGTAAACGTTTACTTGCTATATAAATGTCCGAGCTTATTATCATTTGCTTATAACCCTGTGAGGTAGGAGGTACAAGCATCATTACTACACCTGCCCCGTTAGAAAGAAGATACGGGTGCAGAGGGAGAAACTTCTTGGAGACAGCCAGAATTCTTGTCTCCTGCTCCAAACCCAGTGCTCTTCATGCCATTGTTCAAGACCCAAACTTGCAGGTTAGTCAAGGTTCTGGTGTGAAATGGAACCAGAAGGTTGGGGAGTAGCAATGGAGATAAAGCCAATTCAATAGTTTTCCTTCTTTTTTTTTTTTTTTTTTGGTAAGGCGATTGGGGTCAAGTGACTTGCCCAGGGTCACACAGCTAGTAAGTGTCAAGTGTCTGAGGCCGGATTTGAACTTGGGTACTCCTGACTCCAGGGCCCGTGCTTTATCCACTGCGCCACCTAGCTGCCCCAAGCCAATTCAATAGTAACTCTTCTGGCTGTTGCAGTCTCCTGCCATCTCCTGCATCATCCTGCAGTCTCCTTAGTACCCTAATCTGGAAAATGTCTGGTAGGGGTTTTGTCTGTTTAAATGTATTAAAGTTTGCAAGTAAGCCAGTCTCTTCTAATTTTTGGGGGGGGGCATCATCTTTCCCTTGTCATAAATTTGACAAACATGAATATTTTCATATATAAAGAGTGGCAAAAGTTTGTATGTGACACTATTAATTTCTGTCATATTTGGGTTTTTTTTAAAGCATAGATCGGGGGCAGCTAGGTGGCACAGTGGATAAGGCACCAGCCCTGGATTCAAGAGGACCTGAGTTCAAATCTGGTGGCCTCAGACACTTGACACTTACTAGCTGTGTGGCCTTTGGCAAGTCACTTAACCCTCACTGCCCCACAAAAAAATAAATAAATCATAGATTAAATTTAATATCTTGTTATCAACACTGTCCTGCTTCTTTCTCTCCCCTTCTGAACATTTGATTTGTTCTGTGTATGTTTCAAATATTTCATAGATGTTTTTCTTTTATTTTTTTTTCATTACTATACTAACCCCTCTGCTCAATTCTCTACATAATTGAGTATAGTTAAGTAGAATAAACTTATGCATTGGCTATATCTGAAAATGTCTCATTCTGCACCCGCAGCCTATTGCCTCCCAGACAAGAGGTAGGAAGAATCCTTCATCATCAGTTATATAAAGTTGTGATTAGTTCTTAAGTCTTTCAAAGTTGTTTGGCTTTACAAAACTGTGGTCATAGAAATTGTGCTTCTGATTCTGTTTATTTCACTCTGCCCATTGCTTTATACAAGTTTTCATGTCCTTTTTTGTCATTTCTTAAGGCTCAATGTTACATTTAGATACCATAATTTGTTCAAACGTTGGTTCCAGTTCTTTGCTACAACAAAAAGTATTGCTATAAATGTTTTTGCATATATATGGGTCCTTACCATCTAGGGCATATGCCTAGAAATGGTATCCCTTAGGCCAAAGGGTATGTAGTTTAATGAAATTGGGGATATTAGTTCCAAATTGTTTTCTAATCTAGTTGAACCAATTCGCATATTCCCCAACAGGGCACCAGTCTATCAATCTTCCCACAATTGTCATTTACTATTTTTTAAGCCATCTTTACCAGTCTGACGAAGGTAAAATAGAAAATGTCATTAAAATTTGCTTTTCTCTTAATGTTCATGTTTTGGACCATTTTTTTATGTGTTGGTAGCTTTTATTACTTCTTTTGAGATATGCCTGTTCATATTCTCTGATAATTTATTAAACCTACCAGGGAATTGCTCCTGTTCTTACATATTTGTACCAGTTCCCTGTGTCTTGGATATTAGCTTTTTTTAAAAATCAGAGAATTTGCTACAAAGACTTTTTCCCCTAGTTAACTATTTCAAGTTCCAACTGCATTCATTTCATTTGTGCAAAACCTTTTTGATTTTATGAAATTGTATCATTTTATCTTTTATGAACATCTCTATTCCCTGTTTGGTCAAGAACTCTTTACAGCTGTTCTAAGGTACCTCTTTCCTTCTCTAATTTATTTACATGAGCTTTTATATCTAGGTCACGGATACATTTGGAGTTTATTCTGGTGTGTGATGTGAGATGTCAGTTTAAACCCAGTTTCTCTCAAACTGTTTTCTAACTTTTCCAGCAGTTTTTGTCATATAAATTCTTGCTCCAGTAGTTGTGTCCTGGGATTTGTCAAATACTATGCTACATTGTTTGTTTGCTCCTGGGGCCTTTGTACTGAATCTGTTCTATGGATCAACTGTCCTAGTTTTTAACCAGTACCAAAATGTTTTGATGATGACTGCTTCGTGGTATAGTTTGAGATCTAATACTCCTAAGCTCCTTTCCTTCTCGTTTTTTCAATTATTTACCTTAAGCTTCTTGATATTTTGTTCCTACAGATTACTTTTGCTATTATTATGTATAGTTCTACAAAATACTTATTTGGTGGTTTGATTTATTGTGGCATTGAATCTATAAACTATGTTGGGTAACGTTGATTTTTTTTTTTATCACATTGGCCCGACTCAACAATGAACAACTAGAATCTCTACAATTATTTGTCTTGTACTTCTTTCTGGGAAGTATCTTGTAGTTACGTTAATATAATTCCTGTGTGTGTGATTTGAGATATTTTGTGTATTCTGTAGTAATTTTGGATGGAATTTCTTTTTCTGTGTCTTTGGATTTTATTGGTAATATAGAGAAAGATTAATGTTTGTGGGCTTATTTTACATCTATGGTTTGCTGATTACTGCTTCAATTAATTTTAGTTGAATCTCTAGGGTTTTCTAAGTAAAATATCATCTGAAAAGTGATGATTTTGTTTTCTTCCTTGTCTGTGCTTAGTTCCTCAGTTTTTCTTGTCTTGTTGCTATAACTAAAATTTCTAGAACTATATCACATAATAGTGGTGACAGTAGACATCCTTGTTTTACCTCTGATATTATTGGAATGGCATCTAGCACTTCTCTGTTACAGATTATGTTAGTTTTTGGTTTTAGATAGATACTGCTTACCAAAATTAAGGAAATGCCCACGTATACCTATAATTCACTAAAAATTTTGGTTATTTGAAACATACGTTTTAGGGGTTGTTTAAATAGTTTCTTATGGTAACCTGGGCATTTTTACTTTTTATTGATATACTTCATTTATAATTTTGTTGGCATAAAATGGAGTAAAATAGTTTGTAGTAATTTTATTTTTTGTGCCTTTTTTGTTTTTGAGTTTGCCAATTTGGGTTCCTCTTTTTAAATTAAATTAGCTTTTATTAGGGTTTTTCCCAAAGAATACCAGTTCCTAGTCTCATTTCTCAACTCAACTTTTTTTTTTCTTGATTTTTCCCACCATTTTTTATTTTCAGAATTTTTTATTTTGGGGGCTTAGTTGAAGTTTTTTATTTGTTGCTTTTTTAGTTTTTTAAAAGTTGCACGCCCATATCATTGATCTGTTATTTTTCTTTTGTTAAGTGTTTCAAGATATAAACTTCTCCCCAAGCATTGTATTGGGGCTGCATCTTAAAAGTCTTCAAATGTTGTTTCATTGTTTCCATTTTATTTTATAAAGTTAGCTTTTATTTTTATGAATTCTTCTCTGATCCATTTATCCTTTAGGATTAATTAGTCTCCATGTAAGTTTGACTCCTTTCTTCAAATGCTCTTTATTGATTTTTTTATTGTGTTATGAGTGAGTAAAGGATGTCTAATACTTCATTTTTCTAATTAAAGTATTCAAATTGTGACTTTAAAAGGGCTCCATCTACACTAATATATCTGTCAGCATTTTTTGTGTCAACAAAGAACTGGAAACAAAGTTGATACCCGTGAATTTCGGAATGGCTCTATAAATTGTACTTCATGAACACAATAAAATATTACTGTACCATAAGATACTTATGGGAGCTGATGCAAAGTGAAGTAAGCAAAATAAGGAAAACAATATGCACAATGAGTATGGTGAGTGGAAAGAACGACTGTAAAAGGAAGCTGTAAATGGTGACCTTATAAAGACCAAGTTTGGCCCTCTACTCAGGCCAGTGTGATAATGGAATAAGACAAGCTTAGGCTAAAGGAGATTTACTAAGCCATAGCAGAAGGACATTCAACACATAGAATCAAGGAGCAAGCTGAATGATTTTGAGGAAAACTCTCCTCCTGAGTTGCTCACGATGCCCTACAGATCCTGTAGCTCCTCATAGCTGGTTCATACTCCAGTGACCAGGGGATATCAACAGCCTGAACCAACTAAATCTTGGGGGGTGGTTTCAATACTCTTGGGGGAAAAAACTAGCCTAACTTGTATGAGTGATAGGTTAGATGTTGTTTCAACAATAGTCTCAAAAAAAAGAAAGAAAGAAAGAGAGAGATAGAAAAAGACATCCCCCAGGGCCCTTTTATGGAAGTAAAATATATTACATATTACATATAACATCATTTTTAAGTGTTAATTGCTTTTGCTGAATATTTTTTCTTCCTCTTAAATTCTTTGTTATAAATGATGGCTCACTGAAGGGGGCACGGTGGGGAGGGAAGGGATGTAGGAAGAAATGTAGGTGATGTGAAAACTAAAGATAAAAATTTTAAATCTACTTAAAATACTTTTGCTTCTCTGAATTTGAGGGGTTTTTATGCCATAGCACATTTGAATTTTGTAAATGTGCCATAATATACAGCTAGGTGATATGCATAATTCTTTCTGTTCCCATTCAGTAATTGCCAATCAATAACATCCAATTTTTAAAAATTCTATTCAGGTCCCTAACTTTCTTATTTATTTTTTTGTTAGATGTGTCCAGATCTGAAAGGGTCATGCTGATGTCTGCAACTATTATAATTTTGTAGTCATTTGGTTAACTGTTCCTTTAAGTATGTCATCATTCAGTACATATAAATTAATGTTATTTTATTATTTATGGTACCTTTTAACATAATAAAGCTTTCCTGCTTATCTCTTTTAACCGTCTACTTTTACTCTTGCCTTGTCTGAGATCATATTTGTTACTCCCTGCTTTTTAAAATTCACCCAAAGCACGATAAATTCAGCTCCAACCCTTCATTTTAACTGTGATTCTTTGTTTCTTATAAACATGTTTTTTGAGTCATTATTTTTTGTCATTCCTTTTGCCTGTGTTTATTCTATCCACATTCATTGCTGTGATTGTTTTCTCCTCCATCAAAACCTCTTATACCTTTTCCTCTCTGACCTGTCATAGTAAGTTATAACTAAAATGGTCTGATGTCACTCCTGTGCTTCTCCTGTCCCAGAGGGTAGCAACTGGTTCTTCTGTTCTCTTTTTAATGGTCCCCCCACCCCCATGACCCACTTTCTGATGTTGGTTTGCTTTGCTAATTATTCCTTCCCCAGTCACCCTCTCTTAACTTACCCCTTCCTTTTTCTTGTCCCAGCCCCTTTCCCTCTTGAATGTAATGTATTTCTACACCAATATTTATGATGACTCTTCATTGGCCCAAATCAGGTAAGCATGAGGTTGATGAGATGCCTGGTCTTCTCCCCCTCTACTCTAAACTTATCTTCTCATATACCTCAGTTATGCAAAAGTCACTTCCTTCCTCTTCTTCCTCACTTCTTCCTTTGTATTCTTCTTCCCCCTCCCCCACCAACCTCCCACTGTCTTTTTTTCCTGTTTCTTAAAGCCAAGAAGATAAATAACAAAAACTATTCCCAGATGCTGTTTTTTTTTCTTTTACTATTCCCTCTGTGACCTCTAAAAACAGTGGGATTCAAAGGAGACACTCATCTCTTCTCCTATTAGTATGTATTTCATTATCATTGAGCCCCTTCCAAATGTTCAAATGTATTTACTTTTCTGGGTTTCTCTTGTCTCTTGTTTTTAGAGTTCAGAAATTCTACTTGCCCCTGGTTTTTTCATCAGGAATGCTTGTAAATTCTCTTTCAAGGTCCATTAATGGTCCATTTTTTTCCTCTACAAATGATGCTTAGTTTTGAAGTTATTCATGGTAAAAAGCTGATTCTTTTGTCTTTTAGAAGACCACATCTCTCTCCTTTGTTAATAATTACAGCAGTCTTATGTGATGCGGACAGTGGTTCCTTGGTCCTTGAACTCTACTTCTGGCTGTAGCATTTTTCTTTTCTTTGACTTGTATACTCTGGATCTTGGTTTGAGATGTTTGCAATTTGGGGTTTCTTTCAGGAGGTAATTCTTGGTTTCTATTTTTACTTTGCCTCATGGTTCCAGCAGAACTGGGAAGTTGTCTTTCTTTGAAATGATATCCAGGTTTTTGGGTCATAAATTTCAGGATTGGTGATACTTAAAATTATCTCTCATCAAACTGTTTTTAAGGTCTGCTGTTTTTGATAGCATATACCTTACACATTTTAATCTTTAAGTCTTTTGTTTTTGTTCTAATGTTTCTTTTCTCATGGAATTGTTGGTCCATCTCTTCAAGATGGCAGAAGAAACAGAAACAAAATAGCCAAATTCTCTCACAAGTACTGGGCAATTAGATGGTGCAGTAGATAGAGCCCTGAGTCTCTAGAGCCAGGAAATCTTATCTTTCTAAGTTCAAATCCAGCC
This sequence comes from Dromiciops gliroides, assembly GCF_019393635.1. NCBI lineage: Eukaryota > Metazoa > Chordata > Mammalia > Microbiotheria > Microbiotheriidae > Dromiciops > Dromiciops gliroides. The sequence goes on from NC_057865.1 coordinate 38,086,832, forward strand.
TCAGACATTTATTGTGTGACCCTGAGCGAGTCACTTAGCCCTGTCAGTTTCCTCATCTGTGAAATGAACTGGAAAAGGAAATCGCAAACTACTCCAGAATCTTTGCCAAGAAAATCCCAAAAAGGGTCAAAGAATTGAACCTAACTGAAATATGACTGAATAATAATTCACAACTATTCCAGCAAAAGTATTTTTTTTAAAGAAAAAAGAACTGCATTGAACTGAGAAAAAAATGTAAGGAGAAACTACAATAAGTACATTTTTGTCAGCTCAATTCTGTAGGCACTAAGAAAGGGGTCTAGACAGAAAAGGCTGCCCTGAGTGTAGTTAATGGAAGATTCAGTTGTGGACCAAGCACAAGCCAAGGTAGCCTAGAATGTAGTCTTGAAGCAGAAAGGACTAGGATGTAACCAACGACGCTTAGAGACTGTAGCCATGTTGCTCTGCTCCTAAAGAAGGGCTCAGAAACCTATGGAGTTTGGACTAGAAGGGCAATTCAGGACTCAAGGTCAATCAGTCATATAGCATTGATTAAGTGTCTACTATGTGCCAGGCACGTAAGGCAGGTAGGTGGTGCTGCAAAGGATAAAGCACCAGGCCTGGAATCAGGAAGACCTGCATTCAAATCCAGCCTCAATGAATAGCTGTGTGACCCTGGGCAAGTCACTTAACCCCAATTGCCTCACTTAAAAAAAAAAAAGAGTCATAGGACAGGATCAGACCACCCTTGCTTATGTCTCCCTCTTCCAGTGGTCCAATTCAGGTGCTGGCCTTGGCTACATCTTTTGTCTCTTTCTCCTTGCACAATACAAACTGCCCACCAGACTGTCCTTGCGGGCTAGATGCTCCTGAAACAACTAAAGAATCTAGCACTCATTACCCGGAAGCCAGATAACAGATCAGTACCAAAGAAAGCCCCCTTCAATCCTTCCAGAAGTACACAGGGCCTAGCCCCCCAAAAAAGTCCCAATTCTGAAAGTAAGGCTGGAAAATGAATAAATAGAAGTAAACACTGATGATAAAGAAATTTTATGGAGCCCAGGATGCCCAAGACAAATCCTCATCATTTACAAATAAGTCCTCAAAAAAACCCCACAGATTTGCCATAAGCTGCTCTAGAATTATTTGAAGAAATGAAGCAAGAGTTTTAAAATAAAATAAATGAAACATGAGCTCCAGAGGAAGCATGGGTAAAGAAACAAGAACTCTTGAAGAACTGAAAGGAAGATAAACAGCTATAGTCCAGGAGTTGTAACAACTAACTGAAGTTAAGAGATTCCCAGAAAATCAGATTGGATTGAGAGAGACTCTATGAAACAAGAAATACTTAAGAGATCAAGTTCTGTTTACTCCATTCTATTCTACAAGGACCCCACTGCTTGGGTAGGCTTTTCAACCTCTTCCAAGCTATTTATTCTCTTTCCTTTTCCTTCCTCAGTAGCTATTGTTTTATTTTATTTCACTTTTTAAATCTTTTTATTTCTTCCAGTCACTCTCGGGAGTCCCTGTGTCCAAGTCATTCTTTCCCCTCAGGCTCTATTTATATTTTTCTCTCTTGACTCCTCTTAACTCCTAGTATTTCTTCATTGTGTTGGGAGGTTTGTGTTTTTTTCATATACTTGTATCTCCAATCTCAATTGTTCCCGGTCTGGGACTTTGTGCCAGGACCAGACTCCTCCCCATCATGCACTCTTGGACGGGTTCCTCTTGTGTTGTAGTTCTAGGTGAGGTAGCTGGTACAAGGCTCCGTCCTCTTCCAATCTCTGGCTTGTCTCCCTTTCCTAGAAGTTCAGTTCAGACGGGGCCTCACCTTTGTCTTTCCTTGTACCGCCTCCACCTCAGATCTGGCTCTGTGGCCTGTGATAGGCTCCAGTCAAACACTGATGAGCTAGTCTCGGGCCACCGCAAAGGCCCTTCGGCTGACTTTTCCCTGGGCTCACTGGGCTTCTGTGTCTCCTACTTCTCTAGAAATCCACACCCTGCCTCTGCCCCCACCTGCTGCTCCAGTGGTTTGTTTATAGCTGGGATCTCAATGGCTTCAGGCCCTGTCTTATAGGAACTCACACTTCTTTCAAATCCCCCGGCAGAACCCCTGCAAGGTACAATACCTGCATTTCCCTGGTGCATCCCAGCTCAGAGCCTCCACAGACACTGGCTTGTATTGGCTTCTACCTCTCAGCACCGGCAGGCTTCTTGGAATGTCCTGAACAGGATGGAAGGGTTGACTGATGTTTCTCTTTGGTTGAATCATCTTTCAATCTGGTGCACTTATAGCTCTTTGCTGGAATGTTTGGGAGAGAACCGGGCTCCTCTAGGCCCTTCCATATCACTCTCTTAACCAGAAATTCAAAAGCCCTTGTTGATACTGGATTGCCGGTCTGTTCAATTCCACCCTATGCCTGCCTCTCCACTGCTCTTTGAGGGAAGGAAAAACAAGTCCCCCCCAGGGATGCACTTGCTTGAGGATGGGTGCCTGGCTTCACAGGAAGATGGTCAACTTGCCAGCATGCCCTCACAGGATGCCTAAATCTCAGGCTCGTGCCAAGGGCAATTCTTGTTTTTTCTGCAGCTTGCTTGCATGTCTGTTTGGCAAAGGGAATCAGTGAAACAGCTGTAGATTGCAGCTTCCTTTTTAAAACCATAGAATCAGAGGTAGGAGGAACCTCAGTGGAGGGAGGTTGCACCCTTACCCAAATGAAAAATTCTTTCTACCATATCCAGTAAGTGATCATACAGCCTCTCCTTGAAGATGTCCAGGGAAAGAGAATGTACTTGGGAAAGTTTATTCCATGTGGACGGCTCCAACTAGGAAGATTCTATTTGTTGGCCCTAAATCTGCCTCTGTTGATTTACTATTCCATTAGTCATGCCTGTGCCCTCTGGAGCATGACATAACACATCTAGTCCCTCTTCCATGTAACAACTCTTCAAATATCTAGAAAGCAATTATCTCCCTACTAAGTCTTCTCTTCTTCCAGTTATCATCACATTCTTCCATTTGTCTGTGTCATGGTTTCCAACCTCAAAACCACCCTGATATCTCTTCTTTGCACATGCTCCAGCTTGTCAATGAGCCTTAGAACAAGCCCTGCCCAGAACTGGCCACAAATTATCATATTTGGTCTGACCCAGAAAAAGTAACACTATCACCTCCTCCACCCTAAACTCTATAACTTGCATGCTCAATCTACTAAAAAAAACCAAACCAAACCAAACCAAAAACCAACCAACCCCTTTCCCTTTGTGAACTGCTTTTTTTTGTTAATAGTAGAATTTTTTTTTTTTTGGTGAGGCAATTGGGGTTAAGTGATTTGCCCAGGGTCACACAGCTAGTAAGTGTCAAGGGTCTGAGGCTGGATTTGAACTCAGGTCCTCCTGAATCCAGGGCCGGTGCTCTATCCACTGCACCACCTAGCTGCCCCTGTGAACTGCTTTTTAACTGCATTTGCCCTATCCTGTACTTCGGTGGTTGATTTTTCTTAACCCAAGGGAATGACTTGATCCTTATCCCTCATCATTTCCATCGTGTTGGCTTTAGCTAACCTTCCAGCCCATCAAGATTGGGGGGGGGAGGGTGGTGCAGTGGATAAAGCACTGGCCTTGGATTCAGGAGTACCCAAGTTCAAATCCAGCCTCAGACACTTGACACTTAATTAGCTGTGTGACCCTGGGCAAGTCACTTAACCCTCATTGCCCTGCAAAAATTTTTTTAAAAAGATCTTTTTGGATTCTAATTCAGTCATATATTGGCTTTGTCAATATAATAAATATAATATCAAGCTTCGTCATCTAAAAAGCATAAAAACCTATAGTCATTCAAGTCACTGATTTTCTTTTTTTAAGGTGTTGAAAACATGACCAAGAAAAAGAGTTGTGTGGTCTTCCACTAGAGTTCTGTCCAGTCTGGCTGACACTGAGTGGCATTCATGAACTGCAGAAAGGAAGTGCCTCATCCAGGTTCACAGAACTGGTAAGACTCTGAACCCAGTGTTCTTTCTCTTAAACTCATGCTAGCCTCTCCTGGTCTCTGGTTTAGTCAATCAACTTGTTCCACCCCATTTACTTACACCAACTTTCATCCGACCCATGTCCTTTTATTTTGTTCACAAGAATACTAACTGACAAATGAGCTGCTAATAGCTAAGTGTCCACAATGTTAAAAAAGAAATGAAATTAACTTGTTCTTAGTGAAGCCATGCTGGCTCCTGGTCATCCCTTTCTCACTTTCAAGGTGCTCAAGTCATTCCTTTAATAATTCATTTTCAAATTTTACTAGCCTTGTAAACTTCCTAAATTTAGTGATATCTGGTTTTAAGATTCCATTACCATTAGATCCAAGTATGAAGGGTTACTGTAAGAAATTATTTCTAGACCAAGAAATAAAAACCAAAACAACACAAAAGAAGAATTGCTGACTTTAATTTCTTATTTAAATATAGTGATTTTTTAAAAGAGTAAACTATAAAACTTTACACTGCAAATATTTTACATAAATGTAAACATGCATATCTCTACCCTATCATAAAGCAGCTATGAAAATAAACTCTAGGCACAAGATTTTAAAAATTGTAATCACAGAGCCAGACAACTTTAAGTTAATTTGTCAAAATTCAGGACAAAAGCGATGATGGGGAAATGGCAATGGCAAGGGATGATCACTGTTCTACTGGTCTTTTACTTCAACCTACACCTGAGTTTCCAAAATGCCACCTACCACACACACCCCACTGGAATAACTCCATTTTTACTATAGTCTAATATACATCCACATAAGAATATTTCTTTCAAAATAACATATAAATACATCACAAACACACACATAGACACACATTCTACTGAATCTGTTATCTTAATCAAGGAAATAGGGATTCTTGAGTCTTAAGTTTTCCCACCACCAAAGACAAGCAAATATAAACACCACACACAGAAAAACACAAGATTGTTACAGACAAAAGGCAAATAAAGAATAAGTAGTCTTGGTTTTAGCTAAAAATCTCAAGTCTGTAGTATCCAAACCCTACTGTGATTTTAGATGTAAAATTTAAGCATTGTATAACAAGTATTTCCAAAAGACAGGGTTCTGAGATTTCTGACTATCCATTATGACCACCAGTCTCTAAACAAACACAAAAGGATGGGAAGACAAATAACAAAAGAAAATTTGAAAAATTCCATGAGATGCTTCAAAATGTTGAAAACATCCATGACTCCCATGTCCGAGTTGTTATCCAGAGTGTGCATATTCTTGGAATGTCCTACCCTCCACATTTCTCCTACTATTCTACTGTATCTGAATAACTAACCATAGTGCTATGTGCAAATAATGCGTTTACACAATCCTTTCTGACGATTAGCAAATGAACATGACTTGGAGATGTTAGAATCAAGGTCCTGCCTGCTTCCTTTAGCATTTGTTTTTATTTAAAATTTAAACGCTTACACAGGAAACCTTAATTCAAATGACTGAAATCTGGCTCAAAGAATTGGGCAAGTTAATAATAGCAGTGAAATATTTAAATATTCCTTTTTTCCAGCAACAATATAAACGGATAATGGTATTGTCCATCTCTAATGTCAACACTACCAACAGTTTATAAATAAATTATCAATTCATTATAAATAAAGTCTTATATTCCATTAAATTCAATCTAAAAGCCTGAGATTTGGGTAAGAACCAAAAAGTATTTAAAGGTCACAAGGCAATGAGGTTTATTCTCCTTTACTTGAACTCCCAGCTTTCTTTGGACAATTCCTAAGGGGAAAGCAGAGTCCTCCCCCAACCCCAACCCCAAGCAATAGAACCTCCTCCTGCCCCCTAACAATGGCTCCCCTTAGTTGTATTCCTTTGAGCTTCCCCATGTGTCTTGTATCCCATATCTAGATTCAAATTCTCCTACTTCAGAACTGGTGTTGAAGAACTGACAGGGGAATGGTGGGGTAAAAAGGAGGCCTAAGTTAGGGAAGCAATAGGCCAGAAATTAATTTAAAGTCTACATGCCCAGAAAACATAAGCCAATGAATTTCCTTGTGTTAAGAAATATGTGCTATAATGATAGGCAATGGGATGTTCATTACACTGTATGGAGGCCTATTGCATGTACACTTAATAAGGTACACTTCATTGTAACTTAGGACTGTTGTCTTACAATCACCTTTTCATTTTGTCAGTATTTTAAGCATTTTGCAGAAGATCTGTATAAAACAGTTTGTCTTGCTTCCAGCTATATAAAAATACAACCTGTCATTTAAACAAAGTTGTACAAACGCGGGCGGGCGGGCGGGGAGGGAAGATCCCCAAATCAAGGAGAGTTATGGGCCTCCTCTCATTTGATGACTTCAAACTCTTCCTGGGCTATTTTGTACAAAACTCACTTCTAGTTCATACATTCAGTAGTTTTCTCCTGACCCCCCCTCCTCAAAACCCATTCCTTTACAAATCCACAGAATCCATGCTGTCCAATGAAAGACGAGCGTGGGCTCAGGGTTTTCCTGTATCAACTCAATACTCAAACCTCAGATTTCATCCAGTCACTGCACCTACTCATGGGGTTCTTCTGTCTTGGACAGAGCCAATTTTGGCTGGTTCATATTCAAACTAGAAGTAAAATGGTAGTCATGACTTTCACAGTCTAGGTACAAAGCTCCACTAGGTATCTGATTACTCTCTATACACAAATCATTGGTTTTGCTACATGCCTAAGCTCTGCACACAGTAGGTGTTCAATAAATATTTGGTGAAATAGAATGGGAGGCATCATTATGATACAACAGAAAAGTGCTGGAGCCTTGGGTTTTACTCCCCTCTGTTATTAACTAGCTATGTGGCTCTGCCTCTCTCAGCCTCCCTGCTTGGACTGGACCCTATACAATGTTCTCTTTACCTCTGAAAGTCTGTGCCTAAGTCTGTCTCCACTGGCCTGTCAGGTCTAATAAGGCAAGGAAGGCCACAACCTTCATCTCCACATGGTCAATAATTAGAGGCTTTAACATACCTTTGGGGTGCTGTTTCCCCCCCCAAAGGCCAAATAATTTGCTTCAGTAATGAAGATGGCATGTCCAAACTAGTGGCTTCCAAGGATGTGTCTATCACTCAACCTTTGAATAACTAAGACCACCACCCAACTGTTTAGGTTTTTCATCCACAATGTTAACCAAAAAAGAACAACCCCCCCTAGTCATTTACTCTACAGACCTAGGTAAAACTTTTAAAACTGGATTCACATAATATATACAAGAGCACTGGTGCTCGAGCTTGGTGACAACTCCTTGGTGATCACTAATCCCCAGGCGCTCTCCTTGTGTCCTGCGGCCGACACATATTCTCCTACCAAAGAGACAGATGCAGGAAGTTCCAGTGCTAGTCGTCGCTGTCGCTGCCAGACTCACTCAATTGTAAGTCATTTCCTATGTGAACAAATCAAAAGCAAAATCACAGAATTAAAAGTTAATGCCTTAAAATTCTTTAGCTGACAGCATTCAATATCACCAAGTAAAGAATTCTCTTTTTAACCTTACAAGGACACTTTCTTTTACCGTTTTGCCTAGTATTACGAGAGATCACAAAATTATATTAATTTAATAGAATGATACTACTGGGCTTGGTTTCGGTAATCCTGAGACTGTCAAAAGCCTATAATTATACTCTTGGATCAGCAGTGGGTATTGGGCAGGCAGAGACATTATACTTGATTTGTGTTTGCTTGTGATGAGTTAACTCGGTTGGCCCACCAATTCATATAATAGGAGTGGAGTTAACTCAATTAGTTTCCCCACCGTTACTGTCAGAGTTTCCAACTTCTCCACAGATTAAACACACCAGGGAAAAAAGGCCATTCATCAATAAAGACAGGCAGTACAATCAGGTTAGGGGTACAGAAAGATCCCACATGCCCTCCCCACCTAGCCTCTTCTTCTTCTGCTTCTCTTTTTAATCAGCCGCAGTAAAATGCTGGTAGACATTTTGGTGAGTGTCTAACCTCCCTGTGCCAACAAAGGCGCCCTCCACTGAGGACGCTAAACGGCAAGCACTGACCGAGTGCCTAGTACACACTGACATGTGCTGGAAGACCTGGAGACCTTGAGTCTATCAGTGGCAGAATAGTTGCCACTTGGCATTGGCTGGAATGGGGAGTCCCCAGTGCCAATGAAGTAAGAGGTCAGGATGAGGACAGTGTGTGAGCCAACAGGGGACACCTGGGTGACCTAAGCACAGAGAACACGGTCCTTGTGCTTCAAGGAGCTCATGCTCCACCAGGGACACAACGTGTCTATATCTGAATAAACTACAAGAAATACAAAGGGATTTCACAAGACAGGCTCTGGCAGCCTCAGGTAGGAGATGCTCTCTGAGATGAGCATTGAAGGAAACAGGCATTCACAGGAGGCCACATCATCTGCAAGGACGGACGACCAGGGTCCTCAAGGAAACAGGAAAAGTCCAAAGAGCCCTGTCTATGCCAGCCGGACTCTAAGCTCAGCTGTGCAAACATCTGGGGCAGGGTTTTCTGGAATTCAGTTGTGTGTGCACAGGAGGAATGCTAAAATACCAATGACATGTTCTAGGTTCAGTAATTAGTTATTCTCCTACAATCCCCAAATTCCTCCAGTTCACATACAACTGTTGATATTCCACCATATTCCTTCCGGTACAGTGAAGGATGAGAATATTGCTTTTAATGCTGATGTTGATCAGCCTCAGTATGAGATAACAGGGAGAAACATGCGTCAGTGAGAGCGCACCCAGCACTCGCCACACTTACGCAGGGTGTTCATCAGCTGGTTATTTCCTGGGGGCCGGCTGGTGCCATTGGCCACAGGGTTTCTGTGACTGAAGTGCTGGTGAGGAGGCTGGGAGGGCGAGGCACGGGGGGCCGGCTCCTCTCCTTCGCTGCTGGAGCTGTCATCCTCACTGCCCGAGGAGCTCTCGGAATCCGATGAGCTGCTCCCACTGCTGCTACTCATCTGCTCGATTATCTCCACCTCTGCTCTCAGCTCTGGAACAAGACAGCAATTTGTGTGTCAGGAGAGACATGTCAAGCTATTCTTTGCTTAAAGTATAAAATTCAAATTTTTTGCAAACTATATGTTTGTAAATTCATTAATGAGGAGAAAGAACTCAGTGTGGCCCAAAAGTCCTATTTTCAAAAGATCCACGATGCTGCTTTTCATGCGCATGACTGAATCTTCTCATGGAACAGCAGCTCAGAAATGACACTGACTGTGTAGGAGTAGGAAGTAGTCTGGCACTCTGGAGTCCAGGGACCTAGGTTCAAATTCTGCCTTTGATGCTTACACATGGGGGACAGATGAGTCATTTACACTGTGTGCCTCAGTTTCCCCCTATTGCGGGTACTGGATTAGATGTAAATGGCCTCTGAGATCACTACTAGTTCTAGATCTGAGACCCCATTAACTCCACTGCTCAGAACATCTCCAGGAAGGCACTTTAACGGTTTATAAATCACGTCTTGCCAACAGATTTGGCTAAGGTGCAATCACAGGATTCTCGATTCTGAAGGACTAAAAATCAAATATGTATTGGAAGTCTTGCAAACACATTATGCAGTGCTAAGATCTGTTAACATTCATGTATGAAACAGGCCAAATCTTCCTGTCTACACATGGTACAATCTATTCACTTATTTCCAACACTCCCTTGTATAACCAGAATTGACTAAGCACTCATGGTCCATAACTCCCATTCAGGTAAACAGAGGGAGTCTTAAACATCCAAGTCAGTCAGAAAAAATAGGCTGAACACCCTAAGAAAAAAATGTTCCTAATGCCTGCAGTAGAAGGGGTCATGGAAGGTTCCTGAAGACTAAAAGTAAGAGCCGGTGCCTGGAGGTTTGGGGGTTTTGTCTTTTTTTTCTTTAACATTCATTATCTGATTTGTGGAGCCCCTTGTGTCCAAAAGAGGCTACTTATCAACCCCCCTTCCTACCCACTGGCCTTTCAGCATCTGCAGTATTTAAATCATTTTACAAACTTGTCACGGGGCTTAACCTCAAACTACCCTACAATTGAGGCTACTAAAACCCCCCATTTCCAAGGGAAACATCTGAGGGTAACTAACTGGGGAGCTACCCCAAGTTACCATCAATCAACCACCTCTTTAGAAAGACAAAAGTAAAATAGTCCCTGCCCTCAAAGAGCTTACATTTTAACGGGGAAAGTACACCCAAGATAGGGCCTGATTTCTGCCCCACTTTACTGCCCTTTCTCACTCATTCTGTTTTAGGTCACCTATCCTCAACAAAAAATAATGCAATTATAAATGAACTAAACAATGTTTATAATGGCCTTTTATTCCCAAGGCCACCCTACCCAAAAGAGGAAACTGCAGGGCATTCAGGCTTCACAGCTGACCACAGAGCTTGAACAGTTTAACGCCTTATGTCTCATATCCATGGTACGGGCCCCCGATTTCAACTCCACATGGAACCTTCCTAAACATCCTGTCTGCACCTCTCCTGGTGCAGAAATCCCAACTATAAAATACCGGACACTTATAATAAACTCCCCTGAGTGGTTATTGTTCTTGTCTTTCTTGAGAAAGATTCCACAAACTATTATTTACCTCTCTTAATGTCATCCAACTGGGGTTCAGGTGAAGGGTTATCTTTCACAGGAGAGGTTTTTGGTCCAGCTGGTGGTTTCATCGGGGCTCTAAATGATATGGGAGGTGGCGGTGCCCGAGTAGGGGGCTGCTCCATTCGGGCCTGGATTTTGCTGCTTCCCTCGGCTCTGAAACAAGGGCAAAGAGTGAATGGGGCTAGCTTATACATTTTAGACTAGAAATGTGCCTTTACATTACAATGAATTCAAGTTCTCGGGTCCTTTTCCACATAAAGACTACATTATGCATCTTAAATACAGTGTTCACACAATTTCTGGTTTCATGTGAAATGGTGTTTGCTACTTTAAAAAAGCCAGTGAATTTTATTCTCATAATAATCTAGAATATTTGTGCTTCCCCCTCAGTGAAACAGTTTTTATAACAATCGATGTTCTTTTGCCATTAAAATTCAAGGTACCAAAATCTTCTGTCGCTGTTCTTCCGGTTTCAACAAGCATATTATCAATGAAGCATTAATTATCTTCGAGACACATAATCCTTCTGAATAGTAAGATGGACTGCTTTCTCACACAGGGCAACAAAACAACAATTCAGAAAATTATTCCCCATGTCGTTCAGATTTTGTTTAAAGAAAGCTATGCCTAAAGCAGTAACTGATACTCACAAACATAGGAGTAAATGAGCCTGCCTACTGAAGTAACCAAGGGTGAGGTGAGCATCTTTTCCAGTACAGCAAAGGGTTTGAAAGGGGAAAAGATGGGTCTGAGGCCCCATTTGCCCTGATTCACCATGTGACCCTGGGCTAGTCTTAGCCTAGTCCCTCTGAGCTTCAGTCTCTACAGTGTGCCATGAGCCCCGGGGCAGATCACTAATCTCTGTGTACTTCAAGGAACTAGGAATTATCCACTAAACCCTTGCCTGGGCTGGGGGCTCTCCACAGGGATGAAATCTGAAAAACAAGGCCGATTCTCCCATCTCACAGGAGGTACTGAGATGGGCTTTGTCACCTGCCAAGTGGTAGATGGTGCTAGAATGGACTGATTAGTCATACACACACCTTGTCTTCTTGACCTGAATGCTGCTACTGAGTTTTTCCAGTACATATTCACCAGTGTCATGATTAATGATAAGAACGCAATCTTTCTGATACGGTCTTTTGTTTCCTTTGAACACGGTCATTGGAGGTGTTGATCCCTGTTTAAAGAAAAAGCACAAGAGAGTTAACTTAAATCCCAGGTGGAACATGCCACTATCTACTCCAACAGAGTGTTTCAAGGAGTCAGGAGAGTCTGGAGCCCCATGTCCGGTAACCTGGGGCAAGTCAAACGCTCGTTTGAGAACGCTGCTCTCCTTTATAAAAGGGGGAGGGGGTGTTAGGCTGGATCATCTCTAAGGCAGCTAATACAACAGTCTGTGAATTTAACCAAGCATATTTGAGGAAGTGGCAGAAAACCTACTTTTCCTTTGAGTTGCTGACCCTCCATCTATAAAAACGTTACCGATGGAGAACCTGTAACTACCCACAACCCAATGAAGGGCCTGCGAAGGCATCCTCAAGGTTTTACCGGCCTCTGGCCCCGGGCTTACCGGGATGTGTGGCAGGGTGATGGTGACTTCATCGCCTTTGCCCACCTGCAGCTCTCCTTCGCACGACGTGTCAATGGACGCCGGTTTAAAGTCATCTACAGAGGAAACGGGTCGTCAGGGCAATGGCCGGACTGCCTCGGACCCAGGCCGACCCCAGCCCTGCGGGGCTGGGGGAGGGTCACCCAACAGGCCAGGGGGGCTGAGTCAGGCCGGGGCGTGGATGGGCAGCTCGGGGCGCACCGCGGTGAATCAGGGAGGCTGAGAAGGGGCCCCTCCCTTCGGGGCGTCCCCGCTCCGGAAAACCACGCGCGTGGCTCCTGTTTGTTTTTCCTGCTCTGGGGCCCCCGCTGAGAGTCACCAGGGAGGGGGGAGAAGCCCCCCCCCGCCCCCGAACCGGACAGCGGCCGCACGCGGGGCCCAGTCCGAGAGATGGGGGCTGAGCCCGAAGACCCCCCCCTCCCCTCCCGGGACAGCCTCGGGCGCTGGGGGGGAGGCAAGGAGGGAGGGAGCTCAAGTCCCCCCCCCTTAGAATCTCCCAGGGTCCGCCCTCCGGAACCGCCCAGTGCTGAGCTTCCCGCCCCGAGGATGAAGCGCTGCGGAGCGCTGGGAAGGGGGAGGTGCGGGGGAGCTCTGGGGCGTCTAGGAGGACCCCACCGAGCACTGAGGGCGCCCCCTCCCGAAGGTCCCACGGGAGTGCCCCCAGGGCCGGGGAGGGGGGAGGGGAATTCTTGGGAAGGTTCCACGAGGGCCCGGAGAACTTCCGCCCAGGGGTGCCGGGGGAGGGGGGGGTCCCGGGTCCCTGCCGGGGTGTCCCCGCCCGTACTCACAGCGGATGGTGTGGAAGGAGGACTTGGGCCTCTTCTCGAAGCTCTCGCCGAGCTTCAGGCCGTGCTCCTCGCGGTCCAGCAGCGGGTTCGCGGTGCCGTTCATGGCCCTTTCCCCGCCGGGGGAAGCGGCCCCCAGTCACCGCCCGGTCAGACCCCTGCGCCGGCTTCCTCGGTGCCGCCCCCGCCCTGAGGGCCGGCCGGCACTTCCGGGAGAGACCGGGGGGAACGGTGCAACGGGGACACCACTCCGCTCCGCTCCGAGGCTGAGGGGGGCGGATGCGACCCCCGACAGAAGCCGGAATTGCCTTCTGCCCTTCCGCCGCGCCGGGGGCGGGGTCTGCGGGGGACTGGGGAGCGAGCTTCCGGCGTCGGCGTCGCTACCGGAAGTGGGGGCGGAGAAGCGCCACCGAGAAAGCGTTCCGATCGAGGTCCGTGGCCGAGCGCACTTCCAGTCCTGTCCTCGCGCTAAAGCGGAGCGAGGCTGAGAAGGGATGGAGTATGCTTCTCTGGGGGAGGGGAACGTAGGCGCTCAGCCCGAGCCCCGCCCCCGCCCCCGGAGCCCCGCCCCCACATCCCGGAGCCCCGCCCCCGCCCGCTCCGGGCTTGGAAGCTCCATCCTCGCCCCTGGCTGGAAAGGTAGGTGATGCCACTTAAGGCAGGGTCGTGCCCATCCTACAGATGGGGACACTGAGGCCTGCGAGACCCAGAGCCAAAGGACCAGTGGTCCCGTCCTGTCCCCCCCCCCCCCCCACTTACCAGCTGTACGGTGACACGCAAGCCCTCCCTTCCTCCCAGGCTTCAGTTTCCCAGTTTGTAAAAATTGAGTACCAAGGTTAGGGTGAGAAGAACCCCTGACCCTGGAGTCGAAGGAAGCGGGTTCAGATCCTACCTCTGACTCATTAACAGCGCCAGCCCCCCCAAATTCCTTGTGCCTCAGTTTCCTCATCTGTAAAAGGAAGGGGCTGGACCCAAGGTCCCTTCCAGCTCTAGGTTGAGGTCTGGGGGGCTGGGGGGGGTATCCATAATCCTTGAGATTAAGAACAGGCCCCGCCCCCCCCATTCCCACCCTACAGCAAAGGAGGAAGAGCCCCCTGGTCTGATCCTGCTCCCTGCGCTTCTTCTGCCCCTCCAGACAGGACAGGCCCCTGGGGTCCTGGGGTCCCCAGTGTTTGTGTACGGTCCTCCGTGATGGGTCTTGAAAACATGGGCTGTGCGGGCCTGGGAGCAGGCATTTTATAAATGTTACTTGTTTGATTTTTCAGGAATTCCGTGTGCTGAACCATCCTCTAGGCAAGGGAAGAACAGCAGCAGCAGCAGCTCACATTTATATAGTGCCCACTATGTGCTGGGCTTTACAGTTATTAGCACATGCAAATAACCATTTATTTTGCACCTACTATGTGCAGGGCACCGTCTACTTGTGATGGGTGAAATGAGTCAGACAACAAACCGGTTACTTTGTAGCTTCTAATGTAACAAAAATTAAGACAACAGAAATGGATATTAAATGACCACATTCTTTCATTCAGCAATAAGGCCTGGATTTTTGATAAGTGGGAATTACTCACTTAATTTGTTGATCATGCAAATACAGCTTTACATATACTGTTGTTTCGTTTGTTTCTCGGTGCAGTGAGGGATAAGTGACTTGCCCAGGGTCACACAGCTATACCGTTTTACCTTATCCACCTGAAAATGTTGGATTTATAACTGTACTCTCATTTTCATTCCTTTTTTAGCGCCCGAAACTGCTTGAGCCATGAGAATAGGCTGCCTGAAAATGAAAATGGGGAAATAGCTAAAAAAATGTATCCTAAAAAGAGCTACAGGAAGATGGAGTCATCTGGGAATTACCGGGATGAGGACTCTCTAACAGGGTTCCAGGTGGTATTGTCCACTGGTGGAGGGGATCCACAGAGTGAGAAAGAAGAGAAGAGCAAGCCTTTTAGTCCTGGAGAACTGGCAAAGCAAAGCAGAGATGGCCCAGTCGTGTCTGCCTTTAAACAAGCAAAACTGGAAAAGGAGGCCCAGAAGAATTGGGACCTGTTTTACAAGAGAAATAGTACCAATTTCTTCAAAGACAGACACTGGACCACCAGAGAGTTTGAGGAACTGAGGTCATGTAGGGAGGTAAGTCAGCTAATATTGCCTCTTATGGGAAAGATAAGGCCTGAATGGGTAAAGGGGACTACTGGGTAAGGATACCAGTACAGATGGGCACCTCCTCTGTAATTTGTGGTATTAGCTGGTTAGGTTACTTGTCCACATCACTTCTGACACCAGCACTTAGCACGGTGACTAGCACCTAGTAAGCACTTAATGAATGCTAGTTGTAGGTGCTAAATAAATACCAGTGAATGGGTCTCAGGTTTGGGAAATAATTAAGTGCTTAGCAGTCTATTGAAAGGTGTCTTTTCCCACTCTCCTGAGCTTGTTTCAAGACCACTTGGCATCTTATTAAGCTTATTCGGTGCTTGTGACCGATGGACAACAAACCAGTCACTTGTAGCTTCTAGTGAGAATTAATCCAACATAAATTAAGACAACAGAAATAGAATATACTTATCAGGACTTATCAGGGGGGCAGCCAGGTGGCTCAGTGGATAAAGCACTGGCCCTGGATTCAGGAGTACCTGAGTTCAAATCTGGCCTCAGACACTTGACACTTACTAGCTGTGTGACCCTGGGCATGTCACTTAACCCCCATAGCCCCACAAAAAAAAAAAAGAATATACTTATCAGATGCTTTTAAAAATTTTTTATAGCAGTAAAACCTGGCTTTTTAATAAGAGACTTATCAGCTTCATTTGCTAATCATGCAAATACAACATACACTCTTCTTCTTTCCTCCCAGTTTGATGATCAGAAGTTGACTCTCCTTGAAGCTGGCTGTGGGGTTGGAAACTGTCTATTTCCACTTCTAGAAGAAGATCCAAATATTTTCGCTTACGCCTGTGACTTCTCCCCCCGGGCTGTGGAGTATGTTAAGGTTGGTGTAATCAGCATGTGATGATATTTCTTTAAGAAGGAAGATTCTCAGTGATTGAAACTTGCCTTTTCACATAAAGGTTTGATTTGGCACAATTTAGGCTAAAATAAACCTTTGCTTTTTTTAAAAAATCAAAAAGTATTTTATTATTTCCCAGTTATTTGTAAAGATAGTTTTCAACATTTATTTTAACATTTTGAGCTCCAAATTTTTCTTTCTCCCTCCCTTTTCTCCCCCTTCCCAAGACAGAAAGCAATCTGATATAGGTTGTATATGTACAATCACATTTAACACATTTCTGCATTAGTCCTGTTGTGAAAGAAGAATCAGAACAAAAGGGAAAAACCTCAAAAAAGAAAAAGAAAACAAAGTAGAAACAGTCTGGTTCAATCTGCATTCAGATTCTACAGTTCTTTTTTCTGAATGTGGAGAGCATTTTCCATCATGAGTCCTTTGGGATTGTCTTGGATCATTGTATTGCTGAGAAGAGCCAAGTCTATCACAGTTGATCATCATACAATGTTGTTCTCCTGGTTCTGCTCACTTCACTCAGCATCAGTCCACTTAAGTCTTTCCAGGTTTTTCTGAAATCTGCCTGCTCAGCATTTCTTATAAACTTTTTTTTTTGGGGGGGGGTGGCATACAGGGGCAATGAGGGTTAAGTGACTTGCCCAGGGTCACACAGCTAGTAAGTGTCAAGTGTCTGAGGCCAGATTTGAACTCAGGTCCTCCTGAATCCAGGGCTGGTGCTTTATCCACTGCATTACCTAACTGCCCCCAAACCTTTGCTTTTAAAATTGATATTACCAATGGATAGAGCACCGGCCCTAGAGTCAGGAGGACCTGAGTTCAAATCTGGCCTCAGACACTTAACACTTACTAGCTGTGTGACCCTGGGTAAGTCATTTAACCCCAATTGCCCCACCAAAAAAAAAATTGAATATGACATAACTGATCTAGAAAACAAAATGTAACAAAAATTGATATTACCAATTAGTGCTAATCATGAAAAGGAAAATAAGTTGGAAACAGAATACTGAGGTTGCAAACCTAATTTCATTGATCAGCAGCTCTTAGGTAGTGATTCCTTTTGATAACTGGCAAAATGAAGGTGAGTTCAGTCACCCAATTGGTCACTCTCACATCCCCAATGACTGACTTGGGGGGGGGGGCAATGAGGGTTAAGTGACTTGCCCAGGGTCACACAGCTAGTAAGTGTCAAGTGTCTGCGGCTGGATTTGAACTCAGGTCCTCCAGAATGCAGGGCCTGTGCTCTATCCACTGCGCCACCTAGCTGCCTCCACCCCCCAGACTAATAGAGCCTCCATAGCTGGCTCCCAGGGAGCTGGAGAGAAGTTCTCTAAGAGGAAGATTTTTCTCTAGCTCTCCTTCCACTTTCAGACTGATGATCACTCCTTGGGAGCACCAGTGGTTTGGGGAAGCACCTTCATGGGCACAACCAAGCCCCTCTACCTCCTTTGGAGGCTGAGGTGGAGAGCCATGGACACTCCTCAGCAAGGACGGGGCCGGGCCCCCCTTCCTCTGCTGTTTGCTTGCTCACACCCACTGTGTTTACCTAGTTTTCCAGATGGATAGCCAGCCCTTAGATAACCAAGAGCTAACAACAGGTTATTGTCCTTTTTACTGTCTCTTTGGCCCCTTATCAGTCACTCAGCCAGCATTTCCCATGTACTTGCAGTATGCTAGGCACTCTAGGCTTATAGAGAAAAAGTCAACATTTCCTAAGAAGAAGTCAGTGTTTCCTTACCTTATAAAAATGTATGTTTTGGGGGCAGCTAGGTGGCGCAGTGGATAGAGCACCGGCCCTGGAGTCAGGAATACCTGAGTTCAAATCCGGCCTCAGACACTTAACACTTACTAGCTGTGTGACCCTGGGCAAGTCACTTAACCCCAATTGCCTCACTAAAAAAAAAAAAAAATGTATGTTTCTGAAGATCTGATGGGCTCTAAGTAAAAGGCAACATGTAGCAATTAAATCCTGTTCTTTGTCACAATACCTAAATGTCAGTGACTTTGATTGTAAACAAAATGCCATGGGCAGGAAGGAGAGCCTGGGGTCTCTGGCAGCATCCAAGAGTTTGCTACTCTGGGAGAGAGATCGCCAATTACACGGCATGTTTGCTCTCTACTTTGTAGCACAGGCATATGCTGTACTACATGGTGTCATCACGACACCACAGATTGTGTTGCAACATTGTGAAATGACCAGTGTCATCCACGATGTAATGAAACAGCCAACCATCTTTGGCAGATCGCTGGATTCCTACCTGCTATTACCAGAGCCCTCTGTCAAAGGGTTTTACCCAATGCCACGTTTTCATGGAATGAATTCGTGCTTTTGGGTTAGGCATGCCCACAGTTGGTAAGAGTCTCCCTCTCCAATTCGTGTCCTTCCTAGGAGAATAAAGGCAAGGACAATTTCATTTTTGATTGTGTTCCCCCAGCATCCTGTACAGTGCTCTGCATGTAGTAGACACAATGTTTGTTGAATTTGATTTATTTCAATGTTGGCATGACTTCATTGTGAAACAGTTTGTCACATTTTCCTCCTTTGCCGAATAGAAAAACCCTCTGTATGATTCTGAGCGGTGTAAGGTGTTCCACTGCGATCTGACCCAAGATGATCTCCTCGAATATGTGCCAGCAGCCTCTGTCGATGTCGTCACCTTGATATTTGTGCTTTCTGCTGTTCACCCTGACAAGATGCACCTGGTCTTGCAAAATGTCTACAAGGTAGATGAGAGCCCAATTGGGGGGGGGGGGCAGCTTTCAAATCATGCTTCCCTTTAAAGCCCTTGGGGACCCCTCTTCCAATGATCCATTGTACTGTACATGTATTAGAGGTCAGAAATGGTGCCTTGACTTTGCTCAGGAGATGGTGTGGGTCAAATCAGTTTTTGTACATAGAAAAAATTTTAATTGATTCAAATATTTAATAATTACTTCATGGTGCTGAAAGATTAAAATATTTCCCCTGTGGGGGCGGCTAGGTGGAGCAGTGGATAGAGCACCGGCCCTGGAGTCAGGAATACCTGAGTTCAAATCCAGCCTCAGACACTTAACACTTACTAGCTGTGTGACCCTGGGCAAGTCACTTAACCCCAATTGCCTCACTTAAAAAAAAATATATATATATATATATATATTTCCCCTGTGAACATGGGGTAACACATTTCAGGAATCTACAGGGAAAGTTTCATGGCTTGCAAATAAGTGTCCCAGGCCTTTTGGTCCATGGAAGATGGAGCTGGTGAGCTTCAGGCCAACCACAGATGAATTGGGCTCTGTAGTGACTGTTGGGGAAATGTGGCTTTTGAAAGAAAGAGGGAAATCCTCCTTTGGAGAAACAGCTCTGCAAAGGAAAACTTGATCCCAGACAAAGCCCTGAGCTTCGATTTTTCATCGTTGTGGTCTGACATTTCTTAGGTGTTTGCAAGAATGAATGTGACCACTAAAAGGCATGCCCAAAGGCTGTCCTCTGTAGCAGCTTAGGCAGTCTCCTTTTTTCCTTTCATCCATTCACCGTGCCACACGTCCCATCAGCCATCCAACTTAGCTCAGCCTAGAAAGTTCACAAGCTACAATTAGTGGTGTCTGATCTAAGGAGATTTCAGCTGACATTAATGCCTAGGAATAATGTGCAATGTATGTTTATGTCCATTAGGTATTAAAGCCTGGCAAATGTGTCTTGTTTCGAGACTACGGGCTGAATGATCACGCGATGCTTCGGTTTAAGGCCGGCAACAAGCTGGGAGAAAACTTTTACGTTCGACAAGATGGGACCAGGGCCTATTTCTTTACTGAAGGTAAGAGGAGCGGAAGGGCTGTTTCTCGTTCAAGTGCTTTGTGTTGATTTTCCGTTTTTCATTGCCTTGTAATGGATCCTGATGTAGTGGCGAGTGATCCAGCTGAAGTGTGAGAGATCTGTGCTACCCCCGACCCCTTGGCATCCTTCCTTTCTGGTATTGAGGCAGAGCAGGGAATGGTCAATACAGACCAGTGGTTGGCAATGGATCATTGCGTTCCAAAACAAAGCATGAGACAGAACATTTACGTGCCGGGCAGGGAGTGGACCTCAGCAGATTTTCTGGCTCATTGACTGAGGGCCTGTGGTGTAGCCCACACCCTCCCATTGCACCCTTCAGCACACTGCCTTTTAACATGGGTGTAGAAACAAAAGGCAGTCGTTATGCAGGAAACATCCTCAGCCTTTGACAGCGTTGTACACAGGTGGGACGTGCGGGCCACACAAGGAGCGGTTATTTAATAATCACGTCTGTCGGGCCCAGCGCCATGCTGGTGGTGTGGGAAAAGCTTATAACTAGGTCCCTTCCCTCAAAGACTCAATAACGTTAGTGGAGAGGCAAAGCTAAGCCATATAGATATAATAAATCTCTATCTCTATCTCTGTCTGTGCACACACATGCAGATACGTCTGTGTGTGCAGGTATAAAGCATTCAGAGAACACGAAAAGACAAGAATGTAAGTTAGATTTCATAGACGAGGCTAAGAATGCTACAGGAGGTCAGAAAGAAGACCAAGAAAACTGAAGACAGGATTGAAGACAGGTTGGAGGGGACAGGAAACGCAAATAGAGGTCGCCTCTAGGAAAGTTTGGCAGTGGCGAAAGGGGGGAAAGGGCACAGATGCATTCAGCTTTGTGACGTTTAGCTGGCAGCAGCTAGAGGGGGCAGTGGGCTTGGGGGAAGGGGGCGAGGGAGGGGGGGGAGGTTTTGTCAGTGATGGCGAACCCTCCATTCCCTCCTAGATGTGGGAAAAGATGCTGTGGAAGTCAGAAACCTCCCGAGGTTGAAATGAATAAGAGTCTATCAAATGGGGCAGCTAGGTGGTGCAGTGGATAAAGCACTGGCCTTGGATTCAGGAGGACCTGAGTTCAAATCCAGCCTTAGACACTTGACACTTGACACTTAACTAGCTGTGTGACCCTGGGCAAGTCACTTAACCCTCATTGCCCTGCAAAAACAAAAAACAAAAACAAGAACAAGAGTCTATCAAAGCTGTTTACTACCTTCCACTTTATTGCCTCTTTTCAGAAAGAAGGCATGAAAGGGAGCCCACAGTGAAACAGTTTGCAAAGCCAGGACCCTCCAGAGAGCCTGTTTCCTTAGCCCCAAGGCCGCTGTGTTAGGTCTGCTTGTACAGTGCAGACTGGGCCTTGGACTTGGTCTTCACCTTCATTGGGGTGGGGGAATATGTTTTGATGAACAGTCACTGGGATTTTTACTTGGGCTCCCCTGAGTAGTAGAATAAACGAGGAGCTTGGAGTAAAGCCGTTGAGGGTGCAGAGCTTTTTTGTGAACACCACCAACTTTGAAATTCGTCTTTTCTCTTTACTTAAACGGGACATTGAACATTGTTCAGCACAGGCAGGCACTGGCTTGTAGCAGGACTGTGCTGGGCACAGAGTAGGCATTCCTCAGATGATCATGGAATGAAACAGGATGCCCACCCTGGACATGTGGAAGGTGGCTTACTCGGGGCAACTTCACTCTCCTCCTTTACACTAGAAATGTGTTGTCTGTAAGAGGAGGCTTTGGCTGTGACCTTGTGGAGTCATGGAAACCACTCAGAACTTGGAGTTGGGAAACTTTCCATAGTTTCTGGCTCTGCTCCTTGCAACCCACGTGGCCCTGGCAAAGTCATTTAGCTGTGTGAGAAAAGAATTATTAATAATCTCTTTCTTGGGGTTCTCCCTCCCTGTCCATTGAAAGAAGCTCTCCTTAGGAGATTCTATCAAATCTCATCTGGGACAAACCCCAAGCTCACCAAAGGAGTTTTGGCTGGAGAGAGATTCTTTTGCCTGGTTAGCCCGAGGATTTACTGATGAGATTAAGCCACACCTAGATGAATGGGCTGTGCCCTGACCAGTTTTGAGTGCCCAGTTTTTGAATCAGGGTCTTGAATTCCTTTCTCTCATATCATCCTTAGACTTCATTATAATTTAGCCCACTTTCAGGTCTGTTAACCAATCAGATTTGAATAATGCTAACCAATTAGATCTGATTGATGTATAATGAGACCTGCCTCTTATCAAAAGTGATAAAAAAAAAAAACCTGGACAGGTAGCCATGAAGGTTCTCTCTTGCGTCTCCTTGGGACCACGTGCTTTTGGGGAGCTTTTCTCCAGTTTGTGCTAATTCCCATGCTGAAGCTCTCTCTCTCTGCCTTCTCTATCGTGCAGCCTGGGACCATGAGAAGATATAGGGAGACACTCAGTCAGTCCCTTACTGGTATAATATCAATAAGTTAATATAAGCTTATCCAAAACTTATGTCTCTAGTGATGATTTAAACGTCACAACTGTGCCTCGTGGAAGGAGCTCGACCGTGACATGCTATGACCCACTGACGAGCCCATGAAAGCCATTCCTTGGGAATTAAAATTTTCCATTTGTTTGTGTAACAATGGTGCGCTTGTAGGAAATGGGACCGTGTTGTCTTCCCTTTTTCCAATAAAGTAAAACCCGCCCTAAATGTCAAAGTAAAATATTCACTGGATTAGAACAAAAGCTCTGCCCTGACCTGGTGAGCCAGTAGAAGGGCTGTCCAGGCAGAGATCATCGGAGCCATTCACCTTTCTCTCTTCTAGTATTCCTGGCTCAGCTCTTCAGGGAAGCTGGATATGAAGAAGTGGCCAACGAATATGTGCTCCGAGAAACCGTGAATAAGAAAGAAGGCCTGTCAGTACCCAGAGTTTTTCTTCAGAGCAAATTTCGGAAGGCTTCAAGGACATTGTGATTTTGACTACTGGGACCACAAGCCTCAACCTTTCACAGAATAAAAAACAATCTGGGGCAGAGGCACACGCTTAAAAGTTAGAATCTTTGTCTCAATTTAGGAATTCACTTCTTCAGGGCATCCGTCATCTCACAAATGGGGAACTTTCCTCCAATGGTGCCAGGCACGGACCATCTCCACCTGCTCCTTCTTCACGGTTCTTGTCTGCTCCCCCCAGACCCTGCCACACCCTAGAGGCCTTCTTCTTAACCCTGCATCTGTGAGCTTTTTTCAGTGATATTTCAATATAACACGTCTCCTTTGTAATCCTACGTATCTTAATTTTATGCTTTTAAAAATGTAGTCCTGAGAACAGGTGTTTGGGTTTCACCAGACTCCCAAGGGGGTCCAAGACACAGACAAAGGTTTTGGACCCCTGCTCAAGGCCTTTCACCATTCCAGAGGTGCCCAGGAGGGTTTGTTAACCTAGTCGTGTTCACTCTATCATGTGGCTGGCCCGCTTCCTCGTTCAGGCACATTCTAAAGGCATTTGGCATTTCATGCCTATTGGGCGGCAGCCTGAGACCTAGGAAAGGTACAGTGTTGTGGACTCATGTCCACTTGTGTCACCCTCCACTCTTCCTTTGTAAGTTGATACCACTCAGGGATGGGGGCAGTGGGAGCCGTCGTTGGAGGGAATCATGGGATGCCGGTCTGCCGGCATGTCAGGTGTTTAACCCTCAGCAATAAAGAACCACCAACAGCAGACACCAGAGCAGCCTGAAAGCCATGGAGTACAAAGGAAATGGGGCTTTGTCCCACCTTCCAAGTCCTGAGAGACTGGGAGCCACACGTCCCAATTGTGTTTCAGAAAATATAGTCAGAAGGGGCACACTCGGTGGGAGAGATGAAGGAAGACTTGGCCCGTGGCCTCCAAGGGCTCGTACACAACTAGATGGGATTTCGGTATCTCTTGTCTTGTCGTGTCGAGTAGCTTCTACTCATCGTGGGTGATCAATCTCCAAGGATGGACTTTTGAAAGAGACAAGTGCGAGGGGATCCCCTTACATCCTAGTGATGCCCCAAATGTGGGCCTCCCCAGCAGGTGATGAGAGCATCATCATTCCGGGAGGAGGACGGCAGGTATTAAAGCGCATGGAGTCAGCGAATTGGTAGGAATGGCAATTGTTCTGTTCTTCGCCGTCAGCTGCAGGCTCCCAGATCCTCCCTCTCCCAGAAGTGGTTGTTTAAAACAACGAGCCAAGAGAAAGGGAGAGGTGGGTTTGTATTTTTGTTCAAAATAAAGGGAGATTTTTAATCAATATATGCTGAAATCTTCTTCTCTGAACTTTTATGGGAATGGGAGGAAGACAAAACACATTGGGGGAAAAACCCCGCCTCGAAGTGCCTGTTTTAGCAGAGGGAATTGTTTGTTTTTCTGTGTCTCGTCATTGTCGTTTGTTCTTTTGCTGGTAAGTACAAAAGTGTTCTCTTCCTTGCTCCCCACATCCTTGGGTTGGAACAGATGTAGCTGCCTCCAGCAAATGCAGTGTTTGGCCACAAACACAGATGCCTCTAGGAAAGTCTAACAGGGAAGAAGATAAAGGCAGACTGCATTAACTCTCTTCACTCCACGGCCGGCTTTCATTATGTCGGCTATGATTGTTTTAGGGCCTGGCTCCTCAAGCCACTGCTGATTTGATGGCTCCAGTAAGGGACAGCCCATCTCCCAGATAAAATACCCAGGGGTCATCAGGGCCCTCGAGGGGGTCCTGGGACACTCCTGGATAATCCAGTGACAGAGCTCCAGTCACAAGTGAGAAAAGATAGAATAGATTGGAGCAACATAGACTTGTCCTCGTGGAGAGACAGACAGATCCAGAGCTGGTAGAAAAGTAACACATTGGTTAAGAACAGGGGATGTTTCCGGGGACGGAGCTAGCACCGCTATCTGTTCACCGGAGGCAGAACTGAAAACCTGGCCCCTCCCTCCTGCTTTGGAGAACGGTGCTCACAGACGTTCCTGAAGCTTTGAATCTTCCCTCTATACATGAGGCTTGACTTAGCACAAGATGAATCCATGGCAGAGAAAACTGTTTCCTGGCATAAATACACACAAATTTAAATATCCTTTTCCTTTCCTTCTCCAAACATACGTGTCCAGGGTCTCCATTGTGACCTCCCAGGCCAAAACATCTCTCCCTTCTGTGTGTTGTTTCCCGCACTAAGAATATGAAACTCTGGGGGTAGGGACCATTGGGCCACCAAACTAAGGCTTTTTCATCCAGTCAAAGCTTCCCCTTCCTCTTCCTGCCAATTTTACATAATTCAGAGGAAATAACCATGTATCATGTTGTCCAAATAATGGAAATAGTTCATAGGAAAATTTCTCTCCTGGATCCTACCTTTGGAGCAGGACAGGATAGTTAGTACAGGCCACCTAATCCACCCTCCACCCCTCCATTTGATAGAGGTGAAAGCTGAGGCCCAGAGAGCACCAGGGACTTGCCCAGGGCCACAGAGCTAGGAACTGTCCAAAGCAGGCTCTGATTCCAAGTCTCCACTAAACCTCACTGGGAATCCACAGACCCACAGGAAGGAAAAAGAGTTGAGAGGAGGGTGTGCGATGTGTTCAATGGTACTGGGGGTCTCCCTTGAGTAATTTTAGAGGACACTGCTAGATACTGACCTTGTCTTACACGGTTATTGTGAGAAGACACACCAACCCTGAACTTCTATTCGTATTTGTCATCTTAGACTTTTTTTAAAGATTTCAGTAAGCATTTGTTAAATACCTCCATGTGTCAGACATGATGCCAAGAGCTAGGGATACAGAGACAAGATAACCCCTGGCGGAAAATAGACTTGTAAGTACAAAATACATGGAGTGTGATTTCCTGGCGAAGGTCAGTCGACCAGGACTTGCAGAAGGCCCAACAGAAAAGGCCGGTGTGGGATAGGAACACAAGAGGACAAGGGGTGGGAGTGGCCTGGATGAGTACAAGGAAGCCCACCGTGGTGACCACAGATAGAAGCTGTGTATACAGTCTATACTGCAGACTTAGGGGGATTCTGAGTGGAGCCACAAGGCAGCAAGTTTTCACTGGATTAACAAGCCCTGAGGAAAAGATGAGAAGGGGTGGGGAAGACCTGTAAGGCAGAGGTCCAGCCTCTCTCCTTTCAGTCCGGGGAGACCTGGGGCCAGGCTATAGAGAAGGGTATGGCACGTTTGTTGCTCAGCCTTAGCCAGGTTAACTCGACCTCAGGATTCATTCCAAGGTTGCATAGATGGCCCAGGAAGAGCTTGAAAAGCATTGAAATCAAAAGAAATGGGTGGTTGTTGATGCAGTGGTCGCCAGGGGGCAGTAGAGGCCAGTCCCTCATCGGCTTTCTTCCAAACGCACCTTAGTCACCATCATAACACAGCCATCCATTTCTGTGACAACACCGCTGGCAAAGCCCTCGGCTGTGTCTGCTATCTCGTGTTACCAAGAACTTATTGTACTTCTGACCTAGCTGCATCGTCTAGGCACCACCCAGGTGGAGCAGGCTTCTTCCCACCAAACCAGGGCGAAGACTCAGGTGCTTTGTTTTCCATTGAATTTCAGTCATCAATCTGGAATATTCACCCATGTCAGCGGGGTAGCATTCCTTTGCCAGCCTGCTTCATGCCCCCCATTACCCTTTTACGAAAACCCTTCCCAGCCACGACACTTCTGCTGAGTTGCCTCTCACTCAGTAAAACAGACCAGTCTGATAACAAGAGAGAAGGGGTATTTACATGTTCACACACTTCTAGGGAAATTCTTATCTCACCAGCAATGTCTAAATCTTTCCAAAAAAAAAAAAAGCTCTCTAAATGGAGGATATAATTATTAATGATAATCTTAACTATGGAGACTTCCAAGTATTCTTGCAAACAGAATGGAATTTGATTCATAAATTATAAATTAGATTATAAATACCTCCATGGGTCCATTGGGCTTACTTGGTGCGAGGTCACACAACGGGAGAAAGAGAGGGCCCCAAAGACAAAGGAACAATGCGACTTGTGGCAGTACTGCGAGAATAGAGGGTCCCCAAGAGAAAGTAATGGCTGAACTGCAGAAAAGGCCAGAGAGAAAAACAGGACACAGAGACAGAAGACAGAGGAAGATAGAGACAGGGGACAAAGAGATAGAGACAGAGACAGACGGAGACAGGGGACAAAGAGAGAGACAGAGAGAGTGTGCATCTTCCCTAAAACTTTCCCTGCTGGTCTAGCCAGGTAACATGTAGTCAGTCATATTCTCTGAGGATCATGATAGTCTCCACCTTTCCTGAGAGTTGGAGGCACAATTGAACATTTTGCAGCTCAAGTTCTATGCCAAGTTCTATGTTCAGAGGGTGTGTGTGTGTGTGTGTGTGTGTGTGTGTGTGTGTGTGTGTGTGTGTGTGTGTGTGTGTGTGTGTTGGAGAGGTGGGGAAGGAACAGGCCACTTTAGGACTGAGATCAAAACCCTCTGAACAGGGGCAGCTAGGTGGCGCAGTGGATATAGCGCACCAGCCCTGGATTCAGGAGTACCTGAGTTCAAATCCAGCCTCAGACACTTGACACTTACTAGCTGTGTGACCCTAGGCAAGTCACTTAACCCCCGTTGCCTGCAAAAAAAACAAAAAAAACAAAAAAAAACCAAAAACAAAAAAAACCCTCTGAACAGCAGAAAGCTGCCTCTCCAATCCAGTCCTCTAAACCCCAGCTGCTATTATTTTCTGAGACCAGTGGACTTCCTTGAGAACTAAGTGTATGTACGTTAGGGGACACACTGCTGTGGACTCCTTCTTAGGAGACTGTTGCCCAAGATGGCTAAACCCTGTGCCGTCCACCAGCTTCCCAGCACATGGGTAATGAAAGTGCTTTCCTGAGCCACAGGTTTCCTTCCTTGGGAGGAAAACACACACTCCATCTACCCGTTCATTTTTACAGCCGAGGGTCTGCCGGCTGGTCACATACTTCCTTCACATATTAGTCATTTTTATCTCAGGCAGGATTTTCTTCTCTTTCACAGTTGCTGGCCAGGGAAGAGAAGATTATAAAATAAATCATTTGGAGCCATGATAGAAATTATGACTTCTTTTCACAGATACTTGAATAACCTTCCTCAGGTTATGAAAAAAAAAATTTTTTTTGTTAAAAAATTATATATTTGGGGCAGCTAGGTGGCGCAGTGGATAGAGCACCGGCCCTGGAGTCAGGAGTACCTGAGTTCAAATCTGACCTCAGTCACTTAACCCCAATTGCCTCACTAAAAAAAACAACATTCTATATTTGGGGGGCTTTCACTTCTTGTCAATATGTTGAATTTGATGAAATCCAACTGAAAACTAAACAGGGCACTATTCTGGGTGCTGGGGAGAATATAATCATAGGATCATGGGTTTGGAGCTGGACAGAACTTTCACAATTCCATTGATTCTAGCTCCTTTATTTTGAAGATGAGTAGGGAAGCTAACCAGGGCAAGGGCCATCTTTGTATGTGTGGCTCAGAGGGCCATTGAATAGCTTCTTCTCTCCCGACTTTCTCCAAGGGACAAAGCCTGGAGGAGGAGCAACAATTTGGGGCAAGAGGTGAGGGGGGTACTAGGCTAGAAGTAGACCCATCTACTCTCTTAAATATTATTGGCCTACAGGATGGGGTTGAATTCAATCCAATTTCTGATCTCCATGTGGTTATTGGGGAAAGGAAAATCCCAAGCTGTACATCTAAGTGGGACTCACTTCCCACCAACCATTTCCATGAGGAACACTCATATAATTAGCAAAAAACCCATTTATATATATATCCAAGTCTCATAGCAAGAAACAGAAACCGGAGGAAATATGCATGTGAGAATAGATGGTAGATAATACAAAGTGAAGGAGATCTCCTATGGGGATCAAGGTAACTCAGCTTAGCTGAAGGAGAGTCCTAGCTCTTAGCCAAGGAGAAGTTCCCCAAAGTATAGTATAGCAAGCTGGGGACAGGGCCACAACAGAGACTCATTACAACTTTTCAGTGTCCCCATCAAACATGGCACCGAGCATTGAATACTCAAGTGTAGTCTGACTGGGGTCCCCAGGAATACAAGGGGTTACAGCCTTTTATAATAAATATGTTTATAGGACAAAAAGCAACAACAACCAAGCCCAAGCAAGGAGATAGTGCTAGGGTTTCTGGGGACGGTGGGTCAGGGACATAGGATTGCCCTCTTCATGGATCCAAAGGGACTTCAGGAAGTAGTTAGACTCCTGTGTGGCCTCAGGGGGCAGAACTGGGAGCAATGAGCGGATGTTACCACGGCCCAGATGTAACCTCCATGTAACAAAAATATCCTCATTGATTAGAGGTAAGTCACAACAGAATGGACGGCCTTGGGATGAAGCGGGTTCCTTCAAACAAGCCCCTTGTCAGGGGACATCATTTCTTGTTCAGGTGTGAGTTGGACAAGGGGGCCAGTGAGGGCTCTTCAGGTCTAAGTGGTAGATGGAATGCTGTCCTCCAATATGCCCCATTGGGAAGCCATGTAAACCAAAGCACACAAGTCTTGAAGCAACTGTTTGGAGGGCCCCTTTTCATCTGACCACCCTACCAGACTGTGTAAGAGCATTCCATCTGCTACCTTCTTTCCCTGAAGGAGCTTGTCTCTAGTACCCAGGTGATCTGAATTTTGGAGGGTTTGTTTGAATGCTGTATAGAGGATTCACTTTTCCAGACTATTTGCAGGGGGGTACATTGTACATTTAGCAGCCAGTTTCTGAAGGGGGTTGGGGGAAAGGCTGTGGAGAAGAAGAATTGAAGAAATTGCCTGTTTTAATTGGATTTCTGCAATGGATGGATGGATGGATGAGTATGTGGGTGAATAAGAGCTTACAAGCAAGCAATACAATCCCTGCCCTCCCTGGAGTCTAATGGGGGAAGACAATATGCTGGGGGAAGGGGCTTGGTAAGAAGGAGGTGAGGCAGGCAGCCTGGATGATGGTAAGGAGACGGGGAAGTCAGACTAGTGAGTCAAGTTTAACCAATTTAAAACTGAAAGTGAAAGTCCACAGACTTTGCAAACTAACCATCTGGGTCTGTGGAAAAGTCAATGTTTGGTGCGCATCTGAATGAGCCAGTACTTCCCCCTAGCCCAGTCCCCATTAGTTCATTCAGCAGCCCACAGCACAAAGCCCACAGTGAGGTAAGCATTGGTGAGGCCTCTTACGACATCTGGTCAGGGTTCTGGACTCACCAGTTAGGAGGGCAGGACATCATGGTGGCAGTAACCCAGGAAGGAATAAATAACCCATCGGCAGTGGCTAAAAAGTTCTCTGGCCAGGAGTCAGGAAGACCTGAATTCAAATTTGACCTCAGACACTAGTTCTATGACCTTGGCTAAGTCATTTCACCCAGTTTGCCTCAGTTTCCTCATCTGCCAAATGAACTGGAGAAGGAAATGGCTAACCACTCCAGGATCTCTGCCAAGAAAATCCTAAAGGGGGGTCAGGAGGAGTCAGAACCAACCAAAATGACTCAATAAAAGTGGCCAGACAAACGTTCTTTCAAAATAGCAGTCAACACATTAATCTTATCTTCCTCTTCTTTTCTCTCCTGTTCACAATGCCTTTGTTTTCTTTATTCACTGTTGCTTATGTTTTGGGGAAAGTAGATGGGGGTTTGGGGTAGGGGTCCTTAGGATTCCTCTTGTAAGTATTACACCTTCTTGCACAAATATCCAATTAGAATAGAATAATATTTCATTAGGCACTACGAAATAGAAGCCAAGAGAGAAGTCCTTGGACTTCTCACGGGGAGAAGGCATGGCACAGAGTGGTTCTCTGAGATACCTTTCTCCTTGAGCAGGAGACAGGCAAATCCTTCTATAGAGGACCAATGGTGGTCCGATGGGATGATCATCTGACTGTGGAAAGTTTCCTTATTGGGAGAAGCCCATCCCCCACTGGTGGTAGCTGGGGGAAGTTTTGTGAGAGAAGGCTCTGATCTCTCAAACCATCTCTGTCACAAAGGCAGCAGCCACACCTAATCTTATCTCCCCAAGGAGTGGTGGTCCTGGAGTTACTTCAATTCAGATCCCATGCTGCTCATCTCTAGGTGTGTCTATCCTTAGTTTCTCAAGGAGAAGGTTCCTTGATTTCTCCCAGAAAACTTCTAAAATACCCTGGGCCCATAACATTTTTTTTTTTCTTACCATATAATACTAATAGAGCTAGTGTCAAAGATTTTAAAGTTTAAAAATGTGACTGGATAAACTAAAAATAGAATTGAGAAGTGTCAACCTGAAAATTAATCAATCAATATAGGAAAAATAAGGTCTTTAATCGGGACAGAGGAGTTATAACTCATAGTTTTGCAAAGCAGATTGCTAGGAATACCCAAAGATGGGGACTAAAGATAGGGTTTTTATGGGATAAAAGAACAGGGAGCTATGAGACTGTCCTAGGGTTAGGTAAGTTTCTCACAAAAAAGAAACTAATTAACTCTTTATAGAAACTACTTAATGTAAATGAACATTTTTACATAAAACCTAAAGTCCTGGAAGTAAGTTTGAGAATCTTTGGGAGGGGATAGTTTGTGGGAGATCCATAAAACAAATCAAGAGTCTGGAATTGACCAACTTTGGTCAGCCCCAGGAAATTAATTGGCCTGGGAAGGGGGAATAGATAAGCATCAGAAAGTTCTTAGTAAATTATGGTTATTAGAAGAAAAATGTAACACCTGGACCTGGAACCTTTAACAAGACACAGTTACTGGTTCGGCCCACTTCCAGATACTTTTCCTGATCACTATCACAACCACTGAGAAAAACAATGTTCTAAAAATTTTCTGGACGGGGCAGCTAGGTGGCGCAGTGGATAAAGCACCGGCCCTGGATTCAGGAGTACCTGAGTTCAAATCCAGCCTCAGACAGTTAACACTTACTAGCTGTGTGACCCTGGGCAAGTCACTTAACTCCAATTGCCTCACTAAAATAAAATAAAATAAAATTTCTGAGACACAACGCTAGGATGTTAGAAAAAGGAAAAAAAACTTTATTTTTACATTTTTAAAAAAATGGGCTCTGCCCCTAGTAGGCTCGCAGACCTGTTTTTATAACAGCGATCTGGCCCCCAGAATTACAATCATACATGTAGGTGCTGGCTAGTTCATCAAGGCAGCATCCCCAACCCCCCTGCATTGTTCACTTCTTCGGGGGGAACCTTCTTTGAGAAATCCTATATTTAAATTAACCCCGTCACCTGTGGACTTCAGTCTCTCAAGCACCTCTTTCTATTCCTCCTGATGTAGGAGGCAAAAAGGGGTTAATAGAAAAACCTAAGATCCAAGCTCTAATTCAGATATTAGCTCTAAAAGGGAGTCAGACCCCAGTTAATGGATAACTTAAAAGTTAGGATGTTAGGTTCTCGTATCTACATAAATCAGTACCCATAACGGGAACAGAGAGAGCTAGGCCATGGAGACCTGAAGACTATAACAATAAAGGAATTGACAAGGCATAGAAATTCTAATGAAAAATGAAGAGGTTTTGAAACTAGCCATGGGAATCAGAAAGAGACATGTGCAGAAAAGGCCAAATTTGTCCCCAGATTCACCTTATGATGTGTAAACCCCCAAAACACACCTCCACTGAAAAAGGTACAGCCTCGGGGGTTGGCTTAGGAGACCCCAGGAACTCCAAATTAGGATAAGCCTTCGCCTGTACCTCCCCAAGGTGGAGAATATTATAATGAGAAGGACAGGCATTCCCCTGTACCTCCCTAAGGTGGAGATTATTATAATAAGACTGATAATCAATTTATCTATACTAGAAATATAACTGTCTTCTCTTTCACTATTGGAGAGATACCTTTCCACTATTCTGGTTCTCTCCCTGTGGTCACTCACAGTATTGCAATAAAACTTGGGAAACTGAGTCACTGAGTCTTGTAATTCTTTTGGGACGACTCACGATCAATTTGACCCCAAATTCTGCTCATATCACTCTCAATGAATCTGAATTCACCTCTCAGACACTTTAATCACCCCAGACAGTTTCAATCACCCTGAGAGGGGCCCATCCTTTTCCTAACAACCACTCTGTCATTAGGCAACTAGGTGGTGTGGATAGAGCACAGGGCCTGGAGTTGGAAGACCTGACTTCAAATCCAGCCTTGCATACTTCCTAGCTGTGTGACCTTGGGCAAATCACTTACCCACTGTTTGTCTTGGAGGCAGCCAAATGACTCAGTAGTTGGAGTCCTGGGCCTGGAGTCAGGAAGACCCAGCTTCAGGTGCTTACTAGCAGTGGGACCCTGGGCAAGTCACTTAAACATGTTTGCTTTAATCCACTGGAAAAGGAAATGCAAACTACTCCAGTATCTTTACCAAGAAAACCCCATAGGTGGTGTCAAAAATTAAATGTAGTTTTTATTTGCCCATCTCCTACAAAAAAATAATAAACAGATCAGAGAAATTAATTTTTAATATCTCCTACAATTTGTTTCCATGCCTGTCCTACCAAAAAACAGATCAGAGAACATGTCTCCTAAAGGAAAAACCAGATCAGAGACAAACGGAAAAACATAATACCAGTTTATTTGTCCCAAGAAGAAAGAAACATGATCATTGTTCCAAAAGGGGTTCAGAGACTCCCTCTTTCTAAGGGCATATAAGGGTTTTTTTTGTTCACTGGTGACAGGGTGTTGTCAGTTTCATTAGTGTGATACAAATCAACCCAAAAGCAATATATAACAAGAATGGATGTAATGCAAAGCAGTTTTAACAATTTCAGTTATAACAAGTATGGAGGAAATATAGAAGCACCATGATAAGATTACAGGATTCCAAAAAGGTGTTTGGCAAGGATGAGGACACCCAGATGTCCCCATAAGATAGGGACTTACCATCCTGAGGAAAGAAGGCCCCAGGTAAGGACTTTTATCTGCTAGCTATCTGGGTTCAGTTTGGAGTTCAGGTGAAAAACATTTTGCTCCTATTAACCCAGGGTTTCATAAAAAATACTTTTGGATAGTAAGCCACCTCCATCAAATCCTGGTAATCCATACATTCATATTAACAGCAGTATTGATGTAGGAGGCAAAAAAAGGGGTTAACAGAAAAACCTAAGACTCAAGCTCTAATTCAGATATGAACCCTAAAAGGGATTCAGACCTCAGTTAATGGATAACTTAAGACTTGAGTCTTCATTAATATAAGTCAAGGTATAGGTTTTTATGTACCCACATTAATCAGTACCCATAAGAAGAACAAGCAGGTCAGAGAGACCTTAAACATAACAATGATACACTGACAGGGTATAGAAATTCTACGGATAAATGAAGGTATTGTGAAACTAGCCATGGGAATAAAAAAGTGACATGCACAGAAAAAGCCAAATTTGTTCCCAGATTCACCTTATGATGTGTAAATCCCCAAAACACACCTCCACAGAAAAAGGTACCCGCCTTGGGGGTTGGCTTAGGACCCCAGGAACTCTAAATTAGGATAAACTCTCCCCTGTAGCTCCCTAAAGTGGAGATTATTATAATGAGACTGATAATCAATTTATTCATACTATAAATATAACTGTCTTTCCCTATTGGAGAGATACAGGTCCACTTTTCTGGTTCTCTCCCTGTGGTCACTCACAGTATTGCAATAAAACTTGGGAAACTGAGACACTGAGTCTTGTAATTCTTTTGGGACGACTCACGATCAATTTGACCCTAATTCCATCCCACATCAGTATGGTCGTGAACTGGTCAACACAACTGAACAACCACCAAGCCACCAGTTCGAAATTGCTCTCTGCCACTAGAAATCACTTTGCATTATTTTACGTATATCTTGTAGCCATTTCACCAGTACATGGGACACTTCCCCACACCCCCTAGAATGTAAGCTCTTTGAGGGTAAGGCTGCTCTGCCTTATCATCCCTGTAACCCTTGGTACTTGCTTAACATAGACCAGATGCTGAATAAATGTTGCAGTTAAGTTGTTGAACTGAACTTCTTCTTCCAGGATCAAGGAAAATTGAGTGGAATAGCAAAAAAAAAAAAACAAACAAAAAAAAAAGCTTTGTTTTCTGTGGTGTGCACTCTGCCACCTAAATCCTATGCATTAAATTGTCACTTTCAATTCAACAAACTTTTTTTTTGCCTTCAACAAAATCCCTGTCCAGCAATTCACCAAGTATTCATTACATGCCCACTGTGTGCAAGAGAGTATCATACCTACTCTGTGACAAGAGACTATGCTCAGACATTGAGGGTCTGGGACGCACTGAATGAAGTGCTAAATTTGGAGTTACAAGGACCTGGGTTTGAGTGCTGCCAGCTAATGGCACTGGAGTGGTTTTCAGTTCCTTCTTCAGTGGATTAAGGTAAACAGAAGTTAAATGACTTCCCCAGGGTCACACGGCCAGTAAATGTCTGAGGCTGGATGTGAACTCAGGTTTTCCTGACTCTAGGCCTAGGACTCTATCCACTTGAGCCATCTAGTTGCCCCCTAGTTAGGCTTTGAGGTCCTTTCTATTTCTAAATCTATATGATCCTATCAAGATTCCATGAAAAAGTTCACAGTCTAGTAGGAAGAATGGCTACCCTCACCATTCCTGTAATCTTCTGAACCAAAAATACCTCTCCAAGACCCTTTAAGTGTCTCTCCCATCAATCAACATTTATGATTAAGCACCTACTTAGAGCCAAGCATTATGAAAAGCACAAAAGGAGGCAAACAATAGTCCCTGCCTTCAAGGAGTTCACAATCTAATAGTGGAGACAGCAAGGGATCCAGTATCCACAAAGCAAGCTATAGACAAGATAAATAGGAAATAACCAACTGCCAGGGAGTATTAGAATTACTAGGGGGTGGGGGTAGGGAAAGCTTCTTGTAGGAGGTAGGATTTTAGTTGAGACTTAAAGGAAGCCAGGGAGCTCTCTAGTCAGAGCGGAGGAGAGAGAGACCCTTGTAGGCAAGGGGGCAGCCAGAAAAAATGCCCGGATTCAAGGAACAATCATGAGTCCTGCACGACTGGATAGAATCGGAAAGGCAGGAAGGGGAAAGGTTAAGAGCGTTAGCTCCATGAAACCAGGGACTAAAATCTAAGAGCTCTGGAGTTCCTAGCTGTTTGACCCTAGGCAAGCCATTTAACTTCTGTCTCAGTCTCGGTAAAATGGGTCTAATACTAGCACCTCCCTCCCAGGGTGGGTTGTGAGGATAAAACGAGATAGTAAATATAAAGTACCTGGCACATAGCAAGGACTTAATAAATACTTTTTACCCGTCCTAATACTTTTTTCATTCATTTAATAAATGTTTGTTTATGATTTGATCGAAAGAATCCCAGTATTGCTGGAGCCAGAATAACTGAACTGCAGACCTGCTGATATTTTAGCACTTTTTGTCTGTCCCCCAGCTCCCTTCAAGGCCCAGCTGAAGTCCCATTTTCTGGTGGAGTTCCGTCCTGCCCCTTTTGCTAGGGCTTCCCCTCAGAAATTACTTTAGATTTGTTTATATTGGTAATCGATATATATATATATATATATAGAGAGAGAGAGAGAGAGAGAGAGAGAGAGAGAGAGAGAGAGTAGATGTCAATCCACTATCATCATATCCCTACATCCTGTCACATTGTATGATAATAGGATTGGAAAGGACCTTAGAGGTCATCGGGTCTAATGCCTTACTTTTACAAATAAGGAAACTGAGGCACGGTGGTTAATTAATTTGTCAGGGTCACATAGCTAGCTAATAAGTGGCTGAGGCAGGATCTGAACCCCGGGCTTCTTGACTCTCAGTCCAGTGTCCTAGAAGCGCTTAATAATTGCTGATCGATTGATTGATTGAGAAGACAGTATCTAGGTGAGGTGACTCAGCTGGGGGGGGGGG
Organism: Dromiciops gliroides; assembly: GCF_019393635.1. Lineage (NCBI taxonomy): Eukaryota > Metazoa > Chordata > Mammalia > Microbiotheria > Microbiotheriidae > Dromiciops > Dromiciops gliroides. Next base: position 38,123,460 of record NC_057865.1, read on the forward strand.
GGGAAGAGGGAGGTGAGAAAGAGAATGAAATTGGAAGTTCCAGAGAGTATTTCGAGGGAGGAGGGGGGCGGGAGAGGGGAAAGTAAGTAAAACTTAGGAGACAAGAGGATGATTGATGGCGGTGAGGGTCTGAGGTAGTAGAAAATATCGTCGGCAAGAAGGGTTCAAGGATGCTAGGGGGAAAGGCTGGCTGCGGGTCGGAAATTCCCCAGCGACCCTGAAACTTTGACCTTAGGATACGGGAGAGGGGTGGGGGAGAAGAGGGAACTCCGGTGGCGGGGCGGGGGGTGGGAGTGGAGGAGGGCTTTCCAACATTCTAGAAATAGAGCCTGCTCCTCCCCCCTTTTCCTTCTAATAATTCCCAGGAGGGTCTTTATCCTACTGTGACATTGAATCGGGGAATAATAATATGCTTGTTCCCTCGAGAGGGACCTAGGCACCGCTGGGATTCGAACCCAGGATCTCCTGTTTACTAGACAGGCGCTTTAACCAACTAAGCCACGGCGCCGCTGCAGACAAAGGGAGGCGATGAATGGTAAAGAATGAAAGACTAAGTCCAAAGGTTAGGGCCCGAAGAGGAGCTGGCGGGGGAAGGGGAGTAGGGAACCCGGGAGTTCCGGGAAGAAATCGATCAGCTGCTCGAAAGTTTCAAGTCGAAACCAACCGAGTCAGAGAAACTGGCCCCGAGTTACCTGCCCTGCGCGAGGCCGCAGCCCCAGGTGGACGCCCCCGTGTTACATTGTATCCGAGGCAGACCCGGAGCGTCGGGCTCGGGCCGGCGTGGGGGAGGGGACGGGCTTTGTCCTCGTTTTCTCGGGGTGCCCTAGAACTCCACGCTCACTCTCACCTAGGATGGGTCGTTCCGTGACTTTACAAAGGGCTCATCTTCCCCCCTACACCCTGCCCCCAAAACAATTTTTGTTCATGACAGGTGAATTTTTAAATTTGAAATATGAGAAACTCAGCCTCCCCTATACGTACAATGTGCATAACAGAAATACTTGTTATTTTTTCTTTATTTTTATAGGCACCGGAAGAAGAAAGCCACTGAAAAACAGATGAGGTTTTGGTTTTTGTTTTATTCTGAACATAAGCTGCAAGCAAAAGGTCCAGGGGCTGGACTGAATGACCCCTTTCGCCCTCTTTCTATTAGGCCCCCAAAGTGAAAGCCAGCCAACTGTCTGAAGATGGGCTTCTACCCTTTTACTTTTTACTGGGCTTCCCTTACTCCCTTGTCCCAGCTGTTAATTTTAAAAAAAAAAAGCTTCAAATGATCTCTTTGTTCTAAAAGACCTGGACAACTCCAGAAGAAATGCCACTTTAGGGGAGAGACACCAACTGAAACTAATTGTGGAAAGTCATTTGGAAATGAAAGCCTAAATTTGCAGGGTATGGTAAGAAAGACAAGATACACTGGGTGGTGTAGGGGAGAAAGCCATGGTTTGGTGCCTGGTAGTTGTGGGTTCAAGACTCCTGTCTTCTAAGCGTGAGTGGAGTAACATTTGCAAATTGGCTTCATTTTGTCTCTTCATTCATTTAGACCTTCCCAGGTCTAACAATCCATTCCGCCCCCCCCCCCCCATCGGTCCAAATTAATTTTCTTGTCTCGTCTTTATTGTTCTCTAATTGCTTCGTCTCCACGTCTTGTCTCCCCAAAGACATCAAGGAGGCATGCCCTGCCTGGGTCTGGATGTTCTTCAGCACTTAGTGCAATATTGAACGCTAGCAGGACCCCAGTTATTGAACTGAGTGATTGAATAAAAGAATGAGGATGGGACCGGACAACACCCAAACAGGGCCGATGATGGCGTTTCCTTCCTGTCAGGGAGGGAAACTATTCAACTCCAGGTTTTGTTCAGGGATACTCTCCCGTAGCTTCTCAATCTTTACAACATTTAGAGTTTGCTACAGTAGAGATTCCGGGGAGTTTCCCCCCGGGGTGAGATCTAGAATGCTCTCTTAGTTGATCAGTTACCGCTATTCCAATGGGAGGTCTCCTTCACTCTGTACTGTCTGGTGCAGCGCTCTCCTATATAAACCCTCTCTGATTTCTATTCTGCCATAATTTGGATAAATGGGTTGCTTTGCTTTTTTCGATATGGATATTCATTGTGGAATTAGTATTAGGTGGGAAAAGGGTCAAGCCTTGGATATAGAGCTTGGATATAGGTACCCCTTTCCCCCCCAGCACTCAAAACAGTAACTGACACACAAAAGACACTTAATAACGGTTTACTGATTGATTCCCCCAATAATGAGAAACAGTGATCAGCGATTGAACCTGATTATGTCCCTTAGACTAACAATACTTAAAGGAGCGGATGGATATAAATCTAGACCAGCACTTACTCTCTCTTCCTCTCTCCCTAGAGAAGGGTGGGTGTAGATGAGGCCTCCCTTCCAGCCATGCATGGACACCCCCATGTTACAGGTTGGGGACAGTCCCTGGCCACACAATATGTAGGACTTCTTCATTACAGTAACTCACATGACTCGGCTTAGCATAAATAAATACCAGCATGCCATGGAAAAAAAATTCTAGCATTAAAAGTTTGCCCATTTACAGAAAGTAGTAGGAAAAAGGGTTCATTGTGCCCCACTGTGCACTACCCCCAACATGTGTGCGTATTTTTTCATATATAGGTAGCTGTCTACCTTGTCCATCCCTCTTTGAAGTGATATCCCATTCCTGAATAATGTTAAAAGCCCTCGTTTGGATTACACTTTATGTCAAGTCAATAAGCATCTATTAAGTGGCAAGCACTAAGCCTGAACTGGGAATTCAAAGAAAGGCAAATATAATCTGCCTTCAAGGAGGTTACAATCTAATAGAGGAGACAATATGTCAATAACTATGTGTAAGATAAATGCAGGATGGGGGCCAGCTAGGTGGCGCAGTGGATAGAGCACCGGCCCTGGAGTCAGGAGTACCTGAGTTCAAATTTGGCCTCAGACACTTAACACTTACTAGCTGTGTGACCCTGGGCAAGTCACTTAACCCCAATTGCCCCCCTAAAAAAAAAAAGATAAATGCAGGATGAATTGGAGAAAATCTCATAGGGAAAGCACTGGCATTGAGGGAGAATTGGGAAAGGCTTCGTATAGGAAGTAGGATTTAATCTGGGATTTGAAGGAAACCAAATGAGAGGAGGAGAGAGAGAATTCTGGGCATGAAGGACAGCCATTGAAAAGAGGAATTGGGCAGTGGAGTTTCTAGGAAGCAAGAGTCTGATGACAGAGTACATTGTTGGGAGTAAGGTGGAAGAAGACAAGAAAGGTAGGAAGGGTTATAAAGGTTACAAAGAGCTTTTAAAGCCAAACAGAAGAGTTTGTATTTGATCATGGAGGTAATGGGAGCCACTGAAATTGATTGACTGGAGAGGTGATATGGTCAGAGGTATGCTTTAGGAAGATCAATTTGACAGTAAAATAGAGGACAGACTGAAGAGGAGAGAGACTTGTGGCAGGGAGACCATCAGGCTGGCTTTTACAGTAGGATGTGAAGTGATGAAGGGCTGCAACAGTTGTGGCCATGTCAGAGGAGAGAAAGGAGCTTATACAAGAAATGTCACAAAGTAGAAGTGTCAGAGCTTGATGGACAACCAGTTTTCTATAGAAGAGAGAGAATTAGGAGTTCAGTATGGCACTTAGTTGTGGCCCTGGGAGAACTACAGCAGTAACAGGGAAGTGGCAAGAGGGGAGATTTTTTGGAAAAAGATAATGAGTTCAACTTTTTTTTTTAAGTGAGGAAATTGGGGTTAAGTGACTTGCCCAGGGTCACACAGCTAGTAAATGTTAAGTGTCTGAGGCTGGATTTGAACTCAGGTATTCTACTCCTGACTCCAGGGCTGGTGCTCTATCCACTGCCCCACCTAGCTGCCCCGGTTCAACTTTTGATATTCTGAGTTTAAGATGTCCATGAGGCATGCAGTTTGAGATGTTTGATTGGCAGTAGGAGACTGGAAATCAAGATAGAGGTATGGGTTAGATAAATAGATCTGAGAATCATCTTCATAGAGATGATAATTGAATCATCACCAAGTGAAACAATACATAAAGAGAAGAACACTGGGCAGGTGGATTTCCAGCCTATACCCAACAGGAGTGAACATTCCGTAGAGTTCAGGGAATCCTCATGTTCCCTCCTACTACTTGGAGACAGCAAGTGGGGAAGGAAATGCTTCTACTAATAAATGCTAATAAATAAATGGATGAATAAATGAATGATGCATTTATGAGCCATTTTACTCACAGCAGTGTCACGTAGGAGATACAAACATTGGATACTTTGACGCTTTGAGGTTAAATGACTTGCTCGGAATCTCACAGCTAGTGTCTGGGGGCAGAAACCCAGTTCTCTAATCGACCTCACTATGTTGCCTCAATTCCTGCACAATTATTTGTTGGCAGAATGCCTCAGCATACTCACACCCACCCTGTGTTTATCACCACTGCCTTTTGGGCAATGTTCAACATTAACTACTTGTAATTATCGATCCATTGGATTTATAAATGAAATTATTCAATGAATTGCAGCCAGGATGAGCAGTATATGAATGCTAATGTGATAAGCACTATCGAACACCAGAGGGCGCTCTGGCGTGTCCACCAAGTTCTCACTATCTCTCGGGCTCTCCAAGCCACTGACAGCCATTCATTCCTTGGCTCCATCCTTCCGTGAATGTTGGTTGGAGTCTTCATCTTCTGATCATATCTCAGGGTTTATATCCCTCCCTCCCTCCCTCTCTCTCTCTCTCTGTCACACACACACACACACACACACACACACACACACACACACACACACACACACACACACACTGCTCAGATAACCAACGTCTTTCACCTTCAGCGTTTTCCTTAAAGACAACTTTATCAGAGCTTTCATGCAAGGGTTTTTTACTTTTTGTGTGTCATGGACCCCTGTGGACCTTCTTAGAATAATATTTTTAAATGCATAAAATGAAGTGCAGAGAATTACAAAAGAAACCAATTATATTGAAATACAATTTTATGTACATACATGTATGTGTATATATACGTATATAAGTGAATAAATATATACCAGTTCATTGACCCCTGATGAAGAACCCCTGCTTCTATGGTAGTGGTAGAAATAAATCATAGCAGGTGAATATTAATGCCCTCTGCACAGCCTGGGGTCCTTCTAGTTCCCTATCAGCCTCTTTACTCCCCCCCTTCCACCCCTATACCCCCCACCCCCAAATCACCAGGGATTATTGTTACTGAAGCAACATGGCAACTTGGAGCATCCCACAGATCCTTTACTAGGGAAGCATGGATAGAGTGAGCAGGTCAGTGGCACAAGGTGTAGGCTTTGCTTTCAGGCAGTTTGTTTCCTTATTCCCTCATAGGAGAGGCAGTGTGGTACAGTGGAAAAACCCCTGCTTTTCCAGGACCTGGGTTCAAATCCCACCTCTGTGAGTTACTACTTGGGGGCCAATCACTTCTTGTCTGGCTTTTAATTTTCTCATCTGTAAAATGAATGGGTTGGATTGGGTGACCTCTAAACTCACCTTCCTTCCTGGTCAGAAACTATAATCCTCTGGTGTTTCTCTCATCTCCTTGCTACAAAAAAAAAAAAAAAGCGTGTGAGTTTAATTGAATCTCTTTCCCTTTAATACCAGGCATGCCTAAGGGCATTTCCCCATGGTAGGTGAATGGCCTGGTGAGGCAGTCATTGAGGAGAATGCATGGGCCATCACTACCTGGAGCGCCATTGCCCTAGTCCCTCATCCTGGTTCTCTTCATCACTCCCAGGAAGATCGGGAAGTCCTTGACCAGTGCTCCCCAGGACTGTGTAGTTGGAGTCTACTTATATCAATAACATGATCCGGCCTCAAACACTTATTGGCTGTGTGACCCTCTGGACAAGTCACCTAACATCTCTGAGCCTCAGTTTCCTCATCCATAAAACAGGGATATTAATAGCATCCAACTCACAGGATCTTTGTAAGGATTAACCGAGATAACAAAGTACTTTTCAACCCTTAAAGTACTTTGTACATTCTAGCTATGGATATTATTTCAGTCATTTAAAGCACTGAACAGTTTCCTAAATGCAACATGACTTTGTATCTTCCTCCTTTTCGGCTCTGAGTCCAGTCATTTATCCCACCTGCACTGTCTGTCCAAATCCTATCACCCCCATTTTGCCCGAGGACACTGAGAGACGGGGAGGCTGCTTAACTGGCTTACAGCTAAGAGTCAGAATCAAACTTGTCTTTCATTTCCTATCTGGCTCTGGACACCACACTAAGGTACCACACTCACATTGTTCCAACTCTTACCTCGGTGTCAAACATTGTGGGACCTCTGGTCTTTATCTGTCCATCAGCTCTTTTCTTGGATAGGATGAGGGGAGAATCTTCTGCCAAGGACTTCCCATCCCACCACACCCTTACACCTCCCAAAGTTTAATGCCGTTCCTCCTCACTGCTGCTCTTAATGTTTATTTTAACTTGATTCACCCAAATTGAAATGTTGCAGGAACTAGAGTGCACCATGCACAGTGTAATCTGAGTCCCACTCCTATTCTCCCATGGGACAGCCTTGATATTGTCACTGTCCATATTGGCTTTGGGCAGGGTATAATAATTATAATTACTGATATGTACACAGTGCAAAGTCTGCAGGGCACTTTATATACAATATCTTATTTGGGCCTCACAATCAGCGTGTTAGGTTGCCACTATTATGAAAAAACTGAGGCTCAGAGAGAGTTTGGTCATATGCCATGACCAGATACCTGGAGGATTTGACAGCAGGTCTCCCTGACTCCAAGTCCAGTATTCTATTGAGTAGACCATGCTTCCTCCAGTAGACAGAACTCTAACTAGGCTAGGGTGATCAGGACTTTGCCAAGGGAGGCATCATGCCACAGGGGCAGCATATGTCCTCCCCACTACAATCCTCCAGCCTGTTAGCTCCATGAGATGTAGTTTATACACTTGGCTGCTCCTACTTTCTCACCCCCCTCTAGGCTGACACTTCTAGGGTTCCAGTTCTGTCAAACACCCCTCTCCTGGGGCTTACTTGCCCTCCCCACACCTAGTGCATCATCTCCCACCTTCTCCTGGGGTTTGGAAAGTTGGGAATTAAGAACTGTCAGTAGTTCCAGGGCATTAGGAGGTTGGAGCTTCTGGGGCTGAACCTACCTCTATTCCTGTTGTGATTATACCCAACCAGGGCTGTGTCGTGCCTCTGCCAGACCTGGGTACCCACAACACAACTTTCACAGGGGTTTCCTGAGATCCGTGGCTATGTCCCAGTGGGTATCTCCATGCCTTTCTGCATCCCAAGGCCAATCGATTTGCCCTGAGTGCCAAGATTTCTGGTGCTGGCTCTGATGGTAACCATTATGTCAAAGTCACCACAATCATCCCTCTGGGATTTTCTGGGACTGCTTGCATTCCCTCCTCTGTAAAATGAAAGGGCTATACTAGAAGAGGTCCAAGGCCCCTTCTTGTTCTAAATCCAAGAATTTATTTCAAAGTGACAGCAGAGTGACAAGCCCCTTGTCCAAGGAAGTGTCCTGGTATGGGATCAATGCAATGTGCTCAGGATGGGGAAGTGTCCAGTGGGCCTACTGATCACCAGGCTGATGTTGAGGGTCCTTCTGTTATCACTGGGAAAGGGCCCAGAATTGTAGGAACATCTGGTCAAGGCTGGGGGCAGGAGTGAGGTGGGAGGGCAGCTGGTCCTGAGGCTTTGGGCCTTTGGCCATGATTAGCAGCTCCCAAGAGTATCACTTTAGAGTGACTTGTCCCACTTAATTTCCTGACAGCTCCTCCCACAGGATCCCCAGGGAGAGATGCTTTCTTATGTCTGTCCCTACGGACAATAGAAGGATGATTGGTTACAATAGAATATCAACTCTAAAGAAACCTGAACCTGATGCACTGCAGATAATATTCTTGCCATTATAAGGTGGTATTCCATGACCACATTTTGTTCAGCCATTCCCTAACTGATGGCACCTCCGGGTTTTTCCTGCCACAAAAAGTTCTATGATGAATATTTGGGTATAAATGGGACCTTTCTTTCTGTCTTTTACTTGCCTGGAGTTTGTGGTATGGCTCGTTGTTGTTGTTGTTGTTCATAAAGGGGAAAATCACAGATATAGCACAAATATTCAACCTCGGATCAGAAGACCTGGATTAAGATCCTAGCTTTGCCTTAATTGCCAAATGACCTTAGCCTCTCTGGACCTCAGTCTCCTCATTTGTAATAATAATAATGACAGTTATCATGTATGCCCTGCTGTTACAATTATCATCTCATTTGGGGCAGCTAGGTGGTGCAGTGGATAGAGCACCAGTCCCGGATTCAGGAGAACATGAGTTCAAATCCAGCCTCAGACACTTAACACTTACTAGCTGTGTGACCCTGGGCAAGTCACTTAACCCCAATTGCCTCCCCCCTCCCCCCAAAAAACCCCCCAAACTCCCAATTATCATCTCATTTGATTCTTATGACCCTGGCAGCTGGGTGCTATCATTACCCCATTTTACAGCTTAGGAAACTGAGGCAAACAGTGATTACAGTGACTTGCCTAGTGTCTGAGGCCGTATTTGAGTTCAGCTCTTCCTGACTCCAGGCCCAGGGCTCTATCCACTGCACCAGTAAATCAAGTGTTGGACTGGGTGATATCAGAGGTCCCTCTGGGCACGAATGCCTCTGATTTCAGCACTCCCAGGGGTCACTTGGATCCAGAAGCAGAGGGAATGGCCTTTCATGTTGGGAAAGGAGGAAGAAGAGGCAAGAAAGGGCAAGGAAGGAGAATGTACACAGGGGATTTCTTTACTGAGTCCACACAATATTCTGCCCAGGAGGGTGACAGACCTTCATTTTCTGGTTGGTGGAGTTCCCGTCCCTGCCTGGAGAACAACTGGGCAGCCTGCAGGCTGAAGTCGCAGCTCATCTGCTTCTGGTTCATTGTGTTCTTCCAGGAAGATTTGAAGGCAATCGGATCGGGAGCCTTCTCAGGGTCCGGCCCATAGATAAGGGAGCCAGGCCAGAGGCCCAGAGAGGACAAGTTGCCTTGGGACTGCTCACATGAGATCCTTGGAGTCAGAGACTTAAGCCTTGACATGGCTGACTCTTATCTCTGTGATGGGGTAACCCGGACATCCACCCCGATCTGCTGGCCTGGGACCTGGGGCACGTGTGATGGGCCTGCACCCTGGCCAGGTCCTGTGGGCCTCAGGTGCTCTGACTCATTGGTGGAGGAGGGGCTTGCTGGCTGGAGTTGGAGTCAGTAAATACCACTGGTTCCTTACATACACCAGGATCAGACACAGTGTTCTCTGTCTGACATGCAGAGCCCTTCATCACCTGGCTCCAGCCTACCTCTCCAGCCTTGTTAGACACTGCTCCCCTTCCCAGGCTTTTGGAGCTGACCCCCCCCCCGCTTCTGGCTGTTCTTCACCCAAGAACCTCCCCTGCCACCCAAGAACCTACCCAAGCCACCCCCCTGCCTTTGCAGTGGCTGCCCCCCACCATGCCTGAAATGCATTTCCCCAGTCCCCCTCTTCCTTCAAGATGTGCTGACACACCATCTTCTGCAAGAAACCTTTCCTCATCCCCTCCCAAGCTAGCGCCTCCCTCCCAACCTACCTGGTGTTTCACTACTTTGCCTACATTTGTATTGATTTACTCTATATTCATGCCATCTGCATTTTTTACATGTACTTGTCTTCCCCTTTAGAATGTAAGCTCCTTGTCTTTGTATACCTAGTACAATGCTTGACACATTGTAGGTGCATTAGGCTTGATTAGTTTTTTTCATTTTTTTTTTTTTTGAGCAGGGGTCAAGGTTAAGTGATTTGCCCAGGGTCACACAGCTAGTAAATGTCTGAGGCTGGATTTGAACTCAGGTTCTCCTGACTTCAGGATTGATTCATTTTTGGCTTTGCATCCCTAGCACAGTACTTGGTACAACATAGGTACTTCATAATTAAGCGACTAGTTTAAGCTCCTTCAGAGCAGGGATTGTTTGATTTTTGTTTTTATATCCATAACACATGGCAGGCCCACAGTAGGTGCTTTATAAATGTTTGTTGACTGATTGGTAGTATGTAGTATGTAGTAGTGAAAAGCAAAATGACCAAGACCTAACATGTCACTATATATACATGGGACAGGGATTATTATATTATTATTAATATTATTAAGAACTATTATTGCATATAAAGGTAAATTGGGAGATTCCTAGGAAGAAACATACATATGGTTTCCAGGATCTACTCTATGTGTCTGTTCTCACATTGACTAAGCTTGAGATTATGTTGGGGAGAGTAACTAATGTCAAAGTTCAGTGCCAGTGTCCTGTTTAGAACCTGACATGACTTTTTTTTTTTTTTGTGGGACAATGAGGGTTAAGTGACTTGCCCAGGGTCACACAGCTAGTAAGTGTCAAGTGTCTGAGGCTGGATTTGAACTCAGGTCCTCCTGATTCCAGGGCCAGTGCTTTATCCACTGCGCCACCTAGCTGCCCCCTGACATGACTTTTTTGATGAAGCCACACATTCCTTTCTTGGTGGATGCTGACTGGGCACCGCAGGCCTCTGTGGTCGTGAATATTCATGTGGATCACATGGGAAGCTGTAGGGAAGTAGACCAGGCATTTGTACTCACTGTCCCTGCTGAGAGGAAGTCACTTGACCCACAGTGATTTCCCCTGGGAAGGGTCACCACCTCCCTGATGCCAAGGCAATGGGGCCTTTCAGGGAGTCCCTACTGGGAAAGGTCATCTCCTCCAGGAGACCAGGGCTTCTTAACCTCTTCTGTATTGTGGACCCCATTGGCATTAAGGAACCCTTCTGAGAATGTTTTTCTTTAAAATTCATATTTGAGAGAAATTATAATTTTCATTTAGAGGTTAGTGAAAATAAAGGTTTGGGGATTTTTTGCCACCCAAATTCACGGACTCTCTGAAATCCATCCATGGTTCCCTGAGGGTCTGTAGACCCCACATTAAGGACCTCCTGTTTAAGTGATATAAACCTGGGCAGGCTGCTGGTTCCTTTATTTTGGAGTCAAAGGACCTTGGTCCTGGCTGGACCACCTACTCCCTGTGTGACCTTGGGTAGGTCACTTCATTTCTCTAGCTCTTAGTTTCCCTGCTTGTAAAACGAGAGGGTTGGACCTTATGGATTCTGGAGACCCTTCTCGCTCTAAATCTAGATCTCGCTCGCAATCCGCTCCTCTGAAATTTACGCTGTTTCTAGTTCTGCTTTCTGGGGCCAAGCAAGCCAAGTGTAGTCCTGTTTGCACGGGACATATATGTTCAGATATTTGGAGATGGCCGTGATTGAGTGCTGCCCTCCCCCCTCAGATTCTTCTCTTCAGTCAAACTTCATAGAGCGTGACCCAGAAGATGCTTCATTTCTTTTCTTTTTTTTTCTTTTTTTTAGTGAGGCAATGAGGGTTATGTGACTTGCCCAGGGTCACACAGCTAGTAAGTGTTAAGTGTCTGAGGCCGGATTTCAACTCAGGTACTCCTGACTCCAGGGGCGGTACTCTATCCACTGTGCCACCTAGCTGCCCAAAGATGCTTCATTTCAAAACTCTATGGTATCCTATTCTTGCTGCTCCCACCCCGTTGGGGTTGGCTCCCAACCCAGGGGACACTTCAGAATTTCTAAACTGGAAAAGACCCTAAAGGTCTTCAGAGACAGTTAGGTGACACCTTGGAGATAGAATGATGGATCTGGAGTCATGAAGACCTGAAATAAAATCCTGCTGCCGACATTTACTATTTAAAAAAAAAAATTTTATGGTGAGGCAATTGGAGTTAAGTGACTTGCCCAGGGTCACACAGCTAGTAAGTGTCAAGTGTCTGAAGCTGGATTTGAACTCAGGTCCTCCTGAATCCAAGGCCAGTGCTTTATCCACTGTGTCACCTAGCTGCCCCAACATTTACTATTATGTGACCCTGGGCAAGTCACTTAACTTCCGCCTGCCTCAGTTGCCTCATCTGTAAAATGGGGACAATAATATCTGCTACCTCACAGAGTTGTTGTGAGATCAAATGAGATCACACTGGTAAAGCACTTTGCAAACTTTAAAGTGCTATATAAACATCTAGCTGCTATTATTATTATTATTCGTTCAACTGGGATCCTGCCTGGGATCGATTTACCAAAAGCTGATCAAGGGGGCAGCTAGGTGGCGCAATGGATAAAGCACCAGCCTTGGATTCAGAAGGATCTGAATTCAAGTGTGGCCTCAGACCCTGGGGCAAGTCACTTAACCCTCATTGCCCTGCCCCCCCCCAAAGTAACAAAAGCTGATCAAATACCATGTAACAGTGACTTTCTTGTCACCCTGAAGTCACACCTATGCCTATTCATAAACACAGAACTGAGGGCCAGGACCCCCCACCCCCTACCCCTTAACACGGGGAGCAGGTGAACCCTCTATTGGGTGCCCTGAGTCTTCCTTATGGCTCTGAATCAATGCTCCTGCTGGATCCTGATAATTTCTTGAATCTTTTCCTGGAAGCCCAGGGAAGAGATTGACTCTAAGGTGCTGATTCAATACAATTTGACTAATCTTTATTAAGTATCTACTATGTGAAAGGCACTGTGCTAGGGTACCCTAGGTACAAAGACAAAAGAAAAAAAGTGCCTGCCCTCAAGGACATACATTCTACTGGAGCTTATATTCTTCTTCTTCTTTTTTTTTTGTTGGTGAGGCAACTGGGGCTAAGTGACTTGCCCAGGGTCACATAGCTAGTAAGTGTCAAGTGTCTGAGGTCAGATTTGAACTCAGGTCCTCCTGACTCCAGGGCTGGTGCTTTATCCACTATGTCACCTAGCTACCCCTAGAGCTCATATTCTAGCATTTTTTCATATAATTAAGTGGCAGCCTACGTGGCTCAGTGGATAAAGCACCGGCCCTGGATTCAGGAGGACCTGAGTTCAAATTTGACCTTAGACACATAACATTTTACTAGCTGTGTGACCCTGGCAAGTCACTTAACCCTCATTGCCCCCCCCCACACACACACAAAGTGTTATAAAAACTAAACAGTAGACCTTCCCTCAAGTAGTTTACATTATACTGGGGGAAATGCAATATGTGCACAAGTAAATCCCAATAATACAACATAATTTTAAGAGAATGAGAGTCCTAATAACTGACGATATCCAAGAAAGACTTCAATGAAAAGCATAGGCAAGAACAAGAAAGACTTTCATATAAGCAATGGAATGTATCATTAAACAGAGTTTCAAAAGAGGAGATCTGATCAGAGTTTAACCCCAGGGAATGAATCTCTAATAGTAAAATTTGAAGTCCCATGACACCCAGAAGACTGAAATATGGGAGCAGGAAGTGACGAGTAGAAGCTGTCGCTTTTGTGACACCAGGGAGAGTGCAGAACTGAACCATCTGTCCCGGAGCAGCCACAGACCTTGGGGAAAGGGTCTCCCTCTTCTGAAAAGGCAGATCTCAGAGGAGTTATAGATTTAAAGGGGAAGGAGCCCTAGAGGTCACCGAGTCCAAGCCTCTCATTTACAGATGAGGAAACCGGAGCACTGAGGAGCACTGAGGGGCACAAGACTTGTCCAGGGTCACACAGCTAATTAGTGTCTGGGGTCATATTTGAACTCAGGTCTTCATGACTCCAAGATCAGCACTCTCTCTACACTAGTTGTATGTGAGTCTGGAGCAAATTAGAGTATATTTGAGTCTAAAATTGAAGCTGATGGAAATAATTTATGACTTCTCATCTACCTTTTTTTTTTCCTGGCCAGGCAATTGGGGTTAAGTGACTTGCCCAGGGTCACACAGCTAGTAAGTGTTAAGTGTCAGGTCCTCCTGACTCCAGGGCCGGTGCTCTATCCACTGGGCTACCTAGCTGCCCCTTCTAATCTACTTTTAGACAATCTTTTTTTTTTTTTTAAGTGAGGCAATTGGCATTAAGTGACTTGCCCAGGGTCACACAGCTAGTAAGTGTTAAGTGTCTGAGGCCGGATTTGAACTCAGGTACTCCTGACTCCAGGGCCGGTGCTCTATCCACTGCGCCACCTAGCTGCCCCTTCTAATCTACTTTTAATGAGTTAAAGTCCCAAGGGAATTATCCTCCCAACCTCAGCCCAACTCAATACTTAAATTAAAAAACAAAAAACAACACTTGACAAAACTCTGCTTTTTTTCCCAGCAAGCAGTTTGTTTGAATAATTATTGCCAAACCTACACATTTTCTAATTTTGCAATTTCTCCAAATCTTTGAGGAGATGACTCACACTGTTAAATTATACAGACTGCTGGGGTTTCGCATGGTGCCCATTTGAATTGGTTTCTTTTCATCTGTATCCAGGGTTTGTTTTTTGTTTTCTTGGTTTTTTTATGTTCGCCAGAGGTTTTTCTCATCCTGGCCAACATAAGGCCTCAGACCTCTTCTCTTTTCACAGAGACTCCATTTATTTTGGCTAAGTAGGAGGAGGCGATGCCCCTAAATGGATTCTTCTTGTGTAGCTTCTCTGCCTGCAGGTTTGGTCCATCTCTTGGGTTTGGGCTTGTCTAGCTCTGATCTGTGTAAAATCTTGCATGCTATCAATGTCTGATAAGAGATAAATCACAGAACCATAGACTCAGACTTGAAAGGGTCTTTTTTTTTTGGGGGGGGCAGGGCAATGAGGGTTAAGTGACTTGCCCAGGGTCACACAGCTAGTAAGTGTCAAGTGTCTAAGGTTGGATTTGAACTCAGGTCCTCCTCAATCCAGGGCTGGTGCTTTATCCACTGTGCCACCTAGCTGCCCCATAAAGGGCCTTTAGAGGACCAGCCCCTAACAACAGTCTTCTCTGCAGTACACCCAAGTGGTCCAGTAGACTTCATTTGAACATCTCTAGTGAATGGGAACTATCTGCCTTTCTAGGAAGCCCTTTCTACTTTTGGAGAACTCAAGAACTTGCGAAATCTTTCCTTATATGAATCTAAATTTATCTCTCACTACATTTACCTATTGTTCTTAGTTCTGTGCTCCGGAACAAAGCAAATAATAATAATAATAATAATAATTATAATTATAATTATTATTATTCTTCCACTAAAGAATACTTCAAAAACTTGAAGACAGCTGCTATATCCCCACCTCTTGCCCAGTCTTCTCAGGTTTACGAGCTCTAGTTCCATCAACCAAATTCATATGGCATGATATCAAGTTCCCTGTACTATCCTGGTCACTCTCCTATAGTTGTTCCCCACATTACCAATAGGTGCCTAGAACTGAATACAATAGTCTAGACTGCCCACAGGAGAATACCTAGAATGAGGACCACTTCCCTAATTTCAGACAATATTCCTTTCTTAATATAACCCAAGATTGTGTTAGCTTTTTTGTTGTTGTTATTGTGGGTCATATCATACTGCAGACTCATTGAGCATGTGGTTTACTGAAACCCCCAGATCTTTTTCAGATGAAATGTTATCTAGCCACACTTTCACTAATTTGTTTTGTTGTATTTGTTTTGTTTTTTGCAGGGTAATGAGGGTTAAGTGACTTGCCCAGGGTCACACAGCTAATAAGTATCAAGTGTCCATGGCAGGATTTGAACTTAGGTTCTCCTGAATCCAGGGCTGGTGCTTTATCCATTGTGCCACCTGGCTGCCCTACCTTCACTAATTTGTGATTGGGAAAAGAGATTTGGAGATCCATTATGTGACTTTGTCTCCATTAAATTTCATCTTATTATTTTCAGGTCTTACTTCTAGCTTGTCAATATATATATATATTTAATTCAGCTTTATCATCCAATATATTAGCCAACTATCCCAGCTTTGTGTCATCAGCAGATGTGATAAACATGCCTTGTATTCTATCATCTAAGTAAGTAGTGTTATTGTTGTTTACTAGTTTTTCAGGTATGTTCAACTCTTGGTGACCCCATTTGAGGTTTTCTTGACAGAGATACTGGAAGGGGTTGCCATTTCCTTCTTCAGTTCATTTTACAGGTGAGGAAACTGAGGCAAGCAGGATTAAGTGACTTTCCCAGGGTCACTCAGCTAGTAAGTGTATGAGACTGGATTTGAACTCAGGTGTTTCTGACTCCGGGTCTGGTGCTCTACCCTAGAAATCTTCACTATTACAAAATCAAAGATAATCATGACACAAAAGCCCATAGGGAACTAGTTCTTATTTTCTGAAAATAGGAAAGTTCTTAAGACCGATATTGGGAGCATCTTTAGTTCCATTGGCATAAGTCATTTCCCTCCATCCGCTGGGGTTGAGTGCCTGTGGCAGTGGGGGCAGCTCGAGTGAATTTTGGTGTCCTGGCATAAGAACAGTAGGTGGGCTGTGCAAATCCAGGATAAAAGATAATTACTGGGACTCTCAGGCTCCGTCAAAGAAGGAGCGAAGAGGAGGAGTTCCGCTGCAATTACTGCAGTTTCCAGTACAACTGTGCTATTTTCATGCCGCTCAATAATTCCCTCGCATCTCTACCAAGGAAGGTGGCTCTTCTCGGTCATCAAGACAAGGTTCTCCGAAAGGAGAAGCCTCATGCAGTCACCTCAGATGAGGCCACCCCATGAGCTCGTCCTCAGTTTCACTCTTCCCCTAGGCATCACACCCATTCTTCCACCCTTCCTCATAGAAGTAAGACCCAGGAAGGTGAACCCAGCATAGCATCGAGGTCTTTGTGACCACCTGGTCCAACCTGGTCCTACTGAGAAATTCTGTTTTCTGATTCCAGACCCTGTGCTCTGTGCACTATGGCGCCACCTAGCAGCCCCAGGTGCCTTTACAGGTGCTTTCTCACCTGGAAAATGAAGGGCCGGATGAGATGACCGTCCAGAGCCTTGACTGGCTCTCAGGATCAGAGAGTTTGCGTTTGCATTGCCCCATACCTGGAATGCTCTCCCTCCTCACCTCTGCAAAGACTCAGCTCCAATACCACTTTCTGAATCAAAGGCATGCCCATCCATTTGGGGAATGGCTAAACAAGCTGTGGTATATGATGGTCATGGAATATTATTGTGCTATAAGAAATGACAAGCAGGATGGTTTCAGAAAGGCCTGGAAAGACTTGGATAAACTGATGTAGAGTGAAGTGAGCAGAACCAGGAGAACGTTGGGCACAGAAACAGCAATATTATTCAGTGAAGAACTGTGAATGGCAACTATTCTCAACAATACAATGATCCAAGACAATCCCAAAGGACTAACGATGAAACATACTATCCACCTCCAAAGAAAGAACTGATATTGATTGAACACAGCTTGAAGCATGCTATTTTTCACTTTTTCATTTTGTTTCTTTTATTCAAGTTTCTTGTACAAAATGACTAATCTGATAATGTTTTAGATAACTGCACATGTATAACCTCGATTTCTTTGCTTAGTACCTCAGGGAAGGGTCAGAGGAGGGAGGGAAGGAGGAATAAAATTTGGAACTCAAAACTATAAATAAAGGGGCAGCTAGGTGGTGCAGTGGATAGAGCACTGATCCTGGATTCAGGAGAACCTGAGTTCAAATCTTGCCATGGACACTTGACACTTACTTAGCTGTGTGACCCTGGGCAAGTCACTTAACCCTAATTGCCTCACTAAAACAAAAACTATAAATAAAAATGTTTCTTATTTTAAAAAAAGAGAGAGAGAAACCAAATACCACTTCCTGTAGTCTTTTCCCAGCCCCCCCACCCCCACCCCAGCCTAGATTTCCCAGCCTCCCCCCTTCTAGAATTATTTCTTTTTTGTCTTTATATTCCCAGAACCCTGCAGGGTGCTTGTTGATCTATTGACTAGAGGGAGGGGAAGGGGAAGAGCACCTCTCAGGAGGGAGTAGCGACATCAGCAAAGGTGGGGTGCACAGGGTATGTTTGGAGGTCTGACGGACACACGGCCAATGTGACTGGAACAGAGGGTGTGTCTATGTGGATTGTAGCTGGCAGTATCCGTAGGACCCAAGGCAATAAATCAATGTGGGATGGGCCCAGGCTGGGAAGGACCTTCAGTATCAAGCTAAAGAATTTGGACTTGGTCCTTCTGGCACCACACTGGGTCACAGGCTGACCCTAGAGTTCTCAGGAGTCGGAGCAGCAGCCACAGCCAGCGGGAGCTGGCCAAGGTAAAGGAGTCAGGAAGCCCCGCCCATTTCCCAGGCTCTTTAGGTGGGTCTCCTGTTTTCTCTCTTCTGTTGAGTTCAGAGTTGAATGGCTGCAAACCAGCCTCAATTAGTTTCACTATGGATGTGGAAAGCACTGTGACTTCTGCCGCCATGTTGTCTGAAGACATAGGGAGGCAGCTTGGTCCGGTGCAAATAGCACCAGCTCTCGGGTCTGAGGGTTCAAATCCTGCTTCTGATGCTTATTACCCTGTGACTTGGCTCACCTTTTTTTTTTTTTTTTTAGAATAAGATAGTAGTTTATTTCGGGGCTGAAGAAGGGAGGGGAAACCATAAGAAATCCTTGGACTTCTCATGGGGAGAGAGGCATGGCACAGAGAGTGACTCTGAGATACCAATCTCCTTGGCTCATCTTTTTTTTTTTTTTTTTTGGCGGGGCAATGGGGGTTAAGTGACTTGCCCAGGGTCACACAGCTAGTGTCAAGTGTCTGAGGCCGGATTTGAACTCAGGTATGCCTGAATCCAGGGCCAATGCTCTATCCACTGCGCCACCTAGCTGCCCCCTTGGCTCACCTTTTAATGGAAAGACAGCATGCAAACAACTGGACCCACAAGATAACTGCAATACACATGGGAGGCCATCTGAGAGGGGAAGGCACTAGCAACTAGAGGGAGTAGGAAGGGCCTCTTGCAGAAGGTGGGATTTGAGCTGAGTCATGATGGAGACAGAGGAAAAAAGGGGGAACGTTCCAGACGTGGGGGATAACTGGTGCAAAGACACAGATCTAGGAGATAGAGACGTGGGCAAGAAATCGCTGTTGCCCAAGTGGTTGTAGGGGGCGAGCCTGGCTGCCAGTCACTGCTAGTCTCCTCCTACGTATTTTGGGATTAATCACTTCTTCTAACTTCCATCTCAGAATCTCTTAATCTCATAAACACCCACTGACTTTAGCAGTGATTATCAGATGAGCTAGCTGCAGTCCTATCCACTGAGATTATTTCATCTAATCCCCTCATTTTTCAGATAAAGAAATAGAAAAGACCAGGCAGAGTCGCCCTGACAGGAAGTAGCAGAACCAGAACCTAACAAATATTTTTATTGTTGTGGGTTTTTTTTTTTTGACACAGCAATCATTTCCTAATGAACCACCCTTCCTGCCCATAAATAATAGTTAAGAAAAGTAATCTAACACAGCAATTTCAATGGATCGCACACGTAACTTTCCACTCTTAAGAGTTTACTGCTTCTTGACAGAAAGGAAGGGTATGTGTCTTAACCTCAGTCATGTGGAAGCAACCTTGATCATTGTAGCCAATCCACACTTTGTCTCCATTTTTTGTCTTTATTGGCAGAACTGTAGTTATTGTATGTGTTATTCTTTTGTTGAATTGAAATCTGAACCCAGGTGCTTGGGGTTACAATCTGGTGTTCTTTCTACTTCATTGTCCTCTTAAGGAAGCAAAGATCTGTTAGCACACCTCCCATAGGTGGTAGATTGGAGTGGAATTGGGAAACGGGTGTGATTGTGCCTATGAGTGTGTTGACTGGTGAGGGGAGGAGAGAGATGGAGATCTGTGGATTAGTGTGTGGCTACAAGTTGCTTGGGGTAGTATGTAGGGGAGATGATGAAAAAGCAAGGAACTGTCAAGTTGAAAATTAGTTATTAGTCAATATAAACTTTGCCTATTTCCACCATTTTCCCTGGCCTTGGTGCAGGAAATAGATCACAAGCTCGCACCAAGGCATTATGTAGTGATCAAAGGATTTCTTTCATTGGGCTATCTGCTGGAACTCGGGCCTAGCCAGAAGAAAAGCAGCTAATGGGCAGCTAGGTGGCTCAGTGGATAAAGCACTGGTCCTGGATTCAGGAAGACCTGAGTTCAAATCTGACCTCAGACACTTGTCACTAGCTATATGTGACCCTGGGCAAGTCACTTAACCATCATTGCCCCACCCAAAAATGATTTTTAAAAAAGCAGCTAATAATTTCCAGATTTCCTCTAATAATCATGTCATTCTTTAAAAAAAAATTAATGAACCAAGGAGGGAATTCTGCTTTGGACCAGACTTTTACCAACAAGGTTGCAAAAGTAGAAATGATGGAAATGTTCAAGTTTGTTACTACTCCACTAAAGAATTTGCTAGAGAGGAGAGAAAAGTCTAGCATAATCTCACATGAAACCAAGACTTTTAGAGAACAGATTTCATAGTGTTCACAGGAAGGAGAAGTAGGATCATTTGTCCTAAGAGTCAGCCTACCAGGCATGGTACACTTTCAGGAATGAAATGATGAGGACACAAAGGGAAAAAAACAAGGTAATGGAATGGGGGCTGGATTGGAAGTCAGCCAACTCAGTTGATTGCTACTCGTGTGCCCTTGGGTAAGTCAATTCACCAGCATGAGCCTCAGTTTTCTGATGTGCAAAATGAGGGGATTGTACTGGATGACCTCTAAGGTCTCATTTGGCTGTAAGTCAATGACCCAAACTCTAATCGGAAAAAAGGGGGGGGAGGATAAGATCTAAGGAGAATGAGAATGCCCAGGCAGTTCACTGAACAACTTAGATGCTTAAAGCAGGAAATGGTGATTTGTAACATCATAGTGCATAGTCTGAGAGAGAAGTTCAAGGACATTGTTCCCAAAATTCAAACTATTGTATAGAGGGGGTAGATTTTGAGTTTTCTGAGCAGCAGCAGCATCCTGGAATCTAACTCTAGTCAGAGAAGGATTGGGTGGCATCTACTTTGTGGGTAATCCCAGGTTTAAGAACTCTCAAGTCCAAGAATTCTAAAATTGGACCTTCAAGAAAGAGATTTCTGATGCAGTATGGAGAAGAAGAAGATAGTCCACAGAAGCTCCTTGGAATCAAGACCATGTTGTTCCTCAAAAGGAGCAGGTCCCACAGAAAGGGGATTGCTTGTTCAACAGACCCCGAAGTATATTTAACCTCTAGGGGAGTCTAAACCACAACATGGCACTTTGAGTCTGGAAGGGACAGATTGTAAATGACCCTATGGGAGAGAGGGACTCCACTGGAATGTCAGTGTTGCTCTGATAGCAACTCCTATTTTATTTCTCTCCTTGAGGGGAGTGCTTGGAGTATTCTTTATGTTTGTACATCTGTTTATTTTGTATCTTTTCCATTTTCTATGAGGGAGGATCAAAGCTGTCCTATAACCAATATGTACTCAGTATCTTGAGTGTTTCTATAGGAGTAGGGGACCCTATTATCCATATTTGGGGAAATATTTTCATTAGCTATACATTAATATATTTAGAAATTTTCCTGCAGCAAATCCAAGTAGGGACAATGAGCCAAGGATAAGATCTTTTTTTTTTTTTTTACTTTGTATTTTTTTTTTTTTGCTTTTTGCAGGGCAATGAGGGTTAAGTGACTTTCCCAGGGTCACACAGCTACTAAGTGTCTGAGGTCAGATTTGAACTCATATCCTCCTGAATCCAGAGCTAGTACTTTATCCACTGCACCACCTAGCTGCCCCACCAAGGATAAGATCTGACCCTTTAGGGTTAGATATCCCCAGGATCCAATTCATGTCAATCATAGGCTGCAAATTACATAGAATTAAGTTATTTGCCTCCCCGCCCCCCTCAATACACAAAATTTTCTCTTTGTTCTTTCTGCTTTTTAGATTTGGCATTTTTTAAAGTAACATGTACAAAAATGTTACAAGAACAAACAGTCCAGATATCCACATAGTCTGAGAGTTTCTGGATATTTCTGGCAAAATAGACAAAAATTTCCTTGTGGAATTTTGAGAGCAAAGGGGGTGGCAAGACTACGCTCTCTACGTCCACGAAAAATGTTATGATTCCTTGTTAATAGGTCAGTTTTTCTATTCACTTATCTAAATAGGTTGCTGGGAATTTTGTAACCCTCTGGATCTGGTTTTAACCTTTGACCCTTCATCCCTATAGCTCTGTTGAAAGAGTGGTCTATTTCCCATCAGACCTGCACTCTCCCACACAACTCAATGGCTTTGCTCCAGAGTATTATATAGGGACCACTTGGACGATCTGCTTCTCTTTCCAAGGAACACACTGCATCAGGAAATTTCTTTCTAGGGTTCCCAATCTTGAAATTCTCTGATTTGGGGATATTTTTAAAAATTTACATATATATATATATATATATATATATATATATATATATATATATATATATATGTGGTTTTTTTTTACCTATGTCTTTTATTCTTCAATGGACTAACTGCCCCGATATGCCTCCCTTTCTCCCCTCCCAAAGAGCCAAAAACAACAAACTTTTTTAAAGGTAGAAAGAGAAAGGAAAATCAGCAAAACGATCAAAACATAAAAAGTACTGGCGTCGTATGCAATGTTCCATTCCCAGGAACCTGACCTTTGCAAAGGAGTGGGGAGAGGTGCCTTCTCATATTTCTTCTGTGGGGCTAAGTTAAATCTCTGTAATTTTGCAATATTCATTTTCTCTTAAAATTTCTATTGATAGCTTTTGTTTTTACATGGACTAAATTTCTCCCTAGATCTTTCCTCTTCCCCTTCCCAGAGAGCCATACATTATAGTAAATAATTTTTTTAAAAGAAAAAGAGAAAAAAAATCAGTAAAAGCAATGAATACATAAAAAAATTCTGACAATATATGCAATATTCCAGATCCATAGACCCTGCTTCCTCCATGGAAGTGTGTGTGTTGGGAGAGGAAATGTCTTCCCATACACCTTATTTAGGGCCAAGCTTATATTGTTTTCCTGGTTTTGACTGCAATTTAAGACCCTAATTTTGCTCTTTGTGGAGATGGATAAAAGCTCGTTAGTGTCTTCTTATACCTTACAAAAAGGTCCAGTAATCATCTTTTCCTATACTCAGTGGTAAAAAGGCCAAACCAATGAATCAATCAATCAATCTACTACACATTAATGCTGTTTTTTGTCACATCTGACTCTTTGTGATCCTATTTGGGGTTTTCTTGGCAAAGATACTAGAGTGTTTTGCCATTTCCTTCTCCAGATCTTTTTAGAGATGAGGAAACTGAGGCAAACAGAGTTAAGTGACTAGCCTAAGGTCACACAGCTATCTGAGGCTGGATTCAAACTCCGGAAGGTGGGCCTTCCTGACCCCAGGCCCAGCACTCTGTTTACTGCAGCACTTAGCTGCCTGGGGGCAGGTTCTACAGGCAAAAGTACAAAAAGGAACACCAGCCATTGTCTGAGCCCACAAGTGACTCATGGATCAGTTGGAGAGCTAGGACAAGCCAGCCACCCCTGATGCAATCAGAGAGCTTGCTAGTCCCCCTCATTGTTCTGCTTGCTTTTCTCTGACCCTTTTCAGAAATTTTGGCTAGAAATAGAGCCGTGACTTTTCAAAGCCTTGGCTCTAGAGCTCCTGCAGGGGATGTGGGTTTAACCACACTAGTAAATATTGAATGAAGGAGAAGTGAAACAGATGGTATTTCTTTTACTTCATTGGATTAAGATGGGACAGGGAGTGGGGGAGGGGGGGCATGTGTGGGGGTTTTTTTTTGGGGGGGTCAACTTGGGCATTTGCTTGTCTTTGTAAACCTCTTAATTTCTGTTTTGCTTCTATGTCCTTGATTGTTGTTATGGGTGGCTTCTCCAGCTTATGGAGAGTCCTGTATACTTTAGATAATAGGAGTTCTTAACCGGGGGGGGGGGGGGGGGGGGGGGTCTGAACACTTGGTTTTAGAAATATATTTGGATTAGTGTGTTTCAATACCATCGATTTCCTTTGTATTCCTATGTATTTAATTTTATACATTTAGAAACATGATTCTGAGAAGGGGCTATAGGTTTCACTAGACTTACCGCCAAAGAGATCTAACATACACACACACACACACACACACACACACACACACACACACACACACACACACACACACACCCTCTTGCTTTAGAAGATGAGTTTATCTAGAACTTTGGTCACTGGCTTGAGGCAGTGAGAGAGTCCCAGAACTAGACTCAGCAAGGCTGGTTTTGAATCTTGTCTGTGACATTTCTTAGCTGTGTGGCCATGCACAAATCACCTACCCTGAGACTCAGTGTCCTCATTCTGCAGAGTTAAAGTGCTATGTCAATGTTGGTTATTATCTCCTCAGGATTTGATTGGGTGTCATGTTTTCCTGATTCATGAAGAGGTATCAAAGGCAGCCCAGTCACAGACCACCCATGCATGTTTTATATCAATGATATTTAAACTTTAAAAATATTTCATTCCGGGGTGGCTAGGTGGTGCAGTGGATAGAGCACCGGCCCTGGAGTCAGGAGTACCTGAGTTCAAATCAGGCCTCAGACACTTGACACTTACTAGCTGTGTGACCTTGGGCAAGTCACTTAACCCCCATTGCCCTGCAAAAAACAAAACCCAAAACAAAAAAAAGACCCCATTTCATTCCAAGGACCATGAAAGTAGCAAGTTAATTCCTTTTGCCAGCTTCTCTTGCTTGTTTTGCTATTGCTGGGTTGTGATGTTTTGGTTTGGGGTTAAATTAAAAAGCAACTTTAATTTCAACATGAGGTCCTTGGTTGAGTTCTTTTGGCTGAGACCCGATATAAAGAAGGCCAAGGTTATGGGTCGTGACTGACAAGGACCAGCTGGCTGGCTTTGTTTAGTTCCGTGCCCACAGCCTGCTATCTCAAAAATGTGTGTGCCCTTGGTCCAAAGCGGGCCCTGGAGAAAGGGCCTGGCTGGGAGAGGACAAATCCATGGTCATTGACTTAGAAAAACAACAAGAAGTTGGAGGTGGGTCCATTGGTAGCAAGCCTCTGTGAACAAAGGGTGGCCTTGTGTTCACTTTATTTATTTATTTTAAAATTTAATCAATCCCCCCCAACCTTGTGTTTATTTTAATATGTTATTCCAGTTAGCCTTGGAGCCTCTTCCATTTTAGCTCAGAGACCAGGCCTCTGAATAATTTCACAAAATTCCTAACCCATCCATCTTTGTTTGTTTGTTTGTCTGTTTCCAAAGATTCAGGGGGAGAAAAGGGGCTACGAGCAGGGGAAGGCTGGGAAAAGCAACATCAGGGTGAATTTTAAATGCAAGATAATGGCATTCAACATCTTGCCATCCTTGCTGCAAAGCATGAAGGTTATTGGTTTTAATGGGAAGATCCCGGTTGCCTCCAAATGTCCACAGCTAATTAAAACCATTTTTAAAACTGTTTTTTTTTTTAATTAGCAAGCGCTGATTTTTTTTTCTCTCTTCCTCATAGTAGATAAAAAAGAAAGAAAAACAAAATGCTTGTAACAATATGCAGTCAAGCAAAGCAAATTCCCACATTGGTTATGTGCAAGAATGGGCGTCTCTTTCTGCAGCCTGAATTCGTCTGCTATCTCTGAGTTAGGAGGTGGATGGCTTGCTTCTTTGTTGGGCCTCTGGAATGGTGGTTCATCATACCATCATCCATAAATTAAGCAAGTTCCACAAGTAATTTGAAAAGGGAAAACATGTCAAATGTTAAAAGTCTATTCAAGGGGCAGCTAGGTGGTGCAGTGGATAAAGCACCGGCCCTGGATTCAAGAAGACCTGAGTTCAAATCTGACCTCAGACACTTAACACTTACTAGCTGTGTGACCCTGGGCAAGTCACTTAACCCCCATTGCCCCGCAAAAAAACAAAACCAAAAAAAAAAAGTCTATTCAACATAAGTAAATTTATATCTTTAAGATGTTTTTTAGTAAATCTTTCTTGTGGATGGTGGAGGATCCCCAGTCAATGCATTTTATTTCCAGGTCTGGACATTTGTCTTTCTTTGCTGATCATATGGATCACATTCCTGTCCCTAAATAACCATCCTGAGACGCCAAACATTGTGAAGTGGGGCTCTTGGCTGCAGTTAGGGATCCTAGCCTTTGTCCAAAGATTGGTGTCGTGTTCTGGTAGAACAGTGCAGATTGGAGACAGGATGGTGGGCTTGCTCTGGGGTTGGAATCTGAGCCTGGCTGCTTACACCCGTGGAACCCTGGGCAAATGTCTTTACATCTTTGGGCCTCCATCTTCTCATCTGTTAAATAAGGGGAACGGCTCTTACTCAATGTAATAGGCAAAAGGAAGTAACGGGGTACCACCGAAAGCAGTTGGAGGACATAGGATTGTATCCTGCTTCTGCCTCTTCCTTCCAGTGGGATATTGGACAGGTCACTTGGCCTCTCGCCCTCAGTTTTTCTTCACCTGTAAAGTAAAAGGAGCCCCATTAGATGACCTCCAAAGTCCCTTTTGAACTGGATGTCCCATAGGCATCTCAAACTTAGCATGGCCAAAACAAAACCCATTATACTTCCCTTGAAACTCTAAGTTTTCCTATTATTGTCAAGGGTGTTAGCACCCTCCCAGCCACAAGGTTCACAACCTTGGTCATCCTTGATGACTCCCCCTCACTCACCCCATGTGTCTAATCAGATGCCAAATCTCTGCTCCCACCTCTACAACATCTCTCATAGGAGAGGTCCCCTTCTCTCCCTTCAAACAAGGACCTTCCCTAGTACAGGTCTTCAAACCTCTCACCTGGGATTACACTGGGCTTCTCACTAGTCTCCTGACTCAAGTCTCTTCCCACTGCAATTCCTCCTCCACTCAGCTGCCCAAGTGATTTTCTTTTCTTTTCTTTTCTTTCCTTTTTTTTTTTTTTTTTGTGAGGCAATTGGGGTTAAGTGACTTGCCCAGGGTCACACAGCTAGTAAGTGTTAAGTGTCTGAGGCTGGATTTGAACTCAGGTCCTCCTGAATCCAGGGCCGGTGCTTTATCCACTGCGCCACCTAGCTGTCCTCCAAGTGATTTTCTTAAAGGGCCAGTCTGACCATGTCACTCTCTACTCAACAAGCTCCAACCATGCCTTGTTTCCTCTAGGCTCAAATACAAACTTCACTACAACATTTAAAGCTTCTCACAACCTGGCCCCTTCCTGTTATTCTACACAACTTTCCCCTCTCCACACGCTTCCACTCAGCCATTCTGGCTGGCCTATGTGCTCTTTGCTGGAGACAACATTCCATCTGTCATTGCCATGTTTTCCCCCACTGGCTCCCTCTCATGTTCTCTCTCCTTACTTCTTCCTCTTGGACTTCCTGGCTCCCTTCAGGACTCACCTCCCAGACCACCTTCTCCAGGAGCTGGTTCCCCAGCTAACAGTCCCGTCCCATCCATGGGGCCTTGCTGTCTACCTCCCATCTTCTCTGCAGAGATCTCCATCTAGTTTAGAATGTAAGCTACTTGTGGGAAGAACTGTTTCATTTTTCTCTTTGTATACCTAGGTTTAGCTCAGTGCTTGGCCCGTAGTAAGTTACATCATTGTGAATAGGTTTATTGTCTGGGTAAGTGGCAGGTCTTATCTCTCTGGAATGACTGATTATTAGAATCACTTGGTTAACTCGACTGATTCAATTTACTTGATTATTAGAATTACTTGAACAGAAGCTGGTAGACACTTAAAATAGCAAGGCTGTTTGTTTGTTTGTTTTAAACAGGGGAGTTCTATGGTCTGTTTTGAAAGCTAATTTGGGTGATAGGGCGACTTAACTAAGCCATGTCAAAACTATCTAAAGAGAATTTTCTCTTTTGGCAGAAGTATAGTATGATTTGTCCATCACCATCGATGTACTTGTGGCTATTCCGATGAAGAACTGAAGGAGGTGTGGTAGGATGGTTAGAGCACAGTATCTTCAAGAAAACTGTTCAGACCCCCCTGCAGGTTCTTATTAGCTAAATGACCTTGGAATAGTTATTTAAACCTCTCAGTTTCCTCGTTGTAAAACGGAAATCATTCATGAGGTTGTAATGATCAGAATGAAGTTAATGTTTGTCACGGGTTCTTGTTATTAATTTAAAAGAGCGCTGCATTTGCTGCATCTAGAAAATTACGTTTTTAGAAATCACATGAACCTCTCTGTAGAAGAACAGGTCCACAAATGACCACGTCGTCCTGAAATCACCCAGAGGGAAGCTGGCCATGGCTTGATTTCTCTTGGAACAGCCCATAGTAATGATGGATCTGGGATTTCCTTTCTGTGGATAGAAGGAAGGTCCCTCTGGAAGATGGGGCCATCCTTACTCCCCATAACAGCCTTCTGTGAGCCTTGCATTATGGCCCTGGTTTCCTTCTCTCTTTCATGATAACAGAGCTGGGGTCACAAGGCTTTCTTAGCTCTTGTTATTAGAGTTGCCAGGACTCCTGGGAGGTTGGGGAAGGGGGACCTTTGAACCTAAAGCTCTCGCCTATCTGAGCCAAAGTTTGATGAGCTTAAATGAACTCTTCCTCAGTGATCAGAACAGAGTTTCTGTTTCTTTTTTCATGGGCAGTCCTACTACCCAGTACCAGTGTTTTCTCTCTCTTGTTCAATAAATAGGTAACTTTATTTTTAAATGTAAGGAGGAGTGTGTGTGTGTGTGTGTGTGTGTGTGTGTGTGTGTGTGTGTGTCGGGGGGGGGGGGATTCTATATGTTTGTTGGTGCATGAATAGTGATTAACCAGAAAGTTGCCGGGGCACCTAGGAGAACACTATGCCTGGAGTTAGGAAGACACATCTTCATGAGTTCAAATTTGGCCTCAGACACTTATTAGCTGTGTGATCCTGGGCAAATCACTTAACTCTGTTTGCCTCAGTGTCCTCCTCTGTAAAATGAGCTGGAGAAGGAAATGGCAAACCGCTGCTGTATCTTTGCCAAGAACACCCCAAATGGGGCCCTGAAGAGTTGGACACAGCTGACCAACAGAAAGTTTCAGAGTGTAAAAAGGGAAACGTTACAGTAACCAAACTTAACACTTAATGCCTTCTGCCTGCCCCACCCTTCCTGAGAGGCCTGAGAAAACCCTTGGGTATTACAGGGATCACAATATTTTAAAACAAAAAGAGACCCTAGAGATTATCTACTATTTCATACATATTTGGTGTGTAGCTATTTACAGAAATATGTGTAAATTTAAATTTTAAAATATTTTTATTATCTCATAATATATAAATTTATGTCTCCTTGTATAAATAAATATACATAAAATTAAAGGTTTGTGTAAATGTCTTTTTGATAGATTGTAAGCTCCCTCAGGGCAGGCACTATTTCATTTTTGTCTGTATCCCTAGCACCTAGCAGAGAGGGCCCAGGGCAACAGTCGATAAATGTTTGTTGATTGCTTGATTGATGTCGTTTAGTGCTGACAGCATTACTTAGTTCTTAATAAGTGCTAGTGAAATTAATTTGAATTGAATTGTTCAGCTCCTCCCTGTTACCTAGACTGAGGGTGGTACAGTGAAAAGCCCCTGGTCAAAGAGTTAGTAAAGAGTTAGCAGAGATTTCAATATACACGGCTTCCCAGACTCTGAATTCAACTTGCTTCCCATGATATGGTGCCTGCTCAGTGGACCATAAGTTTACCAAATGTTAGATTAAGTCTAGCAGGGGAAGTGGGGGAGGGAAAGGAAAAAGCATTTATTAAACACCTGGCACTGCGCTAAGCACTTTACAAATATTATCTCGTTTTGATTATGACATTGGCAAGAAACTCAAACTCTCTGGGCCTCAGTTTCATAATCTGTAAAATGGGAGGTGGGGTGACCAAGTCCGGATTTCTTGAGCTTTTTTTTTTTTTTTTTTTGGTGTCCTGGGCCCCCTATGATGGTGTCTGGAAGTTTATGGACCTTTCTCAGAAGAATGTTTTTTAACACACAAAATAAAATATATAGGATTATGTTTACATTGAAATGTAATTATCATATTTTGAAAAATCAATTCATGGATTCTAGAGGATAAAAACCCTTAGATTTAGATGATCTTTAAGTCTCCTTTTCAGCTATAAATCTTTGAGTATGTGCTCCCTATTTTCTGCACAGTCTCCTCATCTCATGTCTAGTTCTGTCTGAAAGCAGAGATGAAAAGCAAGTCAGCTTCACCGATACCCTTGGACGTCATTTGCAAATCAGTTTTCCAGGTTGGATATCTGTGCCTCTGGACATCACTTGGCAGCCAATTTTTAAGGCACCACAGGGTTTTTCTGAGGGAAATCATACATTTCAATTATGAATGGAAGCCAACACAAGGCCATCATGGTTGGATGAAAGTGACAAAGCTAAAGTAATATCCATGGGATAATGAACCCTCTTCCTGTGACACCTTCAGAGCTAGTGGTCACTTAAGGAATCATGGAATGTTCCAGCAGGAGGGGACCTTAGCCACCTTCATTTTTCAGAAAAGGAAACACTTGGAGGTTAAGTGCCCAGGCAGTGACAGGGTTGGGACTAGACGCAAGTTTCCTGACTTTCAGTCTCGAGTGCTTTTCACTACATTGCCCTGTAAGGCTCCTGCAGGGATGGAATCAAGCATAGCAGTGGTCTCTCAGGTGACTGAGGTGAGGTTGATTACCCGAGAAAAAGGTCCACACATCTGGGTCATCTCTGCTAGGGGAGACTGTCCCAGGGAAGAGAGTGGCGGGAAGTTGGAGGCAGAGGAAGGGGCAGATGCATTGGGAAAAAATCCCAATCATTGGGAGGGGGGGGTGTTCCTCCTCTTTGAAAGGACTGGAGCAAAGGCTAGATGGCCATTTGTTCTTTGGGAATTCTTGTAGCCAGGAGATGGTATCTGAGGCCACCTCCCAGGTCTGAGATTCTGACGACCCAGGGGAGACTTGTTTCGGTCTCTGGGTGCCCCATTTTTAGGAAAGGTGTTCATGAGCCAGCAAGAATCCAGAGAAGGGCATGGAGGACAGGTTGAAGAAACAGGGGCTGTTGAACCTGAAGAAAAGGAGATTTAGTCAGGATGTGCTTGTTGCCTTCAAGAATTTAACCATCAGTCACGTGGAGGGGGTGTTGGTCTTGTCTGCTTGACTCCAGAGAAGACAAATGGAAGTTGCATAGAGGACATAAAGTCAGGAAAAATGTCCTAACAGCTGCCTCTGAAAGTGTTAGGGCCCCCTCCCATCAAGCACAGGATTCAGGATGACTTGAGGGAGCTATTGTGGTGAGGGGAGACCACTCTAGATTAATCTTTCTAAAGCACATGTTTTTATTTTTTTCCCCCCAGTGGGGCAATGAGGGTTAAGTGACTTGCCCAGGGTCACACAGCTAGTGTCAAGCGTCTGAGCTCAGATTTGAACTCAGGTCCTCCTGAATCCAGGTCCAGTGCTTTATCCACTGTACCACCTAGCTGCCCCTTGGGAGATCACTCTAGTTAGAGTTCGAGGGAGAAACACTCAGAAACATTGTGTGATGGTGACCTCATTCCTTCACCCTGCTCTCCTCATGGGTAGCCCAGAGGGTCCGGGACCACTCCCAGGCTGCACGAGTTTGGGAATGACCTAAGCCTAGCAGGCAGTTGTTTGACAGCTTACAGACATATGGGCAGATTTACCTGGGGCCCTGGGGTTTGTTGGGGGAGAAAGACCAGCCTGCGGTATGGGAGGTAGATGTCTGAGTGTTCTCGGCTTCTTGTCTTTCACGTTTACGAGACCTGGTGATAAATCTAACTAGGAATACTTCCATTGTATGTTTTCTTTGGTTTCTGGCCATGGAAGAAAATCACTGTGACCTGTTCATTCCAGACAAACTCTTGGTAATGGCCCAACATACAATTTTCCTACTTGGCCCATGATCTGAATTGGAGATACAACTTGACTATCATCTACACTCAGAGTCTATGCTTGAACACGATTATAGTCAATTACTGTTTGCCTGTCACTCTGTGTGTGTGTGTGTGTGTGTGTGTGTGTGTGTGTTGTCCTGGACAAATGTCACAGAAACCCAAGTGTTTCCAGAGAAAATAACAAAATGTTGAGACAGAAATGTCTCTTTGGATTCTCCAACAAAAGACATCAGTGTTTCAGTTGTGCAAACCATCTTGCTTCTTTCTTACTGGGCCCCATTTTTTAAGCCTGGCAGGTCAGTGTGCATAGAATCACCTCTATCAGAAATGAACCCACTGGGCAATGTGTTGGTCAGTCTCCCTGCAGATGGGAAAAACCAATTTGCAAACCTCTCACTTCTCAGCAGCTGCGAGCTCCCTTTTCTGGTTTTGCTCCCCATCGTTATGGAGGCTCTGTTTATAGATTTCTGCTCTGCTGCTTCCCACATACTGATGAGCTGCTCAGATGAAATTAATCAGCAGATGGACGGTCAAAGAGCATAAAACTGGACCCATGGGAGAGCTGGTGCAGCCCAAAGCCTAGCTCAAGGCCCACTTTGGACTGACCGCTCCCAACAACAGGAAGTTTGGTGAGGTGAGATGTTATGGAAGAAAACCTCTCATTTGGCCCCATTTTTTTTAAGGGTTGGCTTCTGTTTTTCCTTGAAGTCTTCTGAAAAATAAACTTTGTCCTTTTTAAATTTCTTGGATTTTTGTTGTTTTGTTTTAGTTGGAATTTAGGATTATGTTGGTCTGGGGAATGCTATAGACTGGAAACTCCCTTCGTCAATCAGACAGGAAACTCATTTATGATTTCTAGTATTAGAAAGTTACCCGGGCATGGAGAGGTCTAGTAACTTGCCTAGAATCACACAGCCAGCGTGTTTTGGGACTAGAATCCAGGTCTTCCTGATTCCAAGGCCCACTTTCTGCTTTTTGCATCAAACACATTTTTTTTCCCAGCAGGGTATGGAAAAGTGCCTGATGGCTGTGTTGTGATTGCCTTTAATTTTTCTTCCTTCTTTCTGGGCACCACAGGTACAAACATTTTGTGTGTGCCAGACACAGTGCATCTTCTCTGATCTTTACAACAACTCTGGGAATTAGGTGCTGTTCTTATCTCCATTTTACAACTGAGGAAACTGAAGTGATGGGAAAGGAAGAGAGTGGGGAAGACAGCTGGCAGGGCAAATTGCGTTATCACTGATACATATTTTTGAGAAGTCATCTGTCTGAGAGTATACTTGTTGTTCAGTCTTTTTCAGCTGTGTCCGACTCTTCATGACCCCATTTGGGGTTTTCCTGGCAAAGATACTGGAGTGGTTTGAGATTTCCTTATCCAGCTTATTTTACAGACAAGGAAACTGAGGCAAAGAAGGTTAAATGACTTGTCCAGGGTCACATAGCTAGTAAGTGTCTGAGGCTGGATTTGAACTATGGAAGATGAGTCTTCCCGATTCCAGGCCCGTTGCTCTGTGCACTATGGTGCCACCTAGCTGGCCCTCTGAGAGCACAGTGCCACTTGCACATGTGTGATAGGATAGACTTGGGGAAAAAAAAGGGGGGGGTTGAGCCAGATGAGCCTTAGGTGCTTTCCATCTTTAAAAATGATGATTCTTTGCAAGTCTCCTGGGAAAGATGAAACTGGATACCTAACTGTAGAGAACTATTTCCTGACTGGGAGAAGGTCCCTCCCACAGGAATCAGAAGAGCCCTCTCCTCTTTTTACAGAAACTGAGGCACAGAAAGAAAGGACTTGTAGTCAGCAGATAGGAGAGTCAGGTTTTGAACTCAGGTCTTCCAGGTCCAGGGCTCTTCCCACTCCCTATAACCCAAGTGGCAAATTCCTTCTTGGCAATCTGACTATTTATCTGTTCATCATATTTTTGTGGGGAGGAAGGGAGTGCCCAGAAGTAAGAAGTATCTTCATCTCTTAAGGAATCATAGTGGAAAGAGCACAGGGCTTCTGGCAGGACATGCCAGGCCTAACGAACTTACCCTTCCTTGGCAGAGAGCAGCAGTCACACTTCCCTTCTGGGCCACAGCTTGCTGGGAGCTGTGGGATCTTTGTTTCTGTCTTGTAATATAAACAGATGTGCAACAGACAACCAGATGTGCAGCTCTTCTCACTTAGAGACAGCAAAGCTCAACTCCCTGATATGACAACAAAACTTTGTGGAAAAATAGTTGGTGTGGTGTTTAGGAATTCATAAGTGCCTTGGTGGTTAGACCTGTTGGAGTCAGGAGGACCTGAGTTCAAATCCGACCTCAGACACTTGACACTTACTAGCTGTGTGACCCTGGGCAAGTCACTTAACCCTCGTTGCCCCACCAGAGAGAGAAAGAGAGAGAGAGAGAGAGAGAGAGAGAGAGAGAGAGAGAGAGAGAGAGAGAGAGAGAGAGAGAGAGAGAGAGAGAGAAACAAAAAACACCTGCTGGCTTTCCTCTCCCCCCTGCCCAGACACACAGCAGTCTGCCAACGAATAACAGGTTTTTAAGGCCTACAAAGTTATCTTCTATTACAGCTTTCTTCTCCATTCAGGTGGCCAGCACTCTAGTCCAGGCCCGGTCACCTCTTATGTGGACTCTTGAAGTCAATCACCTGTTAACTGGTCTCTTTGCCTCAAGGCTTTCCCCATCTCACATCTGTCCCCCACCACAGTGACCCTGTGGTGATATCTCCATGATTTCTTGGCTCTTACCCTCACAGAGGATGGAGCAGAGAGAGACTTTGTCACTTTCCTTGCTCTATAACCCCCAGTGGCTTCCTCTTATCACTAGGAACAAACACGAATGTCTCCATTTGTCATGGAAGCCCTTCACAGCCTGGATCCAGCCTGTTTTTCCAGATTTATTTTATATTATGCATTCATCAGCTCTACAATCTACCAAACTGGTTTTGATATTATCCACAGGGCACCATGGTCCATCTTGGAACTGTTCTCCTTGCCTGGAATGAACTCCCTCCTTAATAGCCCTATGTAATAAATACCATATATTTGTTAATAAATGTAGTAATATATTTGTTAATAAATATAGTAATGTATTTATTAATAAAATTTAATAAATATCAGGTATCTATTATAAATATAATAATATTTTATTAATAAATGCAGTACTATATTTATTAATAAATTGAATATATACCATATATGCATTAATAATTGTAACAATATATTTATTACCTTATAATAATGCAATATATTTATTTAAAATGTAGTTTTATTAATAAACACAGTAGCATATTTATTAATAAATATAATGCATATATGTATGTTAATTGTGTGTTAATATAATAATGTTTTTATTAATAAATGCAATAACTCATATATTTATTATTAAATGCAATACTGTTTTATTATTAAGTATAGTGATATATTTATTAATGAATGTACTAAATGCATGTGCATATTGATAAATATAACATATTTATTAGCAAATATAATCACAATATATTTGTTAACAAATGTAGCAATATTTATAGATAAATATAGTAATATATTAATAAACGTAATGAATACCATGTATGTATTAATAAATGCAGTAATATTTTAAATACATGTAATAAATGCCACATGTGTTAATACATGTAACAATGCATTTATTAACAAATGTAATAAATACCATGTCTATTTTATATACACTTAAATTGTCCATATTATCTCCCCTTATAGAATATACACTCCTTGGAGGCAAGAACTGTTAGACTTTTGTCTCTATGTCCCTGGAGTCTAGCACAATGCATGGCACATGGTAAGCATCTAGTAAATGGTTGGTCATTAATTGATTTATATCCATGATCTCATTTGATCCTCGCAACACCCTTGTGAGTTGGGTGCCAAGATTCTTTCCATTTTACAGATAAGGAAACCGAGGGCTCAGAGAGGTTAAGGGACTCACCTCACGACACAGCTAGTAGATATCTTCCATGAGATTCAAATCTGAGTCTTCCTGATTCCAAGACCTGCTTTCTACCCACTTCAAAACACTGACTTACCTTTGGAGGGGGACTCTTGTTGTGTTGTTCAATTGTTTGTGAGGCAATTGGGGTTAAGGTCATACAGCTAGTAAATGTCAAGTGTCTGAGGCCATATTTGAATTCAGGTCCTCCTGAATCCAGGGCCGGTGCTCCATCCCCCGCTGCACCACTTAGCTGGCCCCAGTTGTTTCAGTCTTATCTGACTCTTTGAGACCCCATTTGTGATTTTCTTGGCAGAGATACTGGAATAGTTTGCCATTTTCTTCTCAAGTTCATTTTTCAGATGAGGAAACAGACCAACAGGTTAAGTGACTTGCCCAGGGTCACACAACTAGTAAGTAAGTGTCTGAAGCCAGATTTGAACTCAGGTCTTCCTGACTCCAGGCCAGGTACCCTATCTAGTATACCACCTAACTGCCCAGACGATGTCTTAGGTACTTCATACTCACAGACTTTTAGGTCCAAAGGAGCCAGCAACCATCTAGTCCAACCCTCTAAAGGAATCTCTGTTTTAACATGATAAACAATTTGACTGAAGGTCTGTGCCAATGAGGAGGAACCTCCAGAGATTGCCCCTTGCATTTTTTGCATAACTCTAATTCTTAGGAAGTTTTCCTGACTTATTTCTCATATCTGCTTCTAGGTAAATCCCACCTTTTGTTTCTGGTCTGAGCCTCCGGGGCCAAACAGAACCAAGCTCACCCCTCCTCCACAAGGTGGCCCCCCCAGTTACTTGGAGTTAGCTATCATGTCCCCCTGGGCCTTCTCTTTTCCAAGCTAAGCATCCCCCTTCCTTTGACCAGTTGTCATACGTCAAGGACTCCAGACCCTCATCCTCCTAATAGTCTTCTCCTTTGAGGAGCTGTACAGTTTGCAGTAATTCAAGGGCAAGCAACCTGTTCTGTCCCCATGGTGGCATGTGTTGCTGAAGGGGAGGCTGAGGCTGGTGGATCTCTTGAACTGGAGAGTCACAGTGGCCTATGCCGGTTGGATGAACACACTCAGTTTGGCCCCAACACAGTGAGTCCCTTGGGTCTGGGTGAGGGAGGAAAGGTTATTAATCATAATCATAATCATAATCATAATCATAATTTCTAGCACCCTTTGGAGAAAGGCCAAAGGATAGCAACCAAAATGAGGAAAAGACAGCAGAAGGACAGTTCAGTTTTCAGTTATCAAAGGGGAAAATGGCTGTTCCTGAAATCTTTGCTTTGGCCTTCCTAACCCATCCCACAAGGCCTCAGGGTGCTGTGGCATTATCGTGGCCACAGCACAAGGACCTCGAAACTGATAAGAACCCATGACAGACAAATAAAAACATAAACACAGTCACATCCTGCCAGATTTCATCTGTCTCCTTCCTGCCAAATTTCATTCCTCATTTTAAGTGGCCATTGGATGCTCTGGGGTGCCAAGTATGAATTGTGACTTCAGGGAGGGAATGGCCAAGGAGCAAACGCATTCCTTATTTCTGTGCCAGCATCCTCAGGATGGAGACAAACAGAAATGGAGTTACAAAAATAAACGGGATATCAGTAAGGTGTCAGAAATGCCCTATCCAAACATTTTCCATGATTTTTCACAAGGCCTCAACTATTCATCAATTTGCTGCCTCTGGGGCACTGATGTGACTGGTCCCACACCCAGGGGCAAGGTTTGTTTGTTATTCCAAAGCAAGCCTACCTCACCATCAGTAAAACCAGGTGCAGAAGGTCCCCCGGTTTTAATATAGCAGGTTTATATTTTCTGGCAGCGGTTACGTTATGCTTAGGATTATGCCCACGACTGAGGACTTGGCATCAAATGAATCATGGATATGGCCAACTGACCTCCATTGAGGGACATCTCATCAAGGAATAGAAGTGGTTCTCTGGTACTCCCAGAAACCTTGAGCCAAGTCCCCGGGGAGTGAATCTACTCAGCTTTGGAACTCTCAAGCTGGGCTTGGTGAGAGAAGTCACTGGTGCTGGCTGTAGGCCCCAGAGCAGACTATATATATATATATATATATATATATATATATATATATATATATATATATATATATACACTCCCCATCCCCTCCAGCCATCTTGTGTTGGTCTTGCCACCTCGCCTTTCCATCTCTTGCTTTGGGTACAGTAATCAAATCAACATCGACCACTGCTCCCATCTCCTTGCACTGGCTGTCCGCCAGGCATGGAATTCATCCCCTTTCCCTATATATCGAAAAATCCCACTCTTCTCAGATGATGTTCAGGTGCCATCTTCTACTTAAGGCTGTTCTTGATCACCCCAACTGCTAGGGGCCTCCATCCCAAACTACCTTGTATTTAGATATTTTGTCTACACATATACATGTATTTATGAATTTTACACTTCTGTTGTATATATTTTTTAATGTTCTTGTTATCTCCCCCATTAGAATGCAAGTTAAGTAAATTGTAATTGATTATTTCATTCATTGTACTCTTATCCCTAGAGTCTTGCAAAGAGCCTGACACATAGTAGGCCTACTTGCTAATTGATTGATTAATTGCTTCTGGGAAGGTCATATCAATAGACTGGTTTATGTGTCAACTTGGGACAGCAATGTGGCCCAGTGGATAGAGCACTGGCTCTGGAGTCAGGAAGACCCAAGTTCAAATCCAATCTCAGACACTTACTAGCTGTGTGATCCTGGGCAAGTCACTTTACCCTGTTTGCCTCAGTTCCCTCATCTGTAAAATGAGGTGGAGAAGGAAATGGCAAACCACTCCAGTGTCTGCTGAGAAAATCTCAAATGGGGTCATGAAGAGTGGGACAAGACCACCACCACAACAAAAATGGGTCCCATTCTTGTGATTCCCCAGGCCAAAACACCCTTCCCTGGTCACTATTCTTCTATACATGTTCCCTCCTATAATTAGAGTGTAAGCTTATCGCGGGCAGCTCCTGCTTTACTTTTGCATCTCTATCCCCAGCACTTAGTACAGTACTTAGTACCTAGCACACAGTAACCTCTGAATGCTTTCTTCATTCATTTATCTTGGTTTCTTAAAGGCTTTGCAGGGGGGGAATGTGCACCCTGGCAGGTTCCACCAAGCTCAAATGGCTTCAGACGTGGGTTCAGCCCTTGCCTGAGGACCAGTTTAGCTAAGTTTGTAGTGTTTACCTACTAGATTTTACTTACTAGATTGGTTGTAAGAGAATGAGTTTTTCTGCCACTGCTGTCCTCAAAGACAATATATTAAGGAGCGGGAGGTTGCGTCCATGGAGTGTGTGTGTGACCACACTGATGAAATCGAGGGTCCATGAAGTATTGACCTAAGGAACAACTATATTTCATAAAAGCAAAGCTGAAACAACAGTGAGCCTCAGTCCTTTAAGATGATTTAAAGTCGAATTCTGCTTCAAGTCCCGTAAAGCACGCAGAGATTATACACATTGATTACAAGTCTGCCTGTGTCTTTCTGGACTTCTCTCCCTCCCTACAGACACTGTTGGCCTGAGACACAGGACCAGACTCCAAGGCCTCTGTCCATGATGCCAAGTGGCCTTTCACCTGAAGTCTACAAATGAGAAAGAGTCTGAGAGAGAAAGGACTTGATCCCACTCATCTAGATGGTAAGTGACAGTGACAAGGTTCAAAGTGAGGACTCTCCTGACTCCAAGCCCAGGGCCTTTCCACCATCCTACTCTTTGTTGTTGTTCAGTTGTGTCAGGCTCTTTGTGACCCCATTTGGGGTTTTCTTGGCAGGGATACTGGAGTGTTTTCCCATTTCTTTCTCCAGCTCATTTTACAGATGAGGAAAATGAGGCAAACACAATGAAGCAACTTGCCTAGGGTCACACAGCTATTAAGTGTCTGAGGTCAGATTTGAACTCGGGTCCTCCTGACTTCAAGCCCAGGGTCCTTTCCACCTCTCAGAGATCATAATTAGGCGGTGTGGAATAAAAAGAGAAAATGATGAAAACTGGAGACTGGTTGTATGTGAAAATGCTAATATTAAAAAACCACACACATACACACATAAGGGGGCTAATTATTTGCTTCAAAAAGGATTCACTGTAGGAGTAAATTGTAAGCTCTTGGAGAACATTTAAAATAGTACTTAATTTGTCCCTGGATTTTCAGGAACATTTTTCTGGAGTACAATGAGGAGGTACATACAGAACATCTCTAAGGAACGGGTCAGTCTCTACGGAGAGCTGGCCACAAAGGCAGCAGAGAGCCCAGGATGGCAACCAAGCCATTGGGAGAGTACCTCCCCCCCAACACAAAAACCCTGAGCATAGAATCTCCCACCAGCAGGGGTGATGGTGGGCTCCTCTGCTCCATGTTAGCTCTCATGAATTCTCCATCATGATGGTGATAGATAAGTAGATAGACAAGATAGATAGACAGATATAGATAGATTGATAGGGAGAGGGGGGGAGAGAGAGAGAGAGAGAGAGAGATGGTTCTATAGGGATAGATAAACCAGTGAATAAAGACAGACAAATAGATAGACAGATATAGATAGATGGATAGAAAGATAGATTAGGTAAATATAGATAGGCAGATAGATAAGATAGACAGATACATATAGATTCATAGGTAGATAAATAGATACACAGACAGATAGAATATGGATAGATAGGTGGGTGAGTGGATGGATAGATGGATGGATGGGTAGATAGATTGATAGATGATGGATGGATGGGTAGATAGATTGATAGATAGATGATGGATGGATGGGTGGTTGGGTGGGTGGATGGATGGATGGATGGATGGATGGTCATTCCTAGGCTAGGTAGCAGAGTGGTTAGAGTTTGGGAACTAAAGTTAGGAAGACCTGAATTAGGATCTAGCCTCTGGCATTTACTAGCTGTGTGACCCTGTCCAAGTAGACTAATTTCTTGGAGCCTCAGTTTCTTCATCTATAAAATGGCTTTAGTAATTGCACCTACCCCACAAGGTTGTTCTGAGGATCAGATGAGATCACAGAAAGTGCTTTGCACACCTTAAAATATTGCACCAATCTAATCATCGTTTTTACTCTGATGGTAATTCTCATGCTCAGGTAGGACTCTCTTAGTGATGCCAAGATAGCATCCCTGGCTCCCCCTGGGTCCAGTGCAAAGAGTAAGAATTTAGAATTTTAGGCTCTTGGAGCAAGCTGATACCTCTTCTCTCTGCCTCTGTCTGCCAGGTTGGCACATTTTCCTCACACAGACAGCTTTGGGCGATTTTTGGGAATAGGGATTGTTTAATTCTTTGTACTTGTATCCCCCAGGCTGGCACAGTGTACAATACATAGTAGGCACTTTAATAAATGCTTGTTGATTGATAGCTCAAGATGTAGTTATCAGACTGTCCTTCACAGAGTGAGGTTTACAAAAGACGAAAGAAATCAAGACAGGATTGCAAGGGTTCACTTTTTTTTTACCCTTCTTTTCAAGGTGACCTGGGTCAGAGGTGTTCTCCCCTCCCCCTGTCCCTTTCACTTCTCATTTCTGGGGAAATCCCAGAGAACATATAAAGCCAGCATGGCTCACCTAAAAGGAAAAACAGATTTTGATTCTTGGTTTTAAAACCTGAGACCATGCCCTCGGCCTCTAAAGAGCTTTCACCTACCCAGAGCCAGCTGGTACCAGCTGGCAAGAACCGGTTGTTAAATTTTTGATGGGAGCCTTTACACCTTGGAAATCAGCAAACTACAAGTTAGAGCTAAATACACTGATTTGCTGATTGTCTAGACTTGAAAAAATGATGGAAAACATGTTAATGATACAGATTAAACTTAAAAGTGTATCTACATTCCCCCCCCCCAAGCTGGTTGTTAAATATTTACCAGCCCATCCTTGCTTTCACCCCCTTTGCATCAGGAAGCTGCCCTGGCAATCCTGAGGTATTCCCGATCAGTGTGACTGAAGGTTGACTGGATACTGATTGGAGACTGTAAGTGAAGGAGAGCGGAGGATGGTAGGGGCCTGCTCCATCCCAGGCTCAGAGATTCAGAGTGAGAAGGAGCCTTTCAGACCTCTTAGTCCAAACCACTCAGGAGGGTTAAATGAGGCTTGAGCTTATAGGGACCCAGTGGACCTCCAGTGCAGAACAGGAGATCCCTGAGGCAGAGACTGGGGTGTTTTTGTTGAGGGGGCTAAGGAAGTGGGGGTTGGGAGGGGAGGGGGCAGCATGGAAAGACTAGTCATTATGTCACTGAGACTTCAGATCCCTCCTGAGAGCTTCAGTTCACTCCTGTGACTTTGGGCAAGAGACCCCACAATAACTAACAGGTTGCATTTAAATGAGGTTTGCAAAGTATTTAAATGTATTATCTCCGGGGGCAGTTAGGTAGTGCTGTGGATAAAGCACTGGCCCTGTATTCAGACGGACTTGAGTTAAAATCCAGTCTCAGACACTTGGCACTTACTAGCTGTGTGACCCTGGGCAAGTCACTTAACCCTCGCTGGGCCGCAAAAAACCCAAAACAAAACAAAACAAATGTATTATCTCAATCTGGGGTTTGGTTTTCTTCTCTGTAAAAGGAGGGGCTCAGCTCTCTGAGGGCCCTTCCCAGTCTGGATCCAGGAGCTCATGGTTTCTAGTCTCCAGCACTCGGCTCTCAGAGGCTTGGTGTGTGTTGGACTGTATCAGGCTTCCTATCTATTTTGGTGCCATATCTTTTGGTATCCTTTTGTTATGAGTGCCTGAAACATAGTAGGCACTTTGTAAATGTCCATTGATTCATTGATCACATGCCACTTTGGCAATTCAGTAGTCTATGGACCCCTGCTTAGAATCGTGTCTTTAAGGGGGCAGCTAGGTGGTGCAGTGGATAAAGCCTTGGATTCAGGAGGACCTGAGTTCAAATTCTTTAACTAGCTGTGTGACCCTGGGCAAGTCACTTAACCCTCATTGCCCCGCAAAAACCCCAAACAAACAAAAAACCCCCAACAAGAATCATGTCTTTAAGTAGTTGAAGGAAATGCTGAATTTTAGTTAGAGACTAGTGAAAATAATATCCAAGTTCCTAGACACCCCCACCCCAACCCTCACCCCTTAGACTGCATGAACCTTAAGGCTCCTTCCCGTTTCTAAATTTTATGAGCCTCCAGTGGCAGGAACAGGATTAGAAACCAGATGTTTGGACTCCTAGTCTTTTAGTGCATCTCTGCTGCCTCATTAACCAATGTGAAATAGTGAGCAGATCAGATCCTCCCCTCCCTAAGAATGTGTTTTAGAAGATATTGGGGCTTGCATATACATATGTATGCATGTGAACATATAATTATAGATAAATGTGAATATATGTATATATACTCGTTCTATATAGCATATACAATGATTTATAACTATATAGTATATATAGTTATAACATATGCATAGTTATATATAGTATATAACGATATATTTGTAGTATGTATTTATAACTACGCATAGTTATAAAGTTATGTGTAAAATATAAAGTTATTTATGTACAGTACATAATTACATTTATTTATATACTATACATAACATTTATAATGATATAGCATATATAACTATAGTTATAAATATCATTAAATAAGATTCTATATTTATGACTATTGTTATTTATACAGTATATATAACTCTGCAGGTAGTTGTATACAGCATGTATAACCATATATTTATAAGTATAAATAGATAAATAAATAACTAGCGCTATAGTTCCCCATAATATAACCAGAGAATCTGGCCTCAACCACGAGAGGCTTTGCTAATGGCCTCTTCACTTGGCGGTGACTGCCAGCTGAATTG
Organism: Dromiciops gliroides; assembly: GCF_019393635.1. NCBI lineage: Eukaryota > Metazoa > Chordata > Mammalia > Microbiotheria > Microbiotheriidae > Dromiciops > Dromiciops gliroides. The sequence continues at coordinate 38,166,886 of NC_057865.1, forward strand.
TCAATACAGAATTAACAATTAAAGCTCAATTACAGCCCCCAGCTCCCTCATTAGCCGCTGGGAGCCCCGCCCCGGAGGGCCTGCGTTCCCCGGGCGGGCAGACGGTCCGGTCCGTGAGTCCGGCCAGGCCGAGCTGGCCTGGGCTGGGCTGGGCTGGGGGGTCTGGGAGGGGGGGTGTCCGGAGAGAAGGGAAGGCGAGTGGGAGGAGGCAGGGCTGCCCGGGAGGAGGGAGGCAGGAGGGAGGAGGCAGGGATGCTGCGCTGACAGCATCGGCAGAAGGGGCGGGCGCCCGCGTTTCCTCCTCCCTCCTCCAGCAGCCGGGCGGAGGGGAAGACGAGTCCGCCCGGGGCAGGCTGGACATCCCGCCGCCTTCGTTCCTCGCCGCCGCCGAGGGTCTCGGGTCTCCGCCGCGGTTAAGGGCGCGGGGCCGCGGCCAGGCGGGCAGGCTCCGCACCGCTGCCGCTCCAGCTGCCGCCGCTCCAGAAGCGCTCAGAGCTCCCGAGGGCTTTCTGCGGGGGGCCGCGCTGCTCCCCGAGCTGCCCGCATGGACGCGGCGCTGAAGCGGGGCCGGCCGGAGGAGCGGCTGGGTGAGGTTCCCCAGCCTCCTCCGCCACCCACGGGGAACGGGGACGAGGAAGAGATGGAGCCGGAGATGATGGAACAGGAGGAAGAGGAAGAGGAAGAGGGGGAGGAGGAGGTGGACCCCCGTATCCAGGTACGGGGTGGGGGACGGCGCGGAACCTTCTAGGGCAGTGTCTATGCGGGCTGCGGGACTGGGGTTGCAGCGCCCCACCCCCATTTCCAAGCTGTCTAGGTTCGGACACCCCCATCCAGACCTAACTGACACCCCCACCCTCCCCTATCCAGAACCACTCCCTCCCGTGAGTGGGTGCGGTACGCCCGCGTGGACTGCAGGCAGGGAAGGGGGCTGCTTAATTTGGGGCGGGGCTGGGGTTTGGGGAGACCAGGATGATTGAAGTGGGGTGGGAGGGGTCCGGACACCCCTTCCTGGGTGCGCGCCCCCCCCTCACTTTGCCTGCCGCACCCACGCGCGCTGCTCGTGGGCTCCCGCTGTTTGCAGCCTCCTCCAGCAGCATCTGGGGGTGGGAATGACTAGCGGTTCCGAGGGAGACGGACAACAAAGGACAAAAAGGGGGAGGGGGCGAGTGGGAGGCTCCCGGCCCAGCACCGGCTTGGCGGTGGGAGATTTAATTGCCCCCTCTACCCTTTGGGTCCATGACAAGTAGTAGTAGCTCTTCATTTCAAGGTCTGGCTACGAAATTGCAAAACCTCCCAGCTCTTTCCCTTTCTCGTGCACGGAGGGAGGACTTGTCCCGTGACCAGGGTATTCCCCCACCCTCGTGGGCATCGGTCACGGTGGGAGCAGATCTCCCCCAGGGGCATAGTCTGCCCAGGACCTCGGCTCTCCATAGCTGAGTCTGCAGGTGCCCCCTGGCCCCAGGTGGAGTGAGCCACCGGGTCATCCCCATAGAACTGTCTTCCCTCTCCCCTAATTCATTGTTAGCCAACGTGCTTTCATTGTCACTTCGGTGGGGCTGCGGCTGCAGGCCAGCCCCTTGGCCCGAGTCCTTCGGGCAAACCCTGCTTTATCCTCATTGTTGGGGTAGTGGTCAGCGAATAGGTAGCAGGGACCGGACGGATTGAAAGCCGTCCTACCGAAATAAGGAGGCATGGGGGCATTCTGGCTTCTGCGTCTTAAAAACAAGTTAAAAAAGACTGGAAGGTCAGAATCCAGGCAGGGCTCCAGGTTGGAGAACTCACCTTCTTCCCTCTCCCTCCTAAACACATACACACGGTACAATAAATTATTTGGCCAGCATCTTGCCTCTCCCTCCACCCCAGGGTCATTTTTCTATTGCTTAAAAGCTCTTATGCAATTGTTCTGAGCCCTAATTGGTTTTTCAGTTCACAAATCAATTAAAAGATCATTTAAGTCCGTGGATGGGGTTTGAATGAATTGTTGGAACCGATTAGCAAGATAAAGGTCAGAATGATGCTTTTGAATGAAAATATTCCATTTTAGACCCTTTGAATCCAGGGCTCCCCTCCTCCCCTTCTTGGAGGCTAGGTTCTTTGTTTCCAGAGTATAGAGACCATACAACTTTAACTCTCCCTTTTACAAACCCCAGTTTTCAGTGGAGAGGGCAGGGGCATAATAAAAGTTAGCCATTTTAAAAACAGCCAGTAAGATCACTTAGCTGGCAGGATTGAGTTTTGTTTTGTTTTAATCCATTCATTAACAAAGAAGGAAAATAAAAACCCTCAGCTCTTTCTGAGCAATCATCAGATGTCAGGCCTTTGATTTAAAGACTTACCAGTTTTGTGAGCTGGGTAGATTCTTGACCTCGATTTATTTTTGGACTTCTGGGCTTCCTTTCTTACCTTGTTAAAAAGACAGACAGTCAGCCCTTAGTGTTGGGTGATCACCAGCGCCAGGGTAGCCGATTCTGTTACTCTGAAGTCAGATTCCTGGAATAAATCTTTGTGCTTGGCATGCAAAGAGAAATAACCCTGGGTGGTATTATCAGGGAAAAAAGACTTAAGGTCTTAAAATCTTACATGTATTTGCAGACACACACATTAAAATAGTGATTTCATCATCTCCCTCTTTCCCCTTAACTAGAGACTTCTTTCATGGAAAGGTTTTTAAAACATGAGGAAGTTCATCCCTGTTTCTGTTTCTAGTTAACATTCCAGCGAGAGCCTGAGCTATTTTGGGGGGGTTGACTGTCAGGATTAATAATCCTCCCCTTCTCTTCTATTTTGTTCTTATTGTGTCTGCTTCCAGGTAAGAGACTATCTTTATGTTAAAAAACAACAACAAAAAACCAGAAAACTATCCATCTTAAAATGGAATGTTGTTAACCTTCTTTGTGTCATGTGATGACGCCTATGAGCTCTTTCTCACAAGAATGTTTTTAAACTATTGAAGAAAATGCTACATTTCAGTTAGAGATGAGTGAAAATAAAAATGCACAATTTTTACCCATCCAGGTTTGAAGACCCTTCTGTTAGGAGCCCCTGGTTTAAACTGTTTTCTTCTTTCCCCAGGGAGAACTGGAAAAACTAAATCAGTCCACAGATGACATCAACAGACGGGAAACTGAGCTTGAGGTCGGTGTTTTCTGGGTCCCCTTTCCCCCTTCTGTGAAAGGCTTTCCACCAGGGTCTTGTTTTGGGGGGCCTGTTGTTTGATTTGAATGGTTGTGAGATGATTGTTGGGGTCCTGTCCTTGGGAGCTTGGCAAGTAGCTTCCTGAAATAATTGAGTTCCCCTACTGTGGGTCAAGCGCTGGGCTTAAATCCCACAAGAGTTTTAGAATTAGACGGTAAACCGGTTCATTTTCTTCATGGCTACCCATCCGTCCCCTGTGCTTTTTTTAGGTAGTAGGTGGGCTTTTTCATCTATTGGAAAATCTGAACAATCTGTTTGTGGCAGCATTTAAATGATGATCTTGAGGGGAACCATCTGAATCCCCTAAATTGATCCAGTGTCTCTCAGCAAAGACGACCAAGCCTTTGAGAGAGAAAACAGACTGACTAGCTTTTGTGGCTGTGGGCAAATCACTTCCTCTCTGTGCACCTCAGTTTTCTCCTCTGTAAAATTGAGAGAGAAGAGAGTAGACGATTTCCAAGCCACTTCTAACTTTCAGTCTGACCTATAAGTGAAATGTAAACTAAAAGAGAAGAAAATCTCTGGGCTCCTCATTTGTCCCTGATTAGGACATTCGTAAATAGGATGTGAGTGTGAAAAGAATAATTTCATGGAATACCCTGCTAGCTTCAGTTTCTGAGTCTCAGATCTAGGCAGCTAGTAGTAGGTCCAGTAGATAGATCAATGGACCTGGTGTCAGGAAGATCTGAGTTCAAATCCAGCCTTAAACACTTACTAGCTCTGTAACCCTGGGCAAGTCACTTCACCCTGTTTGCCTCAGTTTTCTCACTTGTCAAATGATCTGGAGAAGGAAATGGCAAACCAGTCCAGTATCTCTGCCAATAAAACTGCAAATGGGATCATAAAGAGTCGGACACACAAAACAAACAAACAACAAAAAAGAGGCAGCTAGGTGGTGCAGTGGATAAAGCACCAGCCCTGGATTCAGGAGGACCTGAGTTCAAATCCAGCCTCAGACACTTGACGCTTACTAACTGTGTGACCCTGGGCAAGTCACTTAATCCTCATTGCCCAGCAAAAAACAACAACGATAACAACAACCACCACCAAACAAACAAAAAACAAACAATGAAGAGTCAGATATGACTGAACAACAAATCTAAGCTTGGAATGAGCCAATACAGATGTAGCAATCCAAATTGGGCCTGTGTTGCTTTGGGCTCCGATGGGGTAATGTCATTCTAGCTATGCACGTTAAGAGTGAATAATGAGGGGCAGCTAGATGGCACAGTGGTTAAAGCACTGGCCCTGGATTCAGGAGTACCTGAGTTCAAATCCGGCCTCAGACACTTGACACTTACTAGCTGTGTGACCCTGGGCAAGTCACTTAACCCCCATTGCCTGCAAAAAAACCCCAAAAAACAAAACAAACAAAAAAAGAGTGAATAATGAAAGAAATGGAGGATCATAAGTCTGGAGCAGGGTCTCTTCACTGTCTTGGTGTTATGGACCTCTTTCTGGGTGGGTCTGGTATAATCTATGGAGTCCTCAGAATCTTGGTTTTAAGTACATAAAATACACAAGATTACAAAAGAAACCAATTATATTGACCTAAGGATGGAATTCCTCTTATCTCTCAAGAAAATGGACCTCCTAAAATCTATCTAAGGATCCAGGTTAAGAACCTCTGATTTAGAAAGAGTATTGGCTAGTCCTGGGTTCAAATTCTGCCCCCGACAACTCTGTGACCTTGGACAAGTTTTTTTAATTTAGTTTTTTTTTTTTGGGGGGGGGAGCGGCAATGAGGGTTAAGTGACTTGCCCAGGGTCACACAGCTAGTTAAGTGTCAAGTGTCTGAGGCTGGATTTGAACTCAGGTCCTCCTGAATCCAAGGCCGGTGCTTTATCCACTGCGCCATCTAGCTGCCCGACCAGTTTTTTTTTAACCATATCTAGCACCAGTTTCCTCATCTATAAAATGAGAAGGTTGAACTACACAGTCTCCATCCCTTTCAGCTCTAGATCTATGACCTATCAGGAAGGAGGCTTGCAGGTAATTTGGGCCAACCCTTTAATTTTACAGATGAGGAGACTGAGGTTCAGAGAAGTCATCCAGGGTATTAAGGGGCCAAGGTGCAATGTGAACTTTTTTTCAGGTGGCTCGCACCACTGCTAAATTTTGTGCCCTTTTTGCAGGGGGCTGGGGAGGGGGCGGCATTTATAGAAATTTGTGGACACACTGAGTATGCAGGATGTTCCATAAATCTCAGTACAAGCTCAGGAATGAAAACTCAAACCTTGTGTATGAGTAAGAGGAGGGTTCTGAGAAGTGGAGTGGATCAGGCTATACTCTGGTGGGTGCAGGTGGCCATGGTGAAAAACTTCCCCCAGAGAGAGTTCTTGGTGACTGTGAATCTTTTCTTGATGTGTGAGGGTTATAGACTGTTTAACCTATTAATGATCAGGTATAAGCTTTCTTTCCAACCTTATTTTGGATGCACTTTGCTATTCCTAGACCAGGGGCAGCTATTGGGGTCTGTGCTTCCTGCCTCCCTGGACCTCCTTGGGCAGGTGTCATCCCGCTCTTGTATCCACCAGGTATGGGAGAGTGAGAAGTGAGGAATGCCAGTAATGATCATGTTGTGGTCCAGGGCTGCTGTGGAGGGTGGGGCTGTTGCTGTCTGGCTGATTTAATGGGTGTTGTGGCCAAGAGTGACTAATAGGCTTCGTAAGCACACTCGGGGCAGTGTGAGATCATGGGTTCATGGATTCAGAGATGCAAGGGACATTCAGAATGATCTAGTCTGACACCTTTATTTTGCAGATAGGGAAACTGGGGCTTCTAGAGGTCAGCCAACTTGCCCATATACCCTCAAAATAGAGCAGCTGGTCTTTGTCATGCCAAGGGATAGGGGAAGGCATTGTGGGAACTGGGATGTGGAAGTGATATATTCTGTCATATAGGGTTTAGCTATGTTGGTGTCCTTGGACACTTTTTATTGAATTTATGTTACTATTTAAAAGTTTTACTGATGTCATTGATTTTTTACACTATAGTCTTTCCCCCTTAATCCTCTCCACCTTTTTTTGAGAGAGGGGAGCCTGGACTTGTGAATTCATTAGTCTAGGGAATTGCCAGGTGAGAAAGCCTCTACTTATACAGATTGGTAATGTTCTGCAGCTGACACCCTTTACAGAGTTGCTGGGGCATTGAGTGGATAAGTGACTTGTCCAGGGTCACAGCCAGCAGGTGTCAGAGACAAAACTTGAACCCAGGTTTTTTTCTGACTCTGAGGCCAACCACAAAGAAAAAGAAAATCAGTGGAACAAAACTAATTGATACAGTGACTGTCTGATAGCATATGCTTCATTCTGTATCCATAGTCCTCCACTTCTGCAGGAGGAAAGTGGGACAATGAAAGAGAAATTTTTTTATTACTTTTTCTATCTTCTTACCTCCTGCCTTGGATTTTATGTCTATTGATACCCACTAGAGTCTTTGGTGCCATTTTTTGTACCATCTATTACTAGTGTTCTGGTGCCAACAGGTAGAAAGTCAAGGTATACAGAGGAATATTTATATTTGTAATATTATTAATATTTGTAACATTACATTTATAATACTATTTATAATAACTCAATTACATAGTGTTTAGCTGTCTACAAACTGCTTTCCTCAAAGAACCATTAAACTTATTTACATTAAGGGTCAGAAGACCCAGATTGAAATCTCAACTTGCTTAAAGCTGTGTGCCATTGGTCAAGTTTCTTTATCTCTCTGGGCCTCCATTTCCTCATGTATAAAATAAAGAGTTGGACTGAATATTCTTTTTGGGAGGGGGCTGAGGAAGGGAAGGGAAACCATGAAAGAAGTTCTTGGACTTGAGAGTGGCTCTAAGATACCAATCTCCTGAATATTCTTTTAAAAAAATCCACCAGGGGCAGCTGGGTGGTGCAGTGGATAGAGCACCAGTCCTGGAGTCAGGAGGACCTGAGTTCAAATCTGGCTTCAGATACTTAACACTTATTAGCTGTGTGACCATGGCCAAGTCACTTAACCCCAATTGCCTCACTTAAAAAAAACAAAACCAAAACCAAAAAAATCCACCAGTTATTTATTTATTTTCAACATTTTGAGTTCCAAATTCTCTCTCTCCCTTCAGTCCCTCCCCCACCCATTGAGAAGGCAGGTAATATGATCTCAGTTATTCCTGTGAATTAATATAAAACATTTCCATATTATCCACGTTGCAAAATAAAAACCAAGAAGAATAAAGAAAATGGAAAAATTCTGCTTTGATTTGCACTCAGAATTCATTAGTTCTCTCTCTGGAGGTGGATAGCATTTTTCTTCATGAGTTCTTCAGAATTGTCTTGGGTCATTGTATTGTTCACAGTCATTTATAGCTGATCATCAGGATTGCTGTTATTGTGTACAATGATCTGGTTCTGCTCCCTTCACTTTGCATTAGTTCATATGAATCTTCCCAGGATTTTTTGAATCTAGCCTGCTCTGTCTTTTCTTACAGCACAAGAGTATTCCATCACAATAACTTACCACAACTTTTTGGGTTGAATATTCTTTAAGGTTCCTTTCAGCTCTAAATCCTACAACAGTCAGGCAACCACCAAATTACTTTGTTCTTGGATAACAAACTACCTGTTATCATACTAAGAAAGTAGCAAGATGGAGTCAGGCATTGGAAGCCCTGAGTTCAAGTTCTACCACAGTTTGTCCTGTGACCTTGGTCGCGGTTTCCTCATCTGAAAATTGAGGATAACACTGGGTCCTAGAGGCACAGATTTAGAGCACAGAGGCCATCTTGTCTGACCCTCTAATTTAACAGATAAGGAAACTAAGGCTCAGAGAAAGTGAAATGACTTGTCTGAGGTCACATCTACCCTTCTTTATAAGACAATTGTGAAAATAAATTAGATAATATATTATGTAAATGAACCTTGGAGATTGCTAAGTGATAAACTGGGGCGGGGAGATGTCTTCTGTTTCTGCCTTGGGGTGGTGGCCTAGGTTTTTTTTTTTTTATGTTTTTATTTTATGAGGCTGGTGGGTGTTGGGTGTCTGGGGTTGGATTTTATTTTATTTTTGAGGCAATTGCGGTTAAGTGACTTGCCCAGGGTCACACAGCTAGTTAAGTGTTAAGTGTCTGAGGCTGGATTTGAACTCAGGTCCTCCTGACTCCAGGGCCGGTGCTCTATCCACTGCGCCACCTAGCTGCCCCGGTGGCCTAGGTTTTTATCGTGATGACTCTGGCCTAGTGTCCGAGCATGTACTGAGCAACTCCTTCTCCAAACCCTTTTTTACAGAATATAAAATATCCAAATGATGGATAGCTTCCAGTTCCTTTTGACCCCTCTGAACTCTGCTGTCTCTTTTTGACTTTGTCAACCCATCCAGATTAAACCTGAGGGGGCCCCTGAGGACCACATCTCTTCCATCTTTGAATGTGAAGGACGTTGGTCGTCCCCGGTACAGTGGATTTTTTTTTGGTAGGGCAGAAGGACATACTGGTATAGAGAAAGATAAGGCCTGGCCTGTGCTTTCACTAGTGGAGGGAACTCCCCTAGTGAGAAAACTCCCTCCTCCAGTGTAGGTTGGCACCTTTGCAATTTGTACTCTTGGAGAAATGCTTCCAGTGTTGAGCAGTTGTGACTTGCCCCAAATTTTTACAGCCAGTGTGTCATGGGTGTGACTTGAACTCAGGTTTTTCTGGCTTTGAGGTCAGCCCTCCATCTACTGACAGAGTGACGTAAGAGGAGGGGTAGTTGGCCTTGGGATCAGAGGGCCTTGGGCTTGAAGCACAGGTTACCTTACTATGGGCAAACCACTTCCTATTTTTGCATCTCTGCTCCCTTATCTGTAAAGAGAAAGGGTCCCCTTCAGCTTTAAATCTATGTTCCTATAATCCTAAATCATTTAACCAATCGGTGCCCCAAGTAAGTTTTTTTTTCCTACAAGGTATAGATGAGTTGACAATCTGTATCAGTTGGGGGAGTTACTTACACAGGCAGTTCCTGTAATGAAGAAACTAAAAGTCCAGATTTAGAAAAAGCCAAAATATTTATGTGTGATTAGCTTACAGTCACTTAACAAGAATGAGTCATAGACATATGGCATAAAGTAAAATGACTTATTAACTTTAATTTTTAAAAATTTAACTTTAAATTTTAATTTAAACATTTAATTTCTTTCTTTTTTTTGTGGAGCAATGGGGGTTAAGTGACTTGCCCAAGGTCACACAGCTAGTAAGTGTCAAGTGTCTGAGGCCTGATTTGAACTCTGGTACTCCTGAATCCAGGGCCAGTGCTCTATCCACTGTGCCACCTTGCTGCCCCCAACATTTAATTTCTTAATCCCTCTGAAAGCAGGTTTTCATATATTTGTCTTAAAGGGGAACAAAAACTACATTGCAAACTAAAATCCACAATGATTTCCAAACAGTAATGTAATGTAATCAGTAACTGCAACTTTCTTCAACGTCTTTATGAAAAAAACAAATTTAACCACAGTATGCAGCCAGGCAGGTTGGATTGAGTTTGGCCTCTTTTGTGCACTTTGTGAAGTTATCCCAGGCCAGATGCACAGCTAGAAGTCAGTCAGACCAAGGGAGGAGGAGGAAGAGGAGGGGAAGGGCCAGTGTCAGCTACAAACTGGATTGTTTGGTCCTGAGTAATCAATAGCTGACTGTGCATCCTGGGGGAAGGGCAGGTTGTAGTTTCCCTACAGTGACTCCTTACACTCTCTGGTATTAAATACAAACGACTCTGGTTGGCATTTAAAACCTTTCACAGTCCATGGCAATTTATCTGCTGGGGGGGATGGGAGAGATTGGGATTGAGCGCATATGTAATGGGATCAGCCTTGACAAGGTGAAGGAGAGAATGGGAGATCATGTCAAGGGATTTTTCCATGAAGGAAATGAGAGAAGAAGGAATTTATAAAGAGTGGTCTCAATTTTTGAAGGCAGAGGCAGAGAGAGGGGAGAGAGGAAGATAGGGGAGAGATGGGAGAGACAGAGACAGACAGGAACAGAGAGAGGCAGAGACATACGCAGGGAGAGACAGGGAGAAAGAGAATCGAGGGGGAGGTACTGGAAGTTTTTAGGAAGGAAAAAGTTTAGAATATCGTCTGTGGGGCCTGCCTTGTTGCAGTGAGACACAACTGAGGTTGGAAAGCATGAACATATACCCAGTCAGCATAGTTTGGAGACCTCAGCAGCTAATGAGTAGGACTGGGGAAAACTATCGACTGAACTTTGGCAAGAGGATAGGAAAAGGGAGCAAGGCATTTGAAAGCAGAGGATGGTGCAGGTTGAAATGGCCAACTCTTGGGCTGAGGAAGGAAAGTGAAGTCAGAGGAAGAATGTGGTCTGAGGAAACCCTGAGGGTTGGAGGAATTGAAGGTTTGGTGGGGGCAAAGGACAGATTCAGGAGGGATGAAGACTAGAACGCGGTAGAACGAAAATAAGTACGACATTGAAGACAACTATTTAGTTGCAGGAATTTTGGGGGGCAGAGAAAGTACAGAATTGGTTCTAAAACTCTGAGTCCGACCCTAGACGCTGAAGGGAATTAAAACCTGCCATATGCTTGTTATTCTGTTGGCATTATGAATTGTTGTTAATAAAATTGAAAATGTTTTCCAAAAGGTGGAGTTTTATAAGTTGTTTGAAAAAATAAGGTCTGAGGGGCAGCTAGGTGGCGCAGTGGATTCAGGAAGTCCTGAGTTCAAATTTGGCCTCAGACACTTGACACTTACTAGCTGTGTGACCCTGGGCAAGTCACTTAACCCCAATTGCCTCACTTAAAAAAAAAAAAAAAGGTCTGCTTTCTGATTGACCTTTAGGCTCTTCCACCTGTAGCCAGGTCTCTGGACCACTGGGAAGATGGCCCATTGTTGTATACAAACTGTGAAGTGCGTGAGTTCTTGACAACATGCTGGGTTAGTAATTTGGTTATTTGTCTACAGGAAGCTAACTTCCTTCCTTCCTTCCTTCCTTCCTTCCTTCCTTCCTTCCTTCCTTCCTTCCTTCCTTCCTTCCTTCCTTCCTTCCTTCCTTCCTTCCTTCCCTCCTTCCTTCCCTCCTTCCTTCCCTCCTTCCTTCCTTCCCTCCTTCCTTCCCTCCTTCCCTCCTTCCTTCCCTCTTTCCCTCCTTCCTTCCCTCTTTCCTTCCTTCCTTCCCTCTTTCCTTCCTTCCTTCCCTCTTTCCTTCCTTCCTTCCCTCTTTCCTTCCTTCCTTCCCTCTTTCCTTCCTTCCTTCCCTCCTTCCTTCCTTCCTTCCCTCCTTCCTTCCTTCCTCCCTTCCTCTAGAGCAGGGAAATAGCAGTTAGCTTACATTTCCTCTCTGCTCCAAGGAGGGAGGTTTCCCTTATCACATGTGATCCTTGAGGCTCCTCTGGGGTAAGTTGTACAAATAGTAATAGAGTCAAGATAGAAGGGGATGGGGGGCAGCTAGGTGGCGCAGTGGATAAAGCACCAGCCCTGGATTCAGGAGGACCTGAGTTCAAATCCAGCCTCAGACACTTGACACTTACTAGCTGTGTGACAATGGGCAAGTCACTTAACCCCCATTGCCCCACACACACACAAAAAAAAAAAGATAGAAGGGGATGCAAACAAACAGGGCAGTTTGGTTACTACCTTGTTAAACTTTATATAAAATGTCTGTGTTTGATTAACTTCATAATAAATGGGGGAAAAGACAGCTCACAGAGTCTTCAATTGTACATTTACACCTGGAAGGAACTTTAGAGGGCATTTTGTCCAATCCTCTTGTTTTCCAGATGCAGGTACTAAAGCTCAGAGAGCTTAAATGACTCCTGGGATTTGAACCTAAGTCCTATGACCCCGAATCTAGCACCCATGGGACATAGGGGTAGCCAGGTGGCATAGTGGATAGGCTGGAGTCAGGAAGAACTGAGTTCAAATCCAGCCTCGGACACTTCACTAGCTGTGCAACTCCAGGTCACTTAAGCTCTGTTTGCCTGAGTTTCCTTAGCTGCAAAATGGGAGTAATAACAGAACCTGCCTTCCAGGGTTGTTGTAAGGATCAGATAAAATCATATTTATTTTGTCTCTTTTTCCATATTTATTTTTAAAGTGCTTGGCGCATAGTAGGTGCTGTAGAAATGGCTTATTCCCTTCCCTTTCCCGTGGATTCCGAATCGGAAGGATCTAGGAGGTTGTCTAGTCCTTCCCTTCTACCCCCGCCTTATTTTACTGACGTGGAAGCTGAGTTGCCCAATGTCACACAGGTAATATACTTGTCAGAGGCATCCTGCCCACATCAAACCTACATCTTAGGTCTCCATATCCAATCCCTTTCCTCTCTACCTTCTGTCTTTTTATAGAGTATTTTAAAGTAGGCAAAGTACTTTGCCGTCATTTTCATTATTCCCATTTTACAAATGAGGAAGGCTGAGTCTCAGATAATCAAAGGATTTTATTTGGATGTGGGAAGAACGTTTCTCAAAGAACTCATAAATCTTGAATTGACAATGTCTAGAGCAAAGAGGCTGGGCTCACCCAACTCCCTGTCGACCTACCAAAGTGCATGAGCATGTTCTTCCAACTCTTCTCTCCCTCCTTTCCACCATTCTTTCTTCCAAGTTGAGAGGGGGAAGGATCTCTGAAGACCAGTCCCTGGCTAGCTCCCTCTGAATATTGAGTGGTTTAAATTTCTCAATGAACATTTATCTTAGACACTTTAATGTTGTGGTTTGTATGCTTGGGTTTAATGAATTAAATGTTATCGAACCCACTCATCCCTTTGGCCTGGATCCCGGCTCTCTTTAGCTGAAGCCCTCCTTGGCGAGAACTTCCCTAATATACCCATGGCCAGATAAATGCTTCCGACTGTAAAGGCAACATTGCTTTGTGTGATGCATGTGTTCTTAACGCAGGAGCCTTTGTGTAATTTGTAAAGGCAAATCTGCAGGACCTGCAGGAAAGAGTCACTTTCATTTCCTTAAAGGAAAATGGATTTTTTTACATTCTTGCCCAGTTTTTGTGGCTATATTTGGCTTATCTAAGGTATTAATGTTTGTTCTGACAGAGAGACAGAGGGAGAGAGGGGGAGGGGGAGACAAACAGACATGGCCCCAGGAGAGACAATAAGGAGAACATCCATGGTTTGTATCCTAGCCCTGGCCAAATAGACTCCCTATGGATTCTTTTTTTTTGGGGGGGGGGAGGCAGGGCAATGAGGGTCAAGTGACTTGCTCAGGGTCACACAGCTACTAAGTGTCAAGTGTCTGAGGCTGGATTTGATCTCAGGTCCTCCTGAATCCAGGGCCAGTGCTTTATCCACTGCACCACCTAGCTGCCCCCTCCCTGTGGATTCTTGCTTCAGATGACTGTGAATCGAACCAAACTTACATATGATGGATGAACCCTGGACGTGTTCATTTGTCCCTCTTCTCACTCTGTTCCCACAATGTATTTTGTGGCAGAACTGAAAAAGGCAAGATGGGTCCTTCCTCATTTGGCTGGATGTTGGAGCACAAGAATGTCTTCTCATTTTCCCCTTTTGAAGTTTACCAGCAGATATTGAGATAACGATGTGGTTGGTTCGAGGGGCTAGGCCACTCTTGTCTTAGACTTTCTCTTTCAAGGCTTGTCAGCAGCATTAAAACTAGGGTCTTTCAGCTGGGGCTTTGACCTAAGGTGTTTAGGAGGGAGGGAGCTTTTTCTTTGTGATGCCATCTATGGCCCTAGAATTATAGGATCATAGATTAGAGCAGAAAGGATCCTTAGGGGCTCTTGATCTACAGATGACGAAACAGAGGCCCACAGAGACTGTGACATGCCCAAGCTCACAGTGGCAAAAGTTGTCAGGTGGGATTGAGTGGGAGAGAAAGTAGGTTATGGGGGAGAAGACAAAGGAATGAGATAGTGGACAGGCAGAAGACAGAGGTTGGGGGAATGGGACACCCCCTCTCCCCATCTGACTGTAACCATATCTTTGGACTATCTTTTTTCAAGTGCTCCCCTCCCCAACTGTTTTTGCCCTAGAAGAATTCAGTCAATCAACAAATACTTCTTAAGTGCTCACTGTGTGCTAGATACTGCACTAAGTGTTCAAAGAGTTCCATGTTCCACCTCTGCTTGTCCAGTATTATAGCAGGGATATTGATTTAGACACACCTTGAGGGGCAGCTAGGTGGCGCAGTGGATAGAGAACCGGCCCTGGATTCAGGAGTACCTGAGTCCAAATCTGGCCTCAGACACTTGACACTTACTAGCTGTGTGACCCTGGGCAAGTCACTTAACCCCCATTGCCCTGCAAAAAACCCCAAAACCCCCCAAAAACAAAACCAAACAAAAAAACAAAGAAATAGACACACCTTGGCCTACATTACCTACAAACCCAGGTCCCTCTGAGCTTCTGAGATCGCGTGACCTCTTCCTTCTCCCCCGCTGGAGTGACCTTCTAAGTAGCCGCACTTGTGTTCACCAGGCAGGTTAAGAATTAACTCATCAGACAGAAAGAAGGAATTTCTGATTAGCTAAGACAGTGACTCTGAAAAAGCCAAGTCTGAAAAAGCCACAGCACGAGTGAGTAGTGTGAATGGAGACAGCAAAATTCACCACAAGGAAGGCTCATGGATTGTGCTCTTGACACTGCTTTCTTTGCAAGCTGGTGAAAAGGTGGAATGTTATTCAGGAACTTAAACATCTGACAAAATGTAAGGTGGTTTGTCAAGGTCCAAGCCCAGGCATGAACATGAGGGATCAGAAGGTGCTCTCCAGAGGACAGCTAGGTGGCTCAGTGGATAAAACACTGACCCTGGATTCAGGAGGACCTGAGTTCAAATCTGGCCTCAGACACTTGAAACTTACTAGATGTGTGACCCTGGGCAAGTCAGTTAACCCTCATTGCCCTGCCAAAAAAAAAAAAAAAAAGGCCAAGACCACCCCACCCTTTTCCTAAATTGACCTATTTCAGGGTCTGACCTTAGTCCCTTCAACTCACTTTTCTCTTTATTCCTTCTTCTGTTTCCATTTTTTTAAAGTTTAGAGAGTATAGAAGTCCTAAGTCTCCTGGACATAAATTTAACATTTTTTAAAAGACAATATTCCACTTAAAGGTGAGCTCAGAGTATAGCCTGTGGACTGGTTAATTTTGCTTGTCTCCATCCTTAAGCATAGAATCCTGAAGTTTTCTTTTTTTCTTTTTCTTTTTTTTGGGTGAGGCAATTGGAGTTAAGTGACTTGCCCAGGGTCACCTGAAGTTTTAATAAGAGCCTTGACAGTGGAAGCAGAGTCTGACCTTGGGCAAGTGGTTTAACTTCCTTGGGCCTCAGTTTCTTGGTCTGTAAAATGGGGTGGTTGAACGAACTAGATGGCTTCTTCCATATTTTGGCTTTATGGTAAAAAAAAAAAGAAAACAAAAACCAAGCTTCTTTAATGGGTAAGTTGGAATTCCTATAGGGTAAAGTTGAGCCTCTATGGTGGCTGCTCCAGTTGGTCATTTTAGTCACTTGTCCGGGGCCTTTTAAAACACTGAGTTCCAGGGGCAGCTCAGTGGCACAGTGGATAGAGCACCAGCCCTGGATTCAGAAGGTCATGAGTTCAAATCCGGCCTCAGACACTTGACACTTACTAGCTGTGTGACCCTGGGCAAGTCACTTAACCCCAATTGCCTCACCAAAAAACAAACAAAAAAACCCAAAACAAAACCAAAACCAAAACCAAAACACTTAGTTCCAGGAAGGGAGATAGTAGGGTGCAGTAGGAGGATCTGGGTTTGGGACCTTGGGCAAATCAATCACTTCATCCCTCTGGGGCCTCTGATTCCTCACTGGTCGCCAAATGGGAATAATGATCTCTTTATTACCTTCCTCAAGGGGCTTAATTATTCATCCAAAATGGAGACGTCCCTAACGTATTTTCAAGTGTCTGATTTCAGGAGTCTGGTTTCCTTTCCTTGATTTATAGCTCTGCTTAAAACAGATTTTCACATTGTGGTTAAATTCCATGTAGTTTCTGGCCCGTGCAGTAAAAACAAAGTAACTGAAAGCGAGTTCCTGCCTCCCTCTCCTCCCTCCTATCTTTCCTGGAACCAAAAATATTCTTTTCTAAAATGGAAAACCTCCAATAGACTCCCCCTAGAAGAATGTGAACTCCTTGAAAACGGGGATTGTTGTCTTCCTTCTCTCTTTGTACATCCAGCATTTAACACAGTGCTTTGCACCTAGTAAGCACTTAAAAAACCCTTTTTCCTTCCTTCATTCAATATACTAATATCCAATAACTCTTTGCCAGGTCCCTGCTGGGTCACTCATTCGTAAGGCTCACCATCCCTTGCAACTCCTCGTTTGGCCTGTGATGTGCTTTGTTGAACAGGGTAGAGTGATGAAAATCAGTCCCAACCTTCTACATCAAGCCTTCCCTAACTCCTCTTCAATTCAGAGCCTTCCCTCTGTTAATGAATTTCTATTTTATCCTTCATATAGCTTGCTTTGTATATATTGATAAGCATGTTAGACCATAAGCTTCTTGAGGGCAGGGTCTGTTTTTGGCCTCTCTTTGTATCTCCAGTGCTTAGCACATAGTAGGCACTTAACAAATGTTTGTTAAATAAATGAACGAATGATTGTAGGGTCAAGTCACCCTGTGTACCTGGGGAGAAACAAGTAAAGTTCTAAGTACCATATGTTAGGCAACAGGATGATTGAGGTCAAGATGGTTCTTAGTCTCCAGAACCCTTAGGGGTAGGTAGGTGGTGCACCAGATAAAGCATTGGCCCTGGAGTCAGGAGGACCTGAATTCAAATCTCACCTCGGACACTTGCTAGCTGTGTGCCCCTGGGCAAGTCACTTAACCCCAATTGCCTTAAACATCCGGGGTCATCTCTAGTCATCCTGATGTATATCTTGCCCCTGGACCCAGATGGCTCTGGAGGAGGGAGTGAGCTTAGTGACCTTGCACAGCCCGCCCTCACTGAAAGTCGCGTCATCACCCCCATGTCATGGTCAAGTGAGGGGACATGGGTTCTAATCCCGATACTGTTGATAGTCTGCTGTGTGACCTTAGGTAAGTTAATAAACCTCTCTGGACTTGAGTTTTCTCCTTTTTTTGAATGAAGGGGGTTAGACTGGATAATCTCTAAGAGTCCTTCCACCTGTACAGTCTTTGCTCTGGGGCTACCTTTGAGGAAAGTAGAAAGTCAGAGACCAAGACTAGAAATGTACGAGTCACAAGGGGACTTTCCATCCCTCTTGGACCATGTCACAGGGGCCACCTTGCTCCCTTCACCAGGCCTGGGGTGCCTTCCCTCCCCCTGCTGCCCCTTAGCATCCCTGGCTTCCTTGAAATGGAAAGGAATGAAGGTTAGGTCTGTGATTTCATGAGGATTGGTGAAAGGGACTCATTCTACTAATGCAGCTCAGCAATTCTCTAAACTTAGAGGCTTAGAAAGTGCCTGGGGTATTGAGAGAGAGGTTAGGGACTTACCCAGGGTCACACACCCAGGCTTTGCCAGAGGTGAGGGACTTGAACCCAGAAGCCCTGGTTTTCCTCAAAGCACAACCCAGCTGCTCCCTTCTGCATGAAGCCTTACAGGCATCTACCCCCTACACCACTCCCTCTACCCTTTTCCTCTTCCACTTTTTGCTGTGGGGGTGAGGAAAGAGGAAGGGGAAGGAGAGTATTTGAAGCCAGTGGAATGACCATACCACTGTCCTTCATCTTTTTTTTTTTTTTTTTTTTTAGTGAGGCAATTGGGGTTAGGTGACTTGCCCAGGGTCACACAGCTAGTAAGTGTTAAGTGTCTGAGGCCGGATTGGAACTCAGGTACTCCTGACTCCAGGGCCGGTGCTCTATCCACTGCGCCACCTAGCTGCCCCTCCCCATCCTTCATCTTGAGCACTATTTAAAATGTTGGGGAGTTTTGTGCACTTTGAGGAGAGAATAAAACAATACTTTGAAAGCAAAAATTGGCCAGGAAGGTGTGATTTTTTTAAAAGCTGGAAACTGAAGAAAAAGCGATGGCTGATCTTGTCACTGAGCCTGACGCTCACCTGCAGACAGCCCTTCCTGTGTGCGGCCTTCTGTAGCCAGAGCATCCCAAGACTTCCTCTTGCTCATGGCTCCCACTAGAATTGTGGAGAGTACTTGTCTGTTTCGTCTACCGTCCTCCAGCAGAACGGATACTAAGACAACATCTTATCTTTCCTCTTCTAGGAGTAGGCTGCCATCCTTTTGGGTACTTTGTTCTAACTTGAAAAATTGTCTGGGGAGGTTGTTCCCAGCAAAAGGCACAATCATAACAGATCAACCCCCTCCCAATCATCTTGTATAGCTGGCTATTCATCAAGCTCGTTGGATTTAAAATAGACTGATTACATTGGGGGAAATTCTAGTGTCTTTGCGTTGGAGTTCATCTATCCGATGGCTTCCTTGTCCAGGGAGCCCTTAAAACCCTTGCATCCCACATTATTTTTAAAAAAAATCTTAGGGGGCAGCTAGGTGGCGCAGTGGATAAAGCACTGGTCCTGGATTCAGGAGTACCTGAGTTCAAGTACAGCCTCAGACACTTGACACTTACTAACTGTGTGACCCTGGGCAAGTCACTTAACCCCCATGGCCCTGCAAAAAAAAAAAAAAAAAATCTTACCATCATTTCCAAACTATGACTGCCCCCTCTTGCCTCCCTAAAGACAGCCCAAGTAAGAAGGAATTTTTAAAAAGAAAGAAAGTGGGGGAGGCTAGGTGTGTGACCCTGGGCAAGTCACTTAACCCCAATTGCCTCACCAAAAAACAAACAAACAAACAAAAAAAGAGTTATCTCAAAAGAAAGAAAGTGGGAAAGAAAGCAGTTTTGTAAAATGAATCAATACATCACCTCTACCTGGCAGTATTTGCAGTGAAGGGGAGCACTCTGGGAGTGTTCGCAATGATGAGACCTGAATTGAACATTTGTACGAGGAAAACAGGTATGCAGGAATGATCTGGAAGAAGACCATAAACCATTTTAGGGAAAGGCCTGTGCCACCTCCCCTGGTGCCTGGCATAGTGTTCTTAGTAGATGTTGGTAATTGTTCTGCCTTACCAAGATCCTGCTAACCAGCCATGACCTCCAGCCATTTTGGGGGATGTGGCAGCTTCCAAAGAGGAGCCCTTTTCTCCATTCCCCCTTTTCTTCCATAGGATCATAGATTTGGAGTGGGAAGGGATCTGAAAATTTCCCCATTCCAGCTCCTCATATCACAGAGGAGAATATTGAAGCCCATTGAGGTTAAGTGACTTGTCCAGGGTCACATAGCTACTAAGGCAGAATTTGAATTTGGGTCTTCCTGACTCCCAATTCAATGCTCTATTCCACACTCTCTCTCAAGGGAGAATTATAGTTAGACACACAAGCCCAAGGAATAGGAACAGGAGACTATAGACTGGAGATTCATGCTCCCACAAAAGGACACTTCTTTTGCAGGACCTTAGTAAAAGTGTACCTCCTTTTCTTAGGATGGGGGTTGGCCTAGAAAAATCTGGGCTGTGTCTATTAAGAGGTCTACCCTGGGCCTCAGGGATGGGTGCCAAAGAAAGGATTTGTAGGAGCTGAGTTTCAACCTCATCCCAATTAAATTGTATGTGTGAGAGAGAAATCTCAGTGGACAAGCTACACCTTGGTGACCTGGGCCTGCAGGGCCTGCCTGGCTGTGGTGGGGCTTTTTTGTACTGTTACCTTTGGTTTGCCCCTTCAGGGTTTTATGCAAACTTGGCCTTTTAGAAAATAACCTGGCTCTTCCCTGTAAGCTTGTGTCTATCTGGTTGAACTAAGTAAAACTTGGCAGTGGATGCTGAAATTCACCTGGTCTGAATTCTAATTCAACAAATAATTATTAAGCACCTGCTGTGTGGCCAGGTACTCTGCTAGGTATTGTGGATACAGGAAAAAAGGAAATATTCCCTGTCCTCAGGGAGCTTACATTCCATTGGTGGGGTTAGATCATATTTACAGTTAAGAAGATACAAGATTGGGAGCAGCTAGGTGGTGCAGTGGATAGAGAACCAGCCCTGGATTTAGGAGGACCTGAGTTCAAATGCAGCCTCAGATACTTGACACTTACTAGCTGTGTGACCCTGGGCAAGTCACTTAACCCATGTTGCCTCGACAAGAAAGAAAGAAAGAAAGAAAGGAAGGAAGGAAGGAAGAAAGGAAGAAAGGAAGGAAGGAAGGAAGGAAGGAAGGAAGGAAGGAAGGAAGGAAGGAAGGAAGGAAGGAAGGAAGGAAGAAAGGAAGGAAGAAAGGAAGGAAGAAAGGAAGGAAGAAAGGAAGGAAGAAAGGAAGGAAGAAAGAAGATTGTTTCAAGAGGAAAAGAGCCCTGGGAGGGTCAGGAGAGGGCTTGCCTGGGAGAGAAGTATCACTGGAGGGATATTTGGAAAGTCTAGGCATGAGGAACCTCTTGATGATGGTGTGGAGGCGGGAGATGGTAGGAGCTGGTCAGAGGCTGGTCGAAAGGTCGTTGGGGGGCCAGATGGGAGAGGACTTTGAGTGCCTGGTTGAGAAGTTATGCTGCATGAAGCCAGGCCTTTCTAGGCCAAACCCAATGACTGTAACAATCTCTTGAAATAATAACCTGTTTTGTGCTTTTCTGTTGGTTAACTCATCCATTCCTGTTAATGATTTAATTAATAATCATAATGAACGATTACTATAATAAATATAACCTTAATATATAAACACAATACAAATGGATTATATTAATATGTTGGTTATGATATTATGTATTAATTATTGATTTATAGTTCCAGTTTTGAGTTTGTTTTTACATAGTTGTTTCCTTGTTTCTCTTCCATTAGATGTTAAGCTCCTTGAGGGTAGGGACTTATTTTTGTTTCCCTGGCACTCAGGATAGTGCTTGGCACATAGTAGGTGCTTAATAAATGACTGGTCCCCACAACACTTGGGAGAGATGTTCCTCTACCCCCATTTCTCCAATGAGCAAACCAAGGCACAGTTAAACAATCTGTCCAAAGGTACAGTGCTGTCTGGGTGAAGTGTGGTGTGCAGGAGCCAAGCCCTTTCCCTCCTGGTCTGTCTTCCTTTCGTTTTGTTCCTCTTTTGAGGCTGCCTGAATTTGCCTCATTTTATACAGCTGGTTTTCCCGTAGCTGAACAATAGGGGTGCTTTCACAAAACACCCTCCCTCCAGCATCCCAAGGCCAGAAATACTGGAACAGGTAGGGTGTGGGATCTCTCTGAAACGCTTAGGCTGAATGAATTGCTCCCGTAGCCTGATTCACCTCACGGATGTGACATACTTCTCAAATTTCAAAATTTGAAACTTTATCTGGGCAGATGGGATCCCCTGGGTGCCGATTAGTTAGTTGCTATAGCTGAATTCTTTTTTTTTTTTTTCTTGGTGGATAAGAGATCTGTCTGTTCTCCTGAGCAGGCCTGGGCCCAACCACTCCCTCCATGTGCCATATGGAGACCAGCTGCAGCCGAATGCAGACTGAAGCCATGCCCGTGTCCTAATCCCTGTGCACAAATGAACCTGCAATGACGGCAGCCCATGGCTGCTCCCTTGTACTGGGAAGGAGGCTGTAAATTGCAGATGGGTTAGTGACAAATGCTGGCTTCCTAGGCCCATAAAGAAAGATTCAAAGACATTTTTTACTACTTAGGTTGAAGCAAACTTTTATTACATGCAAAACCCGCCCCCCCCCAAAACCCCAAACCTCTAAATCATTGGTGTCTGTAATTTCTATTGTTTGGTCATTTTCAGTTGTGTCTGACTTTTTGTGACCCCTTTTGGGGTTTTCTTGGCAGAGATGCTGGGATGGTTTACCGTTTCCTTCTCCAGCTTGTTTTACAGATGAGGAAACTGAGGTAAACAGGGTTAAGTGACTTGCCCAGGGTCACACAGCTAGTGAGAGTCTAAGGCAGATTTGAACTTAGGTCTTCATGGCCCTCTATCCACCGTGCCACCCAGCTGCCTCTGGTGCCAACAAACAGGGCTTTATTTCCAGGGACGGAAATTTCCCTAGAGTTGTTCCCTATAGCTTGAAGGCTCCCCTCCCTCCACCTCTTCACCTCTTAGAATTGCTAGCTTCCTTCAAAGCTTGGTTTAGACTCCACATTCTAGCTTGTCCCAGCTGATTGTTAAATTTTCAGTGGGAGCTTTTATACCTCAGAAAAAGGAAAATTCTACAAATCAGGGCTTGAGTTACTGTTTTCTTAATTGTCTGGGCTTAAGATGGTGGTGGAGTAATTGTTAATAATGCAGGTTAAACTTTAAAATGGTTTATGGGTATTTTTTTTTTTGAAAGCTGGTGGTTAAACATTTACCAGCACCCTCCTGGATGGACCTTTTCTTGTTTCCTCTTCTTCTCCCCTCCTCCCCTATCTCCCTGAAATTGCCTTGTAGTTAGAGCATTGATTAAGAGCTGAAAAGGACTCTGGGGGGGTGGGGGTAGGGGTGACTAAATCCAATCCCCTCATTTTACAGATAAGGAAAGTGAGAGCTGTGTTCACAACCAGGAAGTGAGATTTGAACCCAAATTTTCCTGACTCTGGGTCCATTATATTTTTTGGACAAATCTATAGATGTATGTGAGACTTCTCTCATAAAAACCTGTTTAGGGGGCAGCTAGGTAGCACAGTGGATAAAGCACTGTCTCTGGATTCAGTAGGACCTGAGTTCAAATCTGGCCTCAGACACTTGACACTTACTAGCTATGCGACCCTGGGCAAGTCACTTTTAACCCCAATTGCCTCACTAAAAACAAACAAACAAAAAACCCAACTCTTTAGCTTTTGTCTTTGTGACCCCATCCCTGGCACACAGTAGGCCCATGATAAGTACTTTTTGATTGCTTAGGTTCCCTTATTTGTAGGCACTGTACTTTTTGTTTTTGGTGTGATCAAGCACCTTCTCTATTTTCAGATTTCCCATCTTCAGTGTTTGGGAGCCAAGAGGGCACTTTCAGGGTTCTCTTCATGTGAATTGCTGAGAAGTGCGTGTATTTTTTTTTTTTAAGTTTCCATTCTTAAAGGATGGGAGGTGGTAGGATCCTGGTGTTTTAGTCTGAAGGAACAAGGAAGTCCCCTTATTTTATAAATGTTCAAATCAAGCCTCAGAGTGACTTTCCCAAGATCATGCAGGTGAAGGGCAGTGGGATGTAGGGAGCAAGAAGGCAACAAGCTTTATTAAGCAACCAGGCGCTGTGCTTAACACTTTACAGTTATCTGATTTGATCCTCACAACAACCTTGGGAGGTAAGTGCTGTTATGAGCCCCATTTTACAGTTGAGGAAACTGAGGCAGAGAGAGGTTAAGTGACTAACTCAGGGTCCCACAGCTATTAAATGTGTGAGGCTGGATTTGAACTCAGGTCTTCCTTATTCCAGGTCTAGCGCCCTGTGCATTGTGGCACCACCTAGCTGCCCAAGACAGTATTGGATAGTATACTGGATGGGAAGGTTGATTTCTCTCCAATGTATGTATCTTGTATGTACATAGTAGCTTTTATGTTGTCTCCCTTATTAAAAGGTGCTCCTTGAGGGTAAAAACTGTTTCTGCTTCTCTTTGTATCCCTAGGGCTTAGCACAGCTCCTCACATGCAGTAAGCACCTAATGAATGCTTATAGTCCAGTCAACAAGCATTTAATAAGCACCTACTATGTGCCAGGCATCATTGCTAAGTGCTAGGGATACAAACAAAAGCAAAAGATAGTCCCTTCGGGGGTAGCTAGGTGGCACAGTGGATAGAGCACCGGCCCTGGATTCAGGAGGACCTGAGTTCAAATCCGGCCTCAGACACATGACACTTACTAGTTGTGTGACCCTGGGCAAGTCACTTAACTCTCCTTGCCCTGCCCGAAACAAAACAAAAACAGTCCCTGCCCTCAAGGAGCTCACAGTCTAGTGGGAGAGAACATGAAAACAACTAGGTAAGAATGAGATACAGACAGGAAAAATCGGAGATCCTCAATAGAGGGGAAGAAGGAACATTGTGGGAGATTGGGGAAGGTGGGTTTTGGGCTGGGACTCAGAGGAAACTGGGGGTCAGAGATGCTCTAGGAAGGAGAGCATTCGAAGCATTGGTGACACCAGAAAAAATGTCTCGAGTTGGGGGTGGTGGGGTCTTGGGCGAGGAGCAGCACGGAGGCTGGTGTCCCTTGTAAGACTCACTGAATTGGAGCCACAAAGACCTGGGCTCTTTGGCATGAACTGTGTGACCCACAACAAGCCCCTCACCTTCTCTTGGCCTCAGTTTCCCCGTCCGTAAGATGAGGGAGTCGGGCCAGTTGGCCTTTAAGGTCCCTTTCAGATGTAGAACTGGGATCCCCGATTCGGGATCTTGAACTTGACAACCCCTTGGTTTTTCTGCTGCTCTATGTTCTCTCTCTCAACAGACTTAGGTTGACTCTCAGACTGAGTTACTCTCCCTCTTTTTAATAGAAAGAAAAAAAGGAAAAGACTTGATTGCCCAGTTAGTTTAATCAGGAAGGTGGTTAGGAGTGGACTTAACTGTTAGCCCCTTTGGGTAGCTATCGTGAGAATTTGGACAGCATCAGTTTTATGCATTACTGTGGGCAATTTGCCGTCTACACTTAAGGGGGAAGGTGCTGCTGATGTTGAGTTAAGCCTTGTGGAAACTGCTTAGATCTCTTCGGTGGTCGGACACAAGGGGATGTGGTAGTACTCTTTGTCTCTGTCCATATTTACTAACAAAAAACTTGCTTTGGTTAGAACGACAGAAGAGTCAGAGGGCCCAGGGAGCCCTTCTGAGTTACTGTTATTGTTTCTAGACTTGCTGGTGCAGGCAATTGAAGTTTTCCTTCCTCTCTCATCCTTTATCTTAGACTCTCCCCACCCCCACCTCCGGATTCTCCTGTTTTATGATTTCGTCTGAAAAGAATCTTCAATCGGGATGCTTCTCCGAGCAGTACAAAGCTCTCTCGGGTTACATAACTGTCAGAGATCCAGCTTCAGGGGAATGGGGGCGGTGGTAGGCTTTGTCTCTCAAATTTTGTCATCTGCTCTCTCTCTATAAATTTTAATTATAAACTCAGAGCTGGCTATTTTAGGGCTGTTACTGGAGAAACACAAAAGCTGTTCTTGGTCTCACTTTGTCTATCTCTTATGATTTCCAAGAGGTCTCAGCTAACCATCTCCTGAGCCCTTTCCCCTTCCCCCATCCCCCAAACTCGACTCCTGAGCCCTCTGAGTCTGGGGCTCAGGCAGATGGACTTGGAGAGCCCAGTTTTGTCCACTGGCCAACTGAGAAGTCTACTTCCTGGGAATGTTCTCAATGTGCTTACTTCAGGAGGAAACCAATAGTAACTAAGTGGATTTTTGTTTATGAAAACAGCTATTAGTGAACCTCAACTGGGAGCCCTCCGTTGGCTGGATGTCTTATATTCCTGCTTTTGTAACAAAAGAAGGAAAAGAATCTGATAAAAACTGGAGAAGTGAGCTTTGACATCTAGAGGCTTATAATAGGTGTCTACATCTTCGTGATGGAGAAGGAAATGGCAAACCACTCCAGT
The DNA here is from genome assembly GCF_019393635.1 of Dromiciops gliroides. NCBI lineage: Eukaryota > Metazoa > Chordata > Mammalia > Microbiotheria > Microbiotheriidae > Dromiciops > Dromiciops gliroides. The sequence continues at coordinate 38,192,541 of NC_057865.1, forward strand.
ATCTTTGCCAAGAAAACCCCAATTGGGGTCACGAAGAGTCAGATACGACTGAAACAACTCAACAACAGCAACAAAAACATAATGAATCGGGGGTATTCCAGCCAGTGCATTGAACTTAATGACTGTGTAAACTTGGGTAAGGCACTTTCTGAGCCTGACCTTTCTCCTCTGTTTAAAATCAACTAATAAAAAAAAAATTAAAGTGTCTATGGTGTGCCAGGCACTATGCACTGGGGGTACAAAAAGAGGTGAAAGATAGTCCCTGCTTTGACAAGGCTTACAATCTTTTTTGCTTGTTTATTTGTTTTTGTTTTGCAGGGCAGTGAGGGTTAAGTGACTTGCCTAAGTTCACACAGCTAGTGTCAAGTGTCTGAGGTTGGATTTGAATTTAGGACCTCCTGAATCCAGGGCCAGTGCTTTATCCACTGTGCCACCTAGCTGTCCCCTGGGCTTACAATCTTAACAGGAGAGACAACGTGCAAACAAATACATACAAAGCAAACTATATACAGGAAGAGGAAATAATTGAGAAAAATGACTGAGAGACATTTCTGGAGAAGTAGTGTGTCCTAGTGGATTGTGCTGGACTTGGAGTTTGGAGGACCTGGGTTCAAATCTCTATTCTGACCCTGACCTGTGTGACTAGGCAAATCATTTCATTTCTCCTAGTCCTCAGTTTCCTCATCTGTAAAAATAAGGGGGGTTGGGGGCAGCTAGGTGGTGCAGTGGATAAAGCACTGGCCTTGTATTCAGGAGGACCTGAGTTCAAATCTGGCCTCAGACGCTTGACACTTAACTAGCTGTGTGACCTTGGGCAAGTCACTTAACCCTCATTGCCCCATCAAAAAAACTAAAACCAAAACAAAAAAAAAAAATAAAAAATGAGGGGGGTTGTATTAGACGACTCCTAAGGTCTCTGCCACCTCCAAATTTATGACAGGGGTTCAACTGCAACCTTTGACTTTTGTTAGCTGCGTAGACATGGGCATGCCACTCTCAAAGATTTATCTACTGAGTTATAAGAATTAGGCTGTTAAGTCAGTAAAGGGAATTCATACTGCTGTGAAATTGCAGATCCCTGAGACATATGTGAAGCAAGTATTTTGAAAATATTTACCCCTCGGAGACATATTAAAGGTCAGGTGAGGTAGTAATAGCCAGTATTTATATAGTGCTCACTGTGTGCCAGGGCCTGACCTAAGTGCTTTACAAATATCATCTCCATTGATCCTAATGATAACCCCAATAAGTAGGTGCTTTCATTATTCACATTTTACAGTTGAGGAAACTGAGGCAAACAGGGTTAAGTGACTTAACTAGGGTCATACAGCTAGTAAATGTCTGAGACTGGATTTGAACTCAGGTCTTCTTTGACTTCAGGTTAGGTGATCTGTACTGTGGCGTTTAGTTGTGGATAACATTTGTGAGATACTTTCTTCCATTAGAATTTAAGTTCCTTGAGGTGAGGGCCTTTTTTTGGCGGGGTGGGGGGGTGTCTTTCTCTGTATCCCTAGGACTTTACACAGTCTCTCATGTTGTTGTTTAGTCATTTTTAGTTGTGTCCAACTTTTTGTTACCCCATTTGGGATTCTCTTGACAAAGATACTGGAGGGGTTTGAAATTTCCTTCTCCAGCTCATTTGACAGATGAAGAAATTGAAGCAAACAGGGTTAAGTGACTTGCCCAGGGTCACACAGCTAATAAGTATCTGAGGCAGGATTTGAACTTATGAAGAGGAGTCTTCCTGACTCCAAGTTGCCCATTGTGACACGTGGTTAATACTGACTAAAAGGTTTTTGACTGATTTGTTAATTGTAGAGCAATTAAAAAATGTCAGGATTAGAATTAATTCTCTAGGGTACCTTTCCTATAAAGCATTGATATCAAATTCAAACAGAAATGGAGCCACTAAACTGTACATAAGGATCCCCACAGGCCACATATTGACTTAGAATACCACATAGTAACATTATCTATGTTCTAGTGTATTTTTTCTTTTGTGAAATACTTCCTTATTGCTTTTTAGTCTGGTTTCTGCTTGGGACTGTTGTACCCATGGCCAGTGTGAAGCAATAGGCCCATCCTGTCAAATTAACTAGTTAATTACATGATAAAACACAGAACCAGTTAGGAAATAAGAAACAGAATGAATCTGGGGAGGAAAGGTCGCATGGTCAGGGCAGACTGCTGTTACTGCCGACTTTGGGACTCTAGTGATTCTAGCATCGCCCTCTTGCTCTGCCCACTTGCCTTTGGAAGAATCCCACCCATTGAGCTGCGGCTGGAGGGGGCCTTAGAGATCAGCCAGTCCTAGGGTTCTTAGGCTTTTTTCGCGTCACAGACCCCTTGGGCAGTGTGTGTGGAAGCCTAGAGATCTATTCTCAGAGTCATGTTTTAAATGCATAACATAAAATATGGGGGATTATAAAGGAAACTAATTACATTAAAATATAGTTATAAAATTAAAAAAAAAATTTCTGAATCTTGGGTCAAGATTCTCTTCATCTAGTCCAGGTGTCTTCAAGCTATGACCTGTAGGCTATAGTTTTTGGTGTCCTGAAAGTCCAGCTGTCTCATTTTATAGAGAGGAAATGGAAGCCTAGATAAATTTTAGTGACTTGCCCAAGGTCATTTAGACAATAAACGTCCCAACCAGGCTCTTCTGATGCCTTGGTCCATCCATTTCCTGATTCCCCCAGTTCTCTCCCTCTCTCTTCTCCTCAATGGCTGCATACAACAGCATCTCCTACTTCAGTCCATCACCATAGATATTTATACATATGTGGGTTTGTGTGTGTTTTTGGGGGGAACATCTTGCATCTTCCTAGTAGAATGTAAACTTCTTGAGGGCAGGGACTATTTCACTTTGGCATTTATATTCCCAGGGTGTCCAGTGCTTACAGCAGGCACTTAATAAATGCTCACTTATTTGTTTTCTAAATACAATGCCTATTTATATCCCCTTCAGAAGGTTTTTTGGGAAGAGAAAATGGGATAAGAGATATGCAAGTGCTTGGAAACATTTACTCTGTATAATTGTTTATTTATTTATATTTTGCCGGGCTATGAGGGTTAAGTGACTTTCCCAGGGTCACACAGCTAGTAAGTAGCAAGTATCTGAGGCCGGATTTGAACTTGGGGCCTCCTGAATCCATGGCCAGTGCTTTATCCACTGCACCACCTAGCTGCCCCCTCTACTCTGTATAATTGTAAGGAAAGAGTAATAGTGACCCCTGGCCTCCAGTGCAGGGAGCTTGTGGGATCATTCAAAAAGTTACTTAGGGGGCAGCTAGATGGCGCAGTGGATAGAGCACTGGCCCTGGATTCAGGAGTACCTGAGTTCAAATCCAGCCTCAGACACTTAATACTTACTAGCTGTGTGACCCTGGGCAAGTCACTTAACCCCAATTGCCCCACAAAAAACAAAAAAGAAGTTACTTAGGTGCCGTAATTCCTCTATTTAGCAAGAGAAATATCTGCGTGTTTGACTTTTGCTTAGACTAACAATGATAGTCATAGCCACGGACCCTGGTGGCCTGAGTTGGCCTGACTGTTACTTGTTCTGCCTGAGTCCTAAAATGTGGCCTTCTTAAAAAGGTGACTGATCCCAAGAGTGATTCCACTTGGGGGGTGGGGGTGGGGTAAGGGGAAGGACACCTGGCAAACCAACGGTGTGGGAAGTGAAGACACCTACCGTGTGTTACTGTGAGTGGGAAGAACCGTCATGGTACTGTCTGGGTGACCACAGGAACGCTGAGTGGTCAGCATCTCTGGGCTGGCCCTGACCAGAAAGCACTTTGAGGGGAGCTGCAGTGAGAGGAGAATGGGGGGTGGGTGGGAAGGAAATGGGAGCCATGCTTGGTTGGGCCAGCGGTTAGTGTGGAGTGAATAGCAGATGGGAGAGGTAAGGAATGGAAGGAGCATGACCACATGTTGTCACATCTTACGTATATTGCAGTTTCCTGTCAGAGAGAACTAGCCTATAAGAAGTCACAGCATCCGAGCCCAAAGGGGCCTCAGAACTAATCGAGTCCAAGCCGTACCTGGATGCATCACACCCAACGAGTGGCCTCCAGCCTGGTTTTAAGACCTCTGCTGCAGGGGGCCCCCCCGGATCCCCAGAGACGGCCCATTTTCCTTCTCTGATTGTCTGAAAGTTTGTCCAGGAATCAAGCTTAAATTCCCCTCTTTGCTGCTGCGTCCTCCTTGTTATGTCCTCTGGGGCCAAGCAGAAGAAGGCTAATCCATTTGCCATGTGACAGGCCCTCAGATACTTGAGGATGGCTCTCATGTCCTGCCTGCCTCTTAAGGTTCTTTCCTCCAGGCAAAACATTCCTTGTTCTTTGAACGGATCCTCAAATGACATGAATTTATAAGAAATTTCCTCTGCCTGCTTCAATTTGTGATCCCATTAGATCAGGAAGCCTCATTTTAGAATTTAAAGGTTGAGTGTTCATGAAGTGCAGGTATCTTTTTAGCCTCTGAAATGAGGTGAGTTTGACTGTGACTAAAAGCATGTAAGTCACAATGGGCAGACATAATTGGTACCTAGACTAGCAGTGTCAAATGCAAATAGAAACCGTCACAGTGGATAGAGCACTGGCCCTGGAGTCAGGAGGACCTGAGTTCAAATATGGCCTCAGACACTTCACACCTATTAGCTGTGTGACCCTGGCCAAGTCACTTAACCCCAATTGTCTCTCTCACACACACACAAAAATTAGAAACAAGTCTCTGTTTCCCATGCTGACTTGGAAAATTACAAGTTAACATTATCTATGTTGTGTTATATTTTTATTTATTTTGTTAAGCATTTCCCAATTACATTTTAATCTAGTTCGGGCCACAGTCTTGTAGACCTTGTGTTGCTGGGAGTGGGGTGGTGGTGGTGACACCTCTGCCCTTGGGACAGCTCTATGAGTCATGTGCCTCTTTTTCTCTCCCCCAGTCCTCCTCCCCCAAAGCTCAGACAAGAGACAGCTTCTGAAGGGTGGGGACAGACACAAGAGAACACGTAATCCCAAATGTTTCCTTCTGGATGTGGGTCTAAATTTCCCCCTTGCAGTTTTTCTTCTGCCTCTTTGGGCTTTGTGGCTGCTGTTTCTTGATTTTCAGGAATTCTTCAGGCCCTGCTGGATTCTCTCCCTTCTTGGCCCCAATTCCCACCCTGTCTCCCCTCCCCGACCCCCCAACCCTTGTCTAGAGACCTCTTGGACCAGATTCTTTTCTCTTTCTGATGACATTTTTAGCCCTCCTCCCTACCTCTTCCCCCCCCCCTCAGCCTTATTTGACTTTGGAATTAATTTGGACGCCCCTGATTAAGCTTGAATAAACCTTCTAAGTCAGACTCAGTGAAACAAGCTAAGTGTTTAGCCCTGGGCTGGATGTTGGTTGGAGATGGAGAATCTGTAAGAAGGTTCTAGCTGCTCCCAAAGTAGCCTTGAGAATGTCAGCGTAGAGACATAAGTCCCAAATAAAATCCCACCTCTTGTAACATAGCACTTCCCTCTATTTATTATCTCTGATTTATCTCCTTTCTATCTATTTGTATATAGTTGTCTGCATGTCATCTGCTCCTGGGGGCAGCTAGGTGTTGAAGTGGATAAAACACCAGCCCTGGATTCAGGAGGACCTGAGTTCAAATCCTACCTCAGACACTTGATACTTACTAGCTGTGTGACCCTAGGCAAGTCATTTAACCCTCATTGCCCTGCCCCCCCAAACCCCATAAAAACAAAAAACAAACACAAACAAAAAAACCTTAGCTCCTCCAGGGCAAAGGCTGGGTTTTGTCTTTTTTCCCACACTTAGCATGTGGCATAGTGCCTGGAACATTTGTTGTTGTTGTTTAGTCGTTTTTAAGTTGTATCTGAGTCTCCATGACCCCATTTGGGGTTTTCTTGGCAGACATACTGGAGTGTTTGCCATTTCTTTCTCCAGCTCATTTTACATTTGAAGAAACTGAGGAAAACAGGGTGAGATGACTTGCCCAGGGTCACACAGCTAGTAAGTGTCTGAGGCTGGATTTGAATTCAGGAATATGAGTCTTCCTGCTTCTAAGCCCAGGCTCTATCCACCATGCCACTTAGCTTCCCCACCTGGCACATAGGTACTTAATAAAAGTTTATTTTATGAGTTGACACTGGGAGACAGTGGGGCCTCCAAAATTGAAATCCTAGTTTGTTGGGTGGAGCCATTGGGGTGGATTTATGGAACAGACACAGACAGAGGTCAGGAGTGATGAGCCTGTGTTGTGAACTGTGTCACTGATACCCTCGAGATCCCAAATCTGTTGGAGTGAAATGATAGCATGACCCTTCAAGCTCTGGAAACCCCTGTGCCCACGGGGGCAGGGCTTGAAAAAGTGGAGAATTAAGTCAAGAAAGTTGCTTACTTCTCTAGGCCTATGGGACCCTGTGTGGGGAGAGCATGTTGGGCCCTTCCAAGGACCAAGTTGTTTGCTTGTACTTTTCTGCTCGCTTCATTCACTGAATGAAATTGATAATGCCGGCTACTACTATCTGTGTGGGCAGCCAAATGGATAGAGCACCAGGCGTGGAGTCAGGAAGATCTGAGTTCAAATCTGGCTTCAGCCACTTATTAGCTGTGTGACCTTGAGCAAGTCACTTAACCCTGATTTGCCTCACTTTCCTCATCTGTAATATAAGTTTGAGAAGGAAATGGCAAAGCACTGTAGTGTCTTTGCCAAGAAAACCTCACGGACAAGTTTATGGGATCACAGAGTTGGACGTGACTGAATGACCGAATGACAACAGCTACATATGTATGAGGCGCTGAAGTACTGTGGGCTACAGAAAGATGAACAAGAGCGTCCCTGCTCTCATGGGAGCTGCAACGTAGTAGGAAGGATGGGATAATTACATCATAGATAACTACAAAGCAAGAAAGAATGGAATTAGGACTAAAGGAGAAGAGCAAGAATGGAGGTTCAGAGGAGGGGGGATCACCTCCAGTTGGGGGGCAGGGGGAGAATTGGAGACAGTTCCACAACAAAAGGACCAGCATTCAAACTAGGCCCAGGAAGGGTAGGGCTTTGACAAGTGGAGATGAAGAGGAGGGAAGGAGGCAGGGAAGTGAACAAGGGGGTGGAGGTAGGAAAGTTTAGGGTGTGTTCTGGGAGCAATGAATAAAGAGAGGGATAATGGGATGTGGAACTGGGTAGTTGGGCAATTACACCGAGGCCCTTGAATGCCAAGCAAAGGATAATCAGCAAACAAGGGATGTATTTGTATCTTGCTACTGCCCAGAAGGCATGTGAACCTTTTTGGTCACTTGGGTCCATAGATGTACCTTATTACTGTAAGGGCTAAAATTCTAGCTATACTGTCTAAAATATCTAATGAGTGGTCACCAATAAATTATAAGCTTTAGCAAGAGTTAGACTTTTAAGCATTTATTAAGGAGAATAAGAATTTGGAAAAAAGAGAGAGAGGCCTAGATTCATCTATCTCTTAAAGGGAGAGTGCATTGGTAGCTCCCTTTTCCACTAGAGTCCTCAGGAAAGAGAGCGAGCCAGCGCACCAGCCTCCCCCTTCTTCCTCCCACAAGCCAACGTCACTTCCTGACGCCAAAGAAAAACCACATGGCCCTGCCCTCAGAGGCCCTCTCCTCATGTTGGAGCCTTCCTACAGTAAGGGTGGCGTCATTCCAATTGTTACATAGAATAGCCATGTTCCTCGAATAGACTGTGGAAATATGAATGGTATTAACCCCTCCCACCTCCTTGTATTTCATACCTTGTATTTCTTCTCTACATAATTATGACACAAGTGTATGTTTTTGCTGCTGATAGACTGTATGCCCCCTGAGGGCAGGGGCTTGCATGTTTGTTGTCTCCCTAGCGCCTGGCATAGAAAGCATAGGCACTGTACAAAATGAGCATGGTGTGACGGGACCGTTGCCGCCTCCCCAAAGAGCAGTGAACAATTGCAGATCCCAGCTCAATCAAGTAGTGGCTACCTGTAAGGAACTTCCTATTTCTCTATCTGGGGAAATAAGATGAACACAGAAGAAATGGCTTAATAAAGGCTCAGCCATTGGTTGATTGTTATTACTTTCGAATGAACAGGAGGGAGGAAGAGGGAGCTTTTTATTTAAAGGAAGTTCTCAGTCAATCCTTTGCTCCAATAAAAGTTCTGTGGGGTTTTCGGTTTGCTTGGTGATGGTGGGAGTGGTTTTGATAAAGAAATGAGTCACCAAAGGAAAAAAAAACAAAAAACCAAACCAAAACAAACCCGAGGGAAGGGTCTGTTCCATGATGGGAGCACAATCCATATCTACGATGTAGCTGAGAAATGGGCATCTTGCCTTTGTTTAAAGACCCTGGGGAGGGGAAGGATGAGGCAGCCCAGTCTATTCAGGGACACCTCTAATTGCAAGGAAGTTTTCCCTAACACCAAGCCTAGGGCTGCATCCCTGTCACACCTTTTCCACTCCTTGTTCTGTCCACTGGGGCCCATCAGCATACAAGGAAGCCCCTCTTCCCTATGACAGCCTTTCAGTTTTCCTCTTGTAAATCCCAAATCTGTCCCTAAAGCAGGCCATACCATCTGTCCTTTTCCCTCTCCTCTTGAATCTAAATGGTATTTGATGAATCTCCTGTCTCCTTGGCCACAGGATGCCCGCCAGAAATTCCGCTCTGTTCTGGTAGAAGCGACGGTGAAACTGGATGAACTGGTCAAGAAAATTGGCAAGGCAGTGGAGGACTCGAAGCCCTACTGGGAGGCCCGGAGGGTAGCCAGGCAGGTAAGGAGGCATGCTTACCTAGGCTTCAGATGTTTTTCTCTCTGTTGCCCTAGGAGCCACCCTTGGTACATGGTTTGTTGGCATTTGGTTTTGACTGGACCCATACTGATAACTGTATATCAAAGATACTGGTGTTCCTATTCCTCTCAGGGAGAGTTATCAGAAGGGTTCTTGTGGTTTTGGTCAGGATCCATGATGTCCTTGGTATAGGGAATACCCTGAACGAATCTGGGACTTACAGTCTTAGTGTTCTGGGGCTTGAGAAGTTAAGGGACTTGCCCAGGGCCACGGGATCATCTTTTTAAAGCTGGGAGGGTTTTTATTTGCTTTGGAATCCACTCCCTTCTTTTTGAGGAAACTTAGGCCCACTGAGGTTAAATGATTTGGCCAGGATCATGCATCCAGTATGTGTCAGAGATAGGTCTTCCAGATTTTAAAACTGGCTCTCTGACTAAAATGCGATAGGGCTTTTTCACTTTGGACTTCATTTATTTATTTATTTTCCTCTAAAGAGCATGAGCCCTTGACATGTGTAATACAAGAAAGAACTGTAACGTGGGCAGCCTTGCAGGCAGTCCTGCCACCCCCTGCCCCAGCCTTCATCACTTCTCCGTGTGTGTGTGTGTGTGTGTGTGTGTGTGTGTGTGTATGTGTGTGTGTGTCCGTGTCCATCCCTTGCTGCTATTAATAGAGCTGGAGGCATTGGCATTTGGATGACCCTGTAGTGGGTACATTTCTGTCATCCGAGCTGATGGCCTAGGCTTCCTTTACAGCTGGATCCGCTCACGCAGGCAGATAAACCTACCCCAAGCTATAAGGCTTGGGTTTTTTTCCTTTTTTTCTTAATAACTGCCTGTCAGGCAGAAAGAGGAGTGCTGCTTCTTGCATATCTCCTGTCCTCTTAATTGGGTTTGGAGTAATTAGTCACTTGACTCCCTTGACACCCAGCGGCATGTTCTCCCATCACAAGGAAGCACTCAAAGAGCTCTGGCCCCAAGTGGAGGAGGTAGTGGAAAAAAACCAGGAGAATGAGCAGTGGGGGCCGGGGGTGTGAGTCTGCACCTGTTTGTTAATTTCCTCTCCCTGTTTTCTTGGGGAAAAAATCATGCTTTATGAAATTAATAGGGGTCAGAAGGAAAATGTGACCCACCCCTTTCCATCTCTGCTTTATTTCCTCCATATCAGTTCATGCCAGTCTTACCATGATCAACAACTCTTAAGCAAATAATCATTGATCTAGGATTAGAAGGGAGCTGAGAGACCCGCTGGGCCAGGGGAATGAGGCCAAAGAAACAGGCCCAGGGAGAGTCAGTCACTTCCTCAGGGTCATACAGCTAGTGGGCACCAGAGTCAGGAGGTGAATTCCAGGACCTCCGATTTCAGAGTCTGCCATACCATGCTTGCCTCTCCCAGAGAGTAGGGGAAAATGGCAGCTTCCAGCTCGATGAAGAGGTCCCCACCCCTACGGAACATCCAAGAATTCTACCTAGGGAGAGAAGATGAACACGGGTGAATAGTGGTGTTTGCTTTGGAATAAGGCTACCCGGGGCTTTCTGACTTCTTTTCTTCTCTGTTTCCCCCCCCACCCCCCAGGTACATTTTGCATTTTCAGAATGTTCCATTAAGACCCAAACCAATAGGTGTTGGGAACCCTTGGAAAGTTCACCTTGTCCAAGTTGTGCTAATTTGAAATTGTAGGCTAGAACGCTAGACCCACTCGCCTAGATTCTACCCTGTGGCTCCTAGACAGCAGAGTAGATTGAGTGCTAGAAGACTTACGTTTGAACAGTTTTCTCATTTGTACAATTAAAGGGTTGAACATGATGGTCAATAAAGTCCCTTATCTGTAGAATGAGGGGGGCTGTACATCAGCATCCCGTGATGCTCTCTTCTCTCCCAAATGTCTTTCTTCCAGCTCACCTTCTTTGGGTCTCTTTACAGCTGTAGATTTCCACGCAGTGAAAGTTTCTGTTGACTTTTGGCAAAAGACCTTGAGGTGACTTGAATGGAGTCCATTCTGTTTCTTAAGTCCCTTGCCTTAATTGAAGGAGGGGTGGGGTGGAGGGAAGAGATGCCAGGCACCCAAAAGACCGGCTTCTCAGACGAGTACGTCAACTGTTTGCTGCCGAGTCGCTGACCAAAGGAAGCTCCATTATGTCTGGTGACCTCTGGGAAAGCCGTGTAAAACCAGAAGCATCTTAGGGCTTTCCCTGAGTGTAGACCCTCTGTGTACTCAAAGTGATGTTTTAAGGACAGAAATGGGGAAGGGGTGTAGTGAGCCACTGAAATGTCCACAGAGGAAGTTTGAGGGCAGAAGGGGAAGTGGATTGAGCCACTGAAATATTTGCAAGCTTGGGTTGGGAGCACTCTGGGGAAAAGTTGAAGGAACTGGGATTGGTTAAGGTGGAAAAGGGAAAAACCAAGGAATGATTTAGTGGTGATAATGGGCTCTATCGTGGATAAAGGACGTCACTGGAGAGCCCTGTGGCCAGAAGACTCACGGAAAGGGAAGAGTGAGGCGTGGCTGGTGAGACTATGTGTAGGTCTCATTGTTATCACCATAGTGTTGGGACCAGCCTGTTGGATGGACTCCTTCAGGAAGGAATTACCTAGAAGACATGGGCAAGAGGTGCCTCGGAGGGTCCACATGGATGGGGAGGGGGGCATCTAGCTTGAGATCTCAGAGCCATCGAGCCTTGACCCTCCCAGCTATTCTCCATGACACCCCAAGAAAATAAAAGCAGGAGGAGATCGGACCTGGGCCAAGAGATTGAACTGTGCAGTTCTGGTTTTCTGAAGGTCTTTAAGAAGGGAATAGACGGTTGCCAGCCTGGGATGACATAAACAGGGCCCTGCCAATAAACTTATTAAATCCTTGTGTTCACCTCCATGAATGCTCTAATCCATCCCCTGGCCTGACGTGGCAGTTCATAGTTTTGATAGTATCTGGCCACTATACTGAGATCTCAGCCAAGGCCCTGCTGTGTAGGGGACAGGACTCTGAATTTGGAGTCAGACGTCCTGGGTTTAAATCCTGCCTCTGTCCTTTCTGATTTGTGTGACCTTGGGTAAATCACTCACCTTCCGTGGGCCTCAGTTTCTTCCTCTGTTAAAATGAGGGAATTATACTAGATGACCTCCAAGGTCCCTTCTTGATCCAAATCGATGCTTTGGGGGACAATGACACCAGTGAATAAATGCATTCCAGTTCATACTCATGTTCTCTTGTAGATTGGGTAAGTGTCACCCCCATTTCCCAGATAGAGAAATCAAGGCCCAACAAGGCTGAGTGGCTTGTCCAGGGCCATGAAGCCAGTACAGGATGGATGTGATACTAGAACCCAGGGCTTCTGGTGATCCTCCTGTTCCTCCCCATTGGGTGGGAGTTATTCATGTGCCCTTCTGGGGAGCCTTAGTCCCCATTGTAGAATATGGTTTTTTACATGCTTGGAGGAAACGCTATATTTCAGTTAGAGGTTGGTGAAAATAAAGATGTGATTTTATTTCATCCCATCCATGGGCCCTGCTGTGGTGCTAAGATACCTTCTTCCCCAGTTTTGTGGCCATCCACCGTCCTAGGACAACTCCAGCGTTTGCCCCCTTTGCTAATGTATCCAGGGATCATCTCCCGTTTGGGGCCTTGTGGCAGGACAGGGCAGGGAACAGGCTGGACAGGCCCTGTTTTCATTTTCTTTTCCTGTGAGTGCCCATAAATCCACCTGTCTCGGAGCTGGCCAGACTGGCTGTCGCCTTCTGTGAAGTGTGACGTCCCTCTCCCCCGACCCTCCAGATTACCTCTGAACGTGGCCGAGGCAGAGGGAGCTGGAAAGGAGGCGGTGCCTGCCAAGCCGGAGACAATGAACAGAGACAGTGGCGGGTCCTCTCCTTCCTCCCTCTCCCCCCTCGACCCCTTGTTCTCTGCTGGCAGCAATGATTTGATGATTACTAAATGTAATTGGAAAGCAAATGAGCCATCTGGCTTAATGAGATGGATTTCAGGGGGCCAAGAATGACTCACCTTTAACTGGCAGCAAGCATGATGGAGGGAAATCCTGCCCTGCCCTGCCCTCCTCCTCCTCTTGCTAGGAGCAGCTCTCAGAGAAGGGAGACAGATGAGCCCCATGCCCTTCTGTCTCCTTGACAGCCCAGGAAGAGAGTGAGCGATGTCCAGGGCGGAGATGGATCCCAGTGACCTCCCGGCCCTTGGTGCCGGGGCCGCATTGTCTCCATTTCCTGCCGTGGGAGGGTGGCCGAGGAAATAGGAGGCGGCTTGTGTCAGGGGAGGGGGGGAGCATGAATGCCCCGACTGATCTTTCGAGGGCTTGGGGGGCAGCCTTCTTGGCAGGCTCCCAGGGGGATGCATCTCCCTTCTGTCTCCTGGCAGATGGGGTGTACGCTTCACCCCATCCCCCTCTGTCCTGGGCTGGTGCCCACGGGGCTTCTGGTTCCTTTCCACACCAGCCTTCCCCTTTGTGGTGCTGCCGTAAGTGTCCTGGAGACAGACTCCAAATCCGGGCCCACTGAGGACCTTCCTTAGCCAGCCCTCTTACTGCTGTGCTCCTCCAGCTCAGAGCACGGTGCCCGATGCCTAGGAGGTGCTTACTGTTTGCTGACCGAGTCTGTGATTCCATACTCTCAATGAAGTAGAAAGGGCATTGAATGAAGAGGCAGAAGATCTGGGTTCAGATCCTGGCTTTCCCACTTCCTAGCACTTTGACTATGGCGAGTTCTCTCTCTAAGCCTCAGTTTCCTCATATGTAAAATAGAAATAAAAAATAATCTTCAGTCTCCTATTCAATGGTTGTTGTGAGAATTCTGTGTGTGTGTGTGTGTGTTGGTGCATGTGCACACACGTGTGCATAGAGATTGGATTGATGCACTTTCCACATTGCCGGGCACATACTCCCAGGCTCCATTGGGAGGGTCACATCTCTCACTTCTTCCTGTGATGATGAGGCGCTTTGCTTGGGGTTACTCATCGAATCAGTCAGTAGCCACCCTGCATCCAGAGACAAAAAGTGGTCCCAGCCCACATGGACCCGATGGTCTATCGGGTGAAACCCCCCCAGAAGGAAACACAAAGTAATTTGGGATGTGGGGTGCTAGTAGAGGCGGGGTCAGGAAAGTCTGGTATGAAAGGTGCTGCGCCTGTTCATTTTCTGCTATTCTCATTGGCCATCACCAGGTATACATTTTCCCATAGTTCTTTGTCTGTTAGAAAATCATGCTTAAGATGCTCTTGTTGCTGTAGTTCTTCCCCAAATATATCCTGCACTTTCTTGCCTTTTTTATTTTTTGGAAGCAGTCAGGGTTAAGTGACTTGGCTAGGGTCACAGAGTGAGTTGTCTGAGGTTGGATCTGAACTTGCATCCTCCCTGCTCCAGGGTTGGTACTCTTGTCCACTGTGCCACCTGGCCATCCCCCTTTCTTGCCTTTATGCTTTTGCTCCTGCTGTTTCCTCTATCCAGAATACTCTCTCTCCATCTCCAGGTCTTCCCTATCCTTCAAGGATAAAATGCCTTCTATTTTGTGCATGATAATAATAGCAGTTCACCCTGATGTAGAATTTGTCAGTTTAGAGAATGCTTTCCTCACAAGAATCCTAGGAAGTAATACAGTTATTATCCTAATAATATGATCCTAAAATGATCCTAATTTTATAGATGAGGAAACTGAGGCTAGGAGAGATGATGTGATGGACCCAAGGTCACACACACAGTTCATAGGGATGAACCTTGAGCCCAGGTATTTCAGCTCCAGGTCTAGGATCCTAGACCAAATGGCCTTTGCCGATCCCTCTAAGATGTAAGGGGACTGATTCTTGGCTGAATTCCCTCGTCTCCTGCCCCGGAGCCAAGGCTGCCCCCACCATAGGTCTTATTACTGCCAGGCTTTGGTCTCATGTGCTCTGCAGTTGACAAATCAGCCAAAAAGCTTTTAGTGAGTATTTACTATGTGTCATAATGGCCAGCCTGGAGTCAGAGAGACTCCTCTGCATGAGGTCAAATCTTGCCTCAGACACTTAACTAGCTGGGTGACTCTGGGTAAGTCACTGAACCCTGTCTGCCTCAGTTTCCTCATCTCTAAAATGAGCTGGAGAAGGAAATGGCAAAACACTCCAGTATGTCTGCCAAGAAAACCCCAAATGGGGTCATGGAGTCAGACACGACTGAAAACCGTTGAACAATAATGTGTGTATACACACACACACACACACACACACACACAATTATGGTCACTATGCCTGTTTAATTTCTGCTGCTCTCACTGGCCATCACTATGTATAAATTTTTCCATATTTATTTGCATACTTTACATTCTGGGTTGACTTGAGGTCACTCAAAGGCCAATGGAGAGATGTGTGGTGGGCCCCAAAATGGCGGAGGATATTAGTGAGAGGGATGACCAGAAAAGAAGGTGGGTTGCTCACATAGCAAAACCAAAGAGACGGCAGTGGGACCATGTCAAGTGTCAAGAAGGCTCTTAGAACACTGGGCTGGAGGGTGAGAAGGTGTGGCAGGTGGGCTGTGTAGCCTATACTGCTGGAAGATGTACCACGACTGACTGATGCACTGAAGTACATTTTTCCCAATTTGATCAGGCATCTCTCTTCTGATTTGAAAATGGGCTTTTTTGGGCTGTTATTTATTTCCATTTTTTTTTTCAGTTAAGAAACATTTATTTTCTTTCCTCCTTCCTTCCTTTTTCTCCCTCCCTGTCTGTTCATTAGGGCTATTTTTATCCAGCTCGGGTGCTTTAATGACTTGCCCTTATTTTGTTCTAGGAATTTTAATTTTTGATTGGACTATGAGATAGGGGGATGTGGCATGCATGATGGGGTGGAGTTGGGGAAGAGAACCAGCATTTATGAAGCACCTGCTGTATGCCAGTCACTGTGTCCCCTGTGAATCAGATCAATTCCTCTTCTATTTCTTCTAGTCTTAGAGAGTTTTCTGGGGTGCTACAAGCCTAAGTGAGAGGCCCAAGGATCACTTGAATATAGACAACTTTCCTGACTGTGATTCAGGCTCTTTATCCACCCACATGCCTAAGTGTCTCTTCCCTGGACAGGAACACCTGCCTTCAGTGTCTAGAATCAGGGCTTGCACTCCCTTTGAAAGGGCTGGAGAGACAAGGACAATTAAGCATTTGTTTAAGTGCCTAATGGAGCAGCTAGGTGCCCCTGTGGAGAGAGCTCTGGGCCTGAAGTTGGGAGGACCTGAGTTCAAATTTCACTTCAGACACTAGCTGTGTGACCCTGGGCAAGTCATGTAACCCCATTTATCTTTTTTGTTTGTTTGTTTTTAGTGAGGCAATTGGGGTTAAGTGACTTGCCCAGGGTCACACAGCTAGTAAGTGTTAAGTGTCTGAGGCCGGATTTGAACTCAGGTACTCCTGACTCCAGGGCCAGTGCTCTATCCACTGTGCCACCTAGCTGCCCCAACCCCATTTATCTTAAACATCCAGGGCTATCTCCAGTTGTCCTAGTGTATATCTTGCCACTGGACACAGATGGCTCTGGAGGAGGGAGTGAGGCTGGTAACAAGTCATGACATCACCCCAATGTCATGGTCCTCTTCAAGAACAAAGGACAACAAGAAGTGACTAATATGATGGGGGTGGAGTTTGGGAAGGGAACAGACATTTATTAAGCACCAACTGTGTGCCTCTCACTGTTGTAAGCATTTTACAGATATCTCATTTGAGCCTCACAAGAACCTGTTGTTACAGTTGAAGAACTGAGGCAGACAGGTGAATTGATTTACCCAGATCACACAGCAAGTAACTGCCTGAGGCAGAGTCTTCCTGACCCGGGCCCAGCTGTAACACCCAGCTGCCTAATATAATAGGCACAGGTAAGGGTGGGGGGTCATACAAAGATGGAAGTGAAGCAGTCCCAGCCCTCAAGGAGTGGACATTCTGCTGGGAGGATACAATGGTGCGGGCTCCTTGAGGGCAGGAGACTATCTCTTGTTTCTTTTTGTATCCCTAGCACTTAGCACAGTGCCTGGTATGTAGTAGGTGCCTAATAAATGCTTACCAACTGACTGAAAAATATATCCACAGTAAAAAAGACAGGGTGTCCCCAAATGAAGCATTAAATCTTTTGGGACATCCTGTATAAAGAGACTTGAGGGGTGGAGAGAGAATGCCAACCATGGGAGGCACCAGCAATGGCATGACAGAGGAGGTGGGCACTCCGGGAAGAAGTCGGGGCAACCTGTTTCCCTGGAGCATAGAAAACAGGCTTCTTTGAACCGAGAACTCTGAGTACTTAATAATCCTCCTTCTTCACAGCTGCCTTTGTTCCGGATCTTCTGGGATTTATTTTTAATGTTCTAATTATTTTAAAAAGTTTTATTGGTGTTGTTTTTAGACACCCTCCTCCCATCTTCAAACCATGTAGTATGTCTTCTCTTTCACAAATAAGGACAGCTAGCCCATACCAGATGAGCCTAGTGATTATGTCTTATCAATATATACAGAGTTTTGCACCCATAGCCCCCCACCTCTCCAGTGAAAAGAAGGCAGCGTATTTCTTCATTGTTTCTCCAGGGCCAACATTAGTCCCCAGAGCTATATGGCCTCTTGCTTCATACTCTCACGGTCTCCGTTGATGTTACTGTATAGACTGTTTTCCTGATTCTGCTTACTTCCCCTGGATCAGTTTTCCCATGGTTCTCTTGGAATCCCCTCAGGTTTGGTGTTTCCTTACTCTCCTGGAGGTTTAGTCCTCCCTTCATCACTGATCCCCTCTGTACAGCATCCTTTTCGTTGATGCCACCGAAGGCCTCCCATTGCAGTGGTTTTTCTTCCCGTCTTCCTCCTTCTGAGATTATTTGAGGTGAGTGATGTCCCTCTGGGCCCTTATGTGGCACTGCTCTGGGATGCCCTGGGGCTTGGGCTTGTCAGAGACAAGACCTAAGAAAGGGGACAGGGCTCTTGGCTGGGTGTCCTAAGACTACCTTCTGCTCTGGAGGTGGGAGATAGCAGTGAAGGGACAGCATTTTGTAGATGCGGTGTCTCCCATTGGCTGTCTGTCCAGGCTTGTTGGCTCTTTGTGCAGGAGTATGTGTGTGTGTGTGAGGCTGAATATGTTCTCTCTGCCTGTCAAGGGGTGAGGTGGGGTCTGGTCTAGTTAATAGTGAAGCTCACAGATGTATTTGGCTGTTATAATAACAATAGCTAACATTTCTATAGCACCTACTATGTACTAAAGATCTCATTCGATCCTCACAACCACTCTGGGAGGTGGGTGCTATTATTAGCCCCATTTTACAGATGAGGCAGACAATGGTTAAGTGATTTGTCCAGGATCACAAGCTAGTAAGTCTTCCTCACTGAGTTCTAGCTGCTATGCCACCTAGCCCCTACATTATCTCCTTTGATTAAGTTTTCTGAGGGCATGGATTCTCCCTCCCTTCCTTCCTTCCTCCCTCCCTCTCCTTTCTCTCTTTCAGGGCAGTGAGGGTTAAGTGACTTGCCCAGGGTCACACAGCTAGTAAGTGTCCAGTGTCTGAGGCCGGATTTGAACTCAGATCCTCCTGAATCCAGGGCTGGTGCTTTATCCACTGCGCCACCTAGCTGCTCTCTTTTTCTTTTTTGTCTGTATCTGTATCCCCAGCAC
Source organism: Dromiciops gliroides (assembly GCF_019393635.1). Classification (NCBI taxonomy): domain Eukaryota; kingdom Metazoa; phylum Chordata; class Mammalia; order Microbiotheria; family Microbiotheriidae; genus Dromiciops; species Dromiciops gliroides. Next base: position 38,210,935 of record NC_057865.1, read on the forward strand.
CTGGCTCAGAGTAGGTGTTTGATTCAGGTTCACTGATTGATGTGACATCTCTCCACGCCCGCCCCTCCCCCATCATAGTTATTAGGAGGACAGACAGGATGTGAGCTTTTATTCCGGTTCTCAAATGAAGCGATTCAACTCTTTTGTCCTGTTTTAAAAATACTATTGATTTTCAGTTAAAGGATTGAATACGAAATGGATTTTTCCTTCTTCCCCCCTCCCAATACAATTGATTGGATCGTTTAATTTCTTAGTGAGGAAACATTGAGAGTTGAGGTTATATATCTTAGCAGCCTCTCTCTTTGCCAGGCGTTCCACGTAATAAATATCTATAATAAATAAATAATACCTAGAAATTTCTTTCCAGGTTATAAATATCCTGGAATAGAACTGGCCCACGGGAGAATTTTGAAATAGAGTTTGCCTTTAGCACCCATAACCTTTTCTTTCCCTGACTGTTTCACCCTTGGGGGTGTCCTCAAGTACCTGGCTTGATTTTGAAGAATGAATGGATAGAATGAGAGTCAGTCTGATCTAATGCCTAGAGAGCTAGGTTCAGGGCCCTCTGACACAGGCTGTGTGACTAGGGACAAGTCATGTATGTTCCGAGGGTGGTAGGCAACTCTATGACAGTGAGTTTCAAAAGTGGGTGCTCATGGGATGTCAGAAAGACCCGAGTTCAAATCTGACCTCAGGGACTTACTAGCTGTGTGACCCTGGGCAAGTCACTGAATCCTGCTTGCCTCAGTTTCCTCATGTGTAAAATGAGCTGGAGAAGGAAATGGCAAACCACTTTGGCATCCTTGCCAAGAAAATCCTAAATGGGATCCCAAAGAGTTGGACATGACTCAACAAAAACAACACCAACAACAAATTAAGTTTTCTTGGGAATTCCTTACACGATGAAATCTCAGTCTTATTAGACAAGGAAACAATGAGTAGGTGAATATTAAACCAGGTGGTGCGGCTGTGACATTTCGAGGTGGGGGTCAGACCATGAAAACCAAGGAGTTAGAGGTCTTTGATCAGGACTCTTCCTTTCTCTGGCTTTTTCCAGGGTTTTAGGGTTGAAGGCTGTAAGGTGTGGTTAGGGCAGGTAGGCATTCTGCAGAGTATAAGCCAGGTGCTCTAGCAGTGCTTGGTAATTAGAGATGTTCTAGCCCTTCCTCTGTCTTCAGAGCCAGCACCTACAAATGAGACTCAATTTTGTGCTCAAAATCCTTGAGAAAAATGTGGCATAGTAACAAGGTCACTGGGTCTGGAGTCCAAGAACCTGGGGTAAAGTCCTCCCTCTGACACTGACTGTGTGACCTTAAGCAAGTCGCTGAAATTCCTTGGGCTTCAGTTTCCTCCTTTGTAAAATGAGGGTTATTGGGATTCTATGGCCTCTGAACCTTCTTCCAATCCTGGGTATTTGATGCTATGACATTCCATATCTTCTTTTTTGTTTGTTTGTTTTTTGTTTTTTGGTGAGGCAATTGGGGTTAAGTGACTTGCCCAGGGTCACACAGCTAGTGTTAAGTGTCTGAGGCTGGATTTGAACTCATGTCCTCCTGACTCCAGGGATGGTGATCTATTCACTGCGCCACCTAGCTGCCCCATTCCATAGCTTCTTTAGAGAAATCCAGATGTTCTAATATTCCTAGAACGATCTTTGATATGCAGAAATCTTTCCCCAACTTGTCCATTCTCATACTTTTTTCAACTAAAAGAGACTCTACAGATAGTTTAATTCAACCTCTCATTTTGGGGTGAGGAAATACAGAGACCTAGAGAGACCTGTTTGAAGATACATAGCTAACTAGTAAGTGACTAATCTAGGACTTAAGCTTGCGTCTTTTCCCATTTCATCACAATAAATGTAAGAGAGCCCACAATATTCCTTTGAAGTCTATAATTAAGTGAACCCTAAAGTAAGACTCAAAATCTATTATCTGTATTTTACAGATGAAGAAACTGAGCCTTCTCTTTTTTTTTTTGCGGGGCAATGGGGGTTAAGTGACTTGCCCAGGGTCACACAGCTAGTGAGTGTTAAGTGTCTGAGGCCGGATTTGAACTCGGGTACTCCTGAATCCAGGGCTGGTGCTTTATTCACTGCGCCACCTAGCTGCCCCCTGAGCCTTCTCTTTATCAGGCTAAATGAGCCTAGTTCCCTTGGACTTAGTTCCTTGGTTTTAATCTCAGTATTGTGATTCTCTTTGGGAGAAATTCCTCTATGAACCACCGCCCAATTCTTTACTTTGCCTTTTTTACATTGTGGAATCCAGCACTGAACACTCCTGAAGTTGTTATGAGTATTTATTTTCTACTGTTCACTTAGGAAAAGATCTGGGTTTAAATATCTTTCAAAAGAGACACTACTAGTATTTCTGTAGTGCTTTATGATTTACAAAGAGTTTTACATCTCATTAAATCCTCACGAAAACCCTGGGAAGAGGTAGGTCCTATTATTTTCATTTGAAGAGGGAGAAACTGAGGCTGAGAGAGATTATACATCTTGCCCAGGGTCATACAGCTAGTAAGTGTCTGAGACTGGATTTGAATTCATGTGTTCCTGTTTTCTTACACCTATTCTACTAGCTCTATATGCATTCTATAAAGCCCCCTTTCCAGGAATACATCAAAGACTTTTTACCTCTTCCCTTTAAAAAAGGAGAAAATTTGAAATACTAAGAAACCCCTTTTTCACCACTGGATCTCCTGGTGTTCTTTTAGGGCCAGGTTAGTTTATGTTTCAGGAAAAGGGTTTTTTCAAATTCTGTCCCCGCCCCCCCCCCTTGGGAATGCCTCTAGGGCTGTATTTTTGGAAAGAGAATGCTTGGGTGATGATGGAGGCATGCTTCTTTGTGGTCTGTCATTGTCAGAACAGAGACAGAGAACACTGCCCTACTCCGAATCCTATCATGGTGTCATGAACGGAGTACTGGCCCCAGAGCCGTTTAACCTCTAGATGAAATCTAAGATCTCTTCTAACACTATGATCCTATGATCACTTGACCTTGTGACCTTGGGCAAATGACTTTTCCTTCCTGAGCCTCAGTTTCCTCATCTCTAAAATAAGGAGATTAGAGCAGATGACTTCTGACTTCCCTTCTTTCTCCAAATTTATGATTCTGTGATCCTAAGGCTGCCATAAGCAATAAAATGGTTATTTCATCTATTGTGGCCTTGCTGTTTATTGAATAGAGTGTGGGTTGGGAAACTTGAGTAATGAGCACATTATAATTAGGGTGGACATGTGGCCTCAAAACCAAGCCCCAAAGTCCCCAGAGGTGTTTGTTGCATTTCTCACCTCTCACTTGGCGTCTAGATTGGAACTTAGGTCTGCTGTGCATAAGTGGTGACCTTTGGTGCCTGAGATGTAAAGGAGAAACTTTGTCCTTTTCGTTTTCCTATTTTTTTTTTTTACCTCCTGGGAGCAAGAGAAAATGTGAATGCATACTTTGTCTGTGACATGCTAATCACTCATTTAGCAAATGTTGAATACCTAGTCTGTGTGTATGTGTGATCTGAATGTATCCCTCACTATGGTAGGCCCAGTAGGAGATCCAGAAATTTATAAGACATAGCTCCCCTCCACTCCATTCCTCCCACACTCACAGAGTTTGTAACCTCTCTTGTGGGGATGTAATATAATCCAGTGTTTGCTGCCACTAGCTAGTACTCTTCTCTGAGCCTGGAGTAGCAGGTGCTTTGGAAATTGCCTGAGAAACCCAGTTTGTTCTAGGTATGGTATAAGGAGAGGAAAAGCGTCTTAGAAATCTTGACTGGCAGCGAAAATTCTTGCAGACCTAGTATTTGTATTATTGGGTCAAAAGACACGCACAGTTTAATGACTTTTTGGGTATGGCTTCAAATTGTTTTCCAGAATGGCTGGACCAAATTCACAGCATCTCCAGCAGTATTTTTCCCACAGCCCCTCCCAACATTTGTCATTTTCCTTTTCCCTCACTTCACTTTGACAACATGATAGGTGTGAGGTGGAGTCTCAGATTTGCTTTCATTTGAATCTCACTAATTACTGGGGGTCTGGAGCATTTTTGTGTAGGGCTGTTGCTAGCTTGGTTTTCTTTCTTAGAAAACTGCGTGTTCGTACCCTTTGCCCTTGTTTATATCCTTTTATCAACTGAAGGAATGGCTCTATTCTCATGAATTTGAATCAGTTCCTTACAAATCTTGGTCATGAGACCTTTATCAGAGAAATACTGCAAAGATCGCCCCCTCCCCACTACCTGCTTCTCTTAATTTTAGTTGCATTGGTTTTGCTCATGCCAAAAAGTCCTTCCCAGCTCTCTGGGGCCTCTGTGTCTTCCTTAATGGTGAAGAAGGGTAGGAATGACCTCCTTCGCTTATTACCCTGAGCAGGTAGAAAGTGGGATGGACTCTGGTGGGTCAGAATGGCCTCCTTGGGTTGATTTTTTCCATGTACTTTTGCCCTCATAGGCAGCCATCCTTGGCCAGAGCCCATCAGAATCAGTCATCTCTGCTGACAGCAGCCTGTGCCCCGGATTGCAACAGAAGCCCAGGCTTTTGAACATGCAGTACTGACTGGGGACATATTTTGTTCTGCAAGCTTTCTTTTTTACTGAGGACTCATTTCCATTAATGCTGCTTGGCACTGAATTGTGTGTGTGTATATGTGAGTATGAGCAGGAGGGAGAGAGAGAATGAAAGATGACCTTTATAAATATGTTAGGTTACTGTAGGTCATTGTGGCAGTGACAGGAGACAGCTTTGGGGGGGAAGATTTGGCTGTCCAATGAAGTAGGTCCCCATTTCACTGTGAACAGAAGGCGTCAAATGTCACAGAAGGCCGGGCTTGGGAAAATGAAGTTGGGGACAGGGAATCAGAGTAAGTGATAGAAGGGGGAAGCAAGAACTATTTCTGACTGGTGCCTGGAATAGCTCCTCTTTCCAAGTGAAAGTTAATAAATCAACAAATATATATTGAATGATGCCTGCTAAAAATAACAGCCGACATTTATATGGCATTTTTAGGTTTGTGAAGCGCTTAACCTGTGTTGCTTCCTTTAATCTTCACATTACAGATTTTCTCTCCTTTGATTGAGGGAAGTGTGCTATAGTGTTACCCCCATTTTATGCATGAGGAAACTGAGGCTCAGAACTGAAGCGACTTGCTGATAATCACCTATCTAATAAGTGTCAGAGGTGGGATCTGAACTCAGATTTTCTTGACTTTAAGTCCAGTTTCTACTTTGACATACTATAATCTCTACTATGTGCAGGGCAATGTGGAAAATACAGATGAATGAATGAAGAAACTTTTATTAAGCTTTTGCCATGTACTGGCACTAAGGCAAGTGCTGGTTATACCTACCCATCTATATATGATATTCACACACAATCATATAGATATGTGTGTATATATAGAGAGAGAGGCGGGGAGAGAGGGAAAGGGGGTGAGGGCGAGAGGGGGAGGGGGAGAGAGGTAGATACAGAGGAGAAAGAGAGATAGACAGAGAGACAGAGAAGGAGAGGGAGAGAGAGACAGTCTCTGTGCTCAAAGAGTTTAGAATCTAATGGGGGAAGGCACATATATTTGCGGGTGAGGACCTTTACCAGGGAAGGGAGTTTTGATCATGTGAGTTTCAGAGATGGCAAGTTGATTTACAGGACAGCTGATTGGTATATAGTAAACAATGGTAATATTAATTTTGTTATTGTGTCCCAGGGAAAGAGATAGAAGGACAGGGTGACTGAGGAGGTGTGGCATGAAGATAGTGAGATAATCTAAGATGGTTAAGTTTCAGTCCTGGTCTACATGACACTTTTTGACATGATGACAAAGACTAGACAAATGCACATGAAAATTTAAATGGCCATATGCAAACTGAATGACAGGAAAAACAAAAAATGAATATATATATATGTGTGTGTGTGTGTGTGTGTGTGTGTGTGTGTACACGTATGCATATGAAACATAAGACAATCCACAGCAATAAGCAATGATGGTTAGATTATCTTGTATTTATAGTTTTATATTTTATATTTCACATAAACATCTCATTAAGGGGTTGGCTGTCTATTCCCAGTGAGGAGTATGGATTCTGTAGCACATAGGGGCTCTGAGATCACCTTCCTTAGCCCACGTTTCCTGGTTGGTCAGGTTCCTAGAGCAAAACTGCTATACCATCTCCCCTCAGAATTCTAGGGTTCCTATGAGGAGCAGTGAATATTCTGACACTATCATCTCAAGCCCCCAGCCAGCGAATTCTTCACATTATCAATGAACTAGTTATCTCTTTAGTGTCATCTAGCTGATATATCCTCAATACCAATGATTAATTGATATCAATTACCTTTTGTAAAAGGGATACTTACTGAGAAGATAGAGCAAGAACAGAAGTATAAACACATTCCTCTGAACCACCTTAGTCCTTGGGAAGAGTGAGTGCAAACTTAAAGTCGGTTGTTTCTATCTCAGTATTCATTTAGCCAAGAGATGGGGAGAAGAAGCAAGGGTGCCGTGCTCAGTCAGGGTTCCATGAAGAGGTTGCTGGTGCTACTCTTCTCCCCACCCTGAGGCTTATAGAAGTTCTTGCCTCGGGCACAACCAGGAAAGAGAGGGATCAAGTCTGTCCCTTGTAGACTTTTCCGGGCACATACAGCCCCCAATTCAGAGGCTTTTCTCACTTTATAGTTAGTGAACAGGAAACAGAGAATACCTGAAAATCCTCTGAAATGAGGACAGGACCCCCCTCCATTAGATGTCATGATCTGCTTCCAGGGGCAGACTTGTCTAGCACAAGTTGGAAGCAGGTAGAGACTGTCTCATATGCTCTAAGAACTGGGATCTTGGGGCAGCTAGGTGGCGCAGTGGATAGAGTACCGGCCCTGGAGTCAGGAGTACCTGAGTTCAAATTTGACCTCAGACACTTAACACTTACTAGCTGTGTGATCCTGGGCAAGTCACTTAACCCCAATTGCCTCACTAAAAAAAAAAAAAAAAAGAACTGGGATCTCATTGGTCAGCCCCTCATTACAACAGTAAATGCTTGAGTTGGGAGGAGGAGTGATCTAGAAGTATCTGTATTATAGGCCATCCGTTTTGGGCAGGAACTGGTTATACTCCATCCATATTTACTTGGTGTCCAAGAATGGGATTTGGAGATCTGTCGGCGGCCTAAAATAAACTAATAAAATTAGCTCTTTGCCAGTGATGGAGGGTACTCAATGAGGGCTAGTGAGGATGTATTTGTCTGGAGTCTTGCAAATCTAATCAAAAGAACTACAGACACAAAGGAGGAAGAAGGGAGAAAACTGCTTCCTGTATCCATCAGTTATATACTATAGAGAATAGTTCCATCGCATGAACAGTACCAATTGACAAACCCAGAAGTTCTCAAGAGAGAAAATCTTAAAAGTGCTTAGTAAAGCCCACAACCTCAAATGGCTATGGATAAATGCACAGACTATGGGCAATAATCAAGGAGGCAAATTCAACCTTAGAGTTATGAGTGAGACTCAGTGGAATTAATCAATGAAACTTTTTTTTTGGTGAGGCAATTGGGGTTAAGTGACTTGTCCAGGGTCACACAGCCAGTAAGTGTTAAGTGTCTGAGGCTGGATTTGAACTCAGGTCTTCCCGACTCCAGGGCCGGTGCTCTATCCACTTCGCCATCTAGCTGCCCCAATGAAACTTTTTAAAGCATCTACTATATGTCAGGTACTGGGTGGGTGGGGTACAAAGAGAGGCAAAAGACAGTTCCTGACCTATATGGCTCTGGATGGGTATAAAATTGGGGGACTAGGGGTTGGGAAAAAAGAGCTAGTGCTATATATTATGAATATACATTCATTTGTGGAAATCCCGGAACAGGTATTATAGAAGAAAAGAAACATGGTGGGGGGCAGCTAGGTGGCACAGTGGATAGAGCACTGGCCCTGGAGTCAGGAGTACCTGAGTTCAAATCTGGCCTCAGACACTTAACACTTACTAGCTGTGTGACCCTGGGCAAGTCACTTAACCCTAATTGCCTCACTTAAAAAAAAAAAAAGAAAAAGAAACATGGTGGAAGTTATTTAGGTGAAGATCAGTGGAGGCTGAATGAGAAATTATTTTGTCATGGGAGCATATTACAGACCCTTGGTCAGAAAGAGGAAATAAGGTGGAAATTTGGGAATTAGATTGTAAAGCTGGCAGAGAGGCCACATACAATTAGTGATGGGAGACTGACTATATGGATATGTTTAACTCATTTAATCTTAATTAAATTAATATGTTTATTCATTATAAATTCTCCCTTTGCTAAAAAGTAAGGCAGCTAGTAATTTCTGAACTAGCCTAAATGATAATTTTATCTTGAAAAATGTTGAGGATCCAAAGGATGGGTCAGGGTGTAGGATTCTATTCTGGATCTGATTCTCTCCAATAGGGAGGAATTGGTTGCTGGGGGTGGGAATGATGAATATTTTGAGGGGGGCAGTGGTTGCTCCCTCTTAGAGTTTGTCATAGAGAAGGAGGGTAAAAGTGGGCAGAATGTGACATATTCAGAGGAATGAGAGACTCTCTCGAGCTAAAATTCTCCAGGAGGAAGTGGAAGCTCCCAGGAATGGAATTCTGAACTCACAAAGAATTCCAATGAGAAGGAAAAAAGGGCTATTGTTTGAAGAGACGTATATGGGTACCCAAGACACTCAGGTGGTGTAGATTCCTGGACTTGGAACAGGAAGACCTGAATTCTAATCCTACTTCATACACTCATTAGCTGTATGGCCCTGGGCAAAGTCACTCTCTTATCCCGTTTTACAAAAGAGGGGAAAATGAGGCTAAGAACAGCACCTACCTTTCGCAAGTTTGTTGCAAGGCTCAAATGAGATCATCTATATAAAATGTTTCACAAAGCTTAAAGGGCTATATAAATGCTAGGTATCACTAGTACTTAGCAGAGTGCCTGGCACATAGTAGGAACTTAATAAATGTTTATTGATCAATCATCATCATTATTATCAATCAGTTACTGTAATTTTAAAAAAATGTACAGAAGGTGATGGAAACAAGGGCAGGTTCCAGAGGATCAATCAATCAGCAAGCATATATCAAGTACCTACTGTGTTCCAGACACTGGGGATACAAATACAAAGAATGAAATGCTCCTGATCTCAGGGAGCTTCCAGTCTAATAGGAGACAAGTATGAAAGAGTAGCCCTAAGTACTGTAAGAACAGCACCAGGATGACCAGAACTCAGGATGACCTGAGGTTAGTGAGGAAAGCTAAGGACAAACCTTCTGATTTTTGCTCTGTTGGGGGAAAGAGAAGGCTCACACACTGCTCGGGGTGAAGGAGACAAGGGTCGCTGATGCCTGGGAGAAGGTGTGGCTGCCGGATCTGCATTTTTGCTTCTGTTTTCTTGGCTGAGGAGAATGACACTGTCTGGAAATGACAGGACAGAAATGACTAACTGGGAGCTGATGCCCAGGATAAGTTAGGAGAGAAGCGAGGGCACGCCTAGTTGACCTTGATGAGGTTAGTCACCTGACACAGATGGGGTGCTCAGAGGAGTAATTAATGCTTGTGATTCCTAAGCCGCTGTTGGGGATATTCAGCAGATTTTGGCTCTAGGGAGAGAGCAGGGGAAGGGCAAATGTTGTTCCCATTTTCAAAATAGAGAAGAGGATAGAACCTGAAAACTATCGATAGGGCAGTGAACCTGACCTTTATCACCAGGAAAATCCATGCATATATCTTTTTTATAATATATGCATCTTAAAAATGTTTTATTGATATCATTTGTTCCTTTTTTTTTTGAGGGGTAGTGAGTGTTAAGTGACTTGCCCAAGGTCACACAGCTAGTAAGTGTCAAGTGTCTGAGGTCCAGATTTGAACTCAGGTCCTCCTGAATCCAGGGCCCCAGTGCTTTATCCACTGTGCCACCTAGCTGCCCCCAATGTAATTTGTTCTTATATCACCTGCATTTCCAAATACTCCCCCCCACTACCAACCCCATACCAGAGAGCCTTTCCTTTATGAAAAAGAGATGGGGGTAAAGAGGCTCAATTCAGTAAACATTTATTAAGCACCTACTATGTGTCAGACACTATGCTAAGTGCCTGGGATACAGAAAGAGACAAAAGCCAGCTCTTGCCCTCAAAGATCTTAGGAATCAACTAAGGAGTGCGTCAAATGAGTCTGACAGTGGAAGGAGGAAGGTGCATTTCCTCCTTTCTTCTTCAAGGCTGAGCTTGGTTCTGATAATTACAGGGCGTTTTAGAAGGTATTATTAAAGAGATGGATTTGTTACCATTCAGCCCTAGCACAGTGTCTGGCACACAGGCACTTAATGAATCCTTGTTGATTGATCTGGAAAAGAAGGCCGTCATTACAAAGAGCCAGTAAGGCTTCATCAGGAACAGGTCAGATCAGACCGGCTTTATTTCCTTTTTTGACATGGTTTACTCAACTGGGAGGTTAGAGAAATGCTGTTGAGATGGTTTAACTCAGATTTCAGTACGGCATTCATGCTCTGCTTTACAGAAAAGGTGGGGAGGTGTGGGCTGGATGGTAGTACAGTCAGACGGATTGGAGCAGGTTGAAAGACAAGTCATTAATGATTCTAAGTCAGCTCAGGAGGAGGTCAGCACTGGAGTGCCCCAAGGATTCACGCTTGGTCCCATGCTGACATTTTTGTGAACGTGTTTGGTGATTTGGTGAACATAGTAGATATTCGGATGACCAGGGACTGGCACATGGTAGCTGCTTGCTCACTGACTTGACATACAAAGTCTAGGGAGTAGTTATCCCCATCACAGTGGATGACAGAGTTGGGGTTTGGTAAGTAGTTGGCAGGCTGGGACATTGGGCTGGATCCAGTGAGATGAAATTGAGAGAAAGATGCAAAGCCTCACACTTAGTACTGACTTCACAAGTATAAGGTCAGGGACAGCTAGGTGACGCAGTGGATAAAGCACCAGCCCTGGATTCAGGAGGACCTGAGTTCAAATCCTGCCTCAGACACTTGACACTAGCTGTGTGACCCTGGGCAAGTCACTTAACCCTCATTGCCCCGCAAAGCCAAAACCAAAACCAAAAAACAAGTTTAAGGTGGGGGAAGTATGGTTAGACAGCAAATGGATTGTAAATAAGCCAGTGGCTTTAGTGGAGGACCAGCTCAGCGAGTCAGCAGCGGGATTTGGTAGCCAAAAAACACAGCGTTAAGAGAGGCATGAGGAATAAGGAGGTAATGTTCTCCTCATCTGTCTTTTACCATCTAGAGAATGGTGTTTGCTGCCATCTTAGGAAGGTCATTAATATGCTTGGGGACCTTCCAGAGCAGGACAACCTGGTCACTGAAGGGCCCTGAGTCTATGCTGTAGGAGGGTCAGTTGGAGGAACTGGGGCTGTGAAGACTTGGGGGACATAATTATCACAAAGAAATGAATCTGATGTTTGGTTTGGCCTCAGAGAGCAGAACCAGGAGTAGTGGGTAGAAGTGACACTGAGGCATATGTAGGTAGGTCCAAGACAGGGAAACCTTTCCTAATAATTAGAGCTCTTCAAAAGGGGGAATGGACCGCCTTGGGAAGTGGTGAGCTTCCTCCCACTCAATTTCTTCAACATAGGCCTGAGGACCGCTTGGCGGGGGTCCCCCAGAGGAAACTCTTTCTTGCCCAGGTATAGGTTAGATCAGGCCCTCCCTTCCCACTCTGAAATGTTGTGGTGCCTGGATCCCAGGCATATGCCGGTCACCTGGCCTCAGGCTTCCCTTTTAGCAGTCATCAAAAGTTCCATAGTGTCCCATTGACACCAAGGACTGCCCCTTGTGAACTGCTTCCTCATCTGGGAGCGGAGGTGATGGTGGAAGAGCAGAAGATGAAATGAAAAAGGAATAAAAAATAGCCAGTTGTCATTTGGGGTATTTCAGCTTGTCCCTTCCTCCTTCCTCTTGTCATATCTATATGTAGTTCAACTGAGTTATTTGGGTTGACCCCATTAAGGTCCACTGTCTCCTAAGTCATCCCTCTCTCACCCCCTCCTTCAGATCCTCCGTCTTTCTGTCTCTGTGCCTCCTCCTTACTTCCTCTGTCTCTGTCTCTTTTTCTCCCAAGTAAAGCCAAGCAGATGTATGAGTGGGATAGCAGGCAAGTGTCCAAGCCTATACAACAAAGTGTGTGAGGAACTTCCTGGTGTACTACTCCCCCTCACCACACCCCCCCACACACCAGGCTGGGGAGCTAAGGACTGACAAAGTGCCCTTCTCTGCTGTATTTTATGACTGCCCTGTCACTGAGATGGAAGGACGGTTAATGGCTTTAAACCAATTTACTTCATCCTGTTACAAAGCAATCCCTAAATGGAAATGAGAGAGGCCAAGGTGAGTTGGCACACTGGAAGGACGATACGTCCCAGACCAGGGAGGGTCGAACTTGACGTGTGTGTTGTAGAGTCACCACCTGCCGTCTCTGTTGGCTTCCTTGATGCCGTCTTGATGGCAGAGAACTTCACTAGGGTTTGGCATGCCCGACTTGATGCATTCATTTCTGAACGACATTGGGTGCCCTTGTAGAACACTTGTTTAATTTCTTAACAGCCTAAATTGGCTTTGAAGGAATGTTGTGTGTATGTGGCTCTCCCTCAGGAAATAGTTGAGTAGTTTTGTGAATTGATCAATTTACAGAATGCTGACTAGTCATTCATCAGTGGCAGGAGGGTAGTGCTAAGATGTAGGCTTTGCCTTTTAGAAGACGTATGGAGAAACTGGGACAAAGGTACGAAGAAGGCGAAAAACCCAGATGCCTGTTTTATTAATGAGATTTTGTGGGAATGATTAATAATAATAACAACAAACATTCATATAGTGCATTGGGGTTTGCAGAGTCCTTCACACATATCATAATATCTTTTTTTTTTTTTTACTGAGGCAATTGGGGTTAAGTGACTTGCCCAGGGTCACACAGCTAGTCAGTGTTAAGTGTCTGAGGCCGGATTTGAACTCAGGTACTCCTGACTCCAGGGCCGGTGCTCTATCCACTGCGCCACCTAGCTGCCCCCATAATATCTTTTGATCATAACAAACCTGTGATGTTTAAAATCTAAATTGTGTGGTCGCCTTAAATTAGAAGCTTTAGCACCAGTCTTTGGGCATTAAGTATTTATTAAAGCATACCATGTATTCACATGGAGTTCAGAAAGTTAAGAAAAGGCCTATCTAGCCTAGACTTCCAGCCTTGTCAGGTTCTTCCTCAAGTCCTCTGCCATGAGCCTGCTTCAATCATGAACTCCCTCAAACTGAATGTAGGTGCTATTTGTTTGTTTGTTTTTTGCGGGGCAATGAGGGTTAAGTGACTTGCCCAGGCTCACACAGCTAGTGTCAAGTATCTGAGGTCAGATTTGAGCTCAGATCCTCCTGAATACAGGGCTGGTGCTTTATCCACTGTACCACCTAGCTGCCCCTGAAGTAGGTGCTATTACCCTCTTTTACAGGTGAGGAAATGGACACAGGGAGCGCTTAGAAGTTGTGAGACTTGCCTAGGATCACAAAGGATCTGAGTCAAGATTTGAACTCGGGTCCTGTTGATTCCAATTTATTAGGAGTCACGCAAAACTCTTGGGGGACGAGTGTCAGGAAAATGTCTTGATTTGCATAAACATGGAAGAAGGGGGAGGTATTTGCTCATGAGGACTTGATGTTGAATTTAGGTGAAAATTCTAGAACAAATTGCTAAGGGAATGGCTTGTAAATATTTGGAAAGGGAAGCCAGGCTGCACTGTAGCCTGTATTGAAGGGAGTCATGTGAAATAAGGCTGCAAGGGCAGGTTAAAACCAGTTTGCCTGGTTCCCAAGGACATTGTGCTTTATAACCTAGAGGTAATGGGGCACCACTGGGAAGCACAAATCATTTCCTGCTCTGAACCTTGATTTCCCCTCCCGAGGAAGGAAATGACTGGAAAGGTCCCTTTCAGCTCCCACATTCTCTGATACCACCATGCCTGCAAGACCTGGGGAGCTGGTGTTTCCCAGGAGAAAGAGTAGGAGGTTGGCACGGAGGCAGCAGATGAACACTGACTGGTTCGGGTTAGTGTAGAAGAAAACCATAAATGACTAAGATTCAGGGAAATGTTGCCACAAGAGAAGCTTTCCCTGAACAATGAGGACGATGGAGGTTTGGGAGTACATGTGTTCCTTGATTGTCTTTTACCTGTAGATCTATGTACCTGAGAGTCTGTGTAGCGTATTAGATGGAACACCAGCCTCGGAGCCAGGAGGACCGAGGTTTAAATCCTGCCTCTTCAACAAGCCATTTCTTGGTCTACTGGGTAACCTCTAAGTCATGGAAGGCATCAGCAGAGGTAGTTCTCTCATCTGGGAACTCCTTATCCTATTGAATTATAGTCCCCATACTTTTTTTGGGGGGTGAGGCAATTAGGGTTAAGTGACTTGCCCAGGGTCACACAGCTAGTAAGTGTTAAGTGTCTGAGGCTGGATTTGAATTCAGGTCCTCCTGACTCCAGGACTGGTGCTCTATCCACTGTGCCACCTAGCTGCTCCCCCGCCCCCCATACTTTTTAATGTACATGTCTCCCTTGAAGGCTTGTTGAAGGCAAAGACTAAATTGATTTTGACTTTGTCTCTCCAGTCCTAACACCATGGTCAACACAAACTAGGTGGTTAATAACTGCTTGTTGATGGATTGATTTGTGGCCAGAAAGTATCTCCTGAGGGAGGATAGAGAGGCCTTGGTGGTAAAAAGGAGAAGATTTCAAGGCAGATTCCCACATCAGGCAAAAGAGAAGGGTCTAGTGGGGCCACCAAGGAAGAGGATGAGCTTGTAGGAGGAGGAAGAGGCACTAATTTGGAGGCTTTGTGGCAAGAAAGGGAAGTCCTGTGTGAAAGACCCAGGAAGCTGAGATTTTGCAAACCAGAGTGGATCTGTCCTCATCTCCAGCACATTCAGAAAAATCTAGCCAATTCTTCCATCTTTTCCAAACCCAAGTGAGGTGGCTTCTGTCTCTTCCAAGGGTGTGCTAGAGCCTGCTCACCATGGTTGAGAGAGATGATGGTTAAATTTTCAGAGTGAGCATGCTCAGAAATTGGCAAATGCTATAAATGAGGACTTGGTTTGTTGTTTTAACTGTTTAGACTTGAGAAAGCAGTGAAGAAAATATCATTAATATTAATTAAATAACATTGATTAAATATTAATTAATGCAGAATAAACTTTAAAATGTGTTCAGGGGCAGCTAGGTGGCACAGTAGATAGAGCACCAGCCCTGGATTCAGGAGGACCTGAGTTCATATCTGGCCTCAGACACTTATCACTTACTAGCTGTGTGACCCTAGGCAAGTCACTTAACCCCAATTGCCTCACCAAAAAAAAAAAAGGGAAAAAGGAAAAATCTAGCAAAGACAGGCCATGCTGTACTCTTATGTTTGGCTTTCCCCCAGTGTCTATTTGGAGTACAGCTCCCATAGTTGGCACTTAGTGAATTTCTACTACTAAATTACCAATTGTCTTATTTTTAAAATGTTACTTGTTGTCTGAATGGGTCATAGAATCTCGAGTTGGAAGGGACAGAGGAGATCATGGCATCCAGTTAAGGAGGAGATTGAGACCCCTTGGGAGAAATGGCTCGTCATCCATGTAAATGGGCAAATTGTGCCTTGAAATTGGGTCTTCTCTTGGCAAATCCAGTGTTTTATCCACTCCACTGTTCCTAACGTATGATGGAATATTAAATCTGATTCTCTTTGGAAAATCACTCTTTCTTCTTTGTCTCTGTTAGGGTCAAGGGACAGTTGGTTTGATTTTTTTTTTTTCACCTGGGTCACATATTTAGTGATTCACATGTGCTGCAGCATCACTCTGTTGTCCAGTGCGGTAGAAAGAGGTGGATTTGTGTGTGTTTTTTAGTGAGGCAATTGGGGTTAAGTGACTTGCCCAGGGTCACACAGCTAGTAAGTGTTAAGTGTCTGAGACCGGATTTGAACTCAAGTACTCCTGAATCCAGGGCCGGTGCTCTTTCCACTGTGCCACCTAGCTGCCCCAAGAGAGGTGGATTCGGAGGTGGAGGCCCTTGGTTCAGGTCCCACCTTTGTGCCATTGGTTCTTCCCCCTCGGGACCTCTTTTTTTCATACATAAAACCAGGAGGTCAACTCAGTGACCTTTGAGGTTCCTTTCTGCTTTAGATCTTGTGATTCTTTGCATATGTAAACAGTTCCAAAGTCCTGCCCTAGGGAAGCTTTTTAGCCTGGAGACCTGTCCTTGTTATCAATAATTCTCCTTGGGTTCTTGTTGGGTTTTTTTAATAGGAAGGCAAATATTTTTCTCTTTCTCTAGAAGAGCAGCAGCTTGACAGACAAGTTTTATTTAATAAAATACAAGCCCCACGGTACAGTTTGGTGTAGTGGGATAAGAAATTGGGATTAGAAAACCTGGTGTAATGGGGGGAAATGGGGTAGGGGTTGGGTTAGGGGATGGGGTTCTTGGGAATTCCTCTTTAAAGAATTACACCCTCTTGCACACAAAACTTAGTTAGAATAAGGTGATAGTTTATTTAGGAGCAGGGGAAGGGGAGGGTGTCGGGGAGGGAAACTGATAAGGGGAAACCGATAGGAGAAAGCACGTGGGTCCTTAGGATTCCTCTGTAAAGAATTACACTCTCGCACAAGACCTAATCAGGAATAAGAGAACAGGTTTATTGGGGTACAAGAGAAACCGGCCGGGAGGAAGGTTTTGCCAGAACAAAACGCTTTCCCCCCCAACTGACTTGTGGGGTGCCATTTTATAGTGGTCACTGCTGAATGAGAGAATGCTGCTATACATTTCTTTCCCCCCCATAAGATCCGAGTTAGCCTTAGAAAGCTCTCTAGTGCCTCCTCATTTTGCAGATGAGGGAACTAAGGCCCGGGGATGTCAGGTGACAAGTGTAGTGAGAGCCAGTGCTCTGTCCCGTCACCTGGTCCAACCCTCTGATTTTATAAGAGGTTCCTACCCCCAGTGCCAGGAAGGGGCTTTGAGCTCCAAGTCCAGCACTCTGTCCTTCCACCAAGCCGCAATTTTGTCATGAACAAGAGAAGGAAATTGATTGAGTAGGAGGGCGGTGGGGTGGCCGCATGTTTTCCTCAGGTGTGCTATTATTGAATGCATTTTCCCTACCCATTGTCCCATGGGTCCTTCATGCCCACCAGGGAGTGGGGTCAAGGGGCTCCTGAATTAGCTGTCAAGACATGTTAGCTGTGAATTAACCTTGAGGGATTGTCCTGGCTCTGCTGAATCAGCCATCTGTTTGGAATTCTGTTGCTGTTCTGGTCCCAGTGAAGCAAAGGAAGGAGGAGGCGGCGGGGTGCTAACCTTTCTGGATGTCGTAGGAGCCAAAGGAAGAGCCAGTCTCATGCTGTTTGGTGAGAGGGAGGTCTGGTGATGGGGAGCTGGTTACACTTACTGGTACCAGGGCCCAGATTCTGCCTTGTGAAGCAGCAGGACTGATATAGCAAGGAGCTCAGAGGAGGGTGGAGTGCGAGCATTTATTAGTCACTTACTGTGTGCCAGAAACCAGGCTAAGTGCTGGAGAGTCAAAGAACGGCAAAAATGGTCCCTTGCCCTCAAAGGGCTGACAGTCTAAGGGGGAAGACTACATACAAACAACGGTGTACAAACAAGATACAGATAAATTGGCGACCATCTTAGAGCCGGCAGATATGTCCAGGGCTCTGTCCTTAGATTATGGGGCAGGCAGGTGGTGCAGTGGGTAGAGCATTGGCCCTGAAGTTGGGAGGAGTTCAAATCTCACCTCAAACACTTAATAACTGTGTGACCCTGGGCAAGTCCCTTAACCCCAATTGCCTTAAACATCCGGGGTCATCTCCAGTCATCCTGATGTATATCTTGCCACTGGACCCAGATGGCTCTGGAGGAGAGAACAAGAAAGCCGTCCCTCACTTAAATACAATTCAGTGCAAGTCATGACATCACCTCAAAGTCATGGTTCTCTTAGAGAAAGAAGGCCAAACAACAACATGAGACGATAAAGTTCCTGTGCTCTGGGAGCTGACGACCGAGAGGGAGGGTGGTAATACCTGTATATGAAGAGCACCGCCCGGTGCGGTGGGAACGTTGCTGCCTTTGGAGTCGCCATCTTGGGTTTGAGACCCCAGCTAACTTTTCTGGATTTATTCCAGGGATTCCCCCTCACATGCTCTCGAGTCCAGCTTAGCTCGCTGTTCCTGTTCTCCTGCATGAAGACGCGTCCTTGGCCTGTGTTCCCCATCCCAAGCCTCCCCCTGCAGGATCCCTACAGCCTGTGACCTTCTATACGAGGCCTACCTGCCTTGGCTACAGTACAAACCTCGGTACCTGGGGGAGGGGTGTGTCTCCTTCCCCCTTCCAGCTGCTCCCCCTCCTCTCTCCCCTGGCCATGGGACGTTGTCTGACTGGCTTCTTGCTGGCGAGGGCAAGGATCATGTTTCTGTCCTTTATGTCTCTGGCACCTGACACTGCGTTGTCCATAAATATTTATTAAACATTTGCTATAGTCAACAGAAATACAGCTAAGCCCTCCAACTAGACTTTAAGCTCCATGAGGCCAGAGACGGCGTCTTTTCACATCACCGCTAATTTCTAGCATGGTGCTTCACTCATGTTCTCTTGTGTTTGTGGGTGATACCATCCAACTTGGTGGGGAAACTCCTACCCTGTACCCCATCTTCTTCCCTGTTTCTCTCCATACATAATTTTAATGAACTATTTTCTACAGAGAAGCAATGGACTGCAAGGCTGTTTAAAGGAACCCCCCAGGAGATTGTAGGAAGGAGCACTGGGCTTGGAATCAGGGGGACTCGTCTTCCTGAATCCAAACCCATCCTTAGACACTTACCTGCTAGGTGACCCTGGGCAAGTCACTTCACCCTGTTTGCCTCTGTTTTCTCATTTGTAAAATGAACTGGAGGAGATAGCAAAACCAGTCTGGTATCTTTGCCAAGAAAACCCCAAACGGGGTCAGAAAGAGTCAGAAACTACTGAATGACGACAATAGTAGGAGATTGTTTATCTTGCTGTTTCAGTGGTGAACTTGCCCGTGGCTTTCACCTGTGCAGGGTACTTCTCCCAAGGGGCCTTGCCACAGACTCTGCCTTGGAAGTTGGGAGTGCTAAGGATCTGGAGGAGAAGCTGCCCCGAGGCTGAGAATGAGCTGAAAGCCACAGGGTCACATCAAACCGATCGGTATCAAGCTGGACCTTGGATAGACAGCTTGCCATATTGTCAAGCATGCTGGTCTTGGGTTCAAATCCTGATTCTGATGCCCACTAGCTATGTGACCATGGGAAAGTCACCGGAACCTCCCTCTCCCTCAGTTTCTTCATATGTAAAATGAGGGGGTTGGATTTGGTGACCTCAAAGGTCCTGTCCAGCTCTAAATCTATGATCTTTATGCCCTAGCCTTGGCTCCCTTAGTCTACAGATGAAGAAAAACCGAGGCCCAGAAGGGTTCAAGTGCCTAGTCTGTGGCCACATAGGGAGTAAGTGGCAGGCCTGGGGTTTGAATTCTGGTTCTAGACCCACAAGATCAGAGGTCTAGAGATGGGGAGGAAGCAGTCATGGGCTTCTTAAGGGCTGGGCTGCTTTTTGGTTTTTTCTTTGCCTAGCACAGTTCCTGTCCCCCCCCCCACACACACACTTCCTGAATGTTTGTGGAATGACTTTGACCTTTAAAGAACAGATAAAATCTTTGCAGGTGGGAAGGGACTCTCTAGGCATAGGAAGAAGCAAAAACCAAAGGCCAGAATGGGGGAAAACATGGGGGAGAGTGGTCTCTGCTGGCCCAGTGCACAGTCCGGTGCCTGGCACCTCTTGGGGGCTTATCGATGATTGAGCAGCAGAGGGGTAGGGAAGGCAGGGGGACCTGAATTCCAAGTTTTAAAACGTGGACTTCAGTGAAGGATTAGAGCTGGGTCCTTGTAAAAGAAAGGGGGATCCAGTAGCAACAGAGAGCATGGATTGAGGTGGGGAAGGAGGAGGGGGTTTCAAGGTGGGGAGGACTTCCTTTTTTTTTCTTTCCTCTCTTATTCTCGTCTCTTGAGCTCACGAGGGACACCCTATTCTTTTTTTTAAGGTGTGGGGTACAGTGGAGACTTTGTACAGCAGCCTTTGGGAGGGTGTCGTTGTGGCCTGGAGAATCATCCTCTTCCTGGGGGGGGTGTCATGTTAGAAGCAGAGGGGCCTGGAGCGAGGTGGAAAAAAGCAAACACTCAGGTGTTTCAGAAGTTAAAAACATTTTCATTCTCTCTCTCTTTCTCTCTCTCACACACACACACACACACACACACACACACACACACAAATACAGTCTCACACATACACACTGTTACAAGCCCCCCCCAAAAAAAACCCACCCCAAAATAACCCTTTCTTCCTGGAAAATGTCAAGAGTCACAGATCCAACTGTTAACATTTATGTTACCTTCTGGAGATGGTTTGAAACAAACGCTAATGTGATTAAAAAATGTGTGTCCAAGTTTGGAAGGAGCAGACACAAATGTGCCTCTCTCTTTCCAGGATAGCATCTGTGGGCCAGTTTGTCGCTATCTGGTACAGAAAGAACTGTTCATAAGAGTTCTCCGTTAATGTGGCACTGAGGGGGAGGGCCATCCATCAAGGTCCTCAAGGACCTCCTGTGGCTTGGAAATGCACCAAAGGGACCAGTGAACCCCGCTCTTGACTGCTGTGGAATTGGACGTGGTCAGAGTCAGTCCCTGCCCTGCTTTCTCAAGGTCACGTAGTGAATGGCCTCAACTGAGTGCAGGATGTAGCATTCATGGAGGCCCATTTGACCACAGTGAGTCAGTGCCCCTTGGGCTGAAGTTTCTTGGATGTGGTTGTGTGGGCAGACCAG
The DNA here is from genome assembly GCF_019393635.1 of Dromiciops gliroides. Lineage (NCBI taxonomy): Eukaryota > Metazoa > Chordata > Mammalia > Microbiotheria > Microbiotheriidae > Dromiciops > Dromiciops gliroides. Next base: position 38,231,785 of record NC_057865.1, read on the forward strand.
GGTTCTGCAATGGGCAGTTCCCTTGTTGCTGGACCTGGTTCCCAGCTTTTCCCTCTCCTTCCTTGATTCTTTCACCCACAAAACCTTTACTGACCTCTCTCTCTCTCTCTCTCTCTCTCTCTCTCTCTCTCTCTCTCTCTCACACACACACACACACACACACACACACACACACACACACACACACACACACACACACACACACACTCACACTCTCTCTCTCTCTCTCTCTCTCTCCCGAAATTGAGGAAGCTGGAGGACCAGAGCGAGAGAGCCGATTTGTCCATTTTTCTTTCCTCTTGAAATCCCTGCAGTCTCCTTCAGAGTAGTTTCTAGGACTTCCCCCAAGTCATATGAGAATGGGTGTGTCCTGTAGGATGTTTCTTCATCTCTTCTCTGAGTCATAGGCTCCTGCCTACCCCTCCCCACCCCCAACTAAAATACTACCCTGTCACATTCCCTGAGGCTGAGAAATGAAGTCCTCTGTAGATGTTTGACAATCCCAGTTAACTATCTGAGGAGGCAGCATCGTATAATGTAGTGGCTCTCAACATCTTTGGTCTTGGGACCCTTTTACACACTAAACAATTATTGAGGGTCCTCTTCCCCCGAGAATTTTTGTTCATGTGGGCTTTAATGATTGATATTTAATTCATGAGAAATTAAAATACATTAGTATTGTTGGGAAAATAGTTTTGACCCCAGGAATCCCTGAAAAGGGTCTTGGAGACTGGTGGGAATCTCTGGACCACACTTTGAGAACTGTTGGTCCTGGGACCTGGATTCATCTGTGTGACCTTGGGTAAGTCACTTAGTTTCACTGGGCCTCAGTTTCCTCTTCTGTAAAATGATGGTGCCTTAAGGCCCATTCTGGCTTCTGGCTCCTATTGGAACTCAACAAGTAAATAGCGGGGTGTAAACACTCCCTCGTGTCACACCATATAGAGGTCTATAACTGCTCTTCTGGGAAGTGTCAACGCCCTGCTCCTCCCCGGGGTTGCCTTAAGCTATAATGTGGCTTAGCTAGGAGTGCTGCACCTGCTGCCCAGAAGTCCTCACTTCAGTCCAGCAGAGTGTTGGCCCTGGAGGGAGTAGCCAGTGGAATGAGCCTGTGGCGCCCTGCATTTGGAATCACTGGACATGAGCTCACCTCCCTGTTCTTCGTCTCACTGCACAGGCGACCTTGGACGATTCACTTTTGGGGCTTCGCTTTCCTCATAAGTGAGAGGTTGGGTCAGATGACCTCCCAGGCTTCTTCTGTCTCTTAATTCTGTTTTCCTGTGAGCCTCTAAAGCCCCACACCCTCGATGTAGAGGCCCAGCAGCAGCATGAGCCCTCAGGCCTTACTGACCTTTAGACCCCAAGGAATCGGCCGCACATAGTCAGCTGTTCCATGTCTCTTTTTGCTGTGTTCGGATTATTTGTGTTGCCCTTAGACTTGCCGCCGTGTTCGGCCTCGGGTCACTGACCCAGCTAGATCAGGGATTTCCTAACTGATGGCAGTCTTTTGGCCAGTGTTACAAAGGGTGAGGGTGGTATTAGTCACATTGTGGCTGAAGAAATACAAGGTTTTCCAGGAGTCACATGAAGCAGAAATAGGCACAGTAATGTGCCCAGTGGTCAGTGCGGTGTCTCTGGTCAGTGAGAGGCCCTGGGTTCAGATATCGCCTCCGATGTTCATCATCTCTGTGACCTTGGGGCTCTTTCCTATTCCTTGTTTCTCTCGACTGTAAAACAAAGGGGTTGGACTTAGATACCTCCCAGGTCTCTTCTGGCTTCACAGTCATGATCCTATGAGCCTATCACATATCATGTGTTCCACCCCCTTTTAGACTGTAAGCTCTGTGAGGGCAGGGACTGAGTTCTTACCTGAACTTTGTCTCTCCCCCAGTAACCTTGCACCCAGTAAGTGTCTGTTGCTGACTTGCTCCTCAGGGGTCCTGTGTGCTTATCTAGACGTTCATCACTCATTTTGAATTAACTGGAGTGTGCTTCAGGTGATGAGCCCACCATCCCCCCTAGATCACGAACGTGGGGCCCTCCCTGTGTCTGCCTTTGCCTCAGTCTGGTGGTGTCTCTCTCTTCCAGGCCCAGCTCGAAGCTCAGAAGGCAACTCAAGACTTCCAGAGGGCGACCGAGGTTCTCCGAGCCGCCAAGGAGACCATCTCCCTGGCTGAACAGAGGCTGCTGGAGGACGACAAGCGGCAGTTTGACTCTGCCTGGCAAGAAATGCTCAATCACGCCACCCAGCGGGTAGGAGCCGTGAGGCTTTGCTTCTTTCATGCTTTCTCTCCCTTTCCTCCTTTCCTTTTGTCTCACTGACCTCGCCTGAGTGCCTCTGATGGGGGCTCAGAGGTTGCTGCTGGCTTGATCCACATTCCCTCAAGGGAATGTTGTCACAGGGGCAGCATCTCTAGTTTGTACCAAGCATCTGTCGTCTCTGTAGCAACTAAATTCATGCTCAAAGGGCTTGGGGAAAGACATTTTCCCTTCCTCCCCTCCCTTGCCTGACGCCCATCTGATTCACTGCCAGACCCTGGTGGTGGAGGGGGGTGTGGTGATGGGAGGTCTCATCTGTACTCAAGAGAGGTCACCCTGCCTTGTTACAGGGGGTTTGTTAGATGGAGACTTGGTAGAGCATGTGTGGATTCCCAGGATGGGCCCAAGGCCAGCCAGGAGTGGCCCCTCAGAACTGGCATTCCCAGGGTTGAGCTGGAACTGCTCTTGCTTTTTATAGATCTTTTTTTGGAGGGGGCGGTGCTTAGATAGAATACAGCCCGGGAGGAGGGCAGCAGGTGCTGTTTATTTGGTCTATTCCTCCTCCACATTTAGTTGAGTCAAACTCTTCCCCAACATCTGTGGCATAGGAGCACACGTTTACAGCTCATAAGATCAGAGTTAAAGATGAGGAACAGAGGGCTCGAGAGTTCAGTTGACTTATCTAAAGTCACACAAGTGGTAGTAAGTGGCAGATCAAGATTTGAACCCAGCTCCTCCTGACTCTATCTGTTCTTCCATATCACTCTGTCCCATTGGCCAACTACAATGTCTATCCTATAAAATAATAGTAGTAACAGCAGCAGCAGCTAATATGTATTTAGCATTTACTACGGATTTGTACTAAGGGCTTCACAATTATTATCTCATTTGATCCTCACAACCACCCTGGGAGTATTACTCCTCTTTTACATATGAGGAAACTGAGGCAGACAGAGGTTAAGTGACTTGCTCAGGGTCATATAGCTAGTAAGTTTCCGAGGCAGGATTTGAACCCAGGTCTTCCTCACTCCAGACCCACCCCCCCCACCCCCCACCCCCGGCCAGCTGCCTTGGATGCTACTGTGGGACCAATGTGAATGGAGAAGCAAGGACAAGATCATCAGAGACAAATCTCCACAGTTGTCCCGTTTCCTCGTGAGCTGCTCTGGTAGGCCCCTGGAAAGGAGGCTGCCATAAGCATGTGTAAGAAATAGACATCTCTATATAAGTTTAGGAATCAGACTCATGTGGATTTTATTTATTGCCCTCAATATGAGCCCATCCATTTTTGTTAAATGTAGGCTTCGTTGGTGGCTCATTACATAGAGTGCTGGGCCGTCAGTTGTCTGTAAAATGGGCATCTCGATTGCCGCCTCCCTCACAGGACCAAATGAGGCATCCTGTAAGGAGGAGGCTTTGCCAACCTTAAGGTGCGGTATGTGTGCTAGCTGTTACTATTTGCATGGGGGTGATGGGTGGGCATGACCCCAGTCTTCAGCTTCCCCCACCCCAGGAATGGTATCCTTGGTGGTAGCTCCCACAGCTGCCAGGGACATATCTGGCCAGTGACACCATGGCTAACCCCAGGCCAGGAGGAGCCCTGTTCTCCCTTCTGGTTTAGCCGATTCCCAAAGGGGAGGTTTCCCGAGCATCTGGGAAGTATAGAACAAGCAAAGCTAGGGATCCAACAGCCATCAAGGGGGCTTGATGGGCACTGGGTCCATTTGCTTCCAAATGATTCCAAACTGCTCCCTCCACCCCCACGTGCCATCTGTTTCCCAGCTGATGCCCTGCTTAGACCTGAGCAGAGTCCAGTGGTGGAAGCCAGTCCATTAGTCATCCCCAAATCTGTGATTCCATGCGAGGCACGTCTCTGTTGTAGATCTTTGCCATGGACCTTGCTCGGGTCATGGTGTGTGGAAGGGTCTGACAAAGGGATGGGTGGGTGTCGGCTGCCAGCTGGTGGGGATTGTGCAGTGACGTCCCTGTGACAGCAGACTTCCAGACTGTGTGTCCTTCAAAGGCAGGGGAGCCCTCCTGGGCCGGCCTGCCCCCCTCCCCGCTTTGCTGTGATAAGTGCTGCTGGATGGGAGTCTTTTAACTCCAGGAAATCTGCATCTCTTGGGGATCGGTGGTGGGCAGTGGCTTTTTTTCCATGGGGGAAAGGGATCTTGGTCATAGGGAGGCATTGTGACTGGAGACAGGGCTACACCAGCAGTGAAGGTCCCCTGGATTCTAATCCTCAGACATTTCCCAGCTAGTTGTGTGACCGCTCCTGCTCCCTCATCTGTAAAGTAGGTATAGCACCTGTCATGCCTGTCTCCTGGGGGTGGTGTGAGGCTCAGTTGAGACACTTGGCTTTGCCAACTCGAAGTCCGTCCACAAATGTTCAGTCCTGCAGCGCACCTATGTACTCCCTCTGGCATTGCAGGTGGCACCGCTCCATCCCAGGCCCACAACCTCCCACAGGTCATCATCACGTTGTGGTTACTGGGCAGCTGCAGAAGTGGAGCTTATTTATTTTTGATATGTTCTATAATCTGTTCTTTTTTTTATGCTATTAGATTTTATTTTATTTTATTTTTCAGAAGTGGAGCTTATTTATCATAGGATTGGTCAGTCAGCCAACCAACAACAGCCACTAATGGCTGGACATACAAAGACAAAAAATGAAAGCTGCCCGCAAGGAGCTTTCACTCTGCCTGCTGACTGCTATGTCTACAAGTACATGCATAAGTGGGGGGAGTCGGGTAGGGCAGAGTATTAGAAGGGGAGGCTGTAGAGCATCTGAGAAGCAGAGGGGAGGAGGGAGGGCATTCCAGGTGGGGGCACAGCCAGTGCAAAGGCTTGGAGGTGGGAGTGCTGGGTTCGAAGAACAGCAAGAAGGCCAGGTTGGCTGGAGAGCACCAGGCTGTGACAGGGACCTCCCAGAGATCATCCAGCCTCACTTTACAGGTGAGGAGATGGAGACTTAGGGAGGTAAAGTAGTAGTAATGATAGCCAGCATTTATACAGGACTTAAAGGTTTTACAAAGGGCTTTACAAATATCTCATTTGATCCTCACAGCAGCTCTGTGAGGTACCTGGCATTAATACCCCCCACTTTTTGTGACTGTGGTGGTGGTGTTCAGTCATTTCAGTTGTGTCTGACTCTTTGTGACCCCATTTAGGGTTTTCTCTGGCCATTTCCTTCTCCAGTGCATTTTACAGTTGAGGAAACTGAGGCACACAGATTAAGTGATTTGCTCAGGGTCACACAACTAGTAAGTGTGTGAGGCTGGATTTGAATTCAGGTCTTCCTGATTCTAGGCCCAGTATTCCATCATACCACCAGCTGCTTCCAAAGCTAATAAGGGGCAGAGTTGGGATCTGAACCCAGGTCCTCCAACTCCAAAATGCAGCATCCTTTTCACAATGCTAGCTGTTCTCACCCACATTATTCAAGTTCTTTCTTCCAGGCACTTTGGATTTTCCATGGTTAATGTTAGGCCAATGATCCCTGAGGACCAAAGAAGTCAAAGGACTGATTTGTAAGATACTTTGAGAAGACAGAGAATCTTATCAGTCAGTCAGTCAACAAACATTAAACATAATAAGTAGCAGACCCTATGCTGATTACTGAGGATACAAAGAAAGGCAAAGTGCTTGGGGTAAGATGGGGTAACAGGAGAACAAAGTAAGGATTCTCTAGGGCTGCCTCTGTTTTCCATTTGTCTTCCTAATGTGTAGCACAGTGCTCAGCACACAGTAGGTACTTCATTCGTTCACTCACTAATTCATTCATTCATTCATTCATTCGTGGCTTGCATCCAGATGCTGAGTTGCTACTGAACATCCGGTTAGCAGCCCTACCACTTGTTGACCCACCGGAGACACCTGTGAGTGGTGTAGCCCCGTAACACAGTTGTCTTCTCAGTTTTTTTGGAGCCAGATTTCAGAAATGAGTTCTGGTTCCAATTGTTTTTAATTGGCCTAGAAATGTCCTTCCTTCCTTCCTTCCTTCCTTCCTCCCCCTCCTTCCTGTCCCTACAGACTGCAGGGTTGGGTTCTTTGGATAAAACAATCTTCTTTCTCAACATTTGCTGAAAGATGTAGGCCAGAAGGGAAAAGGTGATTGGGAAATGGGAGGTGTGAGAGCCAACGGGAGACACCCAAATGAAGGGAATGGCTGGAGAGAAGGGCTCTCCTCCCCTTGTGTGGGGAGCTAGCTGGGGACCGAGGAAATTAGCCAAGTCATCCCTAGATCGGCATGGATGAGCCAGGCATTGCTTGCCCAGCGAAAGCCTTCTCTGACATAGTGATCCAGTCACTTGGTCAACAAGCATTTATCAAGTACCTACTATGTGCCAGGCCCCAGGACAGAGAGCTGCACAGGGTCACTGATACAGAACCAAGAGGGTCCTCAGAGGTCATTAGTCCAGAACCCTCGTTTTACAGTAGGGGAATCTGAGGCCCAAAGAGCAGAGCTGGGAATTGAACCCTGAGTCCAGCGCTGTGTATCGTCTCCTGCTGCTTCTCATAGTTAGAGGCCTCAGGCATCTGGGCTCACCTCATTTGCAGGGAAGGAAAACCAAGGACCAGAGAGACTCGGCTCCTTACCAGAAGTCACACAGGCAGTGAGGCTGAGCCAGGATGGACTCCCGGCCATCAGAGCTCAAATGTTTTCAGTTTTCCCAGAGGAACGAGGAACAAGCTGCTTTGGACTCTGGGCCTTTATGTGGGGCCTGTCCCGTTTCCTGGGAGACTGAGCATTCTCTGGTTTCTTCAGACAGACCTTGACTGAGCTGATAAAAGGGGCCCCAAAGAGAAGGCCTTTTCTCCTTTTCCTTTGTGAGATCAGAGGGAACAGGGCTGCCCTATTGGAGGAGGAAGGGGTGGGAGAGGGGGGAATGCAGAGAACTGATCCAAGGATGGACCCCTGAGCCCTGGCCAGCCCCGCTTCACTGGGAGCTATGGCCTGTTACCTTTAAGGAGAGATGCTGGGATGCAGAGCCTGTAAAAGAGCCGAGGGCCTCGAAGTGCGGAGGGAGGATCTGGGCTGCTGTCTCCTCCCTCACTGCAGAAAGGTTCTGGCATGGCCTGTGGGGCCCCAACTCTTGCTCTCATCCAGACTGTGGCTTCTGGCCGTGTCTCCAGTGCCCAGAATGATACCTTGCCCACAACAGGCACTTAATAAATGCTTGTTGAAGGAGCTGGAGGCCCTGAATCCCTCCAGATTGAAGACTGGAGCAGTGGTGAAGTGGGCAGGGGGGCCTGGTATGAGGATGGGAAAGGATGGGACAGGCTTTGAAGGCCACACTGGACTTCTTGGTATTGGCCAGTGTCACAGGGAAGCTCAGGAAGATGGTGCGGAGAGCGTTTTGCAAACCTGAGGGTGCGACATAAATGGACGTTGTTGGCTGTATATCGTTGGAATCTTGAAGAGACCTTGTGGAAGGGACATCTGGAGACTGCTTACTTTGATGGTACCCAGATGTGGCCAGTGGCCTGCTTGTGTGCCACAACAGCTGGAGGCTTTCGGCAAGCCTGCAGGGAACCGGAAGGATGGACCCCCTTCAGCTTTCTGTGGATGTTGGGGGGAGGAGGTGAGGGGAGGGAAAGAGAGGGGGCAGGTTATTCTCTTGCACTCCATCACCCTCTACTGTCCCCCTTCCATATACTTCCAAGCAGAGGTCATTCACTTTTGTGCATTTGTACCTCTTCTTGCTGACTTTTGAGAAGCCAGAGCACATAGTAGGAGCTTAATACTTGTCAGTTTATAGCTTGATCCCTCTGGAGGCAGGGGGATGGAGGGCATGAGCTCTGGAGATGCATTGGAGCAGGGGTGAAAGTCTGGGGATTCTGGAGCACCAATACCAGACTCGTTTCCTATTGACCATCTCATCCCTTTTCTGAGACATGAGCAGGAACGAGCTGTGTTTTTACCAGTGTGGGGAATGGCTGGATTTAGGGTCAGGAGACCTGAGCACGAGGCCCACCCCTGCCCCTTGGGACCTATGTTTTTCTCTGACCCTTAGTCTCTTCATCCGTAAGATGAGGGTGTTGTTCTAATTGTTCCAGGACCTTCGGGGTCCTCTCCAGCACTGAAATGGAAGAATCTTCTTCCAAATGCCAGCCCGGGAGCTGGCAGATGAGAGAGGGGTTGCTGAGGGGCACAGGTAGGGGCACATGGCTAATCAGTGTCCAAAGGCAGGATTCAGAGCCCAGGCCTTTCTGACCCCTGGACCTAAAAACAAGGCCGCCCCCACTCTGCCCATCCTGCTGGTTAATCTAATAGGCTCCATCATTATCCTTGTGTCTGACCCACTCCTCTGCCCGCTGTGCTTCATCCTTCCTCCCAGCGCTCCCTGTTCCTGACCCCGAGCCACTTCCCAGTCTGGCCATTTCCCTTCTGGAGAACAAGCTCACGGCTTCCTCCTCCTCCCCACCCCTCCACCCACCTCACACTCCTGACACCAGGCTGATTTCCTTGGCTGCCTAGGAAATGTCACCAAGGCAACGAAGGAGAGCAGACTCTTCCCCCACAGGGCCTGGAACCAAATGCTGCATCTTTTTTGGTGAGACCCTCCCTGTCTCCTACGGAATCCCCTTTAGTCTATCCCATACCTGAGCTGGGCTTCCCTCCGTTCAGTACCAGGCACATATGCTAGGGCATCCTTCTGGGTCTCTGCTGAGTCCAACCACGGCTCCTAATTCCACCTTCTGAGGCCAAGAGCTCTTCCGTATGACAGCTTTTCAGATATTTGAAGTTGGCCATCCCGTCCCTCCTTCCCAAGCATTCCTTCTTCAGCCTAAGCATCCCTCCTCCTCCTTGGGGTCCTCTGACAGCATGATCTTGAGGGCCCTGAGGGCCCTTCTAGTCGGTGCCTGTGGCAGTGACCAGCAGTGCCATCCCCTCTCCTATTCTGGATGCCATGCAAGGCCTTGCATTAGTCCTTTGGGCTGCCATTTCTCACTGTTGAATTGCATCTAGCTCAAGGTCCATTGGGAACGACCAGATCTTTTTCCAGGTGTGATCTAAAACCTTCAGTGGGCTGAACTATTGTAATAAGCTAACTAGTTTCCTTGCCCCTCCCTCTGATTCAGGGGTTTTTAAATTTAGAGCCCATGAACATTTTTTTTTTTTAATATTTTGCTAGGTGGTGCAGTGGATAGAGCACCGGCCCTGGAGTCAGGAGTACCTGAGTTCAAATCCGGCATCAGACACTTAACACTTACTAGCTGTGTGACCCTGGGCAAGTCACTTAACCCCAATTGCCTCACTAAAAAAAAAACACACACACAAAAAATTTTGCTAAGAAAATTTCAACATCATTGGTTTCCTTTTGATTCTATGTATTTTATACTATAATTAAAAACCAAACGTTATTCTAGAGGGGGGTCCCTAGGCTTCACCGGACTGACTGTCAAAGAGGTCAACAGCACAAAAAGAGTTAGTAACCTCCCTGCCGCATGTAACTAAATAGTATGAAGCCTGTACCCTGGCATTTAAGGTGTTTCATTTTTTTTTTTCTCCTTCACCCTATGTGGTACAGTAGAAACCATGCTTGATTTGGTCTCAAGAGACCGGGCCCTTTCATTACTCCCTGGGTCACTGTAGGCGAAGCACTCAAGTTCTCTGGAGAATGGGGCGAGTGACCTAGACGACCTCTTAAGGTCCATTCCAGTTCTAAATCCGCGACCCTGCTGGCTGTTCCTCAGTCTCAGCCTGCCCAGTGCTGCCGTAGTGCATGGGTGCAGCCCACCTTCCCTGTGAGACACACATGCCCTTCTCCCTGTTGAAAGCCTTTTCTTCCTCTGAGGCCCTCCTCCTGGAAATGATTTTTCCCTCCTCACTTTCTTACAGCCTTCTATCAGAACATCTCCTTTTACTGTCCCCATTACCGGCTACTTTGCATCATACTTAGACTCTTGTTATAGCATACCCTCATTCTGAGTGCCTTAAGGGAAGGGACTCTCTGTTTTTCTTTCTCTCCGTAATAACATTTGTATAATGCCAGATACTGTGCTAAGCACTTTACAAAGACTATTTCATTTGAGCTCATAGCCCTGGGAGGTAGATGATATTATTATCCCCATTTTTCATTTGGGGAAACTGAGGCAGCGGTTAAAAGACTTGCTCAAGGTCACACAGCTCTTAAGTGAGTCAAGATTTGAACTTAAGGCCCAGTGCTCTACCACAGTAACTGTCCAGGTGCCTCACGTTTTTGTCTGTCTCTTTCTTACTGTTTGTCTCTCTGTCCCAAGCTCTGTGCTCACCTCTACCCCTTCACCTCCATGCTTTAGTTTCTCTGACTTTCTTCAAGACTCAGTTGGAATCTCATCTATGCCAGGAGACCTTTCCCGCATCCCTAGCTGCCAACACCCTCCCCTCAGGGCACCTTCCATGGACTGTTCCAGTTCTACCTCAGACATCTGTGACACCGCTGGAGCAAGTCCCTTAACCTCTCTCCAACTCAACTTCCTTAGACTTCATTCAGTGGACTTTGGAATAATCAGTTAATCAGCAAGCATTTATTAAATACCTACTGTGTGCCTGTCCTCTTCTGGGTGCTAAAGTCCCAACTAAAACCCCACCTTCTATGAGAAGCCTTTCCCAAGCCCTCAATTCTAGCGCCTCCCTGCTCTTCATCATTTCCTATTTATCCTGTATGGAGCTTGTCTGTCCATTGCTGTCTACAGTGTCTCCTCCACTGGACAGTAAGCTCCTTGAGGACAAGGGCTGCCTTCTGTCTCCTTTTGTATCCCCTGTTTAGCACAGTGCCCGGCATGTAGTAGGTGCTTAATAAATGTTTGTTGATTGCTTGATAGTAGAGACAGAGTGAGTCAATAAACACTGAAACATGAATCTGCAGTAAATATGAAACAGTCGCTGCCCTCAGGGACTGAGAGAGGTGATGTGCTCACATAAGCACAATACAGAACTCAAAGCAAGGAAGTGCACTTGTCTCGGGAGCAGGGGCCTTCGCAGCGTGACTGGCCCAGTCAGAGACTTGGTAGAGGCCTGGGCCACATAGCTCTGCATTGGAAGGGGCAGGGGCAGGGCTGTGGTTAGCTACAGCCATGAGCAGGGGGAAGCGGCTCAGCTGCGGGGGAAGTGAGCCTTTCTTTCCCCACAGGTTTTCAATGGTGTCTTCCTGAAATTGTCCCCAGGGAGTTCCTAAAGAATGATCTAACTTCCTCTTGGCTACCCCAGAGAAATCTCTGAGTTGGCTCATCTGTCAAACCCCTTCTTCTCCTCCATGGGCCAAGTTTTGTGTAACCCTTTTGGTGAAACCAGAGCATAGCCTGCCCCAAATCGAATGATTAGATTAGATTACATTACAATCTAATGAATTTTCCAACGATTCCTGTGAGAGGCAGAGTGTTAGATGTGGAGTTAGGAAGACCTAGGTTCAAATCTTGTCTCAGATGCTTATTATCAAAGCAGCCAGGTGGTGAATTGGATGGAGTGAGGAATAGCTGAGTTCTACTCCTGCCTCAGGCAGTTACTAGCCATTACCCTGAGCAAATTGGTTAACCTCTCCCTGCCTCAGTTTCCTCCTCTGTAAAAATAGGATAAAGTGAGCCCCTATCTCATATGGTTATTGTGAGGATCAAATAAGATATAGTTCAGTCATGTCCAACTCTCCATGACCCCATGTGGTGTTTTCTTGGCAGAAATACTGGAGTGTTTTGCCATTTCCTTCTCCAGTTCACTTTACAGATGAGGAAACTGAGGCAAACAGGGTCAAGTGAATTGCCTGTGGTAACACAGTAGGTGTCAAGGCCAGATTTGACCTTAAGCCTTAGAGTTCCGTTATTATTAGCTTTGGCTCCACAGCTCCAAACCTTGATTTAGTCACCCATACTAATGGGATGAATAATAGTAACAGAACCTGCCTCACAGTGTTATGATGCCCAAATGAGATAATCTCCATAAAGCATAAACTTCAGGGTTTGTGTAAACGTCACTTATCATGGTCACTCACACGGAGCAGGAGATGGAGGCCCAGAGAGGTTCAATAGCCTAGAACAAATAGTGGCAGACTTGAATCTGAACCCATGTTTTCTTATTCCGTCTAGTGAGAAATGAGAGCTAAAAACTGGGGGGTCTTAAACTCATGTTTACTTTTCTGCTCTGAACATTTTCTTTAGGGAAAGGACAAAAGAGCTAATAAATGACTGTTCTTGGTTTATAATAATAGCTGGCATTTGGTTAGTACTGTAAGGTTTGTGAAGTGCTGTACATATATTACTTAACAACAGTCTTGTGAAGTAGACACTATTAATAAAGTACCCTGTTTTACAGAAGAGGCAAAGAGGGTTAAGTGACTTGCCCAGGGTCACACAGCTAGTAAGTGTCTGAAGCTGGATTTGAACTCAGGACTCCCTGGCCTTCCAGGGCAAGCAACTTCACCTCTTTGCCTCAGTTTCCTCAACTGCAAAATGGGGATAACAGCACCTACTTCCCAGGGCTGTTGTGAGGATTAAGAGATAATTATTTATAAAGTCCTTATCGCAGTGACTGGCTAATAGTAGGCACTATTTAGAATGCTTATTCCTTTCTTTCCTTTCTGATTGAGTCTGACATTGTATCCACTACACCATCTAGCTAGCTCAGTTTATCCACCAGGAGGGAGTTTCAGGTATGGGCTTCACTTTAAGTTACGGAATCTCAGTTAGAAGCGACTTTGCCCTTATGCAATAGCCCCAACAAATAGCACTTATCTGAGTACATCACCTCCCACTGGGTGAATGTTAGTTCTTTGAGGGCAGGCACTAATTTGGTTTTGTCCCTCTAAGCCCAGCAGAGTACCCCATGGCCCTCCATAGATATTTGCTGGTGTCGTCTAGCCAGCCACTACTTGAGCATTTGTAATGGGGGAACACTGAGTGCTTGAACCCTCTCTCTACTATGACTTGACACAGTACAGGAAGTGCCTGTGGCAAGAAAAGAACCAAAAATTAAAGGAGTCAAGTCAGGGCAGTAGACATTGATCAGGCCCTGTGCTAAACAAAGAAAGGCAAAGGGGGCAGCTAGGCAGTGCAGTGGGTAAAGCACCGGCCCTGGATTCAGGAGGACCTGAGTTCAAATTTGACCTCAGACACTTGACACTTACTTGTGTGACCCTGGGCAAGTCATTTAATCCTCACTGCCCCACCAAAAAAAAAAAAAAAGGTAAAGACAGGTCCCTGCCCTCAAGGAGCTCCCTTTTCACTGGGGGAGAAATAATGCAACAACCTTGTGTATGTAAGATCTATATGGTGTGAATGACAGGTGGTGATTTTGGAAGACAACAGCAGTGGGGAGAGACTGGGAAAAGCCTTCTGCAGAAAGAAGGTATGATTTGAGCTGTGAACCAAGAAGCTGAGATGAGGAAGGAAGAGAGTATTCTTTTATCCAGAGGAGACAAAATTACTTCCATTTGCAGATGAACAGGGGACACATAGTAAACTAGGATTAGGGGACTGGCAGTTTTTCATAAATATATCCTGTGGCAGCCGCATCTTGGGAGTCGCGTAATTGATTGACAGGTACATAAGACTACAAGAACCCATTGTGCCTTTTACTGACTTCGATTAAAAAAAGAAAAGCCAAATGCAGCTGTAAAGACTTTCTTCCAACAAGGTGTTTCTTCTGCATATGTCAAAATCATACAAGATTCCCTGAAAGATGTAACATCAGAGGTGCCCTTGTATGCCAGTCTTCTGATTAGTAATATGCAGGGAGATGCTGCATATCCAACAACAGTGTTCACCACTGTTATGCAGGATTTGTAAAATGGAAGAGGAGTGCTTATATAGATGGTGGTAAATGCTTCTCTTTGCAGATTACATGGTACTGATTAAAGGAGCTATTTCAGCGCCTTCCCCATCCAAGAAAAACCAAGGGGATGAAGAATGACCATTGCCCAAACTATGATCTGTAGTCAACAGCAAACCCACAAGGGCTGCACATTGCAGAAGGGAAATAATGGAGAAGTGTGAAAGACGTGGAAAAGGGAAAAGAGCTGTGGGCCTGTCCAATACAAAAATGGATGACTTGGTGGACAGCTGGCATGCTCCTTGAGTGTCCATCCATGATATTAAAAGACCCAGAAGGCTCCCAGCATGTTGGGTGGATTGGAAAATGGACATGGTCATAACTCAGTGCTCAGGCACTTAATCAGTTCATTTAATTGATTGACAAGAATGAGACAGGATAGGCAGACATGACTGGGTTTCGATTTGCATGGCTGGAGGGAGGCCACACTGAGAACAGACTCATGGAATACTGAAATGTGTGAAGATTTACCTAGAAAACCCTAGTGAGTCAGTGAAAAACACTAATGGAAATTAATGGTTTTCTCAAAGGAACCAGATGCAAACTAAATGTTTACAAAAATGTTCTGCTTTTCTGCATATTACTAACAAAATCCAAGAGAGAAAGACAGAAAAACAAATTCCATCTCGCCTCTGCTGGAGGCAGCCCATTCCATGTTTTCATTGTTAGCTTGTTCCCTTCCTTTCCCCCATTGGTAAAACTAAATCCTGAGCCAGAAAGATCGGGGCCAAGACCCTGCAGTCATGGCGTCCTTTGCCTTTGAGAACCAGCCTGAAAAGCTTAATTTCAAATGTGGTGAGGACAAGGCCATTTTTTCCTCTTCTGAGCACTTCCATAAGCACATTTACACAGACCACAGCCAGATTTTTCAGCAGATCAGAGCTGCAGGCTCCAACTCCTCCATGATGACACAGTAGCATATGGCATTAGATTGATGCTTCTGTTCACACCGAGCGCTGGAATACTACACAATTCCCTCAATAAAACCGACAGCCACGTGAAAGAGACAACATGCTTTCTGAGGGTCACTGGAAAGAACTAGTGACTTTGAGCTTGGAGAACAAGAGACGTAAGAGTGGGGGACACGAGAACTGGCCACAGGTAACTGAAGGGTCACTGCCAGGTGGAAGAGGGATTAGGATTGTTTTTCCTGGCCTGGAGGGCAGACCTAGGGACAGCAGGTGGATGGTATGGGAAGGCAGATCTTAGTTCTATGTAAAGGCAAACGTTCCAAAAAGTGTGAGCTGTCTTAATGTGGAATGTGTTTCCTGGAGAAGGGGGAGGGATTCATGGTGGGCAGCCTAAGTGTTCCTTTATTTGGAATGAATGCTGAAGGACCCATAGTTGGGGATGCTGGTGGTTGCACTAGGTAATGGGGATACATCTGATTTTCTGAACAAATAGATGGTGCTTGTTGCCAGGTGTCTCATCCTAATAAGCAAGAGCTAAAAAGTTGCAAGTACGTTAATGGATACCTGTGGATTGGAAAATTCAGTAGTTTTGTGCTTAAGTACAATTTGTGAGGGTAGAGATGTGTTTTGGAACATGGGGGAAAGCTGTGGTTTTGCAAAGATTAGTAAGTGTTGAATTGTTAGTTTTTTCTTGCTTTATTACAAGGGTTCTTGCACTAGGTTCTGTGGACCTTGTTATAGGAGCGGCACAATGGACAGAGTGCTAGCTGGACCTACAGTCAAGACCCAAGTTCAAATCCTGCCTCATATTTAATAGCCGTGTGACTTTAGCCAAGACACTCGACCTCTGCCTTAGTTTCCTCATTTGTAAAACAGACATTATAATAGCACCCACCTCTCAGGTTAACAACATAACAGTAGTAATAAAACGTTATTCTGAGAAGGGTACTTGTGAGGATAAAATGAGCTATCTAAAAAATGCTTTGTAAACCTCAGACATAAATGCTAGCTAACATCATTGTTGTTTTAAAGTTTTTGATAACTATTTCAACATAACTGAATTCCTCTATAATCCTACGTATTTTATTTTGTGCATAGGAAAACATTCTGAGAAGGGCTCCAGAAGCCTCATCAGGCACTGCCAGTGGGGTCTGAGACAAATTACATTTTGACC
Organism: Dromiciops gliroides; assembly: GCF_019393635.1. Lineage (NCBI taxonomy): Eukaryota > Metazoa > Chordata > Mammalia > Microbiotheria > Microbiotheriidae > Dromiciops > Dromiciops gliroides. The sequence goes on from NC_057865.1 coordinate 38,247,935, forward strand.
CTGGTTAAAGGAAAAGATGAGTTTTTCTGTATTGGGATAGGAGAAAGCTAGGATGCATTTTAAAGGGAAAACACTTCCTTGAATATTTTTCTAGACAGGAATAAGCTACAGGGGTCAGTTTGAGGTCATCGAATTACACTGTTTTCTGACTTGTAACTCCTGGTTCTTGACCGATGCGGGCTGCACTGTGAGCTGATGAGCTTGTATCAACAGGCTTGTCAACTTAGATCCCAATGTCAAGGCACTGAAATGCAAAGACAAAAGGGAAATAGTCCTTGGTTGTCAAAGAGCTGACCTGCTTGTGGAGGGAGGTGGTTCACATCTAGAGGGTGTCCCAAATGTTTTAAGTTATTGAAGCTTAAAACTGCGCCGAGACTTTTGGAATATATTATGTTAGGTAGAGAAAGAATGCCAAACACATAGTAATAATAGTTTTTATACCGGGTTTTAATAATATCATCTCATAGTATCCTTACAACAACCCTTCAAGGGACATATCCGAATTTTACACATGAGGAAATGGAGGCAAACAGAGACTAAGTGGTTTTCCCAAGATCACATAACTAGTGTCTGAGGCCAGATTTCAACTCGGGTCTTCCTTAGTCCAAGGCCATTGATCTGTTCATTGAGTCACTTAGCTGCCTTAGTTTTGAGAACACTAGTATTTTAAACAAATAAATAAGAAATGACTAATATGGTAACGTCTTACATAACTGCACATGTATAACCTATATGGATTGCTTGCAACCTTGGGGGGTGGGAGGGAAGGAATGAGAGAGGGATAGAATTTGGAACTCAAAACTTTAAATAAATAAATGAGGCCACTAGTAGCTAGAGACATCAGGAAAGTTATATTGTGGTGATGATACTGTCATGAATAGATGGGTATGTATAACACTTTGATATTCTCAAAGCTTTAAAAATACATTATCTCATATGACACAAGAGACCCATGTGGTGGATGTTCAATAGGTGTTGTCAAACACATTTTACACATTAGGAAACTGAGGCTTAGAGAGAGGATAAATAACTAGAACCTGGTAATTCAAATCCAGGTCTTCTTGACTCCCACTCCAGCATCCCCTCCACGAAGTTCAGAAGAAGTTGGTTTTGGACCATGCAGGTATTCTCTCCTCTTGCTGGACTTTTGACTGTTCATAGTAGTACTTTACCTGGACAGTGGACAAGCCATCCAAGGCAGCTGATAAAGAGTGTGCCTGCTTGAGTGTGTAGAAGGATGTCTGGGGCAGGGGGGAGAGAAGAGGTTAAAACATTTAGCTCCAAGGAGGTCTGAGGGTTTCCCATGTGTTCTTGTTCTAGTCCCTGCCTCGGAACCAACTCTACCTCTAAAAGGGAGTTCCTACTTTATTGGTGTTTTTTCATGCTCCAGTGTATCTTGACCAGGCACTTTCAAAGGCTGATAAGGAGGAAAGGAGAAAAAAAAACAAACCCTTTTTTGGGGAAGCTAGATTAAAAAAAAATCTGCCCACTGGTCTGGAATTAGACTGCTGTGGAAAAGAGCATTCTAACTGGGCAGACAACCTTAGGGCCTTGGGAACTGAAACCCTGTCTGTCCTCTGAAGGTCATGGAGGCTGAGCAGACCAAGACAAGAAGTGAGCTGGTGCACAAGGAGACGGCAGCGAAGTACAATGCAGCCATGGGTCGCATGAGGCAGCTGGAAAAGAAACTCAAGAGGGCCATCAACAAGTCCAAGTAAGTCTGCCCCAGGAGCAGAGGCCAGTGCCTGGGGTCTCCCCCGAGGTGGGGTGTGGTGAAGCAGGCAGAAATGGAAGCAGTGCTGGGGAGGTAGGCACTGCTAGTCAGTGTGTGTGCAGCCTCTGGGTCCAAGTTCAAATGCTCTCCACAGTACTAGGACTTCTGGTGCATGAGAGGCATGAAGTTCATTTTCATTATGAACAGATACCTTTGGGAGGTCATCTGCCTTGCCATATCCCAGGTCACGCTGCTCAGATGTCACTTCCTTTCTGGCAGCAATGGATTTCTCAAAGGAGAATTTATTTTTCATTCAATCAGTATTTAATGAGATCTACAGTGAGCCCATGGGTATCCTTTGGGTGGTTCATGTATAGGGTTTGAATCATGAATGAACCTCTTGAACCAGGGATGGGATGGAAACACATCACTCCAGTGTGGAAGCTATCGTCTCTCAAGATGGGACTGTCTCTTTTGTTACACACTTCAGGCACTTCTCTCTCTCCCCTTGAGTTCTGCAGTTTTCAGAACAAAACAAAGCGAGAGTCAGTAACCTCTCATTCAGTTTCTATGAGGCAAGAACATGAAGGATGCCTGGTTTTTAAGACAAGGAAAACCCTTGAATAAAACATTTGTCTTGGTGACTGCTGGAGACTGAAGCTCTTAAGGTAGATAGTCCTGTGTGCCTGATCAGGAATCCAGGTGACACACATAGCATTATGGTAGCCCTGGTGAGGCAGGTGATGGTTTTTGCTTGCTTCTCTAAATGCTCTATTCCCCCAAAAGATCTGCAACACTGGGTGGGCTGTTGGCCAAGGTATCTGGTGTCTGTCCCTGAAGGAAGCACAGTGAATTCTACGTGAAGCTTCCTTTCCAAGATCCCACTCTAGGTTTGGCAGTCATTGCTCCAAAGTACTCAGTTGGTTTCCTAACGGAAAGCATGTGAAAGGGGTGCATCCCGCACCACCTTAACCCCCCATCCTGCCCCATCTTTGGCCTTGTTTGCCCTCCTGGTTCAATTCCCCCCCCCCCCAAAGGGGTTTGTCTTTGTTCTGGTGTCTTTCTTGACTATGGATCAGGGTTGTGTCTTGAAAAATACTGACCCTGGCCAGGAAGGTAAACCTGAGGTTACAGGGTGTGTGGCCTCGCTCTTGGTCAGGGGGGCCAAGGTGGGTGTGGAGGGGAGGGAGGTGATTTCACTAGATTATCGAGAGGTTCTGGGCTCATGCCCTGGAACCAAAGGCTGCCTGACGAGCCTCAGCCATCACTCCCTGTGATGCCCCTTACTACGGTCATGGTAATGACTCTCCCTTTCCTTCTGTTTTCTGCAGACCTTATTATGAACTCAAGGCAAAGTACTATGTACAGCTCGAGGTACGTGTGGCTCGCCATCCTTTCTCTGTTGCTGTGACAAGCTTCTGTTGTGTCTGCTGTCCTGGGGGAGGGGAGGGGGATAAAGCAGCTCAGGAGAGTCTCTGGGGATCCTGGGCAATTTCTGAGACCTCTCTGAAGATGCTATTTAGTGTCTCTCTAGAGGCTGGTGCCTTGGGGCTCCAGGGTGGGCTTCCTTTCTGCCATGCCTCACAATTCTCTAGTGTTTAAGGCTGTACTTTGCCAGCCTCTCAGTAGGTATTGGGGGAGAGTTCTGGCTGATGTCATCTAATGAAGAGTCGGATGATGGTTTATTCCACATCTAATACATTCAGCAAACAGTACACAAATACAAAACATTGAACAGGATAGATACTGAGGCGTTGGGGTGGGGAGGAAATAGAACAGGGGTCTTATAGGGTCTGGCACTTGAGATCCAAGAGGCAGAGATGAAGAGGAGCATATTCCCAGCACAGGGCCAGGAGACTGGAAAAGTTGGGGATCAGGGCCAAGGTCCTCGATTTGCGTTTGAAAAGCTCTATAAAACAACTCTCCAGGTAGGTGATGGACAGGAAAGTGTTCTGAGTTTTTCCTAAGGAAAGCCACAGCCCAGTGGAACATAAGCTCCCATGGGGCAGGGGCTAGTCTTGATTCTATTTTGGGGTCTTCAGCACTAAGAACGGCACAAAGGAGTAGCTTTATCGATCTGTTCTCAATGAGTTGGGTTGGTGGTCATTTGTCTCAGTGAGCATCCTTCCCTCCTTCCGTTCCTCAGCAACTGAAGAAGATTGTGGATGATCTGCAGGCCAAACTGTCTCTGGCTAAAGGCGAGTACAAGACAGCGCTCAAGAACCTGGAGATGATTTCTGATGAGATCCATGAGAGGAGACGGTCCAGTGCCATGGGTCCCCGGGGCTGTGGGGTGGGGGCTGAAGGCAACAGTGTGTCTGCGGAGGAGCTCTCCAGGAACAAGACAGAGTTTGACTCAGCTTCAGGTGAGTGGGCAGCTCAGAGGGTAAGTGGGGGAAAGTTATGTTTTGTGGAGAAAGGGGGAGATCCCAACCCAGGCAGCTGGGGGGGGGGCAGCATGTACTGAAGTAACAAAATAAACATCTGGCAAAGGAAGGAAGAAAGGAAAACTTGCTTGTCCCATTAGGAGACAAGGGCTCTTGGGTCTGGCTCCATGACAGTCTTTCCTCTCCTTCCTTTGGGAGCTGTCCCTGAGCTGGCTTGCCTTTTCACTCTCTTCTATCATCCTGCCCCAAGTAATAGAGCACACAAGCGAAGTCCTATTAAGGAGTTCTTTGTACTGCAAGGGTTCTCAACCTTTTTTTGGGTCATGGACCCCTTCCCAGATTAACATTTTTAAATGCATAAAATATACTGGATCTCAGAGGAAACTAATTGTATTGAAATCTTTATCAAAAACATATAAAAACTTAAATAAAAAAAATAGTTTAGACTCCAGGTTAAGAATCTCTGCTTTATAAAAAATAACTATAGCTAACATTTTATGCCTCTCGATTTGAACCTCTCTGACAAGGGACAGTACAGATGGAGGCTCTGAATGGTTGAGCGACTTACTCCTGGTCCCACAGCTACTAGATGTCAGAGACCAGATCTGAACCCATCTCCTCAACTCCATGTCCAGCACTCCTTCCATGATCCCTTAGTTATCTTAGTGTCTCCCTCCCAAATTTCTTTTCTTGTTCTTGGTTAGGCTTTTACCTTCTCAGCTCGGGACAACCAGTGCCTCTTTTTCAGGGTAGCTGTTAAATGAAGTTATTTTTCATTTGTTCATGCTTAAAATTAAGGGGAGAAGTGGAGTGGTAGAAGGGAAGAAAAGATCCAGTCAACTTTTTGCCAAGGCTTGTTCTTTTTTTTTTTTTTTTTTGGTGAGGCAATTGGGGTTAAGTGACTTGCCCAGGGTCACACAGCTAGTAAGTGTTATGTGTCTGAGGCCGGATTTGAACTCAGGTACTCCTGACTCCAGGGCCGGTGCTCTATCCACTGCGCCACCTAGCTGCCCCTCCAAGGCTTGTTCTTTAACCACCTTTAGGATAAAGACTGAGGCTGATCAGAGATAATAAACGTTTGGGAAAGGCCCCTCCTGGGGGAAATAGGGGTATTGCAGATTGTGCTCTCAGGATCCCCCTTATTTAAAGATTGAGACCGAGCCCGTGACAGAGGTGGGCTCTAACCTCGAGCCCCTGACTCCAATGTCAGCATTCTTCCCATTGTGCCATTGCAGAGATGGTCAACACGACATTAGGCCCCAGGGGCTGTGATAGGGGAAGCAGCAGTGCTTTGGAAATGACCTCCTCCCCCATCTCTGCCTGGGATTGTATGAGCCCATGCAGTCTGGTTAATTTGTGCTGTTTCCAGAGGGCGGGAGGGGAGTATCCCCAAGCTTGAGGTGGCCTCGAGACTTCATGCTGGGTTTTTGGGCCTGGATTTGTTACCTAGAGGCATGGAAGGGAGGAAAAGGCCTAACCCCTTGCCCATCTAAAGCCACTGGCCCTGGGCAGGCTCTGACTTACTGTGTTAGGGCCCCCATGCAAAGAGCAGAGTTTGGACTGTTTTGGGATTTGTAGCTGGATTTCTTCTCCTCGCTGCCCAGATTTGGCTCAAGCAGCTGCCATTCTCCACTAATACATGGAAAAGAGACTCTAGCTCACTGGTTTCTGTGCAAGGGTTTCAAAGATGACCAAGGGCATTTTGCACCCTTACAATTTAAGCTGCCCCAGCGATTCTCATCTTGTGGTTAGAAGGTTGTTCGTTAGAAGTAGTTCACATCTGGTGCGGGCCTTGTCCCTGGGTTTCCTTTCCCCTCTCCTTCTGTTGTCACCCACAGGGGGGCGAGGGGGTGAAAGTACAGCCTCGAGGGGCATTAGTTCCTGTAAGCCTGTCTGCCTGCCCCCCCAAGCGGACTGTAAGAGACGGCTTGTCGTGCAGCAGACCCAGCGAGACTTGTGTTCTCTCCAACGCTGCAGTGGCCTCGGAGGCATTTGAGGATGACAACTGCAGCAGCTTTGTGTCGGAAGAGGATTCGGAAACGCAGTCTGTGTCCAGCTTCAGTTCGGGGCCGACGAGTCCTTATGAGCTCCCGAGCCCATTCTCTCTCGTCATGAGGCCCGGCAGCCTCGATCTGCCCAGCCCCATGTCTCTCTCAGAGTTTGGGATCATGTTTCCTGTGCTGGGTCCTCGGAGTGAATGCAGTGGGGCTTCATCCCCAGAATGTGAAGTGGAAAGAGGTAAGGGGCAAAACCTTTTCTCTTCTCACTCTTGCACTGAGTGGGCTGCAGTCCTAGAAGAGCCATTGGTGGATCAAGTCCCTTCCCATGTTCACATGACTCAAACGGGGCGGGGGAGACTACTTTTTGCAAATATCATTTTTTTTCCTTTTGCTTCCGGGTGCCACACAACTGCATTTATTTTAAGCAAGCCCCAAGAGTGCAAAATTTGGAGTCAGGAAGACCCAAGTTGAAATCCAGCCTCGGACATTTATGAGCTGTGACCTTGGGCAAGTCACTTAACCTTAAAATGGGAATTATAACAGCACCCAACTGACAGAATTGTTGTGAAGATCTAACACAATATTTATAAAACACGCCCCCCCCCGCCGCCATTTTAAAATATTTTTCATTTAAAGTTTTAAGTTCCAAATTCTATCCCTCCCTCCCCTTTCCTTGAGATGGTAAGCAATCAGATAGAGGTTATCCATGTGCGATTGCGTAAAACCCAATGAGGTATTTTTAAAGTGCTTTGCACAGTGCCTGGCACATCGTAGGTGCTATAGAAATGATTACTCCCTTTCCCTCTAACCCTACATTCCCTTAGAGGGAGAATCTGCCTTGAAGCCGGGAAGATTTGGATTCAGGTCACACCTGTGACCTAGGCAATATGGAGTGGGAGTTTTCTGTGTCCTTGCCTTCCTTGACCTTCAGTTCTGCTTGGGGTTGATGGTAGGTGCTGGTCCCATTCAGACTTTGAGTCTGTTTTCCCATGTACTGCAGGGTAGACACATGTGGAGACACCGGCCCCCTGAGTGACTCACTGTATCTGCCGACCAGTCATGTTGCCTTCGAGGCATTTTAATCCTTTTTCTCTCACTGTATTCCTTCAGGAGACAGGGCAGAAGGGGCTGAGAACAAGATGAGTGACAAAGCCAACAACAACAGAAACGTTAGCACCAACAGCAGTGCCAACAGCAGCAGCTCTTCCCCTGCAGACCGAAGCCTGGACCGTGACATCCAGCAGCTCTCCCTTCAGTATCCAAAGGGAAAAGACGGGATTGTCGGCGACAGAAAAGTGGTGCCGATTGGCTGAAGGATCCGAGGAGGCCGGTGCCCAAAGATCTGAATATTTATATGTGAAACTCTAAACCTACGGACAGAGTGTTGTGCCAATATTTCTTTCCTCTATGCCAAATCTTAAGCATTTACTCCGAACTGCACTAAGGACATTTGTGACCCAGAGGGCTGCATTCCGCTTTGGTTTTCTGCCCAGCCAAACGTCTTGGGGGGGCTAGGCACGGGGGAGCGGAGAAGCCGTGAGCTGGGCAGGCTGTCCTCACATTCCTCCAGCATTTGTAAAATACATCTCCCCCCAATATCCTTGTTAGGAGCAATAACAACTTCCCAGAATACAGCTGGGAAACCAAGCCCAACCTTGGTGATTCGGGCATTTTGCTCTTTTTTTCTTCCTATACCTCTTTTTTTGTGTTTTGAAAGATGAAGCTTATCCAATCTAGTAATCTGGGGCTGGTGGCCTCCTAAATGAACAAACTGAAAATACAGTAATTAAAACATCACTTTTAGTTTTTAAGGCATTAAAAAAATGACCTTCCGATAATCCGTTATCTCTGGGTCACAGAGGCAAGCCTAAGACTGATTAATCACCTATTAGCCAGAAAGGTGACCTGCTGAAAAGGTAAATGGTGCTCAACCTGGGGCACCCACCTAGAAGCTTTTTCAGTGGCTTCTTTGCAAGATCCCTGGAGATCAGCACTTTGTGGGCTGGGGGAGACTGGGCTTCAGGGCAATGCCTGAGTCCCGATAACTTACTGTAGAGGGGTGTTGGCTGGGAGCAGGCAGTGTAGCATAGACCTTGTGTTTCCAGCCAAAGGGGTGGTGGGGGGAGGGGGGAGATCCATGGTTTGTTCTTCCTGAGATGCATGTGCCCGAGCAGTTGGCCTTCGTGGTATCTAGACTGACAAAAGTGTTCATTTATCTGTGGGTTGTAACTTTTTCCTTCTCTTTTAAAAAAGCCATTATTTAAGGGTTATTCCGCTCTAGCATACATTACAGACACTGTTCCTTCCAAGCTAGAACAAGGGAGTTAGGCATGTCTTGGCAAAGGCAGTACCCATAGAAGCAGTGAAGCCTAGTAGTTATGCTCATAGTGGTAAGTGTAGGATTATTTTTCTTTAAGGTTTGGGTGGTTTCAAATTAATAAAACACCGTAGCTGTCCCTCTTTGGTTTGTCAGGGGGGTGGGAAGAGGGGAGAAACCCGTCACACTCAGCGATCCCAGAAAGTCTCTATTTCATGTGATGAGGTCTCCGTTTTTTTGTTGTTGCTGTTCCTGCCCTAGCTTGAATATCTAGTCATGTTTGTAAACTTCTTCACACTGGTAAACCTTCCATTTTTCCTATTTTTATGGACTGATACGGTATCCTGATTTCAAAGTTATTTTGTACTTGTCTTAATACCTTGAATGTAATAAAAACAAAATCTCAAGACAACAGTGGCTAAGCCTCTGACTTTGTATGTCCCATAACCACAGCCTTACCTAACGAGGCACACTTTCTTCTTCCTCCTCCCCCCTTTTTGACGGTAAATGGTTCCGAAGAGCAGGCTTCTTCTGTATTTCTTTGTAGCACCAGACTGGCTTTGAATCCCAGGTCTGACACTGAGGAGGGGAGGACCTTAAAGATGATGTCAGCCAGCCTTCCCACTTGGCCCATGAGAACATTCACTAACGTGCTTTCCTAGGATCTCACGACATGACGTTCCAGCATGAAGAGGCTGTGAGGGCTTAGATTCAAGTGATCTTGGAAGGCATCTTAAGTCTGACCTTCTCGTTGTACAGATAAAGAAGCTGAGGCTCAGTGAGATGAGGCAATTGCCCTTAGGTCACGGAGCTTTGAGGACTTTAAATCATGATCTAAATGTGAGCCCCCCCCCCTTTTTTTTTAGCAAGGCAATTGGGGTTAAGTGACTTGCCCAAGGTCACACAGCTAGTAAGTGTTAAGTGTCTGAGGCTGGATTTGAACTCAGGTACTCGACTCCAAGGCCAGTACTCTATCCACTGCGCCACCTAGCTGCCCCTCCTCCTCCCTTTTTACATCACAAACAGATAGTGGGGCAGCTGGGTGGCACAGTGGATTCAGAAGTACCTGACTTCAAATCCTCAGACACTTACCAGCTGTGTGACCCTGGGCAAGTCACTTAACCCCCCATTGCCCAGCAAAAACAAACAGATAGTGATCTATGATCTACTGCCCTCCACACACCACTCTGATCCCTCTTTTATTAAAAAGAAAAGCAACCAAGTCATGAGACAGGGCTGTGCTGCCAGCCTCCGTCAGCTCTAGGAGAAAGACTTTGGGTCCAACCTTCAAGTCCCTGGGGCTATCTATGCCCTTTGAGGATTCATTTGCCCAAAGAAGCAACATTATAATCTGCGTAAACACAACTCCCCCTTATCCTTGCTTTCAGCTAAGATCTTAAATCCTACATTTGCTTCCTTCAAACTGGAATCCCAGAGTAATGCACTGTTCCCATGTGCTCCTCCCCTGGTCTAGTGAAATGTTCTTTTTAAAAATCATTATAATTGCATGCCAATCAAGACAAGGGGGTCACGCACAAATCTCACGTGGCTCCCTTGGTTCATTTAACACCCAGCTAGAAACAAAGTAGGGCTGAGTCATTTGTATAATTCATCACAAAATGACAAATAAGAAAAAGAATAAAGCTCAGGTTGGACCTGCCGGACGCCTCCAAGATGCACGTGATGCAGCACCGTTAGGATGCAGCTTTAGAACTGGAAGTGACCTAACGGTCATCTGGTCCACACCGTGTGTGAGGAGCCGCGGGGCGGGATGGTCTCCACACCTGCCCCTCCTCCCCGTCCCGCCCTTAACAGGAGAGCCGTCTGTGAGGGCCTTTCTAGCTCAAAGCCAGCATGCGGTAATTCAAGTCTGAACAGCTCCTGCCAGGCACCAAGCGCCACGGGGCTCACATTTAGATCATGATTTAAAGTCCTCAAAGCTCCGTGACCTAAGGGCAATCGCCTCATCTCACTGAGCCTCAGCTTCTTTATCTCTACGACAAGGTCAGACTAAGATGCCTTCCAAGATCACTTGAATCTAAGCCCTCACAGCCTCTTCATGCTGGAATGTCATGTCATGAGATCCTAGGAAAGCACGTTAGTGAATGTTCTCATGGGCCAAGTGGGAAGGCTGGCTGACATCATCTTTAAGGTCCTCCCCTCCTCAGTGTCAGACCTGGGATTCAAAGCCAGTCTGGTGCTACAAAGAAATACAGAAGAAGCCCGCTCTTCAGAACCATTTACCGTCGAATGCACAGGATAAACCGATAACACAAGTGAGGCAGCATTAACCTCCCATCACTGCTCCTGCCTCAGCCCTCCCACCACTGTCTCCAGTCCCTCCAAGTTTTAGGCTCTTCTTTGCTCAAACCCCATTTTCTCCCCTTAGTAAACTCACCTCTGCACTGTCCTCTCACTGCTCACCTCTTGCTCAACTTCAGCCCTGGGATAGTTCTATTATCCTTCTCTTCTCCATCAGCTGAAAACAACCTAACTGTGCTGACTGGGCCCAGGATGAATTCCTGTCACCCAGCCTCCAGGAGGTTCTCCCCACAGTAAGTAGTACTGCAGGAGAGAATCAGGAAGACTGGCCTGATACTTCCTAGCTGGTCATCCTGGACAAGGGACTCCCTCAGCCTGTTTCATCATCTGTAAAATGGGGTAACAAAAGCACCTGTCTCACTGGATCACTGTGAGGAGCAAAGGGAACATATTGTAAAGTTCTTTGCAAACCTCTGAGTACCACAAAAATGCTAGGGATTTGAGGGCTCTATTCTGGCCCTGTTTGGTTACTGATGCCATTCCCCTTCCCCATTTTAGAGCGCGTCTGCCTCCTCGGCTGTGGGTCTTGCCTCTCACCTTACTGAGCAGACATCACCAGAAATGGGCTCGCCCTCTCAGAATCCGCTGACATCATCTCACATTCTTCCCTCCTCCTTTCCTCCAATCTCTCACAAGGTGGCCCTTCCAAGCCCTGTACATCTGCCCAGGATTCCAGTGCCTCCTTTCTCCTCCACCAGATGTTGCCCTCAATCATGGATGTTTCGTCTCTCCCTCCTTGTTCCTTCGCTACCTCCTTCAAACATTCCCAAGTCTTCCCTGCCCCTCAAAACCTTCACTAGAACCGGCAGTCCCTCAAGCTTTCATCCCATATCTCAACCCTTCATCCAAACTAGAAAAAACTCCAGTATCTCTGCCAAGAAAACCCCCAAAGGGGGTCATGAAGAGTCAAACACAGCTAAAACGACTCAATAACAACACTAGGTGCTTCATCTATGTTTTGTAAATGGCTGGAGGAGCTTAGCTTTGAAACCCAGCTGTGTGACTTGGGGCTATCTTTATTGAGGGGGCAGGGCTGGGGAGCAGTGGGCAGCAGTCCATTCCACGGTATTGGTCAGAATCATTGTCAAAACAGAGATCAAAGAAATAGGCCCCTGGCCAGTTGTCTGACTCCCCGCGGCTGTGTTTTTTCAGAAGAAAACATGAAAAACAGTCTTTGGTTGGAAAGTAGCTCGGGCTGTTTCACTCTTCTCTGACCCTAAAGCATCTCTTCTTCATTTCTCGTTAGCCTGTCTCCAAGCATCCCGTGGTCAACTGCCTGATGAGGGACACAGCCACATAAGCCCTCGGGGTACTCATGAAACCCTACCCCATTCACCACTATCCTCTGCTCTACCCAAGCTCTATTTGGTCCCTTTGTCACTGTTCGCTGTGACTGATCTGAGCCTTAGTGGAAATAATGGACCTTTAAAGAAAAATAAATTCCCTTTCTGCACCCCCGAAAGAAGAACTGGAAATGTCAGACTGGAATAGTGACACAGGCACCGAAGATCTAGATCCGGAGGGCTCCTCACATCACTCAGTCCAACCTCTTTATCTGACAGATATGTTAACTGAGGCCCAGGGAAGGGAGGGGCTCCAAGCCAGGCCTTGTGACTGTCAGTGCTCATGAGGTCACAGACTTAAGCTGGGAAAGCCTTTTTAAGTCACAAAGTCCAATGTTCCCTCTTCCCCCTGCAGTTTTTTTTGGGGGGGATGAGGCAACTGAGGTTAAGTGACTTGCCCAAGGTCACACAGCTAGTTAAGTGAAGTGTCTGAGGCCAGATTTGAACTCAGGTCTTCCTGAATCCAGGGCCAGTGCTCTATCCACTGTGCCACCTAGCTGCCCCCCCCCTTGCAGTTTTTAAAAAGGGAAAACTGAGGTTCAGGGAAGGGACAAACTTTGTGTCTTTGCCAGCTCTAAAGCTTTGCTCCTGTAAGCTGATGAGAGGCACCAGCTAAAAGTGCAGACAGACTTAGGCTAGACTCTCCGGGTCCCCACTGCTGCACACATACAGATTTTGTGGGAGTATCCTCATTTTATAGGTAGGGAAGCAATCCAACAACTTGTTAAATCATACAGCCAGGATTAGATCAATGTACTTAGTTTGCAAGTATGTAATACTTCTTGGGGAATAAACTATTAGGGAACAGCTTGTTAAGTAAGTGACCAAGAACCATTACAAGCAGGGAACAAAGTCAGATCACCCTCCATTGAGTAAATTTAAGCCTACAGCTTGTGAAGGCAGATAACCCTGCATGGGAGAACCACGGACTGACACTGCTCTCTCATGGCAATTTCATAGAATCCCAGAACAGCAGAGTTGGGAGGCAATATTTAATCATCTCACTCAACCCTACAATTTTATAGATAAGGAAATGAGGCCAGAAGTCGAATGACTTGTCCAAGGTCACAAAACAAGTTAATTAGAACTCGGATCAACTTTCAGTCCAATTTCTTTCTTCTATGTAAGCTGGTCCTAATTAAGGACATATTGTGCTAAGTTTCTCCTTGTTAGAGCTACTAATAAAGACAAAGTCCAACTCTTAGCTATGGAGGTCACACATCCAGTAACACTGTCACCAAAAGGAATTATTTCATTTACTTGTTTCTTGCCTGTCACAAGAAGTCATACCAGTTGAGTGATTATCTTAATCTCCCTGTCCACTATCCCCAGTCCACAACTAACCTCCTCTTCTTATCTTCTTACTCATGGGCAAAGTAAGTTTAATTCCTATCCCAAGCTGGAATTACAGAAACAAAGCAAGTTTAGTGCATCTGACTATGCTACAAAAATTATTAAGAAATATAACATCCTTGACGGGACAATAAATACAAAGGGGAATGTTTAAATAAATAATCTTGTGCTAGCTGCCTACCACTGCCTACAGTTACTTATGTGGGTGTAATCTGTCTCTGTATAGTCAAACGAGTGGTTTTTCCAGTAGCAACGTATGATTGTGACAGTTGGACTGTGAGGAAAGCTGAGTGCTGCAAAAGACTTTTCAGAGTCCCTTGGACAAGGAAATCAAATCAGTCAATTCGGAAAGAAACTAATCTAGCCATTCACTGAAAGGTAAAATACTTTGGCCACATAATAAAAAACCGGGACTCACTGGAAAAGACCCTGATGTTGGGAGAGACTGAAAGCAAAAGGAAAAAGGGACGTCGATGAGATGGACAGATGGTGTGATGTAGCAGCAAACCTGAGTGCAGACAGACTTTAGGAGATTATGGAGGACAGAAGCACCTTGAGTACAATGGTGCATTGGGGGTCATTGAGAGTCAGCATGAGTGAAAAGAATGAACGATCTGTCTCATGACAAAAAAGAAGCATCCTTTTGGTATTAGAGCTTAAAAGAAAGATGAGAAAATGACTGCAGCTGGTAACATGACTCTTGGTTTAAGACTTTAAAAGTTTTTTTGCCTGCTACAATTTGAAAAAAAATGCTGCATGTTTCGGTTTGAAAATTTCAGGTCCAAAATTACTTTTCTGATCTCAATATCTTGATGTTTATGTGGATAAAGAACATCAGGTCAGCTGAGATTTCAATGTAATCTTCAGTACAGTATAACATTCCTCCCCCCCCAACTTCATCACAAATACAAAAAAAGGACCAATGAATGGCATTAATCTCCCAAATTATTTAAAAGAACTAAAAACGATATAGATGCATTGCACACTCAACTCACCACCCACCCGAAGTCTTGCTATGTTATTGCAACCTTGCATGTTTATATGACATTTAATATGATTTTATACAGGATACTAGTTTGTTTTTTTGCAGGGCAATGGGGGTTGTGTGACTTGCCCAGGGTCACACAGCTAGTAAGTGTCAAGTATCTGAGGTCGGATTTGAACTCACATACTCCTGAATCCAGGGCCAGTGCTTTATCCACTGCGCCACCTAGCTGCCCCCAGGATATTAGTTTTAAGACTCTAAAATACTTCTTATGCCTAATACCAGAATAGGAAATTTCGAGCAAGTATTGTCTAGTGGACCAAAACAAGCTGTGATCATTGAAAAAAACAAACAGAAGTGACATAATATAGCTCTGACAGTCTGAACTTCTGAGAGCATACAGCAGTCTTGAAGGGATTTGAAACTTAACACATCCAAGCATAGGATGGAAACAGAGGGTCAGAATGCGCTGTGCTCAATGCTGCTTTTTAAGTAACCCTAAATAAGGAAGCTAGTTCTTATATTCCCAGTGTCTCACACAGTGCAGCCTAGCTTGTAACTACATGGAAGATCTTACTGAATTGAAGCAATTCATAAATCCTAAAGACTAAGCTCCTGCCAGCCAAGTCACAGGTGCCACCCCTATCTTGACCTAGCTCAGATGGTTCATCTTCTGGCTGGACACCACATTAATGTGCACGCTGTAGTCATATACACCAACCAGAAGTCAGAACTGGCAGAAAGTTAAAGGCCAATCCTAGCTCCTCCACATGACTTCCTTACCTTATTTTTGGTACATTCAGCCCCATGAAGGGGCTAATTAACAGTCTGTCTGACTGGCTCAGTGCCCAAAGGATGCCACTCTTCTCTGCAACTGAGCACCCAAAAAAGTCCTGTCATCACCAGTTCTTCCTGAGCCACCTTGCCTTCCTCTCTGAAGTCTTGGCCCTGTCTGGATTCCTAACCTAACCTTGGTTTTCTCTGCTTAATGTTGCATGAAGTCAGTGTTGGAGCTGTCACACACAGAATGTAATAGTTGAGGAAGAGAGAATTTGCCACTTAAATACAAAGACCAAAGAAAGCATGCAAAATGATGAGAAGAGACCCAAAGAAAGGAGGCACATGGCAGGGAGAGTCAGGCTGGCAGTCACTTCATTTTGAGAAAGGGAGAGAAGTAAAAGAAGCGCCAAGGAGACAATAAGAATGGGAAAAAAAAGCATGCATAAAAAAGGTCCATAAAACAGGTAGTTCAGACTTGAAACAAAAAAAAGAGAGGTGTATACCTAACACCTTATATCTATGTATGTATATGATTTTGCACATGACAGGAGAAAGCAGGGAATGGGGTAAGGGGATAGTCAGGCTCTGGGATTTGTGGGGCAGCACTAGAAGTGCAAGAGAAAAATGTGTGCTCAGCACCTTGCTGGCCTCCACACACAGAACAAGGTCACAACCAACTTGTTTCATTAATCTACTAAAAGGAAGAACACCTCAGATTCCCCAGGTACCAGTCCATTAACAGAATAAATCTGTGCTCCTAAAATCTAGAACAAGAGTTTAAGAGTTTACCCTTTTAACTAAAAGCATGATCAAAGTTCATTCAAACACGACCCATGGGACTGATTCTAAAGATTTAACAAGAAAGTAGCTGCGCAAACCATTTTGTTTTCACTCGGTTTCTCTAGGTTTTAAGTTAAACTGTGTAATTATTCTGAGGGCTGTAATAAACATCTTTTACTGAAATAAAAAGCCACATTAATGACAAATTAAAATGTTCTTGCTAATAAGGCAAGAAAATCTGACTGAATATCAAATTCTCAAATTATTTAAAATCTATAAATCTCCCCAAAGTAATGCGTGGGTAAACACTCGGGAATTTAAAAATGACATTAGTGACTGGAAAATTTATTCTACCTGAATGAAAATAATCACATCAACTTTTATTTAAGCTCAACTGCATTTTCTTCCAAGTGCTGTTTTTCATAAGAGTCAGAACTAAGAAGCATCAAAGTGAGTAGAAAAGAGTGTAAAAAATTAAATTGTAGTATCTTCAATGTCTCAGAGAATTTTGTCATTTTAAAACTTGATACAAGATGAACCACAAAACTGCAATAGGCAAAATATTCCCATTCTTCTCACTACATTATTTCATATGAGATGTGTTCCTAACTTAAAGAACTTGCACTATTAGGCATTTTTATGCTAAATTTACCAAGATCTCTTAAAGCTTCCAAAACACTTTCATTCCTTGATAATAATACCTGAGTGACAAAAACCTCAGTCATAAATAAAGTAAACAATTGCAAGTGTAAAGATGGAGACATGATTCATTTTAGTAAATAGTAGCCCAAGATGTGTAGTCTGACATGTACAAGTTCATCTGTAAACTTACATTCTTGTAGGAATAGAACAGTTCATATTTGGTGGATGCCTCTGAGTCAAGTCCAGAATTTACCAGTTGTTATTTCTCAGTCACTGAAGTTGTGTTGCCTTGATAGGGACAACACTGTTGAAGTCCAAGAAAAAGGGACCTTCTTGTTTAGGCAAAAAGGTACTGGGGATAATATTGTAGATTCCAGCAGGGATATTTTCCACTTCAAGGTAACAAAATCCACATCTGTATTCAAGAAATGACAAAGGCAAAGTTCATAAGATAGAAGAGAAAAATACAAAGAAAAACTAGATTTAAACTGTGAACATTACCTGTAATCACCACTGCTTTTCTTTTGAAAACCTGAAGGGCCAGGATCTCCTGCTATTGACACTGTGACAAGTTCAAACCCAACACTATATTGCCTATTATTTTAAAAAGAATGAAATTACTTTCATTATTACATACCCTCAAATAAATACAAGCTTGCAATATGGCTACATTTACAGTATGAAAACACTTTTAAGCAAGCAAGAGCTACAAAAGAGCTAGAATTCAGAAACACCTTGCATACTGTTTTTGCATTTAATTATACAAATGTCATTTATTCCACTTAGGGAGAATCTGCCAGGATTAACATTATTTAATTCACTTTATAAAAGATGGCTTTTTTGCCACTTAGTATATGCTTGGTGATTACTAAAAGTTACTAGCAGGATGAGAAGATGGCTGGCAACTGTTTCAAAAATAAAATAAGTAATGTATACCAGTCAATTTGGATTATCTTTTAAAAATCTTAACTGAAAATGTAAAGACACCAGACACAATGGTAGAACTTTGAAATAACTATATTGTAAGCTTTTAAAGAGTTAGGGACACTGGACACTTTTTGTGTTCAAAATGCCTAGTGAAGTTAATGAAATCTACAAGTCCCTGAAGATTTGAGGTTAATCCACAACTATCAATACAATTCATAAAGTGCTTTCTATGTTCTAGGTATTAGACTGGGCATGAGATAAAATAAAATCCCAAGGATTTTACATTCTGACTTATGTATTACTTGCTATCTCTTAATAAACATGTTTCATTGGTTTTAGAAAAATAAGTTTAAAAAACAACAACAAAAGACCAGCAACTTCTTTGAATTATTTCTTAAGTCAGACATGTCCTAAATTTTACTTATGTCAATACTCCAATTTTATTAATGCATTGCAAAGTCCTCTAAACAAACCTTGGTCCTCTGAGCTCAATCAGTAGCGCCCAGCCTTTTCTAGCTGGAATTGGTAGATGGGGGTTATTTTTGTGGAATCCCTGAAGTTCCCACAGTCCTCCAGCACTCGACCTTCCACTGTCCATTAATCTAAAAAAGAAAAGAAAAGGAAAAAAAAACCCCAATATATTAGTATAAATTTTATTGATAACATCTGACAATATTATGAAAATTTCCTATATGCCCAAATTTCTCTTTGAAAATGATTTCCGTCAAAAAGAATCTCTCCATGAATGGCCTCATTTTTTCAGTGAAATACGAAGCAAGGTCTCAGCTGATGGGAGGGAAAGAGGAAGGGAAGTTTGAGGAGGGATGAAATGTTTGGAAAAGCTTCTGTGGTAAATTGGAGAGTAAATCCATTAAGGTGCAAAGAGATTACCTGGTTGTTGGTGAGGGCCCAATTGAGATTATGTAAATATATTGGTAGTGGGATTCAGTCAGCATAGTTTCAGGATTTTCTCCAGTCTCTTTTCAGTAACACATGAATAAGAGCAAAGGCAGCAAATCATGGGAATAATCAAGCTGAGGCTTGGCAGGGGAAGGATTGGTAATAGTATAAGGGGGATTGCGAGAAGAAAACAGTATAGAGTTGAACTAGGTAACCCAAGGGGTCAACAAAATGGGAAGGAATCCAGGGATTCTCTGTAGCCTAAAGAATGGAGATCATGTACAAAGGCCAGAGGATGGGAAATGGATCTTTGTATTGGGGGGACAGCAATTAGGAACATTTATCTGAAATGCAGATCACTAGTATCTCAATAAATAACTTCTGGCATCCTAGGTCTTTTCTAGCAGGAATAAACAACTCCCTAAGAGCTCAGAATTATTCTCCTCCTATTCTATTCCCCTTCCCCTTGAGGTTCTACAGAGCCCTTCGGGATTTTCTAGGTAAACAGTGAGTATGCAGTGAAAATCCAAGAGGTGTGGGAGTCAAGAGAGACAGTGTCTACTCATGAGGCCACTGACTATGCTGTGTGACGATAGGGCAAGACGTCTTCTCTCTGAGGCTAGGGTTTCCTTGGTACAAAATGATCTTGCACTATACAATCTTTAAGGTCCCTTTAAGTTCTAGCATGTTATGTGGTGGTGTTATTGTTGCTTTTGTCCTTTAGAGGTCAGATTGGTTTATTTAACAAACATCCCATGAGGACCTAAGTTATGAGTAGGGTTAGACTTGACAGTCTATGCCAGGGGGCAAGGGAGAGGTTAGTGAAGCTGACAGAAAAAGAAAAGTATTTTTGGAAGCCAATGCAGTGTTAGGACCTAGGCAAGCCGCCTTCCTAATCTACCATCTACCTCCTCCTCTATTTTTATTGACATCCAGCTGTCCTGGTTGTGCTAAATTAGACCTCATGGTGTCAGCTTTATGTAGTCGACGAGGTTGGAAACTCTCTAAGGGCAAACACCATATTTCATGCTTATTGTATTTTCCTGTGCAGTGCTTGGCATAGTGATAATATAAATAGTCAATACATTTTTATTGAAATGAAGGAAAAAGAAAAAAAAGATTCTTGTCTATGGTTAGGGAAATGAGGGGAAACTAGCAAGGAGGTTCTCTGCCTCACTAAAACGGTGCCCAGCCCAGCCCAGCCCCAGGATCCTCCACAAAGATTTCTCTGACTTCCTTAGCCAAAAGCAATCACTGTTACTGCATCTGGTGTTCACCTCATCACATTTTACCTTGAATCACACATATTTATCTAGGCACATGTTTTATCTTCCTGATGGCAAATCTTATGCATGTTTGTATTTCCTCTAGTACTTTAGGCACAGTATATGCTCTCAAGTAATGTATGCTAAATGCATAAAATTCAACACAACTGGAACAGATGAGAAACCCTCTGAAATGACCTTTGCATTTCTTCTTTCCTTCCCATTTTCACCTCTATCACCCTAGTCTGCGTATAATCATGTTGTAAAATATAAATCACATTGACCCAAAGAAACATTTTACTTACCCTTTTTGATACAGTATATGGTGTAGGAATCTTTGAAAAAGTAAATTTACATGCTGAATATACCTAGGTTGAAAAAAGAAAAGTTGTATGAAACTCTACTGTGCAAATACACTTTTTACTTATAAAATTCTTTAAAAATTTAAACTGAATTCCTTGTGTAGAATGTCACAATCTAGAAGAAACAGTTTCTATTAAATGGTCACCGTTGGCCCATTTTAGATTACTACCAGGGCTGCAAAAGGCTCACCAAGTATTGTCTGTATCAATAAGGCTATGGTGATACAGACCTCCAGCAGACTCTCACCACCTCCTGACCTCAATACCTATAGGCTAAAGAGATTTGGATTCATCTGGCCTCCAAGTGGGCAGGGAACTCAAAGGTCAAGACCACAACATGAATCCCTCTAAAAATTACTTGTTACCATCTACCCTTTGCTTAAAAAATTCCAATGAGGGGGAAACTCATTTCTGGGGACAGCCCCTTCCCCACTGGGATAGCTCTAATTGTCAGTTTCTCCTTTACATTAAGCCTAAATTTGGGGTCTTTGCACCTTTTACCCATTGCTACCAAAATCCTACCTTCTGGAGGCAAGGAATACAAGTTTAACCCATTTTCCACAAGACAGCCCCTCAAATTCTTGAGGAAAGCTATCATGTATCCCCTCTCCTAACCCCCTCCAAGTCTTCTCTAGTTAAGCCTGGGTTCACCTTCAATTGATCTTTATGAGGCAGAATCTCCAGGCTCTTCACTATTCTAATGGACTGTAACTTGCCAATTTCCCTCTACTCAAATGTAGTATACACTGGAGACACAGGCTAACGTGGGCAGAGTGACAGGCTGGACCATCACAAGAGATCTGGGTTCAGATCTGGAACCTGTTACTTAACTAGACTTGGGCAAGACACTTTCTGAACATCACTTTCTTCATCCATGATAATATTTGTATTGAAACCTCAAATAGGTAGTGCAGTGGATAAAGCACTGGCCCTGGATCAAGAGGACCTTAGTTCAATTCGACCTAGTACACTTGACACTTACTAGCCGTGTGACTCTGGGCAAGTCACTTAAGCCTCACTGCCCCAAGAAACAAAAAACAAACCTCAAATAGCTATTATGAGGATCAACTGAGATAACAACGACATTTAAAAACTGAACTTAGGAGGTTTATCACAGGATGGACTTTAGATAAACTTTTCCTGAGAAATACAAAGTCCATCAAAACAAAGTACAATATTAAATTATTTTTCCCCCTAACGGAGCTATTGAATTGCAGTACAGAAAGACTGCTTAATTTTTAAAAATGAAACATCCGTTATTTCCCCCTCCACATGGGTCTGGTAACAAACCGTGCATCTTTTGTCGGTAACAGCTCGGGTTTCCTAGCACCTACTGCGTGTTGAGCACTGTGCTAAGTAGCTTGGCTCAGTTCTGAGTGGCTCAGCACCACCGAGCCAGTTTGGGGTGTGGGGTGGCAGGGCAGGGAACTTGCTCATCAGTTCAACTAAGAACAGCATCACTAAGAGAGACTGCAATCTCCTTCAGTGGAAGGAAGGAACCCCCCCACCCCGCCCTGTGAATTACAGACCCTTAGAGTGCTGGAGCATTTTTCCCATGAAAACCAACGTGCCGTCTGGCTAATATCCCTCTACCCCATCCCACTGTGCCAACACACAGAACGTACCCTGATTGTGTAGTGGATGGTATTTTGTTTCTCATACTGAGACACCACTAGTGTAAAGGTGTGAGGCCCTGGAGTTGTCAGCTTTATCTTGGTCAGGTAGTGGGGACTATTGATTCGAATTCCGTCGATATATGGAGGTGGGTCAGCTGGAAGAAAAGAGATGTGCTTGGAAACATGTTTATTAACTTCAGATTCATTTTCAGTCAGATGCCCACTTACAAGAGGGAGGGCACAGCAGGGTAGGGGACAGTCAGAATCAAAACACTTTTGAGGAGGAATAGGGTAAAAGAAGATAGAAAGTAGAGTAAATATCATGGGAAGGGAATATAGGATGGAGGGAAATAGTTATGATGACTGACTAATGTCAAAATGTATGGTACCTACTTTGCTGGGCTATTGTGAAGAAAATTCTTTGTCAAGTTTAAGGTACTATATAAAAATTATGATGAACAGGATGCTATAAGAAAAACCTGGAAAGACCTACATGAACTGAAACAGTGAAATGTACAGTATACAAAATAACAGCAATAGTGTAAGATGATCTGCTGGGAAGCATGTAGTTATTTTCAGCAAGGCAATGATCCAATATAACTCTGAAGGATTTATGAAAATTGCAATCCATCTACAAAGAAAGAACTGATGGTATCTGAAAATAGACTGAAACATTTTTTATTTTTTAAAAAACAATTCCTTAATCTGAAGTTTTGTTTTTATCTGTTTTCTCTCACAACCTAGCTATGTGAGGGAAGTTTTCCATGACTTATATTGAATTGCTTGAGTTCTTGGGGGTGGGAAGGGAAGGAGGAAGAGAAGTGGAACACAAAGTTTTAAAAAATTTGATGTCAAAATTTGTTTTCACATGTATTTTGGAAAATAAAATTCTAAACAGAAGAAAAAATGAGGTCATTAGCTTCTACCTGACAAATTCTAAAAACAAAAACAAAAAACAACCTATGGTTTTATACAACAGTTGTACTGAAACTGACTTGTTCAAAGCGTGGCAGTACAAAATAACCCAAAGAAATTATCTTGTAATATATTCAAAGACAAAGCTGATGAGGTTGACAGGAAGAGAAGGAGAGGGGGAGATAAAGGAAAGAAGAGAAAAGGACTAAAATGAGGAGTATATCACTGGGTCACTGACAACTGTTATACACAGTATCTTATAAGTTCTTCCCTATTTTCTCAGGCATGTCTTTGTCAGAGGTCATGGGAGCCTGCTTCCCCATATACCATACAAATGGTTCTCAAACTTTTATCTAAATCAACAGTTCTCAAACCTTTTGTTCTCAGGACCTCTTTACACTCTTAATTATTGAGGATCTCAGACAATTCTTGTTTATGTGGGATATATCAATTGATATTTACAATGTTAGCAATTAAAACTGATAAATTAAAAAAACCACAAAAAACCAAAATATATTCAGACAAGCAATAATTATGATTTACATTACAGTGAATTCTGAAAGTACTGATTTATCGATGTTTCTTACAAGGTAAAAAATCTTTAAAAATATATGATTTTACTCCATACATACTATGGCCAGGTCCATTTGATGTACGTCACTATACTTGCCCCAGGCATTTTTCCTCCTTCTTAGGGTTCAGTTTAAAGATAGTATGATCTATTTGCAAGTGCTTAGAAGGGGTATTAGGAAACTTGGATACAGTCTTGGTTATGCTACTACACCAAACAACAAACATTTTATGTAGCACTTTAAAGATCTGCAAAACTCTTTTATAAACACTTTGTTATTTGAGCATCACAACAACCTTGTGACCTGAGGTCTTATCCCTATTTCAAAAGATGAGGAAATTGATGGTTCGAGAGGGCTCCATGACAGCTGGATTTTGAGATGTGTCTAGGATGGCCTTCCTTCTCCATCCTTTACTCCTAAGAATCCATAAAGCACTAATTAACTGCCTTACCAAATGCCAAAGACTTAAGACAAAAATGAAAACATTTCATACCCTCAAGGAGCCTACACACCTACACACACACCCCCCCACACCCCTTGTGTGTCTTGTAAATGCCAAATATAAAGTAAGTACAAAGTTAATTTGGGGGTGAAGGTGACCAAGAAAGACTGTGAATGCAGTTTGAAAGGAAGCTCAGAATTCTAAAATTCTGAGGTGAGGAGGGAACCCATTCAGGGTTGAGGCCTAAATCTTGTTCAAAGGAAGACAGACTATTGTCAGTGAGGAACAATAAGAGGCTCAGTTGGCTAGAATGGGGAATGTGTGATGGGGTAAAACGATGTAATAAGTCTGGAAAAGTGGACTGAAACTAGACCATGAAGAGTTTTAAATATCAGAGACATTGTCTATCGGAAGAAGTGGCAGGCAGTCACTGGAACTTTCTGACCAAAGGAATGCCATGGACATAACATTTGTATCTGAAAAATATCACCTTGGCAATTGTATGGAGAGACCAATTATCAAGTTACTGAAACAGTCCAGAGACAAGAGGTGATGAGGGTCTGAACTAAGGTACCTCTACGAGTAGTGAGGAATCAGATACAAGAGATGTTGTAAAGGTAGAACAGACCAGCCTTGCCACCTGACTGGATCTGGGGAAGAGTGAGTGAGTGAGTGAGTGAGAGAGAGAGAGAGAGAGAGAGAGAGAGAGAGAGAGAGAGAGAGAGAGAGTGTGTGTGTGTGTGTGTGTGTGTGTTTGAGAGTCAAAGATGACTCCCAGGTTGTATAATTGGAAGGATGGTGGTGACACTGACACAAATAAGGAGCTTAGGAAGAAGAATGAATTGCTCTGGACATGGGGAGTTTGAATGCTTACAGGACGTCCACTTGGAAATGTCCACATGGAAGCTGGTAACATTGTAATGGAGCTCAGGAGAAAGATTAGGATTGTATACACAAATCTGGGAGTCATCCAGCAAATAGGTGATAATTTAACTCCTGGGAGCTGATGAGGCCTCCAAGAATGAATACAGAGAAAAGAGCAAAGGGTCCCGGACAAAGTCTTAGAGTACATTCAGAGAGAGGGTGGAACATGGATGATGAGCCTGTAACGGAGACTGGTGACAATTAGAACCCCAGCCTCCTTTAAAGCACAGCTCACATGCTCCCTTCTTGATTCCTCCTGATATCAACATTCTTTTTCTCTTGAAATTACTCTGTATTTCTTTACTTGTAGTACATGTTGCATTTCCTCCTGTGGGAAATATGCTTGAGAGCAGGGATTGTTTCATTTTTGTATAGATAGATCCAGCACAAAGCATAGCATCTTGCATATAGCAGGCCCCTTAATAAATGTTTGTTGACTGGATTTATCCAAGTCGCTGATAAAAATGTGAAATAGTACAAGGTCAAGCAAAGATCCCTGGGGCACTAGACGTCAGTTCTTCTAAGCTGACACCACATCATTATTTGTGCCCAGTCATTCATTAGCTCAAATCCACCTAACTATACGTCAGAGCACAAGAGTTTGCCAAATGGTTTTTAAAATCTAGGTAAACTCTATGTCCAGCATTTCCAGATTTACCAATTCAGTAACAGTCAAGGAAGGAAATCGGCCCAGGAATGACCTGCTCTTGAGGGCATCAGGCTGGCTAGCTCTTCTGGATCACTAGCACTTTTTTAGATGCATATGAACCATCTTGTTAGTAATATAATCACAAAATTTGCTGGGAATCAGAGTACATTAGCCTATAGTTTAAAGATTCTATTCTTTTCCCCAATAGTACTTTTTTTTTTAAAGAACAGAACTTTGCTTTTCTCTATTCCTGAGGTAACAATTCTACATTTTCTTTTAAACTATTATGTATACAGTATTATAATGAGCAAGGCATGAAAAATGGAAATATTGGATAGTTGTAAAAGGAGGCAGAAGATAATTGCCAATTACAAGTGATAACGAGATGGAGCTAGTCACAGGAGGTAAAAAAAACAAACCAGGGGTATCTCTTAATTTCTTAGCCAAATGAATAGTTATAGTCTTTATTTTTCCCTTTACAGAACAAAATGTTATTTTTCTCTGACGCAAAATGACAGAGAGACACACATTTAGCATGTACTGTACTGATAAAGTATCTCAACAAACATACCTGGGTAGTAAATTCTTTTCCCATCACTCTTATATACTACCATTGTGATAAATTCTCGATTGTTTGCAAAATCATCCTAAAAAACAAATAGTGGGTTTTACTATGATATGGCCAAAAAAGGGGAACAATATAGTTATAAGAAAACCTAAAATTTAGATAACAAAATTTTAAGAAAGATTAGGATTTATCCTAATATATAATACATAATGCCTGGCCCTGTAGTAAATAAGTGATTTTTTTTTTCAATTTTTTTTTTTTGGTGGGGCAATGGGGGTTAAGTGACTTGCCCAAGGTCACACAGCTAGTAAGTGTCAAGTGTCTGAGGCCGGATTTGAACTCAGGTACTCCTGAATCCAGGGCCGGTGCTTTATCCACTGCGCCACCTAGCCGCCCCCAATAAGTGATTTTTTAAGAGGCAAATTGCAGATTATTTCATAAAAATCGCCATACTAGCAGACACAATGTATTTAATATCCTAGTATCATAAAAAAAGAATAAACTTACTGCAGAGAATTTATTCTCCATAGAATCAGACCGAATAATTTGTTGTTGCCAAGCTTCCTTTAAAACATCTCACTATTAAGAAAGCAACATAAAAGGCCATCACAGAGAAAAAAATCCTATATTCTTTAGAGATTATTTTATACAAAATTTAAGAGTTAATATCTCAGTAAATGGTATATACCATTCTTTGGAGAAAAATATAAATTTGTTCAAAGAATAAAATCCTTTTAGGGCACAAACAGAAATTAAACAAGCAGTGATTAAAATAAATGGCCTCATTTATCGAAATTTAAGGAAAGATCTAAAAAAAAAAATGAGAATAAATCAACACAATACCATTTTACTTTTCAATAAACTACTTCTTGGATGACTGAGCAAAGGTACCTTGTCAGTTATGTGTCTACTAAGCAGAACCCAGACTGCAGCACCACCTTGTGGACAGTGAACTTCCAGTTTATATTGGGGATTGTTTGCCAGGCTGTACACGTCTTTTACAGGCCCATGCTTAGCATCCCAAGTACTGAAATGAGAATGAGATGATGATATCATTTCTTATGGAACTGAGAAGCAAGCACTAAATTTCAACTATAAAGTAATGTTAGTGAATAAAGCACAACAAGGCAAGGGAAATGAAAAACTCCAAGTGTTTAGGATGTGGCAAAGAATGGAACTTGGCCATAAAGAGGGAACTGTTTTTGTTGTTGTTGTTGTTGTTTTTTTTTGGGGGGGGGAATGGATGGGGGGGTCAGGGGCAAAGAGGGTTAAGTGACTTGCCCAGGGTCACAAGCTAGTAAGTGTCATGTGTCTGAGGCCTGAATCCAGGGCTGGTGCTTTATCCCATGAGCTACCTAGCTGCCCCAGGGAACTGTTTTCCCTAAAATATCAGTTGTAAAAATCTTTAACAAACAAATATAGAGACAATGGCAATGTCATTAATTAGGACTTTCAGAATATGCTGAAGTTTTATAATAAGAAACCTATGGATGGTATACTTAAAGAATCCTTGAGAATCAACTAAAAAACTAGTTGAAATAGTTTATAACTTTAGCAAAGTGGCAGATTATAAAATGCGCCCACATAAATCATTAGTGTTTCTATATATTGCAACAAAATTCAGCAGCAAAGATAGAAATTCCATATAAAATAACTGAAGACAATATAAAATAGAGTCTACCTGCCAAGACAAACCCAGAAACTATATGAGCACAATCACAAAAATTTTTTCAAGCAAATAGAGTTAAACAAGTGAAAAAAATATGAATTTCACACAAGTACATGAAGTCAGTATAATAAAATGACAATTCTATCTAAATTAATTTAAGTTCCATACCAATCAAACAACCAAAAATGATTTTATAGAGCTAGAAACAACAATAAAAGGATGCATCTGGAAGAACAAAAGGTCAAGAATATGAAGGGAATCAATTTTTAAAAATGTGAAGGAAGGGGGCTTACCTGTACCAGATCTTAAACTGTATTACAAAGCCATCAAAACAATCTGGTACTGGCTAAGAAACAGAGTTGTGGATCAGTGGAATAGATTAGGTATACCATACACAATAGTAAATGGCCATAGTAATCTAGTGTTTGATAAATACAAAGATTCAAGTTTTGGGGTTGAGAACTCACCAAATGACAAATACTGCTGGGAAAACTGGAAAGCAATTTGGCAGATAATGAAGTATAGACCAACATCTCTCATCATATACCAAAATATGGTCAAAATGACTATGTAATTTAGACATAAAGGGTTACACCATAAGCAAATAAGGGGACCATGGAGTAGTTTACCTGTCTATGGATCTACGGATAAAGGAAGAACTTATGACTGAGCAAGATACAGAGAACATAATGGGATATAAAATGAATAATTTTGAATACATTAAGTTAAAAAGGTTTTGCATGAACAAAATCAAAGTACCCAAGATTAGAAGAAAAGCAGAAAAATCAAGAAAAAATTTTACAGCAAGTTTCCCTGATAAAAACCTCATTTCTCAAATATATAAAGAACAGGCTAATTTATAAGAATTCAAGTAATTCCCCAACTGATAAATGGTCAAGGGATATGAACAGGTAGTTTTCTCAAAGCTACAGTCATATGAAAAAATGTTCTAAATCACTATTAGAGAAATGCAAATTAAAACAACTCTGAGGTTCCACCTCACACCTACCAGATTCACTAATATGATAGAAAAGGAAAATGACAAATGTTAAATGGGATATGGGAAAATTGGGACATTAATACACTATTGGTAGAGCTATGAACCATTCTGGAGACAATTTGGAACAATGCCCAAACGGCTATAAAACTGCGTATCTTTGACCCAGAAATACTACTACTAGGTCTGTATTCCAAAGAGATTTTTTTAAAAAAGTAAAAAGGCCAATATGTATGAAAATATTTAAAGCAGTTCTTTTTGTGTTGGCAAAAAATGGAGATCAAAGGGATGCACATCAATTGGGGAATGGCTGAACAAGTTGTGGTATGTGATTGTGATGGAATACTACTGTGCTATAAGAAATGATGAGAATACTTTCAGAAAAACCTGGAAAGATTTTTATGAACTGATACAAAATGAAGTGAGCAGAACTAGGAGAACATTGTACACAGGAACAGCAATATGATCAACTATGAATGACTTAATTATTCTCAGTAATACAGTGATCTAAGACAATTCTGAAGGACTCACGATGAAAAATGCTATCTCTAGAGAAAGAACTAATATAGTCTAAATGCAGATGGAAACATACTTTTTGCTTTTTCTTTTTGTTCAGTGTTTTCTTTCACAACATGACTAATATGGAAATATATTTTACATGACTGAACATTTAAAATCTACGTCAAATTGTTTGCCCTCTTATTGAAGGGGAAGGAGAGGGGAGGAAGAGAAGTTGGAACTCAAAATTTTATTTTATTTATTTTTTTTTGGGGGGGGGGTGTGAAGCAACTGGGGTTAAGTGACTTGCCCAGGGTGACACAGGTAGTAAGTGTTAAGTGTCTGAGGCCGGATTTGAACTCAGATTCTCCTGAATCTAGGGCCAATGCTCTATCCACTGCACCACCTAGCTGCCCCTTGGAATTCAAAATTTTAAAAAGAGAATGCTCGGGACAGCTAGATGGCGCAGTGGATAGAGCACTGGCCTTGGAGTCAGGAGTATCTGAGTTCAAATCCGGCCTCAGACACTTAACACTTACTAGCTGTGTGACCCTGGGCAAGTCACTTAACCCCAATTGCCTCACTAAAAAAAAAAAAAAAAAAAAAGAGAGAGAATGCTCGGGGGCAGCTAGGTGGTGCAGTGGATAGAGCACCGGCCCTGGAGTCAGGAGTACCTGAGTTCAAATCCGACCTCAGACACTTAACACTTACTACCTGTGTCACCCTGGGCAAGTCACTTAACCCCCAGTGCCCTGCAAAAAAACCCAAAACCAAACCAAAACAAAAAAACCAAAAATGAAATATTAATTAAAGAAAATTAACAAACCTGTGAATACATGTTGATTCTCTAAAAAGACCTGGGTTCCAACTCAAATAAATCACATCAAAATATTGGCACAGATCCTCCCAAGAGATCCAGAAAATACCTGAAAATTAAATATTGCTTAGAATTTAGTGAAAAAATACTGGTTATGTTTTTGCACATTGATTAAATATATTTTAAGTTGTCTAAAGCATGAATAACTTAGATTCATTACTCTTATTATTACTACCATTGTCTATTTTCTGGGCTGTTCTTGGATCAAAGTTTAAGTATTTTTGTAGCTCCGGAGTCCAGTTTCTCAAATCATTTTCACTGTATCTTCCTTTCCAACGTAAATGACTCCAGGGGTTTTTCAACTGGATAAATTGAAGACCCTAAAGAAAGGAGTACCAGGATTCATTTTCAAAGTAACAGTGAGCTCAACCGCATTTATTCAAGTTCATTTAAAAAGTTGCCCATGGGGCAGCTAGGTGGCGTAGTGGATAGAGCACTGGCCCTGGAGTCAGGAGGACCTGAGTTCAAATCCAGTCTCAGACACTTAACACTTACTAGCTGTGTGACCCTGGGCAAGTCACTTAACCCCAATTGCCTCACCAAGAAAACGAAAAACAAAACCTTGAAAAGTTGCCCACCAGCTGCTTATTCGGAGTCGATTTTTCAAGGATTCCGTGTTAAAGCATCTTTCCTCCAAGCTGTCCTCTGCATACCTCTGTCAAACTTATCTTTATGATGCTTTTTCATGTCCAAATCCAGTCCCTAAACTTCTAATGGCTCCCTGTGGCATTCAAGGGGCCCATTGCCTGGCCTTGGTTCTAGTTTTCACCATTTCTAAACACTCAACTTTAGGCAGGCCAAGCCAATCTTCCTTCTACCTTTGTGCCGCCACACAAGTTGTTCTGTTTGACATATCCTCTTCTACATCTACTCTCTAAAAAGTAATTAATATAATTAAACAGCTTATTCTAGTTCATCATCTATCAATCAGCTCTAGTTTTAGCACCTCCATTAATTTTTCTGACCACTCCCACTTTCACTGACCTCTTCCCCCATTATTATACAGTATTTATAATTTGTATCATAGATTCAACACTTTCTTAGGTATTCTTTTGCAATTTGCTATTGTTTCATATGTAGCAATCTTAGCTCTCCAATGTAAGCTGAGTGCTCCTAGTGGGAGCATCCTAGGTCATTTATTCGACATCCTTTATAGGGGAAGTATGATTGAGTAATTACCTTCTGTGACCTAATGCTGGAGTAGAGGTGGCAGAGTTCTAGCAGGCTCTTTATCAACTAGATAGCATTGATTTTATCATGCATCCAAAGGCAACAAGAAACATTTTATGGAATGTATTCATCTTTGCCTTTTGCAAAAAAAAAAAAAGACCACCATGACAATAATCAAAGTTTATGTGCCGACACAGGACATGGAGAACAAGGGTAGAGAAATTCTACAAAGAAGTCAATGATATCTGCCAGATCAAATCAACATATACTTTAATATTCACTGGCTTCAATACAAAGATGCATAAAGGAAAAGATGAATAAAAATGTCAGGTAATACGGCTAAGGATTAAGAAAAGAAGGAAAGAGCCCAAAGGTTTATAGAATGATACACAGAAACTTCATGCCTTTATAAAATAAATACCATCTTCAATAAAAGAGTTGGGAGGTAGTGAACATAGTGAGTACCCCCAACAGCCACAACATTAAATTGATAAGAAATAACTGATTATTGAAGTGGGAATCATTTCTGAATCAGCTGTCCATATAGATAAAGAATATCAACTAATTAGAACAAAAATAAAAATGAGAAGTAGATAAGGTATACAATTAAAATAGTTCTAAACAGATCTACTACTAAGCTACTAAGGCTAAAAAACGGGATGTGGAATAAAAATACTAATTAGGCACAAGCTATCACAATCTTCTAAGAAGTTTAATTGGTAAGGTAAACAAGAAGGAGGCTGAAATAACGAATTAGGAGAGAAATATGGCAGCCAAAGTAAAATTGATTTAGAATATACCCTCTTCTGCAAGAATTTATGGAGGGGGGCAGCTAGGTGGCACGGTGGATAAAGCACCGGCCCTGGATTCAGGAGGACCTGAGTTCAAATCCAGCCTCAGACACTTGACACTTACTAGCTATGTGACCCTGGGCAAGTCACTTAATCCTCACTGCCCCGCAAAAAAAAAAAAAAAAAAGAGAGAGAGAGAGAGAGAACTTATGGAGGGGAATGGTGTGTTGTAAACTATATAACTTCAAATGAGAAAGAGGAAGGGGAAACAGATCCAACAAAGCAAAGGTACAATTTTTTTTTTTGGGGGGGGGGGTAAGTCTCCAGAAGCTGACATAGAATAGATGCTTAATGAAAATATGGCCATATTTTTATACTCTCTACAAGTCTGTAAAAATGCTGTCCTGGCTTTTGTGGAGGTTTTCCCTATGCACTTCTTGAGCAGTCCTCCTCCAATACCTTCGTATTTACAAGACTTCTGTGTCTAAGTTTTACCTCTCAATAGAACACAAGCTTCTTAATGGCAATAATGATTTTGTGTTTGTTTTTCTATTTCTTGTACCCAGCAGGTACTTAAACATTTAATGAACTGGTGTGAATTCAGGGGCCAGGGTCTCAGCTGTCTGCCGTACCACTGTATTTTCTATTTCTTCTTCTCCTTGAGGAGTTCAGTAGTCATGACATGAAAGGCAGGTTAAGTTCTTCAACTCTGTCCATGCTGACAACTGAGAGCTGGAAGAGATTTTCTAGACTCCAGTTTTATACATGAAGAAAACGGAGGCTCAGAGGGGTGACTTGCCTAAGAGAACAAAGGTAGAAGTCTATATTTAAACCTAGATTGCCCGACTCCAAAATCCAGTATCCTGACATCTTATCTGTCTCTATTGTCAATATTATAGTGTAAAATGTTTTCAGTATACCACTTGATTGCCCCTTCACATCCAATAACGCATTTTTGAATGGAAAGAGACAAAGATTTCAATTCCACACCTTGTATTCTCTGATATCCAAAACAGCATATGCATGTGTTGGAACCAAACCCCACTTCTCTCCTTCCTCTTCAGACATCACTCCAGTAGCTGTGGTGATAAGAACATCCCCTTTGTGAAATCTGTAAGAGCATCAAAAGGGGAGGTGATTAAGGAAAATCACACAAAAATCAAAGACTATCCTATTTGTCTAAGGACACAAAATCTCTTCTAAAAATGTATAAACAAAAAACAAATGTAAAGACATCTCTAGAGGGAACACTTCTTATGTAACATGTCAAACAGAATAAAATCCTCAGAGTTCAATTCAGTTCAACAAACCTTAAATAAAGGCCTGACTTCCGAGCAGCATTGTGATGTAGTAGAAAGAATGCTCTTCTTGCTATCAGAAAGCTTGAGTTTGAATATCATTCTCTAACAGTTACTTGTGGGACAACACGATGTCCCATATTTGCATCCCCATATTTCCTCAGGATGAGGAAAGCCTTCCATAATCTTAAAGCAAGATGTACAGAGGAATTATCGCTGTCACTGAGAGCAGAAGGGGTGTCTCAGAAATCTCCAGTCGAATCTCTTCTTTCACAGATAACAACCCAAGTTCAAGAAAGGGTGAAATGATATGGCTCATGGACTAATACATTTTCTAACACTAAAACCTTTCCCTTACCTTACACTGTTTGTTTTATAATTTTTAGCTGCTTGTCAAGAATTACAAAGAATTGTGATCTTTAAGAAGGAAAGCTGGGGGCAGCTAGGTGGCACAGTAGATAAAGCACAGGCCCTGTATTCAGGAGGACCTGAGTTCAAATCCAGCCTCAGACACTTGACACGTACTAGCTGTGTGACTTTGGGCAAGTCACTTACCCCTCATTGCCCTGGCCAAAAGAAAGAAAGAAAGAAAGAAAGAAAGAAAGAAAGAAAGAAAGAAAGAAAGAAAGAAAGAAAGAAAGAAAGAAAGAAAGAGAGAAAGAAAAAGGGAAAGCCAAACTTGAATGCCAAATATTCAAGTTTTACATTTAAGGATGAAGGTGTCGATACTAAATATACCTCAAAAAAGATGCTATTTCATACTCATTTCTTACTTTCTTAGAGTTCAATTTTGAATGCATATCACTGTAGTCAACTCTCACGTCATCCACATGGAATTTGGGGAATAGTTCAGGGCAGTGATAAAACCACCTGTATCCTCCTGGTATTAATGTTCTCTAGACCTTGTCTTC
This sequence comes from Dromiciops gliroides, assembly GCF_019393635.1. Taxonomy (NCBI): domain Eukaryota; kingdom Metazoa; phylum Chordata; class Mammalia; order Microbiotheria; family Microbiotheriidae; genus Dromiciops; species Dromiciops gliroides. The sequence goes on from NC_057865.1 coordinate 38,281,909, forward strand.
TCAACCTACCCTTCCCCTCAAAAAAAAGCCACCCCCAAATAAAATAATATGTACTTACGCCGATTTTACTATTATTCTAAATATTAATATACTCAGAAAAAAATTTTGAAGGAAGAAAAAAATTAAAGTTTATTCTACTAAAAAGAAGACCTCTGGATTTATGCTACTCTTTCCTTCTATATGGAAGGGTAATTCCTATTTAACCGCAGAACCTCCATGTACAATTTAAAAATGACTGGTAAACAATATGAAAAAACAGGATTTGCCCCTCTCCTGAACAGTAACACAGTGTCCCAGTGACACTTTATAAAGCTTCCATTGCCAAGAAAAAAAAGGGAAAAATAACTAACCTTTGGTAAAGCATCCTGAAAGAGTTCTCTTTATTGAAATTTTGACTGTCTGAATGCATAGCAATCCTTTCTGGTATCCACCCAGTAAGTGCATGGAGATCAATGTTCTGTAAAATAAGCACATTTTGGAGATTGTTAATGGTATGACAAAGTCCATCATGAATCTGAAAGGTAGCTTTATCAATCTGTTTTGTAAACAATAAAGGGAACTGTGAATGTTACTCACTGTGATAGTATTTCATTAACTCTCTTCAAAAATCCAGTTCAAACCTTAAATTAATTTTATGCTTAATCTGATTCTTTTCTCACTTCCCACACAGTCCCCTGGACTGAATTAAAACGGGAATAACTGTATGGGCCAATGTTTAAAAAAATAAACCAAGGCACAAAAGCTAACAGAATTTCCCCAAGACGACATTCCAATAAGTGGTTTCAGACAAATTAGATGAGTACATTTTCTTAATGCACTTGCAAGAACTTAGCAGGTGCCTTTCTGGGCATCTCTTTTCTTATCTGTAAAATGAAGGGAGTTGGACTCCATGGCTTACAAGGCCCCTTCCTATTCGAGGTCCACCATTCTATGAAATGATCTTAGCTTGCTGGCACACCACCTGAGCTTACCAGCTGAGTTACATTTGCCCAGAAGAAGCTATGGAATCAGGCAAGAACTGACTAACAGGGTAGAATGTGAGCCTCTCATACATTCTGCAATAGAGCTCTTAAGAATGGAAAGAGGGGCAGCTAGGTGGCACAGTGGATAGAGCACCGGCCCTGGAGTCAGGAATACCTGAGTTCAAATCCGGCCTCAGACACTTAACACTTACTAGCTGTGTGACCTTGGGCAAGTCACTTAACCCCAATTGCCTTGCTAAAAAAACAACAACAACAACAAAAAGAATGGAAAGAAACTAGGAAAGGAATACTGGAGTCAAAGGAAGAACTCATGCATGCAAATAATTATGGACGTGTGTGTGTGTGTGTGTGTGTGTGTGACCAAGTTGTTAAGTAGTGAAAGGTCAAGAATCACTTCTCCTGGTTGTGGCAACAACACTCTCCCCTACAAGTGCTAGTCTTTGAGAAGGATCCTTACGTATGTTCTCTTCCCTGGCTTTGGTGCTTATGAAGTAAAAGGGAGCATACTAAGAGGAGGGTGTTAGCATTATTGGGTAAGATATTATGCTCCATCTATGAAATCTTAATTTCCTACAACTCAGGAAGCATTTTTTAACTGCCTACTAGGTGCCACACATTATGCTCACCTGGGGCATGGTACCAGGGCTTATCTAAGGATATAAAGAAAGGCAAAAAATAGTACTTGCCCTGAAGGAGCTCATGGCCTACTGGAAGACACAACATACAAACAAGTATGTACCAAGGAGCTAAACATGGGGTAAACTGGCAATAACCACAGAGGGAAAGCACCAGCATTTAGGAGGACCACGAAGGAAAGGCTTCTTGTAGAAGGCAGGATGTTAGCTGGACTCAAAGGAGGCCAGAGAAACTAGTAGGTGGAGATGAGAAGGGATAAAAGTTCCAGACATGGAAGACAGTGAAAATGCCTGGAGCCAGGAGATGAAGCGCCATTCTGAAGAACTGAGAGGAGGCGAGGGTCACTGGATCAAGGAGTACTCTAATACTCTATTCAAATTACCCTCTTTACTGTCCCTCCCAACTATATATATATATAGTCATGCATCTTCCCTCACTTCTGCCCTTCCCTCCTAGCTACATCCTCCCTATCCTTCAAGGCCCATGGTAAATTCTGCCTTTACTGAGGATAAGCTAATGATTCTAGAACACAATTTTCTCCCCTCCTAGCTCCTTTTGCACTTAATGTCTGAAATGTACAAGTACAACTATACTACTGGGGGCAGCTAGGTGGCACATTGGAGAAAGCACCAGCCCTGGATTCAGGAGGACCTGAGTTCAAATTTGGCCTCAGACACTTGACACACTAGCTGTGTGACCCTGGGCAAGTCACTTAACCTTCATTGCCCCCCAAAAAAACCCCAAACCAAAAAAAAAAGAACTATACTACTACTTTCATCTTTACTGTCTCTAGTTCACAATTTAGAACTTTTAAAGATTTATATATAATGCTGACATGTACAGAATTTTGTTCAATACTTATTTCAGGTACATACATCCCATCTCATCTCAATTTCACTATCGGATCTCCTTGTGGCAACACTCCAAATTGCTGATCAAAGTACTAAGCACATAGTAGGTACCTAATATTTTTTCCAGTGATTGCATTTTTTTGGGGGGTGGGGTAATGAGGGTTAAGTGATTTGCCCAGGGTCACACAGCTAGTAAGTGTCAAGTGGCTGAGGTCAGATTTGAACTCGGGTCCTCCTGAATCTAGGGCCAGTGCTTTATCTACTGTGTCAGCTAGCTGCCCCTTCCAGTGATTGCATATTTAAGAGAAGGAACTTAGGAAAGGAAAATATAACAGTCAAGGACACAAGCTAGGTTTTATTCTCATTTAGGACAGGAATGGCTTTATCTCAGGCTTAATTCCTCACCCTGTGGCCACTGGTGATGACCAGCCTCTCTAAACTTATTCAAGTTGGTTAATGGATGTGAGACAGTCTGCTCCCAGGCCATACCCTGAAGTCTCCTGAGCTTGACAGGCCACCATCCATAACATTTATATTTATAGCAGCTCTTTTTGTGGTGGCTAAGAATTGGAAATCAAAGCAATGCCCATCAATTGGGGAATGGCTAAATAAGCTGTGGTATATGATGGTGATGGAATATTATTTTGCTATAAGAAATGACAAGCAGGATGATTTCAGAAAGGCCTGGAAAGACTTGTATGAACTAATGTATAGTGAAGTGAGCAGAATCAAGAGAACACTGTACACAGAGACAGCACTATTGTTTGATGAAGAACTATGAATGACTTGACTACTCTCAGCAATACACTGATCCAAGACAATCCCAAAGGACTAATGATGAAGCATACTATCCACCTCCAAAGAAAGAAATGATATTGAATGAACACAGACTGAAGCATGCTATTTTTCACTCTCTCATTTTTCTCTCTTATTCAAGTTTTCTTATACACAATGACTAATATGGTAATGTTTTACATAACTGCATATGTATAACCCACATCTGATAGCTTGCTGCCTAGGAAAAGGAGAGATAAAATCTGGAACTGAAAACTATAAATAAAAATATTTATTATTTAAAAAAAAAAAGAATCCAAGGTCTAGTCCACAACCCCAGAAGGTACTGTGAATAAGACTTAAATGAATATCTCTTACAAAAGTATTAGCCAGGAATTTTTCAGTTTAATTTTATTTTTGAATACTTCCATTAATAATTTCTAGCAAACCTACAGTGCAGACATGACAGACCCGGTGACTCAGTCACTTGAAACTGCTACATTAAAATCTTCTATTTTAAAACGATATTAAAAAATTAGGTTTTATATAGAAAGGCAATGATCTCTTTAATTGAAGCAGTCTGAGAACTGGAGATTCATCTGCTAAGAGAAGTGTTACTGCATCTGATTTTTGAGCATCAACTAATTCTGAAGTACAACCTGAGATTCCCATTGGCAAAGACCAACTTTCTTTTTTTTTTAAGTAATAACTCAGAGAAAATTTTTTTTCCAGGTGTGTTCAACTCTTTGTACCCCCATTTGGGGTTTTCTTGGAAAAAATACTAGAGTGGTTTGCCATTTCCTTCAGCTCATTTTACAGATCAGGAAGCTGAAGCAAACAGGGTTAAGTGACTTCCCTAGGGTCACACAGTTATTAAGTGTCTGAGACTGGATTTAAACTAAAGTCTTCCCAACTCCAAGTTTGTGGCTCTATCTACTGTGCTACTTAGGTAGCTAAAGCTAAGTGGGGCAGTGGATAGAGAGCCAGGCCTTGAGTCAGGAAGATTCTGGCCTCAGACACTTATGAGTTGTGTGACATTGGACAAGTCACTTAACTTTGTTTGCCTCAGCTTCCTCACCTGTAAAATGAACTGGAGAAGGAAATGGAAAATCACTCCAGAATCTTTGCCAAGAAAACCCTAAAATGGAATCATGAAGAATCAAGCATGACTCTATGTAGCACTGTAAGAGCAAAGAAAACGAAATTTTAAAAGCTCTCCTTTCTAATTCTGGATCCATATCCATATGCTATTATAATAAAATGAAATATATGATACAAGAAATTTTGAATTCTTAAAATAATTTATAATGCTTTTCTGTGGTTAGTGTTTTACTTCCAATTCTTTCTTTCTTTCTTTTTTTTTTTTTAGTGAGGCAATTGGGGTTAAGTGACTTGCCCAGGGTCACACAGCTACTAAGTGTTAAGTGTCTGAGGCTGGATTTGAACTCAGGTACTCCTGACTCCAGGGCCGGTGCTCTATCCACTGCACCATCTAGCTGCCCCCCCCAATTCTTCTTTCAATTAGAAATTTCCCTTAAAACTTTCCAAATTGGAAGAAAATTATACTCAGATATTCTGCATTTAGAATTACATTTCCAAACTATTTGATGCTTACTGAATTCGATCCCGGAAAATCATATCCTCCCATGACTTTCATGTATGCCTTTTCTATGAGAGACACCCACAATTCACTTTTGTTGTTAGAATAAGAACAGAGTAGTTCTCCGTTGCGGTCAACTGGTAACTGGTCATCTATTATCACCTTGGAAGAGAAAACAATATAAATTAATTTTATATTAACAGTTGGGCAAAATTTTAAAAAAATCTACTTCATCAAGAAAAAGTATTTATGTGCCAAGAAAGGCTGTATATTAAAAAGAATGTGACAGGTAAAACTAAATGTGTGTGGTTACTCTATCTGTCCAGTGATGAAATGACACACTGATAATTTCATTTTCTTAAAGCCTAAACAGCCATATAATTTATTTTTTTTTTGCGGGGCAATGAGGATTAAGTGACTTGCCCAGGGTCACACAGCTAGTAAGTATCAAGTGGCTGAGGCCAAATTTGAACTCAGGTCCTCCTGAATCCAGGACTGGTGCTTTATCCACCGGACCACCTAGCTGCTCCCGACAGTTGTATAATTTTAGGTAAATGTCTCATTAGATCTCAGAAGCTAAGCAAAGCAAGAGGGACTTGGTCATCTCAATTGGTTAAATGTCCAGAGCTATCATCATCACAATTAATGGACTCCTAGAAATGGCATTTTATGTGAAATACAGAATAGAACCTTACTATTTGAATAATCCACAACTACTCCCTGTTTTTTCAACGACACCTTTATTTCTACACAAATTAAATGAAAAACATGTTATTCAAGGTTGAAAAACTAATAATATTCCTTGTAGAAGACATTTAACCAATAGGTGAAAATCTCTACATAGCTTCATTTCTGGTTCAGTTTATAAAAGTCTGGAAAGCATTAATATAAAAATTACTTTTATATAATATTATGTAGTAAGATGCTTTTAAGAAATCTGTCATCAACAACTGAGCTAGTAATCTGAATAGAGAAACTACTCTCAATATTGGTTTTTTTTTTTAAGTAACTCCCTACATATAGCACCTTATAACATATACCTCAAAGTCTCTGAAATAAAAAAAAATTTTAAAAACCAACAAAAACACCCAACAATTATAGACATTTATTCTCTCTTTCATCCTCTAACCCTTCCCCAACGTGGAGAGGGGATTTAGAAAGAAAACCAAATTCCTTGTAACAAATATGCAAGGCAAACAAAACAAATTCCATGTTCAAAAACATGTAACTCATTCTGCACCCTGAATCCGTCACCTCTCTATTAGGAGGTAGGTAGACTACTTCACTCCTGGTCCTCTGGCATCAAGGATGGTCAATGCACTGAAATTAATTCTTATAGCTTTCCAAGTTGTCCTTATAGTGTTGTTGTGATTGTATAAATTGTCATTTTCAGAACACTATCGTGCTATAGAAATTATGAGCAAAATGTTCTCAGAAAAAACTGAAAGACTTACATAAGCTGATATAAAGTGTACTGTGTACAAAGTAACAGCCATACTGTAAGATGATCAGCAGTGAATGACTTAGCTATTCTCAGTAATACAATGAGCCAAGACAACTCTGAAGGACTTAGGATGAAAAATAATCCATCCCCAGAGAAAGAATTGATGGTGTCTGAACACAGATTGAAGCATTTTTTAAAATTTAATTTTTCTTGAGTTTTTAAAAAGCTGTTTTCTTTTTATATTTCTTTCTCTATTAGTATAGAAATGTTTTGCATGGCCACACATGTATAAGATATTGAACTCCTTGCCTTCTTAAAGGTAGGGGGTGGGGAGGGAGGAAGGAAGAGAATTCGGAATACAAAGTTTTAAAAACACATGTAAAAACAATTTTAACATTCAACTAGGGAAAATAAAATACTAAATAAATAACTTTAAAAAATAAATTGCCATTATCTCCTTCATCAGTTTACCGTACTGATGTTAGAGTATACATTGGTTCTCCTGGTTCCACTCACTTCTCTCTGCATCAGCTCATATTAGTTTTTCCATGTCTTTCTGAAAAAAAAAACCCCATCTATTTCCTTGTTTCTTAAGAATATACTATCACATTTAAATAACTGGTTTGGTCTGCCATTCCCCAACTGATGGGCATCCCCATAATTTCAATTTTGTTTTTGCCAACACAAAAATAACTGCTATAAATATTTTAAATCATATTTACATATAGGATCTTTCCTCTCTTTCTTTGGTCTCCTTTAGGTCTAGCACAGGCACTTTAGCACTCATGGTCTATTTCTTTAAAAAAAAAAAAATTTTGAGAACCATGGTGTTAGTTTATAAACAAACTGGTCCTTCCAAACTGCCAAATAGATTTGTGGTGCTAGTCAGACAGAATGATCCAGCCAGACACAAATGTAGATAGAAAAAAAATCTATTTTTAATAATGCCTTCTCCCCAGCCCCAAAAGGGACTTTCCATTGTCAGGTGGTCACCCCATCCATCCTCTAGAAAAGCTTTGCCCTTTCTTCCATTAGAAGAGAAAGATGAGGGGCAGCCAGGTGGCGCAGTGGATAAAGCACTGGCCCTGGACTCAGGAGGACCTGAGTTCAAATCTGGCCTCAGACACTTAACACTTACTAGCTGTGTGACCCTGGGCAAGTCACTTAACCCCAATTGCCTCACCAAAAAAACCCAAAACCCAAAAACTAGAAGAGAAAGATGTCTCTAAGCCATCTCCTCCCCTTGAGGGGAAATCTTTGACTTCCCTCTTGGTCACTTTCTCCAGTGCTCCAATAAAGACCATCTTTATTCTCATTGGATTGTGGGGGAGAATTGTCATTCTTTCAAGAAAAATACCTAAGGACTCCCACCACCTCTTTCCCCCATGACATAAATATTTAAGTAAATTGTTTGAACAGGAGATGTCAATGAAGGACTATGTGGGCTATGTTCCTCAAGGGCAATTAAGTGGTCAGTAAGCATTTATTATGCACTTACTTTCAATTCAATTCAATAAATATTTTTGACTACCTTAAAATAAATGCCTTCTGTTTATACTTTACAGTTATTTCCCTTCCCTGTACAACTGAACCCTCCCTAAAAACAGTGAGGCAAAACAAAGGCCACAGTGATGTCTGCCAAGGTAATCCAACACTTTGCTCTGGGAAGGAGATTTGTTTCATTATCTTTTCTCCATGATCACAATGGGTTGTCACAATGACTCAGCGTTCTACTTCTTTTTAGTTCAATGGATATTTAAAAAATAATAACTAAGGTATGTAGTCGGAAAGTTCATTTAAGCACTAATATATCAGGATATTATTAGAAAGCAAATGTTCTTTGAAATACTTCCTATCAATGTTTCTGTAATTAAGTGGAATTTTTTCCTGTAAAACATCTTTAAAAATGGATTTTGACTATCCTAACTTTATTTTTAGCTACCAATAATAGATCAAGGTTAGTGTCAAGAACTTGTATCCTATTCATAACATAAGTTGTTGTTGTCTATTTGACATTTTAAAAGTCTCAGGCAAAATACTTTTTTTTTAAATCATCTTAGGAATTTTAAAAGGAAGGAAGCAAAGAAAAAGTGATAATTCATTGAATTTGATCTTATCTGGCATTTTGCTAGTCTATCTAAAAGTATACTTACTTTTCTTGGAACACCGTTAATGTGAAGTTTTACCATGTATTTTCCACATGGATTATACTCTGGTTCACCTTTCTTATTCTGAGGATAAATTATGCTTTTGCAAAGATAAAAAAGGTCATATATTAAAATTTGACACAAACAACATAACATACTCTAACATATTATATAATACTTTATAGACCTCAAAGTCAATTTCCTTTGACATTTAAAACAATTTAAAACAAAGTGAAAGCAGTTTCATATAACTAAGCACGCAAAAAGCTAATCTCAGATTTATCAATCGGTCAACAAAAATTTATCGAGTGCTTACTAGGTGCCAAGAATTGTGTAGAAAAAAAGGGGGAAAAAGTCTATTCTCAAGGAGCTTACTTTCCAGTTGGAGAGATAACATGTAAACAATTAGGTATAAACAAGATACAGAGAGAATAGATGAAAAGAAACCTTACAAGAGAAGGCTCTAGTGTCTGAGGAGACTGAGACCAGCTTTCTGCAGAAGGTCGTATCTGGGTTGAATATTGAGAAAAGTTAGTCTAAGTAGAGATTGTGAGAGAGAGAGAGACAGCTGAGGTCAAGAATGGCTCATGTGAGCAACAAGGAGGCTGGTATTGCTGGCTTATAGGAGAGGGAAATGTAAGAAGAATATACATGCCAAAGAACTGTCTATTTGATGCTGAAGGGAACAGTTAGCCAATGGAATCTGAGTGGTAGAAGGAGAGTATTGCATGGTCAGGCCTGCACGTAAGGAAAACCAATTTAATGGCTACTTGAACTGGAATGAGGAGATGAGATAGGGAATCTGTTAGGAGGATTTTATCACCCTGTAATAGGGGACATAGAGCCTGAATTATGGTGGTGACAATGGGAGTGGAAAGAAGGGGCCAAACAGAAGTGTTGTAAAGGGAGAAATGACAAGATTTGTCTATGTAGGTAGGATAAGAAGGAGGACAAGAGTCTAACATTGAGGTTTCAAACCTGGGTGAGGTCTGAAACCTAGAAAATGGTAGTGCCTTTGATTAATATGCATTAATTAGAATTAATATAAACCCATATTAGAAATAAGCATCCAAGAACTGTTAAGTACGTTACACAGTATTCTGAAAACTGTCCAGTAGGTTTTTTCAGACATTCTCCAAGAAACGATGAAAAACAATACAATTTCCTGGCCTTAAAAGGAAATTTCCTCCCTACTCCAATCAGGAAGGGATGGGAGAATAATGACAACTGAGTCTTAGACAAGAAAAGTTCCCAGCTGTGAAAGGTCAATTTGTGTAAGGTTGCTGCTCCCTCCTGCAAACCCCTCAGTGTGCATTTAAAGGTCCCCATGTCTAGCTCCAGCTAGTCAACCTTCCCAGATATTCTAACTAAACTGGACCACTACATATTCACTGGCTTGGTATTCACCACCTCCTGCTGGCATGGGCTTCTGAAGTGCCCGGAATACACTCCTTCCTTACCCTGACTATGTAAAATCTCTAGCTTCTTTTATGGCTCAATTGAGGTGCCACCTCCTCTGAGAATCCTTTCCTGATTCCCTCAGTTGTTGTTCTTTTCTTCCCCAAAGTACCTTTGTATTCACTGATCTGTGTTAAGGCTGTAATCTTTGCCCTCCTAAGCCGCCCCACCTCCCTCCCCAACTTTCTTTAGGGGAAGGGCTGTTTCTTTCCTTCTCTCTATTCCCAGCACCTAGTAGGCACTAAATAAATGCTTAGGGAATTGAATGTCAGCAATCTATTAAAACTAAATTTAGACTAATTTCTGTTATCTTCATCATGACTCCTAACTTGAACTAATACTGATAAAGCAAAAAAAAATCTAGAAAGGGATATTTAAATTATTTCACAATCTCCATGTGATTTCAAATTCATATTTCAGGAAATAAGAAATTTACAGTAAAGGTTTTTTATCTTCTCTGGCAGTGACATGTGTGGCTACTGTAAAGTGTTTATTTTTTTAAAATTTTTTCAGGGCAATGAGGGTTAAGTGACTTGCCCAGGGTCACACAGCTAGTAAGTGTCAAGTGTCTGAGGCTGGATTTGAACTCAGGTCCTCCTGAATCCAAAGCCAGTGCTTTATCCACTGCGCCACCTAGCTACCCCTGTAAAGTGGTGGGTTTTTTTTGTTTTTTAATCAACTTTAGACAAATCTAGTCAGGCTTAAATTTTTAAAAAATCTTATTATTTTCAAAAGTGGTTTTCTATTTTATTTTAAATTCACCACAGACAAGGTGACTTATGGGTCCTGGGGGAATTGGAGGGTAGGAGGCATGGAAGGGCTTCTGAGAGTACTTCATTTCCCACCTCTCTCACATGAGGTTTTTGGGCAGGAGTTCAACCTCCAAGGGAGACGAGAATCCCGGATATTTCCTGACCCCTTTATCCAAACAGATCCATTCTTTCCACCCTTAATTCCCGTGTTTAGAGTGACTAGCTAAGGAAGCTGTCACTAACTACTCTTGCCTTGACTCCATGTCCGTTCATTGTAGAACCCTGCAAGATGGGGCCCCATCAATTGTTTCTCCTTTCCTTGAATGTCTGGCAAATGCCTAACTCCTGTTCCACATCTTTTGTGATTTGCAGTGGATGAATGCCAAAGTCTGGCCTCTCACATTCTTATCCGCCACAGGTCTACCCTGCTGTGGTTCTCCTACCGTATCCCTCCTATTCCTTTATGCCATTCTCTAAACTATCTTCATTCCATAATTAGTCTTCCCACTCTCATTCATCCTTCATCTCTTCACTTGACACTTTTTTTTCATTGACATTACCTTATGTGCATCCGCCACGCACTAATGGAAATCTGGTCATCTCTCTAGTACTGACTGAAAACCTAGGCTAAGAGAAGCCAGTGCATTCTCTGCCTCACTGCCAAGTCTAGATGATCGCTTTGACACTATTACTCAGTGGTGTTCCATTGTTTGAGATTTACTCTGCCCATCTAGATCACCTGGTCTGAATCTTTGCTGCAGTTATCTACTAGATTCTTTCCCCATCTCTGTCGAGGAATCCAATACTTGCCTCACAATGAGGTTCATTACAATACTTGCTGTCATACTCAGACTTCAATCTAGAAATGCCCTGACCAACGTCCATGAGCTCCATCTCTACTCTACCTCAGAACAACTTATCTCACTCCTCTCTCCACAAGCCACATTTATGAAATTCTTCTCACTTATCATAAGCTCTCTCAAAACTTATTCTTCATCCTCATTATGACCTCTAGTTCCTCCATCTCTTCTTATTCTCCCCATCTATCAACAAACTCCAACCTTAGGTTTCCCCAGAGTCTACTTTCTTGAATTCTACTTGTACACTGCTGAATGATGCTGAACAAAAGCCACAGAACTGTGTCTAACAGTTCCTCTACAAATTTACATGACCTAACACCTCAGATGGGAACTACCCACTGTAAACTCCCCTGACACTACCACATTCTGCAAAGAGGCAATCCCTAACCTTTCTTTTTTTCTGTTCCCTACCCCCTCTTAGCCAAGGGCCTTGCTTCCTCCTTAATTAAGAGCTTCTTCTTCTGCCCCATTCCATAGCTCAAAAACATTCTACAGCATCCCCCATTCCATTCTCATTTGCTCCATTCTGAGAGGAAGAATGGACCCTTTTCCTCATCAATGCAACTCTTCTCCTTAGACCCCTGGATTTCATTCTTCTGCTGGCTCAATTATTTTTCTCTTTTCTTTCTATCTCTTGCACATTCACTTTCAACATTTCCTTTTTCACTTACTTGCTGCCTAAAAACATTCAGGTCTCCCTGTCCCTCTTTAAGAACCCTCATTTGAGCCTGTCATCCCAAGTTATCAACCCTTATCTTGTTTCCCTTTTACAACCAAACTTCCTGGGGAAAAAATCATCTATGCTAGCTGCCTCCATTTCCCCACCTGCCTCACTTCTTTTTTTTTTTTTTTGCGGGGCAATGGGGGTTAAGTGACTTGCCCAGGGTCACACAGCTAGTAAGTGTCAAGTGTCTGAGGCCGGATTTGAACTCAGGTACTCCTGAATCCAGGGCTGGTGCTTTATCCACTGCGCCACCTAGCCGCCCCCCCCCTGCCTCACTTCTTAACACCTTGTAATCTCACTTCCAATTATTCCAATAAAACTATCCTTTCCATACTTATCAATACCAATTATTAAATCCTTCACTGTCTAACTTAATCAGCTGCAAAGTCTTATCCAATATACTTCCACAACATTAAAGCATATATTCTGCTCTCTTCAATCAGTGCATTAAACCAGTTTAGGTCTTTACTACCTCTCATATTGATCTCCTTGCTCCTAGTATCCCATCTCTAACTTACCCTCTGTGGAGCTGCCAAAGTGCTTCTTAAAACACGGGTTTGATCATGCAAATCCCCTGCTGAAGACGCTCCAGTGGCTCCCCATTGCCTCCAGGATACAATACAGGCTGAGGCCTAGCCTTCAAAGCCCTACAAATCTAGTTCCAAAACACTTCTCCAGGCTTATTTCACAGTGTTCCTTCTTCTACACATTCCAACCAGACTGGACTCCTACTTGTTCTCCAACCTTCCCAGGCCACCTCCCACTTTTGTGTTTCTGCAGAACCTGCCCTCCCATTTCTGGAATGCCCTTCTTCTTCAGCTCAGCCTTCTCACTGTCTCTTCTGAGGTCAGCTCAGGTGCCATCTGTGTGAAGTCTTTCCTGGCTCTTCCCACTTGTCACAGGTCTCTCCCTTCTGAAATTACCTGATATATCTATTTTATCCCCATGGCAGAATAAAGTTCTTAAAGACAGAGGCTATTTTTTGGTCTCTGCCTCATGGAGCACACAGCAAGCAACTGAAAAATGTCTTATTGAATGGAATTTGATTATTTCTTAACTAAAATATTTTGTAATTTATTAAGTAAAGAGTTCAATGATACTGTGGTAAAATATAAAATCATGTAACAATCTTGCTTTCTCTGACCAAGTTCACAATGTCATTGTAAGAAAAAATTAACATGTATAACATTAATTTTTAGATATGTATGCATTTATTTATATATTTATCGGGTTTAAGATAATCTACCATACTTTTCAATTTAAAAAGAATACTCCAGACTTCTAGAAAAGGATCATAGCATTATCATTCATTTAGCACAGCCACTTTCTCAATGTAGACACTCTTAAGTTAACTTTTTTGAAACAAGACGTACAAATAATAATTCTTACACCAGAAGAAGCATTACTTACCTTGTAATTAATTTCTTATTATACCGTCTCTCATAAGCTGCGCTGATAGCTAGCGATGCTACAAAGGAACAATCTGATACTATTGTCTGGTGATAAAAGAAAAATATTAAAACATATGTATATATCTGTCCAACTCAAAAACAATTCTATAACAAACCTACTTGTTATATCCATTAATCTTCCCTTTTCCTGTTAAGGGCACTGACTAAAGATATAAAAGAAAACAACAGAGCTCCACCAAAAGTAAGCTAATAGCTGAAAAATTAAATCAATCCTTCAATGGTTTATGGAAGTTATTTCAGAACTATTACAAATGGATAGCATAACATGACATTACAGAATCTTGAATACTGCAGCAGAAACCATACCTACACAAGAATGCTAAATACTCAATTCCATTAAAGCTATATGGTTTTACTACTGAAATGTTAATTTAGGCAAACCTGTTTCTCTTTTTTATCTTTTCCAACTCTTTGTCTAAGCTGGAACTCAAATTCTCAGATAAATCAATTTTATATAGTATGAAAATGAGAAAACAAAGAAAAAGCTAAGCTGACAAACTGAAAATCTACTGTAAAACCAATACATTGTGATGAAAACAAAATTTTCAAAGAAAATCTTTTCCACATCTCAGACCTTGTGTCACAGAAATGTCCGTGACAGCACAGGTTCGAGTTCTGGAAAGGTGGGTTAGAGCCAGATTCTTTAGGACATCTGCTTGACTGGGGGCAAGTCACTCTTTTTTTTTTTTTTTTTTGCAGGGCAACGAGGGTTAAGTGACTTGCCCAGGGTCACACAGCTATTAAGTGTCAAGTGTCTTGAGGCCACATTTGAACTCAGGCCTTCCTGAATCTAGGGCCAGTGCTTTATCCACTGTGCCACCTAGCTGCCCCAAGTCACTCTTTAAGAATTTAAATTATACATGAGTTGCTGATACGGACTGATGGATAAAGCTTCCAGAGTTCCTTACACTGACAAAATCAGTTGTCTCTGTGCCCCCCAAATCTGAACATGTAATGAAAAACTAAAAAAAAAAAACAACACTTTATTTTTTTTATTTTTATTTTTTTTAGTGAGGCAATTGGGGTTAAGTGACTTGCCCAGGGTCACACAGCTAGTAAGTGTTAAGTGTCTGAGGCCGGATTTGAACTCAGGTACTCCTGACTCCAGGGCCGGTGCTCTATCCACTGCGCCACCTAGCTGCCCCAAAAACAACACTTTAAATAAAATTAGAAGATATTATTTTAAGTTTTTAATTTAATCTAACTTTGTGCAAAAAACAAATGCCTACCTGCTTTATGCTGAAGCTGGACACAGTATAGATCATGGTAGGATTGTTGGTGAGATCATCTGGCCGTACCCATTTAGAAAATATTGCCTTTTGTTTTGGTGATAGTGGTAGCTTACCACATCTATCACTGAGGTATAGAAAAAAATATAAAGTTAGTATTATGGGACTCGGGGAAGGGGGTAGGGGAAGCAATGATAACTACCAAGATGAACCCTGAGAACTAGAGAGGCATTGTGGGTAGAGAACCTGCCTCTGACACATCCTGGCCACAGGACCATGGATAAGTCCCAGGAGTCCCAGGTGTCTATCTCCTTAAGGTTATAAGTGGTAGAACAGGTGAAGATAATGGGAAGAAGGACTACATCAGTACAAGTGCAGGGTCAGACCAAAAAACACCCTCCCCCCAATCCCTCCACCAACCCTTAATCAAGCTCACATCCTTGACAAAGTGACCTGGAAAATTTTAACTCAGATCCAAAATCTAGGTCATGTCAACCTGATGATACACACTGATGGAGTTACAAGAATAAAGGTGTGGACAAAGATTCCACTATATTTGAATAAGTATGTATGCTTTTGTTTTTGATGAAGGATATATGATGTTGGAATGAATTGGAAACGAAAAATGAATTTACAGTGTGAAAGCCTGATTCAGAAGGAAATGAATGCAATTCCCACGGACAGTGTTTTCATCTGCCCACTCAGGTCTTTTCTAAAACAGGGGCAATGATTACATTGATGTATTTAAACAGCCTTCCTTCCTAAAGGGTCAGCTGCATGCATATTATGATGTAACAGAAAGACCCCGAGAGGCAGCAAAGATTTCCAGTCTGTATAAAGTCCACTCAATTTTTGCCTTTTCCCCTTCTTTCATAGAACCATAACAAATCTATCACTAAGTTCTATCCCTTCTCCCTTCCCATTGCTCCCACCTTATTCTAGACACTCACCTTCATCCTTGGGCCTGTCCTTTAGTTCACCTCTCTTCCTTCTACAATCCATGCTACATAACGTCACTATGTGAGTCTTTCTTTTCTTTTTTAAAAAAATTTTTTTTGTGTGTGAGGCAATTGGGGTTAAGTGACTTGCCCAGGGTCACACAGCTAGTAAGTGTCAAGTGTCTGAGGTTGGATTTGAACTCAGGTACTCCCGAATCCAAGGCCAGTGCTTTATCCACTGCGCCACCTACCTGCCCCCATGTGAGTCTTTCTAAGAGAACCCTTTGACTGTCATTTCAGTGGCTCCCTATTCACTACCTCATCTTGTCTAAATTGTTCTGGTTTTCAAAGATGCCATGATTTCAACTCATTGAAATTTATTTGACATTATTTCCTGCCCATACAAACCCTTCATTAGTCACACATCACCCTGTAGTTCTCAAAACACACCTTTCTTTCTCCCTTTTGTTCAGGCTGTTTTCTTCGGTCTTTCCTCCCTCAACTTACAAATTTTACCTATTTTTCTAGGCCCCCTTCCTCCATGGAGCTGTTTCCTTCTGCCCCAGTAGGTGCCAGTTAATTATCTACTATTCTTACATCATTCCCAGGAGAAGGGTCAAGAGAAATGGGGGCCACTAACCATACATGAGGATGGCCTGTGGGAGGCATACTGACTTCTAAACCACACCTAAAATCAGATAAGAACTACATTTTAATCTGGTTTGGGGCACACTCGGAAGTGTTGTGGGCCTTGTGTTGGATACCTCTGCTCCAATTCCAGTGCAGTGCTTTGTATATAAAGTATGCATTTAATAAATATTATTAGCTGACTGAGAAACTGATGCTCCTATGCCATGAAATTTCACAAGGGTAAAGATAAAGTCCTACACTTGTAATATGGCAGCAAAGGAGATGACATTGAGAGGGACTGTGCTGAGGACAGGGAAGGAGTTGGCAGTACTGCCCTGGTCAGACTCATGTGGAGCAAGCATCACACTCAGTTGTGTGCACACATCTCAGAAATCACACTGCTAAGCTGGAGAACACCCAGAAAAGGATGATCAGGAAGAGCTTGAGATCATAGCATATGGACACCAGAAGAAGGTGGTGGGAATACTTAGCCCAGAGACATGAGAGGGTCATGACAGCTGTTTGAAAGAGGAGAATGAGACCCTGAAGGAGTGAGAAAGTGAGCCTCCGGCTACCTCCAGTACGTCTCCAGTTCTCTCTTGTCCTTCTGCTCCAATCTTTTAATCACACTTCCCTTCCTACCAAATTATTCTTTTGGATTATAAGTTTTAACTTTATGAATTAAACTGGTATTTCAGAGTACTAGGAAAAATGTTACTGAAATAATCTTGGGAGTCAAAAATCAGTAAAAAGTACTTACGAAAATGGCACTGGAAAGGCAAAGCGTTCTCTCAAGTCAACATTCATGAAAGGAACATACTCGATACCATTTATTTTAGATGTCTTTCTATAGGAAAAGAAAAGTTCTGTTGGACTAAAAAAGTCTAAAAGTATAAGCTTCATTTTATTATATGATATCGATGAGCATATTAAAACGTGAAAACATTAGGTTATGTAACAACAAAATGTATTTAGTTTCTTAAAGAACTATGAGACCCCAGTTATGCTTGTTCCTGTCGTTGGATCAAAATTTCACACAATAATGGTTTATGAGAGCACGAGGGTAATTAATCAGCTCGATGACCTCATACTATCAATGTCTACACCTATTTTCACCTAGGAGAGGATATAGCTCATCCTGGGTCCAAAAGGAAGGCTTCAGATGGATGACTTCAGTTGGTTATAAACGGTCCACTTTTGTCTTGTACCCCACAGCACCAATAGCATACAGTAGGTGCTTAATAAATACTCATTAAGGAACCTTTTATACCTTTATAAAAGTGTTATACAGATACTAATTGATGAGCTTAACTCATCAAATGTAGAAGCTATTTATAACTGTTTTTAAAAACTGTTACAAGATGCATCCTACTCGCCAAAGTGGAAATGAAAATAACCTATTATTTTCAGCAACCTATAGCTTTTAGGGTTATTTGGCAGAATCACCACCAGAATTATGCTCCAACTCAACTAGCCTCTTAATGCCCTAGCTATGTCATAATTTGGGGGGGGGGGTGTCTCAGCACAGTCTAGCGAGGAAGGTATTACTTGTATAATGAACTAAAAGTATTAAATATCATACCAACATGTAACACTAAATAATATAACTTTTACTATTTCTCAAACAATGAAAAATTGATATATTTTATCATGGAAAAATTTAAAGTCATAAAATAAGCAAGTTCTTTTTTGTTTTTACAAACATGTTTTTAACCTCATTTTTAGTAACAGATTTGATGATTACTGCAAGTTACTCTGCATTTTGATAGATTTATGATTACACTGATGGGGGACTCCCTAAAGTCAAACAGGATAGGGACTGAATGAGGACGGTAGAACCGATAATGCCACACAACTTTTTCCCTCAAGTTCTAGAGCCTTCAATTAAATTCTGAGCACACAATATCTAATAATCAGATACATGCTGGTTCCATTTAAGTACAAAAAAATTTCTTGACATACCTGAGCACTTCTATTTCTTCTGTTGTGTATCTCTGCCCCTGTGGTTCACTTGACTGCACAGTTCTAACTGTTTGAGGCTTATCATTCAAGGAAAAATCAGGTCCCAGTGGAAAAAATGTTCTGACTGGCTGATTTGATTTAACTACAGTTGGCTTGTCCTTTTGAGATGGCTTTGACATAGATTCTTTCAAAGCTTCTGCTCTAAAACAGGAGTTAAAACCAGAAAATTCCATTATAACAGCCTCTCTACATCGTGCCTCTCTACAAATAAAATTAACTTTAGGTCCTATACCTCTTACCACCATAATCATCATATAACATTCTCTCATTACCCAGATTCTCCCACCATAAGCTATTCAGGAAGGTTCTGAGCATTCTAGAAAGTGGGCATGCAACCCCCTTCCTTTTCTCTTCCTTTTTCCTTTTCTGCATGATACACCATGTATCCACCCAACATCCAGGTGTTACTCGATCAGAACTAGTTTCAAGTAGCCTCATACTCAATTTCTCTATTTTTAGTAATAGTGTTGAACTTTAAAAAAAAAAAAAACGTACAAGACAAGGAGGAACAAAAAAGAAGGCAGGACTAGCAACCTATTTTCACAGATGCTTCTGTTACACTCCATAAATACTGGCTGGTAAGCTTTTCTCCATGAAACACAGAATGCAACAGAAACAAAAACCAAGCATCCCAGAAGCTCTAACAAAGAAAATGTTATAGGGATAGGATGGGGGTGAAAAGGAGCTGCTCACAGGACTATTAATGGCGGTCACGTTCTAGCAGCTGAGTCAGGATATACAAAAATTAAGATTTTGTTTCAAATTCCAACTTTGTGAACGCTATAACTGCAGGACTACAATAATATAGCAACTTGCGTTAGAAAAGTGAAATTTATAGACAAAACACTACACTATAAAGTAATAAATAAGAATTTAAAAGGCAGGTTAACAACAACTTACCTATCCAGTGCTTGTCGGGCTAACAGTTTCAGTTTACTTTGCAAGGACTGATCAGAAGTTTCATTAGACTTGAGGGGAAAAAATGGATAAGATGCCGATGAGCCAATTAAGGTTGTGTGAAAAGTCTTTCCCCCAAAATTGTTTGGTTTGGGATACTTCTAAAGTTAATACATTTAGCATGGCACACTAGCAATGACTTGACTTTTAAGTAGTTTAAGTTGCTATTTTAGGATACTCTAAAAGTTTGTCTTCTTGCATTTAAGACCACTTGAACTTGGAACTGTGCTAATGTGGCTAGAGGGCTACAAAAATTCTGGAAAGGAAAGACTGTATGGTAGGCACTGCAAAAGACACTGTCAAGCGTGGTTATCTTCAGTGTAATACCCCAAAGCACCTACCTAGGTCGGAGGATTCCTATCAGAGTTTCTTTCCACTATGACCAGTAACACTGCAGGCATAAGAGATGCCTCTTGTTGGGCAGTCAAGCCAGGAAGTTTCCCCAGTTGTTCCCCAACATCCACTGCCTAACCCACTACCATCTGATAACCCCATTTTGGAAGCTTGTCTACTGAGAAACAATTAACATCTGCAAGTTGAATTGATTTTTAAGTGTTACCCTGTAAACATTAAGTAATTCATAATACAGACTATACAAACTTATTAAAGCACTCCCAAGATGCACCTTCTATTTTCAGTGTATGAGAAATGGAAGAAATATAATCAGGCTTGGAGTTACATCATGATGGTGAGCTACCAGGATTTAGAAGAATGTTTTAAAAAGTACTACCTGTAGTTCATTCATTCATTCATTTATTTTAAAAGAACTTACAACAGTTGCCTAATGATTCTTTAATGCTTCCAAACATTTATCAACATTTTAACAACATTATTAGGCTTCTACACTAATTTAAATGAATCACCATCTTTAATGGTTACATTTATAAAGCTGTGCAAAAAAAAAAAATCATTTGACTAAGTCAACTGTCCAATTGCTACCAAAGATGAATTAGGAGCCCCTAATTTTGAAAGATTTACATTTGGAGTTACAGCAAACTTGGAGACCATAATAGGAATAATCTGGTGAAAAAACTTGAAGGTAATAGTTTTTCATAAAGTTTTGAAAATAGCTTCCATTTACACAGTACTTTATGGTTTACAAAGTGCTTTTACACATACAATCACATTATTTGATTCTGAACAAATCTGTAAGGTAAGTAGAGCAAATATTACTTTGAAAGAGCTATGATTTAATTGCTGTGGGTACCCTTTCCACTCATACAAATCACAACTCATCACCAAAAGCCAACCTCCCTATAAATCAGTCTCTCTCTCTCCTGAGTTAAGCTGGTCCTCTGACAACAGGTGTCTTGTTCACTGTGTGCCTCTTGTGCACAGCTTTCCAGACCCCACAACCATTTCTATGCCATCAAGAGGTCTAAAACCTTCATGAAGGAATAAAAATTAGCCCCATTTTACAGATAAGAGAACCGAGGCTAAAAGAACATCTACTAAGTAGCACTGCCAAAAATTATATAATAGTCAATACAGGCTATGCAGCTATTAAGGGGACATAACGTAGAAAACTAATAAGAAATGATGTATTCTGCAACTGACGGTACAGGGACTCCATTGTTCCAGCCAATTCTAAGTGTGATTCACTTGTAAGTGGAAGAATTTCTTACCCTAACATAATTCCACCAAATTAACTGCTAGCTTAACATACTGTTTTCAGACAGAGATCCACTGCTTCTGTGTATAGTTCTATAGCTTCTTCAGCATTGCCTTTATCATCTTCATCAAATGCCTGTGTCACCAGGAAACGAGCACGTTCCAAATCCAATTGCTGTTTTGGCTTCAAGGGGTCATGGTTTTGTGACTGAACTAGGACCAAATAAAACAGATGTTGTTAAGGGGATACTGAAGGCATAGCTACTAAGAGCACTGCACCTCTGTAATAAATTAAGACATTCTTTGCCACAAATCCCCCAATTACCCTTATTTAAAAACAAAAACCAAAAACCTGGGCTACTGAGAAAAGCCATACTTTAACAGAGCTTAAATCTGTTTTCTTGCTTTGATTTTAAGTTGAAGGTTTTGGGGGTGGGAGGGAACTCAAGTAAGTCCTTTTCTAATTCTACATAGCAAATTCCAATTTTATTTGTGATACAGATGCCGAGAAACACATTTTCCCCCCCTCTTCAAGTACTCTGCCTCTTAGCAGTGCTCAATTCCCATCCTAAATTCTGCAAATAGTATTTTTTTTCTCCCCACAGAATTTCCTCCTCTGCAGAGGTGCTTGTATCAGTAATAAGTAAACAGTGGCTCTGAAATGACTTCTCTGTGTATCCATTTGGTGTTAGAAGCTCTCTGCAGTCCGGGCTCCTTTGCCCTTACTCCAAGATCCAGAAACACTAGCCTTACTGCTCCTCACCGGAGACCACTCCTGACTATGGGCATTTTCACGCATTCTTTCTCATGCCCAGAATTCTCCCCCTCCTGGCTTCCAGCTAAACTTCCCCCTTCTACAGGAAGCCTTTTCTGGTGCCTTCCCCAGGTGACTTCTAATTTATGCTGCTCTGAGTTTGTCCATACATATCTTGTTTGCATGTTGTCTCTCCCACTAGACTTGAGGTCCTTGAGGGCAGGGATTACCTTTTGCCTTCCCTTGTATCTTAGCACAAGGCCTGGTGCATAGTTAGTGCTTATTAATTGTTTATTGACAGCTTGATTAGACTAAATCAGTGCAGCAACACAGGTTTGGTTTTTTTGATGCATCTAAGGTTCATAAAGAATAACTCAGGTTTGAGATTTTATTTTTGTGCCACAAGGGCACACTTATCCCCTTTTATCTGGCATTATTTAGGGGGGGGGGGTATTTGGTCATGATGAGGCTGCCTCCTCTGGGCAGGGCAGAGTGAGCGTACACTGCTTTTTTCCTTGAGACCAGGCCCATTCTTTTCCCCAAGTAGTTCCAAAGCACAACCACAGGGCAACCAAGTCACTGCATTCAGTTTGAGGCTCTGAATTAACTGAAAGAGACAGGATGACATCAAACTGGAAAGCCTCTTAAAGGTGCCTATCACATGACGATAAGCCCTTAAATCCCTCTGGGGGAAAAATAGTTGTGAGACTGCCTTATCTTAGATGTATTTGTCGATAACATTAGGCTACTCTGGCTCCCCTGTGGTCTCAAATCTAAACCTATTTTCTTGACTAGTTGGGAAAAAAGTACTCTTTGGGAGTAATAGATTTTCCCTTCTCATACCTATTCAACTGCTCATACTGAAACTTTTAAAGCAGGGGTTCTTAACCTGACATCCAAAGACTGGTCCATGAAAAGATTACAGGGAGTCCATGAACTTGGATAGGGAAAAAAAAATATATATCTAATTTTCCCTAATCACTAACTAAAATCTAGCCCCCCCCCCCCAATTATTTAGAAACTTCTGAGAAGGGGTCTGCAGAGGGTACCAGAGACTATCAAAAGGGTCCTTGCCCTCCAAATTTGAGGATGATTAGAAATTTGTGCACAATGCTGCCGAGGGTGGCTAAGATGGCTCACAGGGGTTGAGGGAGGTGGGTAATTGTGCCTTAGGCAGACAGTGTTCACTGTTACTGGAGCAATACTGCTGCATTATTTCTATTCTCATCTAACATTTCTTCACATTTTTGCTACTTAATACCAATGGAAAAAAAGAGAAATTGTGGGGAAGAAATACACTACCTCATTTTCTATCGTGCAAGCAGAATTTTATTTATGCTACAATAAAGCATTGCTAATTCTAGAAGCAAAGGGACTATAAAAACAAAAACAAATTATGAAATAAGAATCCTGATTACCTGTCATTTTGTATTTGTGGGAAATAGCAGTTCCTTTAGATTACATATTATTTGTATAGTTACACAGATACATACACATAATCAACTCTTGATTACGAATAGTAGCAAAGGGATTATAATTATGCACTAATAAGCATAACTGATAAATACATTTATGGTTAGAAGTGATCTCAACACTCCACCCAAAAGTCAGACCAACCTAGAAAAAAAAGTAGCCTCCTTCAGATCACAAAATCTACTTGAACAGCTTTATCTAGCCTGTTTAAAAGAGGCAAGCTCAGATGTAAATTAAAGATCAGTACCTATTCATGACTTAACCAGCTCCCTTTGAAAGGCATGCACATGTGTTTACATTTGTATGAATAGGCACATACTCATGCATCTATGGTTTTATTAATCCAGGTTTGTGTCCACTGACAGATTGTAACCTACCCATGTCTGCCTATTCCATGTAATTCTTGTCCATGTCTACCCACATTTGCCATAAAGGGTTCAACCAATAATATGCTGGGAGTGTTTTTCTTTTGACAACCTGAGGATAACAATAAAGCATATGGATTTTCCGATGGTTATCTCCTGCTCTTGTCACGTGAACAGCTAATGTTTTTGCTCACACATTTCTCTGAAGACATTCTTTTCTCCAGGTCTTCACAGTTCCCCATTAGTAACATGTTTAGCCTACTTACATTAACAGTTGCCTTTCTGTTGCCCTCTGGTAATTCTCTGGAGACTGTGGCATTCCATAATGCAGAACCACATGACAACATTAGTAGAATAGTAGTATGAATAAAGAGGAACCTTTGTTCCTTAAAAAATTTTGGGCCACAAAGATTACTTGCCCAAGGCAATCCAGTTCACTTATTTCCTTTTAAATTCTAGGCTAAAATCTCTCCTATCTATGCAGTCTCTCTCCCATGGATGAATCCCAAAGATTCTTCACCATTCCAACCAGGATATGTGTATTCTTCATCCATTTGGTTTTTCTAGTGTTAGGCCAAAATCTCTGAGTGGTTATGGATTTTATCCGAAAAGCTCTGCAATGTTCTAGGGTTTGAAGCAGTCACTGTAATAGGAGCATCTCACCATTTATAGCAGGGGTACTTAACCTGGGGCCATGGATATATTTCAGGGCATCCAGGAACTTGGGATGGGAAAACAAATTACATCATTATTTTCCTTATCCTCTAGCTGAAATTGAGCATTTCTTCCAATTATGAATGTAGGTCACAAACCATTATTCTGAGATGGCATCCAGAGGTTTCATCAGACTTCTAAGGGGTTCCAAGACACAAAAGGTTAAGAATCCCTGATCTACAGGGGATCCCTCTTGAACTTAGTGTTGGATCTCCTCTGTAACAGCAGCTAACACCTTTAACAAACATACCATGTTTCCCTTTTATGTCTCATCTGATATTAATGATCTAAGAGTTAAAGTTTTCTCTATTGTTATAGTAGCTTTCAAGGAATTTTGCCGTATATGTTACAAAAATAAATAAAATATAAAATATATTATAAAAATAACTACTATAAAAATAAAATTGCATATATAAATTTTTTTGGTAGAGTAAAAGGTTTCTCTCTCTACATATATAAATGTATATGCACCCAAATTCCTACCAAATAAAATGTTTATATATGTATGTGTGGTAAAAAGTACGCCAGTTTTTGAAGGACCACCCTTTTGGGGAGGAGACCATGACGAATGGCCGTGCACTCCATCTCTGTCTGTTAGGCACTCCACTTCCGGGGTGCAAGCTTAAAAGGCAAGGAGAGAATGGAAGTGAGGTCTTTGGTCCACTCTCCTTGTCCGCTGACTTGTGCTGCACACACAGACGCTGACTGAAGTGGGACTCAGCCAGGTTCTCTGTAACAGCACGTGCCTTCGGAGGTGGCCTTGGGTCTTTGGTGAGTTTTATGCGGAATATAGACTAATCTTAGATTTAAGACTATTTGTTTGTATTTCTACTTTCCTATCTCTTTAATCAACATCACCTTGTAATTTCCAAACAATAAAAGCTCTAACTAGAGACCAGAGGCTTCTTCCACTTACTAGTCTGGGAGATAAATAAGGGAAAGGTTAAAAGGGGAGGTTAATGCTCTAGTAAATCTCGTGTGTGTGTGTGTGTGTGTGTGTATCAACTAGTTGGAGGAGGGCCTTAAAAGTGGCATTTTGCTCAACCAAATAAAATGGTTTTTTATAGTCAAACATAAGCACAGTGGGCTTGTGTATTCTCTATATCTTTTAGAGAACTGTATGTAGGCTACAGTGGAAAGTCACTTGCAAAATCTTCCTGGTTCCCCTGTAAAATCCTCACCAATGATATTGTCTTAGTCTTATAAAGATTTTATAAAGATGGAAATTTAGGTATGTGGGTGGGAGTCATTAATCTTCTCTTGGCCATCCTCTTTTCTTTGGTAGTAACAAGGTCTCAGATCTTTTCCACACCTTTGGATACACTGAAAGCCAATTCCTTAACCCTCTCACCATCAGTTTCCAGCCAGAACCTCCCCTGGACACACCTGGTTTAGTCCAAGTGCTTTCTCCATCTTTGTTCCCTCACTGATCTCTCTGGATCCCTCATCCTGGCACAGCCTCCAAGTAACCAGGGGAGCACAAGCTCTGGCAGCTTCCACTTGATTGTCAAAGGCTTTGTTTATGTCTCGGCAACAGACTGAGTCTTATTTTTGTGGAGCCTCCCAAAGACTGTCCATGTGGTAATGAATCCTTTGTCCCGAGAAAACGATAAAAAACCAGTTGGTAATGTAGACAGCATGACCGCTTCTACAGCCATGGTGGCAGAAAAGGGCAAAGAGTACCAAGAATCTAGACTTATACTTGTGTGTAAGTGCCAACTGCTCTGGATGGAGAAATATTTTTTTGAAGGTTTAATCTGAAAGTTAATATGGTTTTGAAAAGGCTGCATTTGAAAAGTGTGCATTTAAGGTACTTAAAAATCATACCTCTTAATTTTGACTAGTCACAGTTCTCTTAATATTAATCAACTGGCATTTATATGAAAATAGTAATTACTAAAAAGCAAAGTAAAAATTAATTTTTATGCAGTACAGCGAAAATTACTTATGTACAAGCTAATTTACTCTAAAAGCAGAAATCCTTCAGTCCATAAATAGGTGCTTTTGAAAAAGTAGCATGGAGTAGGAGAAAAAAAATAAGAAAACTGTTCTGTGTTTCAGCAGCTCCTCATTAGCTATGAGATCACGGGCAGCAAGTTGCCACTTCTCCCAGGCCTCAACTTCTTCATTTATAAAATGGGGATAATATCCACATCACCAACCTCCCCACAGAAATATCTGTAGAAAGGAAAGTGCTATGGAAATATCATCTTTATTATTAGCTACTGAGTTTAGAAATGTTTCCTCTAACAGCAGATCTATGATTTTATTGATAATTACAAAGTCCTTCACTTACCTGCTGAATAAAGAGCTTGAACTCTTTCCATATACTCATTTATTTTATCTTGAATATTTTCTAGGCTTGATCCTGCCATCCCAGCATAAATTAAGGCTTGTGCAGCTTCCTAAAATCAAAACAAGACACTTTAAAATAAAAACAAAAAAACAAAAAACACCACTGCTTACAATTGGAATTATCTTTTAACGTCTCCACATTCATCATTCTCATGAAAAATATCAAAATTAGATTGTTTATTTGCATATACTTTTCAAATTAGTACCTCTTTCCTATTAGGAAGGAAACAATAATCTGGTCAACTAATGCTTTTTGTTCATCTTCTAATAACTTCAAATTTCTCTCACCAAAGTGAGAGGGTATGTTTAATCACTTGTCTTAATCAACAGCCCTAATCCAATATAATACATTTTTCAAAATATGGGGAAATTAAGCATAATTATTACAAAGCACAAAATCAAATATTATTTAAAATACAGTATAAATAGACTGTATTTAGATGACAAGAAACTATATTCTTCATCAGTGGATACATTTCCAATCATTTTTTCCTAGCCAATGAAGGATAGTTCATTGGAAAGAGGACTTTTCTTGTATTAAATAAGTTTACCTTAAATAGAGCACCTCGTATAATTTATTTCTATAGTGGGATTTGAATCAATTAAGAGGTTAAACATACTGTGACTACTGGGGGCAAATGTACTCACTAAAACTTGATATTGCCAGCACTGCTACGCAAGGAAATGGAAGAGAGGAGCTGACAGGTTCCTATCCAGTACAATTAAAAGGCATTACCAGGTGAGAACTGTAACAGAAGCTTACTGCAAAAGGATGTATATATGCCACTACTAGGTCTGTATCCAAAAAGATTTAAAAAAAAAAAAGGAGAAGGAAAAGGACCTATATGTACAAAAAGTATTTATAGCAGCTCTTTTCTGGTGGCAAAGAATTGGAAATTGAGGGGAAGCCCATCAATTGGGGAATGGCTGAACAAAGTATGGTATGTGTTTCAATGGAATACTATTGTGCTATAATAAATGATGAGGAGGATGCTCTCAGGAAAACCAGGAAAGACTTACATAAGGGGACGGCGAAGGCACGTTTGACACCTATAAAATCGCGGCCAAGGGAAACACGGACCCAGTTTCGTTATGTTTTGGGACTCGAGATCACACAAAGGGGAGGCGGACCGCTGGTTCACAAACCATTTTCTCCGAGACGTGAGAGAAGCTAAAAACGCCGATTCGGAAGGAGTCCGGACAAACGGACAGTAAATCGGAGACCCAAGAGGCCGCCGGACACGCATCCGGACTATCTGCCACTTTAATCGGCCTCGCTCCGAGATGTCACTTGATTCTCCGGAAAGTTCGGGCTCCTTCATCCACGGCGGTTCCGAGCCACGGAGACAAACTTCGGAGAAGTTTCCGAGCCTCCCCAAAAAGGAGGGTCCGCCTTGGGGGGCGGGGGTCCTTCGCGAGTCTGGAAGGCTGGGGGGGTTCAGGTACGAGCGGAAGTGGACGGCAGGGGGTTGCCCACACTCTGGGCTCTGTGATCAGGTGGGGGGGGGGGGCGGAGAGGGTCCGCCGAAAACAGCGGGGGAGGGGTCCGGGCCGGGCTATCAGCCGTAACCTGGACCCTCTTCTGGGGGGTGCAGGGGGCGGGGCCGGATGGGCTCGGAACGAGCCGGGGTTCGGCGCAGGCCCGGGTGGGCGCCGCGAGCGGGCGCAGGGGGTCGGGCCGCCCCCCTTTCCCCTCCCCCCGCGGTACCCCTCCCCCGGTCGCACCTTGTAGTAGAACACCGCCTCCTGGTAGCGGCCTCCCTGGTCCTTCTGCACGGCCAGCTGCGCGAAGTGCACCGCGTCCCGCTCCAGCGCCGCGGCGTCCATGGCTCCGCTGCCCCCCGCGGGGACCCGGCCGGCTGGCCAGCGGGGAGAGGAGGGGAGGACGGCACTTCCGGCTCGGCCCCCCGCCGAGCGAGCGTCAGCTGGAGAGGAGCCGAGCTCACTTTCGGTTCCTGCTCGAGAGCCGGCTCCCCTCGGCCCCTCCTCCCGGACGTCGCTTCCAGCTCATCGCCCGGTGATGACGAGGCATCGGCGGCGCCACCCCGGGCCCCGCCTCGGCCAGCCCAGCCCAGGCCGCGCGCTGTCTCACGACTTCCTCGTGACGACGCCAGCCGCGCCTCGCGCTCACCTGTCACGCCGCCTGCGTATGCGCACGCGCAAGCGGAGCGTCGGGGAGGGGCGGTGTGTGTGCTGGCCGGCCCCACCCTTGGAAGCGCCACCTGTCGTGCCGCGCAGGCGCAAACGAGGCCCCGAGGTCCGCTTTCCCCCCTGTAAAATAGAAGTTCCCACGTGGTCCAGGAGGCTGTGTGATCCCACCCAGAGCGTACGTGGCCCGAGAGCTTGGCTAAAGGACGACGCCTGGTACACAGCGGGCGCTTAATAAATGCACACTGACTGACTGTATCACTGTGATTTCATTTCCTCCTTCCCCGCTGTGGCAGAGGCCAGAAGGCCTCCAGGTGCCAAATGGCGATTTGAAACCCAGGTGTTTCCCTGCTCCTGGTCCAGCACTTTAAACTCTTAGGCCCTGGCCTCAGAAACTTAAATTCAGAAATGAAAAATAAGAAAGGAAAGGATGGAGGTGTATATCCTGGGGGCTGTATAAAGCGGCTGCTTTTTATTGTGAACTTGAACCGTGGAGAAAGTGTGAAAGCATAATAAAAGCAACTGATGCCTGTCAGAAGCGATTTCTAAATCCTTCAAAGGAAGAGGGCAACCCCCCCCCCTTTGAGATATCCAAGTATTTATATAGGCTTTAAGGTTTACAAAGCTCTTCTATAATTATTCCCATTTCATAGTTGAGGAAACTGAGGCAGACAGATTTAAGTGACTCACCCAGGGTGGCACAGTTTGCCAGTGAGGCAGAACTTTAATTAAAGTGTTCCTGACTCTATCCACTGAGGTGCCTCAATGAGATGTGACCATGTGTGGTGATTCATCCCACAGATTTCTACAGTCTCTTTGGCTACAAACTCTTTGTCTTGAGAACCCCAGGTTGTTCCAATGCAATTAACATATTAAGGAAAAATTTAAGTATAATTCGATTTTGAGTTTGCTTATGCATGATTTCATCTGAGAAACAGCAAGAGTGAAGAAAACAGCCGGCTTCACAAGCTGCAACCCTTGCAATGCTCACTTCCACAAGCCGATTTCAGGTCTTTTTCTAGGTAAGAGCCATATTTACTTCTCTCTCTCTCTCTCTTTCTCTCTCGGCAGTGAGGGTGAAGTGACTTGCCCAGGGTCACACAGCTAGTGTCAAGTGTCCGAGGTCATATTTG
The DNA here is from genome assembly GCF_019393635.1 of Dromiciops gliroides. NCBI lineage: Eukaryota > Metazoa > Chordata > Mammalia > Microbiotheria > Microbiotheriidae > Dromiciops > Dromiciops gliroides. The sequence goes on from NC_057865.1 coordinate 38,311,939, forward strand.
AACTCAGGTCCTTCTGAATCCAGGGCAGGTGGTTTATACACTGCACCACCTAGCTGCCCCCAAGAGTCATATTTATTGATCTTTTTTGGTGCATGGAAGCTGGAGGATTAACCTCCTTCTCTCCCATCCCCCACGCTCCCTCATTGCTTTTTATCTTTAGGAGACAGACTAGGAGAGAGAGAGAGAGAGAGAGAGAGAGAGAGAGAGAGAGAGAGAGAGAGAGAGAGAGAGAGAGAGAGAGAGAGAAAAAAAAACAAATAAAAATGCTAGAAATCAGGGAAAAAAAGATATCATTTAACTGGCATATAACTAAGGGAAAGGGTGTTTTACATTAATCCAAAGAAACAATAAACAAGCTCCTGTATCACAATTTTGTTTATGTAGTGCCAGCTCCAGAGTGAGCAGTACCCTCAGGCTGTGGACAGAAGTAGCCTCTATTTATTATAGTATTTTATGTATGTCTTAACCATTTAATATGTATAAAACTGTGCTACTGTTTTGATTAGGTGCCTATCTTTTTTAAAAAATTGGTCACTGATGAAGTTTTTGAGTATCATGCCCCTCATCTCATTTTCCCTCTAAACTTTATGTATTTTATTGAGCAATTTTGCATAGTGAGATGATGTTAAGGAACCCATGTCTTGATAGCAGAACTGACTACTTGTGAGAACTGTTTACCTCTTTTTTAATGGCACTTGGGAAAAGAATGAGAACATGTGGAATGCACATTTCACAGGAGCCTGGTGTTAGATTTGGAAGGGCCTTTAGAGACCATTTCCTCTAGCCCTTCAGTTTTACAGATGAGCAAATAACCCTAAAGAGAAAAAGTGACTTGTTCAAGGCTGCACTGGAGTTATGAGGAGAACATTACTTCAGGTTCACATTCTCTGATTGCAACCCCAACCTTCTTCCCACTCAGTGAGGAAATGAGACATTTATCTTGGTTTTCTCTGATTTAACATAAAACACGCTTTTCCTTCATTAAATTAGTTAAAACCAGTTAAATTATATATATATTTTTGCTAATTTCTAGCATTTTTATTTGTTCTTTGTGCCTCTCTCTCTCCTTCCCCTAGTCTGTCTCCTATATGTAAATATTTTCCACAAGATCAACTAGCATTAAAAAACATTAAAGTGCTCATTGGTATGTGTTAATAATGATGACTGATAGTTATATATATAGGCAGCTAGATTTCGGGACTCAAAATCAAGAAGACCTGAGTTCAAACCTGACTTCAGACACTTGCTAACTGTGTGGCCCTGGGCAAGCCATTTAACTTCTGCTTGCCTCAGTTTCCTCATTTGCAAAATTGGGGATAATAACAGTACCCAATAAAAGAAAAAAAAGAAAAAGAAAAAAGGAAAAAAAAAATAACAGTTCCCACCTCCCAAGGTTGCTATGAGGATCCAGTGACATAACATATAAAGTATTTTGAAAACTCTAAAGCACTATGTAAATGCTACCTATTATTATTAGATAGGACTTCAAGGTCTCCAAAACATTTTATGCTTATATTGTCTCACCGGATCCTCATAGCATCTCCTGAGAGGGGAGTGCTGAAGACGAGATGATTCCCATTTTAGAGATAAGGAAACTGACTGAGAGGTTAAGTGATTTACCCATAATGTCAGAGTCGGGACTGGAGCCTTGCTGCTCTGCTCTCCTGAATCCCTTCTCCTTTGTGCTTCAGGGCATGTAAAGCTTTTATAGAGAATTTTGGCCTGAAATTCCTGGAAAACAGAACTTCCTAAAGGCCTTCATTTCTTCTGAAGCTTTTGTTCTTCTTTATGTGTCATCATACAATATCACCAAAAGAAGACATTTTTCAGTTTCGACCGACTCCTGTGACCCCATTTGGGGTTTTCTTGGCAAAGATCCTGGAGTGGGTTTGCCATTTCCTTCTCCAGCTCATTTTACAGATAAGGAAACTGAGGCAAACAGAGCTAAGTAACTTGCCCAGGGTTACACAGCTAGTATTTGAGGCTGAATTTGAACTCAAGAAGGTGGGTTTTCCTGATTCCAAGCCCAGCACTCTGTGCACTATGGTGCCACCTAGTAGTCCAACCAATACTCTATCGATGTTAAAAAGGTGGGGCCTTTGTTTCAGGGAGAAGTTTGGGGTTCTTAAAAGGACAACTTTACTTTTTTTTTCCAACACTTGTTTTCATAGGATTTTTAATTCCAAATTTTTCTCCCTCCCTCCCCCCTCCCCAAGACAGAAAGCAATCTGATATAGGTTATATATATACAATCACATTAAACATGAAAAGGACAACTTTCCAAAGGCAATCCAGCCACTTTGGTAGGATGCTTGGCCCAGTGGTCGATTTGTAGTGTTCATTCAATGATGGATGAGCTCTGAAGGCCATGCCCTCTGGAGCAGACGTTTGTTGACTGAATTGGTCTCGATTTTTTCTGTCTCCTTTCACGAGTGATTGATTTACAAAAGATAAATGTCCATGTCCTATTACTATTATGAGTGTTAATTATAACACGCAGCAAAGCAACTGCCAAGTACCTTAGAGAGGAAGGGCACAATTGGGATACTAGGCATTGTTTACCTGTATGTTTTTTCCTCTCTGGTTAGTTACTCTTTTGAGGGATCATGGATTTTAAGGGGATTGGGATTTTCTGGCCCTCAATACCACCAGCCTATGTGCATGTGGTGGGGACCTATATTTGAGGAATAGTTCTGTAGTTAGCCTGCGATGTGGATGTTCTGTGCTGGTTAATCCAGTATTCTGTTTAATGCAGAAACCCACATCCAGACACTATGTGTGAGTTGCTGCTTTTCAGGGAATTTTGATGGACCTGTGATTTGATCGTTCTCTCTACCAATGCTGCTCTGAAGCCCTTCCCAACTTTGCCACCTAGATTCTTGTCTGTGTCATTAGAAAGATAATTAAATAATAACGATAGTTTACGGTAGAGGATAGCATGTGTATATTGGACTGAGGGGAAAAGGACTCCTGCTCAATAATTCTCTGGAACTCAGTGGCGGTGATATGTCACAGGCTCATTTATTGTCATTTTCACAAAAATGGTCACCCAGTATGCAGCTGGTGGGTACAAAGAATAGGGGCTCAAAAGCCCTGTTTCAGGGGGCAGCTAGATGGCACAGTGGTTAAAGTACCGGCCCTGGATTCAGGAGTACCTGAGTTCAAATCCGGCCTCAGACACTTGACACTTACTAGCTGTGTGACCCTGGGCAAGTCACTTAACCTCCATTGCCTGCAAAAACAAACAAAAAAACAAAACAAAACAAAACAAAAGCCCTGTTTCAACCCCTGGTCCCTAATAAAAATGGATCCTCCCCTTTTTCATCACTGGTTGATTACTCAAGGGTTACAATCTATGTGCAAAAACTAGCTAACCTGAACTCAGTATTCCTAACCCTAATTTCCATAATTATTCTTTGGGTTCTAAACTGTGTATAATAAAAACTATATGTGGTGGCCCTATTACTGTCCCAAGTGTAGGGAAAATTAGCTGGGGTTTATCATATATTTGTTACTTAGAAATTAGAGGCTACCACACTAGTTTTGAGCATTAAGCATTTATTAAAGTGTATTAGATATTAGTAAAGAGAGAACATGTGGAGTTCAGAAAGTTCAGAAGCCCTACATACCTAGGATAGAAGAGTCAGAACAAGGCACCCTCACCACCTCAGAGTCTCAGGTCAAAAAGAGAAAGTTCCTGTGCCTGTGAGAGGGGAAGCTCCTTCTGGGTCCAGATGAGAGGCAGCCCCTATACACCGCTCCAAGCTAATTGGCTAGCATCACCAAAATCCATTGGTTCACTGGACTTGAGGGCGGTCCATGAGCAGAAAGGTCAGAGAACCCACCCCCTGAAGGCCAGGCTCTCGGGGAGGTGTGGTTTCAATCAAGTCAACTTCAAGTGAGTCAATCATCAAAGTCAATCCAATCAATCTTTTTTTGTGTGTGTGAGGCCATTGGGGTTAAGTGACTTGCCCAGGGTCACACAGCTAGTAAGTGTCAAGTGTCTGAGGCTGGATTTGAACTCAGGTCCTCCTGAATCCAGTGCCAGTACTCTATCCACTGCACCACCTAGCTGCCCCAATCCAATCAATCTTAATATAATCCCCTGGAACAGGGGGGCCTCTGGGCATTCCAAAACCCATTATTTTCTCACATAGCCAATGAGGGAGGTGACATAGGTGCATTTCTTCAATCTTCCCTTATATGGACACAGCCCAGGAGAGGACCTAATTGAGACCAGCTCAGGGCTCCTTGAACTATGTGATCTTGTTTGCCGGAGGGTAAGGAAGGGGACTAAGACTTTTGTCCCCAAATAGGTACAGAGGAGTGTAATTTGAATGGTGACTGTTATATCCTTATTGAGAGGAGACCATTACCCATTTCCTCACATGGACTAATTCTATTAACTCTTTGTGTATGATAATACTCATGTTGTAAGTTTTGGCCTTTCTACTCAAGGAAGCCTTATCTCTGTTAATGATTTCCTATTCATCCTATATAGAGCTTGCTTTACATATATTTGTGGTGTCCTTGAGGGCAAGGACTATCTTTTGCCTTTTCTGGTATCCCTAGTGCTTAGCACAGGTCTTGGCACATAGTAGAAAGCTTTTAATAATTGATTGATTAGTGCGTTTTAAAAATTGATTGCTATTGGGGCAGCTAGGTGGCTCAGTGTATAGAGCACTGGCCCTGGAGTCAGGAGGACCCGAGTTCAAATCTGACCAAAGACACTTGACACTTACTAGCTGTGTGACCCTGGGCAAGTCACTTAACCCCAATTACCTCACCAAAAAAACAAACCAAAAAAACCAAACAAAAACAAAACCAAAATTGATTGCTATTGCTATCAGTTTGGGGTAAGCATATTTTAATTAATTAATATTATATCCCTGCAAAGAATTGACCATGACTCTCCCTAACTTCTCGTGGTCTCAGGCAGCATGGTAAAGAAAGCAGGGAGTGAGCTTCAGCATGCCAGTTAGCAAGAACAGGAGAAAAGCCCCAGCAGACCCAACGTGGTTTCGAGGAGACCCAAAGAGTTCAGAAGATCTGCTAGACCTCTGCTCTTCTAAGAGGGTGTAAGGGCCTAAAATTCTAGCTGTGATGTCTAAAATCTAATGAGTGGTTGCCTTAAATTAGAAAACATATAGCCCCAATCTTTGGGCATTAAGTGTTTATTAAAGTATATTAGGGTTTAGTAAAGAGAAACACGTGGATAAAGTATGAGATTTGTCTACTCTCTCGATTCTGCCTGTCCCTGCTGCCGAGCTGCAGTCTGGACCCCAAAAGACCTCGCTCCTCCCTGGCTTCTCCCAGAAGCCTCCTGTGAAATGGGAAACAGGGCCGTCCTCACACACACAGAGCTCCAAGCTAATTGGTTGGTAGCACTGATTGGCATGACTAACAGATGGCAGACGCGACTTCCTGACGCCGATCTGACTTTCGAAACCCCAGAAAGGTCACTTCCGGACGCTAAGTCACATGCGTTCTTTTCATGGAGGAGCTTCCCTACAGTATCTTTCTCAACAGGTTGGTAGTGCTCTAATGCTCACAAGGGAGAGCCAAGAGAGCTTGTGGTGTCTATCCACTTTCCATAGAGGAGGGTCATTATACATTGATCAAAGCTAATTGGTTAGCATCATTCAATTCCATTGGTTGACCTGATTTGAAGAAAAATGAACTCTATAAATTACATCAGGGAAAAGAATGCAAAAAGACCCTAGCTGGGGGCAGCTAGGATAAAGCAGTGGATAAAGCACCGGCCCTGGATTCAGGAGGACCTGAGTTCAAATCTGGCCTGACACTAGACACTTACTTAGCTGTATGACCCTGGGCAAGTCACTTAACCCTCATTGCTCAGTTTCCCCCCCCCCCCCAAAAAAAGACCCTAGCTGAAGTTGCTCAAGGCAAAGTCCATTATCTAAGTGTGGTTTGATCCCAACAGTCCTTTACCAAGCTAGACAAAAGAATCTCCATTTCTTTTGTTCCCTTGGGTTTGTTCCAAATAAGATTTGCTGAAGTTTCTTAAGAACTGGACTTTGGAAGGGGGAGGGAAGGGAGGACTGAGAAACTGACCCCTGGTTTCCCCAAGAAATCCATTATTAATAATTATTTTCTCACATTAGTCAATTAAGTTACTGTTTACCAGGAATTAATGTTCCTTCTCTTGCAGAGATAAGATTGGTCGTGTTTAATTTATGTACTTAGAAACATTTTTCTGAGAAGGTTTTTCCAGACTGGCAAAGGGATCCCAGAAACAAGAGATGAAGAACCCCTGATAGATAAGAAATCGAAAAAAGTTTCCAAATCCCCAGTGATAAGAGTAACGCAAATGAAAACAACCCTAAAGTTTCACCTCACACTCATCAAACAGGCAAAGACAGCAGTAGACAGAAATGAACATTGTTGGAAGGGCTGCGGGAAGATGTCTCTAATGACTAATGCCTAGCCTTGGGTGCTTTTTTACGTTCTCCAATGTCCTTGAATATCTGAGTACGTGTTGGATTCTCCCCAGCAGAATGTCAGCTCCTTGAAGGCAGAGGTTGTTTTATTTCTGGCTTTGTATCCCTCGCACTGAGCATGATGCTTTGCACGTGGGAGGCATTAAATAACTTTGTTAAATTAAGTTGGAAGGATTCAGTGAGGACATAATAGTAAAGTAAATAAAAAAGAAAATGAGGCAATCGACTCAACAGCAGCAGCTGTTCGCCCCCCTCATCTCGCCTTCCCCCTCCCCACACACGTACAATCATGGGAATGGGCACAGTCAGAGCCAGAAGGGCACAATGCCCCGGTAAACTGATACCCTGAATTGAGAAAGGGCTGTGTCATGTCTGGAGTGCCTCTCAGACCTGAGATCTCCCCCCCCCCCCCGCCCCCCCCAGTCTCCGTCGTCTGCTCTGCCTGTCAGCTCTAAGGAGTCTTGGGCCTTGACATCTGACATGCTACTGACCACTCACAGACCTTTCCATCTTCCCTGAGGCTGAACTCACCTATGTGTATGGTCTCCTCCTTTGAAATATAACCTGTCTGAGGGTAGGGACTATCTTTCCCTTTGTGTTTGTATCCCCTGGCTCCAGGCATGTGATAAATGCTCAAAAATGCTTTTTCATTCCTTCATTCCTTCATATTATTTAAAGTGGCTTTCTATTTAGCGACAGCTTTTAGGGGGAAATATCAGCAATGGTGACTATTTTTAAAAAATCTGTTTTTTCTTGTTCTACAAACTATTAGGATAGGTCATAAGTTCTCATTTTAATAGTTTCACTTTAAACAGTTTGAGAAAATGTCAAAAAGGAACATTAATTCATTCACGGACACATTGATGAATGCCCAACTATTCTTAAACAGCTCTGAGTAATTATATAAGGGCAGAGAATGATATTTTATTTTTCCCTTAAAGGTCAGTGTGATGAACTCCCCAGAAGCTAATGTCACAGCCAATGGAATGAAATATATGTGGACCATTTCAGGGATGTATAGTTGTTCTTATACTTCGTGACATTCATTGGCCAATTTTAAGAGCAAGATGTTAGGTTGATTTGCTTTTATGAAATTGAAAATGGACAAAAAAAAGTTTTTTGCCTTAAAACATTAAACTAAGTTTGAAAATTTATGACTTCATTAACACCCTTTGAATTATGGTACAGTCAACTTTAGAATATTCAGAAAATTATGATTTGGTTTGTAGATTATCTAGGGTTTTTATTTCTCTCCTCCCTTCTAGCATCCCATTTTAACGTCTTTGTTTGCTTTTTAGTATCACTACTGGAGGGAGAACATGAAGAGGGATATTAACTTCAGAATTTAACTAGTCAATTTTAATAGACCATTTGATCTCCAGAGATACTAAGAATTAATGTATGATATCTGTAGGAAGGGCTTAACAGATGATTCCTCGAATGAATAAGCATACGTACACACACACACACACACACACGTGTGCGCGTGCACGCGTTTGTCATGCTTTCTTCACCATTATGCCACCAAAAAGATTTTATTTTAAACTTGGAAGCCACAATGGGCAATTTCCCTAGTTCTTATTTCTTTCCCTGAGATGAGCTCTTCACTTACTGTTAATCACTTTGTTCTAGTGTTAAGGGTATGATAAGATGATCAGGGCTGTTCAGCCATTCCCTATTTGTCCCTTATCCTACTACTGACTTGTTGCACAGATGGGTTTCTTCATTCTTCATCTTTTTGTTAATACTGAGCCCCCAGCTAGAGAGCATTTTTCAGTGTTAGAGCTCGCGTACTCTCTCTCTCTGTCTCTCTCTGATTGTGACTGAATCTCCTCAGCCAATACCAATATACCTCCTGTGTAGTGTCATTTCACTTTTTTGGGGGGGGGTGGGGCAGTGAGGGTTAAGTGACTTGCCCAAGGTCACACAGCTAGTAAGTGTCAAGTGTCTGAGGCCAGATTTGAACTCAGGTCCTCCTGAATCCAGGGCCGGTGCTTTATCCACTGTGCCACCTAGCTGTCCCCCATTTCACTTATTTTAAAAAATTTATTATTTATTGATTTATAACATTCTCTTTTAAAATGTTGAGTTCTAAATTCTCTTCTTCTCCTCACTCCCCTCTCCCCAACCCAGTGAAAAGTCAAGCAAATTGATATTAAGCATACATGCGAAACACATTTCCATATCAACCATAAAGCAAAAAAGAAAAAAATAATAGAGTGAGAAAATTACAATTAAGTTTGCACTCAGAGTTTAGCAGTTCTCTCTCTGGAGGTGGACAGCACCCTCTTATCATGAGTCCTTTGGAATTATCCAGTGTTACTGCACTGACCACAGTAATCAAATGTTTTACAGTTCATCATCATTACAACATTGCTTCTATGGTGTACAATGACCTCCCAGATCTTCTCACCTCACTCTGTATCAGTTCATATAAATCTTCCCAAGCTTTTTTTTTTCTTTCTGAAACCACATCCCACAATAATATTCTATCCCAATCATATACCACAACTTGTTCAGCCATTCCCAAATTGATGGGTATCTTCTTGATTTCCAATCTTTTGCCACCTGGGTCCTCAGTGGGCAGCTACCACTTCTCTTCTCAAACTAGGTACTTCTGAGATTTAGACTTTTGAAGGTCTCCCAGAGGTGGGACCTATCATTCTTCATCCTGTCCAATTGCTTCCTTTATTATTCACTCAAAAGACTAATTTATACTTCAGAAAGGTGGCAGTGCCTGCATTTTTAGTTAGTTTAACATCTGTGATACCAGGTACCTTTTTCTGTGATTAGGTTAACTCACATGTTAATGAATAATGCACTTTGAGGAGATGACAGCTGTGTGCTAAGGAGAAAAGGGCTCACAGCTGCTTGTAGGACTGAGTTGCCATTCAAATTATAAAAGAGTTTAGGATATTCTCCTGACATTGGTAATTATAGTGGGGTTCTGGTTTGAAGATGTCCTCCAAGGAGCTTCTGAGTTTTCTGAGGGAGTGTACTGTTAGGCTTAGAGTGATCTATGTTATGAATTTGGTTTGGTGATGGGATTGTATGTAAACTGAGGAAATAAACTTTAATCATTGAGTATGAGCCTTGCTGTGTGTTTGGGTATGGATCCAAGGGCAATTGACAGGTTCATTTCAGGCCTTGAGGTGTAGATTCCTGGAACTGTATGGAGGATGATGTGCTAATGATTTGAACTCTGAGACTGTGTGCAATAGTTCCCAAGTGCTGATTCTCCCTGGATGATTTGAGTACTTTTTTTTTTTTAAGTTTTTTTGCAGGGCAATGAGGCTTAAGTGACTTGCCCAGGGTCACACAGCTAGAGTCAAGTGTCTGAGGTCAAATTTGAACTCAGGTCCTCCTGAATCCAGGGCTGGTGCTTTATCCACTGCGCCACCTAGCTGCCCCCCTGAGTACTTTATTTTTAAGGCATATAAAAAAAGACCACCATCATCATTATTACAATTGTTAAGACCTCCCTTATTTCCAAATATATTTTGACAAAAACACATGAAATGGGAAGAGGAAAGAATGTTCTTCCTGAGAGGAGGGAAAGAAGAAAGGAAGGGAGGGTCAGTTAAGTGCCTGTCATGTGGCGGCCCTATGCTAATAAGCACTTCACAAATAATGTGGGAAAACATTCCCATGTAGAATGTAGAGTTGGAAGGGTTCCTCATGTGTCGTCCTGGATCGCTAGATGACATCTCACTGTACCAAGTTTCAGGGAGGTCAGGCAATTTGCCCACAGTCCTAGGGTCATAGCTTTACATGAATAGAATGATCAATTAACTAATGAATAGATTGACATTAATTAGTTAATAATCTACATTAATAGAAGGATGTTTTGGATATCCTTCACTCCAACTTTGTCCCTTCCCAGATGCATGAACTGAGGGCCAGAGAGCATTTCACATGCATCTCCAAGCTGGTAAGTAGCAGAGTTGGGTCCTCTAACTCTTAAGCTCAGGGCTTTTTGTCTTATACCATCCAGAGACAATTGGTGGAAGAGCTTACCTCCACTGGAATTCTTTCTTTTACCCTCTGTTATCTATAGGTGCTTATTTCACCATGAATGAGTGGGATATAGTAGACTTGAGTCAGCTCAGACTCTGAGGCTGGGGTCTGGAAAGTACCCCGCAGGGCAGCTAGGTGGCGCAGTGGATAGAGCACTGGCTCTGAAGTCAGGAGGACCTGAGTTCAAATCCGGTCTCAGACACTTAACACTTACTAGCTGTGTGACCCTGGGCAAGTCACTTAACCCAATTGTCTCACCAAAAAAACCAAACAAACAAACAAAAAGAAAGAAAGTACCCAGCACCCCAGTCCCTGTTATTGCTAGACCACTCTGTCCTTACTCCATCCCACTGCTAAAGCACCCCCCCATTTTTGTTCTGTGGCCAAACAGGGTGTTATAGCAATCTCTCTGAGAGACACATATTTTGCCTTATTGAACATGGTGTACCCCAATGCCCTCCTCCTTGCTGTCTCCTGTTAGTGCAACCCACACTGGCACCACCCCTCCCTTCTGGCATTCCAAAGCCCCTAGCTCCTGGTATCACCCCTCCCCTCACATGGGCTAGGTGGTTTCACAACCACCAGGGGTTTCACAACCATCTGCAGCCTTTCCCCCTCTCCTTTCCCCAGCTCTGGAACCTAGCTGAGCATGCCTCCATACCCTCTTCACGAGCTCAACACAAGCACCAGGTTGGGACAGGATTGGATGTTAGACTGTGAGCCCACCTAGTGCCTGAGGGGACTGCCCCCTCAAACTTTTATAAAAACCCAATTGGCATGCTCCTCATTCTCATGAGAATGAAATAAATTTGTCTCTGCTTGATTCGGTGGTCTCCTCGAATTATTTATGTAAACTGAGGAAATTGTTCCATACAATGAATCACTGAATATCCTTTACAGTTTTTTTCCCTTTACAGTTTTGAAAATGATTCCCCCCAAAATTATTTCAGACTTTTACTCATCAGAGCCCTTAAGTAACAAAACCTCTGTGATGCAATTAGTTAGTTGCAGCTTAACCAACTTAACTAAAATGTTAATGGCTTATCCACTTGTCCTGGACATTTATTCCTTTTAAAGGATGACCAAAAGATGACTTGATAGCTCTTCCTATTTTTCCATTCTGAAAACATAGTAAAAAGAGATCTAGGTGGGGGCCGGGTGACCTTGGTTCCACTTGGCGTTCCACTTGTTTGGCTTTGGAAAAACTGTTTCATCTCTCTAGGTCTCTTTCATCTGCAAAAGGACTGTAGTAGACAGGATTCTCTCCATAGTCCTTTTAGATAACTCAAATATTCTACCTTCTGAGGTCAGAGTTTATCTTCCTTTTATGTATTTATTTATTTATTCATTTATGTATTTAATTTAAATTTTTTTAGGGGCAATGAGGGTTAAGTGACTTACTTGCCCAGAGTCACACAGCTAGTAACTGTTAAGTGTCTGAGGCTGGATTTGAACTCAGGTCCTCCTGAATCTGGGGTGGTGCTCTATCCACTGCTCCACCTAGCTGCCCCCTTGTCTTCCTTTTAGAGATATTTTAATTTACATTGTTATAGTTAATGTTTAGTGATGTGTTGGTGATTGTGGTGTGCTGGTAAATGTTAAACAAGCAGCTCTCAGAAAACAAAACAATGCACTTGTTAATCTATGTTATTAACATTTTTCTCCATCACTTCTTAAGTCTAGAAAATCAATAAAACAATAAATATCAAGCCCTGATTTGTATCATTTGCTGATTTCTGGGGTGTAAATGGTTACATCTAAAGTATGATGATCAGCTCTGGGCCATTTGGGGCACTGGGGGTTAAGTGACTTGCCCAGGGTCACCTGCTGGATACTTACTGTAGAAGAGTTCTGCCCATGTCTGATCCCATCCAAGACAGTCTAAGAATAGAAGGGTGTAAAAAGGATAAAAACTCTGGGCTCTGGTATGGGCCAAATGGATGCCCGTTCCCCCCGACTCTCTGTCGACCTTTGGTGGAATACCTGCACTCTTTAAGTCACTGGAGTCCTGACAAACTGCTAAGTTTAGGCTGAAAATATTGGGGATAATTGAGACGAGCTGCACATGATGTTTATCTACAATGTGAGATCTGTCCTAAATATAATGTAAGCAAACCCATAAAACCTCCCCCTGGAAAATTCCCTCTCCTTGAGGCCCTGTTTCAAGTCTGGCAGATTGATTTTATTCAACTCCACCCTCTTCCAGTTATAAGTTTGCATGAGTTATGATTTGCACGTTCTCCCAATGGGTAAAGGCTTTCCCCTTGCAGGCAAGCCACAGGGACAGCTGTACCCAAGTGCTTATTAGAAAGGATTTTTCCCACCTGGGGAATTCCTAAAGAAATTCACAGTGATAGAGGGACTCATTTTACATTTAAATCATCTCCTAATTGTTAGCTTCCTGGCCAGTGCTTCAACACTTACATTGTGCTTTTCACCCCAATCCTCAGGTCTGGTAGGATGTATAAATGGGATCATTAAGGTTCAGCTTGGCAAGTTTATGGATGATTTAGGTCTACCATGGCCAAAAACCCTTCCCCTAGTTCTTCTGAACCTTAGGGCAACCCCTTTTGGTAAACATTGTCTTTCACCTTTTGAAATCATCACTGGGCATCCTATGCCTCTTTTTTCTCCCATCAAGTGATTCCTTCTCCATCAAGGCCTCCTTTCTGTCCTATTGTAAAGGATTCACATAAAGTCTTCATCACCTTAATCATCTTGTCTCAGTCATTTTCTTTTTTCCTTTTTTTTTTTCGGGGCAATGGGGGTTAAGTGACTCGCCCAGGGTCACACAGCTAGTAAGTGTCAAGTGTCTGAGGTCGGATTTGAACTCAGGTCCTCCTGAATCCAGGACCAGTGCTTTATCCACTTCACCACCTAGCTGCCTCTCAGTCATTTTCTAGAGGCTCAACCTTAATTCAGTCTAAGCTACAGTTGGAACCAGGAGACTGGGTCTATTGGAAAAGGCACTTATGCAAGAATTCTCTACAGCCCAAATGGAAAGGTCCCTATCAAATCATGCTGAACAGCCCGTCTGCTGCAAAGCTGAAAGGAATTGACAGCTCTATCCACTTATCACATCTGAAAAGAGCTCCAACTCCTGAATGAACAGCCAGACACACTACCAGCAATACCAAACTACTACTTTTTGGTCATCAATGAATTCCAGAATTCATCTTGACCAAGAGGAGGGAATGATAAAGACAATTTACTGAGAATTGACAGATTCCTACCTGCTCCCTATTCCCAGGTCAATGAATTGCCTGGGACTAACCAATTTTTGTCAATTCCAGACTCTTGATTGACTTATGGATCTCCCCCAAACAAACTATCCCCTCCAAAAGATTCCCCATGGGGCAGCTAGGTGGCACAGTGGATAGAGCACCGGCCCTGGAGTCAGGAGTTCCTGAGTTCAAATCCTGCCTCAGACACTTCACACTTACTAGCTGTGTGACCCTGGGCAAGTCACTTAACCCCAATTGCCTCACTTTAAAAAAAAAAAATTACCCATCTTACTCCCTAGACTTTAGGTTATTATGTAAAAGGATCTAAGTAGTTTTTATTTAGAGTTAAGTAGCCTCTATACTTAACTCAAGGGTAGTCTTAGAGTTCCCTCTGTTAAAGGTTCATTTACATTAAGTAGTTAAGTGTTTCTATTCTTGACTCATGAACAGGCCTCTAGTTCTCTTTGTTCTGTTACTCCATATAAACCCTGTCCTTGGTTCCCATCTTTGAATATTCCTAGCATTCTTGCTTGTCATATTTTGCTGTACTTGTAGAAACTTGACTTGACTGCAGAGAATGTTGGGTTAGCCTGGACTTTATTACGTAAAAGGATTTTGGGAAATTGTCTCTTTCCAGGGAAACTTTAATTTCTCTAAATGAAACAGTGGAAATATCCTACTTGCCATGCTATAGCTATTTCCTGTTAATATATTACGTGTTCCTAAAATGTTCCAATAATAACTCAGTGACCCTGCTAATTCAACACAATAATTGAACAACCCTGGGCAAGTCATTTAACCTGTCTGCCTTAGTATCTTCAACTGTAAAGTGGGGATAATTATAGCACCTACCTTGAAGAGTTGTAGTGAGTATCAAGTGAGATAATACTAGTAAAACAATGCCTGGCGCATAATAGGTGCTTAATAAATGCTTGTTTCTTTTCATATACCATTTGTCTTCCAACTCTATACTACCTCATATATCCTTTGCCTTGGGAAAAACTATTAAGAGTACTTCTTTTGATCAGCTTGGCTATAGTACCCATTTGGGCATCTATGATCTGGCTCTTCTATTGTAGTTGTAAGAAATAAGAAATGAATGTGTGTGGAAATGGGTCTCCTCTCAATGAGGATAAAACAGTCACCATTCAAATTATACTCCTCCTGGGGCAGCTAGGTGGCACAGTGGATAAAGCACTGGCCTTGGATTCAGGAGGACCTGAGTTAAAATTTGCCCTGACATTTGAGATTTACTAGCTGTGTGACCCTGGGCAAGTCACTTAACCCCAGTTGCCTCGCCAAAAAAAACAAAAACAAAAACAAATTATACTTTTCCTGACCTGTTTTAGGACAAAGGTCTCAGATTCCATCTTCTTCCCCTCCAGCAAACAAAATCACATGGTTCAAGGATCCCTGAACTGGTCTCAATTAGGTCCTCTCCTGAGCTATGTCCATATAAGGGAGGATTGAAGAAATGCCCCTGTGTTACCTCCCCCATTGGCTAAGAACCCAAAGAATAATTATGGAAATTAGGATTGGGAATACTGAGTTCAGGTTAGCTAGTTTTTGCACATAGATTGTAACCCTTGAGTAATTGATCAGTGATGAAAAAGGGGAGGGTCTATTCACATTAGGCACTAGGGGTTAAAACGGGGCTTTCAAGGCCCCATTCTTTGCACCCACCAGCTGCACACTGGGTTGCCCATTCTTGTGAGAATGACAATAAATGAGCCTTTGACACATCACTGACACTAAGTTCCAGAGAATTATTGAGCAGGAGTCATTTTCCTCATAGAATGTCTTTACTGTTCAAGAAAATACCTGGAGTTTCAATATTAGTAATAAGTGTTGGCTCCTTTTGAAATGTTAGGGCATTAGGCTTAATATTTGTGTATACAAATAAGCCTGTAGTATGTTATCATTGATCACTTGGTTGTATTTAAGATATCACTGAGGACATGAGTGTTATTGTTGGGGGGATTTATGACCTGGATGGGAGTGGGTGAGTGGACCTAGCTGACCCAAAGAATTGGAGGCTCATCACGAATCTTGTAAAATAAAAAGAGATTTATTAGGAGAGAGGAACATATGGATGGGGAGGCAGAATCACTATGGAGACTGTCCCACTCAGTAAGAGGAAGACCTGGTCTTTTTGTATGTTTACAAAACAAAGAAAGGGGAGGGAATTGTAAAACAACTGGGAGGGAAACAAAGCAAAACTCCTGGGAAGGGTCAAACAACTAGGAGGGGATTTTTGGATAATGGGGCATCTGTAAAATATGCAGCACCCATCTATATCTTGCATGTCATCTTGCAGACCTTGGTATTGCTTATCAGAGTGCCAGGGTCCTGCTTGGCCACACTGCACTCCTGAGGTGGGAGGCAGTGCTGTTTCTCCTTTGGGAAAGTTTAAGAATTCCTTGGGGATTGGGGTCCCTCATCCCACAACAATATGTGTTATACATTAAAAATGAGATGGATAGATGAGGTAGTATATTGTGCTGCCAGTTTTGAAGATAACTCCATTTTCCATCAGCAACAGTGCTTGGTTTGGACTTCAGAGAGCACCATACCCCCAGTACGCTTTCCTCCCCTGCTTTCAGCATCCTTTTGTTTGTTGTCTTCCTCAATTAGACTGTAAGCTCCTTAAGGGCAGGGATTGTATTTCTTTTTCTTAGTATTCCCACCACAAAGCCCAGCACAAACTAGGTGCTTAATAAATGTTTTTTTAAGTTGAATGAAAATGAAGGTGTGACAATTGACATATGGAACGGCAGCTGTTTGCCACAGCCCAACCAAGGGCACTGGTCTCTCCCACCCTGAATGGCTGCCAATTGCTGGCCTGTATGAGCAAAGATGGCTTTTATAGCCCACGTTTCTGGCTAGCATTTCTAAGACCATCATTCTGCGGTACATAGAACTGATCGTACTGTCACTAGGGAGGAGAGCCCGACAAGCAGGGGACATCTCAGTTTGGCAGAGGAATACAGTTACATGAGTGGTGTTCCTTGTGTTTCTGTACTTCCCCATGTCGTACGTGCTCCTTAGGAGAGTCTTGTTCAGTGTCTGCGCTGTAAGCGGTTGCTGGTCTCCAGGAACAACACCCACACCCAATGGCTTGGGGAGCCATGATGTCCCATCACAAAGCAAATGATGGCTGGGACCTTGGCAACACTTCTGAGTCCTTGCCTCTCCTCCAGGGCCATGGTGTCAAAGTCAAACAGAAACAAATTCCACTTAGAAAAACAAATAAACATTATTTTGGTTGCATTTAATTTTTATGTATTTTGTTAATCATTTCCCCATTACATTTTAGTCTGGTTTGGCGTTGGAGGCGTTTGCAGATGTAGGCAGGGTCAGAAGTTTGACACCTTGGTTTAGGATATGGCTGGAACCCAGCAGGAGGCAGGGCACGAAAGGGCCTTGACCTATGAAAAGCGCAGGAGGAAGTCATCTGGCCTATTGGATAGATCCTTTAGGAGTGATGCTGCAAACGCAGCTGTGTTGTATCAGACAAAAGCAAGGTTACCAGGAATTGATTAGGGTTCTTGAGTCACATTATCTCATCCTTTGCTTTCTCCTTCAGCCCTGCCAATACCGGGCTCTCTTTGAATGTCCTGCCAAAGGGGATGGAGGTAGAAAATGTTCTGTTTTATGACCCTTCCAAAAACTTAACCCTGGAAGCCCTATGCCTCCCTGGTGTCAAAAATGTCTTCCATACAGAAACCATCAGTTTGATGAGGCATTTGAAGTAGTAGAAGGACTGCTGGGTTTGTAATGAAAAGCTGTAGCTATGACTACAGCCATTCTAAACATCAGTAACTCAGAGTGTTGGGTCTTGCTTTGCCTAGTGCCTTTTTTTTTTTTAGTGAGGCAATTGGGGTTAAGTGACTTGCCCAGGGTCACACAGCTAGTAAGTGTTAACTGTCTGAGGCCGGATTTGAACTCAGGTACTCCTGACTCCAGGGCTGGTGCTCTATCTACTGCGCCACCTACCTGCCCCATGCCTAGTGCCTTTTAACTAATAGTATTTTTGTCCTGCTACACAGGGAAAAAGTGACAATTATCTGAGGTGGTGTGGGGCAGAGAACAAGGCTGGACCTGGAGGCAGGAAGAGTCGGGTTCAACTCTCACCTCTGATCCCTACTAACCACATCAGAGGTGTC
The DNA here is from genome assembly GCF_019393635.1 of Dromiciops gliroides. NCBI lineage: Eukaryota > Metazoa > Chordata > Mammalia > Microbiotheria > Microbiotheriidae > Dromiciops > Dromiciops gliroides. The sequence continues at coordinate 38,329,807 of NC_057865.1, forward strand.
AGACACTGGCCAGCAAGCATGTTGTAAGATTTGTGATAAGCCTCCAATTCTTTGGGTGAGCTAGCCACCCCCCCCCTGCCATCCAGGTCTATAATTACAGTCCTACAGCCCCTACACAGGAAGAGCACAAAAAAAAAAATCTGTCTTGGGCTACAAAAACCATTAGTGTTTTTTATTTTATTTTTTAAGGGCTAGAGCTTTAAATGTTGGGAAATTTTGCCAAGGCATAAAGGGCTGGCATGAGGCCTGTGAGAATTACTGAAGCCTGATAAGTGTATAGGTGGGCAAGAGCTAACTGCTGAGAAAAAGGGGCCTTTTGTATGAGATTTTGTTTGATATTTGTAGGTGAGGACTAGGGATGAGCGTAGGAAGAGGGAGTAGACTTATTCTCTTTGGCCCCATAAGGCAAAACCAGGAGCCTTGGTAGAAGTGGCCTGAATACAAACATCTGCTTGACTTGGGGAAAAAAAAACTGCCCAACAATGAGTGACCCCAAGGTGGGAAGGACGTCCTCTGCATGTAGTGAGCAGCCTTGGAGGCTAGACCTTGCTTTGTTAGGTCTGCTGCGGAGGGATTCCTGTTCAGGGATAGGTTGGGTGGGGGTGACTGAGGGCCCTTCAAACTCCGGAACCTTATGGAAAAGGAGGGGGAAGGTCCAAATCTTTAGCTCTTAGAACCAGAGGACACCGAAGGGCTCTCTACTTACTGTACCTTAAACCCTCTGGCCTTCTTCCTATGACTTAGCTGAAATCCCACCTTCTGCTGGCCTTTCCTGAAAGTGTCCACCCCCCTTAGAACTGCTCTGTAGATAGCTTTTGTGTACCCCATTTGGCAGGTGTCGTCTCTCCATTAGAATATGAAATCCTGGAGGGCAAGTTCTCTGGTTTTGCCTATCTTTGTATTTTCAGCACATAATCCTGTGCCTAGCATGTAGTAAGTGCTTAATAAATGCTTGTTGAGTGACTGAATGTCAGTTTATTGAGGGTATTCCTTCTCAGAGACAAAGGGACTGTTACTTTTGGCCCACCATTTAAAACATTGAGGTGATAGCGGGTGGGCTTGTTTTGTGCTGGGCTGGGCAGCCAGGTGGCCATACCTACAGACTCACTGTTGGGGACTGCAAGGTGGAGCGTTAGATAGAGGGTTTGCTACTTTAGCTATTAAAGCTTCTTACTGCATTAAAACTTTTGGAACCCCCTACATAGGGATGAGAATCATTCCCAAATAGAGAAATGGTTCAAAGGAAAAATCCAAGCTATTGACAACCATCTTTAAAAATCACTAATAATTAAAGAAAAGCAAATCGAGCGTATCAGATTAGCGAAAATGACCTGTTGGAGGGGTAAGAAAAACTGGCATATCCAAAACATACTATTGTCTTTTAAAATAAAAAATAAAAATCTTAAAAAAAAAATCTAATAAAAAAGTTTGACACATCATGTAGTTCTGAATATCGGCACAAGGTGGTGCTGTGTTCTCAGAAAAACACAGCGGCGGGGGGGGGGGGGGGAACATTCCCTTTTGGTCCATATGGAATATTTATTAATATTAGAGGCAGAGTGACCTTTCGCATCTGCAAAGGTGCAGAATCAACGCACTTTGGGCACAAACAAGCCTCCTCCTAATTCCCAAGACCAGGAAATTCTTTAGTAGAATCTGGGTCCGCCGGGATCCTTCTTTGGACCTTGTTTTGCAGACGGAACCAGCAGCACATCTGCTGTAAATCAGACGTCTCTGCTGTTCTGCGAAACAAGCTCCAGCAGCAACGTCCCCAATCTGTCAGTGGCATAAAAAATCGGCTCGTTACCGCAACAATGCACAGCTGTACACGAATAAACTCGGAACAACGATAACCCCTTTTGTCTTTCCTGGGGTGGAAGGTGTGTGTCCGTGTGTGTGTGTGTGTGTGTGTGTGTTGTTTTTGTTTTTGTTTTTCTTTTCTTTTCTTTTTTAAATAGATGAAGGGGCTCAGCAAAAGTTGCAAATATATTGAAGAAGCCAGAGGTTGTGGTGGGGGGGTGGTTAGTGAGACTGACACCTGAAAAGGAGAATGGTAGTGGGGTTAGATTTGTGCATAAATCCTAATAGGAATCACAAAGCCTTGATTTAACTAAGGGATAGAAGAGATTTGTGGATGATCCAGGAAGAAAACTCATCCTTCAGAATCATTGATGTGATTCTAAGGAAAAATAACCTAGAGTCACAAAAGGAAAATAAGACAAGGAAAAGAAGAAAGATTAGGGCCCAACAGAATGAAGGGTTTCATTCTTGTCTTGGAATTCACAGCACCTAGCTCAGTGTCTGGGATATTATAGATATTTAATAAATGCCTGTTGAGTTGAATTGAGGGATCCAGAGGAAATCTATCAATCAATCAACAAACTTTTATTAAGTACCTACTGTGTGCTAGACAAAGAATGAAACCCTTCTTATTGATAAGGTGCTTAACTTGGTCTTGGCTGAGGCTATTTGATGTAGTGGAAAGCATGTTATCTGGAATCAGAGCACCCTGGGTTTGAAATTTGGTTTTGCAACTTGCTACCTGTGTGACTTTGGGCAATCAGGCACCTACTGTGTTCCAGGTGCCAGGCACCAGGCTTGATGCTGGGGTTGCAAAGACAAAAATGAAACAGTTCCTGCCCTCAAGGAGATTACATTCTATCAGGAGTCAGTTTCCACCGTTTCCACAAAAGGGCTAGAGAGGTGATTTCTAAATTTCCCTCCAGCTCTGAACCTGGGACCTGCATTTGCCAAGAATTAACATGATTATCTTTTCCTCAACTACATGAACCTTGAGGCGGTAGAACAAAATGTCATTTTAATAATAGAATAACAAAAACTAGTACAATATTGATGAGGAAGCTGTAAATTAACACTTTATCAGAAAGGAGGAAGAGGACTGATAGATATCTTTAGGGCACATGATAAAAACAAGTAAAAAAAGCCGACAGAAATACTTCTGGAACAAATATATTGCTTTGCTGGGCAGTAGTAGGGCTGGAAAGAGGACACTGGATTTGTCCAATGGCTAGCAGAAAATAGTTTACCTCTGGATAGACCTATGATATGACTAGGTCTGAGAAGGGAATCAAAAGGACCCTTTCCCTACCCCTCATCCCTACTCCCCATATCTGAGCTCAACCAATAGTACAGCAACAGACGTGTAGGACAAATGACAGAAACCTCTATGTTTGCTTATGCAGACAGGAGACCTTTTGTTGGTGGTCCAGGATCATATCATTGCCTCCAGGAATTATAGACATGATATTCAAAGGGCCCAGGCTTACTGATTAATACAGATCAGGCAATGGAGACAAGAGAACCCACAGGATATATCACTACCAGTTGCAAACATTTAATAGATATCGAGAGAGGTGCCCAGAATTATATGTTGTCCTTTACAAATGAACTGATAATAAATCATCATATTATACACACAGATCCCCAAATATCCTTGACAATAATACGAATAAATTATACCGGAACTGGAACATCATCCCAGACAAAGCAGTTGGTTGGACAGAACACTGATCCTCAAAAATTTATGGGCAAAAATTTTTGGAGGCAGCTTGGTGGCACAATGAATAGAGCACTAGATTTGGAATCAAGATCTGTGTTCAAATCCTGCCTCAAACACTTCTCTAAATTATATTGAATGAAAAGCTTTCAAAATATAGATACATAGCATTCTGAGGGTGAAGAAGGAGGCAGCTAGGCAGCTCAATGGATAGAGAGCTGGGCCTGGAGTCAGGAAGACCTGAGTTCAAATGCTAGCTCAGATGTTAGCTGTGTGACCCTGGGCAAGTCATTTAACCCTCACTGCCAAGAAGAAGAAGAAGAAGAAGAAGAAGGAGAAGGAGAAGGAGAAGGAGAAGAAGAAGGAGAAGGAGAAGGAGAAGGAGAAGGAGAAGGAGAAGGAGAAGGAGAAGGAGTTAGGATTGTCCCACTGGACCTGTTTGCAGCCATAGTTCTCTTGAAGGTTCTTTTGGTGAATCTGCTGAAGAGGAACTCACATCCCTGTACTCTTATTCTTTTCCAAAAAACCGCACAGTAGCCTGAAGAATATTAAATATAAAAGAATGATAGAAAGATAGGAACTTGTCCCAGGACTATTTCTAGCTCAACACCATAGGAAAAGATTGGAACAAGAGGAATAACAATCCTTCCCCTCATTGGTATAGTATTTTGCACTTTTCAGCATGCTTCCACTCATATCTCTTTGGATCTTCACCACAACCCATGATAAGTGCAGGGCCAAGTGGTACTGCTCTCCCTCTACGTCCCCCTCAGTTGCCAGATGAGGAAACAAAAACTCTATAAGCTCTGATGACATGGCCAAGATTACATTGTTAGTTAGTGGTAGGACGGGGACCCAGCTCCTGGTTCATTTTTAGGGCTTGGCAAGCCATTATCCTGGGTCTGCAGCTGGGAGGTTCTCGCTGAAGAGGTTCTTCCAAGACTGATACTGAGACATTCTCATTCTCGTGTGGCCATTCTGTTCGTAACTGGGGAGGGAGGAGGGTATGAGGGTTAGTGTCCTCTTCACCTTCTGCAAAGCTCCTGGGCCTACTTGGTTCTTTGGTGATGCTGGTTTCTCTTCAGAGGTGTCTTTGAGGTTGATTTTCATCCGGTTTCACTAAATAATAACATTTAAAGCACCTTAGTATTCACAAAGTAATCTGTAGATGTGAACTGATTTGATTTGCTCCTTAAAATAACCCTGTGAAAGAAATGCTATGACAATGATCATTCCCATTTTACAGAGAATGAAACTGAGTCTCAGAGAGATTGGGTGACTTATTCAGGTTCACACAGTAATTGCATGCATTAATCCAGGATCCCAGGTCTTCCTGACTTGGGAGTCAGGAAGTCATTCTATCCACTCAGAGATATTGTCTCTCATCTACATAAATGTGCTGGGGAGAAGTTGGCAGAGGCTGCCCACCCTACAAGAGCTGACCAGATCTGTTGACTCCTAATTCAGGCCATTGGACTATACTGCAGGCCTAGAGTCTCCATTTCTATTTCCCACTGTGGGATCTGTGGCAACAGTGATTGAGCAGGAGCTGTGAGGGTTAGCAAAGTTATTGGGTGATGTGTGCATACGTTTTTTTTTTCAGGACAATGAGGGTTAAGTGACTTGCCCAGGGTCACACAGCTAGTGTCAAGTGTCTGAGGCTGGCTTTGAACTCAGGTCCTCCTGAATCCAGAGCTAGTGCTTTATCCCCTGCATCACCTAGCTGCCCCCTGTCCATACTTTTTAAGAGTTTATAATCTCAAATTGCTTTCAACAGTCCCTAGGCTTTAGGGTTGGGGCATTTAAATCGAATGTCTGTGGTTCTTTCTCCCACATGTGAAGGGAGATACTTCAGTTGTAGTGTAGTGGACTCGGAGCATAAAGCCCTGGGTTCAAATGCTAGCGGTGCCTCATTTTCCTTATCTGGAAAATGCTGGGGTTGGAGTAGGTGGATTCCACTTCTAGTTCCAATAATTTGCGTGTGAAATTGTTCCATTGCTTGGGGGCAATCCCAGGGACAATGAGATGGATCTGTGTCTACCAGCTGCTTTAGTATAAGACATCGTTGGGGCATTCTCTGGGGGATGCCAGTGTCAGCAGGACCCTGCAAGGAGTGGGTACCCAGTCCTGGTTTTGGAAATCAGGCCTGCTGCCTGAGGAAGGGGTGCTCCAGAGGTTTCAAAGTTCAGAACATCCAGTTTGATCTAAATGAATGAAAATTTCCTCTCACTTTGGGGAGACAAAAATCATTTCATTTGACTAACAACTGACAAAACATTTTTACTTGGCCGTTCGGAGACAGGCTTCCCTCCACAACATTTGTAAGAGGTGAGTCATTTGGGTCACATCTCTGCCAAATATATTTTCTTGGGAAATGTGTCACAGGTGTGATGGGTAGGATCACCTGGCCTCAACATTGGTCTTTGTCTTTTTAATGCAATAAATATTTTTATTTATAGTTTTGAGTTCCAAATTTTGTCTTTCCTTCCCTCCCTCTCATCCCCCACCTCCATGAGGCAGTAAGCAATCAGATGTAGGTTATGTGTGTCCAATTATGTAAAACATGACCATGTTAGTCATTTTGTATAAGAAAACTTGAATAAAAGAAAAAAATGAAAGTGAAAAATAGCCTGCTTCAGTCTGTGTTCCATCAATATCAGTTCTTTCTTTGGAGGTGGAGAGTAGGCTTCATCATTAGTCTTGGATCAGTGTATTGCTGAGAATAGTTAAGAGATTCACAGTTCTTCATCAAACAATATTGCTGTCTCTGTGTACAGAGTTCTCTTGTTTCTGCTCACTTCACTATACATCAGTTCATACAAGTCTTTCCAGGCCTTTCTGAAATCATCCTGCTTGTCATTTCTTATAGCAAAATAATATTCCCTCACCATCATATACCACAGCTTGTTTAGCCATTCCCCAATTGAGGGGCATTCCTTTGATTTCCAGTTCTTAGTCACCACAAAAAGAACTGCTATAAATATTTTTTGTACAAAGAAGCCCTTTTCTCTTTTTGGGGCTGTCTTTGGGATATAAACTTAGCAGTCACATAGTTCTTTGATGACATCCTTTGCACAAGTCCTGAAGAATTTGTTGTTCATCATGTGTTACAATCTCTTCACAAAGTGCACAAACCTCTATGGCTCTTTATATGATTCTGTTTTCTTCTTCTTCTTCTTCTTCTTCTTCTTCTTCTTCTTCTTCTTCTTCTTCTTCTTCTTCTTCTTCTTCTTCTCCTTCTCCTCCTCTTCCTCCTCCTCCTTCTTCTTCTTCTTCTTCATAGCTTAATAGCTCTCCCTCCTTTCCTTCCTTCCTTCTTCTCTCCCTCCCTTCCCTCTTCCCTTCCTCCCTTTCTTCTTTCCTCCCTTCTTCCCTCCTTCCCTCCTTCCCTCCCTCCTTTCCTTCCCCCTTTGTTGTATAACAAGGGTTGCCTAAATTCAGTGTACTCATAATCTCTCTTCCCTGGGGAAGATTCTTTTGTGGGTGATTGCCACTTACTTAAAAAAGTTTCTCTTATTTTGCTTTGCTACTTGTCTCCTACTTTTCCTCCTCCTCCCCCTCCTCAGTAGCCGTAGCATTGAAAATAGCAATTACATTCACCCATATTTATATTGCATTTTATGGTCTCCAAAGTGCTTTGGCTACACCTGAGGTAGGCAGGGCAGGTGATATTACCCACTACTTGATAGGTGAGGTGACTTATTCAGGGTTTAAATAGCTTGTAAGGAATGGAGATGGGCTAGGGAGTCTGAGGCCGGAAGGGTGAGGCAGGACTGTGAGGACTGTGAGAGCAGAAGCTATGATGGCCAGGGACCATTTGAGAGCAGCAGAGAGACAGGACATATTTCCCTGGCTCTATTTATAGCTGGAAAAAACTTCAGATCAAGAGAAGCAAGCTGGTTTTAGGGTGTGAAGAAAGAGCAAGCGAGATAAACTCCAGGAGTCAGGTCCTTGTTGGGAAGCCGGCAGATTGATCAGTCCAGAGGTGGGGAGGAAGTGTGCCAAGGGAAGAAGAGGCTGCCATTGACTTGAATAGGGAGGAGGAAGGAATCTGATGTGGCCTAGCTCACACTTGGACCCAGAGGGCTCTCTAATAGGGAGGCCCGCTCATGTTCTTGGGAGGCTTTGGAGCTGCGTCTGAACTGGAAGACATCTAAGAGGCCTTCTAGTCTAGTCTCCTCCTTTTACAGATGTGGAAATTGAGGCTCGGTGAGAGGAATGGCGTAATCGTGAGGCAGAGATTAGCGTTTCCTGGCTCTAAGTTCAATGTTCTTTCCAACATGGCATTCATGGTTACTTGTGTTCTTTCTCTAACCTCCCCTCTCTTTTTGGAGTGTTTCGCAGCTAGGAGTGCATGGAACTATTTGGTGTTCCTTTATTAATGTCCCTGGAATTGTTTCTTTTTCAGGAAACTCTTTATTTGGAGTTAATGTCTTGCTCTGAGATATCTAGCGTTCTTCTGCTTACTCAGCAGAATGCAAGCACTTCGAGGCAAGGTGTGTGATTTTTTTTTTTCTTTGTATCCCTGGTACCTAGTACAGTCCTAGCTTTGTCCTTGTCCTTTTTTCTTTCTATATACACACGCTTTCCCTATAACTTACTTGGTAATGAACTCTCTGTATTTATATTTTTGTGTTTTTAAAAATGACCCTATAAACTCTCCAAAAGATCAGAGAACAGAAATCTTGTAAATCTGAGTTACTGCCTCTGGACATAAGTGAGTCATTGTTTGTATCTTAGCCCAGTGATGACACACTCATACAGAAACACTGTGCATGTTGACTTAGAAAACTACAGATTAACATTATCTATGTTCTATTGTATTTTTATTTGTTTTGCTAAATATTTCCCAATTACATGTTAATCTGGTTGTGGAGTGTTTGGGACAAACTGCCTCAATTTACCCAAATAACACGAGGAGACCACCAAGTCAAGCAGAGACAGGTTTATTACATCCTTGCAAGGACAGGCAAAACTCAATAACAAATTGAAGTCTTGCAAAGGTAGGCCCAATCTTTTAAGTTTTTATAGTAACTTTGAGGGGAGGGGGAAACCTTCATATGCACATTGTGAGCTCACAATCTAACATCCAATCCTGTCTCACCCAGTATACATGCTTAGCTCGTGATCCATGTATGGAGACATGTCTGAAAACAAAGGGGAAAAGGGGAGGGGGTAACAAGTCTGAGGAATGTCAAAGAAAGAGGGAGGCAGAAATCATTCCCTTATCTGACTGCAATTAATCCATGACAGGGACTGGGATTCTGACATGTGAGAGGGGACTAAGCAGACTAGTCGGTGACACGATTTTTATTACAGGCCATAAACTAAGGTGTAGCTGGCATGTGGGAACTAAACAGAAGTAAAGTAAATAATACTAATTGGTAGAACTGACAAGTAATAAAACTTACTGGGGGGCTGGATATCTTCCAGACCCCATCCCCAGAGTTTACAGAACTAACCCAAGTCCATTATCTCATCAATAAAACTAAAAGGAGACAGTGAGAATTTAACAAGCAATTAACTTTTAGGCAAAGCAAGAGACTAACTATACTGGGGGGGGGGCGGGGCTAGGTATCTTTCAGACTCCATCCTCAGAGTTTTAATCTGACTCAAATCCATAATTATCCCACACAGGGAGTCTTCTAGGTATTCGTAGATAGCACACAGCAGGTCACTTAGAATGAATACCTGGGACTGAGCAATTCTCTTTCTTCAGATTGGAATGAAAATTCTGTCTCATATTTGGCCCATTATTGATGAATCCTCTGATTCTCTCATTCTGCTCTGCTATAAACTAGTCTCAGAAAGAATCAGTTGGAGCTCCTTGTTGATGACAAGGTATCTAAGGTGATGAAAACCATTGGCCTCCCGGACTTCCATGCACCATGCTCAATCCTGGATCCAGACTTCCTATATCCTCAGTATATCGGGCAGTGAGTCTCACATATTTGGATGTAGGAGGGAAACGGTCCTGTATTGTCTACCCTCCCTGGCCATTGGGAACTCAATGAACTCAAACTCTATCTTCTTTAGAACTTCTAGGTATATAGTCACTTATTTACTTATTTACTCTCTGGATGTGGCCAGGGTCTGGTAGAAGGTTCAGGGGCTCAACCCAGGGGTAGATGCTTTATTATACATGATATTATTGTTATTCTGTCTTACAGTGGTTAAGAGGTACTTGGCTGAGGAGAGGAACTACCTGCTCTCTCTAACTCATCCTCATTTAGGAGGAACCCCTATTCCCAGTTCCTCCTTTTGGGCATGTATTAACATGACTTTTTTCTGGGTCAAGCCCTCTCTTTTCCATCAAGTCAGAGGGAGAATGGGATCTTTAGCCTGCTTATAGAGGGAGGTCAGGAGAAAACAGAAAAATTTGTCTGAAGGTCCCTCTCTCCAAGGGGCTTCTTTCCCCTTTTACTTTCCAAATCTCTTCCAATTACTTAAAACTGCTTATTGATGGTTCAGCTGTTACCTAAGGGAATTGAAGCAGATTCTCTTAATCTTTTCTCTTAATGCTTTGGGGGAGCTCATAATAAATAATATGTATCACAAAAATCTCTTTGGCTCATCTGAAATTTGCACATTTCTCTGATGGTTTCACCTCCCATGAGATGTTTCCTAGTTTTCTATAGGAGGGGCTGAGTTTTCAGTTCCAGGCTTTCTAAGGCTCAAATAGATAAGCATTGGTAATCCCTGTTTACATATAGGTTGCTTATTTGATGTTATTGGTTCTATGACAAGATTAAAATATTCTGCTCAGTTAAGCATGTTTTGTTTGTTCATGCAAGGCATCAGCTTCATTATGCCAAGGTCATATGTGGATTTCTATGAAATAGAGCAAAGCCAGAGAAAAGTAGGATTTGACAGAGAAAGAGACCTCTCCCTTTCTTATCCTTGGATTGTATTGGGTCAATTCACAATTACCCACAATCCCCAAAGTACTAAAGAATGGGAGGACCATGCAGAACCTCCTGAGGCTTTTACCTCAGATGTATATCCCTACTAATATAAATGTGGGATAGTCCTACACGTTGAGCAGGACCACAGCCAACAAAGCCATGTAATGGTTGACATTGTGGTTCTTTGCCTGGATCTGATAGCATAGGGGACAAATGAAAACCTAAGCCACTGTTAATTTCAGAAGTTCCATGATTCTGGACTAGGTAGGGACCAAGACCTATGAAGGCTAAAAGCTCCCACTAATCAAACCTGGGTCTATGTGGGTGCTCTCCTCTGGGTTACACCTATATGAAAGGATGCTGACCAAGATCAATAAAACCAGAACCAGGTACGCTTTGACTACAACCACAGACAAAAACGAAACCAAAGGGAGCATGACTTCCTTCTGGACTTGGAAGGAGACACTGAGCAAACTATTTTTTGTTTGTTACTGCCTAAGTTGCTTTGTTCTGCTTTGTAGAGGGGATTCTTGTTCAGCTATCGGTTAAGATGGCATCTAAGATCTCTTCCAACTCATTATTAGTTAAATAAGCACTAATGGCATTTCTGTAAGATTTTTTAAATATCCATTTGATTGTTTGTTTTTGTTAATAGGTAAGTTTATAATAATTTTTTTTAAGGAGCTGTTCTGAGTAGGGCAGGATGAATCAGGGAAGAGCAATGCTCTGCCAAAGTTCATTGGATCTGGGTCCCTTTAAAGGGAAACTGTTCCCATTAAGAGCAAACCAGATTTCCAATAGCATCAACCTTGCTCCCCTTTCTAAAAACCTACAGTAAAATATGGCACATTCCTTGGCCTCCTACTGTTCACTTAAATGATTTGGTTCAAATGAGCTAACGTTTGAGCAAGAGCCAGCTGTGTCTGAAACTCCAGGAGAAATCGAGTGTCTAATGAGTCTTGGCAAATTCTAGTTGTTCTGGTGGGAAACAAGAGGGATTTGCTTATCAATTTCTGTTCCTGTTGGAAGCTGAGACACAAATTGGTTGCTTGGAAACCCAGTGATTTGTAAGGATCAAAACCTCTTCCTGTGTTTATCATCACTGGAACACATGAAACTATACAGAATACATTCAGAACAAAAACCCCATAAGATAGTTTTATCTATGGTGACCTTTTTGTACTGACAAAGGAGACTCTTCAACACTCACAGAAGCCCAGAGGTGGAAGGTTTTCAGAGATCTTTTAGTCCAATACTTACCTAAATAAAAATATCTTTGAAGCATCCCGAACAGGTGGTTTTCCAACCTGTTGGAGACTAGAAAAGGTGATTCTGTTACCTCCCAAATCAGTCCATTCCATGTTAAGATACCTGTAATCGGAAGGGTATGTTTTTCTTACATTGCCCAAACCCTGCCTTTTGCCCACTTCTATCCATTGCTCTGAGCAGAAGAAGTTATTGGTTAAAATGCACACACACAGGGTTCCATAGCCATGTCCATCATTAGATAGGACCCTTACAAAATGCTGATTTTCTGAATGACAGATACAGCCGATGTTAGCATGGCCCTGCAATCTAAGCTGATTGGGTCTGGCAAAATGTGAAATTGCCCATCAAAACCACACAGTTCTGTCCCAGCTGAGGGGTTTGTAGCAGGTGATGGCCATGACTACACAGCCTTATTTTATTATGATAATTCCTGCTTCACCAATAGTGTTTGGATGCCAGGACAGGGGGCCCCAGTCAAACTCCCAGCTAGTATCACAGATGCCATTTGCCGTTCTAGAGGCTTGCTTTGATCTCCTTCCCCAGTCTCCTCCCTCCCCCCAGCTTTTTGTTCTATTGGAAAATGATGAAGTTAACCACTGTGAGGTGACGGGGCAGGGGTGTGGGGGGTGTGGGGGGTGTCATGCACAGCTGGAGGAGAGGGTGAATCTTGCCATTCAGACTATTAGAGTTGGAAGGGATGTCTACTGGGAATACTCTAATCCTGAATAGGCATTTCTTCCCCATTCCTGACAAGTGATCATCTAGTCTCTTTGAAGATATAGTGAGAGGGAGCTCCTTATCTAGAGGCAGCTCTTGGTACAGTGGTTAGAACACTGGGCCTGGATCCAATAAGACCTGATTTCAAATCCGGACTCAGACACTTAATAGCAGTGTCACCCTGGGCAAGTCACTTAATCTCTACTTGCCTCAGTTTCCTAATTTGTAAAATGGAGAAAATTATAGCACCTATCTCACCATGTTGTGAAACTCAAATGATATAATATTTGTAAAGCACTTTGCAAACCATGTGGTATTATGTAAATGCTAGTTGTGATTGTTATTATTGTTGTTGTTGTTGTTGTTGTTCTTGGTGGTGGTGGTAGTAGTCATAGTTGTTGTTGTTGTTGTTGTAGTAGATGATACAGAGGCAGCCTATCTACTTTATTGTTGTTTCGTCATTTTTAGTCATAGTCAACTCTTCAAGATCTCATGAGGGGTTTTCTTGGCAAAGATACTGGAGTGGTTTGCCATTTTCCTCTCTAGCTCTTTTATAGATGAGGAAACTGAGGGAAACAGGGTTAAGTTACTTGGGATATAAATCTTGCCTAGGCATATATAAATCTGAAATCTGAACTTGTTTGAAATCTTCACCGTTAGTTGTTTTGGTAAGATCATGGAAGTTAGAATTGGAAGGTACCTTAAAAATGAGCTAGCCCAACCTCCTGCTGGTGATAGTGACCTGCTTCTTCTCAAGGGCTCTAAGGGGGGATGGTAGTGGGTAAAGATAAGGACACATTTCTCCCCATGGGCCACTGGAGGACTGGGGACATTATTCCCCTCCTAGTGGTCCATTGCTGTCATGTCTCTCTCCTGAGGTTTGCTCTCCCCACCCCCACCAACCTGAGTCCAGTGAAATAGAGAGGACTCCCTGTGTGTCATTCATTAGGCCTGGGGACTTCAGGGAACAGTGGTGATGGCAGCATTCACCATCCCTGGGTTGTTATCTCAAGGATCTGCTTCCCTTAACCTCCTCCATCTCCCAAATTTGTCCCAGGTGCTCAAAATTTTCAGTGATAGTTTTGACTATGGGAGATTTGGAATTGGGGAGAGTCTTTTATTTTTATCTATGCTTTATTGTATTTTATTTATTTAATTAAAAATTTCCCAATTATATTTTTGTGGAGTATTTCTTTTTTTAAACATTTGTTTATATAAGATTTCCAATTTCCAATTTTTTCCCCTCCCTCCCCTCCCTCCCCCCTCCCCTAGACATCAGGTAATCTGATATATATAATAACATCAAACATATTTCTGCATTAGTCATGTTATAAGAGAAGAATCAGAGCAAAAAAGGAAAAACCTCAAAAAAGAAAAACAACAGCACCAAAACAAAAGAAATAGTATGGTTCAATCAGCATCCATATTCCACAGTTCTTTTTTCCCCCCTGGATTTGGAAAGCTTTTTCCATCATGAGTCCTTTGGAACTTTCTTGTACCACTATATTGGTGAGAAGAATCTAGTCTATCACAGTTGATCAACACATAATGTTGATGATACTGTGTATAATGTTCTTCTGGTTCTGCTCATCTCACTCATCGTCAGTTCATGCAAGTCCTTCCAGGTTTCTCTGAGCTCCTCCTGCTCATCATTTCTTATAGCACAATAGAATTCCATTACATTCATATACCACAACTTGTTCAGCCATTCCCCAATTGATAGGCAACCCCTCAATTTCCAATTCCTTGCCACCACAAAAAGAGCAGCTATAAATATTTTTGTACATGTGGGTCCTTTTCCCTTTTTTATGATCTCTTTGGGAAAAAGATCCCAAAGTAGTATTGCTGGGTAAAAGGGTATGCACAGCTTTATAGTCCTTTGGGCATAATTCCAAATTGCTCTCCAGAATGGTTGGATCAGTTCACAGCTCCACCAATAATGCATTAGTGTTAATTGGGGAGAGTCTTAAAGAGAACAGCAGGTTTAAATTGGACAGAAGAGGCAACAGAGCAAGGTACAAAGCAAAGAAGTGGAGACTGAAGACTAACCAAGAGAGAATGGAATTGTTTCTCAGCTATAGTCAATGCAAAATAGAATGAGAAGGGTTTGACCTTGAACTTCTGAAAATCAGCATTTCAGTGTCTCCAAGAGGGATCTAGTGGAACAGAGAGAGGATTAAAAATGCCATGTGGCAAGGGTGAGCTAGAGTTAAAGTTATTGACTGGTGGGCCAGAAGAGAGAACATTTTACTAAGGGAAGGAGAGAAGTATTGTGCAAGCCTGAGACCGATGAGTCTTCTTGTAATGGACTGCTTGCTAGTAATGTGTGTATCTGAAATTTAAAGTCACGTTTTGGTGAAGAAGTTCAGATCTGGACAGTGCTCTAGGATGACTTAATTATTCTCCTTGAGCTAGTATCTACCTTCTTCTTAGTAGAGCCACACCTTTTATCCTTAGATGTGCTTGGATTACAGTCAATTCTGGATGATGTACAACTACTTCCTGGTCTATTGATATTTTGTCAGGCTGTCCCAGCTGTGGGAGTAGAGCATAGGACTGCTTTTGCCAAGATGAATAAACCTGGGTAATCACTGAAAAGGGACGAACTAAGCTATGTTAATTATACTATACACCCACAATATGCATATGTATGTATATATTTGTGTATAATGATACTCATTAAACAAATATCAAACATATAAACACATGTGTTAATGTATTATCTATAATATATGTTAAACATACATATGCTTACACTTTGTGTCAAAGAAACTTCTTTTGGCTTTGTTTTCCTGCCTTTTTATGTGACAAACTGAATAGGACTGTGTTCCACATACAGGCCCTCAGATTTAGAAGTGATGGGAAATAGTTCTGCTATTGCTGATCTTATTCTGTTCCCTGTTCATGGTGCACTGGGTTGTTTTAAAGGTAAAAGTAGACTTTGCTATAGGAGGGATTCATCTGCTATGCCAGGCTTGTCTAATACATTAATTACTTGCTTCACATGATGAATCAATTGGTCACAGACCTGGGGCTAATTAATGCCCTCCTTCCATCAGACTATATTTAGTAGCAGAGGAGGAGCCAGAATCTGTGCCTGAATGAATATTAGCACATTCAAATCATCTGTTAAATAAGGGAAGTCACTCAGTGAAGAAGCAAGATGTTTGAACTGGGAGGTAAGAGACTTGGGCTTCTGTTTTTGTTCTGGTGCTAGCTAGCTGTCTGAAGTTAGACAAGTCTTTTAGTATGGATGAGCCTCAGTTTCCTTCCATATAAAATGAACTAGCTGATCTCAGAGGTCTCTTCCAGCTCAAAATGTATAGAGTCAGGCAGCTAGGTAGTGCTGTGGATAAAGCTCCAGCCTTGGATTCAGGAGGACCTGAGTTCAAATCCGGCCTCAGACACTTGACACTTACTAGCTGTGTGACCCTGGGCAAGTCACTCAACCCTCATTGCCCTGCAAAAAACCAATACAAACCAAAAAAACCCCTATAGAGTCCTCAAATTCTATGTCTTTCCCTTCTGGCCACTGAACACTGGACAGACACTCCATCCCTGTCTGCAACATTTGTCCAGATGTTAATGGAGATGGAGATGAAGAGGAGAAAGGAGAGGAAAAAAGAATGGGGAAGGGATAGTCTGTCCTGGGCCCTCCTCCTCTCCCTCTATACTATTTTATTTGGTGATCTCAAAAACTTCATGGATTTAATGACAACCTCTATGCTGATGATTCTCAAATCTACTTATCTTGCCCCAACCTCTCAGCTGCCCTCCAATCTTGCATCTCTAGCTGCCTTTCAGACTTCTCAAGCTGGATCTTAAATGCAGCATGTCCAAACTGAATCCATTATCTTTTCCCCAGCCACTTCCCCTGTCCCTATTACTGAAGAGGGTGCTGCCCTCCTCTCAGACCCTCAGGCTCATGACTTGAGAGTCATCCTGGATTCCTCGAAATCTCTCTCATCCTCCACATCCAGGCCGTGATCAAGGACTGTAGATTTCACCATCGTAACATCTCTTGAATATGACCCCTCCTCTCATCTGAAACCGTCATCCCTTTGATACAGACCCTCATCTTCTTGGTAATGCGATATCCTTGATACTGCCACAGCTGCTGGGGTGTCCACCTGCCTCAAGTCTCTCCCCACTCCAACCCACCCTCCATTCAGCCACTAAAGTGATTTTCCTGATTGTGTCACCTTGCTACTCAATAAACTCCAGTGACTCCCTACCACCTCTAAGATCAAATACAAAATGCCTTGTTGGGCATTCGAAGCCTTCTATATCCTAGGTCCCTCCTGTCTTTCCAGTCTTATTCCACCTTACTCCCCCACACATATTCTTCAATCCAGTGACACTGGCCTCCTGGCTGCTCTACCACCAAGATGCTCCATCTCTTCACTGTACCCCATGTCTGGAGCACTCTATACCCGCTGCTCGACTACTGAGCTCCCTAGTTTCCCCTAAGTACCAACTAAAATCCTATTTTTTTTTACTAGAAGTCTTCCCTCTGATAATTATGTTCTATTTAAAATATTTCTCTGCATGTTGTCTCCTCTATTAGATTGTAAGCTCCTTGAGGGCAGGGACTGTCTTTTACCTCTTTTCATATCCCTAGTGCCTGACGTATAGTGTAAAATGGGGATAATAATAGCATCTTCCTCCTACAGCTGGGGGGGGGGCGGGAAATGAGATAATGCTGGCAAAGTGCTTAGGACAATGCTTGGCACATAGTAGGTGTTTAATAAAAGCTTGTTCCCTTCCTTCATCATGAATGGTAAGGAAGAGAGATGATGAGAAGGTTGTTTTGATAAAGATGGAAGAAGAGGAACAAAAGGAAGAAGGAAGGATTCAGGGGAATTGGGCATCTGATTTTTATAAGCCCTAAGGGAGAAAGGAGGTATGTCAATTAATCATTTCATTTGTGTCTGACTCTTCATGACCCCATTCGGGATTTTCTTGGCAAAGATATTGGAGTGATTCGCCATTTCCTTCTCCAGCTTATTTTTTACAGATGAGGAAACTGAGGCAAACAGGGTTAAGTGACTTCTCCAGGGTAAGTATCTAAGGCTCGATTTGAATTTAGGAAAATATCTTTTTGATTCCCAGCTCAGTCAGTGCTGTTTCCACTGTACCACCTAGCTGCTCAAATTAATAAGTCATCATTTATTAAGCACTTACTGTATGCTTGGCACATCCCCATTAGATGGTGAGGTCTCTGAGGGCATGATTTATATTGATGACAGAAGGTTGTGAGCATGTTGTGAGTATGCTGGAATAAAGGACATGGCATATTTAGGAGGCTCCCACATTTCAGGAAAGACAAAATTGGGGTATCTCCCAAGGATGGTGAAGGGATGGGGAACTTGTTAATTGAGGAGTAGATGAGATAACCATGGATTTTTGCCTTAGTAAAGGAAAACTTTTGATGGTACAGAATAACTGTCTTCAAGTATTTGAAGGATTGCCCTGCAACATAGGGTTTAGATTTGTTTTGTTTGGCCTCTCCCCCTATCACCCCCCTCAAATGGAGACTAGCCTGCCCTATAGCCTGAACAGGAGGGGTCAAACACAGCCTGTGGGCCACATGCAGCCTGCAAAACTCTCCAATGCACCCCAAACCAAATTATCACGTGGTTCCTATTTAATTTTAACATGTTGATGTATTAATGAAAAAAGAAATATATAAACATGTGTGTTGTGGCTTCAGGGATCCTTCTGTCCCTTTCAGCCCCATTTATATTGCAGTCTGCCACCACTAGCCTGCAGTGGCTTCTCCTCCCACATCCCAGACCCTGGCAGAGCCTGTACGGGTGCAGGGACCTAAGGATAGAGGTTGTGCTGGGTTGAAATAGGAGGATGGATCCTATGTTATGTGCCACTAAATGGGGGCTCGCCCCAAGTAGAAGCTCAGGGTAGACAGTTGAAGGTGGGATGGGTCTCCTCAGGTCCATGGCAGGAAGCAGAGGATGGGAGACAGTCAGTGGAAATGCATGGAGCTGGGAGATAAGAATATAGGGTTCAAGGAACAGCGTTCCTTGGCCAGGGTTGCTAATATGCAGAGGAGTGTAGGCAGTGAAAAGACTGGAAACTTTAGAAGGGGCCAGATGAAAAAGCCTCTTCAAAAGGGTCTAAAAGCCAAACAACATTTTATATTTTATTCTGGAGGTGATAAGGAAGGAGTGGAATTTACTGAGTAGGGAGGAGGCAATCAGATCTGCTCACTTGGAAAACCACTTTGTCAGCTGAATGGAGAATGATTAGAATAGGAGGAGGCTTGAGATAGGGACACCAGCTAGAAGGCCATTTCAATAGGTGAGGCCCGTACCAAGATGGTGGCTGCATGAGTGAAGAGGAGAGGCATAGGAGAGATGCTACCAAGGGAGAGAAGACAAGACTTGACAACAGATCAGACAGGTGAGGGGATTACAAGAGAGAAGCTGAAGATGACATTGAGTTTTTGGGTACAGGTAACTGGGAAGATATTGGTGCCCTTGACAGTTATAGGAAAGTTGGGAAGAGGAAAGGGTTGGAGGGAGTGGGAGGCATGGAGATAATGAGTTTGAGATTCTAGAGGATGTTGCTCTACTCCCCAGTAGAGTTAGTTTACTTTGCCATATAATTGTCTTCTTTGTTGACTCTGGTAGGAAGAAGAAAATAAAAAAGATCTGGCATTTATATAGCCCTTTGAGACTGACAAAGAATATCACTCCTACTCTCTTATCTGAGCCTCCCAAGAGCCCTGGGTGGGAGCAGATGAGGACATTAAGACACAACAAAGTTCAGAAGTTAAGTTGCCCAGGGTCAGCCAGCTAGTAAAAGTGTCTGAGGCAAGATTGGGACTCAGGTCTTCCCGATTCCAAGTAAGTCAGACACCCCGGACTGTGTCAGCTTAGCTGCCTCAAAAAGCAATTTTCCAAGGAATCCAGCCTCTAAGCTCATGCTTTCCCCTGTGATTGCCTTCATGATTATTTAGTTTAATGAGAATTTATTAAGTAGTTTCTATTTGTCCACCTAAGTACAGGGAAGAATCCAGAAGATGAACATGACCTGTCTCAAGAAATTTATTATTGACCTCATGTATATGAAATAATTAAAAAAAGTAGATTGTCTTGTGCCAAAATATGTGGTCTACTTAAGACCAGTGGTCACTCAAAAAGGGAGATCAGTTTGGGTCAGAGTAGTTTGGGTGGGGTCTTCATGGAAGATGGGCAAAAATTCATTCACTCATTATTTGAATGAAGTCATGTATCATTTACTGTACTCCTTGCCTTCAGGACCACAAGATAAACAAGACCTGGTATGAGACAAACATTTTTCTTATTGGTGGGAAGGTGGGGGTCTACAGGTACAGAATATTATCCATGCCATTAGGTATCTTTACTCTTGGGACCACAGATCTACAGCTGGAAGGAATCTTTAAGACCTTCTATTCCAGTCCTTGCATTTTACAGATAAAGAAACTGAGGAACAGGGAGATTTAAGTGGTCTGTCCCAATCATACAGGGAATAAGTCTCCAAGACTAGCTGATACTCTTTTTTCTGTGCTGCACTCACTGTCTTTGGCTTAATTGTTTTTTTTCTTTGTTCCAAGGGATGATTCCAAGCGATGATGATATTTTTTAAAAAGAACTGCATCAATAATTTCTTTTTCTTTCTTTTTGTTTTTGTGAGGCAATGGGGGTTAAGTGACTTGCCCAGGGTCACATAGCTAGTAAGTGTTAAGTGTCTGAGGCCAGATTTGAACTCAGGTCCTCCTGAATCCAGGGCTGGTGCTCTATCCACTGCACCACCTAGCTGCCCCCTATAATTTCTTAAAAATTAGAACTAGCCCCTATCCTTAAGGATTTTACATTTGAGGATTTGATTTCCCCATTTGTAAAGCGATAGGTTTAGATAACCTCAAAGGAACCTCTAACTCTAAGATTTTATTCAGCCACGAGTCTGTGATTTGTGAAAGACTTTGAAAAATATGAATTTATGACAAATATCCATCAGTTAGTTTTTTTCATATGGAAATAAGAAAGCTGTTTTCTTTCATTTGAATACCAGCTTTGTGGGATTGGGCTGACTGGTAAGTTTTTGTTTCTGTCCTTGTTTAGAAGACCACTGTAAATAATGTAAATTCTTATTTATTTCTTGTATTAATAATTTGTTGTTGCTATTGTTTAGTCATTTTGGTCATGTTCCATTCTCCATGTCCCAATTTGGGGTTTTCTTGGCAAAGATCCTGGAGTGGTCTGCCATTTCCTTCTCCAGCTCATTTTACAGATGAGGAACTGAGACAAATAGGGTTAAGTGACTTGTCCAGGGTCACACACCTAGTAAGTGTCTGAGGTCAGATGTGAACTCAGGGAGTCTTGCTGACTCCAGGCCTGGCATTTTATGCACTATGGTGCCACTTAGCTGCCCCCATATTAATAAAAGCTGACATTTATTTGGCCCTTTCTTAGGTTTAAGAATCTATTATCTTATCTGATCCTCACACTATCCCTGTTTCATGGAGATCCTTTAAATTGTTTTGTCTGAAGTTCATAGGAGGAAACAGATTCGGAAACGGTAACTTAGTAACCTAGCACTTAGTAAGTGATTAATAAATGCTTATTGACTGACAGACTAGTCAATAGCTAGTAAATATTACCTAGTAAATATCAGAGGTAGGATTTGAAACCAGGTCTCACTTAAGTACAAGATGAGCCATCAATTTCCATCACACCAACTGTCTCTTAGTTTTTTGTTTTTGCAGGGCAATTAGGGTTAAGTGACTTGCCCAGGGTCACACAGCTAATAAGTGTCAGGTGTCTGAGGCTGGATTTGAACTCAGGTCCTCCTGAATCCAGGTGCTTTATCCACTTCACTACTCAGCTGCCCCTTGTCTCAGTTTTTAACAGCAACAAAGCATTTTGAGCACAAGCAATGCATTGGCACTTGAAACATACCCATTGTTCCTCCCATTACCCACCCCTTCCTATTCTCCCAGAAGGGAATTAAACATATGGAAGAGTTAGCTGAGCTCTTACCTCTGTGACTTCTTTCACTCTAGGGAGTTTCATTGTTTTTCGAGTCTCCTCCTTCCCTATAAAGAAGATGAGGAAGAATTAAAAGGACCAAACACAAAGTATTGTCAGGTAAGAGGAAAGCACCTCTCTCTTTGAGATTTTAAAAAGCAACCCAATGCTGAGTTCTTTGCTTTGAGTCTACCAATGACAATTTCATTTTTCTTCCTTCCCACGTGGAAGCCTCTTCCCCATGAGCTGAGTGTGGGGGAGCCTGAAATGAGGCTACACAGGGAGGTCTTAAAGAACTTTGTATCATAGGTCATGAATTATTATTATTATTATTATTATTATTATTATTATTATTATTATTATTATAGCTATAAAGAACTGTTGTCTTTGGGGAAAAATGAAGACTTGTTTTAGAAAAGTGATATTCTATATCAATAAAAAACTTTAAAAATTTCATGAATAATGAGACTGTAATACAGAGGATGAAACATAGGGGGGAAATCACTAATCTTTAAAAAATTTTTAAGTAACTCCTTTTTTTCTTATTTTATAACTTTTTTTTTCAACAAATAATTATTTATTTTCTCTTTCTGCCCAATTGTCTCATTAACAATTTAGGAACAGGAAAGGAATGTCAGTCTAGATGTTATTGGAGTTTCTAATGCCATTGTGTTAGCCTTTCTGATATTTTACTACTTTCCTTTCTCCCACCAAATGCTGGTGTACTCTGCAGTGACATTTTTATGGAAAAAATAAGATCCTTATTTCTGGAAAGCTCTTCAAGAAACAGCTACAGAGTCACTAGTATCAGATTCTATGGTGAGGTGGGTTTTTATTTTTGTTTTTGTCTTTTAATCAGCAAGGGAGAGAGAAGGGAATTATTGTGTACTTGGAGCCATCAAATACACATACAGTGAAGAAAATTGGGAAAGATGATGGTCCTGTGAGAATTGATTTGTATGTATCCATTTTGGCTCATTTCCCTTTTGATTTTGGGAAGTAGAGGAGCCAGCCTGGCTAAAAAATCCTTTAGTAAAAGATAATGAAAATCTTGGAATGATCTTGAATTTTCATTTTCCTCCTCATGTTTTTAGCTCATGGTTTGGGGGAGCATGAGAGCACCAACAGAGGTCGGTGGGAGAATCATCAAATAGTCCCTGTATTCCAGAAAGGGTCACGAAGGGCTCTTGGGACCATTTTTGGGGTCAAAAATAAAGATTAAATGAGCCCTATGTGGAGGCTTGCAGAAGCACACCACTCTAACCCAATCAAAGGATGAAGGGTTTTGTAGAATCCAAAAGGAAAGTGAGGTTGATAAATAAGAGTTCCAGAATTACTTAGGGATTAAAGGGAGCACATGCTATGTAGCTATGAACACTGTTAACTGTTTAAAAATGCACACGCAGGAAATATTATCCCCAAACATTCCATAGGATTCCTGGGCATCATTCCTCAGTAATTCATTCTTTAATAAGCATTTTTGTGGAGAAGTTTTAGAGCATACAGGGTTCGGAAAAGGTCAGAGTTATGATTGTGTTCTCTTCCCTGCTCACCCACACACATTTGTAGCAATGAAAGATTAAACTAAAATTTAAGTTTTTATAGATGTCTTGGAAGGAAGCATAATGTAGTGAAAACAGTGATGCATTTAGTCAGGACACTTGGGTGTGAATCATGTCTCGGCCAATTACAAACAAAGTCAAATGACTTTATTTGTGTGAGCCTTTATTTCCTAAACTATAAAATAGAGGATTTTGGATGAGATTATCTCTAAGGTTCATTCTAAGTCCTGTGAGCTGTATCCATACCCCATGCTTAGCATCTGGAATTATTGGTCCTTTCTATATATATATATATATATACATACACACATACATATATACACATCAACATAAATATTTTTTTATTTTATTTTTTGATAGAGACAAATTTTAAAATCTGCCATTAAAACTTACAGAAAACCCCCCAACAAATATGATTCCCATGTTATTATCTCAAATCTTCAAAATACTTCCTTGTGGGACTCTCCTGATTCCTCACATTCCTTTTATTCATTGGATAGGACATTCAAAGCTTTTGGCTTTGAATGGAAACAGGGTATTTTTTTCCCCCAATTTTGGGAAGAATAAAGGAATTTAGACACTATGATATTTGAGATAAGGGAAATATTTGGATTGTAGGATTCTTTCAACTCTTGGCAAGTACATCATTTCCTTGTTTTGGTGACTTTATATGATAACACAATGTGGCTGATGTGTCCTATTGGGGTGTGTGTGTGTGTGTGTGTGTGTGTATGTATATATATATATATATATATATATATATTTGCAGGGCAATGAGGGTTAAGTGACTTATCCAGGGTCACACAGCTAGTAAGTGTCAAGTGTCTGAGGCCAGATTTGAACTCAGGTCCTCCTGAATCCAGGGTCAGTACTTTATCCACTGCACCACCTAGCTGTCCCTGATGTGTCCTATTGGTGTAGAAACTCTACCAGAAGCCATCTGGGTAAAGATGTATTGGCCAAGTCAATGGCAATACCATCAAGTGAGGAGTGGAAAATGTGGTTAGAACTGTGGTTGTGTATGTGCCTCATTTAAAAGATCTGATCATTTTTTTTCCTTCATTGAACTGATTGGTTGCTTTAGTATCATGTGGGCACAACCCAAGACTGGATGATTCAAGGGAAGAAGAGTCTGATATAGTGGGAAGAGTGCTACATCTATAGCCAGAGAACCTGGGTTCAAATCCTAGCTCTTCTGCTTACTGTTGTATGACTTTGGACTCAGCATTAATCTCTTGAGACCTTAGTTTCCTCAACAGTAAGAAGAGAGGTTTGGACTAGATTGGCTTCTAGCTCAAAATTCTATGTTTAATGCTATTTGTCCTGAAAAGTCTGCATTTGTATGTCAATCCACTTCAGCTATGTGAAGATTATTTCCAAAGATAGATGTTTATACAGTATGAACTGGATTCATTGGGACCACCTTGGGCAAATGATTCCATCAGCCCTTCCCCTTCACCAGTGAGAGTAGCCCTCCTTGGTGGACTATACTTTATATCTTTATATATATATATACATATATATATATATATACTTTATATCTCCAAAGTATTTTGAGAGAAGAATTTTCTCCTTCTCCTCCTCCTCCTCCTCCTCCTCCTTTTTTCTCTTCTTCTTCTTCCTCCTTCTCTTACTGCCCTTCTCTAGTTTCAATTGTATCCAACTCTTTGTGACTCCATCTGGGATTTTCTTGGCAAAGATACTGGAGTGGTTTGCCATTATGAGGAAACTGAGGTAAACAGGGCTAAGTGACTTGCCCAGTGTCACACAGCCCAGTGTTCAAGGCTGTACTTGCACTCATGAAGATGAGTCTTCTTGATTCCAAGCCCAGGGCTCTATCCACTGTGCCACCTAGGTGCCCTATAAGAATTTTCTTACACATCTTTAATTTTAACTAGATTTCACACCAGGATCAGCGTGGGCTTATTTTCCCCTCAACTCTGCCATCCACCCCCTGCCATGTTTTATAAAGAGTAGATTTTTGTCATTCTCCTAAATGTTGGGTGAATAAATGCCAAACCAGACTTGTCTCGGGCTCTGCTGTGCCTCTCTACTTGTCAAGATTTATTCTTTGCTGAATGGGGATGTTTCTAGGTTCCTTTGGCTTCCTTCTTATGGCAACTATTTTGTATTGGTTAAGGTTCCCTCAGAGACATTGAGGAAATCGAGAGAATTGAGGGGATTTCATCTTTTACTTGCCACAATATTATCCATAGAGGGCAGATCTCAAAGTCAGTAAGGCCCCAGTTCAAGGCCCACCTCTGACATCTACTGCCTGTGTGACTCAGGAGCCCACCATCTAACCACCCAGTGCCTAGACTAAGTGCTCCGACACCAAGACTCTAAATTAAAGGGAAAATGCCAGTTTGTATAGTTTGATGAAATTTCCTCAAGTAGAAGTCCACTAAACCAATGGAATTGCAAGTCCAACCCTTAACCCTAAAATTCTCTAAGAAATGGTGATAATTAGAGTCAATGCTTTTGATTTGCTATTACTTCAGATTTGCGCTTTTTTTTTTTTTGGCAGGGGCTTAAGTGACTTGCCCGAGGTCACACAGCTAGTAAGTGTCAAGCGTCTGAGGCCGGACTTGAACTCAGGAACTCCTGAATCCAGGGCCGGTGCTTTATCCACTGCGTCACCTAGCCACCCCCAGATTTGCTTTTAAAAGAATAAATAAAATAAAATAACAACTTTGCATTTGTCAACAAGAGTACTGTCAATGGTTCTTGGATCTCTTTTATTTATTAGGGTGTGGCTCAGAAAGTTATCAAAGGGATCTCTTGCAGAGAACTATAAGATACTTTGCTTGAAACCAGGGTTGGATCGACATCTATGCAATCAGGCATAAATGCCTAATATGCTTAACTCTCACGGTGTAAGTAACCTGTACTTTTTGCAGTTTGGGGGGATAAGAAGTAGGCAGTGATATGCCACCCAGGTGTCCTGGAAATCTTGAACTCTTCTGTCTATGGAAGAGGTGGCCCAAGCTGATCTACTTCCAAAATTGATTGCCCCTTTTTTTTTTTAGTGAGGCAATTGGGGTTAAGTGACTTGCCCAGGGTCACACAGGATTGCCCTTTTTAAAAATGAACCACTTGCTACTTTCTGTCTCACTGACTGGACCAAATACCTGAAACATGGGAGTAATAAATTAACTGCATAAAGAATGCACCATTTGGCTAGGGTTTGAATGTATGCATGCAAAAAAGTGCCCTTATGTTAGATCACCTACCAGTTAAACACAGGAAAAAGCTCATTGAGTATCAAGATCTTAATTAGGGCCTCCAGCTGTGGTATCATCATCCTTGTGAGCATTCTCAATTTTTGTTATCAAACAAACCTTTCCTGATCTGCAAAGCATTATGTTCTAAGGCAGGGGTTCTTAACATGAGGTATG
Organism: Dromiciops gliroides; assembly: GCF_019393635.1. Lineage (NCBI taxonomy): Eukaryota > Metazoa > Chordata > Mammalia > Microbiotheria > Microbiotheriidae > Dromiciops > Dromiciops gliroides. The sequence continues at coordinate 38,356,186 of NC_057865.1, forward strand.
TGGTTCTAATGGAGGTCAATGGATAGATTTTGGGGCAGTGAATGTGGGTGGGGAAAATTACGTCTGTATTGGAATATAATATAGTAGATATAATATATTCCAATATAATCAGTTTCCTTTGTAATCCTCGGCATTTTATCTTATGCATTTAAAAGGGTTATTTTGAGAAGGGGCCCACAGGCTTTACCAGAGGGTCAAAGGGGTCCGTGATATGAAAGGTTTAAAAGCTGGGCACGTTGGCACTTCTTCTGATCCCAGGTATTGGGGAAGATGAAACTGTTGGATGTCTTGGGCTCAGAAGTTCTCAGATGCAGTGGGCTAAGCTGATTGGCTTAGCAGTAAGTCTGGCACCGATATGGTAAGTTCCTGGATTCCAGAGGCCACCAGGTTGCCTAAGGTGAGGTGACATGGCCTAGCTTGGAAACAGAGCAGGTCAAAGCTCCTGTGTTGATCAGTATTTGGATTAGGCTTGTGAGTAGCCCCACTACTTCCAGTCTGGGTGAGATGGGAAGACCCATTCTAAAAAATGGTTAAGAACTCCTGCTTAGGGGCTGATGTTTGAAAAATTCTTGTGTTCTTGTGGAGGGCTTCTCTATCATTCCTTATTGTTATGTTTTTTTTCCTGTCTAAAGCTGGTTAATTTTCCTCAAAATGTTTAACCTCTACTTCTCTCAAATATTTTTACATCTTTAGTGATATATGTATATAGTGTCAACACATTTGCAGATCACACAGGAGAAAGCTCATGAGAAAAGTTATACTTAGAAAAACCAAACTGAAGTTTAGCTCTCTCTGTTAAACACATGGTGTGGTTTGTGTTATATAACTATCTTAAATCTTGATGCTCCAATGTTTATACCATAAGGTTGCTTTGCACGAGAGCCAAGAAGTCGGTGTTTAATAGGATGCTATTCTTGGTGAAGACTTGGGGAATGGACAAAACTGGACAATTCACTTCTTGGCCTGGATGAGAACATATGGATTGTAAGAAAGCACCAACCCCCCCCCCCAATGACATTACATGAATTGTGCACATCTGCAGTGAATCTTTCACCCTAAGGTTTTGAAGACTTCATTTACATTGAGGCCATATTTATATAAAGTTAACATTTTCCAGTAACATTCTATCCTTTGGAAGCCAGAGTATTGGACAGAAAACCACAAGATCCTGGTTTGAATACTACTTTAGATGCTTGGTAGTTCTGTGACCCGGGGCAATTTCTTTAATCTTTCTTATTCTCAGTTTCCTCATCTAAAAAGTGGGGATAAAATTAGCAACTATACCATGGCTTTGTTTTGAGACTCATACAGGAAAATGCAGAGATTCCCATCCTGGAGTTATGTACTTTTGGAGAGTACAAGAAACTTGTTAAGGAGGTACAGGAAATGTTTAGTAGATGATTATCCTATTAAAATATTTCAAAAGTAGTATTGTGAGTGGGGAAAAGTTATGTGACAAATATTTTTTAATGAAAAAAAATTAATCTATATTATTTTATTTCTTACATATATATATGTGTGTATATATATATATATGCATGGTAAACTCTAGAATTTATTTCCTTTCATATTGAAAAGTAAGTATGAGAAGATTTACTGAAAGCCAAAAGGTATGGGGACCAAAAGAGGGTGGGAACCTTGAGATAATGTATAGAGCTGGAAGAAATCTTCAAAGTCATTTAGAGTAACCGTATCATTCTATAGATAAGGAAACAGAAACCTGCAGGAAGTAGATGGCAGAGCTAGAGATACCATCATTATGATCCCCAAGTTTTATATCAAGTAAATGTGGAAGTGAAACAGTCTGAAGGCCACCAGTCCTTTAGTGAAAAGGATAATAACAGAATGTTACCCATACAGTATGCATTCCTTAATCCTATCCTAGGTGGTTGGGTGGTCCAACACTTCTATGACCTGGCTGTTCTAGAAGGGAGCTAGATTTTGGGCAGTTGGGAATAGCAGATTTGGAGTTAAGGTTTCTACTACTGAGTGAATGTAAATGTGTATGAAGGGGGCAGCTAGGTGGCGCAGTGGATAGAGCACCAGCCCTGGATTCAGGAGTACCTGAATTCAAATCTGGCCTCAGACACTTAACATTTACTAGCTGTGTGACCCTGGGCAAGTCACTTAACCCTAATTGCCCTGCCCCCCCCCCCCACCAAAATGTGTATGAAGGTGGGATGGGGGACCTGAGGGCACTGGGTCTCAAGACCAAACACCTCTGAATGGCTATGTCAGGTTGACCAATTACTAGGTTGATAATTAGCCCTGCCTTGGAAATGCAAAAAAAAAAAAAAAAAAAGGCTACTAGTTCATGTCCTTGGGTGAAATAAGGGGAAGCTACTTGTCTCTTGTTTGAGACTCCCATGCATTGTTTTTTAAACACTGGATAAATAATGGTTTAATGCTGGAGTGGTTACCTAGGAAGGAGAGGCATACCACAAGCACTAATGGAGTGTCTGCTTTTCTTGAGAGCTTTTGGTAGTGATTCAGATGAATTCAGGCTTGACCATTCCTTGGTTCAAGCCCTATGGTTCATAGGGTAGTGCAGGGATCACCCTGCCCCTCTTTTCCCAAATAAATCAAACATTCCTTCCTTAAACAGAACTGACAAAATGGAGAAGATAAATACCAGTTTCTAAGTGATATGTTTACTGTGGACTTCTCTATCCCTGAACTTAGTAGTTTCATCATTTTTCCCATTCCATTCAGTCTCTTTATGGAATTATTGGCCCTGCTAGGTTTGAGATGATAACAAAGTTTACATAAGATATGGTTTCTTCCCTCATGGAACATACAGTCTAGTAGGGGGAGATGACACACACAAACAACAACTGATATTTATATAATATTTTGTTATTTACAGTGTGTTTTAAATGGGTCATCTCACTTGATCCTCACAATAACCCAGTGGGGTGGTCAGGGTAGGTATTATCACTACCAATTTATTTATTTTTACTTATTTAATTAATTAATTATTTTGTGGGGCAATGAAGGTTAAGTGACTTGCCCAGGGTCACACAGCTAGTTAAGTGTCAAGTGTCTGAGGCCAGATTTGAACTCAGGTCCTCCTGAATCCAGGGCTGGTGCTTTATTCACATCACCACCTAGCTGCCCCAAGACTAAGTTTTAAAGAAGGGACTGATCTGCTTTGGTAGAAGAAATTCCTCACAAGGAGCTTCTTACACTGAAAAAAATCACGAGTCTGATCCAAAACAAAAGTTTGAGATACTAACAGGACATGTGGATGAAGAAACCCTGTAGACAGTTGGAGATGTGGGCTCTGAACTCATGATGTAAGTTTTTGAGTCATCTCAATAGAAATGACAACTGAAGCTGTGAGAGGACGCGAAGTGGCCAATGAAGGGGAAAAACTTTAGAGAAGGAAGAGAAAAAGGTTGAGGACAAAGCCTTGGGGGTACATTGACCTTAATGGGAAACTAAGAGAAAGATTATCCAGAGAAGAAGCAGTTAAGAGATGGGGGGAGAATCCACAGAAGGTAGTGACACAGAAGTCAAAGCAGGAAAGACTATCCAGGGTGAGTTGAGTTGGGTGGTCAACAGTCTGAAGCAATTCCAAGAGGTCATGGCTGATTGTAATTAAAGAAAGGACAAAGGATCTGGGACCATCGGGGATGTCACTTTAAGACACCACCTTCAGTCTAGTGGTATGGAGACTGCAAGGAACTCAGGAGACAGACGTTAGTAAGGAAGTAGAAACATTGGACAGAGACAAATCTTTTAGATTTCTTGATGGGGTAGGGGTCAAGAGAAATCCTTGTTTTCAGAAAAGCCTTTTGTGAACCCTGGAAATATTTGTGGGCAGCTGAGACAGAGCTAGAGGAGAGGAATATATTAAAGTTGTTTGCAATCGAGGGATTGTTTACCAAAACAAGCTCCTAGGGGAGGCGTGTGTCAAAGGCACAAGTTCTTTCATTGGTATTGGTGAGGAACAGGGCTGCCTCCTCTTTTGAAGTCAGGAGGATGGAGTAGAAGATGCTGGAAAGTTTTGAGAAGAGGAGAAAGGGAGCTGAGGGGGCTTCTCTTGGATGACCTTAATGAAGGTGTCTAGGGGGTTCGGGTGGCTAGCACTGGACCTGCAGTAAAGAAGAACTAAAATCAAATCTGGCTTCCAACACTGACTTGCTGGTTTCGTGATTCCAGGCAAGTCGCTTAATCTTTGTTGGGCTCATTTTATTCATCTGTAAAATGGGGATGATAATAAAAGCACCTACTTCCCAGGGTTGTTTTGATTTGTTTTGGTTTATTTAGTATTTTGTTTTCCCCCAATTATACGTAAAACCAATTTTTAACATTCGTTTTTAAAACTTGGAGTTCCAAATTCTCTCCTTCTTTCCCTCATCCCCTTTGAGAAGGCAAGTCATTCAATACAGGTTATACATGAGTAGTCCCAGGGTTGTTTTGAAGATAAAATGAGATGATATTCATAAGGAGCTTAAAGTGCTCTACTTTTTTGATGAATTGTGAGTCTGGATCATCTGTTTTTGGTATAAGTGTGTGACTTAAGATTAGAGAGAGATATTTGGATTGGTACATGTGAAGAATGGAATAGAGAGTAAGTAAGAGCAAATTAGATTACTTACTAGCTGTGTGACCCTGGGTAGGTCACTTAACCCTATTTACCTCAATTTCCTGATCTGTGCAATGAAATCTGTGAAGGAAATGGCAAACCACTTCAGTATCTTTGCCCCCACCAAAAAACCCCAAATGGGGTCACAAAGTGACATGTTCAGACATGACTGAACAACAACAGAATGATTATGGGGCTCAGCTGAAGTTCTTAATTTAGAGACTTTCTTCAGTGCCGCTTAGTAGCCCAAGGATAGGAGGGTAGAAACCAGATGGTGAGAATTATCGTGGGTTGAGGATTATTGGGTGGGGAGCAACAGCAGGTCAGGTGAATGAGGGTTCCTAGGAGGGTGACTAGGTGGTCATTTAGGTAGCATATGTTAGAGTTAAGGCTAGTTATGGAGTCAATTGAAACTGGGAAGGGAGATGTTAATGGGGTCACAGGGAGGCACCAAGGAACAGTAGGTCTGGATGAAGTTGGCTGAGGTTTGGTGTGAATCAGAGGTGAAAACAGAGCCAAACTAGTGGTTTTGGCACCTAGGACAAGGAGCAGGAAATGTGCCTGGGATAAAGAGGACAAATCACATTTTATATCAACTTTTAAGGAATACATATGTTTAGTTTTTGCACTCCTTAAATATTGGTGTCCTGAATTAAAACCCCAGTTGCTGCATTCTATTTACAACATTGGGTGGAAGGATAAAAGATTGTATTAGATTATAGTAATTTGCATATCCCAGAATTTTAGAGCTAGAAATTATTTTAAAATAATTTAATGTGACCCCATTATTTTACAGATGGGGAGACCAAAGCTGGGAAAAGTAAACTAATTTCCCAAAGTTAAAAGAGCTTGTTGTGTGACCCTGGGCAAGTCACTTAATCCTCATTGCCCAGCCAAAACCAAAACAACAAAACCAAAAACAAAAACAAAAGGGTGGCAGCTAGGTGGCTCAGTGAATAAAGCACTGACCCTGGATTCAGGAGGCCCTGAGTTCAAATCCGGCCTCAGACACTTGACACTTACTAGCTGTGTGACCCTGGACAAGTCACTTAACCCTCATTGCCCAGCCAAAACCAAAACAAACAAACCAAAAAACCCAAAAGCCAAAACCAAAAGAGCTTGTTAATGGCAGAACTGGAATTAGACCCCCAATTCTCCTGACTACCAGTCCAATATGCTTTCCTCTATCCCCAAATGTCTCTCTAATTTCAAATTTAACTTTAATCAACCAAGGTCAAGGCCATTTATAGTTTAAGATGAGGAAATTTTCTATTTCTTCTCCCCCTCCCCCTCCCCCCCCCCAATTCAATCTTACCTTTTTACCTTTCCTTTAAGGCATATTAACAAAACATTTCTATAAGGCATAGCAAGTTCTAAGAGCTCATATTTTGTACATATTCCATACCCACTAGAAAATCCATACTAAAATCTTACCTTCCCTTAAAAAAAAGCCCATTAGACAAAGCATTTCATTAAAGAGTCAGTTTGTAGAGTTGCATATTGTATGTCTAGGGAGTTGTCTCCATTTCTACCTGGCCATAACAATCCCCTGTCTGTCTTAGTAGTGAAAAGTTAGTCTTACCTTGAAATAGTGATGCCAGCAACTATGGGAGGAAGTTATGATGTGAAAGATTTTGACTCGACGTTAGGGGGAAAATTTCCTAAAATTTAAAACTATCTAAAAATAGCACAGTCTATCCTTGTGGGTAGTTCTACTTCCCTGGAATTTATCAAGCAGAGGCTAAATGACTATTTGTTGAGGTTGAAAGAATTCTGTTTGAAGTCAGAGTATATAGGATCATAGATTTTAGAGTTGAAAGGGACTTTAAAGATCATTTAGTAAAACTCTCTTATTTTCCAGATAAGGAAACTGAGGCCTAGAGAGATGAAGTGATAAATTCCACTGTGTTCTGACTCCCTCTTTTTGGATGAGATGACCTTGGAAGTCTCTCCTGACTGACCAAACCCATGGATTATTGCTACAATATATACAATACTGGTGGAGATATGATTTAAAAAAATTCCTTGGTTCTTAAGACTCCTGGAGAAATTTCAGTTAAAATTTAGGGACCCAGGTTACCCTTGTGAATTTGTTTTTCCTAGAATCAGTCCCACTGGAGGGATCTGCCACCACTCATAGAATCTGTTGCTCTTGTCTTCATCCTCACTGTTATACAGTTGAACGTAAAACTGCCTCAGCAGCTTAAGCCAAGAGAGTCAATTCCCGATATGTAGTCATCAGGGCAGAGTATATTTGATGTAGAACATCACTGCTATTAAGTGCTGAATGCACAGTTATTTTTTGCCTCATGGCCATTAAACATACACACAGCTGCTATGCTATTATAAAAAGCTGTTGGCCTTTGCAGGAGTTTTCCCTTAATGGTTGCTGTGATTTATTTGGGCCTTACTGAAAATAATAATTATTGGCTTGTACTCTTCTAATTCTTCATTTCTATGAATAATAGTGACAATAGTGATAATACTAATAATGAAAATAATGGAAGAATAGATCCTCTTCTAGCTTATTTTCTACTTGACCTAGCTAACCTGAGAATTTTTAATATTAATGTATTATCTCCTGATATAATTAAAATAATGAGTGCTTGGATTTTTTTTTTTTTAGTGATCGCTTTAGGAATATGTTTTTTTCTTTTTACTTAATAATATTTTTTCCTGATTACATATAGTTTTCAACATTCATTTTTATAAGATTTTAAATTCCAAATTTTTCTCCCTCCCTCTCCCCCCATCTCTCCCCAAGACAGCAAGCAATCTGATATAGGTTATATATTTACAATCATGTTAAACATATTTCTACATTAATAATATTGTGAAAGAAGAATCAGAACAAAAGAAAAAAAAACCATGAGAAAGAAAAAAGCAGATTTCCAGGGAGGAGCCAAGACGGTGGAGGAAAGGCAATAAGCTGTTGGAACTCATGGCAAGATCACTCCAAAAACCCTCCAAATAATGCCATAGGACAATTCCTGGAGCAGCAGAACCCACAAAAGAAAGGGTTTAGATAATTTTCTAGCCAAAGATAGCTTAGAAGGTTGGCAGGAGGGGGTTTCTGTGCCGGGGCAGAAGGGGAGCCCAACCAGTGGTCACATTCACACAGATCCAGTCCCAGGCAGGCTGAGCCAGAGAAAGAGACCCCCAGAGCCTCTGAATCAGCTGCAGCACCAGTGTTGTCTGGAATTAAGCTCACAGTCTGGTGAGAGGACAGAGTGGCTGGCCAGGGGGAAATTACAGGGGTCTCTGCTGGTGTTGAGGTGGAACTTGGGTGTTTCACCCCTGCTGGGAACCAGGAAGTAAGCTTGAGTGGCGGTGGCCCAGGAGTGGGAGGGGTGCAGGTTTGTCAGAGTTAACAACCACAGCACACAGTTTTGTTGCCTGGTTAATTAGAAAGTTGACCTGGGGTTATTTATGGACCTGAGAACAGGCCAGGTGAGTGAGGAACTTGCCCCTCCTTAAATCAAACCATCTTAGATCTCTGAAGCTTGGGACAGTCCATCCTGGAAGCAGTGCCCCATTTTAAGGAGGAGTTAAAAGTCAAGTAAAAGATAGGCAAGATGAGGAGACAGAGAAAGATGCGGACCATGGAAAGTTTCTTTAGTGACAAGGAAGATTGAGGTGCACCCACAGAAGATGATAGCAACATCAGGGCTCCTACATTCAAAGCTTCCAAGAAAAATATAAATTGGTCTCAGGCCATAGAAGCTCTCAAAAAAGGACTTTGAAGATAAAGTAAGAGACGTAGAGGAAAAAATGGAAAGAGAAATGAGAGTGATGAAGGAGAGTCATGAAGAAAAAGTCAACAGTTTGAAAAGCCAAATTGGCCAAATGGGAAAGGAGGTACAAAAGCTCTCTGAAGAAAATCATTGCTTAAAAATTAGGATTGAGCAAATAGAAGCTAAATGACTTTATGAAAAATCAAGACACATTTAAGCAAATCCAAATGAATAAAAAAAATAGAGGGCAATGTGAAATATCTCCTTGAAAAATAGCTGACCTGGAAAATAGATCCAGGAGAGATAATTTGAAAATTATTGAACTACCTGAAAACCATGATTGAGGAAAGAGCTTAGAAATCATCTTCCAGGAAATTGTCACGGAAAATTGCCCTGATATTCTAGAAGCAGACAGTAAAATAGAAATTGAAAGAATTCATTGATCACTCCCTGAAAGAGATCCCAAAATGAAACCTCTCAGGAATATTAAAGCCAAGTTCCAGAGCTCCCAGGTCAAGGAGAAATTATTGCAAGAAAGAAAAAAGCAACAACAAAAAAGTGAAAATAGTATGTTTCAATCTGCATTCAGACTTTCTGCTTTCCTTTTACTCTTGGTTGCATTGGTTTTGTTTGTGCAAAACCTTTTAAATTTAATGTAATAAAAATTACATTTTTCATTTCATAATGTTCTCTATCTCTTGTTTGGTCATACATTTTTCTCTTCTCCATAGATCTGCCAAGTAAACTATTCCTTGTTTTCCTAATTTTCTTATGGTATCACCCTTTCTGTCTAAATCATGTACATATTTTGACTTTATTTTGGTATATGGCATGAGATGTTGGTATATGCTTAGTTTCTGCCAAACTGCTTTCCAGTCATCCCAGCAGTTTTTGTCAAATAATGAGTTCTTATCCCAGAAGATGGAGTCTTTGGGTTTATCAAACAGTAGATTACTATAGTCATTTACTTCTGTGTCTCCTTTGCCTAACCTATACCATTGATCTATCATTCTATTTATTAGCTAAAACAAAATAGTTTTGGTGATTTATGCTTTATAATATATTTTAGATCTACTATGGTCAGGCTACCTTCCTTTGCATTTCTCCCCCCACCCCATTCATTCCCTCGATATTCTTGACCTTTTGTTTTTCCAGATGACTTTTATTATTTTTTTCTAGCTCTATAAAATAATTTTGGTAGTTTGATTGGTATGACATGGAATGAATAAATTAAGTAGAATTGTCATTTTTATTATATTAGCTCAGCCTAATCCCTGAGCAATTGATATTTTCTCAGTTATTTAGATCTGACTTTATTTGTGTGAAAAGTGTATTATAATTGTGTTCATGTAGTTTTTGGCTTTGTCTTGATAGGTAGACTCCCAAATATTTTATATTGTCTACAGTTTTTTTTTTTGTGAGGCAATTGGGGTTAAGTGACTTGCCCAGGGTCACACAGCCAGTAAGTGTTAAGTGTCTGATTTGAACTCAGGTCCTCCTGACTCCAGGGCCGATACTCTATCCACTATGCCATCTAGCTGCCCCCTGTCTACAGTTATTTTAAATGGAATTTCTCTTTCTATCTCTTGCTCCTGGGTTTTGTTAGTAATATATAGAAATGCTAATGATTTATTTTATATCCTGCAACTTTGCTAAAGTTGTTAATTATTTCAAATAATTTTAATTGATTCTCTAGGATTCTCTAAGTACACCATCATATCATCTGCAGAGTGATGGTTTTGTTTCCTCATTACCTCTTCTAATTCCTTCAATTTCTTTTTCTTGTCTTATTGCTAAAGTTAACATTTCTAGTACAATATTGAATAACAGTGGTGATAATGGGGCGTCCTTGTTTCACCCCTGATCTTATTGGGAAAGCTTCTGGCTTAACCCCTGTGATGAAATAATGGGATTTCGCAGATACTCAAAGACCCACCTGGAGATTAATCTAGACTGATTGAATCAAGTGAGAGTAATTGACTACTGATTAGCCTACTTCAAGTTAACTGGATTGTAATTACACCTGGCTATCCCTTAAGAAGGTATTGTTCTCAGGAGATAGACTGGATTTGGATGACACCAACCAATCAGCTTGAAGCAGTGTGTAAGGACCGCCTCTGTTTCAGACCTATAAAAAGCTTCCACAATCACCTTGCTAGAGAGTTGGTGGCTCCTGGCAGAGGACTTGAGGAAGAACCCAACCAGGCTGGAACTCAAGGCTAGATAGGCCTTTTCTTAACTTTCTGAACTTGTGAATACCTGTATGCTTTAATAAATGTTTAATGCCCAAAGACTGGTGCTGAAGCTTCTAATTTAAGGTGACCACAATTTAGATTTTAAATATCACACCCCATGACATATAATACTTGATGATAGTTTTACATAGATATTACTTATTATTTTAGGGAAAACTCCATTTATTAATATGTTTTCGTGTGTGTGTGTGTGTGTGTGTGTGTGTGTGTGTGTGTGTGTGTTTCAGGGCAATGAGGGTTAAGTGACTTGCCCAGGGTCACACAGCTAGTAAGTGTCAAGTGTCTGAGGCCAGATTTGAACTGAGGTCCTCCTAAATCCAGGACCAGTGCTTTATCCACTGCACCAACTAGCTGCCCTCTCTTTAGTGTTTTTAATAGGAATGGGTGCTGTATTTTGTCAAGAGCCCTTTCTGTATCTATTGAGAAGATCATGTGATTTCTGTTACTTTTGTTATTGATATGATCAACTAGACAGATAGTTTTTCTAACATTGAACCATCCCTGCAAGGAATATAGACTTGATAGAATCATTTGGAGCATGAACTTACATTCTTTCCACAGACAGGTCTTTCATGGGCTTTCTCTGTCCAGGGAAGTGGATTCTTAGGAAAGCTGGTAAAACTTCTGGCTGGGAAGTATTATCAGGAGGTTTCTTCCAGAATGAATGAATGAAAGCATTTATAAAGGGCTTACTATATACCCTGGGCACTATGCTAAGTGCTGGGGGTTACAAATACAAAAAGCAAGATAGTCCCCACCCTCCAGGAGCTTATCTAAGATAGCACATTTCTGGGGAGTGAGGGACAGGGAAGTGTTTTGGCTACAAAATCATAGTGATGGACAATGGAGCCACGGGGAAATTGGTTGACTCATTTTTTTTGCAGGGATGGAAATGGTGATTTGATTATTGTTTCCGGAGCTATCAGTGGAAGAGGGGTGGGGCTGGGAAGAATACCCATGCAGTGACTTGAAATGAAGATGACCAGAAAGCAACATGGTGGTGGTGGTGGTGGGTGTTCTGGATCTGTGCTACACATGGAAAATTCTAAATACTCGAGAGCCCAGGGCTCCAGGGTGGTTACTGGAGTGCCCGGTAGGAAGCAAAGGCTGGAGCCGGAAGGTATAATATGATCAGAGAGTAGGCTTATTAGTATCTCAATAGGGACCACCCCAGATGTTGGGGGAATAGGTTATTGCTATTGTAGATATTCGTGAGAATGAATAGGTAAGAAAACAAAAGAGAAAGAAGCATTTTCTATTCATATTCAATCAATCTGATAATCGGTTAGCATTTATTATGTGAAGACTGTGTCAGATATTGTGGTAAGCACTATGGGTACAAAGTCAAAAATGAAATGTCAGTGTTTGTTCTCAAGGTTACATCTTATCAGGGAGGCTACATATATACAATGAAGTATATACAAATTGCACACAAGATGGGTGGAAGGATGTACTAAGAGCAATACCTTCCAGGTAGTCTAGGCTAGTTTTCTTTTCTTTTTCTTTTTGAAAAGGAATTGAAATTATCCTCAAAACTTTAATGGCTCAGGGGACAAATGCCTGGGTCATTGACGTAACTTCCAGGTGCGACTTCTCAGGCTAAGGGAATCAGTTAAGGCTCTCCATAGGGGGAAGGTTGTTTGAGGAACAGCTAATATGAAAGCAAGGGAATGAACTAAGTCTGAAAGGATAGGTCAGAGGCAAACTGGGGCGGGGGGAGGCTTAATGTCGAGCTAAGGCATTTGTATTTTTTTCTATAGGCAAAGGGGGGCCATTAAAATTTTTTTGCCCAGGAGAATGACAATGTAAGATCTGAGTAGTAGGAAGATTATTTTGGCAGCTGTATGGAGGATGGATTGGAGAGCAGAGAGACTGAAAGCTAGGAAACCAGTTAGGAAGCTTTTGTAAAACTGTCTAGGCAAGAGGAATGATGGAGCCTGAACCAAGGTGGTAGCTCTATGAGTGACAGAAAAAGATGGAGGCAAGAGTCATGATGGAGTCAGAGTCTGTTAAAGAACAGTTTCTTTTCCATACATTCTGTTCTTTGTGCTATGCCTATTCTGCAAATGGGGACATAATTGAAAAATTAATGCTTTTCTTGAAAGAATTTGGAGATGGATTCAAGGGTCAGGAAGAAAATTGAACATCTAGATGCTTCAGAGAGAGACCACAGAAAATATTTTCAGGCTGAGTCAAGGACAGATGTCCTCCTGAGATAGTTAAATGTATTTACAACTCTATACAAATGTTTATCATGCTGAACTTTGATTTTATACAAACACAGTCCTCTTGAAATATTTATTTTCTGTCCACTCATTTCAGTCTGCGATACAGGAATCCTACCCCTTGACTCATTTATTCTCCTCCTCTGTGGTAAATTTTTTTGGATAGATTTGAGTTATGAAGGGCCTGTTTTGGGCATTTAAAAATCCCTTCCTCACTGGACTTGCAGATCACTTGTTCTCAGTACTCTCAAAGCAATAATGCTTGACTTCTTCTGCTCGATTGTTAGGAAGGTTTTGCTGTTCCTTTAGAAGACGTCTTAATCCTAGTTTCTTTCTTTTTCTAGGCCTGGTGCTGACATGGATGCATCACAACCCCTGTTTTGGGTCATTCTTTCGGCAGCTACCTTCTGCTCAGTCAAGCCGCAGATAAATGGTAATATATAATCTTCTGGTTCTGTTTGCAGCTGATAATTACATTGGTAACCATGCATTGGTAGCAGCATAGTTTCAATGAGAAGTTAAAAAGGTGGCAGAAGAATCCACAATTAGCAAAATAGGAAAAATTTGAAAGGTAGAATCATGTATCTACATCTGGCAGGGACCTTAGAAGCCACCTGGGTCTAAGCCCTTGTTTTACAAATGGGAAAACCAAGGCCCAAAGAGAGACAGAGCAAGACCCAAGATCACAGAGCTCATCAGAAGAAAAGCTGGGTTCCAAGCAAAGATTTTCAGATTCCAAACCCAACATTCTTTCTACCGTCCCACTTGTTTCCCGTATCTCTAGATGTTTCCCCAACTGAACTGTGGATGAGCAATTTCATTTTTTAAAAATATAACAATTAAGGCAGAAATTAACAATTGAGTCTGAAGACTTTAATTGCATAGAAAATCTATTTTGTAGACATGTTTCTTTCTTTCTTTCTTTTTTTTGGTAAGGCAATTGGGGTTAAGTGACTTGCCCAGGGTCACACAGCTAGTAAGTGTTAAGTGCCTGAGGCCGGATTTGAACTCAGGTCCTCCTGAATCCAGGGCCAGTGCTCTATCCACTGCGCCACCTAGCTGCCCCACTTGTAGACATGTTAATGTTCATTTTGTTTTATTTTATCTGGCAGAAGTACCCAGATTGGAGGAGTAGCTTCTGTGTTTACTGATGAGATTGATGGCTTTATCTATAACTGGTGATACTTTTCGCTTTCTTCATTTTCATTTTAATAGGTTGTTGGGGCTTTTGTAAGATGAAAGGCTAATTGAGAAAATATCGTCTGCTCCTCTGTAGTTTTCCATGGAGACCTCATGGAAGTTTATGTATTTGAATACAGTAGTGAGTCTTTGTGGGAAAAATAAACTCTATCCAAGCTAACTTAAAGCTATCTTAATTTTGCCTTCATCTCTGATATGACAACGAATGGGAGCTTTGGCAGTAATAGGCTTTTTATTATTAAAAAATATGACAAAGTAGTTCTTTTAAAATTTTTTAATATTTTAATATTTCATTATTATTTTAAAATATGGCAAAGTAAATAGAAAGGGGGTAGCTAGTGAATAGAGCAGAGAAAGAAATGATGTCTGAAGACATGACACTTGTCTTGATGTCACCTAAATCCTTGTCCAAGATTAAACCAATTAATACTTCCCAAAGAAATTTTTTGTGTACAGCCAAGGGGTTTTTCTTGATAACAGAATAAGAGTTAGGGGCTTGGTAGTCTGTATTTTATTTCTCTTTCAATAGACCACAATGAGAACTCTAGAAGGCCAGGCTGTAGTACACTTGGAATTCTCTCTAGTCAGCAGGGTGGTGTTCTTTCCTTCAGGCAGAAAGAAGGTAGAATTGGGTTCCAATTGCAATCACTAGCTCAACTCCATTTTCCATTTTCTGTTTTTTCATGAAGGGTGCTACTTGGCTTTGTGAACTGCCCCCAAGATCTGTGGGTTCTTGCTGAAGAAAGCTTCCTTGAGTGATTGCCTTGTTAAGGAATGCTAACTTTCCCCCACTCTGTAAATGTTACATTCTTCTCCACATTCTCTTTTCCCCAGATCCCTTGATCTTTAGGCTGCTCTTAATAGGAATATTTAATCTTAATTATTCTGTGTATTTGTAAGTGTGATAGATTAGAGGCAATCTGGTATGGGAAGCAGAAAACCCCTAAACATCTGGTCCTTGCTGGGTTACTCACTGTTTGATGTGGTGCAAGTGATTTTGTCCCCTCAGTGAAAAGGATCATAGTTTTGAAATCAGAGGACAGAAGTTCAAATCAAGTCACTTCCCTTTCCTGAGGTGTCAGAGGTGGGATTTAAACCCACTGAGAGGAGTCTCAGTTTCCTCCTCTGTAAAATGGGGGGTTTGGGCTAGATAACCTTTGAGCTATAGATAACTGTCCAGTTCTAGACCTTTATCTTTATTAATTGTATCCCCAGCACTTAGCACTATGTGCTTGGCATATAGTAGGCACTTTACAAATGTTTCTTGGATTGGATTAGATCTGATCCTTCATCTTTAAAATGAAAGGAGTTGATAGTGATGAACTGGAATCCCACTATCTCTCAGATTCCTTCTATCTCTCATTCAATTCAATTCAACAACTCTTAATTAAAAACTATGTTCCAGGCACTGTCTTAGGCCCCATGGACACAAAGACAAAACTGAAAAAATCCATGACTTCAAGGACCTTACTTTCCAAAGAGAGGAACAATATGTATATAGCTTGGTAAATAGATTAGAAAAAATAGAAAATCATTTTAAGCAAGAAGTAACAACTGAGGGGATTTGGAAATGCTTATTGTAGGAGGTGACCCTTTACCTATGCACTGAAGGGCATCAGGTATTTCCACAAAATGGAGGTGAAGACCAAGAACATTCAAGGCCATGGTAGATAACCTAGGCATAGGCATAGTGTGGTAAGATAATGGAACTTGGCAGACTGATTGGGATGGGCCACACCTGTCCTGTCCTGAGTGACGTATGCTGCTGATAGCAGGAGAAACCACTCTCCGCAGGCAGTTTGAAAGACCTCCCTGTTTGGGGGAGGGAGAGTAAACGCTTGCTGAGGGGAGCTCAGGCTCTTTCCAGAGTCACCTTCTTTCTGGTGGTGTGAGCTGCAGGAGCAGATGAGAAAGAGGTTCTTTATTAGCAGTTTTGTCCTGCGGGCCCAGGCTGCAAAGCTGTTTTCTATTGAAGCTATGGACCTCAGGTGGTGAGTTAACATAGGAGCCCTGCTCTTTTGAATTAGCTGAACTGGAAGTGAGTTTGGGGATTGTATAGACTTAGGTTAGAGTTAGGGGGATTATCTGTGTTTCTTTTTCCCTTGTCTTTGATTTTATTAATTTCACCTTTGCTGTTTATTTTATTCCCATTAATAAAACCTGATTCTTTTGTGGAAAAGAGGCTGTTAGACTCCCTTCTTATTGGCCTGGGAGAAATATCTTAAAAGGCAGTTTGAAGGGGAGGGAGCTTTGGGTCTAGAGGTCCCTCATTATTTCCAGGACCCCAGTATTATGGTGAGCCACTCAATTAACTCTCCCTATATTAAATTTGGCCCTCACAATAGGTATCCATAACAGCAAGCATGCTGGAGTGTAGAATGCATGAAGGATAGTAATTGGGAAATCTCAAAAGGTAAGATTTTGATGAGTGGGAAGTAGTGAGGTATATACACCAAAGGACTTTCATACATAGTTAGGAGACGCCTGGGTTTGGATCCCACCTTGGGCACTTGCAAATTGTGTGGCTTTGTGTAAGTCATTTAATGTTTCTCAGGATTCTCATTTGTAAGATGAGAAGAATCTCACTTTTAGTACCTAGGAAGGTCATTAGGAGATTCAAATAAGTTACAATTTGCAAAGTGATATACTTTTTTCACTTTTGTTTCAATTGCGTTGTTCTCATTGTGACGCCATTTGGGGTCCAGCTCATTTTACAAATGAGGAAACTGAGGCAAACAGGGTTAAATGACTTGCCTAGGGTCACACATCTAGTTAGTGTCTGAGGCCAAATTTGAACTCAGGAAGAGGAGTCCTCCTTGGTACTCTATCCACTGAACCACTTAGCTGCCTCAAAGTGGGAAGTTATTAGGATAATGATTTGAAAATTAATTAATTAATTCTTATTCAATTCATCAATAAGTGTTGAGTTGGATAGAATTGACTTTTATTCGTGGTTTTCTTTAGTATTTTTATCATTTGCATCCAGTAGAGTAATATACCTGGCTAAGAGTTCTTTCTTATTTCCTGCCTATCCAACAGTCTTTTCAGGGTGAAAAATATTTCATGTACAGAAGAAAGAGGAAATGTATGTGTGTGGTCTGAGCATTCACCTAGATCAATTCAGAGAGGTTCATCCCCAGGCTGGCCAAAGGGAAATGAAACTTCTTTTGGCAACCATCTGTTAATTCACAGAAGCCTGGCAGTCTATGCTGCTAGAGGGAACACCTACATCAGTGAAGTTATGAGTCCTTGAAGTATGCAAGCACTGGTGTTGTCCATCTCAGGCGGTTTTTCTCTGGAAGACAGCCATCCTGCTTGTATCTTTATAGCTTGTAGTTCCTGTACAAATAGTGCCAAACAGTATGAAGGGTTGAGTAAGAGCTTGACGAGGCTGTCCAGTACAATAAGAGAAGGTGGTGGGTTCAAATCCCAACCTGGCTGACATCAGGCAGGTCATGTAACCTCCCTCCTTAGTTCTCCTATCTGGGAAAATAAGGAGTTGACCTTGAAGGTACTTGTAGCTCTAGTCTATGATCCTATAATATGATATGGTAGCATTTTGATTCTGGACTAAAACCATTCCAGGATAGTTTCTCTATTTCTCTTGTCAGCGATACTTCTTCACCCATCCTGGTGTTCTGTCTACAGTTGGCATGGGGCAGGTGGGAGGGTGGTATGGCAAGGCAGAGGGAAGGAAAGATTTTTTTTCTCCCTGCGTAATCCAAGTCAGCTGACTTGACTGGCCTGGTCACACATGGCCAAGGTGGGAAGGGGAGATTAGAGAGGGAGAAGAGGTGGGAAACAGGTAAGTTGACCCATGTCACTTTCTCTTTTGGGTCAAATCAGTCTCTGTATTTGATCCATAATTGTTGGTTTTGTGTGACTTTCCTTTAATTCACAGCCTGTCTTTTCTAGTCTGTAGGGAGGCTTCAGTCGCAGATGTCATATTCCTGGTGGATTCCAGCGGAGGCCCAGAAAAATCCCGAAATGTTCAAGACCTCTTATCTACATTGGTCAGTGGCCTTGATCTCGGCAAAGATAAAATCAGAGTAGGCCTGATCCAGTACAGCAACGTACCCAGCACAGAGTTTTCCCTCAGTACCTATCAACGCAAGGAAGATGTCTTGGGGCATATCCAGAGGTTGAAATTCAAGCCTGGTGATGCCCAAACTGGCCAGGCCTTGCGGTTCATGCTGGAAAACCACTTCCAGGAAATGGCAGGGAGCCGAATACACCAAGGGGTCCCCCAGCTTGCCGTGCTAATCACGGACAGGCCAGCGCAGGATGACATCAAAGGGCCAGCCATGGCAGTCAGGAAGGCAGGTGTCCAGCTGTACACCATTGGCCTCCAAGGTGCTGTTTTTTCTGAGCTCAGAGAGATAGCGAGTGATCCTGATGACCAGTTTATCTTTTTGGCAGTCGATGTCTCTTTTCTAGATGACCTTTCACAATCCGTGTTGCTGGCACTCTGTGGCACAATTGTGGAGACGACTCAACAGGGCACCCAAGTCTCTCCAGGTAGTCCCTCTAATGTTACCTTCTTTCTTCTTCCCATTTCCCCACCTAGAGAATATCAGGTAATGAGGGTAACAATGGCCAGCATTTATATAGCATTTTAAGGTTTTCAAAGTGTTTTATCTATGTCGTTATCTTGTTTGAAGAAGTTGTAACAACTCATTGGGCATGCATTCAGTAGACATTTAGTGAGCTCCTAGCTTTGTGTTAAAAGTACCATGCTACATGCTGAAAATCCAAAGATACTTGCTGGGAATGCTACAGAGAGGGGTTCTCCTTCAGGCCTAGGCTGGACAAGATGGCATCTGAGGTCTCATCTATTCTGTGATTCTGTGATCCCTAAATGAAATGGCCTCAGAGGTGGCTAGTTTGCACAGCTGATAGAGAACTGGGCTTGAAGTTCACAAGACCTGAGTTCAAATCCTGCCTCCAACATTTAATAGCTATGTAACCCTGCTCTTAAGAAGGACAGGTACACAAATAACTGTGATTCAAGGGAGAGGGATTTGGGTGCTCTGGAGAGTGCTTCAGCTAGATGGGTAGTGGATAGAGCACCAGGCTTGGAAATAGAAAAACTCACCTTCCTGAGCTCAAATCCAGCCTCAGACACTTATTAGCTTTGTGACCCTGGGCAAGTCACTTCCCCCCGTTTGCCTCAGTTTATTCACTCACCTGTAAAATGAGCTGGAGAAGGAAATGTCAAACCATTCCTGTATCTTTGCTAAGAAAATCCCAAACGGGGTCACAGAGAGTCAGATATGAATGAAACAACACAACAACAGGAGAGTTATGGTAAGTGTGATGAGGTAAAGAACATTAAATGGGGCTGTGGGTGGGAGGAGATAAGGACTTTGTGGAGGGGTTGGTTTCTGAGTTAGGTCTTGAAGGACTTGGAGAGACATCAACAGAAAGTCATTATAGGCACCAAGGCTGGGATGAACAATAGCCCAAGGAGGGATAGGGTGGGAATAATCATTTATTAAGTGCCTACTTTGTGCTAGGCACTGTGGGAAGTACTTTACAAATATTTCATTTAATCCTCACAACAACTCTAGCAGGCAAGTGCTATTATTAGCTCCATTTTCCAGTCGGGGAAAGTGAGGTAGATGGAGGTTAAGTGACTTGTCCAGGGTCATACAGCTAGTAAGTGTCTGAAGCAGGATTTGAACTCAGATCTTCCGAACTCCAGGTCTAGCACTCTATCCAGTGGAGGGGGGATGGAACACAGTCCAGTCTGGCTGGAACAGAGTGTGAAGGGTCATAGTGCGAGCTAAGTCTGAACAGGGAAGTTAGACCAGATCACTTTGCCATTGTCTGCTGGGTTTCAGTTAAAAGTGCTTTCCTCTACATTTGGTCCTCATCCCAGAAGGCAGTTCATAGATTGCAGGCTTGAGATGTATGTCTGAGAGGATCTAAGCTGCCCCCTGTTTTTTATAGACATGGAAACTGATGCCAAGAGAGATGAAGCCAGCTCACTTGTGCAGTTACTGAAATGTCAGGTCCGAGAATGTTCACCTTGTGTTACTGTTGTCTCCCCTCCCCAACCCCGACCCCAGCCTGCAGAAAAGCAGCTGTAGCTGACCTGGTCTTCTTGGTGGACAGCTCCACGAGCATAGGCCCTGAGAACTTCCAGAAAGTGAAGAGCTTCCTCTACTCCTTGGTGTTGGGCCTTGACATTGGCAGGGACCAGGTCCGGGTCGGGCTGGCCCAGTTCAGTGACAACATCTACCAGGCGTTTCTACTCAATCAGTTCCCTCTGAAGGGTGATGTGCTGGAGCAGATACTGAATCTCCCTTACCAGACTGGAGGGACCCGAACTGGGAGCGCCTTAGATTTTCTCAGAACTACCTATTTCACCGAATCAGCGGGCAGCAGAGCCAAGGACAACATCCCTCAGATAGTGATCCTGGTAACGGATGGAGAGTCCAACGACGAGGTGGCCGAGGCGGCCGGCAAGCTGAAGAAAGGAGGGGTGTCCATCTATGTTGTAGGAATCAATGTCCAGGATGTCCAGGAGCTGGAGACAATAGCCAGCAAGCCCTTAGAGAAGTTCCTTTTTAGCATTGAAGATTTCAACATTCTCGAGGGTCTCTCTGCTAACATTCTCCCTACTCTGTGCTCAGCAGTTGAGAACCAGATCCAAGGTAATCATCTCCCATCACCAGACTGTTCCAGGCAAGAGGTGAAATAGATGGCATTTGTCTTTGAAAACTTCCAGCTTCCTCATTCATTTTCATTCATTATCTCTTTCCCCTTCCCTCTCTTCCCTCCCCCTCCCCCTGACCCCCTCCCTTTCCCTTCTACCCTCCTCTCTCTTTTTTCTCTCTCTGTCTCTCTCTCTTTCTTCACAAACCCTGGTATCATGCATTCCTCTTTTCAGCTCTCTATCACCCAGTGATCGTGACTGTTAACAGTTTACCTAGGATCATAGATTTAGAGCCAAAAGGGACCTTAGAATTCAGTCCCCCTATTTTACAGATGAGGAAAAACAATTAGAGAGGTTCGGTAAGTTGCCTGGAATCACACAAGCTAGTAAAAGTCTGAGGTTGGATTTGAACTCATGTAAGATGAATCTTCCTGACTTCAGGCTAGGCATTCTATCCACAATGGCACTACCTAGCTGCTCAGGCTTTACAAAAGGCACTCAAGGAGGGAGAAAAAAAATGACTGTATATATATATATATATGTTATTAAAACTTAAAATTACACTAAGACTTTTAGGACACTGTAAATATTGTTTATCTATCTATCATCTGTCTATTCATTTAACCATTTATCCATCTAGCTAGCTATCTATCCCTCTCCTCTGCTCTTCTGCCTCTTTTCTTCTTCCTCCTCTTCCTCTTCCTCTTGCTCCTGCTCCTGCTCCTCTTCCTCTTCCTTCTTCTCTTCCTCAGCTTCCTCATTTTTCTCTTCCTCCTCTTTCTTCTCTGTCTCTGTCTCTGTCTCTCCATATCTCCATATTGCATACCACCTCTGGTACTTACTGCCTCTGTCACCTTGGCCAGCCATGTATGTGGTCCAGGGGAACTAACCCTGAGTTAAGAGTCAAGAATCTAAGGACTAGGGGCAGCTAGGTGGCACAGTGGATAAAGCACCGGCCCTGGATTCAGGAGGACCTGAGTTCAAATCTGACCTTAGACACTTGACACTTACTAGCTGTGTGACCTTGGGCAAGTCACTTAACCCCCATTGCCCCACAAAATTAAAAAAAAAAAGAAAAAGAAGAATCTAAGGACTGAGTTCAAATCATGCCCCTTTGATTCTTATTCCTTGTGTGAGAGTGGAGAAGTTGGTTGACTTTCCTTTCCTCACTGGTAAAGCAAGAGAACTGGACTAGGAGGCCTTGGAGGTTCTATTCAGCTATAGATCTGTGATGATGCTCCTTATACCTTTCTTTCCTCATCTGTAAAATGGGGATGATAATAGCACCTGCCTCTTATGGTCATTATGAGGATCAAATGCACTCATGCCCTTAAAGCACTTCACAAACCTTACAGCTATGATGCACGTAGGTCCTGGCTTGTGTGTGCATCACATCCTATAGAATGGAACTCCCCACCAACCCTCCCCCATTTTGGAATGTGATCATTAGCTTAGGACCGGGAATGAGAAATTCACTTGTGAGCCAGTTGTTCGAGTTCTGACTTCACCCATGGACCATGTAAAGCTTTTTATTGGGATTTTAGAATTGGTCATGGTAACCTTGTCCATGAGACTGCTTGTTTCCTAGGCTTAGGGGAATGGTAAAAACATTGCAAAAACATTGAATTTCTGCCAAGGAATCAGAATGCCTACAAATAATGACTCCCCTCCTCAGAGTCCATTTTTTTTGGGTGAGGCAATTGGGGTTAAGTGACTTACCCAGGGTCACACAACTAGTAAGTGTCAAGTGTCAAGTGTCTGAGGCTGGATTTGAACTCAGGTCCTCCTGAATCCAGGGCTGGTGCTCTATCCACTGCGCCACCTCGCTGCTCCCTCAGAGCCCATTTTTAAAAGCTGGTATAGTCATAAGTGACCATCTCAAGTTACTTCACCGTTCAGGGCCTCAGTTTGCCCATCTTCATATTACATGAAGGGGTTGAACCAGATGGTCTCTGAGGTCCCCTTCTGCTCTATAGCTATGATGGAATGTAAGCTTCTTGAGGGTCAGTGACTTTAATTTCTGGTTTGGTGTTCCCCAGTGCCTGACACATAATAGTTGGCTCTTAAAGAATGCTTCTTGATTGATTTGTAGGTGGATCCCATGATTAATTATTAAAGCAGTACTGTGAACATAGCAGGCATTTAATAAACCTTTGCTGAGTGGAATTGAGTCAGTCAACAAGCGGTCACTGAGTGTCCTCTCAGTGCCTAATATCTCCCATCATGAGTAAGGTTTGAAGAACCCTCTTCTCACAACAACCCTATGAACTAGGTAGAACAAGTACTATGATGCCCATTTTACAGGTGAGGAAACCAAGGCTCTCTTATTGTTTTAATGGTTTTGAGAAGTTAAACGACAATCAGTATGGAGGCTGGATGGGAATGAATGTTTTCTTACGCTAAGGCTCAAGCTCCCTTCCCTATGCCATACCATCTCTTGTGCCTGGCCCTGTTCCAGGTGCTATGAGGTACACTTGGATGCATCTGTAATCTCACTGCTGTAGGAGCAGCCCCCCACCTTAATACAGATTGCAATCCATTGATGCTTGGCCATTTTGTGCTGATCTTTTTCATGTCTTCCCATAAATAAGCTACAGGGAGTCCACCCAATGTGCTGAGGGCCCTTCCTTGATTTTTCTTGATATCATAAGTATGCCAATGGAGAAGAAAGGTCATCTCTTGTTTATCCTTTTCTCTTAACACATAACCACTCCATCTTATTTCTGCATCATATATTTCTTTGATGACATCCTTTACTACAGTTCTGCTGTGTGGGTTTATAAAAGAAATGTAACATGGCTTTTTCCCACAAGAAGCTTATAATCCAGATGAAGAGCTAAGTTAGGAAGGTGAAAAAAATGAAAGAACAAGATCACCTATGAAAAAGTGCAGCATAGATGGCTAATGTTACTGCAAGAGGAGTTGGAGAAGGAAGAGATTAGTGGGAGTTAGTCATCAGGGAAGATTCAAAGAGGAAGTCAGATCTAAGTATACATAAAGGAGGAGATTCTAATTCATGTATGGATTTGACCAAATCATCATAATAGCTCGTATTTCCATAAGTCTTTGAGGTTTACAAAATGCTTTCCTCATAACAACTCAATGAGACTAGTACAAGCATTGTTGACTCCATTTTACAAATAAGGAAACTCAGGTTCAGAGCAAGTATAGTTGTCCATGCTTAAGCCTCACTTCTGCCAACTGACTTTCTCAGGAAAGATAATCCTTGTGTTTAGTTACTGTGAGAACCCATTTTTCATGTTTATTAAGACTTCTTTTCTCCTTCTTTTACCTCCCACTCTAGCATTCACCAAGTCCTATGCTGATGTGGTCTTCCTTGTGGATACCTCCAAGGGCACATCACCAGCCAATTTCCATCAGATGAAAAATTTTATCGTCAAAGTCATTGACATGTTGGAGGTTGGGCGTGACAAGTACCAGATTGGGTTGGCCCAATATGGTCACCAAGGTCATGTTGAGTTTTTACTCAACACCTACCAGAACCCTGTTGAGATGATCACCCACATCCAGCAGAATTTCCTGCTCCAAGGAGGTGCCAGGAAGACAGGAGATGCCCTTCAGTATATACAGGAGACTTTTTTCCAGGAGAAGGCAGGGAGTCGCTTCCTTCAGGGCATCCCTCAGTATGCAGTGGTCATCACATCTGGTCCATCAGAAGACTTGGTCTTGGAAGCTTCTCAGACGCTTAAGGGGAGAGGAGTGAAGGTCATGGCGGTTGGTATACAGGACTTTGACAGTAGAGAACTGGCGATTATGGCAACTCCTCCCCTCGTGTTTGAGATGGAGGGACAAGATGGGGTCAGACAACTTCAGCAGGATGTGAACCAGGTGTTCGAAAGCTCTGGCCCATTGCACCTCAGTCCCGAGATAAGTGAAGAAACCTTAGCAGGTATGGCATGTTCTTTGGGGTGAAAGGAGAAGCTCACATCCAGTGGGTCAAGTAGGTGATGGCAGGAAAGCTATGGGATTTCATGCAGATCACTTTTTAAGACCGAGATGCTTTGCTTTTAGCAAAATCAATGCAATGATGCCTTGATTTACACGTTCTCTGGGAACAGAGTACTTTCTAGTAAAAAGTGCCTCAGCATAGGAGAGTCTGGGGAAATTTGTGGTCTCAGCCCTGGGTCAGAAGAAGCAAGGGCTGAGGAGGAAGAGTCTACGGTTGGGCTGGCTCAAGTCCAGGTCTCTCTAGGTTTAGGAAGGGCCACATATTTGAATCAAATCAAGAAGAAGTTTGGGAGATTCTGTTTTGGCTATAGTTGTGGAGGTCTTTTCTACCACTTGGTGGCAGGGAGGGATTCACTTCCAAGATGGAGGAGGCACAATCCAACTTACCTTGAGATAAGGAGGGATAGGAATGGTTTCCTAATTTCCAATAGGATGGGAATGTGCATGATGGAAAGCATCTTTATACTTTCTATGTTATTTCTCTCTCAGGCAATGAAGTTTCCAATGATTGAGGGCATGATATAAGTATATTCTCCATTGTATATAGAGAGGAAAAAAATCTCTGTTGATCCAAAATATAATTTGGGGCTGATTATTCATTTAAATGTTAATTATTCATTTGAATTAATTTAAATTTAATCCATTTTAATTGTAAGAAGAGGGTTAATAATGGGTTTCTCTTAACCAGAAAGCTTCTTTAGTACATTTAAACATGATTTGCTTTATAATTTGTTTATTTACAATTTCCCTGAATATTTATTTCATAAAGTGTCCAAAAGAAAGAAGACAAGAAAAAGAAAACATGCTTCAGTTTGCACTCTGAGTCCTTTAGCTCTCTATCTGGAGATGGATAGCATGTTTCATCCTTATTTTTCCAATCCTTTGGAATTGTAGTGGGTTATTGTAGTGAGTAGAGTTCCTAAGTATTTCAAAGTTTACAATATTATTGTTATTGCATAAATTATTCTCCTCATTCTGCTCATTTACCTTTGAATCAGTTTGTAAAACCTTCCCCTGGTTTTGGTGAAACCATCCCCTTCATAATTTCTTATAGCACAATAATTTTCTAACACCTCCATATACTATAGCTTATTCAACCATTTTTTAGCTGATGGGTACCATCCATTTTTTTCTTTGCTACTACGAAAAGAAACCTTTTCCTCTTTCTTTGATTTCTTTGGGGAATAGACCTATTTGTAGTGTCTCTGGATCAAAGGATATGAACAGTTTAATAACTTTTTTGGCTTAGTTCTAAATGGCTTGCCAAAATAACTGGACCAGTTTACAGTTCTTCCAATAGTGTAGTACCTTTTCCCCACAGCCCCTCCAGTATTTGTCATTTTTATATTTTGTCAACTTTGCCAATCTGATGGATGTTAGATGGTGCCTCAGAGTTGTTTAAATTTTCATTTCTACAATTATGAGTCATTTTTCAATTTAAGGAAAGCCCTGTGTGTGTGTGTGTGTGTGTGTGTGTGTGTGTGTGTGTGTGTGTAAGTAACGTGAATGGGTATTGTATCTTGTCAAAAGTTTTTTTTTGTATCTATTAATAGTTATGTCATTTTTGTTATTTTTTTATTCATTTGGGTAATTATGTTTGTAGTTTTTGTAATTTTGGACCAGCTCTTCATTTGTTTTAAATCTAGTCTGATTATAGTGTATAATCTTTGTGATATACTTCTCTAGTTATATAAGTGCTCCATTTCCTGTTCAATTATTCTGGGCAATTTCTATTTTTATATATATTCATCTATTTATTTAGGTCAGTTTTATTGGCACATAGTACAGGAAAATAACTCCTAATAATTTCTTTTACCCTGACTGTAAGTTTACCCTTTTCAATTTTCATACTTGTGATTTGGTTTTCTTGTTTTTAAAAATCAAGTTAGCTAATGGCTTATCTATTTTATTATTTTTTTTAAACTCATTAAAATTTTTTTTTTTTGCTTTCAGTTTTGTTAAAGTCTCTTTATTTTTAGGACTTCTCTTTTAATGTTTAATTGAATGTTTTTAATTTATTGATTTTCTATATTTTAAAAAGTTGCATGCTTAATATATTACTCTATTCTTTTTTTTTAATTGATAAAAGTGTTTAGAGATATGCAATTTCCCCATAGTATCGCTTTGGTTGCTTCCCAGAAATTTTGTTATACTGTCTCATTGTTGTCATCTGTAATGAAATTATTGATTATTTCTATGATGTACTCTTTGATCTGCCCATTCTTTAGGATTAAGTTATTTAGTTTCTAATTAGTTTTAAAATTTTGCTTCAAAAGCCCTTTATTTAATATAATTTTGTTGTATTTTGGTTTATAAAAGATTTTAATATTTTTGTTCTTTTTTTGCATTTGTTTGTGAGATTTTTGTGTCCTAAAACATGGTCAATTTTTTGCGAATGTACCATGCACAGCTGAGACATAGATGTACTCCTTTCTTTTCCCATTCACTATTCTCCAGAGGTCTATCATATCTAACTTTTCTAAAATTCTCTTCAGGTCCTTCATTTCTTTTTTGTTTCTTTTTTGTTTAGATTTATCTAGGTCTGAGTGGGGTAAATTGAGGTCCCCCACTATTATAATTTTTTTTTTTTTAGTGAGGCAATTGGGGTTAAGTGACTTGCCCAGGGTCACACAGCTAGTAAGTGTTAAGTGTCTGAGGCTGGATTTGAACTCAGGTACTCCTGACTCCAGGGCCAGTGCTCTATCCACTGCGCCACCTAGCTGCCCCTACTATTATAATTTTAATGTCTATTTCTCTCTATAGTTCATTTAACTTTTCCTTTAAGAATTTAAATAATATAACACTTGGTGCACATATGTTTAATGCTGATATTAATTCATTGTCTATGGTACCTTTTAGCAAAAAAGTTTCCCTGTTTATATCTTTTAATTACTTCTATTTTTGCTTTTATCTTGTCTGAAATCATGATTACTATTTCTACTTTTTTTAAACTTTAGCTGAAGCATAACAGGTTCTGTTGCAGTATATCTTTCAGTTTTGAGTGTGTTTCTTATAAACAACTTATTGTTGGACTCTGATTTCTAATTTATTCTGCTATCCTCTTTCATTTTGTGACTCTCACATGGGGAGAGATCCTGAAAACAGGATATCAGTAATAACATAGATAGGAGGTGATAAAGGCCTGGAGGATAGAGGAGAGAAGGGGATAACCTAAGAGACATTTTGAAAGAACCTATAGACCTTGATGGATTTGCATTGGATATGTATCACCTGTAGTTACCTTCCTTGTCTTAAAAGAAAAAAAAAAGATTGGACCGGAATTCTAAACCATCCAATGTGTGTCATGTGTTCTAGACCATCGTCTTGTGTGGATGGGGGCCATAGAAATTATTATTTTTTTATAGCAATTATTATAATTGTTCTTACTTGAGCTCACAGGTGACTTATTGTTTCTGGCTTTTTTACTTTTAGTATGTACAAGTGCTTCCATGGCTGACATTGTGTTCCTTGTTGAGGCATCAAGCAGGATTGGCTTAGAAAACTTCCAGCTAGCTGTAGAATTCCTGGGGAAAGTTGTCCACACTCTAAATATTGGCCCTGACAAGGTTAGAGTTGGCCTGGTACTTTATAGTGATGAGCCACGACTTGAGTTTGGCCTGGACACGTTCCTGAGCCAATCAGAAATCTGGAGCCACTTGAACAAGTTGCCATTCATAGGTGGTGAGACCAAGACAGGAGCTGCTTTGGACTTCCTCAGGAACACTGTATTCACTCAGCAGAGGGGTAGCCGCTTTAGACAAGGAGTGCAGCAGCTTGCTGTGGTCATCACAGAAGGCTATTCCCAGGATGAGGTGGATAGGCCAGCTTCTCTCCTCCGACGGGCTGGGGTCACGCTCTTTGCTGTGGGCACCCAGAAAGCTTCAGGAAGCAATGACCTGGACAGAATAGCATCCTACCCACCTCAGAAGCATGCCATATACCTGGAATCATTCCTGCAGCTCTCAGTGGTCAGGGAAAAGATAAAGAAACGTCTGTGCACAGAGATTGTGCACAAAACCTTTTCAGTTCCGGTGATGACCCGTGCCCTGAAAGAAGGTAAGAGGCATTTCCTGGCTCTTTCTCCCTCTTTCTCCTTCCATCTCTTTCTTTGTTCCTCTGTTCATTCGTTTGTTGCTTCCTTCCTTCCTTCTTCCCTCCCTTCCTCTCTCCCTCCCTCCCTTCTCTCTCTTTTTCCCTTCCTCCTTTCACATTCCTCTTTTCTGTTCCAAGTATCTCATATAATCCTATAAGGTCATAGATTGAGAGTTGTAAGGGACCTCAGAGACTACCCAGCCCATTGCCCTAATTTTACAGATGAGAAGACTGAGGCCTATGGAGGTGAAGGTGACTTGTCCATATTTACACAATAAGTAGCAGAACTGAGCTTTGTACCCAGGCTCTTCAATCCTAGAACCAGGGCTTTTTCCTGTATATTCAGCTTCTCCCTCAAAGAAGGTCTTGAGGTTTGCATTTCTTAGTTTTGTGTAGAACATATCTTGCTTATCCATGCGTGTGCCTAAGAGACCTGTGATTTCATCAGTGTAGAGGAAGTCCTGGTACTCCTTCCCCTAATACCAAGGACTTGGTAATAGACTCCAGGGCATCACACAGAGGCTAGAAAATGAAGAGGCTAGACACAGGCTGGAATTCTCTATGCTGCTTGACTATAAGAGGTGGGCCTGGTGCTCTGAGAAAGTGCTTTGGACTTCTTTCTCCCCTGTAGGCAAAGCTGTATTGTAGCGTGGCTCACTTAAAGGGGACCTCACTTTAAAAAGGAAGCCCCTGTTCTGCAAGGGGCGGTGCCAGTCAGTAGTACACATACAGTGGGCTTTGCTGGGCTGTAGCAGGGAATGCTTTCTTGGTCTAAAAGAACAGCTTTCATTCTTGTCACTATCATCATCAAGGTCACTCACATTCACATCCATCACACTTTGGGGTTTACAAAGTTTTTTCATGTGCCCCTGCCCAAGAGGCAGAGTGAAAATACTCATGTCCCCTTAAGATGCAGCGGGGAGAGCATTGGCTTTACAATTGTAAAACCTGGATTCAAATCCTTCCCCTTGATTCCTCTTTTTTTTTTTTTTTTTTTTTTAGTGAGGCAATTGGGGTTAAGTGACTTGCCTAGAGTCACACAGCTAGTAAGTGTTAAGTGTCTGAGGCTGGATTTGAATCCAGGTCCTCCTGACTCCAAGGCCAGTGCTCTATCCACTGCGCCATCTAGCTGCCCCTCAAATCCTCTTCTATAAAATGAGGGGGTCAAATTAGATGATCATTGAGGTCCTTTCCAGCTCTAAAACACATTTCCCATTTTACAGACGGGAACACTGATGTTCAGAGAATGACTCAGCTATGGCCACGTGGCTAGTTAGTATAGGAGTTAGGATTTAATCTTAGGTCTCTGGCCTGATCCAAGTCTCTTTCTCCTTTCCTATGCTGTTTCTTTATCATCTACCTCTACCTGAAAAGTCTTATGTAGTCATGGAATATGCTTCTTGAGGGCAGGAGCTGTTTCATATTTGACCATGTATCTCCAGCATCTGGCACAATGCCTGCCACACAGCACATGTTGAGAGAGTGTAGACTGTGCCTCTTAACACTCCCTGTAGTGGTTTTACCTGTGTCTGTGTTCTCATTGACTAGGCTGCGTAAACACGGAGGAAGCAGATTTCTATTTTCTCATTGATGGGTCAGGCAGCATATTCCCTGAAGACTTCAAGGAAATGAAGACGTTCATGAACGAGCTGATAAGCGTGTTCCACGTTGGTGCAGACCAAGTGCGGTTTGGAGTTGTCCAATACTCAGACTCTCCCCAGACTGAGTTTGACATCAGTCAGCATACCGGTGTGGCCCAGCTTAAGAGGGCCATTGCAAACATTCAGCAAATAGGAGGGGGCACTCATACGGGAGATGCCCTGAGATTCATGAAAGGTCTTTTCTTAAATACTGCCAGGGACAAAGTCTCTCGCTTCCTCATCATTATCACTGATGGCAAGTCCCAGGACCCAGTGGCCCAGGCTGCGGATGAACTGAGGCAGGAAAAAATCACCATCTATGCCATCGGTGTAAAATCTGCTATCACCAAGGAGCTTGTTGAGATCTCTGGCTCAGGAAATAGGATGTTTTTTGTGAATGACTTTGATTCTTTAAAGCATATTCAGCAAAAGGTCATACAGGACATCTGTTCCCCAGAGGGTAAGGAAGATAAGGGGGTCCCTAATCAACTCCCACCCATCCTCCACAACAGGGTGGACATTTATGTTGCTTGAATATGTCCCATTTCCAATCTGGCTTAAAGATGGGTAGTATAAGTTAGGTCACCTTGGATCACAGAGAGTTATGGTGACCCATGGGGAGTCAAGAACACATTTTATAGTTTTGTCCTGTTTTCACTCAGACTATAGTCACACAGTGGTTTATTGGCTTGAGAAAGGGATGGGCCGTGCTTTATAAATCATAGTGGATTTCCATTTTTGGAAGAGCTGGTCCATTTTCTACCTAAGCTGCCACATTGCTGGGTGGGTGGAGGAATTTGGTGGGTGGGGGTGGGTTGCACTAAATTAATTTAGACATTGAATGTTTCTTTTTCCTCTTACATTTTCCCAGCATGTAAGGGTATGAAAGCAGACATTCTTTTCTTGGTTGATGGCTCTGAGAGGGTCCACTACAGAGACTTTGACAAGATGAAGGAATTCATGAGGCAGATGGTAAATAAGTCAGATATCGGCCCGGAGAAAGTACAGATCGGCCTCTTGCAATTCAGTTCAATCACCCGAGAAGAGTTCCGACTCAACACCTATTTCTCCAAGGTGGACATTCTCACGGCCATCTCTGATATGGTACAAATGAAAGCCCGCACCCTGCTGGGGAGTGCCCTGTCCTTCACTTCCCCTTACTTTGATAGTCAAAGAGGAGGAAGACCTACCGTACCCCAGTACTTGATCTTAATCATTGATGGGGAAGCCAGGGATGCTGTGAAAATACCAGCCAAGGCCCTCAGAGATAGAGGGATCAAGATCTTTGCCATTGGAGCTCATAAGGCCAACCATTCCCAGCTACTGGAAGTCACAGGTGCCCAGGACAAGGTGTATTATGAGGATAATTTTGATTCCCTCCCTTTATTGGAGGGGATATTATTTAGGCTCTGCAATATGGAGAAGGGTGAGTGACAGCAAACCTCAGTTTGGCTTGTTTTTTGTTTTTTAAAATTCACAATGAAACCTGTAGAAGACACCTGTTGGGTTTAATGGGATTAAAAAAGTTTTCTGTAGTTCTATGTCGTGTATGTGTGTGTGTGTGAATATGTGTGTGTGTGAATGTGTGAGTGAGGTGGGTGGAAGACTTCACACTGAGCTCATTATGTACTGCATTATGTGTGTCTGCAAAGCCCACTTTGTAAGGTCACAGACTCATAAAGTCTCATGGCTGGGAGGCTCTTCAGGTCCTGTTTGTCTGATACCTAGACAGGGACATGTGTCCCAGCACCCTCCTTGGCAGACATTTGTTGAGTCTTTACTTAAAGCCCTCCAAGAAGCCTCTATCTCCTGTTGTTGCCCATTCCACCGTCAGATGGGCCTGTTAGCTCATTTCCCCCCTTTTATTGAACCCATCTGCCCCTTGCTTCTGCTTTTGCTCTTTGGTCCTGAGTAGAACAAGCCTTGCCCCATTTCTACCTGGCTGCCTCCTCCATGTATTTGAGGAGAGTGAGTCATCCTTACCTCCTTCTCCTAGAATCCCGTTCCCTTGAAGGCTCATTTTAGTTGTCACTTTCTGCATGAAGCTTTTCTTGATTTCCTCGGGTAATAGTGCTCTTTCCCTATTGACCATGAAATTGTTCTTTTGCTTATTCTATATATTGTATTTACTTATTTATGTATTGTATCCCTTCCATGGAATGTATGTTCCTTGAGGGCAGGGACTGTTATTTTAAATATCTCACTCCTTATTATAGTTTCTTGCAATAAGTCAATCAATGAGGCAACAAGTAGTTATTAAGCACCCACTATGTTCCAGTGCACATGAGAACATAGTAGGTGCTTAATAAATGTTTGTTGAATTGGTTCCACTGGCATATAGTAGGTGTCTAATAAATGCGTGTTGGATTCTCCAGACTTAACAGCCTTTGTTCCTTTCATTTTTTAAGCCAGGAGTGAGTTAGGGTTGGAACCAACATGTTTATGTTAAAATGTTCTCTATTGTCTTTATATATTAGACTTCATCAGGTACCTAAGTGCATAGGCAACACAACTGGGCAGAATTAACTCCAAAACTAGGATCTCCCACTCCCTTGTCTTCCCTCTGAAAATTTATAAGAGCTCAGGGCATGACCATGTCCCAGGTAGACACATACTCACTGAGTGAATGAATGTGCTAGCAATTTTCTTCTTTTGTTTCTCTCAGCCTGCAAAAAGACAGAAGTCGCAGATATTCTATTCTTGGTGCATGCATCTAGTAGCACCACCAATCAAGAGCTCATGGCCATTCACAGACTCATGGAAGCCATTGTCAATGACACACTGGTTGGAAAGGACAATGTGAGATTTGGTGCTGTTTCCTATAGTGATGATTCAGAAGTACTGTTTTCATTGGATACCTACATTACCAAAGCTCAGATCAGGGAAGCCATTTTACACTTGAAACCCAAGGTGGGAAAAGCCCATACAGCCACGGCTTTAATGTTTGCTAAGGGGATGTTTGCTGAGAGACATGGAGGTCGCCAATCTTTGGGTATCACCCAGATCTTGGTGCTCATTACCAACAAGCCAACCGAGCCTAAAGAAAAAGGGTACCTACAAGGCTCAGCAGAGGATCTGAAAGAAGCTGACATTAATATCTTTGCCATTGGAATAAAAAATGTCAAGAAGTCAGAACTTCACATGGTCACAAGGTATCAGGATAGATCATTCATGGTGCAGAGTTATGATGAACTTTACAATTTGCATGAAAAAGTGACTCATGCCATATGTAATGAATCAAAACCAAGTAAGTGAACCTTTTTCTTTTTTCGAAAAAAGTGATTTATTGGTGATTTTTAAAAAACACCTAAAATTGCCAAATTAACTATTACTACCCCTCTTTGAACCTACCCTTATAACAACAATAGCAGCAGCAGCAGCAACAACAACAAAACTAAGAAAATACATGGGTGAAGCATTTGATTTAAAAGCATATCCGACATTCTATCATTCTATCATATATACTTACTCTCTCCCAAGAAGAAGGATCTTTCATTAAGATTGGCCAATTTAAATTGCTCTGAGTTCAACTCCCTCTTAGTGCTGTTGTTGCTTATATCACTGGACACACTATGCTATGATTCTACTTTCTTTGTCCTGAATCAGTTCACGAGTCTTCTCATGTTTCTCTGAATTCTTCATCTTTCACATTTCTAACTATATAAAAGCCTTACATTGCATTCATATACCATTTTTTAGCCAATCTCCAGTTGATGGCACTCACTTTGTTTAGTATTTGGCCACCTGAAAAAAAATTAGTGAGCCTTTTTTCAAATACATAACTCTTCTCCAATAGCTTTTTTCTAGTTAGAGCTTATTTTTGTGGTTATTTGAGCTATCCAGCCTGACCAAACTAAAATATTTCCTGGGGGGGGGGGGGGTGGTTAGCGATACCTTGCCAACTTCTAATTTCTTTATTTAATAATAAACATTTTTTATTTAAAGTTTTGAGTTTCAAATTTTATCCCTTCTTCCCTCCCTCCCCTACCCCTTCCCTGAGGCATTAATCAATCAGATATAGGGTTATACATGTGCAATTATATAAAACCTTACCATATTAGTAATTTTGTATAAGAAAACTTAAATAAAAGAAAAAAATTGAAGTGAAAAATAGCATGCTTCAGTCTGTGTTCCATCAATATCAGTTCTTTCTTTGAA
Source organism: Dromiciops gliroides (assembly GCF_019393635.1). Lineage (NCBI taxonomy): Eukaryota > Metazoa > Chordata > Mammalia > Microbiotheria > Microbiotheriidae > Dromiciops > Dromiciops gliroides. Next base: position 38,390,711 of record NC_057865.1, read on the forward strand.
GGGGGATAGTATGTTTCATCATTAGTCCTTTGGGATTGCTGGATCATTGTACTGCTGTCATTCAGAATTCTTCATCAAACAATATTGCTATCTCTGTGCACAATGTTCTCTTGGTTCTGCTCTCTTCACTCTACATCAGTTCATATAAGTCTTTTCAGGCCTTTCTGTAATCATCCTTCTTGTCATTTCTTTTAGCACAATAATATTCCATCACCATCATATACCACTGCTTGTTTAGCTATTCCTCAATTCATGGGCATTGCTTTGATTTCCAATTCTTAGCCACCACAAAAAGAACTGCTAGAAATATTTTTGTAAAAATAGGTCTTTTTTTCTTTTGGGTGATGGCTTTGAGATATAAACCCAGCAGTGATATTGTCGGATCAAAGGGTATACACAGTTCTATAGCCCTTTGAGCATCGTTCCAAATTGCTCTCCCACAATGGTTGGATCTTTTCACAACTCCACCAACAGTGGATTAGAATCCCAGTTTTCCCATATCCCCTCCAACATGCAATATTTTCATTTTTTGTTATATTTGCCACTCCGATAGTTGTGAGGTGATACTTTGGAGTTGTTTTAATTTGCATTTCTCTGATCAATAGTGATATAGAGGATTTTTTTCATATGATTATAGATAGATTTGATTTCTTTGTCTGAAAACTGCCTGTTCATACCTTTTGACGAATTTATCAATTGGGGAATGACTTGTATTTTTATAGATTTGACTCAACCAACTTCTAATTTAGAAAGGATGCTACCATTCTTGTTGCTTTAGCTCCTTATCCTATTGGAAATCTTTTTGAATTCTCTCAGGCCACTCAGGTTTGCTTCAGGGCACTTACTGAACCCCATCTAGCCTTCTAGAGGTTAGGGGTAGGAGCAGGGCCATGGCTTGGAGAGCTAGGTCCCTGGGACAAGGATAACTAGGGAGCATTTATGTGTCAGAGGTCAAAGAACAGGTACAAGTGAGTAATCGATGAGATAGAGAAAGCATCCAAGGAGAAAGTGAGAGGCCAGTGCCACGTAGGGATTATTTCAGGGAATTAGCCTGCACATGCATAGCCCAAGCTCTTGTATCTTAGGGATACAGGATATGGGACCAGAAAGTTTTGTAGAAATGATCCTGTTTGGCTCCTTGTTTTACAAGTGTGGAAGCTAATGTCCAGAACTCATTCCATTGGTCTAGAAGTTCTCAAACTTCTTGGTGTCAGAATCTCTTTACACCCTTAAAAACTTATACTAGCCCCCCGCCCTGAGAACTTTTGTTTTTATTCATTACATCTATTATGCTCACCATATTAGAAATTAACTTCTTAGTATTATTCTGAAAATAATTGTGACCTCGCAGACCTCTTGAAAGTGTCTCATATTCCCCAGAGATCCTTGGACTACACTCTAAGGCCATGTCCACCCTTTGAGTTATCAATGAATTGCTATAAGCACATACCAGATACTGAAGCATCGCTCATTCAGAAGGGAAGCAAATCAGAGTGATATGTGTTGGGATGGTGTGGGAAAGAAGGACATAAACATAGGGAATGGTGGCTTTCAAAGAAACAGTTACTCTTGCTCCAGTCTTTCCCAGAACTTTCCCTTCTTTAATGCTGGAAGTTATGTTGCTCATGCCTCTTTTGCCAAGCTCCCCCCCAATCCCCCAAACAAAACTCAATCTCTGTCTTTTTCTCTCTCCTTCCCTCTCCCTCCCTCTCTCACTTTCCCTCTCCCCTAGCTAGCTGGGAGCTACACGATGGGAAAGCATGCAATAGTATAAACATCTGAATTAGGTTGTAGGGTTACAGGGCAATAGACACATAGATTCAGAGCTAGAAGGACCTGAGAGGGCTCCTCACCAATGTAACCTCTTCCTTTGCCATGTGGCAAAGAGCTGGAAACCAAATTGATTTGCCTAAGGTTGTCCTGTGGGCAGAGCTGAAATTTGAATGCAGGTTCCTTTGTCTCCAAATGCAATGCTCTTATGAAGACTCAGGATGCTAAAAACAATGTTACCTAAATTGCTATTGACGAGAATTTCGGTTCTGGGAAGGGTCTGGATGATTTAATTGATCCGAGGTGGTCAGAACTGAAAGAAGATAGCTACCTTTTGGGGAACATTCTTTCCCTACATACACAAGTCATAGTCTATGACTAGGCTTGGACACACCTTCCAGATGGATGCTGGTGTACAATGGGTTGTCTCGTTCTGAGACAGCTAGAGTGTAATGGATAAGAAAGGTGGTCTCAAATCCAGGAACACATGGGTTCAGGTCCTGCCTCCAATAGTTACTGACTGTATGACCCTGGGTAAGTGAATTAACCTCTCAGGACTTCCAGGCAATTCCCTCAGGTTGTAAATTGTAGAAAAGGCTAATGCCTCACACTGATAGATTGTGGGAGGGAGTTACCTCACCTGTGAGTTCTGTGGATCTGTGGTCTCATACAGTAGTCATACATCTGTGTATCACAGGTCTCATCCCTATCTATCACCTCATCAACTCAGTGCTGCATTTTTCACAGTGCACTAAAAGTTTTACCTGCCCACAGCCCAGTTTCTTTTATGTTAGCATAATTTCTTGTTTGTGGGTTTTTTTTCTTTTTGTTTTTGCAGGGCAATGAGGGTTAAATGACTTGCCCAGAGTCACACAGCTAGTAAGTGTCAAGTGTCTGAGTCCACCAGATTTGCACCCAGGTCCTCCTGAATCCAGGGCTGGTGCTTTATCCCCTGCGCCACCTAGCTGCCCCAGCATGATTTCTTTCTTTCTTTTTTTTTTTTTAGTGAGGCAGTTGGGGTTAAGTGACTTGCCCAGGGTCACACAGTTAGTAAGTGTTAAGTGTCTGAGGCCGGATTTGAACTCAGGCACTCCTGACTCCAGGGCCGGTTCTCTATCCACTTCGCCATCTAGCTGCCCCAGCATGATTTCTTAAAAGACAGAAACCTGTGTTTTTGCTCATTTGAATGGCTCAGTTGGCCAGGGTTGGGAATAAGAGTAAAGACCGGAAAAAGACTTGGACAAAGATTTCACTTTTCCAAACCCGTATTTAACTTTTAAAAAGATGATTTTTTTTGTTTTGCAGTTTGTAGCCATCAAGAATTAGACCTTGTATTTCTGATCGATGGATCCTTGAGCATCCATCCCCGAAACTTCACTGCCATGAAGACCTTTATGAAGCAAATTGTGAACAGTTTCACTATTGGCATGGATAGGGTCCGCATTGGAGTAGCTCAGTATAGCACTGATCCTAAGAAAGAATTCTACCTCAATGCTTTCTCCTCCAGTGCTGAAATCAACAAACACATCGACAAGATTACCCAGTTGAGAAGTAAAACCTACACTGGGAAAGGACTGAAGTTTGTAAAGAGTTTTTTTGAACCCGCCAATGGGAGCCGGAAGAACCACAATGTGTTACAGAGCCTGGTAGTCATCACTGATGGGATGTCCACTGATTCTGTAGCGGAAGCAGCAAGTGACTTGAGAAATGACAAAATCAACATTTTTGCCATTGGAATTGGCGTCATCAACCTCTTTGAGCTTCAAGTCATTGCTGGCAATGTGAAGAGGGTATTTGTCGTGGGTGACTTTGGACAACTGGGCATTATCGAGAGGAAGGTTGTCAGTGAGCTCTGTGCACCCAGTGATATTATTGATCCTGGTGAGTGAGAACAATATATGCTGCTCATAATTCACATTTCCATGGTGATTCCTGACAAAAGATGGAGATACTTTTCTCTTTTTAAAGTTTTATTTAATTTTGTTTGTTTTTTAAAAATTAAAAAAAAATTTAGGAGCTACTTTTCTAATGGAATAGTCATAACCTCCTGGAGATTGACTACATAAAGACAGGCAAGGGATCAGATGAGGGTTAGATGGGGAGGAGGTCTAAGAAATAGGGGTTCTGTTTTGTTTTTTGTTTTTTTGTGGGGCAGTGAGGGTTAAGTGACTTGCCCAGGGTCACACAGCTAGTAAGTGTCTGAGGCCAGGTCTTCTTGAATTCAGGGTTGTTGCTTTATTCACTCCACCACGTAGCTGCCCCCGAAATAGGGGTTCTATTTCTATATCTACCTCTGTGGTCTTGTCAATGGAGGGATGTCTTGGAATCAGGAAGACCCAGATAAATTCAGGTCTTTCCTCTGTCAGGTTCTAACTGTGTGATAACAGGTAACCTTTCAGTGATCCAGGGCTATCCTCTGAGGCTACAAGTTCTAGATGAGCTGCCAATAGGTTCTGATGGAGGGATTTTCTATATAATGCATTCTCCACACCAATGAAATCACTGGTTGGTGCCAGTAAAAAAATGCCAACTTTATGCAGAAACCTGATTTAACAGAGGTACATTAATGAAACTATGGGTGCATTTCTGCTTTCTTTCTCCTCTGTCAGTTCAAATAATTCTTCCTTTGATCAGCAGCATTTAGGCAGTACTTCTAGGCTCATTGGCACCTAGATAGAGCAGGAAAGGACTTGAGAGGCTACCTAAGCCAATATACTCATTTTATAGATGAGGAAAACAGAGGTCCAGAGAGGTGACTAAGGCTAAGAAGCTATTTTCAGAGGGGCAGCTAGGTGGCACAGTGGATAAAGCACCGGCCCTGGATTCAGGAGTACCTGAGTTCAAATCTGGCTGTGTGACCCTGGGCAAGTCACTTGGCCCCAATTGCCCCACCAAAAAACCCAAAACAAAACCAAACCAAAAAAGAAGCTATTTTCAAAAGTACAATTAATTAATTAAGGTATTAATGTGCTATATTCTTAAGGCAAAATCAAAAGATAGTCATGATTTAGTTAACAAAAAATAAAAGAAGCCCAACCACAAAGAATCACAGTTGGGTCATCAACATCCATCAAATTCACCAGTTTGTTTGACTACAAATATAAAGCTTAAAAATCCATTTTATGATTAAAAACTTGAGGGTTTTTTCCTCTTAGACTCAATATTTTGTCTAAATTTTAGTAACTAGGGGAGGTTTCACTGACCAACATAGAAGTTAGAGGATTTATCTAATTTTTAAAAAGCACATAAATCCTTATAACTACTGTGACTATCATATATCAATCCAGCCATTTACAAAGTATGTTTACATCAATCTAGACATTACTTGACTGGATTAATGTAAACATATTTTATATATTTATTTTGTAAGAAAATAAATCATGTCTATTAACACAGTAGGAAACCATCCCAGGACATTTATTAGCATAATACATGATCAATGCCTCAACGAAATTATTTTCAAAGAATCTTGGGGAAGCAGATATTCTCCAGAATCTAGTTTCTTGGTGCTGGTTGATGTCTGCTTTCTATAGGTCTAAGCTATCTCTCCAGCTTTGTCGTTTAGGGTCTCATTTTAGATTAAACTCAGCCATACCAGAACCCGGTGGAATGGATGGTAGCATCTTTTTTTTTTTTTTTTTTGGTGGGGCAATGGGGGTTAAGTGACTTGCCCAAGGTCACACAGCTAGTAAGTTTCAAGTGTCTGAGGCCGGATTTGAACTCAAGTACTCCTGAATCCAGGGCCAGTGCTTTATCCACTGCACCACCTAGCCGCCCCCCCCCCCAGCATCTTTTAAAGAGAAACCAAGGTCTAGAGTCACAGTTTTCCCTGGGCTGGTACTCTGTGTTGGTGGGACATTAATCAGAACTTTCAATGCATCCTTGAGAGACACAAATGCATGCTTTCTTTTCAAATGTAAAAGATAGCCCTACCAGGGATTTGAAAACAGCAGACTGACCACCTCATTGTTTGTGGAGGCCACACTGAGACCCTGGTTGGAATCTTGTTTCTGGTACTTACTCACTATGTTACCCTGAGCCAAGCACATCACCCCTCAGTTTCCTTATCTTTATGTATGTATGTATGTATATATTCATTAATTTATCTATCTATTTTTTGTGGGGCAATGAGGGTTAAGTGACTTGCCCAGGGTCACACAGCTAGTAAATGTCAAGTGTCTGAGGCTGCATTTGAAGTCAAGTCCAGGGCAGGTGCTTTATCCATGGTGCCACCTAGCTGCCCTAGTTTCCTTATCTTTAAAATGGGGACAATAGGGGCAGCTAGATGGCGCAGTGGATAGAGCACCGGCCCTGGAGTCAGGAGTACCTGAGTTCAAATCCAGCCTCAGACACTTAACACTTACTAGCTGTGTGACCCTGGGCAAGTCACTTAACCCCAATTGCCTCACTAAAAAAAAAAAAAAAACAAATGGGGACAATAATCCAAGTAGTGCCTACTTCACAGGCCTGTCACTAAGGGTCAAATGAGATAATCCACTTAAAATTCATGGCAAAACTTCAAGCTTGGTGTTGTCAGCTGTGATTAATTGGTAATCTCTCTGGAAAGTATTCAGTTACGTGATTTTCTGTGGTTCCTTCCAACTCTTCATGACACATGTATTATCAAATGCCATTTTGTTTCATTTACCCCAACTCAGATAACATGTAGCTAACAAAATGTCCAGGGGTGGCTAGTTTGGTACTCTTCATATCAGATGTTGTCTAACTCTTGAATTTTGCTTTTTATTGGGGTCAGAAACAAATTATTATTACTAAGTAATAATTATATACACCTTTTTTATTGTTGCTATGCCTATACTTTCAATCACCATAATTTAGTTATCACGCCTGTGATTTAGGGAATTCCCTATAAGTAAATTTCTTCTACCAGTGTAGATAAGCTCTCTTTGCAACATAGCAGCTTAGAGACTTGTCTAAGCCCCTAAAGATTGAAGAGACTTGTTTATTCTTCCCGGAGGAAAGAATAGACCCTCATAGACCCTCCCTTTGAAAAAAAGAAAGTGTGGGTGTGGACCACAGATTTCATTGCTATAGGGAATGCCTAATCAGGAAACCACCATCATGGATGATTTTATTCTTAGAAAGTCTTGTGGGGGCAAAGGGTATTTAAATGATTTGTCTAAGGTCACATGACCAGAATATTTTTGAGGGGGGTGGCAGGGGGAGGGGGAGATTGAATCCAGGTCTTCCTAACTCAAAAGCCAAGACTTCATATTTTTTACAAAACTTTTTACATAGATTATCGCATTTGATTCAGCACCCTATGAGGTAGGCAAAATGGGTTCAGCCACATTTTACATATAAGAAAACCCAGACTCAGAGCTAAAGCCACTTGTCCAAGGACCCACAGCTAGTTAGTGAATTAACAAGGACTTGACTAAGGTGTTCTGATTCCAGGCCTAGAATGTTAGATATTTGTGGCCAGAATTAAATTTATACCAGACTTTTAAAAAAGTTACATAATAAAACCAACCAAAAATGGATTTTTAAAAAAAGTGAGATGTGGGTATTTAAACACAACCATAAAGTAAGTTGTGTCAATAAGCATTTATTAAGTGCCTACTATGTGTGAGACACTAAGGATACAAAAAAGGGCAAAAGCAGTCCTTGCCCTCAGTGAGCTCCCAATCAAATAAAAGGAGACACAATTTGCAAACAGCTATATACAAACAAGACATACGCAGGATGAATTGGAAGAATACAAGTGTGCCATGGTCACAAGGTAACCATTGGCAGAGGGCATCTTAGAACCACCTCCTCCACGTAGAGAATAGAGAAGTTTTTAAAAAAATTATGTTATAAAAGGGAGGGAAAAGCACATATTCTCATTTCAGAGATATAAATGGTAATTAACTATCTCAGAAAGATGAATGACTAATGTATGGCTACTCTTGAATTCCTAATGTGTCTGTGACCCACATCATGGTTGCTGTTCTCATACAAACTCACGTTTTATGATCATCTCTATTTTTGTTATAAGCCTCTCCCATACTCCACCTATGTCCTCCAGAAATACATTTAATTGTCTCTGGTATCTGTGATCTTTCTTTTCTGTGTCAGAAGTGAATGAGAAGGGCTTTTAAAAGAAATATAATTAAAATGATAAATATTAAAATATAATACAAATCCAGGGCCTCTAGGATCCCGAGAACTGGAACACTTCTGAACCCCTAGCTTTCTTTGCATGACTTGTTTCAGCCTTCTGTTGGAGCCGGGCAGCTGGTGACAGGGCAATGAGTCAGTAAGGTTAATTCTAGGAAAGAAGGAAATGGTTTAGCTAAAGATACTTAGAGGCTCGTGTAAACACACAAGTCCACAAATCTCATTTCTACCAGGAAAAATCAACATTTCCAGAAATCTGATAGTCATTTTTGTCCTTTTATGAGTTTCCCCTTGGTCCATTTTGTTGTATGGTAGCCTTAGAGCCCAGAAGACAGAGGTTTAAGCCTTGTCTCTAACCCATATTGTGACCCTGGACAAGTCACTTAACTTCTGAATGCCCATGAAGTACAGAGAAGGGACTGATCTCCAATGGTAGAGGGAGTTTCCTACATCAATAAAGTCACAGGTGGAAGCCTATGCATTGTTTTTGGAGGGGGAGGTTGTAAGTAGAGGTAATCTGCCCCAGTCTGCCATTCAACAGGCAAGGAGGGCCCTGGGTCCTTTCTATTGAGTCTTGTGCATCCATTAGCTGGTGGTGAGTGATGTCTCTAGTGGTGGCTCTTCTGTCACTTGATCTTGGCTTCTGGGTTAACACCACTGTGCCCTCTATCTCTACTTCCCTGAAAGCTCCTTATATACAAGGTCAGTCACTTAACTTTTCAGGTCTGCCCAGTGTAGAGTAGACACTTACATGTTTGTTGGGTGAATGAAAGGACAGATAGAGTGGAACAGGCAGAGCATACAGTGACCAGTTAACAGTCAGTAGGCCAACAATCATATATTAAGCACCTACTATGTGCCAGACCTTTGGGATACAAAGAAATGCAAATGATCTCTGACAAGGTTTGTCAGAGTCCTCTGCAATTATGGTCCTGAGTCATGGCTGGTTCTAATGTGAGGTAAGCTTGGGAGCAGTTTCAGAAATTGCAAAATTGGGGCAGCTAGGTGGCACAGTGGATAGAGTGCCAGCCCTGGATTCAGGAGGACCTAAGTTCAATTACGGCCTCAGACACTTAACACTTACTAGCTGTGTGACCCTGGGCAAGTCACTTAACCCCAATTGCCCAGCAAAAAAAAAAAAAAAAAGAAAAGAAAAAAAGAAATTGCAAAATTGTTCCCGGCTTGGTTGATTTCAGTTTTTGTTTGTCCTCATCCTTGTGCAGAATGTAACATCGATATCTCGGTAGGACTTGACACTTCTAATTCAGTAAGGCTGGTGCAACAGAGCCTGCAGCAACTGCTGCCGAACCTGATGCAGAGACTGACCCTTCTGTCCAACATCAGCTGCGTGGCCAGCACTCCACTCAACACGAGGCTACGCTACCACATCCCTGCTCCGGATGGCCGGTCTCGGTTCGACTCGGGTTTTGAGAACTACAATGAAGGGATCATCCAGAAGTTCTTTGAACAACATGACTTGGCAAACAACTATATGAATGTGGCTTTTGTGCAGGCACTTGGGGAGAAGGCTCTCAACTTGGCCTCTGCTAAAGTGAAGGTAGGAGCTGCCATTTTGAACTTAATCTCAGACCACATGAGGATACCTGGAGTTTTATTCTCACAGTCCTCCATAAACATTTTTCTATGTAGAGGGTGAATTTCCCATATTTAATGCCTGTTTTTAGAGGTGGTAGAGTGTAGTGGACAGAAGGCTGGCCTATGAGTCAAGACTTGGCTTCAAGCCTGCCTCTGACACATCCTGACTTTGTGATGTTGGACAAGTTACTTAACCTGCCGAGGCTTTGCAACCACTAAGACTATAACTTGCAGAGCTGGACCTCTCTCTCTATTGAGGATGGGTGTGTCCTCATTGGGCATTCCTTACTATAACAATGAAATCACAATTCTGGCATAAAAATAAAAACGTCTATTTCCAATTTTCTCCATTGTTGGAAATTTCATGTCACGTTCTTGAATAAGAATTGATAAGAAGACTCATCTTTATCTGGATTCTCCCAGTGCACAGATTCCTGCTCAGTATAAGTTGGATGACTTTAGAAGGGCCATTGTTCTTTATGGAGGGCTCCTATGTTCTGGGTTAGTGCTTATGTATTTACCAAGTGCAAATACTGCAGTGGGTCTATGATCTCATCAATATGGGTGTTCCCTCCAGTGATGTAGATTGTGACCCATCTATGTCTATTCATTCACAGCTCTTGTCTAGGATCTCCCATAGCAGTGAAAATTCGAGGGCTAGTATAATGTACTCTTTTTTCTCTTTTATACTTTTTTTTTTTGCAGGGCAGTGAGGGTTAAGTGACTTGCCCAGGGTCCCAGAGCTAGTAAGTGTCAAGTGTCTGAGGTCAGATTTGAACTCAGGTCCTCCTAAATCCAGGGCCAGTGCTTTATCCATTGTGCCACTTAGCTGCCCCCTATTCTTTTTTTTTTTTTTTTAGTGAGGCAATTGGGGGTAAGTGACTTGCCCAGGGTCACACAGCTAGTAAGTGTTAAGTGTCTGAGGCCGGATTTGAACTCAGGTACTCCTGACTCCAGGGCCAGTGCTCTATCCACTGTGCCACCTAGCTGCCCCCTATTCTTTTTTAAAAATAATTTTTTCCCATTATCAAGCATTTATCTTTTTATCCCTCCCATTTCCCCCACTCAGTAAAATCAGAAAGAAAAAGAAAGAAGGAAAGAAAAAAAACACAGAACCCTTGTTTGACATAATTGTAGGAATTAAGCAAAACAAATTCCACATTAGCTCTGTCCACAAATACATTTCTCATTCCACATCTTAGGTCATCATTTCTTTGTAAAGAGGTGCGCACTGTTCTTTCAGTCCTCTGCAATCACGGTTGATCATTTCATTGATCAGAGTTCTTAAATCTTTCAGAATTGTTTGTTGGTACAGCTCTGAGGTTATGGTATGAATAGTTCTGTTTCTGCTCACTTCACTCTTGATCAGCTCATACAAGTCTCTCGGAAACAGTTTCTTCATTTCTTATAACACAGCAGTATTCCATTAAATTAGTATACTATAGTTTGTTTAGCCATTCCCCAAGTGAAGGCATATAACACTCCAAACCAATGGGCCTGAGACAAAACATGGTGGAAGTGGGGGTGCTATCATTCTAGCATCACACTTTTGACAGATGTGTCCACTCAGCACTTTTTTAAAAATAACAGGTTCTCTTAGTGTTTACGGATGGACCGGATGATGATTTGGAAAGACTAAAAGAAGCCTCAGAGTTCCTTCGTCTCAAAGGTATGGTGAGATGACTACAAGGGTGCAGTGTTAACATTACAGTGTCATTGTGCAGTATTCTGTAATGAATAGAGAGCTGGTCTTGGGGTCCAAGAAGAGCAGGATTAAAATACAACTTTTGATGTTTACTAGCTGTGTGACAATAGGAAGGTCATTCAACCTTTTTGAGTCTCAGTTGCCTTATTTGGAAAATGGGACCAATAAGACCTGTACCTTTCCAGGTTGTTGTGGGGCTCCAATGAGACATTGTCAAAAGCTCTTCAAGCTTGGTAACACGATATATAATTCTCCCTCTTATTGTAGGTATTACCTGCTTTTTGATTTCCAGACCGCCCCATCCTGTCTCCTTTGGCCTTAAAGCTTCCCATACAAACAGTCCTTTGTGACTGTGTTTGCGGCTAGTGCACAGACAAGTTGACAAATGAGCATGTGTGGGGTGATGGATGGTCAGACTTCCATGAACCTATGCACACTGGGCCTACAAGAAATCATGCTGAGAGCAAAACCAGATCAGAACCAACTAAAACAGAGGCATTTTGGATTAATACATGGCATCAGAGTGACTCACTTGGACGTGAGGTTGGGAAGACCGAGCTCTGAGTACCACCTCAGATACTTGATAGCTGTGTGACTCTGGGCAAATCACTTAGCCTCTCTGTATCTCAGTTTCTTCATCTGCCAAATGGGGATAATAACAGCACCTACCTTCCAGGGTCATTGTGAAACTCAAATGGGATGCCATATATAGAGTGCTCTGCCAACTCAAAGTTCCATGTAAGCTGCCCATGAGTATCGTTACATTGGATAATGTTATTGACTGACATTTCTACAGTTTGCAAAGCCTTTTATGTCCACCATCTCGTCTCACTGTCATAACAACCACATGAGATAGGTTCTTCAGGGTATTATTATCCTCATTTTATAGGTGAGGAAACTGAGGCTTAGAAGACCACAGAGGTAGAGGTAGAAGGGACCTTAGAGACCCATTAGCTCCACCTTCTTATTTTACAGATGAAGAGACTCCAGCCCAGGGAGGTTAAATCATTTGCCCCGCATCAAACAAGTATTAAGTGGCAGGGGTCCAGATTCAAACTCAGGTCCTGTGACTCTCATCTCAGTTCAGCCATCTTTTCACTGTACAGCCCTGTCTAAGGTCACTGCTACTGATGATCAGAGACAGGATTTGAACCCAGTTCTTTCCTGAGTTTACTTCATCTACTTAGAGCCTGTGTATTTCTGGGAACTTCATTTGCCTTCTCTAGGCTTCTTGTGAAATGATGAAGTAGAACCCCAGGCCATCTAAAGTTCCTTTCAGATCCAAGTGTCCAGTTCTCTAGTCCACTAATGCTAAGAACTCCCAAAGAGCTGGGAGGTATAGGACAGGCAGATCGGCATTTTGGGGGTCCAGAAGATTTCTTGTATCTACAGGTCTGGGACAAAGACAAAATATTCAAAAGCCTCCAATGTAAATATGTTTGTTTGATCCTTTTCCTCTGAAGGTCTCCATGCGCTTGTATTAGTCGGCTTGCAAAGTGGGCAGAAGTTAGACGAACTCCAGGAAATTGAATTTGGCCGAGGGATTGGTTATAAAGAACCTCTGAGTATCACAAAGAGAGCTCTTCCAAGCCTTTTGTTGAGGCAACTTGTGAGTTGTTTTAGACATTCACATTAATTTTTTTAAAAATCTAATCTTCAAGTTTTTTTTTCTTTTAAAACTTGATACCAAACGACAAAATTAAAATTTCTTTTTGTGTGTGTGTGGATTCTGTTTTCTAGGACACAGTTGTAGAAAGAGAATGCTGTAAGGTCAATTGCAAAATTTGGGGGGAGTCTGGTAACTCAGGGGAACAAGGAAGTCGTGGGAGGAAGGTGAGAGGCTTTATAAATGTTTTCTATCTATAAGAAACATTTCTATTCTGACTTTGGTCCTATTTTTGAAGTAGAGTATAGGACCAGGCCATAAGTCTAAACTTATGGGGGGTATTGAGGTGACAGCATAAATTCTGCTTCAGTTACAGCTCTTGGTGGCAGGAGGCTGTGTGGTCCAATGGAAGGCAATGGGTTCATCAGAATTGGCTTTAAAACTGGCCATCTGGTTCCCATAGTGAATGGGACCTAATTATTATGGCTGATGCTTAATTCTGGATCAGTATCAGAATCTAAGATGAACCCTTTGGTTCTGTATCATCTTTTTATTCTTACTCATTGGGGAAGACTTTTCCCTAGGGTTCTTTTAGACTTCCACAGCTCCTTCAGTTAATCTTTGTGTATTCTCAACAAATCTTAACAATAGAATGACTTTTTCAGAATTGAACATTTAAAAAAATGTTTTATTGATATTTTTAGCTTTTTGCTCTATGGTTACTTTCCAGCTTTCCTGAGCCCTCAGATAGAATTCTCTTTTATAACAAAGGAAAACAGTTAAACAAAGGTAACTGACAGGGACTACATATGATGGTGCTTGCAGCATATTACACCCATAGTCTGATGTCTTTATATCATTAGGAAGTATAGACTTCATTATTTCCCATCTGCCATCAAGATTGGTCATGTGTAATTATTTTTTTGAAAAATAACTCTGCTTTAGAACTAGATTTTCTCATTTAGTTATCTATAACCAACATCTCAAGGGTAGAGAATCAAGCCTGGGAATCACTAAAGATGTTTTCTTGCCAGGCCACAGACATTTAAACAAAGACAAAGAAAGGCATGTTCAGGAAGTTCAATGAACTTATCCATATCTGACATCAGGAACAGAAAATTGCTCACTGGTCATTTTTAACTTGATTTAAATTTTTTTCAAAATGTTTTTTTGTTGATATCTTTGGTTTTTAGATCACCTTCATTTTCATTCCCCCCAAAAGACTTTTTCCACTCAAACCTACCCATCTTCTTACCTATCACCAGAGCCGTCCCTTGCAACAGTTATTTTTAAAAAGAGAGAAAAGAGCTATTCAGCAGAATAACCCAACATATCCATTAAGTTTCACAATATGTGAGGTACCTCATGCCCATAATCCTTCATTTCTGCAAAAAGGGAGAGATGTATAGTTTCTCATTTTCTCCTTCAGGGCCAAGATTGGTCATTATCATTACATAGTGTTCAGTTTCCTTTTTTTGTTCTTTCCATTTACATGTTTATAACATAAATGTTGGCTCACTGGTCATTTTGAAGGTTTTTTTCCCTCTGACTACAAGTTAGCATTCAAAACTGTTTCTTTCAGTGGTAATACTATGTATGAAAGGAATGAAGCCATATAGCAAGTGGGGCAAAGGATCAAACAGAACTGAACATCTGAGACATATAGAAAAAATACCCTTCCATTTCCTGGGATGAGAAAGAGTTAGTTTAAGGATGCTTCATTATGATTAGGGTTATTAAAATGGGCATCTATCTTCAGGTTAGGATTTTTTCTCTAAACCTTTACTCTAACAAAGTGAAGGATAGTTTTTTACAATGACAAAATTATTATACAAGTTGAGGAAGGATAAGAATAGATTTAAATTTGTTTCTATAGAGGAAAGAAGCATTCAAGGGTCTATGATCAACTCTAATCTAGGAAAGTGTATTTATTATGTCATTCAGGGAACCAGCAATAGCTTCATCAATTTGAATGAACAACAGAGGGGAGGAACAATGATAAATGAATTTTACTTTAAGAATTAAATTGTATTTTGTTTTTAGGGAGAGACAGGTCTTAATGGGATGCCTGGCTATCCTGGTGATGAAGGTGGACCTGTAAGTAATAAATCTTAATTTGATTTTGAAGAACAATGTTGAAAATGGTCCAACAGCTACTTACCTCACTGAACCAATGTCATTCCAATGTTCTTAACTACACTTTTCAAATGAGTTTTATTGTGTTGATAAAAAGTGTAAATTATCAAAAAAATTTTAAAAGTGCAAATTATCATAAGTTTCCATATCAGGTAGACTGATGCAAAGAGAGATCTATGTACAATAAGACTGGGTTATTATGGCATGATCTTTTATAGTGAGTCCATGGTAAGTAATGTGTCAAGTTGTGGTGCAGGTAGCTGGAAGATGATAATGTTGAGGTGGAGTCTCTATAAATTAGATAATGAGGGCTTAAAAACCTTTAAGAGAACAAAAACAGAATACTCCCAGAATCACATATACTGTCACAGTAGTAAGGGACCTCAGAGTCTCTGTAGCCCAATCAGTACCTGAACAGAATGGGAGAATGGAATTAGATGATAATTTTCTCTACAAAATACCTCCAAAGCAGTCACCTATCTATCACTTAAAAACCATTAATGAGGGAAACCCATTCCCTCCCTGAGGCAGCCCATGCCATTTTTGGATGTTGTTAATCGTTGGGCCATTTTTGCTTACATTGAGCTGTTCTGTTTCCTTTTTTTTTTTTTTGCGGGCAATGAGGGTTAAGCGACTTGCCCAAGGTCACACAGCTAGTAAGTGTCAAGTGTCTGAGGCCAGATTTGAACTCGGGTCCTCCTGAATCCAGGGCTGGTGCTTTATCTACTACAACACCTAGCTGCCTTAATCTGTTTCCTTTTAGAACAAGTCTAACTATAGCCCTTCAGATTCTTGAAGGCAGTTATCATGCTGCTCCTGAGTATTCTCTACTTTGGGCTAAATATTCTGTTCCTTCAATAGATCCTTATGGCCCTCCTGTGGATATTCTCCTGCTTATGAATGAATTTTCCTTCTAATGTGGTACCCAGAGCTCATTCTAATACTCCAGATATGGTCTGGCTGAGGCAGAGTATCATGGGACTATCACTTTCCTATTTCCACGTTTTTTAAATGAAGCTTAAGATTTCATAGTCTCTTTTTTTTTGGCTGAACATCATAGTGCAATTGAGTTTGCAGTTTACTTTGTTTTGGTCTCAAAGGATTTCACTGGTATGGTGAAGAATCCTCAAATATTTTTGATGAACTGCTTTTTACCTTATGCCTCATATAATCCAAAGTGAAAGTGTTCCCTTCTAGCTTTGTGCAATACATAAAATTGATGATGATGTCATTTGTATTTTAATCCAGATCTTTAACAAAAATACTAACCAGCACAAAACCAAGAATGGATTCCTGGGAAGCACTAAGATTGGCTTCCAAATTGGCACTGAACTATTAATGACTATTCTTTGGTCTCACCATTCAAGTAATTCTAATGCACCTAACTACAAGGTCAACTGGCCCACATCTCTGTATCTTGTCCATGTAAACAGCATGAGTGGACTTTATCAAATGCTTTGCTAAAATGGAGGTAAACTTTGTCCACAGCATTTCCCTAACTTAGTCTCAGTCAAATCCCTCCCAAAACAAAGCAGATGGGCTTACTCTGTCATGGTCTATTCCTGATGAAGTCATGTTGGTTTTTAAAAGATCATCACTGCTTCATTTTTTATATTCATGAATAATTCACTCAGTATATCCCATAATTTTACCACAAATTGGTCAATATGTAGATCCCATTTCTTTTCTTTCTCTCTCTCCTTCCTTCTTTCCTTCCTTCCTTCTCTCTTTTTCTTTCTTTGTTCTCTCTTTCTTTCTTGTTTTCTCTTTTTGTATCTTTTCCTTCCTTCCTCTCTCCCTCCTTCCTTCCATGATGACTAGTTCCCTAGTAATGAACCAAGCTGTCCCATAGGACGTCTGGTGGGATAATTAAGAATGCTGAAGCAAATGGGACTAACCTCTTCACATCTTATCATCTTATTTGTCAAATTAATGAATGAATCAGTTATAGCTCAGCTGTAGAGACAGGATGATATAGTTGGAAAAAAGAACTTGATTTCAAACCAAGAGCCCTGGGTTCTTGTCCTGCATCCCTGGGCCTCAGTTTCCTCACCTGTAAAATAAGATGACTGGATTAGAGGATTTCTATGCTCATTTCCAGCTCTAATATTCCTGATTTTCTTGCCTGCTGTCAATCAACTTGCTTTTATTAGGCACCAACTATGTGCCAACCACTATGCTAAGCACTGGGGATACAAAGAAAGAGAAAAAAACCCAAACAAATATCCAAACAAGAACAAATCAGCCCCTGCCCTTGAGGAGTGAACTCACAGTTTAATGGGGAGAGACATGCACATAACTAGGGACAATAAGCTGTAGACAGGGTGAGTACTGGGTAAGCTTAGAGAGAAAGCACAAGCATTAAGGGTGACCAGGAAAGACAGCCTGTAGAAGGTAGGACTTTAGCTGAGATGTGAAGGTGGGGATGAAGTGCCTTTCCAGGCACTGGGGGCCAGAGAGTGTTTGGAGTTTGGAGCTGGAGTGTGGTGGGAGAGGAATAATTGGTTTTCCTCAGCTGTGCAGACACAGCCTGAAGTATTTTTATTCCACAGGGGGAAAGAGGCCTTATTGGCCTGCCTGGAAGTCGTGGTGATGGAGGATGTCCAGGTGTAAGAGGGCTTAAGGTGAGCATTCCCCAAGGGAAGGAGTGTGAGTCATTGTCCTTCTCTTGTTTTGCCGTCATTTCCGCAGTTCTGTGTGACTCTTAACCCCTGAAGTGGTTCAGGACATGACTCTTTGGGGCTAGCTCTTAGTCAGCTAAAATCCTCTCTTTGAATCTCTTTTGGAGTGTCTACACTGTGAGGCCGGGCAATCAATGTCATTATAGGGGGCAGGTCAATGTCATAGATATTACCTGTAGATTTTTCTGGCTTCTCCCCACCTCTTCCCCTCCCCCACTACTACCCTAACACAGCCTTAGGTAATAACTCCTTCTTTTCTGGAGGAGTCCAGTTGTTTATCATCTACTTATGACTTCTTCCTGCCTTAACTTGCTGTGTATTGAAAAGAAACCTCTCTTCAATGGTCAAATATCCCTAGCATGTCAATTTCTCTGGGGGAGAAGTTTCAACTTTTGATATTACATTTGTCTTTCCTCATTATAAAGAACACAAATGTTTAATGAGCCTAGCATGGTTTATTTTTACATCTCATTTTAACAGATTTTTTTTCTCTCTAAAATTCAGGGATCACGAGGGTTTTATAGGAGAAAAGGTAGGTACTTTATTCTCTTTCTAAAATGGAAATTAATTTTTGTTTAGTAATACAATAGGAAATCTTGTCTCTTTTGCTTTGCTTCAATAGTGAAAGGTTACAAAATTAATGGAAAAGCAAAAGAAAATGTTATTGATGTTGCAGGTTCAGCATTCAGGGCTAATAAATGAGTATTTGGTGAATCGTGTACACATTGTCGAAGACAATGGTGTATGATAGAATTCTGAATGTTTCCAACTTTGATTAAATCATCCCCATGATGGTCTTGTCAAGTGTGGGCTTGAACTCAAGGTTTCTTGAGAGCCTGATCGGTAGGATGGTGAGATGGGGGTTGGCTTTGAGAGAACTGGTAGAGTTAGTTGTTGGATCCAGGGTAGTGGGGTATGTGTTGGCAAATCTGAGAATAGCCATGCTTACCTGCTAATCCAGAAACAGAAGGGGCTGATGTCATCGTGTGTGACATGTGATCATATCCATAATCCTGGTGGGGGCTAGATAAAGTTGGACAGGAAGCCTGAACTTACCACAGGTATGTAAGAGCTGATTGATGAACTCATTCTGTGTGATAAGTAGATTAACTATCGTCCTAAAAATCTCTACTTTAGATGAGTGACAAATATATTGGGTAACTATGGCTTTCTAACACAGTGGGCACTCGAATATTTGTGGCGACGACGATGGTGATGTTGATGAAGATGATGGTAGAAGAGACATTTATCAGAAAAGCTAAATTGTCAGTAAGAGTCCAGCCAAGGGCCAGCTAGGTGGCGCAGTGGATAGAGCACCAGCCCTGGAGTCAGGAGGACCTGAGTTCAAATTCAGCCTCAAACACTAAAGACTTACTAGCTGTGTGACCCTGGGCAAGTCACTTAACCCCAATTGTCTCACTAAAAAACAAAAAAACAAAACAAAACAAAAAAAACCAAGAGTCCAGCCAAAAGGATCTAAATCTTAGCATAGGTGATAGGAAGCCGACCTGCAATTTCATTGGTATAGGAAACCCCAGGTGAGGGGAATTCCATCTACCATTGCAGGTCAGCACCTTCTCTGCGATTCATAGTCTTAGAAGTTTGCCCAGAACATTGAAACCTTAGTGACTTGTTCAAAATCACAGTCACTAAGTATCAGGGTGAGGAATTAAACCTACGTCTTCCCATCTCCAAGGCCAGCTTCCTATCTACTAGGCCATTTTGTCTCAGTCATCTGCCTAACAGCATGTACCACATTGACAGTAGTGAATGCCAAGAGTTTCTCTGAAGACTTTACAAAACAAAAGTTAATGGCTTCCTTATGGAGTGAGACAATATCACACCTTACGGGAAGAGCACAGAGAGAGAGAGAGAGAATGTTCCCAAGGCATTGGCTAAGCCAGGAGAAGGGAGAAAGTGGTGGATTCTACTGAATTCTTATCCTAAACCAGTGCTTCAGCCATATTCCGTTTACAATGCCTGAAGCCCCTACCTCATAGGGTGGTTGTGAGGAAGTGTGCAAGCCTTTAAGGGGTAATTGGGACTTGTTATCACTGTTGCTATGATTACCGTTATCTCATTATTCTCATCTTTTTTTGATGGGATCCTAAGAAAGGATCCAAGGACAAGTTACTATTCTTCTTTCATTCATGTACATTTAATGTTATGCAGACTGTTGGGCAAATATGGAAATGGTGTTTGAATGGGAAAATGTAATTAAATGAGAGTCTTGAGATGTAAACTCATTTCCTATAGACTCACTGAACTTTTCATTGGGACATATCAGTGGTAGACAAGAGGACAGGAATGACATATGTCTTAACATTTACCCACATTTTAAAAATGTCCACTAGATATCTATGTTTTAAAAACTTTTCTTTCTATGTAGTTTAGAGATTGTATCTTCGATAATTCAACATCTTTTGAAAGTATTATCTTTAAATTTGTATGAACAAATTTTATGTCCAGTGTTATACAGGCATCATCATGGTCACCATCGTTTCATTCTTCTCATATTACTATTACTATTGCTACTACTTCTACAAGGTTGGAAATCCCCTTAGAGTTCCAGAGGCAAGACCATTGAAGAATTGATGTGACCAAGAATTAATTTGAAACTTATTCTACTGGTAAAGAGAGACCACTATAATGGCTGTTAAATAAGAGTGAATGTTCTCCTGATGAGGGACCAGTTGCAATTACTGTGTCTTTGTGTGTTCTGAAAAATGGGCACTTTCACCCATATAGACCACTAGTGATTACACTGACCTGCTAGCCAGGAAGCAGGGACCGCTTGGAGGAGATCTGGGCTGCTGGCTGAGTATCGCTGGCCTACTGCAGACTCTTCTTCAGTTCATTTCCCTGACTCAAGTCTTGCATTCCACTCTCTCTGTGTGCTTTGGCCAACTTGTCTGTCCCCAAGGCACCACGCACCACTTCCTGAGGATTTTTCCTTTTATTAAAAAAAAAAACCTAAAGAGGGCGAAGAAGGTGCACTCCTCTGCACACATCAAAGCTCTCTCCCTGTGATTGTTTATCCTCCAAGTCTTATTCAGCTGATTTCCTGAGCATGTGTTAGGAAGATTAGCACATAGGGATGGGAAGAAAAAGTAACAAAAAGAAATCATTTGGCAAAGGAAGAGAGCCCTTGGTATTCAAGCAGTCAGTTAAGTTCTAGTTGTTATTTTGTGAAATTTATTGTTATGACAACCACCTAAGAACGAGCTGTTACTTTTCAATCAAATTTTAAAACATCCCCTAAAATTGCCCAAATATTGGCTACTTCTTGTTATTATTTTGCTCTTTTCCTAACTTTGACAATATTCACTCTTTTTTTTTTTTGGTGGAGACAATATTCATTCTTAAAAGCATTGGTTTGCATAAGATGGAGAAAGTAACCTCTACCAAATCTTAAAAAGTCCAGAAGGTCCATGTCCATTACCAGAACCCCACCCACCCTGCCAAGTGGTCTTCTTTGAACATGCTTGATTTTGTCTTGGTACAGTTGTGCTGACATCCTGACTGGTTTCTCCTCACCACAGGGCAGCATGGGTGACAGCGGAATGGATGGGTTTACAGGAGAACAGGTATAAGAATGTTTCCAATTATTGAAGGAATGGAAAAGACTCACTGGTAGAACTCACAGAATAAAGCTAGTTCCATGCCTTTATTTTGCTTTTCCTATCTCCCATCTTCTCCTCCCCCCAAATCTAGGGTGAACGTGGCAGTTCTGGAATGCCTGGAGAAAAAGGAAATGCTGGAATTCAGGTAAAGGATGATATAATGTTGCTTTAAGATGGTGAACTTGTCTTGAGAAAAAATGTACTCTGCCTTTGTTAAATGTGACCAGTTGCATTTGGTGGGTATGAAATGAACAGAATAACCTTAGATCCTGGGGCAGGGCTGAGTTAAAGATCTTAATGATATTGATTGGAAGCTAGAGTTCTGATCCCAGCTTTGAAGATGATGGCTTCAGGAAAATCACCTAATCCTCCTGTGCCTCTCTGATCATCATCATATCATTTCCCTACTCTGCAGTCTTGGGTGACTTCCCATACAATAACAGCCCAACCTCTGACACATACTAGATGTGTGGCCATAGGGATAGATTCAAGGTGGAAGACCAGTTAGGAGAGCTGAACCTAACTGTTAAGAAATGAAGGCCATCTACCCTGTATTATCCTCTAAATATTCACTTGTATGTTTTCTTCCCCATTAGGATGTAACTGCTTTAAGAGGAGAGAGGTAGATGACCTTTCTTTGTATTCCCAGAACTTAGTATCTCACCTAGCACATAGCTACTTGATTGAAGGAACTAGGTTTAAAGGAGTGAATGGTGGCAAAAGATTTTGCATAGGTAGACTATCCATGATGGCTGTTGTCAAATACACAAAAAGTTGTCATATGGAAGAAGAATTATCCTTTTCCACTTGTTTCCAAAGGCAATATAAGTAATTTGTGGGAGCTGCAGGAAGCAGAAAATTTGTCTTTTCCCAATAGTTACAGGTGTCCAAAAGTGGAAATGGCAGATAGAAAGCTTCATACCTTGATAGTTCTTAGAGGCCAGATGATCTCTTGTTTGGGATATTGTAATGAGGATTCCAGTTCAGGCATGGGAGGGCAGTAGTTCCTTTTAAATCCTGAGATTCTTTGATTCTGCAGAACTTAGTGAATAATTTGGGGAAAGAGCCAAAGATGGCTCTGAGATACAAAGTTGGACAGCTGGGAAGATGAGGATGCCATCATCAGAAATGGAAAAGTGAAGCAGAGGTACATATTTTAGAGGGAAGAGCTCAGTTTCCAAACCCTAACATTTCTATGTTGTTAACATCTCCTATAGCTGGACTTCCTTTTCACTTTTCTTACAACTTCTCTATCAGTTCACCATCTCTTGTCACATAAAGAATTGTAACAGCTGCCTAATTGTCCATTTCTCTGTCCAAGCCATCTATCATACCACTTCCCAAGTAATCATACCAATATGCCAGTATGATCATATGTTTGTGCTCCCAAACATATCCTTAGGCTAATAAAACAGAGACAGGAACTAGCACCATATTAGAAATGTAGCTGAACCTCTCTCTTAAAAGCTTTCTCATCACAGACAGAATCCTTACTCTAACACTGACCCCTTGTTTCATGGGCATGGTATCAAGTACTCTCATAAGATATTAGACTATTAGACACTGAGGAAGGAAAACACACACACACACACACACACACACACACACCCCTTTAACTGATTCCCAGAGGGTTATCACAAGGGGAAGAGACACAAAACCATCCTGGAAACTCATCTGAGTCTTATTTTTATTCTTTTTGCAAACCAAATTTTAAAGCACAAAGATTGACCAGTCTATAATTTTACTGGCTCTGATAACATTTCTTTCCTCTTCAAATATCTGGTACTGCTGCCTCCAAATGCCACCACAAAGACAGCATGATATAATGCAGTAGTAGCACACTGTTTGGTACTGTCCACAGGACCAAGTGCTGAAAAAGTCTGTTAGTCCTAGCTTCATGACAGTGATGACCCTGGTGCTGGTGACTTTTTTTTCTTTACCAACATGCTAACATTCTTTTCCTTCCTCTACCTTTCCTGGGAAGGGTGTGTTATTTGGCTTCCTGACCCATCCCTAGTAAGAACTAGTTTGCCAGGAAAGGTGTGGTTCTTCCTCTATCTGTTGGCCTGTGTGGAAGGGTGAGCCCACTTGGCTGCTAAGATCTGTCTTTTGTTCATTAGCAACCTTCTCTAGCATATTTCACACAGAAATAACCATGTACTGCATATATCAGTCCTTCTATATTCAAAACTCAAAATCATCATGTAATAACTATGTGTCTTCCTATTCTCTCTTGAAGGACTGGTAGTGCTAACGGCCACCACGAATGCCTGGAGGGGAGGTTTCTCATTCATGTATTTTGATTTTTTTTGCTACTACCCATCTGGATCAGAGACTTGAAATCAAGCAAGCTATTGTATTTTTCTTTTCACCCTCTTCTCCCTGAATTACTTAGACTCTAGACTCTATTCATTGTAATAAAATCCTTTTTTGGGGAGGGGCAGGGCAATGAGGGTTAAATGACTTGCCCAGGGTCACACAGCTATTAATAGTGTCAAGTGTCTGAGGCTGGATTTGAACTGAGATCCTCTTGAATCCAGGGCTATACGCCATTGTGGACACCCAGCTTCCCTCATTTGTAGTAAAGTCTTAAGTAGGATTGAAGTTCTCTGGGCCAGTGCCAGGGAGAGTATATTGACCCAAATTTTGTACTAAAAGCAGCAGATGTGCTCTCAGAGTCATGTAGAGGCCACTGGATCACTGCCAAATTTATCTGGCTTGAGCGATCCTTCTGACATATCACTGGAATATTTTTCCTGCCAAATTAGTCTTCTTTCAAAGATTTCCCTTATGCTATAACCATGTGTCCAAAATGCTATTAATATGGAACAACACATACCTCTTCACCAATATACTTTGGGTGATATAGTTTCTGAGACCCTAGAAGCAATAAGACATTGTGCCCATCTTATTACCTCTGGTTCCAAGGAAAACTATTCTCTCATGAGAAAAGACTTTGGTCATTCCTCTAGGACTTACTTCCCTGTCACTATGGGTCTCATGCCTTCTACGTGCTTTTTTTTTCATAGCTAGACATTTTATTTGTCTTTGTCATAAGGGAAATAACTTATTATAAAATCAAGAAGCAAAAACAGAACAATTTGAAAACAAATAATAAATGGGGATGATGATACTTATATATTCCACTGGCTACAGAGCTGGACTGGGAGTCAGAAAGACTTGGGTTCAGATTCTGACTCAGACCTAGCTGTGTGACATTAGGTTAATCCTTTAACCTCTGTTTGCCTCAGTTTCTTTATCTGTAAATTGGGAACAATAAAGCTCGCAGGGCTGTGAGAGATAAAGCCTTCACGTGCTTTTTAATTGTATCACCAGGCAGGGTGACCGGTCCTTAGCATTAGAAGCATTGTAACTAGTGAACCTTGCATGGACACCCCTGGCAAGGCTGAAGATTCTGACTGGTCTTTTCCTGAGCACTCTCAGAATTCTTGACCTTCATCAGACATTTCTCATACAGTCTCTAGCTATATTCGAGGTATTTCTGTGCTCAGTGGTTAAGAGAGCCACGTAAAAGCACGGCTATTGTGAACCTAGTACGGTTACCTCATTTGGGGAGCCATAGTCTCTATAATAGATTCTCAGCTACATGAGTTCATAATTCTGCTGCTTTATCTGGGGTACATAATAGTCTTTCAGCCCCTCATCCCTCTCTTTCTTCCTGTCATCCATCTTGTTCATTTAGTCATGTGGTCATTATGAACCAAGGTGGCCAAATCTTAAGTGTGAGAATGCCACACAAACAACCATTTAAATTCTCTCTTAGGCCCTTTGGAAAGACATCATCAATACTCCTAGCTTAACTGTTGGTTAGCTGAATTCTTCACCAGAAGTTGCCAACAAGCATCTTCCCTCTCACAGTCCCAGCATGTCTATAGTTGCATAGTTTCATGACCAGAATACCCCCTAGACCAGTAGGAATTCTGCCTTACTTCCATGAAAGAATTGCCTATGTGAGGGAAGCCCCTTACCAAAGTCCTATAACAAAAGCAATTTGCACCTGACATATTATAAAGCTGTGAAATTGTGTCATAAAAGGTAATTCGCACCAGACAAAGGGAGAACAATGCCTGCGTCTACTCCCTTTAATTGATGCTATAGTGGATTCTAGCAAGTGTAGGGCTATTAAATCTGGTGGCAATGGAACTCTATGATGTGAATAGTTAGGTGATGGTAGTCAACACCTACAGCTTTTGAATTTGTTCTGTGACTCTGAACTGATGCTACCAAATCTTAGAAGAGGGCACAGTGGATAGAGCATGGCCATGGAGTCAGGAGGACCTGAGTTCAAATCCAGCCTTAGCCACTTACTAGCTCTGTGACCCCTGGGCAAGTCACTTACCCCCAATTGCCTTGCCAAAAATTTTTTTCAGTGGACATAAGAAAAAGCTCAGTGTACTTACTAGATGTTCTTCCTATGCTTTCTCCTCCTATGGAATGTGAGCTTCTTGAGAACAGGGAAAATCTTGCTTTTCTATTTGTATAGCCAGTGGTTAGCACATGGTGAGCATCTAACAGATGTTTTTCATTCATTAATTAGTTCATTCATTCATTCATTCACTCTTTTCTTTCTCACATTCTGGATGCTCACTTGAATTTTACTCTCTCTTTCGGAAAACTGCCTAAAGATGAAGACTAAATTTGCCAAGGCTGGGAACATATCCTGATCTTCAAGTCAGTCCGCCCCACCACTGTCACAAAGGCAGACAGATGCCTCTGATCTCATTGATTAGTTTGGTCCTTTCTTCTGGCTCTGTATTAAAAGAGCCCCCAATTCTCAGCTTCCTGAGTACCGCTGCCAATGGTACTGGTCACTACACTACTCACAGGGCTGCTGGAGAAGCCCTTCTTTACTCACAACACCTCCTCCATTCATGCTGCCCACCAAAGAAATTATTTAGTCCTGATCCCAGAATTCAAGATCCTCTTATTATCTGACTCCAGACACATATATCCAGCTTGATGTTATATTACTCCATTCCACCTATTCTATTTTCCAGGCCGAGTAAACTATTTTCTGCCCACGCTGCCTTCTCCCATGTCTGTGCTTTTGTTCATGCCATCCCAATGTCCTCTTCTCTAAAGCTCTTGTCTATTGCTATTTCTTTCTTCCTTCAAAGTTCAGTTCATAAGCCACTTATTACAAGGTTTCCTTACTCTTCTCTATCCCCCTCCCATGAAAATGATCTCTGCCCTTTCAAATTTCTTGTAACATTCTGACCAGAACTCTCCTTTGCATTTGTCTCATAGAGTGTACTTGTCCTTCCTCCATTAGATTATAAACTTGTTGAACTTATGTGGTATCTCTCTTTGTATCCTTGGTGCCTTGGACATAACAGATAATAAATGTTGAATTGCTGAATTGAATTGTTACCATCCTGGAAATAGAAGATGGGAACACTAAGGCGGTATTCCATTGAGTCATAGATGTGGTAGCCCTGTGCATAGAGATGGTAATTTAAATAATGAAAGTAGATAAAATTTCTAAGGGAGGGTACAGAGAGAGAAAAGAAGAGGGCTAAAATAGGGCTTTAAAGGACACTCACCTTTAAGTGGTTGAAAGAGGTATATGCTGAAATATACTGAAAAAGAACCATGGAATAAAATGTCACAGAAGCAAGTGGGGAAAAGAAAAAACAGGAAGAAGGGTGTGGCTAACGATGTCATATGATTGCCAGGGAGGACTAAGGAGGGGGAAGATTCAGCAAAAACCAGTGAATTTAGCAAGAAGATAAAAAAAAAATCAGTTTCATCAAAATGGTGGGGATCAGAAAACAGACTAAAATGGATTAAGGAGTGGATAGATCAATTGAGCAACCAACAGCAAAGTATTTAATAAGCATCTACTATGTGCCAGGCACTGTGATAAGTTCTGGGTATTCAAAGATAAAAATGAAAAGAATCCCTGCTCTCAAGGAGCTTAGATTCTATCTTATATATCCACTAGCTCCTTTAGTAAGCAGACTCCAAAGTTGGGGCTGGGCCCTCTAGGTCACCATGGCCTTAAAATGGAGGGCTTTGGGGTGTGTGATCAGGCATGGAGAGTGGAGGAAGATACGTTGTGTTCTACACAGCCATTATAGACAGATGGGCTTGCCCTCCACTGATGCTTATCCCCAGCCTTCTCCACTCTGCTTCCTCTCTCTGCTGTTCAGGCTTCTAATCACCAAACTTCTAAGTGGGCTTGATCCCTTAGGGTTTGGCCCCTTAGGACTCTTAGGCACCCATAGCCAGAACTATACAAGAACCATTGGGAAAATTCTGCCCTCAATCCATGTCCCCCCACCATATTACCCTGTGGCTTTGGCAGCCACCCTCAGAGGTCAGGCTCTTTGCTTGGGGGAAATGACTTCTGAATAAGAGCCTGGCTTCCTCCCCTTTTCATTTTGGGTGAGCTAGAATAAGTCTCAGGGCAGCTAAGTATCACAGTGGATAGAGTGCTGGGCTCGGAGTCAGGAAGAATCTTCTTCCTGATTTTAAATCTGGCCTCAGACACTTATTAGCTGTGAGACCTTGGGCAAGTTGCTTCACCCTGTTTGCCTCAGTTTCCTCATCTATAAAATGAGCAGGTGAAGGAAAATGACAACCACTCCGGTATCTCTGACAAAAAAAAGCCCAAATAGGGTCGTGAAGAATCAGGTATGACTGAAAAAATACCTAACAAGAGTGAGTTCCAGGATGAGGCAAAGATGGATTGTGAGCTGTCCTGAAGATATCATCACATTTTCTTCTCCCTCTCTCCCTAACCCACCTCTTTTCAAACATTCCCCATTGCTGTCATGGATATATCCTTCCAGTCACCCAGGTTCTTAAAATCCTGGTGTCATATCTAGCTTTGTAATTTCCCTAACGTTCCTTGTGCAATCAGTTTGCCACTTCTTAGTTCTATTGACAACAACTCTCCCAGTTTCCTCCTTCTTTCTGTTCACACAGAAATAGCCTAACTGGTCTCCCTTCTTCAAAAGTCTCCTCTCTCAAATTCATCTTCTGCTAAGGTGGTAAAGTAAGCTTCCTAAAAAACAGGTATGGAGTGGTTTGCCATTTCCTTCTCCATCTCATTTACAGATGAGGAAACTGAGTGACTTGCCCAGGGTCACATACTATTAATGTCTGAGGCTGGATTGGAACTCATGAAGACAAATCTTCCTGACTATAGGCCTGGTACTTTATCTACTGTGCCACTATCTGCCCTCTAAAATATATATTTATATGTGCATACCAATATGTATTTATATATACATATGCCCACATATATAAACATATACATATGTATGTAGTACATGATCCCTGGTCTAGATGATGTAGAGGCATGTGTTAAAGGCTAAAATTCTAGCTAGTCTGTCTAAAATATATAATGAGTGGTCGCCAATAATTATAACTTTAGCAAGAGTTAGACTTTTAAGCATTTATTAAGGAGAATAAGAATTTGGTAAAGAGAGAGAGAAAGGCCTACATTCATCTATCTATTAAAGGGAGAGCACATTTCTAGCTCCGCTCTCCTCCAGAGTCCCCAGGAAAAAGCGAGAGTCAGAGCACCAGGTTCCCCCCCTTCTTCCTCCCACCCAGCACTTCCCGATGCTGAAGAAAAGACACATGGTCTTGCCCTCAAAGACCTTCCATGGGCGGAGCTCTTCTACAGTAAGTCTCCAGCAGGTGGCATCATTCCAATCATTACACATGGAATGTATATTAATATTTTTAGAAACCTGGCAATAAAAAGTAGGCTTGGGGCAGTGTTAGGGTCAAGGGAAAGATTTTATAGGACAAGGGAGATTTGAAAATAATTTCTAGACCAAGGGGTAGGGAAGTGAGGAGAATATTGAAAGTACATAAGATATTGTTGATGAGCCAAAGTTTTGGGTGATTCAGAAGGGAATGGACTCAAAGGTATAGGTAGAAGGTGTAAACTGGGAAAGGGGGATAATCTTGCCTTCTCTGAGTCTGAAAGAAGTAGAAGAAAAAGGTGAGTATGCTGATAAGTTTAGAGGAATATAGGAGGGGAATTGAGTTTATTTGCAATGAACATACTGTGGTTTTTCTTATAAAGTATGGGGGTGAGGTGAGTAATTAAGAGTGAGAAGAGATAGTATAGTATTGAGGGATTTAGGAGAGATGAAAAAGGTTTGAAAAAGCCCATTTTAGTAATCTGTGCTAAGTCAATAGGAAATGAATTAGGTTATTGACATACAGAAGTGAGGACCCAATTGACAATGGTAATCTGAAGTGGATCTGGTCAGTACAATTTCATGATTTCCTCTGGTAGCATTTGGCCACGTGGGAGTAGACTTGGAAGAGATGGGTGACAGAAATTACTGAGGGTTAGCAATATGGGAATGATGGAAGAAGGCAAGAGATTCCAAGGATGGAGAAGAGGGGACTATTAATATGTCTAACCATAGGGCTAGGTCAAGATGTGAAGATCAAAATAGGCTTTATAGACTGGAAGAATAAGAGACTTTTAGGGGGGTCACAAGGAGGGCAAAGAAACAGATTTGGGAATGAGTAATAAAGTGTAAGATATGGAAGAGTAGGAAGCTGAAATAAGAGAGAGGAATTTCAGAATTTAAAGTCTTGAAGATGGAGTTATTTCAAATGATGCTTAGTTCTAAGATAGGACACACCAGGGGGTGACTGTAATAAAGAGGAGATGGGGATTGAGGAAGCCAAGGAACTATGAGTATGAAAGGACTTTACAGTCTCTGCGGTTAATTATAAAGTTTACCAGTTCTCTAATTGAGCAAGGCTGAAGCTACAGTTTAAGCTAAGAATCTGAGAGGGAGGATGATAGAAGATTTTCCAGACTGGTCCTGTTCAGCCATGGGGAGAATGAAATAGACAATAATCCTCATAGGGTCACATGTTTTAAAGGATGCTGTCTGCCTGAGGAGCAGTTTGCTTCATGTCACAGTCATTTGCCAATAGCAGGAATGGATCCAAGATGCATTTTTCTTCTCTTTGCCAGCTGTAGCTCTCACTACCCATCAGCTTTGGAGGAAGAATACTCCTTGGGCTTGGAACTATTTTCCTCTCACTTTGGTGCCAGTGTATATTCTAAACACATCAGGGCTGGGCTTCCTTTTTTCTTTAATTCCCATTTGCCATCTGCGTAACCACTTGTTAAAGGGGGAGACCATATAAAAGTGAATGGCCTGATTTCTTTTTTTGAAAGCCTGATTTATTATTCTCTCTTTGTGTTTCAAGGGCTTGAGGGGCCCCCCAGGAGAATCTGGTGAACCTGGAGGTCCTGGTCTGGGAGGAGACCCCGTAAGTGATTGCTAGCTCATTTCCATAATTCTGATTCCAGGACCTTTCTGTTGTCCAGGGGCAGGGATCCGAGCATGTTAGCAGTTACTGAGCTTTCTATAGACTCTGCATCAAAAGCTGACCTTGAAAGTGAAATTCATCTTTGGATAATAATCAAGGCTCTATAGGGAAATGAAATCTACTTCTTCAGAATTCACCTCCCCTTCCTAGAGAATCAACTCAAAAATTACTTGAAACAATTAACAACTTTAGCAAAGTAGCAGGATATAAAATAAATCCACATAAATCATCAGCATTTCTATACATGACCAACAAAGTCCAGCAGCAAGAAATAGAAAGAGGAAATTCCATTTAAAGTAATGGTAGATAATATAAAATACTTGGGAGTCTACTTGACAAGACAAAACCCAGGAACTCTATGAACACAACTACCAAAATACTCTTCACACAAATCAAATCAGATCTAAATAATTGGAAAGATATCAATTGCTCATGGATAGGCAGAGCTAATATAGTAAAAATGACAATACTGCCTAAATTAATTTACTTATTCAGTGCCATACCAATCAGACTACCTAAAATTATTTTATACAGCTAGAAATAATAATAACAAAATTCATCTGGAAAAACAAAAAATCAAGAATATCCAGGGAAATAATGAAAAAAAACTCACAGGAAGGTGGGTTAGCGGTACCAAACCTGGAGTTTTACTATAAAGCGGCAGTCATCAAAACTATCTGGTACTGGCTAAAAAATAGAGTGGTAGATCAATGGAATAGGCTAGGCTCAGGAAATGCAGTAGTAAATGATACTAGTAATGTGGTGTTTGATAAACCCATAAGACTCCAGCTTCTGGGATAGGAACTCAGTATTTGACAAAAACTGCTGGGAAAACTGGAAGATAGTATGGCAGAAATTAGGCATAGACCAACATCTTACACCTTATACTAAAATAGGTCAAAATGGATACATGATTTAGACATAAGAGGTGATACCATAGGTAATTAGGAGAGAAAGGAATAGTGTACCTATCAGATCTTTGGAAAGGAAAACAGTTTTTGACCAAACAAGAGATAGAGTATATTATAAAATGCAAAATGGATGATTTTGATTATATTAAATTTAAAAAATTTTGTACAAAACAGAAGCAATGCATCCAAATTAGAAGGGAGGCAGAAAGCTGGGAAACAATTTTTGAGACCAGTACTTCTGATAAAGGCCTCATCTCTAAAAATATATAGGGAATTAAATCAAATTTATAAGAATCCAAGTCATTCCCCAATTGAGAAATGGTCAAAGGATATGAACAGGCGGTTTTCTGATGAGAAACCAAGCTAATCTATTCCCATATGAAAAAATGCTCTAAATCTCTATGATTAGAGAGATGCAAATTAAAACAACTCTGAGGTACACCTGACACCTATCAGATGGCTAAAATGACAAAAAAGGAAGATAATAAATGTTGGAGAGGCTGTGGGAAAATTGGAACACTAATGCATTGTTGGTGGAGCTGTGAGCTGATCCAACCATTCTGGAGAGCAATTTGGAATTAGTGCCCAAAGGGCAATGGAGCTGTGCATACCCTTTGACCCAGCAATTCCACTTTTAGGTCTTTTGCCCAAAGAAATCATGGAAGGGGGGAAAGGGACCCAACATGTACAAAAATATTTATAGCTGCTCTTTACGTGGTAGCAAGGAATTGGAAGTTGAGGGGGTGCCCATCAATTGGGGAATGGCTGGACAAGTTGTGGTATATGAATACAATGGAATACTATTGGTGCTGGTAAGAAATGATGAGCAGGAAGAGTTCAGAGAAAACCTGGAGGGTCTTACGTGAGCTGATGATGAGTGAGATGAGCAGAACCTAGAAGAACATTGTACACAGTATCCTCAACATTGAGTGTTGACCTACTGTGATGGACTATATTCTTCTCACCAATGCAATGGTACAGAGAGTTCCAGGGAACTCATGATAGAAGAGGATCTCCAAATCCAAGAAAAAAAAAACTGTGAGTATAGATGCTGATTGAACCATACTATTTCTTTTGGTTTTGGGTGCTGTTGTTTTTTTTTTTTTTTCTATTTGAGGTTTTGCATCACTGCTCTGATTTTTTCTCTTGTAACAGGATTAAGCAGAAATAGGATTAATGTTATTATGTGTGTATATATATATGTGTGTATATATATCTATCTATATGTATATGGATATGATAATAGATAATAGATATAAACCTATATCAGATTACCTGCTGTCTAGGGAGGGGGGAGGGAGGGAAGGGAGGGAGAAAAATCTGAAATTGTAAAGCTTGTATAAACAAAAGTTAAGAACTATCTTTACATGTAACAGAAAAAATAAAATACCTTATATGGAAAGGAAAAAAAAAAAGAATTCACCTCCCTTGTTCTGTGCCCTCTCAAGCCTGATAACTTTGGTTCACTTTGGTTTGGGTTAATGAATGCTCACACATTGATTCAATGCTTCTGTTCCTTCACCTGTAGTAACCAAAGTTTTGTTTTCTTAGGGAGAACCTGGCACCGATAGTAATGTTTATGGTCCTCAGGGAGAAAAAAGGAAAACAAGGTCGCCAGGTAAAGTCTGTTTATGGTATCTATGGGGCATTGGGACACAGAGAATTCTGTCACCATGAATAGAGAAGAGAAGGTATTCTTATATCAGACCCATAACTAGGGCAGGGACAACCAGTACTTATCCCAGGGTGTCAAAATTTAAGGGGTCCAACAGTATTTTAAGTCCTGCAGTGGTATAATACCAATTAAGCATAGCATTGAGTTAGCAAGAATAACTCATTAAAATAGTATCTAGCATGCTGGTTGATGAGCCTTAAGGCATCTCTTGCCCAGTGTGAAGCAGTCTACTTCTCATGGCTTCCACAGTAGTGTTGGGTTTTTTTTTGGTAAGACAATTGGGTCAAGTGACTTGCCCAGGGTCACACAGCTAGTAAGTGTTAAGTGTCTGAGGGCCGGATTTGAACTCAGGTTCTCCTGATTCCAGGGCCAGTGTTCTATCCACTGCACCACCTAGCTGTCCCCACAGTAGTGTTTGAGGTATGTTTCAGGCCCTTGATCCAGGTATGTTTTGTGTTACTTTAGCCAGGGGCAAAGATTGCTAATTTCCCTCTCTGTTGAGCCAGGTAAGGTGTCATGGCCTCAGACATAGAACAGAAGTAATGGAAAACTAGAGAGAAAATGGGGATGAGAGAATAAATGTAAAATGCTTTCCAAACCTAAAAGAACTATATATAATGCTAGTTTATATTATTGTTATTTTCCTTCTGTTGAGACACTGTGATATAGTGCAGAAGATGCTGGGCCCAGAGTCAGGAGCCTTGGCCTCTCATTCTGGCCCCACCGCTAAGTGTCTCTGTGGCCAAGTCATTCCATCTCCCCAGGCTTTAGCTTCTGCACCTGTAAAATGAGAAGTCTGGGCTAGAAATGAGCTTCTTCCCTCTTCTGAAATTCTATAACTTAGGGGAATTGTACTTAAACAAAAGATCCCTCATGCGATAGAAAGGTTTGCTTTCCCTTCTATGTCAGAACACTTTCAAATTTTTTTCCCTTCTTTCTAAGATCTTCTTTTGCTGCTGATATAGGCTATGTACTCATAATTTTAAAGGGCAGGGAAATAGCAACTCATTGCTTCATGGAAAAAATAAAAGTATGCTAACTTGTCAATAGCTACTATTTTGAAATAATTACTCTTAGTTCTCTGTAAGCCTAGTACTAAGGTGCCAGAATTTAAATGATGATTGCAATTTATTAAAGAGACAGTTGTATATATTCTTGTTCAGTCATTTTTCAGTTGCATTCAACTCCTCATTCTTAAAACCTAGGGATCATGGTGATCCTTTGCCCGGTTTATGAATGAAGAAAGTGATGCTCAAGGTCTCCCAGTAAATGGTAACTAGAAATAATAGATATTTTGTTGGTAAGGCTATGAGGAACAGTCACAATCCTTTATCATTGTTGTTATCCTTCATTCTTGAAGAGGACCATGACATCAGGGTGATGTCATGAATTGCTCTGAATTGTATTTAAGCGAGGGAAGGCTATGCAAGGTCACCAACCTCACTCTCTCCTCCAGAGCCATATGGGTCCAGTGGACTGGATATGTATCAGGACAACTGGAGATGGACCCAGATGTTTCAGGCAATTGAGGTTAAGTGACTTGCCCTGGGTCACACAGCTAGTAAGTGTCTGAGTTGAGATTTAAACTCAGGTCCTCTGAACTTCAGGGTCAGTGCTCTATCCACTGGGCCACCTGGCTGCCCAGTCATTCATCATATTGGTTTAGTGGGTACTATAATGTTGGCACATTACTAGCCCACAAGGAGGCACTAAATACAAGCCTTCTTTTTAAAATAACTGAATTGAATTGGTGTTCAAGTCCTGCCTTTGACACTTACTGACTGTGTGATTCTGAGCAAATCCCATAGCTTCTCAGGGCTCTAGGCAACTCCTTTGGACTCTAATAAATTGTAAAGGAGATTCTGACCTGCCTTGGTGGAGGGAGTTTCCTCACCTGGGAGCTCTCTATACCAATGGAGCCAGAAGTCTAATCCCTATCCCCATTCAAGAAATTGGAACGGAATGGCTCTCATTCCAAAGGACTAAGTTTTTTCCATTTAAATTAAATTATTTGGGGGAAAAAGAACAATATAAATCTCCCCATGTCCGTGGAAACTATATGTCTGACCCTGAATAATCAAAGTTCAAATGCTGCCTCATATTGACTGTGTGATCCTGGACAACTCACTTAACTTCTCTGTGCTCCCAGGCAACTGTGATAGGATCTTACCCATCACATTATTATCATTATTAGAGCAGAGAGGGTACTTAGAGGTCATTGAATCTCCTCTATTTTACATATAAGGAAACTGAGGCTCTGACAGGTGGGTCACTCAGGAGCCCATGTCCTCTGGACTCCAAGTGCAGAGCTCTAACCATCATGCTCTATTGCCTCTTATAAGACCGTACATCTCAGGGCACGTGCCCATCTGCATGGTCAGAGGATGGTTCTTAACCGGAGCTTCCTTTATCAACTAAATACAAACATGGCAGCCTTCCCTCCCCCTCCAACTGATCCACATTGAAGTCAGACTGAGCATTAAAGCCTTTCTTAAGGCCACAGCTGGTCAGCGGCAATTTTCCAGCTTAATGAATGTTGGAAGCTTCTCTTTTTGTAGAAGCTGCCTCATGACCTCAGTCTTCCTCCTAGAACTCCCATTTTTCATTTTGCCTGAAGGGGGAGGCAGCAGTGTTCTTCCAGGTCATCACCATAATTCACAGCCTTCTTCAGCCCAGTCAATTTTTCTCAAATGTCATCCAACACACAGCTTGACTAGAAGCGAACAAACACAGGTTCTGGTGTGGCTCTCACCTCACCCTGGGAACTCCTCAGTGATGGGTACTTTCTCTTCAGGATAACCTTGGATTCCCATTTGTACCCTCAAGAGCATAGGCTGAGACCCCCTTGTTGAAACCTTGTGTTACCTCCTCCATCAATCCATTATCATCATTATCAACAACACTTGTTATGGATGAATCAGTGTTTGCAGAGGACCCTTTGAGCTACATGGACCAGGGGAACACTCGGAGCCGTTTGCCATTCCCATGTGGGGGAGTGGGCTACACCAGCATAATGTATGTAGAAGGTAAAGACCAGTATCAGAACCATAGAATGTCAGAGGCAGAAGAGACCTTGAAGAAGATCAATAATAATAATAACAAGGATAACAACAGCTCATATTTCTACAGAATTTTAGGGCTTGTAAAGTACCTTACATGCATTAGGTCATTTTACCCCCTGAGCTGGGAATTACAGATTCAGTTCTATTCAGTTCAATTCAACAAGCAACAAGAACTCGTCTACTCTATGCTAGGCATTGTCCAGGGGAGAGAAAAACAAAAAATGAAATCTTGTTTGCTCTCAGGGGGCTTCCATTTTATGTTGGACTGTGGGGGGTGGAGGGGGCATAACATGTAAACAGAAAAGTTAATACAATACAATTTGAGAAGAAAGTGAGTGCCAGCAATTAGGGAGCTTAGGAAAGGTTTTTCATTGGAGGTGATGCATGAGTCGAACCTTTAGAGGCAGCTGGTGGTATAGTAGATAGAGCACTCAGCCTGGAGTTGGGAAGACCCAAGTTCAAATCCAGCCTAAGACTTTTAGCTGTGTGACCCTTAGGCAAGTCGTTTCATCTCTGCCTCAGTTTCCTCAGCTGTAAAATGGGGATAATAACACCTCCCCCCACCCCCAGGTTGTTGTGAGGATCAAATGAGATATTGGAGGTTAACAGCCTATAGGCATATGGCTAATAAGCATTACAAGTGGGATTTGAGCCCAGGTATTTCAGATTCTGATACCAGAATTCTTGCCACCTTGCCCTGCTCTCCTCCTACACCTCCCTTCAAGCTCAATTTCTTCATTTTACAGATTTAGAATCTGGGAACCAGAGAGGTCTCAGCTTCTGAACATGATTGATGGAAAGGGTATGTGACTCTAGTGCTCAGTGCAATTAGTTTCTATAAAGCCTTTAATGGAACTGAGCCTTTAGGGAAAGATCCTAAGTCCCTAGATTTACAGTTAGACTGGGTGTGGAGAAGCCATTGATCAGTTCAATGACTGAGGACCAGAGACTTCCAGGGAGTTGCCCAAGGTCACAGAGGCAGCCAGGGGACAAAGCCACTATTTTCACCTGTGTCCTTGGACTCCAGATCCCATCCTATGTCTAGGGTCCGACTTTGGACTCCAGGTACCATGGTCCTCTGCCTGTAGGATGTCCTGAGCAGTCTGGAATTTTGAAATGCTGCCTTTGCCTGCTATTTGGTTGGAAAGAGCCAATGAGAAAGTATGAATAAATGCAAACTCCTCTTATTTTTCAGGGAAAACCTGGGGTGCGTGGTGAGGGAGGCATGCCTGGAGACAGAGGCTCTAATGTAAGTATAACCTGTGCTTGACACCCTTTCCTTGGGGACTCATGTTTTCTTCATTCTCTTGTCTTCCTGTCATTCCTCTAAATGACTGAAATTGTTCCTTTTTATTCTTCCTTAGGGGCCAAGAGGTAGACAAGGTTCACCTGGTCCGAAGGTTGGTGCTTTCCAGATGAGGCTACTTTTTGCCCAGAGATATTTGTGATCATTTGACTCTAGGCCAGTTGAAGTGGTGTCTCCTGTTTTTTTAGTTTCATCAAGACCATTGGGAAGTTTGGGGCTTGTTCATGGGGGAAATTTTCTGGAGACGTGGGGAAGTCTATAGTGTTACTTTTTTCTAGAGTTTTTCATTTATGAAGGTGTTTTCTAGAGTTTTTCATTTATTAAGCTCCTACTATGTCTAGAGTTTTTTATTTGTGAAATTGTCTAGACTTTTTCATGTTATTAAACTCTACTATCTCCATGTACTGTGCTAAGTGCTTTACAAATAACATCTAATCTGTTCTCACAACAACCCTGGAAGATAGGTGTATGATTATCCTCATTTTATAGTTAGGGAAACTGAGGCAGACAAAGGTTGCATGGCTAGTGTCTGAACAGATTTGAACTCAGTTCTTTCAGACTCCTTGTCCAGCACTCTATGCACTATGGCACCACCAGCTGCCTTTTAAAAGAAACTGAATGCCTTTGAATTAGGGACTCTTGGGCTCCTAGCTCTTAAATAGAGACAGATTTGAGACCTCTGGTTTCATTGGTATAGAGAATTTCTAGAGGAGCGAACTCCTACCACACAGGTAGGGCACTCTTTCCTAGACTGCCAAGAGGTTAAATGACTTGTCTAGGATCCCACCAACAGTGTGTATCAGAGGTAGGACTCAGGTCCTGTCCTCTTGATTCCAAGGTCAGCTCTCTCTTCTCTATACCCTCATGTCTCTTTTTTGGAAGGACAATAAGGGGTAAGTGATTTGCCCAGGGGTCACACAGCTAGTAAGTAGTTCAAGTGTCTGAGGGTGGATATGAACTCAGGTCCTCCTGAATCCAAGCCAGTGCTTTAGCCACGCGCCACCTAGCTGTCCCCTACCCTCATGCCTCTTGGACTCTTGATGAATGAGTATGATTAGGTGAGTTTAGGAACTGGCTAGAACTGGAGTAATGGGTGAGTGTTACAGGGAGATTCCACAGAAGGGAAAATTTTCCAAACTATTAGAAACTGTCTAAAAATAGAGGAGGCTGTTACAAGAGATAAAGAGTTCTCTGTCCAATCAGGGTTTTCTAGTAGGGCCTGGATGGCTACAAGGAGGGAATTTTTACATGGACTTCATGAATTATGTAGGATTGGATTAGGTCGAACTCTGAGATCCCCAATAACTTGTTGATTCAATGAATCTATGGCATTGACTTGAAGAGGTGACAGTTATACACTGAAGGGAAAGAAATCCTCCTTACTTCTAGTAATCAATGACTTCCTGGGCTAGAAGAGAATTTCAAGAAGTTCCTCCTAATGCTGGTAAACCAGTGGGGCAGACACGTTGGAAAGCTGCTCCCAGGGGGTTTGGGGTGGATTGGACTGAGTATGCTCTGAGTGCAGAGGCTGGGGAACACGTGAAGGAAAGAATGAAGAGTGTGAGGTGGTATTAGCTGTGAGTCAGTGTGAATTTACTACCCATATCAGTGGGGCTTGTCTGGTTCCAAATTGTTGGGCAAGGAAGGGGGGATCTCCGGTCTTCAGGGAAACTCTACAGTTTTGGGAATGTGGAGAGAGTAAGTCCTGGGGGAAAGGAGAGAC
This sequence comes from Dromiciops gliroides, assembly GCF_019393635.1. NCBI lineage: Eukaryota > Metazoa > Chordata > Mammalia > Microbiotheria > Microbiotheriidae > Dromiciops > Dromiciops gliroides. The sequence continues at coordinate 38,429,970 of NC_057865.1, forward strand.
TGATTCAGCCCATTAGTGCTCCCCACGCTGAGAGTCAGTGGCATGTTGGGTCCCAGCGTCATCCCTCACAAAGGGATATCAGCATTCTCAGCACTCTTAAGAGCAATATAGACATCTCCATCTATTTAGGTGTCCAGTGATTGCAATTCTGAATGACTAGTAGCCTTCATTATGGGAAGAGAGAGTGTTTCATGAGAAGCCAAGAGACCTAGGGTTTGGATACCAGTGTAGTTGGTAGAAAATGGAATGTGTTTCTAGTGTGTATTTCTACAGTACAATATCCTCATGGGATTATTTTATGTTTCTGATTAAAATACAACATAACCGCCATCCTGTGGATTTTTTAAAAATAAAAACTTTAACCAGCTGCTACTCAGAGACTGAAAGTAATTACATTTGATATCCTAGCCTTGAGATCATCCAAAGAATGAGAATTTGGTGTATACATGACATTTTTGACGTCATAAAAAATTCTATAGCGATAGATCAGGTGACTGAGGAGGCCAAGAGAGAGGACCTCCTCCACTCTGAGGGGTGAGAAAATGTCAACCGGAAGCTTGGTAACAAGGGGCTCCATCTTGTTAAAATTAAAATGAAAACCCTATTATTCAGAATTTACAAAACTAAACAAGTATAGGAGAAATTTAAATAAACTTTCAAACTATATTTTTAAAAGTTTGTAGCATTTACATTTCTGAAGTTATTAAAAAATTAAAACTACAAAAACAAAAACAAAAAAACATTTTTAAAAAAGGGGGCAGCTAGGTGGTACAGTGATAGAGCACTGGCTCTGGAGTCAGAGGACCCGAATTCAAATCTGACCTCAGACACTTAATACTAGCTGTGTGACCCTGGGCAAGTCACTTAACCCCAACTACCTCACACCAAAAAAACCAAAAACCAAAACAAAAAAACATTAAAAATTAAAACTAAAATAAGACTTTAGGAACACTTTGTATATATGCATATATGTGTATGCCATCTCCCTTGATAGAATATAAAGTGCTTGAAGCCCAGAGTTGTTCTTGCTTTTTCTTTGTATCTTTAGCACTTAGAAGTGTGCTTGGCACGTAGTAAATACTAAATAGATTCTTGGTCAAATGCGTGATTGATTCCCCTTGGCATTTATTTGAATGTTGAAGCTGTAATTTTCAGTCTGGCCAAGTGTTCTCCTAACATTCTGGAGTCTTCATGGCGGGGTGGGTAGTCTGAGGTTGGACTCTTACCTCTGAGCACAGATGGCAAGCATGGTGGTACTTAGGTAGTGGTCTTCTTGGATACAAAGGAAAGGAATAAAGTGGAAATAATAAGCTGTCCATGGATCTTAAGAGAAAGCCAAACTTTCAAGAAACCAATATGCTTTGTAATTTTTAAGAGACTTGTTTCCTCTCATCAAAAAGTTAGGTGCTTTTGAAAACAAGTCATAGATACCTAGCTCATTGCTCATGTCTTTATGTTATTTTGACAAGTAAAGGGTGGACCTCCCTCCCCCATCTTCAAATCTCATCTCAGCTTATTTTTCTTTTTAAAAATAATAACCAGTTTTTTTTTTGCGAGGCAATTGGGGTTAAGTGACTTGCCCTGGTCACACAGCTAGTAAGTGTCAAGTGTCTGAGGCCGAAGTTGAACTCAGGTCCTCCTGACTCCAGGGCTGGTGCTTTATCTACTGCACCACCTAGCTGCCCCAATAATAACCAATTTTATTTATAGCTTTGAGTTCCAAATTTTATCCTTCCTTGCCTCCCTTCCCTCCCCCTCCTGGAGGCAGCAAGCAATCAGATATGGGCTATACATATGCAATTATGTAAAACATTACCATATTAGTCATTTTATACAAAAAACTTGAATAAAAGTAAAAAATGCTGTGTTCAGTCAATATCACTTCTTTCTTTGGAGTAGATAGTATGTTTCATCATTAATCTTTTGGGATTATCTTGGATCATTGTATTTCTGAAAAAATTAAGTCATTCACAGTTCTTCATCAAACAATATTCAGCTTTTTTTTTTTTTTTTCACCAACAGAGCAGAAGAAGGAACAGATCGAGAGCTTACTGGACTTAGCTTTGGAAAAACTGAGTGCTCTGAATAATTAAAAGGTTTTTTCCTCTGCTAGTTTCTTAGAATGCAGTGTTCTCTTTAACAGGATACCCACTAGACAGATGTTGGGGGAACCTAGGGTTCTCTCTTTTGCTGTGGAGCCATATTTTGGGTTATTACAGTTCCATTGGAATCCTAGAGATGACAGACATTGACATTTTAATATAAATTGCATGTATGGTATATAGCAAAATACAGTGTTTTTTCCTGTTGTAGTTTTGGTTAAGAGAGTGCCACTGAGGTCACATTAGGTGTCCCATGTTGAGAGCAGCTAAGGGGTGCAGTGGATAAAATGCTTGAATTTGGAATCAGGAAGACCTGAATTCAAACTTTACCATGAGCACTTACGTGTTTATGTGACATTGGGGCAAATCACTTGATTTCTCTCAGCCTCAGTTACGTCATCTATAAAATGCAGATAATAATAGCACTAAATGATTGGTTTCTTATGAGGATGGGAAAATAGAGGACCTTGTAAAATGCCCTGCAAACTTAAAGTACTAACAAAAGTTAGCTATTGATTCGGAACTATACCCAAAGGGTTATGGGACTGTGCATACTCTTTGACCCCAGAAATACCACGACTAGGGTTTTTATTCCAAAAGATAATATAAAAGAGAAAAGGGACCCACATGTACAAAACTAGTTATAGCAGCTCCCTTTAGTGTGGCAAAGAATTGGAAATTGAGGGGATGCCCATCAATTGGGAAATGGTGAGCAAGTTGTGGTATATGATGTAATGGAATACGATTGTGCTATAAGAAATGATGAGCAGACAGATTTCAGAGAAACTTGAAAGATTAAGTGGACTGATGCTGAGTGAAGTGAGCAGAACCAGGAGAACAACTTGTACACAGTAACAGCAACATTGTGTGATGATCAGCTGTGATAGACTTAGCTCTTCTCAGAAATACAATGATCCAAGAAAATTCCAAAAGAGTCATGATAGAAAATGCTCTCCACATCCAGAAAAAAAAACTGTGGAATCTGAATGCAGATTGAATCATAGTGTTTTTCACTTTTTTGTTTTTTTCCTTTCTTGAGGTTTTCCATTTTGTTCTGATTCTTCTTTCATAACATGACTAATGTGGAAACATGTTTAATGTGATTGTACACATATAACATATATCAGATTGCTTTCTGTCTTGGCAAGGGGAAGAAAAGGGAGGAAGGGAGAAAAATTTGGAACTAAAAATATTTTATTTATTTATTTTATTATTATTATTTTTTTTTAGTGAGGCAATTGGGGTTAAGTAACTTGTCCAGGGTCACACAGCTAGTAAGGGTCAGGTGTCTGAGACTGGATTTGAACTCAGGTCCTTCTGACTCTAGGACCAGTACTCTATCCCCTGTGCCATCTAGCTGTCCCCTGGAACTCAAAATCTTATAAAAATGAATGTTGAAAACTATCTTTACGTGTAACTGGAAAAAATAAAATATTATTAAGATTGAAAGAAAAAAATTAGCTATTATTTATTATTTTTTTAAAGAACCTACTAGGTAAAATCTCATTCTCATGGCTGCCCTTGAAAATTAGCCAAAGTTGAGCCCAAATGAAAGTCGCAGATTTCTAAGACCATTGACTACATAGTTTACATATGACTCAATGACAATGATGTATTATCTACGGAGATTTTCCTTTTTCCTTCCTGAAGGAAAGATACAGGGGAATAGAAAGAACCTAGCCTAGTGTTTCTTCAGAACACCAGATGGAAAGTCCCTATTCTTCCTCTCCTCCTTCTCCCCGTTTCTACTTTCTCCAACCCTTTGAATTTTAGCCTTTTCAGCAAAGAATGACCCCCACCAGATGTCTTTATCATTCTTTTTCTGAAGTCCAAGAAAGCTGTGTAGGAGGGAGAGATTGTGTGGAAGCCATGGTCCCATTGGACTAATAAAAAACCCAGGGAAACTCACTTGTTTACTTGGAGAACATCATCCATGAGACTGACCACTTCTATAGATCATGCAGTATCTTGCATCGCATGGGATATATGAATTTTTAGACTAGTTAGATGAAAGAGCATGGTATCCATTAAGAAGAAGAATAGTTGGGACTACCAACCCAGGGTTGATTATGATATGCTGGCCATATATATATATATATATTTTTTTTTTTTTGTGGGGCAATGAGGGTTAAGTGACTTGCCCAGGGTCACACAGCTAGTGAGTGTCAAGTGTCTGAGGTCAGATTTGAACTTAGGTCTTCCTGAATCTAGGGCCGGCACTTTATCCACTGCGCCACCTAGCTGCCCCCTATACTTTTAAAACTTAAAAAAGCTGAATGTAACACTTCACTAAAGAGATGTATCTTGCTCCTGTTTTTAGCCCCCTGACATCTGTTTTTGTTTTCTGTTCATCTTGGCAGGGTGTGCTTGGAGAAACTGGTATGCATGGTTACCTCAGTGGAGTTCCTGGATATCCAGGCTTAGAGGTTGGTCCAACTTATGCAATTTTACCTTCAGCGGTAAGGTTTTTTGGTTTTGCTTTATTTTTATTTTTGCTCTATTCTACTATTCTTTGAAAATTCACTTTGGGAGGCACCAGGTCATTCTTTCCTAAACTTTAAAATCTAAATAAAAATGGCTTTGGGAATCATTTCCATTGGTCCCTCCTGGGAAAGGGGGGGGGCAGCATATTATCCAGCCTCTCTTCTTGGAATTTACGGAAACTGTGTCTAGCAAGTCAAGTCAACGAGCATCCACAGGGTCATGAAGAGTCAGACACGATGGGAAGACTGAACAACAATATATCTATATCTATCTCACATGAAAGATTTCCCAGAAATTCACTGGGAGAAAATGAGGCAAGAAAGTTGTTTGGCATTGTATAGATGACTAGGGAAAGCTGAATCGTGTAACTTTTCAGGTAGTTTAGCTAGCATTTCCATAGGGATTTAGGGTTTACAAATAACTTTCTTTACCTGTATCATCTTATCTGAGCTTCATAGCAACCCTGTGAGGCAGGTGACTATTGTCTTCATTTTACAAACGTGAGAACTGAGGCTGTGAGAGGTCATGGCTATGGGATCGAAAGTCATCTCTCTTTCTCCTCCAACTAAAAGCCCAGCTCTCTTTTGATTATCCCATACTGTCTCCCTTTGAACCTAAATTGGAAATTGAGGAAGCTCTGAATGAATGCTTTTAATTGCACATCTCTTTTAAAAATACCAAATATCTTGAATGTGAATTTGATTACAAGTACTTGAAAAAGAAAAGGAAAAAAATCCTGTAAGTAAAGTTCATCAATGAATTAGATCAGTCTCTAGATTTAAAAATTCTGTAATCCCAGGGTCCTTCTACTCTGAATCTATGTGATTTTGGGCAAATCTTTTTACCTTAATTTCTTCCCCCTGTAAAATGAGGATATTGGACTACTTCAGGGATTGTTAACCTGGGGAGGATAGAGGGGCCTGTAAACTTGTTTTTTTTAATTTGATAATCATGTTTCAATTTAATTGGCTTTCTTTGTAATTTCTAATTCATTTAAAAACATTATTCAGAGAAGGGGTCAGAGACTTCACTAGACTACACCAAAGGGACACTGAAAAAGTTAAAAACCCTCTGTCACTAAATGTTCCCTGAAGTTCTTCTCAATTTAGACTCCTATGATCCTTTGAGATCATTTATTGAAACTTTCAGACCAAATGATTATCAGCAAGAAAAATGTGTCAGCATGTGTGAACTACAGAATATTTGGTTGGAGATCATGTTTATTTTATTATAGGAAAGAATGCCCTAACTCAAGAGTGAAGAAACTAGAGGTTTTAGAAAATAGTCATATATTTTGGTTAGTTTTGCTAAATTGGACACCCCTCTTTTTCCTTATTCTTTGTTACAAGGGATGGCTCTCTGGAGAGGGAAGAAGAGGAAGAGGGAGGCAGATACTTGGAAATGAAGTTGGAATGATCTTTTAAAAAAAAAAAGAAGGGAAAAACTTGGTGGCATGTGTTTAACTTTGTAACACCCTCTCCTCCCTAACTCCTCCCTATACCTACCTTTCTGTATTACAGGTTTTTTTTGGAGGGTGGTAACTATGCTTTTGATGATGATTCAAGGAGAAATCAATAAAGCCTCCCCTTAATTGTAACTTCCCTGTTGGGATGTAGCCATGCAGCTCAAATTTTCAATATTTCACCCAGCAGCCTCCTTGCCAAAATCAATGATGCTGAGACAAGAAAGGGGTTCATAGCAGCTCCTTGGAAAAATAAAGCATCGAAAATCAATAAGGAAAAGAAGGTTAGCGAGAAAATGAGTGACTTTAACTGTAGTACATTTTCTGGGCAGCACAAACGGACCTTCATTTTGTTGACATTGTGAACATGGTGTCTTGTTCTTTTGCAAATACAGCTTCTCCTCCTTTGTCCTTGACATTTAAGTAGAAGTGTGGTATTTCTTCGGGTGAGATAGCTTTCCTCCCTCATCATTTAAGAAAAATTAGATTGAATTTTTCTTTTTTGGGGGGGGGGAGGGCAATGAGGGTTAAGTGACTTGCCCAGGGTCACACAGCTAGTGTCAAGTGTCTGAGGCCAGATTTGAACCCAGGTCCTCTTGAATCCAGGGCTGGTGCTTTATCCACTGTGCTACCTAGCTGCCCCTGTGTATATACTTTGAAGCCAATCCAGTAAAGCGTTTATTAAACCAGGAAAATGATGGTACCTGCAGGAACTTATCTAAGTATCATTCAGACCTATAACTTCCTTTTCTCCTTCTTGCTCTCATTTCTTGCTGCATATCTTTGAGTTAATTGTACTTACCACCACTGATGACAGTATAGGCCCCCCTCCCCTTACTTCCCCAACTCTTGTACCTTGCTAGAAGGCTGGATCCCCAGAGAGGCATATGCTACTACTTTCAGGGTCCTTGGGGGTAACCCTTTTAGCTCTGTAGCTCTTGAGCCCCTACCAATATTCCATTATCAGATTAGCCAGCTGACTTCAATTAACTCTTTTGGGGGGGGGGCAACAAGGGTTAAGTGACTTACCCAGGGTTACACAGCTAGTTAGTGTCAAGTGTCTGAAGCTGGATTTGAACTCAGGTCCTTCTGAATCCAGGGCCAATGCTTTATCCACTGCACCACCTAGCTGCCCCTCAATGAACTCTTAACAAAGACATTAAAAAAAATAAATAAAAGACATTCACTCCACAATCAAAGCAAGAATAATAATTCCATGACATTTCACCTATAAACCTATTTCCCAAATAAACACAGTATCCATAGACAGGCTGGGCACAAACTTAAATTACAAGGGCAGTAAGCCATGTGTGGCCAAGGCAACTCACCTCTCTAGAATTGTGGGCCTCAATATCCTTTCTCCTTGTTGGGGACCATCCTCACAAAGTTCACTGATGGATGTGGTATCTGTATGGGATGGGGTGGGGCTCTACTGCTGGGCTGGGCTATGCCTCTCCATTGCCTGAGTAATTCTGTGTTCTTTCAGAAAGTACAGAAAGTCTTAACCTGGGAGGGATGTGTAGGCGCTTCCCCGAAGGCTAGACATAAGTTCTTGCCACAGAAATGGACACTTGCCTGATAAGCACAAAACAGTTCTGGGGGTCAAGGTTTCCCAGTTTTCAACTCTCAAGTTCTTCTGTTGTCTTATGCAAGCTGGGACACCAGACTCTGAGGCAATATTTGCCCTGCTGAGGGCACAGACTCTGTGGGCCGCTTTCTTCCCTTTTCCCACAGATCACGGCTGTCTTTGTCTTTGTCCTTTTCAGTCAGCAAAATTGGCAAAGCATCACTATAGAACACAATACAGTCAAAAAAAAGAAGATTCACTAACAAATACTTATTATAAGGACTACATTATTATTATTATTCATTATTTGGTTAATATTATATTATTATTAGCTGATCGTCTATTATTAATTCAACATTCCATGGCAAGTGCTAGAGAGAATAAGAAGATAAAATATAGGAGCCAATCTAAGGTCAATCACAGTGCACAAAGCACTGGGTCTGGGGTCAGGAAGACCTGAGTTAAAATCTGGCCTCAGACACTTGGTATGACCTTGGCTGTCACTTAACTGCTGTCTGTCTCAATTTCCTCACCTGTAAAATGGGGATAATAATAAGAGTCAGGAAGACCTGAGTTGAAATTTGGCTTCAGATACTTACTAGCTGTGTGACCCTGGCTAAGTCACTTAACTGCTGCCTGCCTCAGTTTTCTTAATTGTAAACTGGAGGGGCAGCTAGGTGGTACAGTGGATAGATAACCAGCCCTGGATTCAGGAGGACCTGAGTTCAAATCCAGCCCCAGACACTTAACACTTACTAGCTTTGTGACCCTGGGCAAGTCATTTAACCCCCATTGCCTCACCAAAAAACTCCCAAACAAAACAAAACAAAAAAACCAAACAACCCCCCCCCCCAAAAAAAAATTGTGAACTGGAAATGAGAATGGCACCTGCCTCCCAGGGTGGTTGTGAAGATCAAATTAGATCATCTTTGTAAAGTTCTTAGCAATGCTAAGAGTCCTATAGCAATGCTAACTATTATAATTGCTGTTGTTATTAAGTACTGCTCTGTACTTGCTCTAGGCTAAGCACTGTGGATACAAAAACAACAGGATAAATGGCCCTTGACCTCAGGGAGATCCTATTGTACTAGAGCAGGCTTAGCTCCACCTGTTTTGTGAAGACCCTTTGGTGATGTCTTGGTGAAACCCCTAGACCCTTCTTAGAACAATGTTTTTAAATGTGTAAAATAAAATTACAACTGAAACCAATCACAGGAAATAGTTATCATTTAAAAAAACACACCCAACAACTTCATGGACCCAGGTTTAGAATACTTCTTTTAAAAGGAGACTATACAAATGGAGAAGCAGGGACAAGACGGAATCAAGGAGGGAGAGGGCATGGACCACCAGGGGGATCAGGAAAGGCATCCCATAGCTGGAATCTAAGAGGAGAGGTGAGGTGAGCAGCCTGTCCAAGGCACTGGGGGACGGTTTGTACAAAGCCTCTGAGGTGGGAGAGAAGTAAATCTCTTTGGAAAACAACAAATGAGGTAGTTTGGCTAGTTGGAATGGAACAGTGTGAAACAAGGCAGGGAAATTGGGGGCCACTTTGTGAAGAGCTTTAAACACTGTTAAGTTTGGCCCGAGTCTTTGGGGGCCGGGAGCAGGGGCTATTTATGAAAGTCTTGTAAACAGAGGGACGGTGTCACTCAGCTGTCAATTTTTCAGTTACTAAGACCACTTTGGAATTGTGTTGGAGCCTACATGCCTTATTATGAAGTGAGCATCTCTTTTAATTTCTGGATCAGGGTCCAAGAGGGGAACAAGGACCGCCGGGAGTGCCTGGACCACAAGGCTTTCCCGAGAACAGGTAGGTTGGTAAAGGAAACTTCCCCACCCCCCTTCCCTCTTGAATGATGCTGTGTCATGCCCCTTGATGGATCCTAAATAAGTATCATCCATCTCCAGCCTCTTCATCCTGTCAAGTCACTGACTCCTTCTTAGCCACAGATCTGAACTAGAAAGGAGATCAAAGGAATGAACACAACTGGAGGTCTCTGAAGGGCTGCTGAGTAAGACAACACCAATTCTTTGTTTTTTTCTCCCTTGTTTCCCATTAAGAAGGAATCTGGGCCCCTTGTAGGTGGTCAAAAAGTGCTCCTTAAGTGTTGAGTATGTGTTGGGTCCCAAGCATCAGGGCTACGAAGCAAAGCTGTTAACAACAACAACAAACCCCACCAAAACCAAAACCAAAACCAAAACCAAAAAAAAACTTGACAAAGTGGTTTCCAAAACCTTTTAACTTTCAGCTTTCAAGGTGCTCACCTTCTAATGCTGGAGACAAGCAAATAACTATGTAAGGATTAGATATATAAAAGGTAGATGGGAGGCCATCTCAGAAGGAATGTGCTAGAAGGGGTTGGGGACCAGGGAAGGGTTTTCTTGGAGAAGATGGGGTTCATCGAAAACTTGAAGAAGTTGGAAGGTAGAGATGGTGGTGGGGGCTGGGGGGAGACAGCATTCCAGGACAGGGGAGCAGCCTGTAAAAAAGGGAAAGTCACAACTGATTGGTGTTTATTTCTATTTTTTTTTCTGAAATGTTCTACGACTTTGATTAAACAAAAATTAGCACTCAGTTTCCTGAATCTTGGCAGCATTCTGTAATTTTCCTCCCTCAAATAATGGGAGAACCTTCCATTCCATTTCATGTCTGTAGTGCCTTTTCTGGACTAGAGCCATTGATAGGGGACCCCCTATGAGAAACTGCCTCCACTAATGTAGATTGGCAACTTCTGGTCTTCCGAATTGTTTAGAGCAGGGCTTCTTAAATTTTTTTCCACTGGTGACCCCCTTTTGCCCAAGAATTTTTACATGACTCCTGGTATATAGGTATATAAAATAGGTAAACATAACCTTTTACTGTTGCAAAATTTTTATATGACCCCTACATTCAGTTACATGACCCCATATGGGGTCTCAAACCACAGTTTAAGAAGCTAGGGTTTAGAGCACTAGGAGGTTGTGACTAAATTGGGGGTGGGGATGGGGGATTGAGGTCACATAATCAGTATTGTGTCAGAGACTGGACATAAATGATCTCCATAATAGAATTTTTCCTTGTCCCTCCTGTAACCCAGATTTTAACTGAACATCATACCTTTTTTTGTTTTTTTAAAAATATATTTATTACTTAACATCATTTTTTGAAAAATATTTGAGTTCCAAATTCTCTCCTTCCTTCCCTCCCCTCTTCTATCCACTGAGAAGGCAAGCAATGGGATATAATATGTTTTGAGAGTTTTGAATGGGTTAGACAGTTGAAACATCCAGGTCTAATTCTGCATGTCTAACACTGAGGGTGGACCAATTGTGGAAAGGTGATAGCAATAAACTCAGTCATACCACCCACAGGGAGAATCGAATGGAATGTTCTCTCTGTAATTCCCAGTATAGCACACTTGATCTGTTAACAAATAGCCATAGCTCAGGTTTCATGTGACCTTGCTGGGGGTCTTACCTTGGTTCATCTGTTTCAGGGGAAGCCTGGGCCGCAGGGCCCACTTGGTCCTAGAGGGGCGCTGGCCGAAAGGGAATGAAGGTGGAGTAATCAGCTGTAGTCTTCCCAATTTGCTAATGAGCAAAACAGTTTGGGATATGCTTATTTGCTAATTTCTGGTCTTGTTTACTACATAGAGTGCCTTGAACATGGGTTATTACAAGATGGCCCTGATCTTTCTACAGCACAGAAGAGGGATTGATGGTCTTATCGCCATATAGATACAAACAGATGAGTGTATAGGTCTTTTATTCAGTCAATCAATAAGCATTTATCAAGTACCTTCTATGTGCCAGGGACTGTGCCAGGCACTGGAGATACCACAGATAAAAAAAGATACAGGCTTACCCTCAAGGAGCTTACATTCTAATGGAGAATACAACATGATCTGCTTAAGTATATTTCAGATACCTACAATGCAAAGTCCTGTAGGGGAGGGGCTCTATTAACTGGAGGAAACAGGAAGAATCTCTGAAGGAGATCGCACAATTGAATGTCAGTCAATTTAAGTCAACAAGCATTCATTAAACACCTACTACTTACTTACTAGTACTTAGCAGGTACTGAGCTAAGCAATGGGGATACAAAGAAAAGCAATACTCCAGAGGAGCCAATTATGAAACAATTACCCGTACACCTTCGGTCATTCTAGTCATATGTCGTTTAGAAGTCTATGTGGGCATGTGTGTGTACGAATGGGCAGGGTAGGGACTCTCTGACACCCTGGTGCCTTTGTGATTATCTCTATCATCTAAATACAAGCAGGCACATCTATACATGTATATGTACACATACCTATATGTGTAGATGCATGTATATAATCTGACATATAAAGAGTGTATAGACATAGATGTATATCACCAGTAACACTGAAACTAAATTTGGAACTTACAACCACTGACAGGAGATAGATTTCTTGAGCTACACTGTATACCATATTTCTATCTATGTAATAGTCATTCATGCCTTTTTTTTTAGACCAGTATAGGGAATTCAAAATGAGTAATTTCTTCTGTTAATGCAGATCAAGCCCTGCTCTGCAATTGGAAATGTATGTGCGTATATGGGTATGCATGCATTGTGTGTGCATATATACACATACACAACACACGGTGAAACATGTATATATGTATATACACATTATATGCACATACATACACACATAGCATAGGTAATGGCACATAAACGTATGGATATGCAGGGTGTCCCAAAAGTCTTATTGCAATTTAAAGCTTTAATAAAATATGCACATATATCTAGATATCTGTATGCATATAACATATACATACTTGTATACATGCATATATGCATGTGTGTATAAATGTAAATAGATATAAATGTTCTATCTACATACATATATATGTGCACAGTTGGTACATATGCATATATATATATATTATACGCATATGTGTATAAATGAAATATGAAACTAACATTCCATTAAAGTTCTACTCTATTCTTATGATTCTTATGTGTACAGGTGATCCCAAGTTGTTTAAAAGACCGCTTTGTTAGCAGAGAAGATCTAGCAGGTTCTTGAAGCTGGGAAGACTAAGTATGAGCCCAATGATATGCCCCAATCATTGGAGGCCCAGCCTAACCAGTGTGTGTGTGTGTGTGTGTGTGTGTGTGTGTGTGTGTGTGTGTGTGTTGTGTGTGTGTGTGAGAGAGAGAGAGAGAGAGAGAGAGAGAGAGAGAGAGAGAGAGAGAGAGAGAGAGGAAGGAAGGAAGGGGGGGGTTATGTGAAACGCAGTCATTGTTCAGATGAAGTATGCCAACTTGTAGAGTTGGGACAGAAGAGAAATTAATTCCGCATTTAATTTCTGTTTCCAAAGGGGGAGCTTGGTTATCCGGGAGAAAGTGGCATAGTGGGACCACAGGATGGAGAGGACAGCCTGTGAGTCTTGTCTTCTGTTTCGAATCTTGGGCTAACTCACAGACAACCACATTTTTCATTTCGTTGCTTGTTTCTCTTTCCCCTTTTGGGCACCTTAATCTCTCCTTCAGTAAATGACTTCTTCAAACACGAGTCACTGATCTGTTATGGCTAACCTTGAGGGTGAAACCTAATGGAAATAGTAAAACATTATGAGTTGCCTTCTTTCCCCTCCTCACTAAAAGACTTCAAATACAGCCAAGCCCGCGTTCCTGCTGACTTGCGCCTTTACCAGATGGGGCTGATTTAAAGCAATCCAGCCAAGATGGTTACTTCCCAGAATTTCTGGGGCGAAATTCCCCAAAATACAGAATTTAAACCTGGGGGTGGTGGTGGTAGTAGATACTCATGACACATTTTACACTTCTTTTTTTTTTTTAGTGAGGGCAATTGGGGTTAAGTGACTTGCCCAGGGTCACACAGCTAGTAAGTGTTAAGTGTCTGAGGCCGGATTCGAACTCAGGTCCTCCTGACTCCAGGGCCGTGCTCTATCCACTGCGCCACCTAGCTGCCCCCATTTTACACTTCTAAAGAAATTTAGCACCATGTTTTTGGACCTCATTCTTGCCAGCCATGACAGAGAACTCAGCTTTTAGTTTTCTTTGCCCAGCACAATAAGGGCACGATACCTTCTGAGTCTCTGCCTCTTTTCTTAGTTGCCTTTTTGTCTCCAGCTTCCTAGCTGAAAATTGGCTGTAATTTCCTGTCTTCCATCGCGCTTACAATTTGTGTTCAGCAAAGATACAAATTTGCATGGTCATATCACCTTTCCCTAGTGTTTGCGTTTTCTCCATCCTGTCACGAAGGCTAAGCTAGATGACTTGTAAACTCGGGTTTAGTAGTTCAGTCCTGTCCAACTTTTTTTGACCCTGTCCAGGGTTTTCTCAGCAAAGATACTGGAGTGGTTTGCCATTTCCTTCTCCAGTGGATTAAGGCAAACAGAAGTCAAATGACTTACTCAGTGTCTCACAGATATCATGTCCAAGACTAGATTTAAACTCAGCTCTTCCTGAATCCAGGCCCAGCACTCTAGCCACTGACCTACCTAGTTGCCTCCTTGTAAGTGAGGTGGCACAATAGGTAGGGTACCAGATTCAGAATCAGGAGGATGAGTTCAAATCTTCATGTAGACAACTAATTAAGTGTGTGATGGTGGGTGAGTCACTTCACTTATTATTCTCATTTGTTAAGACAAGGGAATGAGGGGGCAGCTAGATGGCACAGTGGATAAAGCACCGGCCCTGGATTCAGGAGGACCTGAGTTCAAATCCAGCCTCAGACACTTAACACTTACTAGCTGTGTGACCCTGGGCAAATCACTTAACCTCAATTGCCCCTCAAAAACAAAAAACAAAAACAAACAAACAAACAAAAAAGACAAGGGGATGAGACTCAGTGACGTCTAAGGTCTCCAAATCAGCAAGTTTCTTTATTATTTTGTCCTATGGAAAAGCATAAGTTTTGTCTGAGGACAACATTTGGATCTTCTTATATGGTCTAAGGGTCCTATCTGAAGACTAGAAACTCTTTGGCTCCCTAATAATTATTTTTTATCTCAAAGAATCCCTTTACTCCCTAGTCTGATTGTAGGTATTAGGCATCTAGTTTCACTAAGATTCCTTGCCTGGTGATTCAGGCGTCAGAGTGACCCTGTTAATTATGCATTTTCCTTCACGCTTTTGTCTTCTTAGGGTCTTGATGGCAATGATGGGCATGGCCACCCAGGAAGAAAAGGAACTAAAGTAAGTTCAAATTATTCATTTACTCCGAATCAGAGTCACTTTCTTGAAGGCAAGAGTGACCCAATTTAGAATCCAGGTAGAGGACTACATCCTGTGGATAACAAACTGATGGACCCAAACCAATATTATTTTCTCTTGAAGTTTAGTTTCTAAATTTTCCCTTTTTCAAGAGTTTGTAACAGAAAAGACAAAGGGTGTGCTTGGTTGCTTTCGCGTAGGGTTCTTTTGGTCCCCTGGACTTATTATATTGTCAGAGCTGGATGTATGGCCTTAGGGATCGTCCTTCTAGTACAACTCATCCACTTTCCAGATGAGGCATCTGAGGAGGGAGCTGAAGAGACTTGCCTGAGGTCATATATCTATTCAATAACAATGCTTGAACTAGAACCCAAGTCTACTAACTCCTTCTTTCTACCATCTTGGCTAGTGAGGCATCTTGAGTAGAATCCAAGTCAACAAGCTATTTATGGAGACTCCCTAGGTTCATGGCTTGAGATCTGGAAAGGAGCTTAAAGACCACCGACTCCAGCTCCATTCATTTTATAGATCCTGTGGTCATTGGCCAATAGATTCCCATGGATTTTTCTAGACATCATGTGATGCTCCTGGTAAAGGGCTGTAGCTCTTCCCTATGATCCCAAAGATGGTATTTGTCTTATTCTTGCTCACTGTTGGATCAGGCCTGAGGTATCTGAAAAAAATTCCTAATGAAGGACCCTGGATAGACATCAGGCTGAAGGAGGGAAATTTTGTAAAAATCATTTGAAAATTATCTTATCTTGAGTTGTATAAATGAAATATGGTCCCTTAAGGGCAGCAGGAGATAGGAAAGCTCTTTGTAGTTGTTTTTCCTGGCAATGGTGTCCCGTCTGTTCACTCAGAATTAAGAAATGTTTCACCTTTTCCCTTGGAGTTTCATAACAAAGGCTTAATTCAAAAGGCATTAAGTCAAATTTCCTGTTGTCTTTGATACTAGGGTGAGCGCGGCTTCCCTGGATACCCTGGTGTACAAGTAAGTCAGCTGGCTTGCAGGGGATGCTGCATATTTGTTGTTGGTTAGCCCCTAGAGTTCCTCATTCTTAAGAATCTGGCTTCAAATCTCTACAGGGGGAAGATGGTGATCGAGGCCAGCCAGGAAACCAAGGACCGAAGGGATTTCCAGGGAAAAGGGTAAGCCTCGGAGGACTTGGCGCATACACTTGGATCTCTGCTTCTCTATACACAGAGACCATACACTGGATTCCTTGGAAGACTCTCTGGGTCCTTGGAGTTGTAAGGTTTTTCAAGGAATGCTCTAACACTTTCTTCTTCCGTCTTCCTTCAGCATTCTTCTCCTCTGATACAGCTTTCCCCTTAAAATCAGTTAAAAATAAACTTGGGGACCCCTTTCTACAGTAAATGCTATTAGAATCCTAATGAGGGGCAGCTAGGTGGCTCAGTGGATAGAGCACCGGCCCTGGTGTCCAGGAGTACCTGAGTTCAAATCCAGCCTAAGACACTTAACACTTACTGCTGTGTGACCCTGGCAAGTCATTTAACTCCAATTGCCTCACTAAAAAAACAAACAAACAAAAGAACCCTAATGAAAAGGGTGGATGAGGAAGCCTCAGACAAGACCATCTTGCCATGAAATTCTCTCTGGCATTTCTTTCCACTAAGACATTTTCTGATAAGGCGTCTCTTGGGCTGATTGACCTCACAAAGAGGCAGCTATCTGAGTGAACAGCTTGAGAGTGGCTTGGCCTGAGTGACTGAGAGTTTTCTGTCTCTCCCCCTCTGCCAAGTCTGTCCTCTGCCTTTCACAGGGGCTAAATTTTTGTTATTGAAATTTCACAAATATTAGTAAAACCCCGTGTTTTAGGTCCACTAAAACCCTACTCTGGTGACTTGTTGCGGCATGCAGGTGATCCTGGCCTCTCAAAGGCCATGTCAATGGAAGGGAAGCCCCAGTGGGTCTCACTAAAGTGAACAAGGTTTGAGTTTGGCCCCAAACCATCCTTCATTCAAAGATCAACCTGGACAAGTTCTAAGAGGTTCAGCACACAACTGGGCACTAGGCGATGACTTTTACTGACCACAGCAAACATGGAAACTGTCCGCTATCTATGAGTGTTCCCAGGGGTTATAATCGGTGTTGGTGGAGATAGTAACCACACTGACAGAAATCACAGATCTTGGCAAATGCTGAAGTTCCTGAAGGATAGACTATGCCAGGTGCTAAGGATACAAAGGAGAAATGAGACACATATAAAGGGCAATATTGATCAAGGTAGACTGGGGGTGCTTCAAATATCTCTGATTTGAAAGGGACTTCAGTAACTATCTAGTTCAACTTGTATCTGGGCATACTAGGTGGCACAATGTACAGAGCACTGGACTTCCAAGAGTTCAAATCTGGTCCCAGGCACTTACTAGCTGTGTGACCCTGGCAAGTCACTTAATTCCTGTTTGCCTCAGTTTCCTTATCTGTAAAATGAGCTGGAGAGGAATGGCAAAACCGTTCCAGGATCTTTGCCAGAAAAGACTCTGCCCAAAAAAGGGTTGAGGAGTGTCAGACGCAACTGAACAACAACAGATGGGCATGAATCCTCTTGTGTAGTATTCCCACAAGCACTGATCTAGCCTCTCTTTAAAGGAAGACCTTTTGTGAAGAAAGCCCATGACTCCTAGACAGTCTGTTCTATTCTGGACAGTTCATTAGGGAGATTTTCTCTATGCAGTGTTTCCCTACTTCCCTCCTTCCCCCATTTCTGCTCTCTGGGGCCAGGCAGAACAAACCTCATCTTTCTTCCTCATGGTATCTCTTCAGATACTTGAAGACAGCTGTCACATCTTCTCTGATTCCTTCAATCAATATTTCTGTGGCCTCCTTTTGAGGCTCATCACCATCTTGGATGGCCTTCTCTAGCTATGCTATAGCTTCTCAATATCCCTCTAAAGTGTAGTTCCCAGAATTAGACACAAGGCTTCAGGTGTGGTCTGGCCAGGGCATCTTACCTGGATACCTGACTCAGGCATCCCTTTGGGGCTCATTTCTCAGGCCTGGCCAATGGATTCCTGCTCAGCCAGTTAGCTAGGAAACAGTCCTAGATGGTCATACAAGTGTATTCCATACTTGAAAGTCTCAGTGGGCTCTGAGCCATCTTTTTTAGATCTGTTCCAAAGGAAGTCAGGACATTTCTACTGAAGGATAACCTTGCTCCACATCCCATTCTCCACACGCCACCAATGGTCGACTCACAGGATTCCTTTTTGTTTTGTTTGTTTGTTTTTAGCGAGACAATTGGGGTTAAGTGACTTGCCCAGGGTCACACAGCTAGTAAGTGTCAAGTATCTGAGGCCGGATTTGAACTCAGGTACTCCTGACTCCAGGGCGGTGCTCTATCCACTGCACCATCTAGCTGCCCCAACCAGGATTCCTTTTCTCTTATAGCAATTTCTTGGGCTTTATGTCAAGTTTATTAACCTAGGTTGGGCATGTTCAGTTCTGGGGGGCTGGGGGTGGGGGAGATGGGTTCTGAAAAGATAAGAAGGGTTATGGTACCAAGGGAAACAGCATTTCACTTTGCTTGATTCTCTTTAGGGAAATTCTGGCTCCACCCGGGCTGCAAGGATCCCCAGGAGATCCAGGACCACCTGGGCCAATGGTAACATTACATTTAGATTATTCTTCAGTGTAAAGAAAAAAATAAATGTAGGAAGCCTATTATTTGATAAGAAATCCAGGAGAAGCCATACTTCTTGTTCCCTATTGCCACTTCCAAAGACTGGCCTATTGGTCCTTAGAGATATTGAGTTAGTTCAGAGCTGAGAACGGAGGTTGGGGAGGGGTCGGGATGTGCTCTCATCCTGATCCCACCTTCAGAGGACCTCAAACTCTCCCTCAAGAAACAATAGGCACGATCTAGCATACAAAGAGGCAAAGTGACCAGGGAAGGGAGAGAGGGGCAGAGCATACAGTGGTTTGTGGCATCCAGCCATCTAAACCATGGGTTCTCTCAATTTCAGGGCACCAAGGGATCTAAGGGTTTGACGGACATGATGGTGAGTGACGGTAATCAGTCTGAATTTCATTCTGTCCCAGTGAGCAACTGGTTGGTTGCTCCGTGAAAGCCATTTGCTTTTGCTCATTACAGGTCAGCGTATCTCTCAGAAAGATTCCTCAGTTTCCCTCCTTATGACTTATACCAGTATAAAAGACTAAAGGTTCCTTGATGTGTGTGATAACCACGTTCCTAAAAAGCTAAATGTCAGTCGGTGGGTGGTTTTTTTTTTTTGGGGGGGGGGGTGAGGTTTGTTGTTTAAGTAGAGACTTCAGCTCTTCAGGGATTCTTGTCAGCTCTTCACAGTGCAGACCATAGCCCCGTGAGGACATAGCCATAATTTTGGGGGATTAGTCTGACTGAAAAAAATCTGGTCCCGCTGTGCTACCCCCCCATCACCGAGTGATGAACCTCTCTAACCTTTGTTTGGCAGAGTTACAAATGGCAGACATACTGCCCAACTCTGGGCCATATCTGAAATGTATGGGGAAGTGGGGAGAAAACTAGGAGGGGGCCCTGGCTATTTAGATAAAAGCGCTATGGAAAAATCCTTTTTTTAAAAGTGATGTAACTCTCCACCCACCACCTACCCCGCACCATTTTATCACATTATAATAATTACATGTTATGTATACATGTGTGGGATAACACTAGGGGGCAGTGTATGGACAACATTAGGACAGAATGGACGGGAACCTGGAGTCCTAACTCTGGCCACTCATCCTCTGCCTCCCAGAACTGCCCCAAGTTCTGCCAGCAATTCAGTGATAATGAAGGTCAGGCTGTTAGCCTTAGGGAGAGAAGGGCAGGTCTCAAATTCCTATTGGAAAGTTCTGCCTTGGGAAGCTGACCCCCAAGGAAAAGTCCTGAAAAAGGACTTATCATAGACACCCCCCCGGTCAGAGAGATTCTCTAACAATGGACCCAGGGCTCCAATTCCCAGCCTGAAGCTGGGCGGTGAGAGCGGCACGTGGGGCTGAAGTACCCCAGCTTTCCAGATTGCAAGCAAGGGACACAGCATACAGGATGGCGACAAATAAAAGTAGCTTAGCAGGGGCAGCTAGGTGGCGCAGTGGTTAGAGCACTGGCCCTGGATTCAGGAGGACCTGAGTTCAAAAATCTGGCCTCATACAACTTAACACTTACTAGCTGTGTGACCCTGGGCAAGTCACTTAACCCCAATTGCCTCACCAAAACAAAAAAGAAAGAAAATTAAAAGCTATATTTCTCATAGGACTGTCCTGGAGCCTTGATTCTTCCTTCACAGCACTCACCATGTGATTTGTGTGTTATTTTGGTCCAGGCAGTGTGATATCCTTGGTACAAGGGATTCTCACTGAGGAAGTCCCCTTCAATAATGCACATTAGCACTGTACTGAAACTTTATCTATAAAATCTTAAAGAATTGTTCGGGGCACCAAAAGCTTAAGTAGTCTCAGACTATTTAATAGCTGGTGTGACCCTGAGCAAGTCACTTAACCCTTTTGCCTCAGTTTCCTCATCTGTAAAATGTGCTGGAGAAAAAAATAGCAAAACACTCCAATATCTTTGCCAAGAAAACCCCAAATGGGTCACAAAGAGTCAATGACTGGACACAAGCTAAACTGCAGATATTATTATATCCATTTTACGAATGAGAAGAGTGGGGCTTGGAAAGTGAGAGCATGGATTTAGTGGAAAGAACAATGGATTGGAGTCAGAAGACTCCGATCCTGGCTTTGACATTGGCTACCTGTGTGACCATGGGTAAGTCATTAAACAGCTTGATGGAAAATGAAGGAGTTGTACTAGCCTACCTCAAAGGTCCCTTCTAACTCTAAAGCTGTGATCTAAAGGTGAGACAATTTGGTCATAACTGCAAAAAGAGAATTCAAACTTAGGTCTTCCTGATTCCAAATCTAGTACTCTGGCCCTTCTCTTGGGCTGTTCTTCCTTATTATCTAAACCTGGGTTTTCATTATAGGGTTTTCCTAGGTCTCCTCTAGGTTGTATCTTAAGGTGCTTCACTGAAATTATCTGGAAACCTCTTGTTTTCTTCCATGCCTGGGTTGATCCACCTGATTCTTGATAAATATCAAGATGGAGTCAGAGGCCCTGGGTTGGAACTCCACATTTCCTTTTCCAACCCTAGTCTCAGTTTTCTCACCTGTAAAATGAGTGATACCCTAGAGGACCTCTAAAGGCCCTCCTTGCCCCAGATATAGGCCCTTATGACAAAGAAGGGACAGGACAGCAAGGCTTTATCTGCAATGGAAAGTAGTGGGTAGTGATGGTGGGAGAGAAGGAAGCAAGATGATTTGCTGAGAGCTAGTTGTGGTTTTCCATCAGACCATTCTAGGAAGGGCTGATATGGGGGCTGCCATCTTGGAGATAAAAATTGAACTGTCCTGATGCCCAGGAGTATTTTCTTGGTGAACCCCGCCTCAAAGAAGCTAGGGTTTGGGGCGGGCAGGAAGAACAAGCAGGAAAATCTGTGCTCTGAAGCAGATAACAATGAATTTTCTTCAATACATAAAACCTGTGAAGTGTTATAAAATACTCATCATGTGTGTCCAGAAATGTAGTGTCTAGAGATATCAAATTGATGCAAGAACTTTTGAGATGCAGCATGTCGATAAGTGGAAAGAGAGTCAGCCTCCAAAGTCAAGAAGACCTGGATTCAGGTCTTGCCTCTATCCTACTGGCTGTGTGACCTGCCAAGTCACTTACCAGTCAGTGTTCCAGGGACAGGGGTGTCAAACTCAAATGGAAATGGATCCCTGTGGGATATATATTGACTTAGGAAACCACAATTTGACATATATTGTATTTTTATTTTGTAAAACATTTGCCAATTATGTTTTTGGGTTTTTTTTGGTGAGGCAATGAGGATTAAGTGACTTGCCCAAGGTCACACAGCTAGTAAGTGTCAAGTGTCTGAGGCCAGATTTGAACTCAGGTCCTCCTGAATCCAGGGCCAGTGCTTTATCCTCTGTACCACCTAGCTGTCCCCAATTATGTTTTTAATTTGGTTCTGGGCACACTTGGGAGTTTTGCTGCCAGCTGTGTGTGGGGGAAGGTTTGCAGTGCCTACAGGGGAAGGGAGTTTCCTTCTAGGCAATTCTTTTAGACAAGTGGTGCCAAACACACTGCCAGCAAGCCCAGGCAATGCTCTCCAGTATAACAGCCTGGGCCAGATTTAAATTCAATTGGGAAGTGGTTAACAAAAATAAATAAAAACATACTATGACATAGATAGTGTTAGTTTGTGGTTTTCCAAGTCAATATGTTTCCCACAGGGGTTGGACACCATGGTCCTCAGCCGTAAGTTGCAGAGATGGTGCTGCCCTGCACTGGTAGAGGGAGTTTCCTCACCTGGGAATTCTCTATCCCAATGAAACCTCAGATGGCCTCCCTATTCCCATCCCTACAACAACCTTGGAATTGTCTACAAGAGAAAAACTTCCTGTGGACCTTCATAACCCTATGTAATATTTCTAACTCTATTAAACATCTCTAAATACTGATATTTTCTGCTTTGGTAACTTTCTTTCGCTCCTTCCCCTTAAACAGCCTTGTGACATTGTTGACTTCGCACGAAAAAACTGCCGTGAGTAGCCCAACCTCTCCCTGCGCTGAGTAAACCTGCACCTCCCTTGCTTGACTGGAGGGACCCCTAGCCCTGTGACAGCCTCCGTGATGGTCCCTGATCCCCAGCAGCCATCACAGTGCCTGGCAGATAGTAGGGGCTTCATAAACACTTCTTGATTGGTTGATGGCTGTATGCCCAAGTGGTCCCTCACCATATGATTTAACTGAATCACTGGAAGGAGCCACTTGATGAAAGAGCCATAAAATGAGAACAATATTGTAACTTCGGCCTCTCTCTAAGAGTCACAAAGCTGTACTAACAATCAGGTCTTTGCACTCTGTGGCAGAATGGAGAACAAGCCTAGCACAGGGGCTTCGAGTCCCATGGAAGGAACACTCATGAGCAAGCTTCTCTTGGGCATGGCCATGGCTCGGTGGGCCGTCTTCTTTGGATTTCCCAAAATGGCTGACATTTATATCGTGCCTTGAAGTTTGCAGTGTCCTCTATGTCTCTGAGT
Organism: Dromiciops gliroides; assembly: GCF_019393635.1. Classification (NCBI taxonomy): domain Eukaryota; kingdom Metazoa; phylum Chordata; class Mammalia; order Microbiotheria; family Microbiotheriidae; genus Dromiciops; species Dromiciops gliroides. The sequence continues at coordinate 38,452,893 of NC_057865.1, forward strand.
CTTGTAACGATCCTTTGAGGTAGCATACTAGAGAGATTATTATTCCTCCTGGGAGATACCAATGAGGAAAGTGAGCCTCAAGCAACTTGCATAGTCAGAGAGCTTAATGAATGGGAAAGATGGATTTGAAACCAACTTCTTACTGACTTTGAGCTTAGCACTTTATTCACTAAGGCATTTTACCTTTTGTTTACCCTAGAGACTCATAACTACTTAAAGTCTAATAAGGGAAATCAAATGTTTGTTCTTCAGTAGAATGGATACCATCTTGCTTGGATGGATAGTTGTGTGTGTATACATACCACATACACTATATTATATTATATTATATATATATGGCTATATATATTATATATGCCTATATGTATGTTATCTATCCATAAGTTGAAAAATCATTCATCTTTAACCTTGGTATAGTATCAGTCTATTCCCAAAAAACTTAGTTCCATGATGAATCTCCACTTTTGTTATTAATCTTGCATTAATTCAATAAGAACTTTCAAATGCCTACTTCATGTGTCAATTATGCTAGATGTTGGTAATACAAAGACAAAACTAGTCCCTGCCCTGAAGGGGGTTCTATTCTACTGGCAGAAGACAACAGACCAGATAAGTCCAATACACAGTAACAATGAAGGCCTCTTGTAGATGATAACATTGGCACTTGACCTTGAAGGGAGTCAAGGATTCCAAGAGTCAAGGGATGGGGAGGGAACCAAAACATGAGAAGACAGCTCGGCAAAGGCTCAGGAAATGGGAGATGGGATGTCACAGCAAGTAGACTAGTTTGGCTGGAATGTGGGACCATGAAAGATTAATGGAAAATCAACCTGAAAAGATAGGGTTGGAGAAAGACTGGAGACAATGGGGGGGGGTCATTGAATCTTTTGAACAGGGGACTGGGTGATTAAACCTAGACTTTGGGACTTTCCATTCGCAGTCATTGGTGAGGAGTGGGGAGATTATATTCAAGGATATTTTTGTGCTGTCAAACACATTTTCCCCCGTCCCAGGAATATTTGGCTTTACCCCTGAAAATAGGTTTTATTCTTCTTGCCCCTCTCTCTTCCTATTCTACTATTGTTTGAGGAGGCCCTAGTATGAGTTCCTCCTTTCTTAAGACCACCTGCCTTGTATGCTTCAGGTCTAATTCTGTAAGGGGTTAGATTTTGTGACCACAGACTCCTATGATTATACACACACACACACACACACATAGGCTTCCTGCTAAAAGCATGGAAAGAAAAAGAGATGCTATTGTTTAAATACCAATGACACCTTGTTTTCTCTTTTTTCCCCCTTTCCTTTCCAGCTTGTTCATCATGTAAGTAACTTTGTATATTTTTTTTTTCCTTGCTTAAAACCATGGAGTTTTCAGAGCTGTTACTGAAGTCTGTATTATTGTTCTTGTTTTGAAGAGAAAAGACAAATGTCCAGTGTTCCCAACTGAGGTGGTTTTTGCTCTGGACATGTCTGAAGGTGTTACAGAGTCAGACTTTGAGAGGATGAGGGACATTTTGCTGTCACTGCTAAGACGGATGAGCATCAGCCAAAACAACTGTCCAACCAATGCCCGGGTGACCATTGTTTCCTACAGTACCAAGACACATTACCTGGTTCGCTTCTCAGACTTCCAGAACAAGAATCAACTTCTCCAAGCCATCAGGAACATCCCTTTAGAGCAATCCATGGGCCAGCGGGACCTTGGTACTGCCCTAAGTTTTGTGGCAAGAAATGTCTTCAAACGTGTGCGTAATGGTATCCTCATGAGGAAGGTTGCTATATTCTTTGCGGCGGGCCCATCCTCTGATGTTACTTCTATCAACACAGCATGCTGGAGTTCAGTGCCCTGGACATCATTCCTGCTATTATCCGCCTTCACCGACGATCCCCTCTTACAACATGCCTTGTCAGTAAGTTGCTACTTGGCCTGTCACTAGGAATAGTAGATTGGTGGTAGAAAGGGACCCTTGTTGCGACTCAGGAAGGTTCGAAACACCAAGGTTCCAATATGAGCAAGGAGGTTAAAGCAAGCCAACTTTGTTGAGCAGATTTTTTTTTTTTAAATTGAGGGGCTGCAGGGAAGAAAATGGGAAACAGGTTGGGACTTGCTGGGGCCCCAGTGGGGCCCTGTAGGGAGTGGGGGCACCTTCCCAAAACAGTAAAATTGGTGTATTTTGTAGAGTTCTTCTCTGGGACCAGTGGATGAGATATTGGAGGAAAGGTATGAAGACTTGGGGGCTGGTGATTATTCAAGCTACTGAAATGAGGGAAGACTTTGGGGGACTTGAGATTGATATTCAAGCTTGGTCTTACTCTGGCAGGGTCACTGGGAGGTATGACAGCTTCTTGATTTAGTCAGGTGGCTATTAGGTCATTTCAAAAGGGGAGGGGGAGTTTGTGGTTAGTGCATATCAGCTCTTCAATCAGTCAGTAATCATTAATTTAGCATCTACTATGAGCCTGGCCCTGTGCTAATTTGAGAGCCATTTAGGGAAGAATTTAACAGTGCACAAGAGTCTACAAAGAGGCAGCATGTATACCATGAGCTATGACTCTAGAGAGAGGATCAGGGTTCCAACCCTGACTCTGACCCTTACTACCTATATGACTCAAGGCAATCTACTTAACATTCTGGGCCTCGGTTCTCTCAGCTGAAACATGGGGGCGGGGTGGGACAGATGGCCTCTGAGTTCCCCCCTGCCCCAGATTTAGGATCCTGTGTTCCTACCTCTGGTTTGAATTGTACAACTGGTCACCCCAAGGAAACATTTTGGAGGCAACACATCAAACATGTCAAAAAGGAGGAAACTTTCCCTCGCAAATGTTTTGTTCATGAATTCACCCTTGCCCTCACCATATGTGTCTCTCATGATGGCCAAGTAGCCGAATCTGTAAACCTTCCTGATTCACCAGCTGCAGAGGAACTAGCAGACAGTAAACACATAGACTGGACATCTGGGAAAAACTGCCCCGGGCCTTTGGCAAGCTCTAAACGGGCCATCCCTAAGGTTGTCCTGTGGAGACGCAGGCGCCATGGGGCCCTCTGGCAGAGTTCTGAGTAGCAGCGCTTGTTAGGTAGATCCTCTAACTTTGCTTTCCTTTTATATCATTTCTCAACTGGAGTTTTGTTGTTGTTATTGGAGTTTTTTGGAGGGAGGGAGAACTTTCATTGATTCAACAGATAGTACCTGAAGGTCCTTGCGGCAGGCTGACTGATTGTGATCAAGGATTCCCTAACCCCCTGAGATAGTTATGTGGACAACAGTTTGGGGAGGAAGAGGGACAAAGGTCTGGCAACAATTCCAGTGATCTTGGATAGTCACGTAGGATTGGTTGTGAAGTCCTTGTTGGTTTTTTGTGGTTATCTATCTCTGTCTGACCTGATCCCAGTCAGGAGTGGGAAAGAACCAAGTTATTTCTCTTCTGATTGGCTTTGCCTAGAAGTGCTGATGGCTCATGTGGTGAGCTTTCTTCTTTCTTCTCCATGATTATTACTGTGTTGTTTTTATTCAAAACCATAACCACATGTATCTTCTGGAAAAAACAAATGCAACATTGATGACTTTCTTAGAAAAACATGATCTAACAAGCCTGTCTCTCTTCTAAAGATAGGTCCACATGATAGGATGTTAGAGTTGGATGGGGCTCAGAGATTTCTGAGCCCATTTTACAGGCAGAAAACTAAGGTGCAGGGGGCAGCTAGGTAGTGCAGTAGATAAAGCACCAGCCCTGGATTCAGGAGGACCTGAGTTCAAATCCGGCCTCAGACACTTGACACTTTTTAGCTGTGTGACCCTGGGCAAGTCACTTACCCCCTATTGCCCACCCCCCCCCCCAAAAAAGAAAACTAAGGTGCAGATAGATGTAGCTTGGACCAAGGCGACACAGCAAGAAAGTGACGGAGTTGGGACTTGCATCCAGGTCTTTGGTGTTCTTTTCAGTATATCATGGTATTTCATAAATGCATGAGGGCTTAGCTGAGTTCTTGGTGCATAGTAGGAGCTTAATAAATGCTTATTCACTGTCTTAGAAGCTGAATTTGAAATGCATGTTGAGCTTTTCAGTCACTTATTTGGCACCCATACACACACACACACACACACACACACACACACACACACTCTGCAGCCCTCAAGTACACATTTCACTACAGTTTGGGATCTTAAAGCAAATTTTCCCTGTTAAAACTATTCAGCTTGCTTTGTGTTCTGAACCAAAAGTGAAAAAAAAATGTGTCCAGGCTCAGGTTATTTTATAAGAAGAAAACAGTGAACAGATAGTTCAAGGGAGAATGGACTTACAGTGAAGAAGGTGTGTGTTCAAATCCTGCCTCAGAAACTAGCTGCGCGACCCTAGGTAAATTACTTAAATTCTCTAGGCCTCTGGTTCTTCATCTCTCTCAATGACCTATAATGCCCCGTCTAGCTTTAAATCTATGCCCAAAGAAACCCAACTCATACTAGTTGATGGATCGTGCCAGTCATGTTCTCTGTTCCCCCGTCAAAAGAATTGTTTTGGCTCTCAGTAGATAATTCACAAGACAACGAAGAAAAGAAAAGCAGCCAGATCTCTCTCGGAGAGGAAGGGATAACAAGATGGCCAAGCCAAGGAACAAATACAAAGCAAGTTAAGGTGATTTTAAACTAGTTGGCTGAGGAATGGATACCAGTACTTTTGAGGTGTTTGTGATTTTTGGGTATAGCTCAAAACCACAAGTAAAAGCAGCAAGGGCTAAGCAGGGTGACTCAGGATAGCGTTCACTACATCCCTGGTGAGTCTCCCAGAGGCTGGTGTCAACACCAGTGGTAGAGAATGAGGAATTCCAGGAACTTCATGTCCTGACACTTTCCCTAGTTATTGTTCCATTGGGGAGAAAATGGGAGATTTTACATAAGGCTTCTATAAACAGTTAAATTATTAAAATTACTGTTAAATATCAAAATGTCGGCACTTATAATTACCCCAAACAGATGACCATGAGATCCATGGAAGTTTTGAAGTATATATCTTTTTTTTTTTTTTTGCGGGGCAATGGGGGTTAAGTGACTTGCCCAGGGTCACACAGCTAGTAAGTGTCAAGTGTCTGAGGCCGGATTTGAACTCAGGTACTCCTGAATCCAGGGCTGGTGCTTAATCCACTGTGCACCTAGCCGCCCCCTATATATCTTTTTTTTTTTAATCTGAGAATATAATTGGGGGAAAACCAAATATTATAAGAAAAATAAATAAATTTGAGGTCCATAGTATTTTAGAATTGGAAGGAACTTTGAGGATCATCTCATAGATGAGGGGGCTGGGATCCAATTTCACATACTAATCGATGGAAGGGAGGTCTGGGGCGGAAACCTAGGTCTCTACTTGTCTCCAGAGAGTTTAATGGTTAGGATGACCTTGGAACTACCAGACTCCAGTGGTCTTCTGCCGCCTACAAAAAAATGAAAGAAGGGGCAGCTAGGTGGCTCAGTGGATAAAGCACTGGCCTTGGATTTAGGAGGACCTGAGTTCAAATCCTGCCTCCAAACACTTGGACACTTACTAGCTGTGTGACCCTGGCAAGTCCTTAACCCCCATTGCCCTGCCCCCCCAAAAAACCAAAAAACAAAAAAGAAAGAAAAAAGAACTTACTAAAAATTAAACTTTTGCTGAGCATCAATATTGAGTGATTCCCCTGCGTTTTTTTTTTTTTTTAGTGAGGCAATGGGGGTTAAGTGACTTGCCCAGGGTCACACAGCTAGTAAGTGTTATGTGTCTGAGGCCGGATTTTGAACTCAGGTACTCCTGACTCCAGGGCAAGTGCTCTATCCCACTGCGCACCCTAGCTGCCCCAAGTTACTCAGTTTAAATAACTTTACTCTCAGTTTTCTCATCTGTAAAGTGGGAAGTAATATGTCTTTTCAGTTTATTTGAAGGGATTATGTGAAGGAAAAAGATAATTGTTGTAAAGTACTTTGTAAAAGTTAAAGGGCTATGTGAATATAAGCTAGTTTCTGAGTCTTCACCATTTTCTGCTCTCCTTTACTTCCTCTTCACTCTTCTTCTTATAAGTATTAATACTTATTAGTTACTAATAACCTAATAAATATAATGAGAATGGATAGAATTGGTATATAATAATATGATTTAATTATTATAGTAATACCATGGTAGTAGAGAATATTATTAGATTACCATTTTCATGCCCGTGAAAGTGCTTTGAAAGATTAAAAGGGTGTTACATGAATGTAAAGAACTCATAATTAAATTATAGCTCAACTTGAGGACCACCCCTATTGCATATTTGGAGAAAACTGACATTATTCTCATTCGCTAATATTACTTATTTTTGGAGCTGAGTTGGACCTCCATTTATCTCTATTAGTAACTATAACCCATGGAGAAAGAAATGGCAACCACTCCAGTATTTCAAGCCAAGAAAACCCCAAATAGGGTTATGAAGGGTCAGATAGGACTGAAAGCAACTGAACAATAACAGACATTATAACAATAGATGCCCTATTACTTAATCCATTTTCTGGACACTCTGTTGGAGAGAGGATCAGATGCTTTGTCATATCGTCCTCATTACAAGAACAGTATGGATTGGATATCCCTTTGGCCAACTTCCTGTTAGTTGTAACCTCCACAATAAGAAGAGTTGCCTCTTTTTGTAGGGTACGGATTAGGAAAATACCTTTCCAAGCTTCATGTAAAATGGAAGATATCAAGATGTAGTCAAGCTTTCCTTCTCCAAAGGTCAGGTTATACCTCAGTCCATTAAGCTATCGTCAAAGGCCAGCCTAACAACTGTCCTTCCTGATATCCTCGAATTGGGTTGTCTGGGCCACTCACTGGACTGAAACATTTTTCCCCACCTTGAAAGTAGCTGGATGCTTCCTGTGCTGGGAGCATGGTTTCTAGTCAAGCTATCAACTCCTTGATTTTCTTCTGAAGTTGCATGATTAATTGTTCTGGGTGTTGCTCTTTCCCAATCCCAATTTGGCCAGAGTGCTGAGCAGAGTGGAATAATTAATGCTAGGCATATGGCATGACTCATGGAAGCTTTCTCCTGATTTGATTGAATTTCATGAAGGGTTTCAACTGATCTTCTGTGGCTGCCCTGAGTGGAACATCCATTGCCCTAGAAAGGGTTTCTTCCAACTTGTGCTGATATAACCTGAAGCACATGTGGAATCCTGGGAAGCACTGTTGCCTGCTTCTCAGAAAAGAGATGATTAAATTAGGTGTGGTGCTTACCAAGCTCAACCCTTACTTGACTCAAAGGGTGCCTGGCTACTACTTTCTTTAGGATTTTAGGGATAACCCTGAGGAGATGGAGGTAGTGTCCTGGTATTTTTTTTAAAATTTTTTAGTGAGGCAAGTTGGGGTTAAGTGACTGCCCAGGCCACACAGCTAGTAAGTGTTAAGTGTCTGAGGCTGGATTTGAACTTAGGTCCTCCTGAATCCAGGGCTCGCACTCTATCCACGTTGTGCCACCTAGCTGCCCTGTGTTCTGGTATTATTACTGATGAATCCCCACTGTTGATGCTCCTCAGTTGATTATCAATTGATATCAATTATCCAGGAAGACCGAATTAGCTTTTAGAAATGAATATTGATTTAGGAAGCATAATAAGGACAATTAATGTAGAATATCCCTCCAAACTTTGGCAATCTTCCGCAAGGATATTCAGAATTCAAAGGAAAGTGTTTGATCTTAGAGAACACATGTGGCAAAGGGGCATAGCATGGCTTCTAGTTGCTAGGGGTCTTTTTCTCCTCTTCAGAAGGTCCTCATTAAGTTCCGCTTAAGGGAATTAGAAAGGCAGCAATACCATAGACAATGATGAGTCACAGCCCTGTGGGACCTTTTTATAAGGCAGTTCAGTCCATTCAAGTGGGGTCTAGTCAGAACTGAAGCTGGAAGAAAAATCCAGGTTCTTGATGGAATGAGTAGAAGAGACACATAGAACTGAAGAACTAACATTCCCAAGAAGCCTTGGAGTTGTGGAGAGTGGAAGTGGGGGTGGTCAGCCTCTGTAAGGAGCCAAGTCAGGACTCCACAAGCCCTTAGGAGGGTAAGAATCAGAGGATCATAGGGTCATAGAGATAGAGCTGTCCTATCATGTCATGTATTCATTCATTCATTCATCTTTGTTAATTTATCCAACATCTCTTTATCCATTCTGTCTGTCTATTCATCCATCCATCCAGTCTGTCTATCTATCCCATCTGTCTGTCTGTCTATCCTGAGTGTCTGTCTATCTTTCTATCTCTATCTCTCTATGCTTTATCTATGCTCCTGATTTCTAAGGCTTTATTAAACAAAATTGTTTTTAAAAAAGAACAATGGCTCCTATAGCATTTAAGCTCCTGAAATGAAAAGCTGTTTTCAGGGACACTTCTTCCCTTCCCCTCCTCCCCAACAATGTGGAAATAGAATGTTGGATGAAGTTGAGAAGCTGTACACACACACACACACACACACACACACACACACACACACAGAGGGGTAGCGCTGCTACTTTAAAAATCCTTATCGTTAGTCCCACTTATGAGCAGGAGACCTTTGGTTGACCAGCTTTGGGGACTTAGACCACAAGCTGATTTCCTTCTTAGCATTTTTTTTAAACAGAAAAAGTGTTGAATGTAGAAGCCACCATGAACGGTGCTTGGCTTAGTATCAGCTGAGTTGGTATCCCTCAGCATCTCTCTGACTGTCTTTACCAATTCAAGCACTCCCAGGGCACAATATGGCCCTGAACTGGTGTATTTCCCAAGTCCAGGGGAATTTTCTTCAGGTTAGCATAATTGCTATTGTCCTCTGTACATGAGAGGACGAAAATGTCATCACTATGTTGGGGTCAATGTACAGTGTGTCCGACTGTGGCTGATCAGACCAACAGGAGCTTGGAAGGCTCTACTACAGGTCATGGCACCACTAGTCTGGGTGAGGTCAATATAAAACTGCTTGAGATATCCCTCCGAGACCCTAAGGAATCATATAGCCTACAAGGCAGAATCATTTCTGCTTCAAACATTTGGTGACAACCCCAGAGCAGGCTGCTGTACAGCCTGCAGGCAACACAGATATGGTCATTTGATGGTATATACCATGACCTGCAGAAGCTTGGGCTGGGGCCGGAGTAACTGGGGCAGTTGGCACCTGGCACAGTATATGTTCTTCTACCCTACTGTGGCCTCCTCATTCTGCAGACTGAAAAAAGGCCCTTACAGCTTAAGTGACTTGCCCAAAGTCCATGTCAGGGGTGGGGATTTGAACCCATGTCCTCCGAATACAGTGGCTGTTTTCTTTCCACTAGACCATTGACATGCCACCTTCATTCCCTTCCATGTACCCCAAAGTGTTATATTTGCATCGCCTTTCTCTGCTTGGGTTCCTTCATGGAAGCTTGAAGCCTTTCATTCTGGACTTGGGGGAAGTCTGTTTATATTTCTTCGTTTAAAATATTTACAACTTTTAAATGTTAAATTGTTAATTTAGTCATTAATTTAAATTTTAAATGTTACTTTTTTTTCCAAAAAGAGAGCTGGAAGTTGCTGAACAAATAACAATAATAAAAATGAAATGGACATTTACTTAACAGGGAATGAATGGTTACTGAATGGTGCATGACGTAGTCAGATCAACTGGATAGAGCAAAGGTCAAGATGATTGATAAATTGGAAGAAAGGACAATAATGAGAAATTACTTATTATAATGGTAACATATCAATCTGACTTGTTCAAGCAATCTGATCACTTCAAAAAAAAGGAAGGTATGGAGTAAAGATGGTAAACTCCGTCTATCACTTAGAGAACTGATATAACCAATGGAAAACCATTTGCCATAAGGAGGAAGCTCAACCAGCATAATCTCAACTTCTTTTTCAAGTAGAGACGGGTGGCAGTCAAGGGCAACTCTAATTTTGAATTCGTTCATAGGTTCATTTATGAGTAGGAAGATGACAAAGGACTAAGGGCATAATTGTCTTACAAAACAACAAGAGTTTGGCATGAGATTCAGCTCTGGCAAATCATCTGAAGGGCACATGTAGATAAAGCAAAAAGGACAACAAACATATTAAAGGGAAAACAGATTTGGGGCTAGACATTTTTTTTCTATTCGCCAGTAACTATAATAGTAGAACAAGTACAATTTTATTTCTGCCATCTGGTATAATATGCAAGGAAGTGACAATGGAGTGTTAGAAGATGAAGCTGAGAATATTTATTGGACTTGATTAAATACGTGTGAAGAAATTCATGTTAGCAGTCATGTAACTTTTATTGAGAGGCAATCAGGGTTTAAGTGACTTCTCAGGGTCACATAGCTAGTGTCTGAGGTTGGATTTTGAACTCACGGTCCTCCCGACTCCAGGGGCCAGTGCTCTTTCCAATGCGCCTCCTTGCTGCCCCAAGATCATTCCAATTTAAAAAGTATTTGAAAGTCTATTCTCAACTATACCTTAGAGAGCATAAATGGTGCTTTACTAAAGCACAGTTGACTAAGAAGACACCAACAATACATTTAAATTATACAATGATATGACAAGTGTGACTTTAAAGCACTTGGAGACCTTTCAGCTCCACTGGGTCTAATGATTATCTCTTTTCAAATGATTCATTCACACACTGAATATAAATGAATAAAGCATTTATTAAGTACTTACTATATGCAAAGTACTGTGCTAAGGTTATACATACAAATAGAAAAGAAGCCAGAATCTGCTCTCAGGACAACATATAGGGAAGGTTCAGGTGGAAAGATCCTATAGGGAGTAGATCCTATAGAGTAGACGGTCATGCTTCTTTAGCATCATTTCCACATATAAAATCATGTCAGTTTCTGATATTGAACCATTCAACAATTCAAAGACTGGTGACAAAGAATTAATCTCATTCTCTCCTCTGAGTTCCAGGCTCATATTACCAATGATCAATTGTAAATTTCAAAATGAATATTGTAGAAATACTTCAGTGTCAAAACCAGAATTTATTATTCCCCCTCAACACATTTCTTCTAAACTTGCCTATTTCTGTTAAGGGTACCACCAATTTTCCCAGTCTCTCTCTCTGGTTCGTAGTCTTGGCATAATTCTTAGCTATTTACCCCATTTACCCCACAAATAGGGAGCCGGGTGGCACAGTAGATAGAGTACCGGACCTGAAGTCAGGAAGACTCATCTTCATGAATTCAAATCTAGCCTCAGACACTAACTATGTTACTTTGGGGAAGTCACTTCACCCTGTTTACCTCAGTTTCCTCATCTGTAAAATGAGCTGGAGAAGGAAATGGCAAACCACTCCAGTGTCTTTACCAAGAAAACTCCAAATGGGGTCACAAAGAGTCACACACAAATGAACAACAACTCCACAAAAAAACCCAGTTGACAAATAATGCCATTTCTTACATTCATGACATCTGTTCTCATCCAACCTTTTTTCTCTACATACATAGCCACCATATTAGTTCAGGCCTTCATTACCCTCTTGCCTAAACTGTCACAGACTCCTAAATGATCCCTCTGCCTCAGTCAAAGGGGTTTTCCTTAAGCGCAGATGTGACTAAGCCACTCTTCCACCCTATATATCTAGCCCTGTCTCTTCTTGAACTTCAGTCCCTGCTATCACCAACTGAGTCAAAATGGAGGTCCCGTAGGCATCAAACTCAGCAGGTCCAAAATAGAACTCATCACTTATCTTTCCCTCCAAACCCTTTCTCTTTCCAATTCTCCAGTTACTGTCAAGGATGTCACGTTCTTCCCAGCACCCAGGCTTATAAACATCCTGTGTTATCCTTGGCTACTTCCTTGTACTCGCGCCCCTCTAATCATTTGCCAAACTTGTCATTTTACTTTTACAACATTTCCTCTTTACATTCCCCTCTTTCCACTCATATAGGCATCTATCCTCATGCTTGGACTATTGCAATAGCCGTTTTGCTTGGTCTTCCTGCCTTGTCTCTCCTCATTTCAATCTATCCTTCACTCAGTTGCCAAAGTGAGTATGTCTGAGCAAATCACTCCCCTCCTCAGTAAACTCCAGTGGCTCCCCCAGTACCTCCTACAGCAACTATAAAATGCTCTGTTTAGAATTTAAGCCCCTTTATGACCTTATCCTATCTATGTTTACAGTCTCCTTTCTCTTAAGTCCTTCTACCTCCTTTGCTATCCAGTGGCACTGACCTCACTGTTCCTCACACATGCCGCTCTATCTCCCCACCTTCCTGGGGTGCTCCCCTCCTCCACTCTACCTCATAGAATCTCTGTCTTCCTGAAGACACCGCTCAAAGCACCATTTGGCTCATGATGCTCTTCCTGATCCTTCCAAATGCCGGTGTTCTCCTTCCCTAAATGCCTCATATCTAACTACTTTATTTTATCACATATATTCTCTTTATATTTATTCTGAATGTGCTTTGATATATACTTGCTACCACTGTTTTCCCATTAGTGTATCAGCTCCCTTTGTGAGGAGGGATATTTTTCATTTTTGACATTTGTATCTCTAGTGCCTGACTTAATAACATTAAATAGATGCTTAATAAATGCTCATCAAGCAAAAGCATTTATTCAAATGCCTACTATTTACCAGATGCTGTCCAAAGCTGATAATACAAAGAAAGACAAGAGATGACTCTTGTCCTCAAGGAGCTTACAATCTTATGCTTGTTGATGATTAAGCAAACTTTGTGGTGATCCACTTAGTATGGGCAGCAAGTGAAGAATAAAACAGCAAAACCTAAGGTTACCTAAGGTTTTTACCAGCATCATGGATATTGTCCTGCAAACATCCCTTGGAAAAAAAAGGATTCACTCCCTGATGACTGATGCTGAGCTTCTCCCAATGCTCCTGTTTTAAGGTGACATTGTATACTAACTGCACTGTTTCCCAAAATGCCACAAAGCCTCCTCAGTGAAGTCATCATGACAGTGTGGGAGAGGTATGTCTAAAAGTGGATAAAAATGTGGATTGCTCATACTATGGGATGCAGCTGGATACGCAGCACCTTGAATTGGGTCCATAGAAAGTATCTTGGGCAGGAATTGCAGATGGAAAATGAAACCCATTGAGAATTGAACAGGAGGAGGAAATGGGGCTGGACTAGTCTGGGGAATATGCTGTTAGGGATCCTGAACTTTTTCCTTCTACAACAAATGTATCTGTCGGACATCTTAGCCATGAAGCCCATATGATCACAGACGGGAAGACACAGGGTGGGCACAGGGAGGCAGCGACATGTCACCAGTATTGACAGGTGTGAGAAGTAACATCAAAAGTACCGTGGAAGGGCACTTATAACTGGAAGAGAAGGGCTGTGGGAGAATGAAAGTCCTGGTCACAGGCTCATGAGCTGCTGAAAGAATGAGATGTGAACAGATGTGAGGCATCATGGAAAACACTATTTTGAATCAAGAATACGTAAAGATGCTAAAGAGACAAAGATATGGATAAGAATGTCACAGGATGAGAAGGCATGGGAAGGTTGCAATCTGTACTGGTAAAGGGGATACTCATGGAGAAAGTCGCATTGTAGAGAAGTTTTTTTTTTTTCCAAAGTATTGTGCACCACATATCACAACCAGATTCTAAGTTCCTTGTGAGCGAGGATAATATGTGATGTCTCTTTTTATCCTTGAGATGTAGCTTGGTGAATCCCATTCTATGCTTCATCACAGCATGGAACTAGTGTGTATAAAAGGTTGACTTTGAACTCAGGTACTCCTGACCTCAAGTGCAATACGCTATCCACTTTGTAAACTTTTCAGTTTACAAAGAATGTGAGCTACTGTTCAATTAAATTCAATGATAAATCTTTATTTAAATAACTATGGACTATGGTGGAGGTCATCTGAGTGTAGAGCAGGAGGCAGATCAAGGAATGTCTTGGGGAGGCTCCTAAGATTACTTATGCCAGTGAGAATCTTTTGCATCTGTTTCCTGTTAGATGGATGATACAAAGAGGCTTAAGCTGTATGTGTGGGAAGAGAAGGATGATGAACATGTGGAACATGTGGCCTCCTGCACCCTTTGCTACGGTAAGCCAACAGGAGCTGATGCATTATTGTTTTTTCTTCCAGCCCCGGAGGATTCCTATAAAATCGATTTGCAGGAATCATAGATTTAGAGCAGGCGAGGACCACAGAGATTATCTAACCCGGAGAGGGCTTCCTAACCTGTGGCCTGTCGATTTGTTTGAAAAGGCAGCTAAGGGGTGCATTAAATAGAGCGTTTGACCTGAAGCTTATGAGAGACCCTGGGAAATTACCTAACTTCTTGCCTGCCTCAGTTTCCTCATCTGTAAAATGGGGATAATAATAGCGACCCTCCCAGGGCTTTTCTAAGTTCAAATGCGATCATATTTGTTTTTTGTTGTTGTTGTTTGTGTTTGTTTGTTTTTTTGCAGGGCAATGAGGGTTAAGTGACTTGCCCAGGGTCACACAGCTAGTAAGTGTCAAGGGTCTGAGACCAGATTTGAACTCAAGTCTTCCTGAATCCAGGACCCGTGCTCTATCCACTGTGCCACCTAGCTGCCCAAATGGGCATATTTGTAAAGAGCTTTCCAAATCTTAAAGCTGGGGCAGCTAGGTGGTGCAGTGGATAGACCCTTACACTTGACACTTACTAGCTGTGTGAACCTGGGCGAGTCACTTAACCCCAACTGCCTCACCAAAAAAACCAAACAACCCCCCCCCCCCGAAATTTTAAAACTGGCTATTAATAATCCTTAATTACCTGTCCTTGCTTCCTTCCCTCACACAGGCTATTCTAGGCCAATTTAGTAACTTCAGGTTCTAGAATTAGGATGCAATAACAGACATTCATGGATAATAAAACACAATTAAAACAGAATTTGCTAATAATAGATAGTTATTTTAACATCAATGCAATTAGCATTTAATTTATTACTATATTTAAATATAATTTGTTTTGTATAATTTTTCATTTTATGCACTTAGAAATGTTATTCAGAGAAGGGGCATGTAGATTTTGCCAGTCAGCCAGCAGGGTCTGAAGGACACAAAGCAGTGGAGAGGCCTTGCCTCCAGCCCTCTCCTTTTCCAAGCGAGGATAGTGAGACCCCGAGAGTTTACATGCTTTGCCAGGGTCCCAGAACTGGTGAGGAGCGGGCTGTAAGGGCGACATGATGTGTGAAAAGAGTTCTGACTGTGAAGTGCGGGCATGCTGCCCTGGGCCTCACTGGCTCCCCTCCAAGACCCTTTCAAATCGCACCTAAGGAAGAGTGTGCCTTAAACAAGCAGTGCTTTGTTGCTGCCAACACACACTGGCTAGCCCCTACTTGAAATCACCATGACTACAGGAACTTGGGGGTCCCGAGCGTGAACACCAAAGCAGGGTGTCCTCTGGCTTTGGAGTCAGAGGAAGTGGGTCAGTTCCTTAGGCTCTCTAGGCCCTCAGTTTTTTATCTGGAAATAGGGTGGTTGGACAAGATGGAGACTAAAGTGACTTTGATCCTGTAAAAGGTTTTAGGTTCTACCCTACACCTCCCAGGAGTTTGCTCTCATTCCAGTTTTGTGTTCTCCCACAGATCCGTGCAAAGCAGACAAGGAGTGTGAAGTGACCAGCCCCAGGCCCATCATGGTGGACATGGACATAGCTTATGTGATGGACAGCTCTGCCAGAGTCACCAGTGGACATGTTCAGTGCAGCCAAAAGCCTGGTGGGCTCCATGCTGAATCACTTTGTCATTTGCTCCCCATCCCGAGACCTCCACGACCGGGGCCAGGTCGCTCTGGTGCAGCAGGGGGTCCCAGGCTTCTCACACTGATGGGGTAGGCTCCCCGTCAAGAAGGAGTTTGATCTGCCTCACCTACAGCCACCCAGGGCAGTTGCTGAGGTACATACAGGAGTCTGTCCTCCCCGCTCCAAGGGCCCCCCTTCCCTGGGCCATGCCCTCAAGTGGGACTGTTGACAATATCTTTCTGACGGCCTCCCTCCAGAGGAAGAACCGGGTCTCCTTTGTGATCTTGGCAAGCGAGACAAGTCCCTGGGACAGGGAGGAGCTCTGGAGGTCTCCCTGGAGGCCAAGTGTGAAGGCTTCATCTTGTTTACCGTGGTCTTGGGCAGAGGAGTCAACCCGGAAGAGTTGGCCTGGCTGGCCAGTTTCCCGCCCCAGCAGCACCTGCTGCGTCTGGCTGATGTTTCCCAGCTGGGGATGGACTATGCTGAGGGATTCATCCGGGCCTTCCTGAACCTTCTGAAAAGTGAGCAGCTGGAGGTGGAGGTGGGGGGCAGGAGACTGGCAGAACAGGGCAGCCATCAGGGGCCACTGGGTCACTTCTGCTTTGTACCCCTTGGAGGGGCAAGGAACATGTGGAAAACCCTTTGGCTAGATTGAAGAGGCCTGACTACAGTAGTAGCTTCTTTTATCACTTACTGGGCAGGGCTGGTTTTTTGTTTGTTTGTTTTGTTCTTTTATGTGTTTGCTTTGGCCCAGATGTGATCTCATCATTGGGGACCCAGGGGGGTAAGATGCACATCCTTGTCTGGACTGTATGCAGAGGGGACAGTATGGGAAGGCTGGAAAGGGCCAGGTGTAAAGAACTTTAAAAGCCTTTTAGTCGGGAGTTTATTGAGTAACAGGATGATATAATCACAGCTGAGCTTTAGAAGATCAGAGGCAGCTAGGTGGTACAGTGCATGGTACCTGGAATCGGGAAGACTTGAGTTCAAATCTAGCCTAAAACAATTCTTAGCTGTGTGACCCCTGGTAAGTAAGTCACGGCACCTGCCTCAGTTTCCCCATTTGTAAAATTAGGATAATAGCACTTCCCTCCAGAATTATTGTTGAAATAATATTTGTAAAGCATTTTTACAAACCTTAAAATTATTATTATTATTATTTAATTTTTTATTACTATTATTGAAATCACTTTAGTGATTTTTGGCTACTGAGTTTAGGATGAAGAGGTCTGAGGGGATGAGAGCCTGCATCTGTAGTGTGGCTTTGTTATCGGAGAGAGGGGAGTCATATAGGGGAGATATTGTGAAGGGAGAAAAAAACCCCGAGATTTGTTAATTGATCAGCTGCATGGGGTGAGTGCCAGGGAGGAGGTTAAGATGATGTCTAAGTTGGGAGCCTGGGTCACAGGGAGGATAGTGGCACATTGAACAGAGAAACTATGAGAAGAGAGTAGGGTTTGAGAGGGAAAGAAGGAGACTTTGGGAAGGAGAATTAGACATTATCTGTAGTAAACTTTGACTTCTGTTCTCTCTTCCTTGGGCTCTCCTTTCCTTAGCCTTCTCCCCTCTACCCAAGGCTGCCCATATCATGTAAATGGGCAGCCCGCATCAGCCTGCACCTAACCTAGGTCAGGAAGCTCCTGTGAGGGAGGAAGGGTCACTCTTTCCCATTGGGTGACTTCATCCTTTTCGCCACATTGTGAGCTCTTCTCCCTTTGGGCACTCCCAGCCCTCCTCCTTTCAAGGATGTTTGGGTGTGACATGAACAGCCGTATACCCCTGTCATATTTTATCCCTAAGCTGGGAAACATCTTCATCCCTTGGACAGGGAGAGAATGGGTTCTTATCAGCTCCTGAGGAGACAAGTTGGGGTTTTTTTTGGTCTTCATCTTAACCTTATAAGGATCATCCAGAAGTCAGAGTAGGAACAGATAAAAGGTTCTTCTTCCCTTCCTTTTTCGGCAGGTGAGGTGAACCAATACCCACCTCCTACGCTTCTAGAAGATTGCGAAGGCCTGCATCGAGGAGACACCCGGAGACAGGCAGCCTTGGTCCAGAGGTAGGCTCTACCCGGGCTTGGATCGTGTGTGGAAGGCATTCCTTGACAAAGTGCTGCCTAGTTGATCCCGGGCAGCCTGGATTTGGAGCATCCCGCACCTCTGCCTTTGTCTCATCTCCCAAACCACCAGGTCCTCCCCTTCTCCCTTGCGCACAAGACCCTGGCAGCTCCGTACTGCCTCTTGGCTCAGCTCCCCAATCCAGTCCTCACGTTGGCATTGCCAATCTTTGTTTCAGATTGACTCCAGCCTGCCTTTCCAGGCTTATTATGATTCCCCATCTTGTATTCCCTTGCAACATTCGACAAGCCATTTTTGTGCATTCCCACAAATTGTCGCTCCTGCCTCATTTCTGCCCCCTCCCTGCCCTCCCCAAGGCCTCATTTTCCTCCATTTCCTCCTTTCTCCTGCTCTCTCCCTGTTAAGATGTCTTTGTATATTATTTTATTATATATTTGTAGACCTCTGGTGTCCCCCAGTGGAATGAAAGCATCCCGAGGGCAGGAATTATTGCATTTTGGGCTTTTTGTGTGATGAGAGCAGGGGTTCTTAACCATTTTGTGTCATGCCCCACCCCCACCCCTGACCCTGGGCAAGCTAGTGAAGCTTAGAACCACTTCTACGAATCATGATTTAAGTCATTGAAAGAAATGCCAAATTTTAGTTAAACATAGTAAAATGAAAGATGTCATTTCTTTTTCTCACCCTTTTGAAAATCTATCTGCAGACTGGTCTGTAGATCCCAGGTCAAGAATCCCTGCCCTAGGGAGATTAGCATAGTGTTTGTCACACAGTAAGTGTGACAAATAAATATTGTATTGACTTGAATATGAGAGACTCTGTCTTCCTCATGAAATGTTATGGGTAACAATATATGATATGATATGATGTGATGTGATGTGATATAACATAATACAATACAATACAACAGAACATAACATAGTATAATACAATTATATAAGACCAGCTCATATTTAAAACCTCACACTTAACAAAGATTCTTTCTACAGGATGAATTTTCTCAGGTTCAGGTTTAATGAGTCTGACTCTGGAAGAAGTTGGGAAGTACTTAAGACAAAAGCTTCTTCTCTAGGGATGAGGCGAAGAATTTCCCAAATCGCCAAAACTGGCAGAGAAGATATGGAGTATCATTATAGACCTGAAAAAAATCTAATGGGAGCCCTTCAAAAGAGAAAAGAACCCAGAGATGAAGCCACCACCCTTGGTAAAAACAATTCATTTTAGTTTTTACTGATATGGGGTTGGGTTTTTTCAAGGTATCCATTTAAAAATAACCCTATTGACACTTGGCATTCAGTGTGTTGATCGTTACAACTCACACTCATAGTTCCAGACTCCCAGGGGCATCATGTCCATGTATGTAGTTAATGAATGTCTTTTAGGAAAATACACAAGGGCTTACTTTGGCTTTTGATTAATTAACATCAGTTCCACAAGTAAATATCAAGTCCTTAGTGTGTTCAAAGCACTGTACTGGAAGACGAAAAGAAAAATAGCTTAGGGAGGGAGACAGACCTAACGTTTGTGGGTGGGGGTGGAGTTTCACCACCATAGACCTGGTGCCTGAGTTAAACTTTGAGGGGATCTAAGTCTTCTAACAGGTGAGGGTGAATCCAGGCATAGGAGGATGATCCTTGGCAGAGAAGTGTATGGAATGATGAGTTTGGAAAAAGGATCCCTGGTTGGCTGGAGGGTTGGGTACATCAATAAAATGGGAAAGAGGAACTGGAGCCAGGTAGAGTCAGGCTGAGGACTGGTATTTTCTCCCATAGGCAAAGGGGCGTCACTGAGGGTTCTTCAGCAGGGAAATGACCGACTCATGCCTTCCTTAGAAGGTTATTGTCATTGGCCATTTGTGTGCCCGTTGGATTTGGAAGGGTGGGGTAGGAGAGTGGGAGGCAGTTCTTGAGTTTAGTGATTATAAGATTCAGAGATGAAAGGGACATCAGAGGACCAGCACAATCCCCTCATTTCACAACCCAAGAGAGGGAAAATGTTTTGTTTTAGGTCACAGGAATAGTCAGAAACAGATCTGAATTTGATCATGGGTCTTACTCTACTCCAAATAGATGTTCTCAGGGTTGATAATGACATTTTAGATATTAGGCTAGAAAATTGTGGTCGTTCAGTTATGTCCAACCCTTCATGACCCCATTTGGGGTTTTCCTGGCAGAGATGTTGAAGTGGTTTGTCATTTTCTTCTCTAGTTCTTTTTACAGATGAGGAAACTGAGGCAAACAGGGTGAAAGTGACTTGCCCAAGGTCACACAGCTAGTAAGTGTCTGAGGCTGGATTTGAACTCACAAAGATGTGTCTTCTTGATTCCAAGCCCAGTGCTCTATCCACTGCATCACCTAGCTGCCCAAGCTAGAAAATAAGCACAATGGAATTCATATCCCCAGTATGGTAAGACTCCAGCTAGGTTCAGTTAGTCAGTCAATAAACATTTGTTACCTGCTTATCATGCATCAGGTACTGAAGATAAAAAGATAGGCAAAAGACAGTACCTATCCTCAAGGAGATGCCAATCTAGGGGAAGACAATATACAAACAAGCTATAGACAGGCTAAATTGGAGATCATTAGCCAATGGAAGGCACTGGAATGATAGGAGATTGGGAAAGGATTTCTAAAGAAGGCAGGGTTTTTTAGCTGGGGTTTGAAGGAGGTACATTATTATTAGTGATGTTTGATATGTTATGAGATGATTTATTGCCCTTCAAAATCTTCTTCTTCATCATCTCTTCTTCTCCTTCTACTACTACTAATACAACTACTACTATTACTATTACAACCACAACTACTACTGCTGCTACTACAACGACTACTGCTGCTACTCCTCCTCACACACATATACTCACATACACACTCACACACATACATATACACCCACATGTAGTCTGTAGGTGAGTATGTATATTTCACTACTTCAGTGGATTCATGGTCTCCCCAGGGGAAGCAGCCCCTTTACATCTTTAGATTATTGCAATCTATCCACACCTTCCCATCCTGTGTCATTCATTGGTCAAGCCAGCAGACATTCCCTGAGCTCCTACAGGCACTGGGCTAAGTTCTTGAGATATAGAGAAAGGCAAAGGTTAGTCCTCTTCAAGGAGTTCATAACCCAATGAGGGAGAGAACACGGAGCAGTTCTGTACCAACAAATATAGAGAGGATAAACTCGAGGTTATCTCAGAGTGAAGTCACCAGCATTAAGGAGAATGAGGAAAGGCTTCTTGCAGAAGGTGGAATTTTAGGGGAGACCTGAAGGAAGCCGGGAGGTGGAGATGATGGCGAGAGAGAGCATGCCAGGCATGGGGCACAGCCCAAAGAAAATGCCTGGCGTCAGGAGATGGAGAGTCTTGTGGGAAGAACAGCAAGGTTGCTGGTCACTGGGTCACAGAGTTTGTGGAAAGGAGGAAAGTGTAGGCCGGCAGGGGCTGGGATGTGATGGACACTAAAAGCCAAAGAGAGGATTTTCTATTTGATCTGGAGACAATCCTGGTCTGGGTCTTGCTGTGAATCCTCCATAGAGGTTCTCTCCAATATGTGAACCCCCCCCCCATACACACACAGATACACAAACTATATGTTTGTGAGTATGGAAGTGTATATGTGTATGTATACATATATGTGTATGTATATGTATGCAGTCTCTGTGTGTAGGTATGTAATATGTATATAGAGACCTCATATACATGTATATATGAAATCTCCAGCATATTGAAGTGCATGAAGACTTAGAGATATATCTTCATAGATGCATGTATAGATATACATACACATACATGTAATATGTGTTTGTATGTACACACATATTTCAATATACCATACACATGTGCGTGTTAGCATATAAAGAGCCAGTCTGGAAGACCTTGGTTCAAATCTTGCCTCTGACACATATTTACTGGTTGTGTGACCCTATGCAAGTTATTTAACTTCCCAAGGGCCCCAGAAACCCTGTGAAACTGACTGTTAAGTTGCAGAACCTGGATGGGAAAGATGTGCAGTAGAGAAAAATGCATTCTATATAAAAGTTGGGGAATCAAACGACTTACTTTGTTGTGAGTTTGTGAATGCTCAAAGGCATTGCCCAGGGACCCAATGCCAGCTTTTATATCATAGGAGTTTCATTTGGTCCTAACTAATATCTAGCCTCTTAGGAGAGTCTGACTATAGCAACAAAGGGTATAGATTTGTATATTCCTGAACTTATAAGACGTTGGATAAGTCTGGGGTTAGGTAAGGAAAGGGAAAGGGTGACTGAGGTAGTTAAGTGAAGTGTGCTTATCCACAGAGATTGTCATAGGTATGTCAACATTTGATATTTTTATCTGTCTGTCTCCATCCACCCATCCATCCATCCCTTTATCTACTAATTCATTCATTCATTCATCTATTTATTTACACTAGATCCTTGTTCCATGGCTAAAGATACTGGGATGTGCCGCAACTATGTCTTGAAGTGGTACTACCATCAAGACCAGCGCACCTGCCAGAAGTTTTGGTTTGGCGGCTGTGGTGGCAACCCCAACCGATTTGAAACCAAGGAAGACTGTGAGTCCCGGTGTGTCCCATTAGCTTAGAGATGAGAAAGCCGTTCAAGTCCTCAAATGCTTCGCCGGGGCTAGAAGGAAGACCAGAAAGGCTGAAGTTCAGATGGCAGGTTTGAGATGAAGTCAACGTGTAAGGACGGGTTTAAAAAATTAATGTCATTGTATTTAAGTGAAATTATATATATCAAAAGTTATACTTGTCTAATAACCCCTTACATTTGATTAGCAATTTATAGTTCCTAAAGCACTTTTGCACATGTTCAATTCAAGAAACATTAAGCATACACAAGAACACTGACTTGGGCACTGGGAGAAGATGCAGAGTTTAGAGAAGGTCCTATCCCTTCCCTCACAGAGCTTGCAGTCTAGTAGGCAGATATGGAACAAGCACAAATCACTATAATAGAAAGTAAAACATATATTCTTATTTCCTCATCAGAATAGCCCTAGGAGGGAGGCAGGGCAGGCACTATTTACAGGTACAGAAACCAGGTTTCCCCTAAGTGGACTTGCCCAAGGGTCATGCACCTGATAAGCAGTAGAGCTGGGGCAATGATTTGGGTCTTTTAACTTCTCATTCATCACTCATCACTGCACTTTGCTACCATTTATTGGTCCTGCTGATTTTGTCCTTTCAGAAATGTACGTTATGTAATTAAAATGCACAAAAAGCAATGAAAAAGACACTTGATCTCTTAAAAATTGCACATTTCTTATACATAGACATACCCCAGAAAACTAAAGGAAAATAGATAAAACTATGACAAGCCCAGGAGCCTAATCAGAAGATGAGTAGAAAATATTTTTATGTCTATCGACTCAGGTACTTAGATGTTCCATTCAAATGTGGGTCTGTGATGATGAATGATGTCTTGAACGTGAAGCTTCTTTTTAAAATTTGACATGAAAATGAGTTCATTCTTCATGAAATCATATGATATGGAATTACTTCTGTCTATTTATTGTAGTTTGGGATGGTTTTTGTGAGTATAGCAATGGATGGACTGGCAATACTATATCACAATGACCCAGAGTCCTTGAATTCAAAGGGACTCAGGTCGTCACATCTAAGCTAGCCCCTACGTACCCGAACATCCCCTCTGTGACCTCTCCCCCAAGTGAGGTCCTGCCTGTTCTTGACAACCTCTGCTGACAGGCATCTACTTCCTCCTAAGGGAACCATTTCTCCTTTGGGATAATTCTAATAGTTAGGAAGATTTTCCTTTTATCCATTTGAAGCCTGCATTTCATCCTATGGCTCCAAGTAGAAGACCAAGAACAATCTAATCTCTATTCCTAATAATAACCAACAATAGCATTCATGTTGTTGTTTAGTCATTTTTCAGTTGTGTCCGACTCTTCACTCTTACATTTGGGGTTTTCTTGGCAAAGGTACTGCAGTGATTTGCCATTTCCTTCTTCAGCTCATTTTATAGATGAGGAAACTGAGGTCAACAGGGTGAAGTGACTTGCCCAGGGTCACATAGCCATTAAATGTCTGAGGTGGGATTTGAACTCAGGTCTTCCTGACTCTAGGCCTAGGTACTCTATCCACTGCATCACTCATTTACATTTTAATGTTTGCAAGGAATTTTACATCTATTATCTCACTTAACCTTCCCAACAACTCTAAAATAGGTATAATTATTATACTCGTTTTAGAGATGAGGAAATAGAGCCAGGCTGATAGAGATGATATGGCTCACCTGGTGTGACAAAGCTAGTTAAGGGTTGGAGACAGGATTTGAACTCAGGCTTTCCTGCCTCCATCTAGTATTCTAATCACTACACCACCCAGCTGGCCACTGAATACTTCAAGACTGCTATCTTCCCCCAGTGTCATTCTTTTCTCCAGGTTAAACAGCCCCAGTTTTTTCACCTGATCCTTATGTGAGTGTGAACTCCTTGAGAACAGGGAGTGCTTTATTTATTTATTTTTAATCTTTCTATGTCTCCCCAGCCCTTAGCATGGTGCCTGGCACTGCTTGTTGCCTTGCTGACTCTACCATCCTGGTCACCCCTCTCCAGAGGTCTAGCAGTGTTTTTCAGAGATCACCGTATGATCACAAACCCCATCAGCCAGTAGATAAAGGGATAGGAGTTGGCCCTATTATTTCACTGGTAAAGGGAACTTCTAAGTGAGGGAACTCTTTCTGTCAATGTAAGTGGGAACCTTCTCTGCAGTTTCTATGCCAAGAATTCCCCACACTGATTAAATCACAGAGCTTCTTTTTCCACCAAAAAAAGCAGCCAATAAGAAGTGGAAATCAAAGGAATGCCCATCAATGGGGGAATTCCTAAACAAGTTGTGGTATATGATGGTGATGGAATATTATTGTGCTATAAGAAATGACACATAAGATGATTTCAGAAAGGCCTGGAAAGACTTGTATGAACTGATGTATAGTGAAGGGAGCAGAACCAAGATAACTCTGTACACAGAGACAGCAATATTGTTTGATGAAGAACTGTGAATGACTTAACTATTCTCAGCAATACATTGATTTAAGACAATCCCAAAGGACTAAGGATGAAGCACACTATCCACCTCCAAGAAAGAACTGATATTGATAGAACGCAGACTGAAGCAGGCTATTTTTTACTTTCTTTCATTTTTTGATTCATTTTCTTATACAAAATGAGTAATATGATATGTTTTACATATTTTCACATGTATAACCTATATGTGATTGCTTATCAACTCAGAGTGAGGAGGGGAAGGAGGAAAGGAGGAATAGAATTTGGAACTCAAAACTTTATTTTTTTATTTTATTTTTTTATTTTGTTGAGGCAATTAGGGTAAGTGACTTGCCCAGGGTCACACAGCTAGTAAGTATTAAGTGTCTGAGGCTGGATTTGAACTTGGGTCCTCCTGAATCCAGGGCCGGTGCTCTAGCCACTGCACCACCTAGCTGACCCTGGAACTCAAAACTTTAAATAAAAATGTTTATTATTAAAAATAAAATAAGATAACACATATAAGAAGAAAAGAAATGACAAGCAGGAAGATTTCAAAATGACCGATATGGTAATGGTTTAGTAATTACACACATAGGGAAAGGAAGGAGGGATAGAATTTGGAACTCAAAACTTCAAATGAAAATGTTTATTATTATTAAAAAAGGAATATGCTAAACATACATGCTTATTTTTAGTGGATACCAGTTTATTATTTGGTACTTAACTCGTAAATTTGTGAGAATCTCGCAAAATAATCTATGGAAATTATTATAGACATTTTGCCATCATGATTATTCAATTTGAAAATGCAATACTCAGTAAACAGTTACTATGTGCTTGTCAATGGCAGATGGTAATAAAATGATAAAAATGAAATAATATATGATAAAAATGTCAAAAAAGCAGCCAAAAATCTAAATTATTTTGTAGTTTTAAAGATTGTTGTAGAGAAAACACTTTGTAAACCTGAAATCAGTACATTATAAGTTGTCATCACCGTCATCACCATATTGTATTTCTCTCATCTCTCAAATGGGGAGCATGTACTGGACAATCTCCAAGGTCCTTTCTACTTCTGAAATTTGATGAATTCATTCTGAGAAGACCAATTGTCTTTAGACTTTTGGTTTGCACGGCGGGAATTCAAGGCAGCATGGTATAGGGGAAAGACCACTGAATCTGAGGTCAAAGGAACAGTGTTCCCATCTCTTCTCCATCCCTTTCTTCATGTGTGGCCAGAGGCAGACCACTCTACTTTCCCAGGCTTCGATTTCCTTGTCTATAGAATGACGGGATTGAATTTACTGATCTCTAAGGCTCTTTCTCCCCTTTCAGCGTGGTCTATTCCTTTTGTGACTCTCCAGCTACCATTTTGTTTTCTCTATGGAATGTCCCCATTAGCCCTCCTAGGAACAAGAGATGGAGAAACCTTCAATATCATCTAGTTCATTTCTCCCATTTGAAAGATGAGAGGGATTTGGGAGAGGGGAGAGGGGAAGAATTAAGAGACAATCATTTCTCAGAGTCTTCCTTGTTGGGAGTCTAGAAAAGATCACATGAGAACTCGTTTTACAGAAAAGCATTGAATAGCCTGGACCTTACTATTGTTGTTCAGCTGTGCACATGTTCCATAGGAAAATGATGCTGTTGTCCATAGCTTTGAACCCCGACTACATACTGTATCTTGAATCTTTTTCTCCAGGTCTGGAAGGATGAGTGAAAAGTAATCACCACTATCAATATCAAATACCCCAAACATAATGATAACAAAAATTTCTAAAAGCAATCTAGCCAAAGAACTGGAAATTGAGGGTCTGCTCATCAACTGGGGAATAGCTGACTAAGTTGTAGCATATGATTGTGATGAAGTAGTATTGTGCTATGGGACATGGCAAGGGGGTGGTTTCAGAAAAACATGGCAAGACCTATATGAACTGATGTAAAATGAAGTGAGAAGAACTGGAAGATCATCGTGCACAGGAACAACAATGTTGTAATAATGATCAACTGTGAAATACATGACTACTTTGATCAATACAAGGATCCAAGACAGCTCCATAGGTCTGATGATTAAAAAATGCTACTTGGGGGCAGCTAGATGGCGCAGTGGATAGAGCATCGGCCCTGGATTCAGGAGGACCTGAGTTCAAATCCGGACTCAGACACTTAACACTTACTAGCTGTGTGACCCTGGGCAAGTCACTTAACCCCAATTGTCTCATTAAAAAAAAATGCTACTCACCTCCAGAGAGAGAGAACTGATGAACTCTAAGTGCAAACTGAAGTATAAATTTCTCACTTCTGTTATTTTTCTTGCTTTTTTGGGTGGAAATGGGGTTAATATGGAAATTTTTTGCATGATTTCACATGTGTAATTGATATTTCTTGCTCTCTCAGTGGGTGTGGGAGGAGGTGAGAGGGAGAGAAAGAACTCAAAATTTAAAAAGAAAAGAATGTTATAAATAATAATTTTTTAAAAAGTGACCTAGCCTATATTATCACAGAGAGAGAGAGAGAGAGAGAGAGAGAGAGAGAGAGAGAGAGAGAGAGAGAGGAAGGAAGGAAAAAAAGGAAAGAAAAAGGAGGGAAGGGAAGAAGGAAGGAGAGAAGGAAGGAAGAAATGAAGGAAAGAATGAATGGAGAAAACGTGAACACCCAAAGTTTTGCTGCTACAAGAGGAGACTGAGTCCCCCATTAGTACAATTTGCAAATAGAGCAAACAGAGCCTCTGTTGCCTATACAATGAGGCACAATGAGTTCATCCCCAAGCTATGCTTTTCGCTGTTTCATATTCATTGAGCTGGTCCAGCCTGGAATCTGGTTCCCTTCCCTAAGGTAAAGTTACTACAATTCTTATGGTTTTTTTGGTTTAAAAGAATACAAAGATGAGAGGAATTCTCCCTGATGGGATCACAGAAAATCAAAATAAATGGAGAAGAACCATTTTTCCCAATCTCCCTTATAACTACATATCACAGGGTATTTTTTGTTTTTGTGTTTGTTTGTTTGTTTTTGGTGAAGCAATTGGGGTTAAGTGACTTGCCGAGGGTCACAGCTAGTTAAGTGTCTGAGGCTGGATTTGAACTCAGGTGTTCCTGAATCCAGGGCCAGTGCTTTATCCACTGCACCACCTAGCTGCCCCAACCCTCTCATTTTAGAGATGGAGAAACTGAAGCCAGGAGAGGGAAGTGGTTTCCCCAAGGTTTCCCAAGTAGTCAGGAGCAGATTTGACATTTGGCCCCACATCCTCTATTCTCAAATCCTCTTTCCACTATGACCATGCTTCCTCTACTAGAAGAAATAAGATCTACTATTTCAAACAACAAAGTTTATAATTCATGTAATGATTAAAAAAATTTTTTTTGGTGGGGCAATGAGGGTTAAGTGACTTGCCCAGGGTCACACAGCTAGTAAGTGTCAAGTGTCTGAGGCCGGATTTGAACTCAGGTCCTCCTGAATTCAGGGTCTATGCTTTATCCACTGTGCCACCTAGCTGCCCCGTAATGATATTTTTAAACCCTTAAAAATAGAAGTCCTTTTACAACAACAACAACAACAACATAAATTATGAAGAAACCAGGTCAATTCAAAGGAGATTGAAAATCTGAATTTAGGCATCAGCTGATTTTCTAGGGGAGATTTGCTAAGTCATCACTAGTCTCCCCTCTGCTTCAATTTCCTCACCTGAAAACACAGAGATAAGAAAGTTGTGAGCTTCCTCCCCCTCCAGACCTTTGAGGGACTTATGATAATTAAAAGAGAAAGTAGATCCACTGGAGGATTTCAAAAATATGCAGTTCAATCAACCTTCAATTATTTGGCTCATGAAAGAACTACATCTCTGTGTTAACGAGAAATTCCAAATGTGCACAGAACAAGAAGTTTTCCTAGAGTTGATGACCTGGAAGGACATTGAATGGCAACTACAGCTATGATCCATGGTGCATTACTAGTACTTGGAAAGTGGAGGGGAACTTCCTTGAGACTCATGGTTGGCCAATCAGAAAATGCAATCAGGAAATTGAAAAGTCTTCCTGGTTGATGAACACAGTGACATCAAATTACTTTTTTTTTTGGGTAGGGGGATGGAGGGGAATGAAAATCAAATGTATTGTGTGATCATGTTTTAAATAGAAAAACAAACAAAAAACACATCAAACACCAAGTTTTTAGATTGTTGATTCTTCAAACCTAATCACATCTTAATGTTTTCTGGACCATCATAGAAAATATAATTGGTTGTCCTTTATCATATTCTTTAAAATCATCATTCGACCACATTTGGACATTCTTTGGATGGTCTAGCCTTTGGAATAATTCACTTAAGTATATACTCAATGTCAAGGACAGCGCAAACTTAGCTGGGGGAATAGAGATTGGGGGAAGGGGAGGAGGGAGGAGAGGTTCCAGTTCAGACTAGCCCAGGAGGTTGCAGAGGACTCAAGAATCACCATTAGGCCAGGAAAGGGGCATCATGTTCTCAAATAAAGTCTGGAGATCTGTCTGGGCTTGAATCTTGATTTGATGAAATTTTGGACAAGTGGCTTCATCCCTGTAGACTTGGACTGGATGACTTTTAAGCCCTCTCCTAGTTCTAGATTCTATGGTTCTATTCCTGAGGATTTACCACAGACCCAACAAAGGGATGAGCATCAAGTACCACATGAGACTCAAAGGGTGGTTCTAATGTTCTCTGAGTTTATGGGTCATAGAATTTGAGAGTTAAAAACTACTATACTCATTCACATTCACACTGACGAGTTAGGTCCCCAGAGGATGGCTACTATATGTCCTTAGGTTCTAGGTTACCTCTGAGGGAGTAGAATTTGCCTTTCTAGTGCTGTAGCTCATAAGCCCTTACCAGTGTGCTTCCAAAAGTGATTATTAATTGATGTAAATTATCAGCCAAGACAACTGGCTTTTAAAAGGATATTTACTGAGGTGTTACAGTAAGAATAACTGATATGAAACATACTCCCAAAATTCAGTGGTACTCTGCCACAATGGGAAAGTAGGTTCAAGCACACATGTCAGAGGCAGGGGTGTGATGGTAAATGTGATGGTAAAAACAACTGGCTCCAAAAAAGTATTCATGACAGACTTTAAATTTTCTTATTTAATAGTATTTTATTTTTCCCCAATTACATGTAAAGATGGTTTTCAACATTCATTTCTGTAAGATTTTGTGTTCCAGATTTTTCTCCCTCCCCCCTCCCCAAGACAGTAAGCAATCTGATATAGGTTATACAGTACAATCACATCAAACCTATTTCCACAATAGTCATGTTGTAAAAGAAAAATCATAACAGAAGGGAAAAACCACAAGAAAGAAAAAAAAAGTGAAAATAGTATGTCTCAATCTGCATTCAGAATCCATAGTTTTTTTCTCTGCATGTGGATAGCATTTTCCCATCATGAGTCTTTTGGAATTGTGATGACAGACTTTAAAATTTAATTTTACTTATTTACATTTCATCCATCACTTTCTTAAGTCTGCATAATCCTCAAAACAATGAATCAAGCCCTAATTTGTAGCATGTACTGATTTCAGAGGTATAAATGCTCACCCTGAAAATTTCACAATCGGCTCTGAAAGTATGAGCACCAGCACAACCCTACAAAGAGGTCATTTACAGGTCTTTGTGGGTCCTTTCGTGGGAGTTCTTAAGATGTTCCACTTCAATGCAGTGTAGCTTTTCGGATAGGTTCTTGGTAGAGCATTGAATCTGCTTTCATCATTTGGTCCAATATGTTCTTATCTCCCATGGCCACCACCTGGGGATCAAGTTAGGATATTGGTGGGTAAATGTACCAAATCCTCTAGACCTTTACATTATGACATACCATACCATACCATACCATACCATACCATACCATACCATACCATACCATACCATACCATACCATACCATACCATACTATTCCATTCCATACCATATCATACACATTGACTGTGTGACTACTATGTGCCAGGCACTGTGTTAAGCACTGGAGATACAAATAACAAAAAAGATAGTCCCTGCCTTCAAGGAGTTTATAATCTAATGATGGAAGACAATACCCTAAAAGTGGGGCTAAGATGGGTGGAAAGGGGGAAACAGATGATACCCAGTCCAGGCATGATGATGATATTGCACAACAAAGCAGAGGAGTTGGTGAGAAGTGAGCCTTCAGGATCTTCCTCTGTCCAAGGTGGGAAGGAGGAGACCAAGGCTGAGGAGGTTGAAGTGCCCTCCTTTCCTCAAGGGCTTGGCCAGAACTGCTGTCTCCTGCTTTCCCTTAACATATTAAGAGGGAAAATAGAAGTATTTAAAAACTATTTGGTTAAAGTTTAAATTCAGATGTTTAAATGAAGTTATACTTTTGGTAGACAAGGTGTGGTAACTGACCATAAGCCTTTGGGGGAAACATGACGTGAGTGGAAATAGTCCTAGAATAAGAACTAGAAGACCTGAGCTTAAATTCTGTTTCTGCCCCAATATACCATAAGACTGTAAACGAGCTGCATAAACTCTCTGAGCCTCAGTTTCTCGATCTCTAGAATAAGGGTCTTAGCCCATAGATGATCTCCAAGGTTGCTTCCAGCTTTAAAATTTTGCAAATAACAGCCAAAGCATGAGAGGTTTTTTTGTTTGTTTGTTTGAACTGTGTAAACAATGGTGAGACACTATTCCTACCCAATAGTAACATATTGAAATTGTAGATTTCTTTAAAAATAAATTCGGGAGTGAATGCAAGCTCCTCTTAAAGGTTGAATACTCATGCCTAACTCATTTGCCAATATCATAAGGAGCTCATGGGAGTGTCCTTTCCAATAACAAAATAGCTTTAATCTATCTTAAATGCAAATGTTCTTATAAAAAGTCTTTAAAGGATTGGGGGAGTGGGGAGTGAGAAGTTGATTCTGTGAATTGATTCAGGCACCAGTTGAGAAAAAAAAAAAGATAATTTTAGTCATGCAGGACCTAGTAGTGCCTCTTGAATGAAGTTAAACTACTCCAATGGGGCTTACGGTTAGGCCTACTGGGCAAGTGAGTCCAGCATTTATTCCCTCCCGGAAAATCAGTGGTTTAGGACCCAAATCAGTTGTGTGACCTTGGATTTGAGTCTGTGCTTCTCCACCTGCTTCTATCACTATGTACCTGAGGACTTTACCACTCAACCTCACCAAAGATCAGTTTCCTCATCTGTGAAAGGTGCATGTCATATTTGCACCATTTCCTTCACAGGGGGGTTGTGAGAAAAAAATCAATATAAAGAGGGCAGCTAGGTGGTGCAGTGGATAAAGTACTGGCGCTGGATTCAGGAGGACCTGAATTCAAATCTGGCCTCAGACACTTACTTGACACTTACTAGCTGTGTGATCCTGGGCAAGTCACTTAACCCTCACTGCCCTGCAAAAAAATCAATACAAAGAAGTTAGCATCATTGTTAGTATTAATTATTTCTACTGGCAAATCAGAATGAGATTTATTGAGTATTGACATATCTATCACTTAGCCCTGGTACAATTATGAGGTAAGAACAAGGTCTGGCCACCCCCCTAGGTATAGTAGGAAGTATGAAGAATGTGCAATGGGCCTGTGCAAAAAGAGGGGGCTGACAACCAGATCCTAAGGTCACTGAAGGCCAGCACCATGTCTTTACTTTCTTTTGTGTCTTCACTTGGAATGGGGCCACACCGCCTTGCACATAGTTGAGATCCAATTAATAATGCTTACCCAGAATATGGGCAGGAAGCCACTTCGGGATGAATAGGACTGGAAGGCATGATACCGTAATCCTGTTAGAAGATAGCTTATTAACCAGAAACACTTGCTCATTCTGAAGTAACACATTGTTCTGATTTTTCAATTGGGCTCTTCAGAAAGAGGAGATGCTAATTGTTTTGACCATCGGTTTTCAACTGAGTTTCTTGACTAAGATAACGTAGTAATTTCCAAAGGTTGGAAATGATCTTGGAAGAAAAAAATTGTGTGATTGGGGCCCAGACAAATGCTATAATAGCTTCATTTATCACCAGAATGTTGCTCTCAGATTATGGCATGGGATAGATAATGTTAGATTACAAAATGGATCATATTTAATGGCTAATATGGACAAAATATGAATAGGTATAATAATAATATGGGTAATAATAATAGTTATTGGGGCAGCTAGGTGGCACTGGCCCTGGAGTCAGGAGTACCTGAGTTCAAATCCGGTCTCAGACACTTAACACTTACTAGCTGTGTGACCCTGGGCAAGTCACTTAACCCCAATTGCCTCACTAAAAAACAAAATAATAATAGTTATTATTAATTAAGTACCTTAAGGTTTACAAAATGCTTTACAGGTGCTATCTCACTTAAACTCCATGACAACTTTTTAAGGTAGGTGCTATTATTATCTCCATTTTACAGATGAGGAAATTCAGACCCAGAGAAGTTAAAAGACTTCCCTAGGGCCCCACAGATATTGATTGAATTAGCATTTGAGTCAAGTCTTCCAGACTCAGAGGCCAGGACTCTACCCACTATTACACCTGCATTTGGGTTCAAATCCCATAGGGGCAATAGGATGAGAAATGGTAGAGCCACAAAACATGCTTGGAAGATAGTGAGCAAATCAATATGATAGGGCTTCAGTTTGCTCACTCAGCCTATCTGAGGAATACTAATGTGATGCATATTCCTTAGGAGTCCGTTTTGTCTTCTCTGAGGCTAGCTTCCTCAACTATAAAATATACCACTACTACCTACATGTGATTTGTATGCAAAGAGAGGCCTTTGAACCTTGAATTGACTTGGGAAATGTTTAAGCCAGGCCAGTCATTCTCCCCAGGTCATCTTTTAACTTGCCATTTCTAAGGAAAGAAAGTAAGAAATCACAACCAGATGTCACAGACTTAACAAGGTTACAGGGAAGCTCTTTTACTAAGTCATAATGTGGTTTTGCTTTTTTTGGATTGAGTCAAGGTTGGGGGTGTTGTAGTTGGCGCTGACTCAGGTCCATCTGGTGATTCAGGATCAAGATTATAACTACATGAGATACTTTTAGACCATCTAACGATTAACAAAAAGAGGTTTACTTAGACATAGTATTAGAAAGGTTACTCAATAAGGTCCAATACTGGTTCAGGTAGAGTAGACCCTTTCTTGTCTCAAAGCCTTCTCCTCCTGGAGACACGTGGTGGTATAGTGGATAAAGCACTAGGTCTGTGGTCAAGAAAACCTGAGTTCAAATCCTGAAGACATTTAATAGCTGTGTGACCCTGGGCACTTAACCTCTTTTTGTCTCAGTTTCATCAACTGTAAAGTGGGTATAATAGCACCTACTTCCCAGGGTTGCTGTGAGAATAAAATGAAATAATATTTGTAAAGTACATTGCACAAAGTAGGCACTATAGATATGCTTATTCTTTTCCTCTCCTTCCCTCTCATATGGAATTATGCCTGTTTGGCAGAGTGTGGATGTAGTGACTCCCACTGAAGCGAGACATCTAACAAGTCTGAGGTGGAGTTAGTCCTTATTGATTAACCCTTTTTGTGCCCTTTGGCACAGACTACCAGACAAAACTTCTATTTGGAAGAATGGAGTTGGAAACAGCACTAGCAATGATCACTTGCTATTGAAGACTTGTGTATCTCATGACATTCTTATCAACAATACTCTCTTCCATTTACCTAAATGCAATAAAACTTCACAGATGCACCCTCACAGAAAACACTGGCATTTTATAGACTACATCATTGTAAGTAGAAGAGACAGACAGGAAGTGAGAGTGACAAAGGCAATTCTTGACTAAGATCATGTGGTTTTGCTTTTTTGGACTGAGTCAAGGTTGGGGGCAGACTGCTGGACTGATCATAGACTTATTCTCTCCAAGGCAAATTTTCACATTCAATTAAAGCAGTGTGGTCCCTAAGCAAGGTGAATTTGGAAAGACTTGATATCAACAGATTAAAGTGTTTATTTGAGGGTGAACAGTTTGTTGCTAATGTGTAGGGAAAATTGAACTAACACATGGTTAGCAACAGTGGAGCAGAAAAGGAGTGGGTAGATTTCAGAGATTTGGTATACCACACTGCATTTGATCATCAGGATCAGAACACTCACAAACACCAAAATAGGTTGGATGAAAATGATGGGGAAATTTAGAAGTTGCTAAACAAAGAACAAGCACTCTGCAGGGTTTACCAGCAGGATAGTTCATCCATCTCTAAGAAGATATAGTTTAATGCCATCAAAACTAAAGTGCAAGTGAAGCTTAGAGGGAGACACAGGATTCTTTGCTCAGTAAGAAGGCAGATGAAATTCAGTGTTATGCTGATGGTAACAATCCAAAGCATTTTTATGATGCCCTAAAGGCTATTTATGGGCCAAAGACCTATGCTGCATCTTAACTACTCAGTGATGATGGTGCTACATTGATTAGTGATAAGGGACATGATCCTGAAGAGATGGGCTGAACACTTACATAGTGTTCTCAACAGACCACCATCAATCAATGCTGAAGCCATTGACCGTATATCTCAGGTTGAAGTCAATCCCTCTTTAGCTGAATTTCCAGCTGAAGAAGAGGTTTTGAATGCCATTCTGCTCCTCTTGTGTGGCAAAGTACCTAGTGCTGATTCTATTCCAGCTGAGATTTACAAGGTGAGGGGGCCATTACTCATACAAAAGCTGACTGAAATTTTCTGGGTTCTATGGCAAAAGGAGGTTATTCCCCAGGAGTTCCAGGATGCCTCCATTGTCCATCTCTATAAAGGAAGAGGAAATAGATTGTCCTGTGACAATCACAGTGGGGGGGGGTCTCTCTCTTAGTCATTGCTGGCGAGATTCTTGCCAGAGTCCTCCTTAATAGGTTGATCCTTCACCTGGAAGATGGTCCTCTACCTGAGAGCCAGTGTGGCTTCAGAAAGGGCCAGGGAACAGTCAATATGGTGTTTGCTGCCCAACTCCAGGAAAAACGACAGGAGCAGAAGAGAGAACAGAGCTGAACAGGATGTTGTACACAACATTCATCAATCTGACCAAGGTCTTTGATGCTGTCACTCATGAAGGCTTATAGAAAATTATGTCAAAATTTGGTTGTCTGGAGAAGTTCATCAGTATTGTGTATCAATTTCATGATGGCATACTTGCCTGGGTTCTGGATAATGGACGATGCTCTTGTGCTTTCCCAGTCACCACTGGAATGAAGGAAGGCTGTGTGCTTGCTCCCTTGCTTTTTAGCATGATGTTTTTAGCAGTGTTATTGGACGCCTTCAATGAGGATAAAAACAGCATCAAGGTCAGCTACTGAACTGGTGGTAAATTATTTAACTTGAAAAGACTACAAGCTGACACTAAAGTGGAGGCAGAGTTGGTGAATGATTTATTTTTGTTGTTCTTCATAGATGATTGTGTCATCAGTTCAGTCTCTGAAGCTGAGTTGCAACAAAGTATGGATCTATTCTCTGATGTTTGTGCTAGATTTTGGCATAACAATTAATACCAAGAAAGCACAGGTTCTCCACCAGTCAGCACCACACCATCCATACATGGAACCATCAGTTACAGCACATGGAGAAATTTTGTATATTGTGGATAAGTTCACTTACCTTGACAGTATACTTTCCAGGGATATCCACATAGATGGTTGGCACATGCATTGCCAGAGCTAGAGTACTGTTTGTGAGACTCCAAAGGATAGTGGGAGGAAGAAGAGATATTAGATTGCCTACCAAACTGAAGAACTACAGTGCCATTGTACTGACCTCATTATTGTATGTCCATGAAACCTGGACACTCTACAAGTGTTATGCCATGATACTGTATTGCTCCTATTTTAATTGTCTTAGGAAGATTCTGAAGACTACCTGGCAAGATAAGAAACTGGACGCTGAGGTCCTTTCTTGAGCTAAACTGGCAAGCATTAAAACTCTACTGCAGAAAGCACAACTCCAATGGGCTGGCCACATTGTTTAAATTCCAAATGTACATTTGCCTAAAAGACTATTTTACAGAGAGCTCACACAAGACAAGCATTCACTTGGAGGTCAGAAGAAGAGATACAAGGGCACTCTCAAAGTCTCTCTGAAGAACTTTGTAATCAGTTGTGAGTCATGGGAGACATTGGCACAGGACCTCCCGGCATGGCACGCCCTCATCAAAGAAAGTGCTGTGCTCTATGAGCAAAGCAGAATTGTAGTAACTCAAAAGAAACATGAGTGCATAAATTTAGAGACATCTCCACTTCAAATGTTCATATGGACTATTTGGTTCTTAAAATTAATTTAAAAATAATATTTAATTTCTCCCAATTACATGTTAAAACAATTTTTCAAAAATTTTGTTTTTTTTTTATTTTTTAGTTCCAAATTCTATCACTCCCTCCTTGCCCCTCTCCCTGAGACAGTAAGCAATGCAATATAAGTTATACATGTGCAATTATGTAAACTATTTCTATATTAGTTGTTTTGTACAAGAATAATTGAACAACAAAAAGAATAAACAATAAAAAGAAAGTAAAAATAGCATGCTTTAGTCTATATTCAGACAATAGCAATTCTTTTTCTGGAGGCAGATAGCATTTTTCATCATGAGTCATTTGGGATTGTCTTGTATCATTGTATTGTTGAATTCAGCTAAGTCATTAACAGTTCATCATACAATATTGCTGTTACTATGTACAGTGTTCTCCTGGTCCTGCTCACTTCACTTTATATCAATTCATGTAAGTCTTTTGAGGTTTTTCTGAAATCAACCTGTTTGTCATTTCTCACAGTACAATGATATTCCATTACAATCATATGCCACAACTTGTTCAGCCATTCCCCAATTGATAGGCATCCCCTCAATTTCTAATTCTTAGCTACCTCAAAAAGAGATGCTATAAATATTTTTGTAAAAATAGGTCCTTCCCTCCCCTTTTTAAAATCTCTTTGAGATATAGACCTAGTAGTAGTACTGCTAGATGAAAGGGTATGGACAACTTTATAGTCCTTTGAGCATAGTAAGGAGAGATAATTTAAGAATTATTGGACTGCCTGAAAGCCATGATCAAAATAAGAGCCTAGACAGTGTATTTCATGAAGTTATGAAGAAAAACTTCCCTGATATCCTAGAGCCAAAATAGAAATGGAAAGAATCCACTGATCAACTCCTGAAAGGGATCCCCAAAATAAAAATTACCAGGAATATTATAGCCAAATTCCAGAGCTTCCGGGTCAAGGAGAAAATATTGCATGCAGCCAAGAAGAAACAATTCAAATATTGTGGAGTCACAGTCATGATCACAGAAGATTTAGCAGTGTTCATGTTAAAGGATCAGAGGACTTGGAAAATTATCATTCAAAAGGTAAAGGAACTAGGATTACAAACAAGAATAATTTACCCAGAAAAACTGAGTATAATCCTTTGGGGGGTGGGGGTGGGGGGATGGGGAATTGGCTACTTAATGAAATAGAGGACTTTCAAGAATTCCTGATAAGGCCAGAGCTGAATAGAAAATTTGACTTTCAAATACAAAACTCAAGAGAAGCATAAAAATGTAAATATGAAAGAGTAATCATAAAGTTAAACTGCTACCATTCCTATATGGGAAGATGATACTTGTAAACTTCTAAGAACTTTATCATTATTAGGGCAGTTAGAAGGAGTATACATTAGAGGGCATAGGTCTGAGTTGACTATGATGGGATGATTTCAAAAAAATAAAATTAGGGGTAGGAAAGAAGGATGCACTAGGAGAAGGGGGAAGGGAGAGAATGAATGGGGAAAATTATCTTACATAAAAGAGGCATGAAAGGAAGAGCTTTTATTGTGGTGGGGGAAATGGGGTGGGGGGGGATTGGTGGTGAATCTTGAACCTTACTCTCCTTAGAATTGGCTCAAAGAGGGAAAAGAATACACACTCAGTTGGACATAGATACCTATCTTATCTTACAGGAAAGTAGAAGGGGAATGGGATAAGAAAAGGGATGGGACTGATAGAAAGGAGGGTAAAGTAAGAGAGGCAGTGGTCAGAAGCAAAGCAGAGTTTTGAGGAGGGATGGGATAACAAGAGAGAGAAGGGTAAATGGAAAAAATAGGTTGGAGGGAAAGAGTTACTAATCATAACTGTGAATGTGAATGTGATGAACTTACCAACAAAACAGAAGTAGATAGCAGAATGGATTAAAGACCAGAATTAAACAATGTGTTGTTTACAAGAAACACATTTGAAACTAACAAACAAACAAACAAAAAGACACATACACAGAGTTAAAATAAGGGGCTAGAGCAGAATATATGATGCTTTAGCAGGGTTAGCAATCATAATCTCAGACAAAACAAAAGCAAAAATAGACGTAGGTAAAAGAAATAAGGAGGGAAACTACATTTTTCTAAAAGTTACCACAGACAATGAAGTAATATCACTACTAAACATATATGTATCAAATGGTATAGCATACAAATTATTTTTTAAAATATTTTTATTTTTGAGGCAATTGGAGTTAAGTGACTTACCCAGGGTCACACAGCTAGAAAGTGTCAAGTGTCTGAGGCTAGATTTGAATTCAGGTCCTCCTGACTCCAGGACTGGTGCCTTATCCACTTCACCACTTCACCAGCATACACATTCTTTTTTTTTTTTTTTTTTTAGTAAGGCAATTGCGGTTAAGTGACTTGCCCAGGGTTACACAGCTAGTAAGTGTTAAGTGTCTGACGCTGGATTTGAACTCAGGTACTCCTGACTCCAGGGCCAGTGCTCTATCCACTGTGCCACCTAGCTACCCCCATACACATTCTTGGTTTTTTTTGTTTTGTTTTGTTTTTGTTTTTTTTTTTAGTGAGGCAATTGGGGTTAAGTGACTTGCCTAGGGTCACACAGCTAGTAAGTGTTAAGTGTCTGAGGCCGGATTTGAACTCAGGTCCTCCTGACTCCAGGGCCAGTGCTCTATCCACTGTGCCATCTAGCTGCCCCCCCCATACACATTCTTAAAGGAAAAGCTAAATGAGTTATAGGAGGAAATAGAGGGTAAAACTATGCTAGTGGGGGAACCTCAACTTTCCCCTCTCAGAACCAGATAAAACTAATCATAAGATAAACAAGAAAGACATTAAGGAGATGAATAGACTTTTAAAAAAGTTAGATATGATAGATCTTTGGGGAAAACTGAATGGGAATAGGAAAAAGTATACCTTTTTCTCAGCTATATATGACAACTTTAAAAAATTGACCATGTATTAAGGCAGAAAAGGAGAAATACTAAATGTGCTCTTTTCAGATGATAATGCAATAAAAATTGCATCCAAAAAAGAGCCATGGAAACATAGATTAAAATTAATTGGAAACTAAATAATCTAATCATAAAAAATGAGTGGGTCAAAAGACAAATCATAGAAATAATAAATAATTTTTACTAAAGAGAATGACAACAAAGAGACAACATAAAAATGTATGGGATACAGCCAAAGCAGAAATTAGGAAAAATGTATATCTCTAAATGCTTACATGAATATAATAAAGAACAGATCAATGAATTGAGAATGCAATTTTAAAAATACTAGAAAAATAATAAACGTCCAATTAATTATCAAATTGAAGATCCTGAAAATCAAAAGGGAGCTTAATAAAATTGAAAGTAAAAAATCAGTTGAAGTAATAAATAAGTCTAGGAGCTGGTTTTATGGAAAAAAGGCAATAAAATAGATAAGCCTTTGGTCAAATTGATTAAAGAAAATCAAATTACCTGTGTCAAAAATGAAAAGGGTAACTAATTCAGCAGCAATGAACATGAAATTAAAGCAATCATTAATTGCCATTTTGCCCAATCATATGCCAATAAATCTGACAATCTATGTGAAATGGATATATATTTGCAAAAATATAAATTGCCCAGATTAAGGAAAGAGGAAATAGAATTTACATAATCCTATTTTAGGAAAAGAAATTGAGCGCTTCATAAATGAATTCCCCCAGAAAAAACCTTTAGGACCAGAGGGATTCACAAATGAATTCTACCAAACATTTAAAGAACAATTAATTTCAATTCTTATTTGAAAAAATAGGCAAAGATGGAATCCTACCAAATTCCTTTTATGACACAAACATGATGGTAATGCCTAAACCAGGAAGAACAAGAACAGAGAAAGAAAACTAGAAACCAATTTCCCTCATGATTATTGATACAAAATTTTAAATAAAACACTAGCAAAGAGATTATTTCAATATGTCACAAAGATCATATACTATGACCAGGTGGTATTTTATACTAGTAATGCAGAATTGGTTCAATATATGGAAAATTATCAGTATAACTGACCATATCAATAACAAAACCAACAAAAATCATATGATTATCTCAATAGATACAAAAAAACTTTTAACAAAATATAATACCCATTCCTATTAAAAACTCAGGAATAAATGCAGCTTTCCTTAAAGCAATAAATAACATCTACCTAAAAGCATCACTAACCAATATCTGTAATGGGGATAAACTAGAAGCCTTCCCAGTAAGATTAGGGATGAAACAAGGATGCACATGATCACCACTATTATTCAATATTTTACTAGAAATGCTAGCTCTAGCAGTAAGACAAGAAAAAGAAATTGAAGGAATAAAAATAGACAACAAGGAGTTTATTATTCTTTGAAGGTGACATAATGGTATACTTAGAGAATCCTAGAGAATCAACTAAAAACTAGTTGAAATAATTAAAACGTTAGAAAAGTTACAGGATATAAAATAAACTCAACACAAAACCGCAGCACTTCTATATTTTACCAACAAAGTCTAGCAGAAAGAAATAGAAAAATTCCATTTAAAAGAGCTGCAGAAATTTGGAACTATGCCCAAAGGACTATAAAACTGTGAGTACCATTTCATCCAACAATACCACTACTGGATCTGTATGCTAAAGAGAGAAGAAAAAAGGAGAAAAGGACCTATTTGGACAAAACTTATAACAGCTCTTTTTTTGTAATGGTAAAGAATTGGAAAGTGAGGGGAATACCTATCAAGTGGGAATGGCTGAACAAGCTGTGATATATGATTGTAATGGAATAGTATTGTGCTGCTATAAGAAATCATAAGTAGACTGATTTCAGAAAAACCTGGAAAGACTTGTATAAACTGATACAAATGCAATGATCAGAAACAGGAGAACCCTGTACCCAGTTACAACAATACTGTATGATTGTGAATGACTTAGCTATTCTTAGTAATACAATGATCCAAGACAATTTTGAAAGACATAATGAAAAATGTTGTCTACCCACTGAGAAAAACCTGATGGAATCTGAAAGCATACTTTAAAAACTTTATTTTTCCGTTGTTTTTTTCTTTTTTGGTCTGTGTTTTCTTTCACAACATGACTAATATGCAAATATGTTTTGCATGACTTCAAATTCTCTATCAAACAGCTTGCCTTCTCAAAGAGGTAGGAGGGACAAAAGAAAGAGAAAGAATTCAGAACTCAAAACTCAAAAAAATGAAAGTTAAAGTTTTTCCTACATGTAATTGAGAAAAAATAAAATCAGAGAATAATAAGATTGTAGTTTATTAGATTGCATCTAACTATATCAGTCATATCTAACCATACCAACATCTCCTATATGTCAGGCACTGTATTAGGCACTGGGGACATAAGTACAAAGTACAAAGAATAAAACAATCCCTGCTCTTGATGAACTTATGTTTCATTTCTATTCATTAATTGGATTTTATATATATATATATATATATATATATATATATATATATATATATACTGTATCATTATATGTAATGTAATTTATAAAATGTGATATACCAGGTGTCCCAAAAGTCTTAGTGCAGTTATGAGCTTTAATAGCTTCAATAGTTCTA
This sequence comes from Dromiciops gliroides, assembly GCF_019393635.1. Classification (NCBI taxonomy): domain Eukaryota; kingdom Metazoa; phylum Chordata; class Mammalia; order Microbiotheria; family Microbiotheriidae; genus Dromiciops; species Dromiciops gliroides. The sequence continues at coordinate 38,495,496 of NC_057865.1, forward strand.
AACTGTACTAGGCATTTTGGGATACTCTGTATGATATAATTTATTTTTTTTTTAATGAGGCAATTGGGGTTAAGTGACTTGCCCAGGGTCACACAGCTAGTAAGTATTGTGTCTGAGGTCGGATTTGGACTCAGGTACTCCTGACTCCAGGGCCGGTGCTCTATCCACTGCGCCACCTAGCTGCCCCTGTATGATATAATTTTAGATCTAATAGATACAATTCAATATATGAGTCAAACTATAGAAATGGGTTTTGTAATGTAATCTACTTTACGAATAGAAAGTTAGCATCTAAATAAAATATGGAGTAGAGACATTGAAAGGGAATAAAAAAATGATGCCAAACAGAGCGAAAAGGATATTTATGCCATTTCCTATCACTACCACCATGGGAGAGATGGCATCACCTACTGGTAATGCAAATAGGATGAGGTTAACCCCCAAATAGAAGAAGGGAGCAGAATGGATTAGCAAGAGGATGCCAACAATATGTTGTTTGCAAGAAACATGCTTGATGTGTAGATCTAAAATGAGGGGCTGGAGCAAAATCTATTATGTTTCAGTTGAACTTAGAAAAGCGGGGTAATAATTGTGATTTGTGATAGGCTATAGTAAATATAGACATGATAAAAAGAGGTGAGTAGGAACACTATGCTTAAAGGCAACATAGATCATGAACCAATATTAATATATCATACACAGACACACACACATATGCAGCCAAGAGTTTAGCACTTAAATACTTAAAGAAAAAGTTCATCAAATTGCAGGAAGAAATAGAGAATAAAACTATAATAATGAAAGTCCTCAGTGTATGTCTTTTAGACTTAGACAAATCGAGCCAAAAGATAAACAAGAAAAGCAATTAAGGGTCTGAATAACACTTTAGAAAAGTTAGAGCTGCTGGATCTCTGGAGATTACTGAATAGGAACAAAAATGTGTATCTCACCTTTTTTTTTTTCTTTTTCTTTTTGGTGTGGCAATGAGTGTTAAGTGACTTGCCCAGGGTCACACAGCTAGTAAGTGTCAAGTATCTGAGGCCGGATTTGAACTCAGGTCCTCCTGAATCCAAGGCCGGTGCTTTATCCGCTGCGCCACCTAGCTGCCCCCGTGTATATCACCTTTACAAAAATTGATAATATATTGAGACATAAAGATTTGACAAAAATGCAGAAAAAATAATATTAAAAATATTTACTTATTGCAATGCAATAAAATCATATTTAATAAAAGGCCTTTAAAATAAATTAAATAGTAATTGAATTGTAAAAAACTGGTGAGTCAAAACCAAATTATAAATAGTAACATGAAAATTTATCATCCGTGTAATCCCTGTTATGAACTAGGGCTACAAGACCTCTGTTCTCTGACTGGTACACCTGGTTCATCCTTGGGTTCTCATCTCTGATAATAATCTCTATGGTTCATTGTCTTCACCCAGAAGTCTCTCCTGAGAACATTAGAAACTGGTCTGTGTCACTTGAAGGGATCAGTACCTCGCAAACACAAGACTTTCAAGCAACAAACCTATATCAGTTTTTAAACAGCATATTAAAAACATTATCCAGTGGGATGTTTCCTTTCTTGCTCAAAATTCAGTCAAAATCCCTATAAATTCACAGTATCACATGATTGAGAAGCCACACATTCCTAATTTCTCATTTATTGCTTAAGAATTATTATTTTAAATTTTAATCTGATACACAAGGAATGGCCTGAAGAATGTCAGGATGAAGAGATTATGAGATTTTTAATGGCTTTATTTATTGGTTCCCTGTAGTAAACACAAAAGAAAGAAAATGGACTTTAGCAGCTTGTTAATGCAGTGTAAGGATTGGTGGCTTTTTTTTTTTTTTTGCGGGACAATGAGGTTTAAGTGACTTGCCCAAGGTAACACAGCTAGTAAGTGTCAGGTGTTTGAGGTCAGATTTGAACTCAGGTCCTCCTGAATCCAGGGCTAGTGCTTTATCCACTGTACTGCCTTGCTTCCCCCTATGGATTGGTGGCTTTTTTTTTTTTTTTTTTTTTGCTGAGGCAATTGGGGTTAAGTGACTTGCCTAGGGTCACACAGCTAGTGTTAAGTGTCTGAGGCCGGATTTGAACTCAGGTACTCCTGACTCCAGGGCCGATGCTCTATCCACCGCACCACCTAGCTGCCCCTGGATTGGTGGCTTTTAAAAATAATTGTGCTATGAAGTAAAGGAACAGGCAGGAAAGTTCAATAATTCTCATAAAAATGCTACTTTACATAAACAGTACCAATGATCCAAAGTGTTTTTAATCCTCTCCTAAACTTGCCTTAAAGGGGGAAAGAATCATTTACTTTCCCAGAATGTGTATGTGTGTGTATGTGTGTGTGTGTGTGTGTGTTTATATGTTAAATGAAATTAGAGATAGGATAGAAATAAAAGCCATTGATATTTATCAATATGTTTACTAATTAATTAATGGTCAGTGAACTTGATTGATAGACTATGGATTCTGGACCTTAATTATCCATTCAGCTTGACTGTGTCTTGGTCTTCCTTCAAAGCCTGGTTCCCAGGCTGCCTCTTAAAACCTAGATTTTTTCTGACTATCTTATTCATTAGTAATTATAATTTCCCCTAAACTGCTGTCTTGATTAATCTATACCACATACCTGGCACTTAGCATATGCCACCTGACATGGTTAGTCATATTTTTATGTTGATATCCTGTATTCTCAAGTAGACTGTATGCACTTAGCACATTGCGATAAGGAAAGCAAGAACTCAATACAAATTCTTGATTGAAAAACTATGAGGGGCACCTAGGTGGCGCAGTGGAATTCAGGAGGACCTGAATTCAAATCCGGCCTCAGACACTTAACACAAACTAGCTGTGTGATCCTGGGCAAGTCACTTAACTCCAATTACCTTGCAAAAAAAAAAAAGAAAGAAAGAAAAACTATGATACATATTGTAAAACCTCCCTAATTTGTATTACTTGAAGGGAAAATGTAGTTAGAAATAAAGAAGAATCCAAAATAACAGTTTTTGAAATGCTATTTCATTAGCTTCAGGTATTTATAGTGATACTAGCAACTTATTCCAATAGCACTTCAGCATTTACAAACCATTTGTCTCCTGACAAACCTGACAAACCTGACAAGGACAATAGACTGAGGGCAAGGTAGAGCTAAAAAATAATGCAACTCACTTAACAATGTTCCCAAAGATTGATTATTTTGAACTTACTATGGTAAATAAGACTCATTAGTGATCAGAAAACAAATTAAATGAGACTAAGTTTTGATAAAATACTTGAAAAAATTGTATATAATTATCATATAATCTTTATTTTAAAATTATTTTAACATGCTTTTCTTTTTAAGTTTTGAATTTCAAATTCTCTCCCTTTCTCCCACAACCACAGAGAAGGCAAACAATATGATATCAATTATATATGGGAAATCATGCAAAACATATTTCCATATTAGCCATGGTTTTTTTTTTTAAATAAGAGAAATAAAGTGAGAAAGTTATATGTCAGCTTGCATTCAGAGTTGATTAGTTCTCTGGAGGTCGATACATTTTTTTCATTGTGAATCCTTTGAAATTGTCTTGGATTTTTGTATTCATCAGAGGAGCCTAGTCTTTCACACTGATCATCATTACAACATTGCTGTTATTGTACACAATGATCTTCCAGTTCTAACTTTATTTTGCATCAGTTCATATATGTCTTGTCATGTTTTTCTGAAACCTCACTCCTTGTCATTTCACATAGCACAATAGTTCTCCATCAAAATCATATGCCATGGGCAGCTAGGTGGTGCAGTAGATAAAGCTCTGGCCTTGGATCCAGGAGGACCTGAGTTCAAATCCAGCCTCAGACACTTGACACTTAACTAGCTGTGTGACCCTGAGCAAGTCACTTAACCCTCATTGCCCTGAAAAAAAAAAAAAGAAGAAAAAATCATATGCTATTACTTTTTCATCTTCCCACATAGGAATGTAAACAGTCTAATTTTATTGAGTCCCTTATGATTACTTTTTCTTTGGGGTTAAGTAACTTGCCCAGGGTCACGTAGCTAGTAAGTGTTAAGTGTCTGAGGCTGGATTTGAACTCAGGTACTCCTGACTCCAGGGCTAGTGCTCTATCCACTGTTCCACCTAGCTGCCCCTATGATTACTTTTTCATGTTTACCTTTTTATGCTTCTCTTGATTCTTCTTTTTGAAAGTCAAATTTTCTATTCAGCTCTGGTCTTATCATCAGTAATGCTTCAAAGGATTATATATTTTTCTGAGTATGTTATTCTTGATTGTAATGCTAGTGTTTTTGCCTTCTGAAGTTTTCCAAGCTTTTGGTTTCTTTTACATGTATGCTGCTAAATCTTGTGTGATCCTGACTATGGTTCCACAATATTGAATTGGGTTTTTTTGGCTGCCTGCAATATTTTCTCTTGACTTTGGAACTCTAGAATTTGGCTATAATATTCCTGGGAGTTTTCATTTTGGGATGTCTGTCAGGAGGTTATCAATGAATTCTTTCAAATACTATTTTACCCTCTGGATCTAAGATATCAGGGAAATTTTCCATTGTAATTTATTGAAAGGTGATGGCTGGTCTATTTTTAAAATCATGACTTTCAGGTCAGTTTTTTTTGATGAGCCAGTTCACATTTTCTTCTTTCTTCATTCTTTTGACTTTGTTTTATTGCTTCTTGATATCTTATGGAGTCATTAACTTCCACTTGGCTTATTCCAGTTTTTTTTTCTTTTTTAGCAGGGTGATAAGGGTTAAATGACTTCCCCAGGGTCACACAGCTAGTAAGTGTCAAGTGTCTGAGGCTGGATTTGAACTCAGGTCCTCCTGAATCCAGAGCTGGTGCTCTATCCACTGCACCACCTAGCTGCCCCTCTTCCAGAAATTCTTATTGGGCTTGGATTTAATTAGGATTGCTTGTATCTGTTTCCACAGTGTTGATATCTTCTGAGTTTGTGTCTTGGTCTTCCCTTCTTTTTTGTTCTTTGTTCATCTTTTTTTTTTGGTGAGGCAATTGGGGTTAAGTGACTTGCCCAGGGTCACATAGTTAGTAAGTGTTAAGTGTCTGAGGCCATATTTGAACTCAGGTACTCCTGAATCCAGGACTGGTGCTCTATCCACTGTGCCACCTAGCTGCCATCTTTGTTCATTTTTTCCAGCCTATTTCTTGCCATTGAACTTTAGTTAAAGTTGGGACTCTGCTCACCTGGTGGTAGAGAGGCTCTGTCCCAAACTTTAGGTTTTTTCATGTTGCTGTTTTCAGAGCTAGTTCTAGGACTCTCAAAGTTTTCGGTGCTTCCAAAATTGTGTGATCTCAGGAGAGGTGCAGTCACTGCTATCTTGGTCTATGCTCTGGTCTTTACCCAGGGAGGAGCTCTACTCCCCTATATTCTCAAGCACTAATGATGCTCTTGGCCCTAGATCTATGACCAATTGCCCTGCTTTCCTTTTTTTCTAGATACCATCAGTTTTTTCTCTGTAGATGGATTGCAATTTTCATAAGTTCTTCAGAGTTATATTGGATCATTGCATTGCTGAAAATAACCACATACTTCCCAGCAGATCATTTTACGCTATTGCTGTTATTTTGTATATAGTACATTTCTCTCTGCTTCAGTTCATGTAGGTCTTTCCAGGTTTTCCTGATAACATCCTGTTCATCATAAGTTTCATATAGTACCTTGAACTTGACAAAGAATTTTCTTCACATTAGCCCAGCAAAGTAGGTACTATATATTTTGCTATTATAATCAATCATCATAACTGTTTCCATCCATCCTATTACTTTCCCATGATATTTACTCTATTTTCTATCTTCTTTTACTCTATTCATCCTCAAAAGTGTTTTGCTTCTGACTGTCCCCTCCCTCCCTCTTCCCTCCCTTCTTTCACCCTTCCCTCCTTATCTTCTTCCCCTTCTACTTTCCTGTAGGGTTAGATAGATTACTCCTCCCAATTGGGTGTGTATGTTATTCCCTCCTTGAGCCAGCTTTGATGAGATTAAGGTCTTTGAGCTAATTTTGTGTTCTAAATTTTCTTCCTCTCTCCTTCCTCAACCCTCCCTATGAAATCAAGCAATTCAATATAAGTCTTACATGTGCAGTTATGCAGAACATCTTCACCTTCCTGGAAAGTGTTTTGCTTTTTACTGCTCCCTCCCCCAATCTGCCCTTCCTTCCTTCCCCTCTTCTCTCCCTACCCCCCTTTATCTCCTTCCTCTCCAACTTTCCCTCAGGGCAAAATATACTACTATACCCACTTGAGTATGTATGTTATTCCCTCTTTTAGCCAGTTCTGATGATTGTAAGGTTCACTCACTCTCCCACTCCTTCCAACTCTTCCCCTCCCTTCCATAAGCTTTTTCTTGTTTCTTTTATGTGAGATACATTCCCCCAGTCTATGTCTCCATTTCCCTTTCTTCCATTGAAATCCTCTTACTCCTTAACTTTATTTTAAAGATGTTATCATGGGTTAGCTAGGTGGCACAGTTGACAAAGCACCAGCCCTGGACCCAGAAGGCCCTAAGCCCAAGTCCAGCCCCAGACATAAGCCACCCCACCCTGCCTGTCCCATAAAAAACAAGGATAAACAAAAAATCAATGCTTTACAGATATCATCCCTTCATATTAATTTCAGACCTGTGTCCTCTGTCTAGGTGTATTCCTTTCAGCTTCCCTAATACTGAGAAAGTTCTTATGAATTAGAAGTATTATCTTCCTATGTAGGAATGTAATCTCTTAATATTCCTCATGATTTCTTTTGATATCCCTTATGATTTCTTTTTCCTGTTTACCTTTTTATGCTTCTCTGGGGTCTTGTATTTGAAAGTCAAATTTTCTATTCAGGTCTTTTCATCACAAATGCCTGAAAGTCCCCTGCTTTCCTGCAGCCACAAGTGCTAGTGCTCCTTTATGCTCCTCTTTGCCTTTTAACTGTGACTCAGAACTACATATGGGCAATAGAGTTTCCATTTAGTGCCAGCTATACCCAGTGCCAGAAAAGAGTCTCCTATAATTTCTTTCTGATCAATTGTTTGGCCCCCTTAACATCTCTTGGATAAAAGTTCCTGAACCTGCTGTTGCTGCAGCTGCTGTTATTTCTGCTACATGTGTGGGCTCTGGACAGGCCTTGATGTCACAAACTTCGTCAGACCTTCTAATTTTTCTTTGGTGATAAAAATGTCTCACCCTGACCTTTTTTGGCTCTGCTCTTCCACAATTTTATTTGAAACCTTATTTTAAAGTTGTTTGGAGTGGAATGTTGAGAGAGTTCAGCTGGGTTGTCTCTGATCCATCATTTTTCAGGCCTGCCCTTTCCATAAACATCTTTTTAAAAAAATTATTGCTTCCTTTTATTTTGTTGCAAGACACTATATAGAACTCAGTGAGGCCTACACAAAGTATACTGTCCTGGAAAAATTAAGCAAATAGCCCAACAAAGCTATTGTAATTGGTAGTATTTCACTTTCCAGTTTTGGAGTTTCCCAATAAATGAAAAGGAAGATTGTATACTTTAACACTAATAATTTGCTTTCAACATTGTCTTTGACTTGAATTTTTACTTTAACTGTTATCTTTATTCATATTGTTGTAGTTATTGGGCATGTTGTCTTTATTTATTTTATTTATTTAGCATCACTATAAATATCTTCTACCAATTCTTTGAATTCTTTATATTTGTTTTTTCTTATGGCATAATAAAATTCCTTTACATTTATATACCACTGTTGGTTGAACCATTCTTAACTCATTGATCAAATAGTTTGTATAAAGCCTTTTATTACTAAAAAATAATGTGGCTTTGTATATTTTTGCACAGATAGGTCTTTTCATGCTGTCATTAACCTTGAGACTGAACCTTGTGAAATCTCAGGATCATTGGGCAGAAAGAATTCAGGAACTTTTCTTGCATAATTTCAAATTGATTTCTATAATGGTTGAATGAATTTATAGGTCTTCAGTGGATTCATGTGACTGCTTTCCTAGTCTCTTCAACATTAATTTCCCTTGTATTTTAGCATCTCAGACAATTTAAATAATATGATAGGACAATTTAGAGTTGTTTTAATGAACATTTAACTGATTAACACTGATTTTAAAAATAGATTTTATATAGTTATTAATAGATTGTATTTCTTCTTATTTTTTTCAGTTTACAAGAATTTGTTTCCTCTCCTTCCCACCCAAATCCCAATCCAAAAATAAAAAGAAAATCCTTGTAACAAATTCACAGTCAAGCAAAGTAAATTGCCCCATTAGTTACATCCAAAAAATGTCACAATCTGGATCTTGAATATATCACCCCTGTGTCAGGAGTTGGATAACATGGATCACCTTCTAGACTTCAGAATCCTGGTTGGTCATTGAATTGACAAGAGTTCTTAAGTCTTTCCAAGCTATTTGTCTTTATAATATTGTTGTTAATGTATAGACTGTTCTGGTTCTTCACACTTCACTCTGCATCTGTTGATATAAATCTTCCTGGGTTTTTCCCAAAAGATTCTTTCAGTCATTTCTTATGGCACAATATTATTCCGTTACAAAAATCATATACCATGATTTGTTCATACACTTAACAACTGATGAACACCACCAAAAGGTCTGTAGCTGAACCTGGGGGAAATGAAATAAGTGGCACAGAATGGAAAAGTATAAAGAAAAAGATAGCAAGAAAAACAGACATCTTAGAACAACTCATAGAAAACTTTAATCAACCACCATATGCAATGAAAATTAGACTAGGCTAGATATAAAACAATGAATCAATAGCCCAACAAGAAATATAAAAACAAAATTAAATTTTTTTTTAAAAAGAACTTAATCCAAAACCATCTGACCAGAAGACAAAGAAGAGATAATTTAAGTATTATTGGGCTACCTGGAAAAAAAGGATGGATATCATATTTCAGGAAATTATAAATGAAAAAATGCCCCAACCTCTTAGAACTATATTGCTAAGTGAAAACAGAAAGAATTCACAGTTACTCTCATGAAAAAGAAAACCCTAAGATGAAAACTTCTGGGAACATCATAACCAAAAGTAAGAGCTTCTGGGTCAAACAAAAAATAATATAACCATCCAAAAATGAGGTCAAATACAAAGGAGTCACAATGAGAATTATACAAGATTTATCAGCACCAATTTAAAGTAGAGGAAAGCTTAGAATATAATATTCCAAAGGGCAAAAAATAAAGGTTTATAACCAAAGATAACCTCTCCAGCAAAACTTTGTATAATCCTACAGGTCAAAAAACAGGCCTTTAGGGGCAGCTAGGTGGTGCAGTGGATAGAGCACCGGCCCTGGATTCAGGAGGACCTGAGTTCAAATCCGACCTCAGACACTTAACAATTACTAGCTGTGTGACCCTGGGCAAGTCACTTAACCCCAATTGCCTCATCCAAAAAAAAAAAAAAACCAACAACAACAAACCAAAACAAAACAAAAAACAGACCTTTAACGGAAAAGAAATTTCAAAGAATTTGTGATGAAAAGATCAGAAATGGGTAGACATTTTGAAATGGAAATATAGATGCCAAGAGAAATATAAAAAGGTACACATATTTGTGTAATTGAAAAGTAATCTATAGGGATGAATTATTTACATATTTATATTAATAGGAGAATTAAAAACAAAATCTCAAAACCCTGATATCTTTAAATATTAATATTAAAAATAGAGAAGACTTAAATGAGAGAGAGTCTATGGATAGTTTTGTTCTGTTTTAATGGTCTTAGGAGAAAACAAGAATGGAAGGGGGATTATATTGGGGAATAAAGAAGGAAAAAGAGGTAAACCACTGTTGAATGATAGAGGTTTGTAAAATGAAGAGTCCAAAGTCAGTCATGAAGGAAGAATTTGGGGGAAGGGGAGTCCCATTAATTTCAATTTCAACTGAACTAGACAAAAAAAAGTTACACACAATTATATACACTCACATACATACATATACACATATAGATTCTGGAAAAGATGTACATTTAACTCAAAAAGGAAATAGGAGGGATCCAGGAACTAGGAAGGGATAGAGAGCAGACTAGGGGAAGGCAGACAAGATAAGGGAATAGTCATAAGCAAAACAAACTTGAATATTGGAATGTAGAATGTGAAAGGAGCATTAAAAAGAAAGGAAGGAAGAATAACAAACTGATCAAAAGTGGGGTCATGAGAAAAGAAGAGCTACAGTATAGAGGAAATAATGTTTCGCTTATAAGATCACAAGTGTCAAACTTTTTTTTAAATACCTCCTTATTTTTTTCTAACACTTTTTTTTTTTGTAAAGTGGAAGATAGGAGCAAAGAGGGAAAAATTACAAGAGGACAGGAATAAAAAAAATACACAAGTGACAATAGTAATTGTGAATATGGATAGGATGGTCACCCATAAAATAGAAGAGGATATCAGAATGAACAAGAAAGCATGATCCAACACTATGCTGCTTTCAAGAAAAACATTTGAAACATTAAGATCCAGATCCAGATCCAGATCTAGATCCAGATCCAGATATGGATATGCATATGGATATAAATTCCAATATCAACATGGATGGTTTCCACAATGGAAGTGTCCAGAAAAAAAAAGTCTTATTCTGTTATTTAAGTCCTTTACTTCTCTATTTCAAGGTAGGTAGTATATTTCATCTTTAGGGGGAAAGGAAGGAAATAAGCATTTATATAGCAGTGTCAGGAACTATGATAAGCATTTTCCACAAATATTATCTCATTGGATCCTTACAACAACCCTTTGAGGTAGATACTATTATTATCTCTATTTTACAGTTCAAGAAACAGATCAAGTGGCTTTCACAGGGGCACATAGCTAGTATCTGAGGCTGTATTTGAACTGAGATCTTCCTTACTCCTCCAGATTCAGTGCTCTATCCATTGTGCCATTAGCTCTCTCTAGATTTGTGCTCTCTTATTTCACTGATCAGAATTCCTTAGTTTTTCATAATTGTTTGCCTTTAAAATATTGCTATTGTATACATTTCTTTTGGTTTTGCCCACTTCCTTGTTTAGGGCATTATTATTGTACATCCATGTTTACCTCTTTTCTTTCTCTTGATTCCTGTGTTTGCTCTTCATAGTTTCTGTGCAGTTCTGGTCTTTTCTTAAGAAATTCTTGGAAGAATTCTATTTGATTCAAGTTCCATTTTTCCCCCCACTTTTAGGAGTATACTCAGTTTTATTGGGGAAGTTATTTTTGGTTATAAGCCTATATCTTTAACCTTCTGGAATATTTTCTTGTGGTGGTTGCTAAATTATGTATGATAATGACTGTGGCTTCTTGACATTTAAATTCTTTTTTTTTTCTTTTCCTGACTGTTTGCAGTAATTTCCCCCCTTGACCTAAAAGCTCTGGATTTTCATTTTGAGGTTTGTTTCAAAAATTGACTAGTTAATTCTTTCTATTTCTACTTTGTCCTCTGGTTCTAAGAAATCTGGACAGTTTTCTTTTATTATTTCTTGAAATATGATGTCTAGTCTTTCTCTCTCTGTCTCATTTTCAGGTAGTCTAATGATTTTTTAAATTCTCTCTCTTTTATTGGTTTTCCAGATCAGTTGTTTTTGCTATGAGATTTCCTATATTTTTCTTATTTTTTTTCAGTGTTTTTCCTTTGTTTTAATATTTCTTTTTGTGTTGTGGAACCATTAATTCTCATAGGGTTCATTTTAATTTTTAGAGAGTTTGCTTTTGGGAAAGGTTTTGTACTTCAGTCTCTTATTTTAGTTAACCCTATGCTATTGTTTATGTTTCAAGTTTATTTCTTATAAAAAACATATTGTTGGGTTTTGCTTTCTAAACCATTCTGTTATCTTCTTCTATTTTATGGGTGAATTCATCCCCTTCACTTGAAAATTTTTGTTGTTGTTGAGTTGTTTCAATTATATCTGACTTTCTGTGACTCCATTTGGAGTTTTCTTGGCAAAGAGACTAGTTTGTCATTTCCTTCTCCATCTCATTTTACAGATGAGGAACTAATGTCACACAGCTATTAAGTATTTGAAGCCAGATTTTAACTTTCCTGACTCCAGACCGAGCTCTCTATCCACTTTACCACCTAGTTGCTCGTATTATGATGGTTATTTCCTTCAACATTATTATTATTATTGTTATTGTTATTATTTTTCGTGGGGCAATGAGGGTTAAGTGACTTGCCCAAGGTCACACAGCTAGTAAGTGTTAAGTGTCTGAGGTCAGATTTGAACTCAGGTCCTCCTCAATCCCGGGCTGGTGCTTTATCCACTGTGCCACCTAGCTGCCCCCTCAACCATATTCTCATATGCTTTTTCTTCTCTTTGCTTTCATACCCTCTTTACAAAGAAGATGGTAAGCTAGGAGTATGCTTCAGTAGCAGTACTCAATGCTTGATGTGATCTGCTTCTGTTCCCTTGGTCTTCTTTTTGCTTTGGGTAATCACAGAATTTCACCCTCTCTTTCCTTTAAATTCCCCTCACAATTCCCTGCCCTCCAAGGCCCAATTCAGTTTTTCCTTCCTTCGTGGTTTGTCTTGTTTCATCTTTGTATATCCAGTGCCTTGAACAATGCCTTGTATATATAAGGAGCTCAATGGATATCTGTTGAATTGGATTGAATCTGTAAAACAAGGGGTTTAAGAGTAGACCAAGGGGCAGCTAGGTAGTGCAGTGGATAAAGCACCAGCCCGGGATTCAGGAGGACCTGAGTTCAAATCCAGCCTCAGATACTTGACACTTACTAGCTGTGTGACCCTGGGCAAGTCACTTAACCCTCATTGCCCCACAAAAACAAACAAAAAGGAGTAGACCAATAATCTCTAATGTCCTTTTCAACTTCAACGTTCATAATTCTTCGATCTTCACTGGCTGATTGCATAGATGTAGCACATCTATGTAATGTACTATACCAGCATCAAGTTATAGAATAGCATTGAGTTTGAAGTCAGAGAGGCTGAGTTTAAATCTTGAATCTTTTGCCCAGTACTTATGTAAACATGGGCAAAAAATTTATGCTCATTATGGGATTCAGTTTCCTTCTCTGTAAAATGAGAGAGTTAGACTAGATGACCTCGAAGTTCCCTTTCAGCTTTAATTTTATCCTATGGAATTTCTACAATTATTACTATTACTATTATTATGGAAAGTAAGAGAAAGAAAGTCTTGGCTGTAGTCACTTATTGGAAGTAAACCTGGAGAGAGAATAGTCCAAAAATAAGGAAGGAGCCATGGTAGGGGCCTCCTGGAAGGAGAGAGACAAGCCCTCCTGATATTTTAATACACTCAAAAGGGGGGTGCTTAAGGTGAAAAAGTAAGAGATCCATGACCTATTGATTTTGCTATCCACTATGGGAAAGTCATTCTTTGGCCAGGAAATGGAATCTTTTCCTATGATTCATGCATTAGCCAGAAACCCCAGACTTCCTCAGATTTCATCAAGGAATCTCAGTATCAGGAGTTACATCCATTAACAGAAACTCGTGTGGATAGAAAAGGAGCAACAGTTCTGTTAGCAGTATCATGGAATAAACATAATGGAAAGAGAGGTTGATCAAATGGAGATATCTCAGGAAACAATCACTTTGAATCTCATAAATTCTTATTTTTTTTTGAGTCTCATAAATTCTTGTTCAAATTTTATTAGCTCAGTCCATTAGTCAGAGAACATCACCTACAGAGAAGACCACCATATATATACTTTCTACCTCTGTCCCCTGGAAATTTTGGCCACACTACCATTTAACTAGCACCAGAATACCCTTGGCCCATTTACATAATTTATGTCTTCCTCGACATCCCCAATTTTATCACCTTTATTACTTATGTATCCATATTAATCCACTGTACAAAACTATCAAAAGTACTAGATATGGTAAGAATAGTTTAACACTCTGCTATGATTACAAAAATCCTCAACACAGAAAAACAAGAACATTTTTACCAAGACATTTGTTTTCTTAAAAGGATAATTTAATACAGAAAATAGGCCTTTGCCTATATTAAATTGCATTTCACCAATTACAGATTCCTTTCCTATTATTTAGTTTATCATTTCGGATTAACCCATGTCTGTGGCCCAAATGGGACACACAGCCAGAGAATTATTATCTGCCTTTCTTTTTAGATGTTAATGTGCCTCCAATTCAAAAGGCTCTAAAACGTTTATTACTTAAAAAAAATTTAAAGCATAAAGCTGACATGATGAAACAAACAAACAAACAAAAGACTCTAGGTTTGCTTGACAAAATTGAAAGAATCCAAGTGTTTATCTGACTAAGAAAGTTTATTTAAACAGCATTCCTTTTGAAATATAACTAATGTGAATATTAATTAGAATCAAGACTATAATAATAACTCATTAACTGTTAACTGGCAGCACTGGGTTTGTTTTTACTCACCCAGAAGAATCTTAGATTATCTAGAATTTTATTCCCAACACTCCACTGCCCCTCTTCCTCAGGTAAAGAGGTGGGAGAGAGATTGAGAGTGAGCAAGAGAATACAAGAGTGCATATCCAGGGCTGATGATTTCATATAATTTAATATTTTTCTATATGTTTTATGAATCCATTTCCTTGCAACAACCCATAAATATACCAAGCATAAATAAAATTCTGCAAATGAGGAAATAGAGGCTTAGAGATTCTGATGGCAATAGGATTATTCTTCTTTTGAGATGGTGGGAAAAGAAAAGAATGTAAGTATCATCTTGGTGTCATCTTCAGTTTCTCACTCTCTCTTACTTTCCTATAGCTACTCTATTGCCAAGTTCTGTTTCTACCTTCTCAATATTTCTCTTATTTGCCCCTTTCTCTCCTCTGACACCATCACCACTCTGGTGCATTACCACCTCACACCTGGGCTATTGGCATATCCCACTAGTTTGTCTTCATGCCTCAAGTCTTGTTTGTTTGTTTGTTTTTAGTCCGTCTTTCATTCAGTTGTCAAATTGATCTTCCCAAAGTGCAGATCAGATCATGTTACCCCTTATTCAGTAAACTCGATTGACTTCCTTCACCTCCAGGATCAAATATGAAATACTCAAAGGCTTTCATAACCTGTCACCTCCTCTAGACACACAACCTTTCCAGTCTTCTTATGCCTTACTTATCCTCATGTTCTCTATAATCTACTGGTCTCCTTGCTGTACTTCTCACAAGACACTCCATCTCTTGACTACATACGTTTTTTCCTGGCTGTCCTCAGGCCTGGAATTCTGTACCTCCTCATTTTGATATCTTGGCTTCTTTGCCTTCTTTCAAATCTCAGCTAAAATCTTTACTTTCCTCAATAACTCTTTCTCAACACCCTTTAATGCTAGTGCCTTTTTTCTGAGATTATCTCTAGTTTATCCAGCATATGGCTTGGTTTTGTGTGTGTGTGTGTGTGTGTGTGTGTGTGTGTGTGTGTGTGTTTTGTGGGGCAATGAGGGTTAAGTGACTTGCCCAGGGTCATACAGCTGGTAAGTGTCAAGCGTCTGAGGCTAGATTTGACTCAGCTGCCTCACATAGCTTGTTTTTACATAATTGTTTGCATGTTGTCTCTTCCACTTCATTGTAAGCTCCCTGAAGACAGGAACAGTTTTTGTCTTTCTTTGTATTTCCAGTGCTTGATACCTAGCATAATAAATATTTGTTGATGATTTGACTTGACTTAGCTTGATTTTACCAAGCAGTTGTCAATGATTCATTCTGTTTCCTACTTATAAATCATGGCAATGAAGGTCAAACAAAAGGTTGTTTCTTCATGATGGGGGATGTGAAGATCACATCCTTCATCAGCACATTTATTGGAACATGCCGGAGTAACTCTGCAAAATCATTCAAGTTGTGGCCATAATATGATCTATCAATTGGGAAAAATGAATAAGATTTATGAGGGTGGAGTAAAGGAGATAGTATGCAAACATTTCAGTCTGCTCAGCAAAAGAATAAGTGCCAGTTGCTTCTATAAGTGGTCCAGGACTATCAGAATATCCTTTAGTCATTTTAAGTCTTCAGGAAACATCATGGTAACCCCCTTTTAAAACCCTGCATCTGCTAAGTCTACTAGAAATATGCAAAGCTTGGGAGGAATTAATGAGCTCCATTTCTTCTCTCCCTTTTCATTGATATGAAGCCTTACAAGAATTTCAAAAATGCTTCTCTTCCTCCTCAAATTAAGCCCAATACTGATTACATCTGCAGCAACCAGAATTTATGTGAATCATAATGATCACTGAATTTTTTGGCCGGGTAAGTAATATCCCCAGTATAAGACTGCCATTTATAACAGCTGATTCCACTTCTAGAGTTTCAATCTCCTTTTTCAGAGAAAGTAAATAAAAATGGACAATGTGACCACCAGTCTTAAGATTATCTAAGGATTTGAGTATGATCCACCACCATGATGGTGTTGATTCTATTCTTCCTCCTCTGAAAACCCAACTATTTCTTCTTCAGGAATAGCCTTAATGCTGTTTGAAGTTCTAATTGCACAGCTCTCCTTTTCCTTCTCTTTCTCTTCTGTGTTATACTCTTCCATTCTCTTTTTTCTGGAAATGGTTGTCTCCTCTTCTCTACCTCAGATCATTTTCCCTCCCGATTGAAGCCTTGCTTCTATTTCCTTTAGGAATACCTTATTCTCCTTAACTCCTGGGAGTGTGGAGGGGGTAGCCTTCCAGTCCTTTCAGCTTCTCTGACTACACTTGGAACATAGATAATAATTATTCAACTATAGGGGAAATATAAACATTGATCTCTCTATACAAGTCACTGCACAATTTCCCATGCTGTGCATAATGTCTGTCATTTTCAACTTTATTTCTTCAAACTACTTGTGAATATGTACACCTGAACACTAAGCACCTAGTTAAAACTTTTAGAACCAATTATCAACCCCTTAATATTTTGGCAACCCAACTCCAGTTACTTTCTTTTCTTTGTCTCAATAGCTCCAGAGGGACAGCCATACCCACCTTCCCTTTATCCTTGTTCCAACTTTCTATTTTACCTATTTGTCTCACACACTTTTCCAACCTATCAGTTTGTTTAACCTTCTAATTATTAAAATTACCCTTTTCTTCTTGTCTTGTCTTATTTAAATGTAGACATAAACGTAGATGTAAATATTCTGTACTAAGACAGGATTCCTTAGTGTTTGAATATAGACATAGTCATAGACACAGATGCAGACATGGGCAAAGACATAAACATAGATATAGACATAGGCACACAGACATAGACACAGACACAGACACAGGATATGCTATGCAAAGAAAGCATTCCTTAGGGTCTAGATATAGATATCTATATAATAAGTATCTATATCATAGATATAGACATAGAAACATGTATATCCCCTATTGATACAAGAGCCCTTTGGGTCAGGGAAAGTCCAATTAGATTAAATAGGCATGAAATAGCATTTATATAAAAAATTATATAAAAAGCTTTTCATTTCCTTTTTCTCCCTTGCATATCTTTAAAAAATCACTTCCCATATTTTTTAGATTGGGACATGAATATAGGAGCATCAAAAAGCTATAGAAATCCACATCTACTGTGTTATGTTGCCTACACTACTGATTTAAGAAAAATTCTGGAATCTAGCTCCAAACTAGACTGAAGACATCTTGAAGGAATAAAATAGTCTTGTGGTCACCAGATCCAGCTCAGAGCATCCCTGCACAGCTCCCTTTCTATTCTCCCAGTTTTCAAAACTGCCCTTCTCTTCCTTCATTAATTGCCATTATTAAATTATTTGGCCCCACTCAATAATCAGAGGCAACCAAAGTTAAGCCACTCAGTTGAACCCTAGTCTAAGGCCGATTTTTCTGATCTTGGTGTTGGATGTATACAATAGCATTAAGATCCAGGATCTAAATAATTTCTTCTTGAGCACATGACTTGGGGCTGTGTTTGCATATTTTTGCCTGCTGGTGTTTCGATGATTTAGGGAGTGACTGTAAACATGTCATTTTGATGTGTTATCTATGCCATATTGAGAAGGGAATGCATGCTTCCCATGAGAAATGGTTCGAACAAAGGGAGAGAGAAAGAAAAGGGGGCTTGAGGATGGAATGTTTGTGTTAGGGCTTTTACTTTTTCTTTAGTGCCCCACAGATTTCTTTAGGTTCTTGGCATAAGGGCCAGGGCTCATTTACATAGATATCTTAAAGATCTTATCTAATTTCAGGTTCTCTCAGACAGACCGAGTAGAGGAAAGAATGGTGGGATTTAGATTCTGAGGATATCAATGTAAATCCTGGCTCTGCTCCCCTGTGGGACTGTGGGCAAGTCACTTACATCTCTTGAGCCTCAGTTTCCATATCTATAAAATATGGTGGTTAGCTCACCAAGGTTCCTATCCACTTTAACTTTATGATCCTATGATAGGATGGTTAAGAATTCTATAGCATTTCACCAGCTTATGAATGAACTTTCCAAGGTTGATTAAAAGCATCATTAGCATGCTCATAAACACCAAAACCAAAATCAGCATAGCAAGGACCAGATTTTGAATCAGAAGGTGGACTCAAGTACCAGTTCTGCCAGTGAACTGCAACTAGGTGGCACAATGGATAGAACTCTGGGCCTGAAGTTAGGAAGACTCATCTGCCTGAGTTCAAGCCTGACCTCAGACATTTCCTAGCTGTGTGGCCCTGGGCAAGTCACTTGATGCTGTTTGCCTCAGTTTCCCTCATCCGTAAAATGAGCTGGAGAAGGAAATGGCCCACCCTTCCAGTATCTCTACCAAGAAAACCCCAAATGGGGTCACAAAGAATTGGACATGATTGAAACAAACTGGACAACAACAACAACAACCAGTTCTGCCACTTACTACTAGAGACCTTGACCTTGGGTAAAAATGGAATTTTATATTTGAAAACAGAGATGAGAAGAGCAGCCAAACAACTTGAGTGTATACAGAAACAGATCCTAGAGATAACTCAATGAGGGTGTTGAGGGATTCATGCTTGAGGTGTCTAAAAGAGTTGAAGATACCAGAAATATGGGGGGAAATCTCAGATCTTTTTATTATCACCACATCCCCAAAGGCAAGGGAGAGAACATCAACAATCATTAACTCCTAAGAATTCCCATAGATGTAATTTTTTTTTTTTTTGGTGAGGCAATTGGGCTTAAGTGAGTTGCCCAGGGTCATACAGCTAGTAAATGTTAAGTATCTAAGGCCAGATTTGAACTCAGGTCCTCCTGAATCCAGGGATGGTGCTCTATCCACTGTGCCACCTGCTGCCCCGATGTGAAATTTTAATAAGGATATTCTACACACATATAGAAGGCATCTTTGATGAAGGTCTTAGAAGGGAATAGTTAATATGATTGGTTTGCCCAAAGGTATTTTTAATAAGCAGTGACAAAGTGTGAGCATCTTTCTCTGAGTGCAACAAAAAGGAGCAATGTGATTGGATGGGCTGAAAATGGACCATTCCCCACCCCCCCAACCCCCCCAGAACTTTAAATAGCTAAACCTTGGAGAGAGTTTGGGTGAGCCCAGTTTGGGAGCTAGAAGGAAGAACCATGGCTCATGAAAGGGAATTGCTTTTAGGAAATACAAGAGGGTTTCTTTTTCTTCCCTTCCCCATAAACATTTTACTTTGAAGAGCCAGTAGGAGACACTGCATCCAGGAAGAAATAGAGTTCACTCCAGATGGAAATGGTTACAAAGAGGCATTGACTCTGGGGGCAGCTAGAAGGCGCAGTGGTTAAGGCACTGGCCTTGAATTCAGGAGTACCTGAGTTCAAATCCGGCCTCAGACACTTGACACTTACTAGCTGTGTGACCCTGGGCAAGTCACTTAACCCCCATTGCCTGCAAAAAAAAAAAAAAAAGAGGCATTGACTCAAGGGTTAAAAACTATTTCTAGGCTTGAGAACTCTAGCATCAGAGAAAGAGTCAGCTATAGGACACTCACTTGAATTGTTGAAATTCTTTTGGTGACCAAGCTAAAGCTTTACCCTGAAACAAGTATCCATATTTGACACCAATATGCTTGACAGCATTAATAGTGGATAGTGAGCCAGTCATGAAGTCAAGATAACCTGGGTTCAGATCCTGCTTCTGATATATATTAACTATGTAACCCTGGGAAAATCAATTAACTTCTCAGCGGCCCAGACAACTGTGTATGATTTTAAGGTTCAGAACAGGTGCCAACCTGCCCTTATTGGAGAGCACTGATGAAATCATGGGTCCAGTAAAAAATAAAAATACTTATGGTGGTGTTGTATGGTTATGGGCTATGGAACATCACCACTTCTGAGTCGTTTAAGTTGAGAATCATGTAAAGAGCCACAGAGGTTTGTGCAGGTTGTGAAAAGATTGTAACACATGATGAACAATAAATTCTTCAGGACTTATGCGAAGGATGTCATCAAAGAAATATGTGACTGCAAGATTTATATCCCAAAGACATGCCCCAAAAGAGAAAAATACCTTTTTGTACAACAATATTGATAGCAGCTCTTTCTGTGGTGGCTAAGAATTGGAAATCAAAGGAATGCCCATCAATTGGGGAATGGCTAAACAAGCTGTGGTGATGGTGAGGGAATATTATTGTGCTATAAGGAATGACAAGAAGTTTAGTTTCAGAAAGGCCTGGAAAGACTTGTATGAACTGATGCATAGTGAAGAGAGCAGAACCAAGAGAACATTGTGCACAGTGACAGCAATATTATTTGAAGAACTGTGAATGATTTAACTGTTTTCATCAATACAAGGATCCAAGACAATCCGAAAGGATTATTGATGAAACATACTATCCATCTCCAAAGAAAGAATGTGATATTGATTGAACACAGACTGAAGTATGATATTTTTCACTTTCTTTCATTTTTGCTTTTATTCAAGTTTTCCTGTAAAAATGACTATTATGGTAATGTTTTACATAATTGCACATGTATAATCCATATCTGAATACATACCATTTTAGGGAAGGGTGAGGGGAGGGAAGGAAGGAGGGATAAAATTTGGAACTCAAAAGTATAAATAAAAATGTTTATTATTTTAAAAAGAAATATGTGATTAGAAAAAAAGATGGGTTGTTCATGGCATCTAAGGGATGGTCATCTAAGGGATGGCCAATGGTAAAACCATATGTACCTCTGATATCTACATTAGTGTAAGGAGATTCCTTCCCCACCCCACTTCTAAGCCCTTTGGGAGAATCCCTGTACCCTAAACCACAAGGATATGGACCCAGACTCATATGGGATGAACAGGCATGGTCAAGTCATGATATATTTCACTGGATGGACTTCCCACATCAAGGAGAACACAGATCCATTTTTGTACCAGTGGGATCATGGACCTTTAAAAACTCCTTCCTTCTTTTTTTTTTTTTGGGGGGCAGGGCAATGGGGGTTAAGTGACTTGCCCAAGGTCACACAGCTAGTAAGTGTCAAGTGTCTGAGGCTGGATTTGAACTCAGACACTCCTGAATCCAGGGCCGGTGCTTTATCCACTGCGCCACCTAGCCACCCCAGACTCCTTCCTTCTTAATATCATGAAGCTATGACACTAAAGATTTCCCAACTTCATGGACCTACTTGCTTAATTCAAGTCTGTGATGGTGGTGTTTGTATATTTTGACATCCTAGGTGTCATTAGCACTCCATGCCCTTGGAAACTTGGGAAGGAGTGGCATAAGGGGTTTTTCTCTCCAAAAGACTGAGCCCATGTCTGGGAGGAGAAGATTGGAAGGCCCAACAAGCTCAACATGTGTACTTCCATACAAGATTTTCCCCCCAGGTGAAATCAGGTTAAAATGAACATCCAAGGCTTCTCCATAGGGTTATAGGATCATACACCTAGAGCTGGTCAGAGGCTCTCTCCTTTAACCCCTCCATTCCCAGAGAGGTAAAGTTTCTTGCCCAAAGCCACACAACAACCTAGTGGAAAAGCCACGATGTGAACTCCACTGATCTTGCTCCAAGCCCAGGGCCTGCTTCCCCTCCACCATGTTTCACTGCCCATCTACCTGCAGGATAGATGGCGCAGGCAGGAGAGCAAAATGGAAGATGGAATTGGGTTCCTTAGATATCTGGTTTGTTCATATAAGCAGCCATGGTTGTTTTTCAAGGAAAAAAGAAAACCCTAAGCTTTAAGGCAAGTATTTTGTTGGGTTGGGAAACTTTCCCTAAGCAGGACCTGAGACTGTATAATATTGTGAAGTTTTCATTAGGATCCCTCGGACTTTTTGCCCCTTGGTTGTATTCTATCTCCCACCCCTGACTTTATACTTGTGGTATTTTGCTAATCGTAACTTACATAATGCTTTAAAGTTTACAAAATGCTTTCCCCCCTGCTTCATAATAACCATGAGATATAAGTGCTAAAAGTATTATTACCCCTATTTTACAGATGAGTAAACTGAGGCAAACTGAGACACTCATGTTGATACAACCAGTAAGTACTAGAGATGGATGGATGGATTACTGGATCTCAGCTCTTCTTGACTTGTCTTGATGATAATCCAGATGTAGCCAAGACTGAGCGCTAGGCTAAGGAGTCATGTAGGTTATTATCCCCTGCTCCCCCACCCTCATCTTACAGCAAGAAGAAAGCAGGATTTCTCAAACACAAGTGATTACTAAGACATTGGTGAAGGCTGGGGGTAGTGGGAGTGTTTGGTGGAGAAGCTTGGGAAATGTGTGTTGAAACCAAGAAATGGGGCCAAGACAACACTCACTAAACTGAAATAATCTGGTTAGACTGAAATAAACAAAACTGAATGGTATGAGAAAAGTTGAGGTTAAGGCTCAGGATAGCCAAGTCAAAAGCTAAGAAAAAACCTGGAAGCTAGACAGGACAATTTGCCCCTAATTCCAATGCTTTCCACTACGTTAGCTCTTACTGACACATTGGGACAATATAACCAGTTTGGGTTTCTTAGAATCCCTTCGGCTTAATCTCTGCCTTTTTTTGTTCCTTGGTTGTACTCTCTCTCCGACCCCTGACTTTATACTTCCAAGTACTGATGTCTTGGAGTCCCAGATCTGAGATAAGTCACCTCTTCTCTCCCCCTTCCCATGCCCTTTGATTGGGTCCATGCCTGTGATTTCATTTCTGTAGGGAATTCCTAGTGAAAAAACTTTCCCAAGTGATGCTGATTAGGAATTCTTCTGTAATTTAGAGCCTAAGAGAATTGCCTGGAACATGGGGCTGTAGGATAATTTGTCCAGAGTTAGTATGTGTCAGACCCAGCTCTTCTTTAGTCCAATGCTGGGCTGTCTACTTACCATGTTGTTCTGGCTCTTGCTTTTAAAACAGGACTACAAAAACACGATTCAGGTGATGCCTTTCAAGGAAGTAAGCTGTTTATATAAAGTGAGATTTAACTATCCCATCTTTTCTTTGCTCAATTGTGTGAAAATCCATATATGGGTTGCTGTGTTTTTTAAAAGGGGTAATGTGGTTCTGAGTGAGAACTAATGTCTCCTATGCATATCAGAAGTCAAACAAAACTCACATTTAGCTTGTACTGGGCATATCACAAAGCATCACTGGCTCAGATAAGGAGGCAAGTTGTGGGATATTTGTGGAATTTATTGAAACCAACCTGTTTGGGTGGGTGTCTCTTATGTGTAAGAATTCTAGTGATAAAGGTTCCCTGCAGGGGGCAGCTAGGTGGCGCAGTGATTAAAGCACCAGCCCTGGATTCAGGAGGACCTGAGTTCAAATCCGGCCTCTGACACTTAACACTTACTAGCTGTGTGACCCTGGGCAAGTCACTTAACCCCCATTGCCCTGAAAAAAAAAAAAAAAGGTTCCCTGCCTCTCTCAGTAAACTGTTCTTCTGTTTAACTGACTAGACCATCCAAATTTTACTTGGGGTTTATTGGGTTTATGACTGAATGATCTAGGTGTTTCTTCTGTTGGCAAGGACCACGTCCAATCCAGCTTCCACATCCTTAGCAAACTTTGTGAACCTCTTTCCCAAGGTCATACATAGAAAATG
Organism: Dromiciops gliroides; assembly: GCF_019393635.1. NCBI lineage: Eukaryota > Metazoa > Chordata > Mammalia > Microbiotheria > Microbiotheriidae > Dromiciops > Dromiciops gliroides. The sequence goes on from NC_057865.1 coordinate 38,519,442, forward strand.
TACCAAACATGACTATCTTTCTCCTGAAAAAAATTCATGGGTAGCAGTGTAAAATTCAGACTGTCTATATAGTTTTTTTCTCTTTGGTTACTAACCCAATCTACAGTGTTTTCTAAACAAATGTGGCTTTGATGAAGTTTTTGTGCCAGTTCTTTCATGTAAGTCAAGGTCAGTAATAAACAATAGTCACTATACATATTCTATACATCCCTCTCTGGCCCTTTACATGGCCCACAATTGTGGTTTTTCTGAAATCATGGTGGAGATTCCTAAGACTCAAAGCCATATAGCATCACTGGGAGAATATTGGTGTCAAGGAGATGTGATTTTCACACAAGAAACACCTTTCGGTCACTGGCAGCACTACACATCTTTTCCAATACAATCCCCAGCCTACATTCTTCCTCCTCATTCAATATTCACTTTAGGCCAATCAATAATGTAGTATAGAGATGGCTTTGGAGTCAGGAAGACCTGAGCTAGCTGTATTGATTGACTTAAGCTCTCTGTCCCTCACTTATCCCAGGTGTAAAATAGGGGCAATAACAGCACCTACTTCCCGTGGCTGTTGTGGGTTGTTGCTGCCTCTCTAATTGCTCCGTGTTGTATGTCCTCAGAATTTCCTGGCAATGATGTTAGAGTTCAGACTTGCCCCAAAACAGATTTATAAAGAGTGGCCAAGCAGGAGACAGCCAATTGAGGGGGAGATAGTGACAGTGTGAATATTTATCAACAGTGTTCAATAAACATTCCAAGAATCTGTGACTTTGCCTTCACCCTTAATGTCCATTCTTTATGATTCTCAGGGAACCAATGGGCAAGGGAAAGGAGGTGGGTGGAGGGAGACAATTCTCTCCCTCAACTGACCAATTAATAAATGTTTATTAAGCCAATTCTGGAAACAAAATGGACCCAAATCCAGCCTTCAATTATTGGCAGTTCCTGTTTATTGCATGTCATCTGCAATCATCAGGGAATAAACATTACATTTTTAAAAATGAAGTTGAAATTGATGGTCTCTAAGGTCCTTCCAATTCTCAGTCCCATGATCCTATGCTGAGCATTATCTTCTTCTCTTCAAAGGAGAAAGAGTTTTAGACCTAAGACAGAACAAAAATGGCTAATGTGGGACAGAAACCCAAGATAAGTGAGGGAACAAGCAAACAACATTTAGCTGTTCTCTTCAAGTTCAAGTCACCAGACCTAGATAGACTATACCCCAGATAATGGAAACAACTGGTAGATATGGTAGTTGAGAAATGGTTGGTGATCTTAGAAGAATCTTAGAGAACAGGGGAGAGGCCACAAGAATCATGAAGAGCAAAAGTGTTCCCAGTTGTCCAAAAGGGATGAGTCTAAAGTTATCAAACTATGGAGACAGTGAGCTGAATTCTGTGGCTAAGAAATTTCTAGAACCTATTATGGATGACATTTAGAAAAGGAAGTAAGGATCAGTTAAAGCCAGGAAGACTTCATAAAGAGTTAGTGATATCAGATTAGCCTCATTTCCTTTTGTATGAGATGGTAATGAGATTGGTAGATCATTGTAGTGCCATTTGACAGACTCTCATGCTATGCAAGTTGGAAACATGGGATGGATCATAGATATTTTAGGTAGATTTAGAATTGGTTGGATGACTGGTCCCAAATAATGGTCATTAATGGTTCAATGTCAGTTAGTCAATAAACATTTATTAAGCACTTGCTGTGTAGTAGGTACTGTGTTAAGTTATAGGAATACAAATACAAAGAGAAAGAAAGTCAGTCCCTGTCCTCAAGAAGCTTACACTCTAGTGGGAGAAGACAACATAAAAAAGAAAGCTAAAATGGGACTGGGATAAATGGTAGAGAAAGTCTTGAGTGCAAACTAGAAAAGAGTGAAATATGGCTGGCCTGGGTTCCCTCCTTATGTCAAGGTTCTTTGAGGAATCATCTAATTAGAGGGAGAGGCCACAAGAGCAGTGGGTACTTCCAGTGAGTAAATTGCAGAGTTGGAGTGAGCTTCAACATGAAGAGGCTTCTGGGGCATGCTTCTAGAACTCTGGAGGGTAACCTAGAGAGGAAAGTCAACTTGGAATGCTTCCAGAGGACTACCTCAGGGATCTGTCCAAAACAACAACAGTGAATTTAGAGTCAGGAAGGCAAATCCAAGTCCCCCAGCCTCAGTTTCCTCATCTGTAAAATGGGAATAATAATAATAATACCTCATAAGGTTGTTGTGAGGGTTAAATGAGATAGTATATGTGTGGTGTCATGCAAACCTTAAATGATCGCTGTTGTTAAATTGTCCAAAGAGGCACATGCAGTTTCCAGTGTGGGACATTTGCCCGCCACCAAGTTACAAATTACCAGGGTATGTAGCCTTTCCTCTGTGAGCTCGGGCCAAATGGCCTCCTTTCCTTCTGCCAGATTAGATTCTAGTGACTTCTGACAAAGACTTTCTCCCCACCCCTGAACAGAAGCCCGAGGGCAGAAGCTTCAGTCACCTGCCTAACAGCCAAAAATAGGCAAGAGGAGCCGAACTCTGAGGAGTATTCATTGGAGGATGTTTTTATGCTGTTTGTGAGAGAATCCACTTTTGAATGTCACATTTCTGACCTTGTGGTATCTTGCAAACCAAGCCATCTGAGTCACTTATTATAGTAGCATATTACACCGAGTAGCATTTAAGACACCTTCCCCCCAAAACCAAATAAAACAAAACACATTTTCTCATTTAGGAATTCAGGAAAGGAAAGATTAAATATTAAAGATGCACTCAAGAAGATACTCTAGTAAGTCTGGGTGGAAATTATAATTGAGAAGGGAAACTAGAAAAGAATTTGTGAAACAAGTATCTCTGATAAATGCCTCATTTCTCAATTATATGGAGAATTGAGTCAAATTTATAAAAAGACAAGTCATTCACCAATTGATAAATGGTCAGAAGATATGAATAGTCAGTTTTCAGAAAAAGAAATCAAACCAATCTATAATCACATGAAAAAATGCTCTAGATCACTATTGATCAGATAATGCAAATTAAAGCAACCCTGAGGTATCACCTCACACCTATTAGAGTGGTAAATATAACCAAAATGGAAAATATTGTGTGTTGGAGGGGATGTGGGAAAACTGGGACACTAATCCACTGTTGGTGGAGTTGTGAAAAGATCCAACCATTCTACAGAACCATTTGGAACTATGCCCAAAGGTCTAAAGAATTGTGTTTAGAGGGGGCAGCTAGGTGGCACAGTGGATAAAGCACCAGCCCTGGATTCAGGAGGACCTGAGTTCAGATCTGGCCTCATACACTTGACACTTACTAGCTGTGTGACCCTGGGCAAGTCACTTAACCCTCATTGCCCCACCAAAAGCCAAAAACCAACCAAACAAAAAAGAATTGTGCTTACCCTTTGACATCAATACCACTGCTAGGTTTATATCCCAAATATATCCCCCAAAAGAGAAAAAGACCTATATGTACAAAAATATTTATACAGCTCTTTTTGTGGTGGCTAAGAATTGGAAATCAAAGGCATGCCCATCAATTGGGGAATGGCTGAACAAGCTGTGGTATATGATGGTGATGGAATAGTATTGTGCTATAAGAAATGACAAACAGGATCCTTTCAGAAAGGCCTGGAAAGATTTGTATGAACTGGTGTATATTGAAGTGGGCAGAAACAAGAGAACATTGTGTACAGAGACAGCAATGTTGTTTGATGAAGAATTGTGAATGACCTGACTATTCTCAACAATACACTGATCCAAGACAATCCCAAAGGACTAATGCTGAAGCGTACTATCCACCTCCAAAGAAAGAACTGATATTGATTGAACACAGACTGAAGCTGCTATTTTTCACTTTCACCTTTTCCTTTTATTCAAGTTTTCTTATACAAAATGATGTTTTATATTTACATAATTGCATATGTATAACCCACATCTGATTGCTTACCATCTCAGGATGGGGAGAGGGTAGGATGGGGAAGGAGGGATAACATTTGGAACTCAAAACTGTAAATAAAAATGTTTATTAGTAAAAAAAAGAAATTATAATTGAGATAATTGATAGGGGCTTGTGAGCTGTGATTTTGAGTGGCTGTAGCCCTCGAAGAATACCTTGAACCTCAGCTAGTCTTGTCTGGAGGTACCCATTATGCAAGTTAGGCTATGGAAGTTGTCCCGGGGTCTATATAGGAAAATGATGAGTGATAAATATTGCAGAATCAATGTTTGTTCATTCCATGGTGCTGTGGAAGAAGCCTTAGACATGGAGTCAGTGACCATAGTTCCATATTTTTGCCATGCACTTACTACCTCTGTGACCTCAGCCAAGTCCTTTCACTTCTCATGGGCCTCAGTTTCTTAATCTGTAAAAATGAAGGTATTGACCAGGGTGAGCGCTAAGGTCCCTCCAATTCTAAATTCATGATTCTATTTTCAACTCTTTAAATGTTCCCTCCTATTGTGGTAATTCCACAACTGACTTTCATGAGTTTCTATGATTGAACTCAAAAGAAATTTCCTAAATATTTAGCAACATATTAAAAAATTAACTTCAAGTCTTTACTAGATTTAAGAGATTACATAGACCTTAGGGCCCTAAGGGGCCAATCTCAAATACTTTTCATGTAGAACCTAGGGCAATTTCCATACCCCTAGTTTCTATAGTGGGCATCCCCCCCAAAAGAAACCCTCAGATAGTGACTCTCCTTAAGACTTAATTTTGATTTTAAATTGTTATTTTCTGGTCACCATGGGCAAGTTTCTCTCTATGAGGTTCTGTCTCTGACTCAGGGTTCAAAATTCCATATAGTTTCTTGGTCAATATATCATTGCTAGGTTGTATTCAGTCAGCATCCATTTCTGGCTCCCCTTTTGAGAAATTTTCCAAAGATTCATCTGCCTCTCCTCTCAGTTTCTCTGTCTCTGTCTCTATATATGTATATGTATATGTATGTATATATATATACATACACATACACATATACATATATATACATATATATTTTTTAATGAACATTTTTATTTAAAGTTTTGAGTTTCAAATTTTCTCTCTCCCTATTTTCCTCCTTCCCCTTTCCCCTCCCTGAGGAGGTAAACAATTAGATGTAGGTTATACATGTACAATTATATTAAAAAATCACCATTCTCAATATAGTTTGGCTAAAACTCAAAATACTTTTGGTCTCCCAACAAATGAAAGAAGGGAAGGGAAAGGAACAAGGTCATTGTCTTGCCTAGACACAATTCTGCTTTTCAACACAATAAACTGTTTCCTCCCTTTAAAAAAAATGTATATGTGAACAGTGAAGAACTACCTCAAATATTCCTCAGATGAGGAAATCAAGGGTAATTGCCCAAGGTCCCAGCTAGTAAGCTAGTAGAGCAGGGATTTGACCCCCAAACCTCTGATCTAAACTCAACTGCACCACAATAGATCAAGTCATGTTCCCATATTCATAATGATGTATATAGTGGGTCTTTTACCACTATTACTTTGAACATCTAAAATGTAGTGGCAATTCCTTCCCATAACACCAATTTTACAAGACTGACCATGTGTAACCAATAAACATGCATTTATTGATCACCTACTGTGTACCAGGCTCTTTGGTAGACACTGCAATGAGGAAAGAAATACACAAATGAAATGGTCTCTGCCCTCCAGGAGGTTACATTCTTTAAGGAGGTAACCTGTATATAGGTCAGTTTATACAAGATAAATACTGGGAATTCTGGGAGGGAGAGTAATAACAGCTGAGAGGGTCAGGAAAGGCTTAACACAAGTGACATTCAAGCTGAGTTCTAGAGGAAACAAGCATTTCTAAGATGTGAAAGTGAGGAACAAGTTCATTTTAGGTACAGGAGGAGGACCTGTTTATAAGGAAAGGAAGGTGGGCAGGACAAAATTATAAGGACTGAAATTGGCTTTGGGTTGGTTACAGCTTCTCAAAGGTTATACATAGGAGATAATTTATTTCAGAAACATCATAGGAACTCATGGTTTGAGGATTAGGCCACTTCCCTCCATTGGGTCACTCCTCTTGTCTTCTCTGCATATTTATGTTTCTTCTCCCATGCAGTAAACAGATGAAAGTTCTCTTTCCCCAGAGCTTGCTATGTGGCATAGAGCACAGAATACTGGACCTGAAGTAATGAAGACTTGAGTACAAATCTGGCCTCTGACACTTACTAGTTGTATGACCCTGAGCAAGATATTAATCTCTATCTGCCCCCCTTTTCCCAGCTATAAAATGAGGCTCATATTAGTACCTACCTCCCAGGATTGTTGTGAGGATCAAATGAAATAATATTTGAAAGTGTCTGTCACAGAGTAGGCTCCTAATAAATGCTTGCTTCCCTTCCCTTCTTTGCATACTCCAGATTTTTGTGACTTCTCAGTCATACAAGGAAAGAAGTTTCTCAACCTGGAAAGACTTACATGAACTGATACAAAGTGAAGTAAACAGAACCAGTAGAACAATGTACATAGTATCAGCAATATTGTATGATGAAGAATTGTGAATGACTTAGCTATTCTCAGTAATACAATGATCCAAGACAATCCCATAGAAAAACAGCAACAACCTTCCATCCATCCATCCATCCTTCCTTCCTTCCTTTCCTTTTTTCTTTCTTTCTTCCCTCCTTCCTTCCTTCCCTCCTTCCTTCCTTCCTTCCTTCCTTCCTTCCTTCCTTCCTTCCTTCCTTCCTTCCTTCCTTCCTTCCTTTCTTTCTCCCTTCCTTTCTTTCCTTTTCCCCTTCTTTTCTTTCTTTTGTCTTCTTCCACAAAATAACTAACGTGGAAATGTTTTACATGACTACATATATATAACCTATGTCATGTTGCTTATCATGGGAAGGGGGGAGGGGAAAGGAGGGATATAATATAGAACTCAAAACTAAAAACAACTCTAATGTTAAAATTGTTTTAATATGTAATTGAGGGAAAATAAATCATTATTTAGGAATTTTTTAAAAAGAGGAAACTGAGAAGAAAAAAAAGTCTCTCCCTCTTTATACCAGAATTATTGCTTAGTTTTTTTGTTTCCGGGTGTATTGGAGTGGGTGGGGTTGCTTTGCTTTGATGAGTCAGGATCACCTGCCTTCCTTAAAGCCTGGTTTTGGAATCACAGTGATAAATATTGTAGTTAGAAGGTACATCAGAGATCTTCACCCCCATATCTCTCTCATTTCACGGGTGAGGAAACTGAGGCTCATCAAAGTGAATTGCTTTGTCTCAAGTCACACAATGTCTGATCTAGGTTTAACACTCAGGCCATTGGGCTCTTAGTACTAAGTATTTTACTTCAATTTGCAGTTGCCTGGTTTTCATTTCATTCATTGGAAAATTGGGTATGAAAGAGGAATGCACACATCCCACTAATAATTCTGAGAATCCTTTGAATATGTTCTCTCCATCTTAAGAATTCAGGATTTTCCTTTGCCAACTTCTGTTTCCAACCTTTTCTTTTCCATAGAAAATAGTTGATAAAATTCAAGACAATGGATTCTAAGCTCCTTTCCAGGTCTAAATCTATTCTCTTGTGACATTACTGCCAAGAGAGAAATTTTTGCTTTCTATGTCGGGAAATTAAAAGAATATGAACTTTTTAAAAAAGAATTTTAAAAGAATATGAACTTTTCCAGATGTTTACACCACATTTCTACTTCCTCTAAAAGCCCCCAGGAAAAACCTTTCGCAAATACATAAACTCCTTACAATAGGCCAAAAGGAATTCTTGATAAAGGTAGGATTTCATATGATTAATTTCTTTAGAAAATACATTTCTGAGGAAGTCACATAGTACCAAATATCTGTAGTTTCCTTCTCTGGAAATCGGGGATGATACTCATCCTAGTTCTCTCATGGCATTGTAGTGAGAAAAGTACCTTTTATATGAATAGATTCTCAAAGTTGAAAGACAATTGATTTAGAATCCATCTAGTATAACTCAAACTTGGCTGAGAATTTCCTCTACAACATACCCAGCAAATGGTCCCCCATCCTCCGCTACCTTTTCAAGAAGTCCATTCTACTTTTGAATGGTTCTAATCATTGGCAACTTCTCCCTACCATTGAATCTAAATCTGCCTTCATGCATCTCTTACCACAAGAATATGAATTCTCCCTCTGTGATCAAGTAGCACAAGTCTAGAGAGCAGCTAGGTGTTACAGTGTATAGAGCACTGGCCCTTGAATCAGGAGGACATGAGTTCAAATCTGGCACATTTGGGGAAGGTTTTTTCTGGGGACTTTTAGAGGAAGTAGAAATGTGGTAAAACATCTGGACAAGTTCATTGTACTAAAGACATAATTCTTTTAATTTCCAGGCACTTGACACTTAATAGCTATGTGACCCTGCACAAGTCACTTAACACTGATTGCCTCAAACATACAGGGACATCTCCAGTCACCTTGATATTATCTTGCCACTGAACCCAGATAGTTTTGGAGGAGAGAGTGAGGCTGGTGACTTTGCACAGCCCTCAAATCCAATTCCCTGCAAGCCATGACATTACCTCCCAATGTCACCCTCTTTAAGAATGAAGGACAAACAATAAGAACAGGTCTAATCCCTCTTCTTCAGGATGAATGGAAGTAATTAAAATCTGATTAAGTAATCAAATACTTAAAGATAGTAATCATATTACTCCAAATCTCTTTTCTAAGCGTCTTTAGTTACTGCAACTAATTTATGTTCTTCCCACATTCTGGATGTTCTCTAGTTTATGAATGTTCTTCCTAAAATATGAACCCAGATTTGAAGACAGGATTCCAGATGTGGTTTAATCTGAACAAAATAGAGCTAAAATAATAGTTTCTTATCCCTGAACTCTGTGACTCTCTTCATGTAATGCCAGATAGAAAGAAAGAAAGAAAGAAAGAAAGAAAGAAAGAAAGAAAGAAAGAAAGAAAGAAAGAAAGAAAGAAAGAAAGAAAGAAAGAGAAAAGGAAAGAGAGAAGGAAAGGAAAAAGATGAAGAATGGAAGAAAGAAAGAAAATGAAAGAAAAAAGGAAAGGAGAGGAAGAAAGAAAGAGAAAAGGAAAGGAGAAAGGAAAAGGAAGGAAGGAAGGAAGAAAGAAAGGAAGGAAGGAAGGAATTTATTAAATATTTCCTACAGCCAGGAACCTAGCACCCTGTGGTTAAAAAGCCCTAAGGCTAGAGGAGTATTTGGAGTTACTAGAGTGTTGCTGTTGTTCCCCTTGAACTTCCCCAGTTTTAATACTTCTTCCACATCCTGGCATTGTCTCTTCATGCTCTTTCAGGTGCTGTGGCTATATAGTTGATTCTCTTCTCTCCAAGAATTCTTGCTTTCCAGCACTTCCTTTGGCTGCTGCCATCTCTGGGACTTTGTGATGCCTTTCTTTCCTGAGGCTACATGGTTCTCCCATTCAAGAACTCCTTGAACACTCTGACAACTGTCTTTCAGATGTGTGGATTTCCATCCCCTCAGCCCCCAGGGATGCAGGCCCACTCTTTGTGTTGCCTCTCAGCTCTCATCTCTAGCTCAGCTGTAGTTCTCTAGACTCCCACCCATATTGACCTATGTCCTTTGTAGGCTACATTCAAGAGTGCAGGTTACATTTACAGTAAACATGACTCAATCAATCAATAATGTATCTATAGGGCAACCAGTGAGCCACTGAATACCCAGGCCAAGGGCATTTTCCACACTCCTACATGGAAGCATCCTCTTAATATATTGACTAAAATTTCTATAGAGAAATGTCTTTAATGTCATAACCAAGGACTTTAACCTTAAGTTGAACTGTCTATTCCTGGGCATATCACCTTCAATTGCAAAAGATTTCCCTCAATACTCTTTTTTTTTTTTAATTTTTAATTAATTAATTAATTAATTTGTTTTTAGTGAGGCAATTGGGGTTAAGTGACTTGCCCAGGGTCACACAGCTAGTAAGTGGTAAGTGTCTGAGGCCGGATTTGAACTCAGGTACTCCTGACTCTAGGGCCAGTGCTCTACCCACTGCGCCACCTAGCTGCTCTTCCTCTCATTTCTTAAGTCTCTACACTTGGACTGTTGACCTCATTATTTTACCAGAAGTGCTCCTTTCAAAGTTATCGATGATCTCATAATAGCCACATCTCATGGCCTTTTTTCAAACCTCAACCTTCTTGACTTCTCTGCAGCCATTGGCATTGATGATCACTCTTCTCTTCCCTCTAGGTTTTTGTGACATTACTCTATCATGTTGATTTACTAATCTGGCCCATCATTCTCAGTCTCCTTTGCTGGATTTTCATCAACGTCATGCTTGCTAACTATGGGTATCCTACAAGACTCTGTCCTGGAACTTCTTTTCTCCCTTATCATCTCTCTACTGATGATTCTCAAATCTATCAATCCAGCCCTAACCTCTCAGCTGATCTCACATCTTCCACTGTCTATTGGACTTTTTGAACTTGGGGTCCCAAAGAAATTTGAAATGTAACATGTCCAAAATTAAATTCACTATATTTGCCCCCAAATCTCCCCCTTTTCTGAACTTTGCTCTTACAGTTGAGAATACCCCTGTAATCCGGGCTCTAGGTGACATGATCAGTTCCTCACTTTCAGCCCTCATATCCAATCTTTTGCCAAGGCCTGTCAATTTTACCTGCATAATAACTCTCTATGTAGTATTCCCTGTCTAAGACACCCCCTTCTTTCCTCTAACACTGGTCCTACCCTGGTGTAGACCTTCATCGCTTCATGCCTGGACTATTGTAATAGCCTGCTGGTGCCTTTGCCTGCCTCCAGTCTCCCCACTCCAGTCAGCTGCCAAAGTGACCTTTCTACAGTACAGGTCTGACCATGTCACCCCACCCTCCTACTCTATAAAGTTCAAGAGCTCCCTATCACCTCCAGGATCATATAGAAACTCTCTGGAGTTCAAAGCTTTTACTAACCTAGCCCCACCTTCTCACCCACCTACCCCCCCCCAACATATTCTTCAGTCCAATGGCATTGGCCTCAAACAAAATACTCCACGCCCTGACTCACCCATTTTCACCCATTTTCTCTGGCTGACCTGGAATGCTTTCTCTCCTCATTTCCACCTCCTAGCAACCCTGCCTTCTTTCAAGTCTTCTACTAGAAGCCTTTCCCAAGCTCCTTCATTCTTAGTCCCTTCCCTCTACTTATTATCTCCAAATTATCCTCTCTTTAGCTTCTTTGGGCATACTTATTTGCCTGTCATCTTCCCCATTAGACCATCAGAGGAGGATCTATCTTTTACCTCTTTTACCTTTTCCTTGTATACCAAGTGTTTAGCACACATAGTAGGCATTTAATAAATGTTTATTGACTCAGCTAAGTTTTGACTCATATGACCTAGGCTCAAGTTTCATCTGTGATGTTATCCATGACACTGGGCAAGTCACTTAAACCCAATTGCCTTAAACATCTGGGGCCATCTCCAGTCATCTTGATATATATCTTGCCACGGGACCCAGATGGCTCTGGAGGAGAGAGTGAGGCTGGTGACCTTGCACAGCCCTCCACTTAAATCCAATTCAGTGCATAGTTGTGACATCACCCGGGTGGTGGTCCTCTTTGAGAAGGAAGGAAAAACAACAACAAGCTTGAAGACAGGAAAGGTTTATACAAGCCTTCCAAAACAGTTGCTTGCAAAGGCAGTGCATTTCTCTGATGGTTACCACCTAAGTGATTGGTTTCCTGTACCTCATCTGTAAAATAATGAGGTTGCATTTGATGGCCTCTGAGGTTCTTTTCCGCTCCAGGATCATCTGACCTGTGCTGGAGGCCTGCAGACAAAGACTGAACATTTGTTTGGTGTGTTGTTGGGGGAATCATTTTCAGTATGCATTGGAACAGATGGGTTCTGAAGTCTTGTTTCAGCTTGTGACTGGGCCCTCTGTATCTCTGTAGTGCAGAATGTAGAGTTGGAGTCAGAGAGACCTGGGTTCCAATCCTGCCTCTGACATCATAGGCAGGGCAGTTTAACTTCCCTGGGCCTCGGCTTCCATCTGACAAATGAGGAGGATGCACTAACTACATTGCCTCTTACGGTCCCTACAACTTGAAATCTTTAATCCTAAAGGACGCAAAACCTTTCTTGATGGAATCAATTCTTTCTGGTTGGCAGGTGGCTTCAGGTGAGTCTCGGGTGCCTCCTAACTGAGCCGTGCCCTCTCTCTTAGCTGGGCAGATAAGCCGCCGCTGGCCGCTGGCCAGCACTGCCTCGGGGTTCCCAAGAACTCCCGGGCTTCTTTTTCATGGCTCAGAGCCCCAGGAAGCTTCCGAGAAAACAGCGGCTGGAAGAAAAGATCCAGCATCTGGAGGCAACTCAGAGCATCCCAAGCCAAAACTGCAGCGAGTCACGGGTGGAGCGAGGCCTGGACCAGGGCAATAGGGTCAATGCTAGCTGGCCTTTAGAAAAATATTGAAGCAACTGCCCAGACTTCTCCCCGCCTCGCCTTTCTTGTCAAGCACTCCCCATGTCCAGCCGGGGGATCTCTGCTCCCCTCCTCTCCCTCTTTTCCCCTCCTCTCCCTCTTTTCCCCTCCCTCCCTCTTTTCCCCTCCCTCCCCGCCGCCCCCGCTCCCCTCCCCGCTCGGCTGCCCCTAACGCCCCCGGGGAACCTGGCTACACGAGTTTAGGAGGGTGGGGCAGGGAGGAGGCGCGTGGATAAAGCAGTGGGGTTGGGAGGCAGGCGCCTAGGCGCCCGCGGGAGACTTGCGCCCTGCTCACTGTTGTCCTCTGCGTGGTCCCAGGCGAAACCCACGCTTGGTGAGTGAGGCAGGGAGCCGGGTTTGGGGCTGAGAAGGCCGGAGAGGAAGCTGGGTGAGGGCCTCGTAAGGTTCAGACAAGAAATGTGTCATTAAACATCTTGCTTAGCATTTTGAATCACAGAGGCAGAAAATATGGGTAGAATATAGCCAAAGTGGGATTTGAACTTAGACTGTCCGGCCCCAGAGCCCCAGCTCTTTCCGGTGGGCTATATGTGTGGTCCATGAGCCTAGGGTACTGGATTTAGTTCAAATGCAGTCTTAGCTATTTACCACATGGGGGACCTTTGAGGGAGTCACTTCTCTTCGTAACTGTCTTTACTGTCAGTAACTCCTCTTTAAAATGAGGAAATTGAATAAATTAGGCGATCTTTGCATCCCCGGTGTCTGGTAAATAAGTAAGAAGTTTGATAAATGCTTGTTTGTTTGATCGATCTCTGTGGTCCTTTCCAGTTCGAGATGCAATTATCTTAGGGTGGGGATGGACACCCTTAGCTATATCTAAAAGGGTTGTGAAGCCAGAGAATTATGATATGGTGCAATGAGAAAACCATATCTAAAATACTGTGGGCTCAGAGCAACCTAAAAACAATAGAGAAGAACTTTGAAGACCTCGGGGCTCCTAGGAATTTGCTTTTGTAATAGAAATCAATCTAGGAATTTCTTTTCTCCTATCTGTGCATTTATAGGGAGCTTTGCAGGGGGAAAGGTGAGAGCCTGCAGAGTGGCCAAACTGGGATGTGTAGTTTGTCTCATACAGAATAATGTTTTTTGTACTTTTCCCCCAGCTTTTGTTTACTTTGGTTTCCAAAAAATCATTACTAGAATTGTCAGAAACTGAATGTTCCTCATGAAGCAAAAACAAAACAAAACAAAACAAAAAACCCTAATAAGTTAAGAACAGTGGAAAGAGCCCTGGACCGAGAAGCAGATGACCTGTATTCTGGCTCAGATTGTGACATTTGGATTCTGTTTATCAGTGGTGAGACCCTAGGCTTCACACTTTCCCCTTCTGGGACTCAGTTTCTCCATTTGTAAAAGGAGGGGTTGGAATCTGTGATTTCCGAAGTCCCCTTCTGCTCTACATTTCTGATACTGGCATCTGGCATCTCAGTAGGCACTCAGTTTGGTCACCTTTGCCATACTGAGACAGGTGTAACCTATTTAGTGTAGACTTATAATGAAAGTAGAGTTCTTCTCTTTCTTTGTTACCCAAAGCAACAGGCAGCCACAAATTTGTGAAGTATCCTATATACAGGAGCCTACCTTGTTACCATCTTCCAAGGGAAATGATACCTTTATCAAAGCACCTTTGCACCTAATGCTACAACATCCACACAGAATGTTAATGAATGTCTAGAGTTCTTTACCACATAAATGGGAAAATTTACTTAGGATGATAGATTTACTAAACCCACCAAATCAGTGCTCACTGATTCTATTCACCTGCACTTGACCTAGCCTATCTTCAGGCTAATTAGGTAGTGTGGTAGATCGAGTGCCAAAGTTGAAGTCAGGAAAAGCTAAGTTCAAATCTGGCCTCAAACATTAACTAGCTGAGTGACCTTGGGCAAGCTACCTAACCTCTGGTTGCCTCAGTTTCCTCACCTGTAAAATGGAGGTAATAACACCTACTTTGCAGGGTTGTTTTGAGGATCAAATGAGATAACAGGCACAGTGCCTGGCACATACTAAGTGCTATGTAAATGTTGGCTATTATTATTATTATTATTACTTAACCCTTGTTGGCCTCAGTTTCCTAATTTGTAAAACGGGGATAATAATAGCACCTTCCTCCCAGGGTCGTTGTAAGGATTAAATGAGATAATAATTGTAAAGTGCTTAGCATACTGCCTAGCACATAGTTTTATATAAAAGTTGTTATTATTATTTATTCCAAGGTTCTTGGATGAAACCTCAGAGAACATGTAGTCCAACTGTCTCATTTTCCAAGTGGGAATAATGAAGCCCAGAAAGTACTTGCCCAAGGTTACACACGAAGTAATATGGCTGGGCTTTGAACCAAATCCAGTGTTCTTTCTGTTGTACCAGTGTGCCTGCTTTGGGTGTCAGGAGGTACTTGCCTGCATTATATAACTTGAGCATCAATGAAGTCTTGAGACAAAAAATCTTGCTTACTTCGGTTATTTCCAAGTAGCTATGATTTCTTAGGTGTAGTTGTTCCCTCCACCAATGCAGGTGGCAACCTCTCTCTCCTTTAGTAGTTGGTCTTTGTGAGTTGCCATAGACCAGAATATTATTGCACAGTGGATTGGATTCAAGGGAGGTTTTCAAACTGAGCTGCAAGGTTCATCAGACCATAGATCCCACTTGACACATATTCAGAGTCATTGTAATAGGACCCACTGGAGTTTCAGTACACTGGCATCACCTTTGAGAATCTATGGTGGCCCCAGTCAGGTGTCAGAGTAGGTCTTTTGGGGAGGTTATAAATAAATAACTGTGCTACATAAATACAAGCTTATTTATTATTTAATAACAAGATTACATATTATGCTAGAGGCAGAGTGATAGAACACAGTGGTATCAAACTCAAATAGAAATGGGGCCATGCATAAAAATCTCTACAGGCTCCATATCGTTTTAGAAAACCACATCCCTATTATATTTTTCTATTTCTATTTCTTTATTCTTTTGTATTTTGATTTATTTTGTTAAATTATTCCCAATTATGTTTTAATCTGGTTCTAGTGCACTTGGGGGGATGCTTGACATCTCTGGTGTAGTGGATAGATAGCTGTCTTTGGTGCCAGGAAGACTGGGGTTCTAATCTTGTCTCTGATAGAGTCTGGCTATGTGACCCTTAGCTACTCCTAGAACTGGTGTTCTAGGAAATACTCTTAAGTTGATTAGTTACAGAGAAGGTGACGACCTACATTGGCAGAGGGAGAGCTTCCTATTCCAATGAAATCACAGGTCCAGAGTCCTATTCCTATTGGTTCTATGGGCTCTTTTCCCATAAATGTGGTTTTTGTTGTTGCACAGTCATTTTCAGGCATGTCCAACTCTTCATGACTCCATTGGGGGCTTTGCTGGCAAAGATAATGGAGTGATTTGTCATTTCCTTCTCTAGCTCATTTTGCAGATGAGGGAACTGAGGCAAACACAGCTAGCAAGTGTCTGAGGCCAGATTTGAACTCACAAAGATGAGTTTTCTTGACTCCAGATCTGGCACTCTACAGCGCCACCTAACTGCCCACTGATAAAAGTTTTGCCTCACTATTAAATATTGGTGGATATTATCTCAAATAAGTGTCAGCATTGCCCAGGATAGAGAAAGCCAGGCTTGAAGTGAGGAAAACCTGGGTTCAAGCCCCACCCAAAGGTCAACCTCATCCCTTTGGGAGCCAATCAGCAAGACTGAGGTCTAGCAACCTAGAAGATTTTTCTAATTGGTTTTATTGGAGTATTAATTTGGAAGCAATCCTTTCACTAGGAGGCATTGCATGTATTCAGCAGAATATGAACTTTGTTATTGAATATATAATACTAACACTTTTCACAGATTGGGTGATTCTGGGTCTCACTTGGCAGCTCTCTTAAGTGATAAGTTTTGGAATAGTTGCTGAACTGCTTTGAGAGAGGGAATTCCCTACCAATAAAAAGCCAGGTTTTCTCTTGGGGTCCCCCCAAAATGCCACATCAAATACCAATAGATTGAGTGAATTCATTAATTTCTCTTTTTCTTTTTTTAATGAGGCAATCATGGTTAAGTGACTTGCCCAGGGTCACACAGCTAGTAAGTGTCAAGTGTTTGAGGCTGGATTTGAACTCGGGTCCTCCTGATTCCAGGGCCAGTGCTCTATTCACTGCACCACCTAGCTGCTTTGAGTTTACTTGTTTCTGAGAGCACCAGGCTAGATAGTATAAACTGTGGCACCCCTGATTCTGCTCTGGGTTTTTAGGTAACTCTCTTGCCATCCTTGTTCCTATCTCTTGAACTTCCATTCCAAAGATGAAGCCACAATGAGACAGATATGAAAAAAGCAAAAACAAAACAAAACAAAACAAAACAAAACACCAAAACCAAACCTTCCTAACCATAAGAGCTGGCCAGCCATGGAATGGGTTACCAGTTACAATGGAAAGAGTACAGTGTTTGGAAGTGGAATCCTGGCTCTGTCGGTTAGAACCCGTGGGACTTTGGGCAAGTTACTGAGCCTCTCTCTGACTAAATGATTTTTAAGATCCATTCCAGCTTTAAATCTTTGTTCTTTTGGGAAGCTAGGTGGCATGGTGGATAGAAGGCTGGTTTTGGAGTTAGGAAGACCTGAGTTCAAATCCAGCCTCTGATCCTAGCTGTCAGACCCTGGGCAAGTCACTTAAGCTCTGTTTGCCTCCATTTCCTCATCTGTAAAATGGGGAATAATAATGGTATCTAATTCCCAGGGTTGTTGGGAGGATCAAATGAGATAATAATTGCAAAGTGCCCAGCACATAATAAGCTCTATATAAATGTTAGTGTTGGGGAGGAGGGGGAAGAGGAGGGGGAGGGATCCAATAATCTTATGACCTTGGTAGGTTGTGAATTTCCTTGGTACTAGAGGTCTAGTACCAACTCTTTGTCAGGGAGGGTATAGAGGGCATTTTTCTTTTAGGTCAGGGTTGGACTAAATGTAGTCCCTTCCAACTCTGGGAAATTCTAGGACTCTATGAAATGGGGAACTTTGTCATGCAGTTTTGATATTATTTCCAAACATTAAAAAGAAAACAAAATTTTCTACAAAGTCCTTTACGTAATGAGTAGTCTGAAAGTTGACATTCTAAGAACTTTAAAGTATAAAATAGAAAGTCATTGATTATATTGGGCAAGGAATTACTTCTTTTACTTAAAGCATCTAAAAGGATTTTAAACAAATTGTAAAAAAAATTACTTTCAGTTTGAAAAGAACCTTAGAGACTAATGAAACATGATGAAATATTTTGGAATGTTGTGAGCCCGTAAAGATAAATATTTTGCTTGGAGACATTTCCTTGTCTTCATTATAGCTACACAGTAAGCTTGTTGTTGAATATTTAATGAACAAATACTGAATATTTAATGAATCTTATAGGAAAACATATGATTCCCACACTTGTCAAGTTTTTGTGATTATTTTATTTTGTTTTTTTCTTTACCAAGTTCAAAGCACCTTTGATAAATAATGACATTTTAAGCCTGTAGTATTTATATTTAGGAGTGAATTCTGAAAATATAAAAGTACAGTAATTGACTTTATAGAGTATCCAATTTTCCTTGATGCTAAGCTTCTGCTTTAGTTCTTTGGGGGTTTCTCATACAGATCTCAAAGTTTCTTATGTCTGGGATAGGTTTTGGACAGGTTTAAGAAAAGTAAAATGGGGGGCAGCTAGGTGGCACAGTGGATAAAGCACCAGCCCTGGATTCAGGAGTACCTGAGTTCAAATCCGGCCTCAGACACTTGACACTTACTAGCTGTGTGACCCTGGGCAAGTCACTTAACCCCTATTGCCCTGCAAAAACAAAAAAAACAACAACAAACAAACAAAAAAGAAAAGTAGGATGAGGGTTATTTGATAGGCAGTGAATAGGTACAATGATTTGATAAGTGGAACAAGCAGGTGTCACTGTAAGGCAAGGTAGGCCTAGGCACTCTATATTTTTGCTCACTCCTCCAAGTGGGGAACATGGGGGGCACATTTTTTTCCAACCACATCTTTATTTTCCATTGTGCAATCATGGATGGAGAGCTTTTTTTGTTTTTGTTTATTTAAGTGAGGCATTTGGGGTTAAGTGACTTGCCCAGGATCACACAGCTAGTAAGTGTCAAGTGTCTGAGGTTGGACTTGAACTCAGGTCCTCCTGAATCCAGGGCCAATGCTCTATCCACTGTGCCACCTAGCTGCCCCGGATGGAGAGCTTTTTGGTCCATTTACCTCCACAACCCTGACTCAGAGTTGGGAGATTAACTTGAGGTTTCTAGGTTTCAAGCCATCTAATTACTAAAATAATAACTTATTTTAGTCCAGGGAAAAGGGAGGGAAACTTGAGTCCCATTTAATTCTGCTATTTGGCAAGTTTATAAAAAGTTATAAATAAAAGTTATCACCATAAGATCCTTTCCAGTTAAAAATTCATGGAGCCCCAGGTCAGAATGAAAACTCTAAAGAAAGTAATCTAAACCCAAAGACAGAAATCTAAACTAATAGACAGAAATCTCTTTTTATTTGCAATAACCCAGTGATTCACCAATATCCTCCATTTACCTCCCCCCAGCATGGAATTCCTACACATATTTACATTACAAAGTACATCAAAAGAAAGTGCTTTCAAAGACACACAATAAATACGAAGTCAAAAAGACTTAAAAATTTTTAAGAAGAAGTCTTACAGAACAGAAAACTCCATCAGTAAATGTCTGCCATTTGCAGGCAGAGGTAGAAACAGAGGGAAAGGAAAGTTGATGCACTCCATCATTCCCTGCAGTGTCAGAGAAAGCCATTGGTCCTTCATCTCCCGGGTAGGTGTCATGGAAACCACTTTGACATTGTAGCTTTAATCTCCCATTCCAAAGGCTCATGTTCCATCTGTCTGCTTTCTGTATTTTGTCTTCTCCATTGGCAGGACTCTAACAGCTCCCAAAACCTTTTAGAGCCTTTTGGGTTCATTATTCTTCCCCCACCAAAGTCACAAAGCTGAGTTGCCAGATAATCTCTTTCCTAAAGCTGTTCCTCTGGGGCCACAAATCCCAGAACCCTTGGTTACATTTCAGAACTTTTTTCCAGTCTCTTCCAGGACTGGGAGAAAGCCACCTCTTCATTGAAGATACTACCTCGCTTCCATTCCTGACTTGTGCCAAGAGATTCCCATCCCATCTGCAGACTTCCTCCTTGGCAGGGAATCGATAATAAAGGGTGGTACCTGGGCTATATTAAGAAAGCACTAGGCTCACCCCCTGTGTGGCCTTGAGTGACCACTTCATTTTTCTGGGACTCGGGTTTTTTTTGGTTTTGTTTTCAGTTTTTAAATGAGATGGGTCAGGCTAGATGAGCTCTGAAATCCCTTTTATCTCTGACATTGTAATTCTAAGGGTTGGCTCAGACTGATAAGACAAACTGAGTTCCTGTGGAGTTAGGCAGAACAAACTTTACTGGAGGTTGTCAATATTCTGGAGAAAGTTGCAGGAACCATGTCATGTGAGTCCTCTACGAATTCATGCTGTCTACTGCCTCATGGTGGCTCCCCTTATCTGTCTCCAGTTGCCTATGTCCCTTCTCAAAGCAGATTTTCCAAATTTTCTTTTCAATTCCTTGAGAAAATCTGGTCTACTGACAATGTTGGCTTTTCCAAACCTTTCTTCCTCTGTACCCATCTTCTTCACTGATCCTTTGGTCTCAGAGATTCGGGGGGCCTTCCTCCTTATCAGGGGAGCCTTTCTATCTGGTCCCTTAACCTCATCCCTGACCAATTTATTAGAGGTTTAAGCCATCAGGCCTTTCTTCACCCTATCTTCAGCCTCTTCCAGTCTCCTAGATCCTTATTGGTTGCTTAGAAGTATGTCCAGGTCCTCCCCCACTCCCCCATACATAAAACAAAAACAAAAAACTTTCCTCAGATGTACCAATATCCCAAGCAATTGTCTACCCTTTCACTGCTGAAATTCTAGAAAATGAAGCTAACACTCACCACCTCCACTTCATCACCATTGGCTCCCTCTCCAGCCCTCGGCAATCCAACTTCTAAAGCCACAGGGACTGAAACAACTCTTTGGAAAGTTACCAGTGATCTCAGAATTAATTAAACTGACAGTCTTTTCTTAGTCCTGATTATCTTTGACCTTTCTATAGCTTTTGCCTTTTCCTCCCCGGAGGGAAGGGAAAGCTATCTGTCTAACCACTCCTCAGATGCCTTTGTTGGTTTTTCATCCATCTATATAACGTAAACTTAAGGATCCCATGAGACTGCCTTGGGGTTTCTCCTCTTCTTTCTAGTCATTCTCTCTTTTGGAGATCCCAAAATCTTCCATAAGTTTAACTATCAATCAGACTGGTAGGGAGAGAACCAGCAACTTTCCCAGGGTTGCCCAGTTGATGTGTGTCAGTTATTGATCTCAGGCTTTCTGAGACCAATTCTCTTACTATCTCCTTATCTCCTATCACTGACTCTTGGTGCAACAACAATTTATCTGTATTTTTTTTCACCCACAACCCCTCATGTGTAACCACGCGCTCCCCCCCCCCCCCTGCCCCAGTGCACTCATATACTGCAACAGCTGGTCCCATCAGCATGGCTACTGTGAGAGTTTAAAGGCATAAAAATGTCCAAAGCCCTAACTCGGGTTTTCAAAGTGAACTTTCCCTGGATTCAGATGAATTGAATTTTGTGTGGTTCTAGCTCACAATGCTTTGATATCCTTTTCAAATCGATCATGGCCTCAAAAGTTCGACCAGGGATTAGATACAGGTCTGGGATGTGTTTAAAAATCATCATTTGCCTTGTATATTAAAATGAATTGAGGGCAGCTAGGTGGCACAGTGGATAAAGCACCAGCCCTGGATTCAGGAGGACCTGAGTTCAAATCTGACCTCAGACACTTGACACTTACTAGCTGTTGTGTGACCTTGGGCAAGTCACTTAACCCTCATTGCCCTGCAAAAAACCCAAAGCAAAACAAAATAAAATAAATAATTAAATAAAATTAAAAAATAATTAAAAAAATTTTTTAATGAATCTAGTTCTTTTTTGTTTTGTTTTGTTTTGTTTTTAGTGGGACACTTGGGGGTTAAGTGACTTGCCCAGGGTCACATAGCTAGTAAGTGTTAACTGTTTGAGGCTGGATTTGAACTCAGGTACTCCTGTCTCCAGGGCCGGTGCTCTATCCACTGCACCACCTAGCTGCCCCCTGAATCTAGTTCTTAATGTTGAATTTATTTTTAAATTGTTTACTCCAGATATATAATTTCCATCATGGTTTGTTGGTTGTATTAACAGCTTATATTTTTATAATTAGGGCTTTGAGGTTTACAAACTCCTGTGTTTAGCATGGACGGCTCTGCACTACTTGGATCCAACCTTCAATTCCAGCTTAATTTTGGCATTATTCTCCTTCACACAGTCTATGGTTCAGTCAAACTGGCCTTGCAGGTTCTCACATATATCACTCTAAATCTTCCTTCTCTATGCCTTTAAAAAAACAACTTTATTATATCTAGTTATATGCTAACAAGACGGAAAATTCTAAGACTGAAATCATTGAGAAAAATACAAAATATCTAAATTAACCAAGTAGGACTTAAAGTACTTGAACAACCCAACCTTAGAAAGAGATTTGGTGTTTGGTTTCAGATTTCAGGCAACTAGGTGGTGTACAGGGCCTGGAGTTGGGAAAACTCATCTTCCTGAGTTCAAATCTGTCCTCAGATACTTTGTCACTTAACTCTGTTTACTTCAATTTCCTCATCTGAAAAATGAGCTGGGGAAGGAAATGTCAAACCACTCTAGTATCATTGCCAAAAAATACCTCAGATGGGTTCATGAAAAGTTGGATATGACTGAACAACAATAACTCTCCAACTAGTTTGCGAAGTCCTCAAGCAAGGATTAGGTCTTGTATTTTCTTCCTGTTTTCATCACCTTTACTTTTTTTCAGTCATGTCACTTATGTACAACTCTTTGTGGCCCCATTTGAGGATTTTCTTGTCAGGGATACTAGAGTGGTTTGCCATTTCCTTCTCCAGTTCATTTTATAGATGAGGAAACTGAGGCAAACAAGTTTAAGAGACAAAGTGTCTGAGGCCAGATCTGAACTCAGGTCTCCTTGACTTGAAGCCTGGTGCTCTATGCATGGCACCCTAGCTACCCCTTCCATTACTTAGCAAGATATATTACCTGGAGTAAAGATCTTGCCGCTATTGCTATTTATTTATTTTTCCATATAAATATTTTATTATTTTCCAGTTACATTTAGAGGTAGTTTTCAACATTTGTTTTTAGAAGATTTCTAGTTTCAAATTTTTCTCCCTCCCTCCCCTTCCTCGCCCCTCCCCAAGACAGCAAGTAATCTGATATAGGTTATATGTGTATAATCACATTAAACCTATGTCTGCATCAGTCATGTTATGAGAGAAGAATCGGAGCAAAAAAGGAAAAACCTCAAAAAAAGAAAAACAACCACAACAAAAAACAATAGAAATAGCATGGTTTGATCTTTATCTAGATTCCACAGTTCTTTTTTATTCTGGATTTGGAGAACTGCTATTGCTATTTAGAAGGAGAAAGAAGGAAGAGAAAAAAGAGGAAAAGGGGGAGGAGGGAGGGAGGAAGAGGAAGAGGAGGAGGAAGGATGGTAATATACCAGAGAGAGTCTAGAGGAGGACAGCAGGATGGTGAAGAGCTTCAAGTTCGGACACAAGGATCTAGGGATTTGAAAGATTGCCTTATTGAAAACTGTATTAGCGGAGTTCTGCTCATCCCCTGAGGACAAAGCTAGGAGCAATGGGCGGAGGCTTTGCAGAAGCTGATTTGGGCTCAATGTCAGGAAAAACTTTCTCGCCATTAGAAGCGTCCAAGAAGTAACTCAGGCTGCCTCAGGAGGTAATAGGTTCTCAAGGTTTTTAAGCAAAATGTTGTGGAGAGAATTATTTTTTCAGGTATGAGTTAGGGAGATGGCTACTGTCTCTGAAATCCTGATGAGTTCAATGCACAGAGTGGTGGACTTGGAATCGGGAAGAGCCGAGTTCAAATCCTGCCTCAGACATGTCCTAGCTTTGTGACCTTGGATAAGTCAGTTAATCCCTGCCTGTCTCCCTTTCCTTATCTGTAAGCTGGGGACAATAATAGGACCTACCACATGGTTATGAGCAAACCTTAAAGTGCTATGGAAATGTTGTTATTATGTCTAACCTTGCCCAAGCTTATGTGGTGTTAAGCTGAATTTAAAACGTGCCAACTAATAACATCATTGTTTCAGCTGCTGATGGCTGTCAAGGATGGGTTACCATTCACTTTCTGTTTTGCAAGAGTTGTTTCAACAGTTCTTTCCTCACTCCTATTTTAGTTTCCCATAATGACCTAAATCCTGCTTTCTCAAAAAAGAAGCTACAGTTAAGAAAGGTTGAGATTTTTCCTGGTGGTCCCAACCATCCTTTGTTTGCCTCTGTGTTTGAGAACTAGGGAGCCACTTGGCACCTTGGAAAGTGCTCTCTCCACTGGGAATTAAAGGAATGAAGAAATAGAATGGTTCTGTAGAATGCGTTCTGGAGCTGGCGTCTGGATTGGAATCCTTAGATAGCTTATCTGTAAGAGGAGGGGGTTGGACAACCCTTCTTTGCCACACTCCAGCAACCCCACCCTTTATAGAATTTAGCATTGGATGGACATGCAAAATCATTCATGGGCAGCTAGGGCAGCAGTGGATAGAGTACTGGCCCCAGAGTCAGGAAGAGCCAAGTTCAAATCTGGACTCCTCCTATACCTCTCATCCCTCTTATCTAAACTGTTGCCAAGGCCCGTTAACATCTCTCAAACACGCCCCCTTCTCTTTCTGATGCTGTCATCCCTCTGGGGTGCCATCCCTCATACCTTATGCCTAGAGCATGGATGGCAATAGCTGATGGAGGTCCTACTTGTCTCAAGTCCACTCTGATCCGTGTCAGTCACTAAAGTGATTTTCCTAAAGCACAGATCTGACCGTGTCCCCCTGCACCTCCCTCCCTTCAGTAAACTGCATTGGCTCCAGATTGCCTCTGTCTGACACTCCAAGCTCTTCATAGCTTAGCCCCCTCCTACCTTTTCAGATTTCTTATATCTTACTCCCCTTTATGTACATACATATTGTATATAGTCATACCCTTTGATGTAGTGATCCTTGCCTTCTGTCTGTTTGGTGAACAAGACCCTTCATCTCTTGCCTCCAGGCATTTTCTTTAGCTGTCTCCCACACCTGGAACTCTCTCCCTCCTCTATTCTGACAACTGAACTCCCTGCTTCTTTAAAGTTCCAACAAAAATCCCCTCTTCCTCAGGGAGACTTTCCCAACCACTCTTGGTCTAATGCCATCCCTCTGTTAGCTATTTCCTATTTATCCTGCATATGACTTGCTTTGCATAGATTTGTGTACGCATTGTCTCCCTCATTAAATTGTAAGCTACTTGAGGGCATGGACTATCTTTTGCCTCTTTTTGTATCCCCATGACTTAACACAGTGCCTGGCACATAGTAGATGCTTGCTGTTTATTTGTTCAGTCATGTCCAAGTCTTCATGACCTCATGGACCATAGCATTCCAGGCCCTTCTACCCTCCACTATCTCTTGAAATCTGTCAAAGCTCATGTTCATTGCTTCCATGATACTATCTATTCATCTTACCCTTTTCTGTTCCTTTCTCCTTTTGCCTTCAATCTTTACCATCATCAGGGTCTTTTCCCAATGAGCTATCTTCTCATTATGTAATCAGAGTATTTGTTTCAGCTTTAGTATTTGACCTTCCCATGAATATCCTCAATTAATTTCTTTATGTATTGATTGATTTGATCTCCTTGCTGTCCATGGGACTTTCAAAAGTCTTCTCCAGCACCACAATTCCAAAGTATCAATTCTACGGTGCTTAGCTTTCCTTATAGTTCAACTCTTACAGCCATATGCTGCTACTGGAAAAACCATAGATTTGACTATATGGACCTTTGTTGGCCAGGTGATGTTCCTGCTTTTTAGTATGCTGTCTAGATTTGCCATAGCTTTCCTTCCAAGGAGCAAGCATCTTTTAATTTCCTGGCTGCATTAACCATCTTCAGTGATCTTTGAACCCAAGAATCTAAAATCTGACACTACTTTCATTTCTTCTCCCTTTATTTGCCAGGAAGTGATGGGACCAGTTGCCAAGGTCTTGGGGTTTTTTGATTTGTTTTTTATGTTAAGCTTCAAGCCAGTTTTTTCATCAAAAGGCTTCTCAATTCTTCACTTTCTGCCAACAGAGTGGTATCATCTGCATATTTGAGATTGTTGATATTTCTCTTGGCAAATATAATTCTTGCTTTTGATTGGTCCAGTCTGGCATTTCACATGATGTACTCTACATAAAAGTTAAATAAATAAGGTGAAAATATAGAGCCTTGTTGCACTACTTTTCCAATCTCGAACCAATAAGTTGTTCCATGTTTGGTTTTAATTGTTGCTTCTTGACCTGCATACAGGTCAAGTAAAATCATCTAGTATTCCCATCTCTTTGAGGACTTGCCACATTTTGTTGTGATCCATATAGTCAAACACTGTAGTGTCAGCAGGAAGTAGATTTTGTTTCCTGGAATTCCCTTGCTTTCTCCATAATCCAGGTAATATTGTCGATTTGGTCTTTAATTCTTCTGCCTCTTTGAAAACCAGTCTGCTCTTCTGGTAATTCTCAGTTCACATATTGCTAAAGTCTAGCTTGCAAGATCCCAAGTGTAACTTTGCTGGTATTTGAAATGAGCACCACTGTGGTAAACTGAACTTTCCTTGGCATTGTCCTTCTTTATGACTGGGACGTAGACTTATCTTTTCCAATCCAATGGCCTTTGGTGAGTTTTCCAAATTTGCTGGCATATTGAGCACAACACTTTGACAGTATCATCTTTTAGGATTTTAAATAGCTTGGTTGGAATCTACCACTTCCTTAATCAGCCTTATAGTTAATAACACTTTCTAGAGCCCACTTATCTTAATTCCCCAGGATGCCTGGCTCTTGATCAGTAACTATACCATCATGGTTATCAGTGATGTTAAGATCTTTCTTGTATAGTTCTTCTGTATGTTTTTGCCACTTTTTCTTAATCTCTTCTGCTTATGTTAAGTCCCTGCCATTTTAGCCTTTTATCATGCCCATTTTTGCATGAAACATTCCCTTGATAGCTCTATTTAAAAAAAAAAAAAGATGTATAGTCTTTTCCATTCTATTGTTTTCTTCTATTTCTTTGCATTGCTCATTTAAGAAAACCTTTTTATCTCTCCTTGCTGTTCTCTGGAATTTTGCATTTGGTTGGGTATATCTTTCCCTTTCTCTTCTCCTTTTCACTTTCCTTCTCTCCCCAGCTATTTGTAAAGCTTAATCAGCCATTTTGCTTTCTTGCTCTTCTTTTTCTTTGGCATGCTTTTTGTTGCTGCCTCCTGTACAATATTGTGAACCTCTATCCATAGGTCTTCAGGCACCTTATTTTCTAGATTGAATCTCTTAAATCTATTCATCACTTCTACTACATATATCCATAAGAAATATTATTTAGGTCATACCTATATGATCTCATGGTTTTCCCTACTTTCTTCCATTTAAGTCTCAATTTTGCAATGAGAAGCTCATGATCTGAGCCATAGTAAGTCTTATTTTAACTGATTGTATAGTTTCTCCACCTTTGACTGCAAAGTACTGTGATGATTAAAAATGAGAGATATAGGATCCAGATAATTTAATAATTTTATTAATAGAATGGCAGCTTATTAATAAAAGGAGGTCTATTGGTTGTCTCTCTCAGACAAAAGACCCTTCATGGCAGTGGGCTTTTGGTTCATATACCCTTCCAACAGTAGAAAGTATATCACACAGCAATCAAATCTAATTGTTTAACATCCAAATCTAATTGGTTGACATGATTGGAGGTGGGTTATATTAAAATAAAGTTCAGGGATACATGACTCAGGTCATTTAACTCTTGGTTAAGATGACATTAGAGAGGGGACAGCTGGGTGGCATGGTGGATAAAGCATCAGCCTTGGACTCAGATGGATCTGAATTGAAATATGACCTCAGACTCTTGAGACTTACTATTTGTGTGACCCTGGGCAAGTCACTTAACTCTCATTGCCCTACACATAAAAAAGATGACATCAGAGAAAGAATGTAAGGCCCCCCTCAGCCAAAATAGTTTCCATCTAGGTGTGGTTGTGCAGGCCGAAGTCATTCATCTGTCTAGACAAATGGATATGTCTTCACCAAAGACTCCTTTGTAAACTTGACTTGGGCTTGACCCAGATGAAGAGATTTGATGGAATCTCTCAAGGAGCACTGGACTGTGAGGGTGAGGGGAGAAAGGACTAACAAATATGGGGAGAGCCTTTTGTTCTGATTCTTCTTTTATAACATGATTAATATGGAAATATGTATAACATGATTGTACATATATAACATATCTGCTTGCTGTGTTGGGGAGGGAGGGGAGAGAGGAAGAAAAAATTTGGAACTCAAAATCTTACAAAAATTAATGTTGAAAACAATCTTTACATGTAATTGGAAAATAAAATACTACCAAGAAAAAAAGAAAGAAGGGGAGATCTCTGGGTCCCCCACGGTATCGATTATTAATAATCATTTCTCACATTATATAATCAGTCTAGTGATATCCATGTGTAGAGTCTCATTTGGGTTGTTGAAAAAAAGTGTTTTATGACCAGTGAATTACCTTGACAAAACTTGCCACCCTGTCAGTGGTTCATTGTTCCATCTCCCGTTTAACCACATCCAACTTGCCTTGGTTCATAGATCTTACATTTTAGGTTCCTATGAATATTGCTCCTTACAGCTTTTTCTCCTTATTGACATTCCTTTCATCACCAGATCCACCCACAGTTGAGTTTCTTTTCAGGTTTGGCCTAGCTGCTTCATTCTTTCTGGAGCTACTCATAGTTGTCCTCTGCTCTTTCTCAGTAGCATGTTGGACACCTTTTGACCTGAGGGGCTCATCTTCTGGTGTCATATCTTTTTATCATTTTAATACTATCTGTAAGGATTTTTGACAAAGATATCAGAATAGTTTGCCTTTTGTCGGTACTCTCCTCTGTGACCTGTTTGTCTTGCATAGTATAGCTTATGGTTTCATTAAGCTTTGTAATCCTCTTTGCCATCACAAGGCAGTGATTCAGGAGGGGACAGGCTCTTAATAAATGTTTATTGATTGATTTCCCTCCAGTGGTCCAGTGTAATTGGTCTTACTTAACACCAAGGTCCTTAGTATTGGTGGATTAATAGTCTGAAAAAAAAGTTTCCATTTATTTTATCAGATTTTTCAAGGTACCTTCTTTTCTCCCTTTATCATTTATTTATCATTATATTTTATTTTTAAAATTAACATTTTATTATTTTTTCTTCCTATGACCCCTTTCCCCACTATGCTACTGGAAAAAAAAGACAATAAAACTCTTTCTTACAACAAACATGCATCATTAAGCAAAACAACTTCCCACTTGGTCATGTCTAAAATGTGTATCTCTTCTGCATGTTTAGTCTCTCATGTCTTTGTCAGGAGGTGGATAATATTCTTCTTCATTGTTTCCCTGGTATCATGTTTAGTCATTTTATTGATCAGAGTAAAATCTTTCAAAGTTGTAAAAATGAGCAACTTTCAAGATATCTTCCCAATTTTCTATCTTGATGGATCTGAGGATTATGGGGCAAATTGAAGTAGGAAGGTCATTGAATCTGGGGTCACATTTTAAACCCATTCTCTGTCACTACCAATGTGATCTGGGGCAGGTAACATCTCAGTTTCTGCATCTGTAAAATTTTGGTGTTTATACTAGATGACCTCTAAGGATTTAGGATCCTGTGGTCCTTCTTATCCTTTATCCGTGACCTCTCATAAATCCCGAATAGGACATACACCCATTGTGCTGGACACTTTCCCCTAGATCTCTAGACTTTGAATGGATATTAATGAAGAATGAAGTCTATGTGAGTGGAGACTATTGCTCTCATGATAGGACCACCTTCTTTTCAGGAATTCATCTTTCCTGTTCCCACACTCTTCGTTAGGGCTAATATGTTTTAGTCTGTTTACATTTATCTTGCAGTTCTCCAATGTCCTTTGGGTGACCTTCAACTTTAATTCCATCAAGATGATAGGATTCCATGACTCTCAGATGCATTTGCAGGAATTCTCAGGATTTTCTGATGAAGCTGCGCTTTTCCTTAAGAAGGGCAGGTTTCAGAGGCTTAACTGAAAAAGACTCACTGGACTCCTTCCTAGCTGTTCAAGTCAAGTCAGCAAATATTTATTTAACACCCAGTTTACAAGATGCTGTGTAGAGCTGTCAGGAGAATATAAAAAGGAAATTGGTCACTCTTACCCTCTAAGACCTGGGATTTCCCCATCCTCATTACAGCAAGGCTGACCTTTATGGGAGGCAGGGGAAGAAATAGAGGGAGATCATATTCTCACAGAAAATAGCAGGGACAGAGGGAAACCCACTTAATAGATGAAGAAACTGAGACCCAGAGAGGTTAAAATGACTTCCCCTGGGGTCTTACAAATAATAAGGGGAAGAGCACATTTAAATACAAATTCTTTGATACTTGATCCAGAGAGCTTCCATTTTCTGTTTATCTAAAATTCAATTACAAACAGCTGCATGCAGTTTAAAAGAGAATGTGGCCACAAATTAATGAACCTTTTTGCAATATTTTCAGTATAGAAAGAACTCTTGGCTAACTGCTGATGGGTCCTTGCTTAGTAATGTTGAAACCACAGGCAGCTGTCATTGTTAGAGCTATAATTAGGATAAGAAACACAGAATTCACATGGAAAATTCTTGAGGCTAGGGTCAGTCTGCAGAACCCTAACTAGCAATTTTACAACCTGGGGAAGCAGAACTAAGTATATTCTGAAATAAATACTTTTTTAGGGGGAGAGGAGATTCTAACTCTAGTCTCCCTCCTGGGAAGCTCCACTACAGCATCCTTTGGAGGTGACCCCGGGTCACCAGCCCCCATAGTGAAAATCCATGGAAATTAAAAGGCCCTTCTTGGGGAGTCCACCTCCCAGGGAAGAACAGAACAAGACCAGAGCAGGGAGAGGTTTGTAGCTATGAAGGTATTTAGAGCGCTCTCTGGAACTTTCCTGATTTAACTAATTATTCCTGCTAACTACTTTCTGAGATGCTGAAGGAATGAAAATGCTGTCAGTTCAATCCAGCAAATATTAAATGCCAATACTGTGAATACAAATTAGAAAAAGAAAGACAGACCCGGTCATCAAGGAACTTAGAATTTTAGGGGAACTTAGAGGACGAAGATACACAAAAGGAGGATGGAGAGGGTGTTGGGGAGGACGCCAGTGAAGAGTGAGCTGGAGAGAGCAGCTCGAGCCCTCTATAAAGGAAAGCTTTGGGAGATGTTGAGTGCTCCACCCTCCAATCAGAGGAGAGGGGAGGCTGAGGGAGTTGGGAAGGTGTTGAGTTAAACATCATGATGAGGAGATCTCTGGTAATGTAAATGTCACAATTGTAAATTTGCACATTCTTTGTTTAACATGTTTTCATCCCATAAGCTTTGATGCCCTACTTGGGACAAAGTCCTCACCACCACCTTTGTTACAAATATGCCTATATCTCTTCTTTATTACATATTCCATTGGTCCATTGCTGAGTCCTGTGACAACTTGATGCATTTTTCTAGACATACATTGTTCAAAACACAGTTTTGCCCAATACTCCTGAATGTAGTAAGCTGATTTTTATCTCTTATAAGTAAGTTTGTTTTCTCCCTAGAGTCCAAGCTCAAAAACATTCTACAAGATGAAGATGCTGCTAATTTCATTGACCTTAATCACCTGGATTGGAACATCAGCTGATCAGAGCCCTGGTATTTGTCTGTTTGGTTTCTATTAATGTATGTTTGTCATGGGTCACTACTGGATGGATAATAAGGCATTTTCAGAGGTGAAGGAAGGGCTGGGGATGGACTGAAAAGTAAGACTGAAAGAGACCCCTGACAATCAAATAAAGTCATTGTCTGCTAAAAAAGAAAATAAAAGCATAGCCAGCACTTTGTAAGTATGCAGCAGCACTACCAAAACACCTAAACATTTGAAGATAGCAAAGATGTGGCTAAAATTCATGATTTGTGTGAAATCCCAAAAGACTGTGTCTTTCAGTCTATAGTTTAAGTGCAGAAATTAAGTTGCCTCCCAAAGCCTGGTCAGCCATTATTATGTATGCACAAATGAGCAGGTTAGATTGCATCTGAAATTTAACAAGTAGGGGAGGAAAAGTGAATAACTTTTCCCTCTCTTCCCCAGTGTGCCTGACTCAGCTGTCCTTCCCACATTTTTCAAAATGAATGCTTCCTTTCTGACCTTCCTTTAAAAATGGTCATGGTAGAGATGTTTCAAAACCTCTTCCATAAGCCAACACCCCAACCTTCAAATCTTACATTATACCCTAATATTCTTATAATACATACTAATTTTACACAATATTACATAATAATATTACAATGTATTCTAATGAGCAACCACCTGGAAGGTGATAAGAGGTAACAGCAGCAAGCAGAGAATAGCTACCTTGGGGTCAGGGAGACGGGGAAGTCACCCTTTCTACTCCTGGCTCTAGTATATTTGGCTTATGCCTCAGCATGATCAATTTGACTCTTCTCTAGAGTGAAACAATACCACACACAACCCTGCCCCACTCACCTCCAACATATACACAGACAAGACAGTCTGCAAACTGTCAAGATGCCAAGCCCCTGGGAAGATTTCCATAGGGTGGCAGAACAGTGTTGTTCACCCTAACCCACTTCCAAAGTTCAGCCACTGAGCAAAGATTTTCTTTCCCTCTGGAAATTGCCTAATGTCAACACTACATCAGATTCTGAGAGTCACTGCCATAGGGTTAAGGGAAAAAAACCAAGCATTCTCCCACCCCACTCCTCTTCTGTTAATTAATTTTTTTTCAATCATGTTTTTTCCCCCTTCTACCTCTCTTTACTCTATCATCTTCCCCCTACCCCACCCACCAAGAAGGGAAATGAACAAAACCAAAACCTTTTAACAAGTATGTACAGTTGAACAAAATAAATGTCCATATTGGTCATGTCCAAAAATGGGTGTCTTACTTATATTAGTCCATCTTCTCTTTGATGGGAGGTGGACAGCATTCTTTATCATCAGTCCTTTTGACACATGATTAATCGTTGCATTAGTCATGGTTCCCAAGTCTTTCAAAATTGATTCATTTTCACAATGTTAATGTTATAAATTGTTCCTCTAATTCATCTCACTTCACTCTGCATCAGTTCATACAAGTTTTCCAGATTTTTCTCAAATCATGCCCTTCATCATTTCTTATAGCATAATTATATTCCATCACATTCATATATTATAATTTGTTTAACCATTATCCCATTTGAGGGTACCCCAGCTCTCCACTCTTTTTACTAAATTCCAATTTGAAATATTAGAAAAAAATATCAAAGGTCGTTTTTTTAGCATTTTACCACCCCAGAGTGATGCTTCTCTTGTATTTAGGGTCTGTATCCAAAATGACAATATGCTTCTCGTGTAAGTGTTAGATTGCTCTATAGGATCCAGGTCCAATAATAACTTTCTTTTCTTCTTTCTTTCTGATTTGGGGCTTGTAGGCCCTGAGTTTGCTGATGTTGTATTCCTGGTGGATAGTTCTGATCACCTGGGGAGTAAATCCTTCCTCTCTGTGAAAACCTTCATAACCAAGATAATCAACAGTCTGCCCATCGGAGCCAACAAGTTCCGGATTGCCCTTGCCCAGTACAGTGATGATCTATACCAGGAATTCCTGCCGAGCACCTTCATGACCAAGAGTGCCATGGTAAACCACCTCAAGAAGAACTTTGATTACATTGGTGGATCCCTGCGAATAGGCAATGCTCTCGAGAGAATCCACAAGACCTACTTCTCAGGGCCAGCTAATGGAAGAGACAAGAAACTGTTTCCCCAAATTTTAGTTGTCTTGGCTTCAGCCAAATCTGAGGATGACGTGGTAGGACCTGCAGAAGCTTTGCGAAGAGATGGGGTGAGAATCATTGCTTTGGGGACACAGGATGCTTCCGAAGAAGACCTAAAAGCCATGGCCACTTCTCAGTATCACTATAATCTCAGGACAGTCAGAAATGTGGATGTGTTTTCAGAAAACATGACTAGGATCATTAAGGAGACAATAAAACACAAGGAAAAAATAGAAGATGTTGATGAAATGGGTGAGTAAATTGATGAAAGTTATATGGGAGATATCTAATTCCATGGAGAAACCAGAGTTCATTTAAACATTTTGAAAGCTGCATAAATAAAACATATTGGGATCATGTTTCTGCATCCCTTATGGCATTGGGCATCCTAAAAATACAGTAGGTATCCAATAATTCTTGTTGGTTGATAGATCAATATGTAATAGGTCCTTGATTTTATTACTCAGGCATTCCTTCCATCTGTGTAAATCACAGCCCATTCACCTTTTTAAAAAATCAGTATGATTGCTATCTAAATCCTCCACATGCATCCTAAGATTCTTTCCATATTTCATGGATATAGTGAAGTATTTGAACTTCCCATCTTTTGTCCCTTGCTCTAGTTGTATGATCAGCCCTTTTCTGGTCCTACCCATCTTTGATCCACTTATACACACCATTTTATTGACTATATTCTGAAGCCTGGTCTATTGCTCTTTGGGTCACTTGAAATTATGGTTTTTCTAGGATAGTGTTGTCACAAGGTTCACAGCCATCTAGCATTTCTTAGAGGAAAAAAATGGTATTAAGAGGATGAACTTTTGAGATAGATCATGTTCTGATACTTGGGCAGTGTTTTCAATAATCCCAATCTGTGCACTATCTCTATCTCTTCTTTTTCTCCAGTCAGAGTTCACTTTCTAAATATTGCAACTGTTTTAAGATCTGTATAGTGTTGAACTGATTCAATGGCCTTTCAATCCAAATGGATGCTATAATTTAAGTAAGATTTATTATTCATCCAGTTTGTTTGTCCCATGTGAATGACTAGGACAGTCTCTTTTGAATGGCTTTGAGTGAATTTCATTGAGAAGCCCTTATTATTTTGTAGACAGTTTGCAGATGGTGTTCTGCTAATTGCATTGAGTTCTACAAAATGGATGCTATAATTTAAGTAAGATTTATTATCATAGAATTTTAGATTTGGCAGGAATTTTAGCCATCACCTAGTTTAAGCAATACTTCCTTACTATAACACACATACACAAATGATTATCCAACTTCCTTAATATTGGATAAGTAAGTACAGTTCTCTGATTCTTCTCTTTATCTTGAAATTCAGTGATTTTTCCAACAAAGTTACCCCCATGATCACAAGAGCATCTAGGTGGTGCAACAGTGGATAGAGCACCTGGCCTGGAGTCGGGAAGACCTGAGTTCAAATCTGCCCTCAGACACTTACTAGCTGTGTGAGCCTGGACAAGTCAATTAACCCTCTTTGCCTCAGTTTCCTCATCTGTAAAATGAGCTGCAAAAGGAATTTGATCATATCTGTAACAAAACCTTGTATGATCTTAATGTGTGAAAGATACCTTATTGGAGGAAAAATTTTAAGGCCACATTTTGCTCCAGCAGATCATATGCTTTACAAAGAAATCTACAAATAATAGACACAAATGGATATGATATTATCTACATCTCTCTGTTAATTCTGTGTTTTGAAGATGTTGTTCATGGTCAAAAAATCATCTTCAGAGGCCAGCTTATTCTCATCTCATATTTTCATCAAGGATACACTCACTGGGTGCAGAGATTGTGAACAATCAGATTTTATAGAGATGAGGAAGTTGGCAGATTTAGGCAGTTGCTGATTTCTTCCTGATCCCCTTTCTGGATAATAATAAAAACCATAATTTTTTCCATTCTTTTAAAATCTTCACCTCTGAAATATATTGAAGAGTAAACCACTGGTTCCTTTAAAATTATGTTGCTTCCAATATGGATTTCTTATACATACAAGTATATGTATAAATAAATATAAATATATAAAATATACTTAAACACACAACTATTATTTATATGATATATAATATATGAACATAAATATATAAACATTTATATAAATAAAATGTGTGCATACATATACATACACAGAGAGAGAGTGAGTGAGTGTCAGGTCAGGCTCAACTGTAACTCCTAATTTCAGTTCATTATCATTACCAGCAAGCCACTGAGACTGTGGAATCCAAACGAAGTGGATCCACATTTGTTGACTTGCTCCAGTATCCTCTACAAATTTCTTTTCATTTTCTCCTCAGCTTTTTTTCGCTGTTTTGTGAGGTGATGCTGATGGTCATTTTCTGTATCTGTTAGAAGGTTTTGCAAATGAATTTGCATTTTAAAGTATTGTGCCCCTGCCTGTCATGTTCTTGTGTCTGCTTGGCAAGGAGAGCAAATATTTGTTTCTTTGTCCCTTGTCGTGATAGTTGTTTTGAATAAGTTAAACTTCTCGAAGAAATGGCGTCTCTAGGAAGAAAACCTATTTATGTTGCACACTGCTGTGTGCCAGGCACTTTGCCAAGTGCTTTACAAAGACTATCTTGATTGATCCTCACAACAACCCTGGGAGGTAGGGGCTATTATTATCCCCATTTTATGGTTGAAGAAACAGAAGCAGGTGAAGGTGAAAGGCCTTGCCCAGGGTGACCCAACTAGCAAGTGTCTGAGGTCATATTTGAACTCGGGTCTTCCTGACTCCAGGTCCAGCTTTCTGTGCACCATGGCACCACCTAGCAGTCCCTCTAAAGACATGGGTACCTATATCTTTACTGTTAATCCATTTCATCTCCTTGCCCTGCAGAGATAATGTAGTAGCAAAGGGAAACGGCAGTTTAGAGTGCAAATTCGTTTGCAATACCTTTTGACAGAAGGGTCCATCATCTGGCAGAATTACATTTTGGGTTGGAACTGCTGTAATTGTGTTATTTTGCTTTTTAATCTTGATCCTTTCTTCTGCAGTGAAATGAGTATCGGATTTGAAGTCAGTATTGGGTTCTAATCCTGCCTTAGTGTTTTACCATGTGACTGTCAGCAAGTCTTTTAACTCTTAGCCTGAGCTTTTCCATTTGTAAAATAAGGGAGTTGGTTGGACAGGATGACCTTTAAGTTCCCTTTCAAGATCCAAATCTATGATCCTATGAAAAAACTCCAGTTTAGGTTTTGTGTTTTTTTGTTTTTTTTAATCTTGCTGACAAAAGATAGCACAGACAACATACTTAGAAAGTACTTCCCCAATAGTAATTAGTACTTTTCTCGGCACAAATGTTGGAGTGCTAGACTCGGAATCAGGAAGACCTAAGTTCAAATCTTGCCTCAGATACATTTAGTAGCTATGTGACCTCGGGCAAGTCATATCTCTTTGTTTACTGTTCTCATCTATAAAATTGGGATTAGCTACCATGATGATACCTCATGTTTCTATCCCACTTTAAGGTTTCCAAAGGGCTTTATATGTATTCTTTCATTTTGGCCTGACAATAATCCTGCGAGATCAACAATCCATCAGAAATGCGTGATTTGTGTTAGGAGAATTGATGCTGCTGTTTACAACTCGTCTATCTTTTATAATCTCAGAGAGTCGTTTGAGGCAAAAGAAAGCGAGTCACCCAAGGTCACAGAGCTACTAAGTGCCAGAGGCAGGATTTGAACCCAGGCCTTTTGGACTCCAAATACCAAACGAATAACTAATGTCTTTACTTTCGTAATGACTGAATGCTGCCTTCACACAAGGAGATAAGCAGGCTATATTATAACCTTTGGTTTCTTCCTTTACCTTCACAGTATGTGAAAGAGATTCCATGGCTGACATTGTCTTCCTCTTGGATGAATCCCTGGGGGTCAGAAGAAACTTAGAAAATCTTCAGAGGTTCCTGGAGAACATCACAGCCTCCATGGATGTGAGGGCGGGTTGTACCAGAATAGGCATAGTGAAATTCAGCAACAGGGCGGAGGTGGTGATGTCTCTGGAAGCCAACACGAGCCACGCCGAGGTTGTACAGGCCATAGGGAGCCTCTCTCTGAGGGATGGGAAGGCTTACGTTGGGGAAGCCTTGAAGAAGGCCAGAGAAGAAGTCTTTAGCCACAGCAGGAAGGCCCAGGGTGTGCGGCAGATAGCCGTCCTGCTCACCCATAGATCATCAGAAGATGAGGTGGGCGAAGAGGCCGAGAACCTGCTGCTGCAGGATGTCTCCATCTTTGCCATAGGCATGGAAGGCTCTAATGTCACCCAGTTGGAAGAGATAACGTCTTACCCTCCAGACCATTATATTTCCAGCCAGAAGAGCTATGCAGACCTGGAACCTTATAGTGTGACTTTTCTAAAAAAACTTCAGTATGAAATACAATACAGGATGTCTATCCAACATGAACAGACTGAACGATACAGGACGGGTATGTCTTCAGCTCCCCATTTTCAATTTTATTCTGCCTCAGTTCTGATTCTAGTTGCCCCAGGTGAAAATGCATAGGTATTTAGCTTTGGTGAATTGTTATTAAAGTAGATTGTTCACAATGCTACTGCACCTCCCAATCCACAATGGACAATCAATGGTCAAAGAATACAGAATGTTTCAACAATCTCAGTGTAGTTTTAAGCTAATAAAACTTTATTTAATTTGTGACTTTAATTTGCCACTCTCTCTTTTTTTTTTTGCACTCTCCACCATGGAGTGATTATTAATCTTGTTTCCTTTTTTAAAATGTGTCTATTCATACAGGGCATCCCAAAAGTCTTCAGGGAGCTTTAAACTATTTAAGCTTAGAGAGACATGCAAATAAAAGCAACGTTGAGACACCATCTCACTCCCATAAAATTGGCAAAGATGATTAAATATAAGGAAACAATGTTGGCAAGGTTGTTGAGGAACAGAGACATTCATTGTTAGTAGAATTACAAATTTATATGATTTTAAAAATAATTGCCATGTTTTAATTTTTTTTAGCATTGGGTTTTTAAAATTTTGAGTTCCAAATTCTCCTCTAATTCCTCTCCTACCCATTGAGAAGGCAAACAATATGATATCCATTTTTATAATCTTTCTGAAAAGCAATCTGTTTTTTTGTTATAAGAGATAACTCTCTGGAAGGGTAAATTGGAAAGAGAAAGGAGATGGGGGACAGGAAATCTCCATGATAGAAAAACAAATGATAACAATAAAATTCCATTTAAGAAAAAAACAAAAGCAATCCATCAGTGTATAATAATAAGCAATCCAGCAGTGTAGGGGGAAATTGTCATACCCCTTGATGGAATAATTCTATTGTTGGGAATAAACCTTTAAAGAATTATCAGTGACAACATTTGAAAAGAGATATCCATTCTGAGATTTTCACAGAAACATTATTATTTAAAAATTGGGCACATTAATGGATAGGGACTGGATCTATGATTTCACTAGCAAAATGAATTCTTAGGTGAGGAAATTCAATCTATCAATGAAGATCCACCTTTTCTGCAATTTATAGTCTTGTAAAGTGTACAAATATAAATGTAAATGGTTCTTAACCTGGGGAGGGTCTACGAACTTTTAAAAATTGGATAATCATATTTAAATATAACATTTTCCTTTGAAATCCTATGTATTTTCTTTTATGCATTTAAGAATATTATTTTGAGAAGGGATCCATAGGTTTTACCAAACTGTCAAATGAGCACAACACCCCCCCCCAAAGCTGAGAACTCCTCTTTTTATGCATTGAATTTAATTGAAAATTATTAATGAACAAGTATAATTGGTGGGATTCATGTTTAACCATCAGTTCTTAATCACTTAATGATTAAAAGACCCCAGAACATATCAATGTTTAGTATATAACTTGCCCAGTTAGGAAGAGTATTCAAAATAAAGCAGGGAGACTGGTATTGAGTTCTGTTTGAAGCAATTTGGTGGGATTTCTCTGCTCCTGTTATTTCCATTGTCCTCTTCTAAGCCTTCTCAAAACCAGCTGACCACTCCCTTTAAATGGATTGTTTGACCATCAAATAGCCTCTTCCTATTCAAATGCTTTATGTTCCAGACTTTTAAAGGAAAAATCCTTTTCTATATACTCACTTGAATTGAATAATTAGGAGTTTCCACAGTCATAAATTATGAAAAAGTTGAAACAATTTGTCACCAGTGTTTTTTCTTTAACTGGACATGGCCTCTGTGAGGTTCCTTTTCATTTCATTATTATTTTCTAAAATGAAATGTAATAAAATTCAAAAATATGCTCTATATTTATTTTAAATATATCTTATACATACTTATTTGTGTATGGGTTGTGTCCCCAGACTGAATATAAACTCCTTGAGGGCAGGCACTAGTTAATTTTGCCTTTGAATCCCTAGCACTTTACACAGTACCTGGCACATAGTAGTTGTTTTAATAAATGTTTAATTGATTGTTTTTTTAAAACTTAATTTCCCATTTGGACACCTGACTATTTATACCTGTAAATATCTCCTAAATACAATCCTTCTTAGTCATAGAATTTTAGGGTGACAGACGGCCTCCAAGATTCAAATGATCCCCTTTACCATGTCTATGTGATATCATGTAAAGGATCCAGAAAGATGGCCAAAGAAGTTTTTCTTTAAAATTTTCAAAGCCTTAATGTTTTTCCACAGATGCTCTTTCTGAGTATACTAATATGAAAAGTTCATAAACGTTTTTTTTTCCTCGCAGGCTGCATTGAAACAGAAAAGGCCGATATCTATTTTCTCATTGATGGCTCAGGAAGCATTAAAAATTACTTTCGAGAGATCAAGAATTTTATGATAGAGGTGACACGAATGTTTATTGTTGCCCCAGAGAAGGTCCGGTTCGGAGCAGTGCAGTATTCAACCAAAAGTCAAGAGGAGTTCAGCATTGGCGCGTACTCTAACAAGGTGGACTTAGGCAAAGCCATTCTCAATATCCGACAGATGGGACACAAAACTAAGACAGGAGCAGCCCTGGATTTCATGCTCCAAGTGATACAGGGCTCAAAGAAGCAGCAGCCCAGCAACACCCCCTGTCATGTCCTTGTCTTGACAGATGGGAAGTCTGATGATAAAGTAACAGAACCAGCCCAGAGGTTAAGAGAGGAAGACGTCATCATTCATGCAATTGGCGTCAAAGGAGCTAATAAAAATGAGCTGGAAGACATAGCAGGGTCAAAGGACAGAGTGAAATTTGTATATAATTTTGAATCTTTAAAAAGCATAAAAGATGAAGTTGTTCGGAGCATCTGCCATGAAAGAGGTAAGAGAAATCACTTTATCCCATGCGTTTCTTCACAAATGGCTTCCCGATGATAGATGATCAAGTGATGAGATAGGAATGTGGTCATATGGCACATTCAGACTTGATGTCAATCAGAATGATCCATAAGTGGAAGTAGAATGGGCTGCCCAGATGGTAACCTCTCCCTTCTTAGGTCTTCAAGCAAAGGCTACACGATTACCTGTTGGGAATGTGACAGAGAGAATTCTTGTTCAGACATAGGTTGGATGAGACCTTCTTTGGGTTTCCTCCCAATTCCAAGATTCTGTGATTCTTTGAATTTCCAAGATAGATTGAAGAATTTTCCCGGGAAAACTCAAGAAAAAGATGTTATGGAATGATGATATAGAAGGATACTTTTCTATTTCATCAAATGCTTCTTGGGAGTAAATGATTAATTTTGGATGCAGCATATACTCTTTCAGGGCCCTAAGATAGGTTTCTTTCTTCTCCCACCTTACCACCCTCCAGAATACTTTTTAAAAATTTAATTTAACTATTTTTCTTTTTACATTTTAAGTTCCAAATTGTCCCCATCCCTCTCTCCCCAGCCTGCACTAGAGAAGATTACTACTTCTCCTTCTCTCTCCCTAACCCTCTGTCTCCCTCTCCCCCTCCCCCTCTCCCCCCTCTCCTCCTCTCCCTCACATACATGCGTGTATACATATTATATATGCATATATATGTAAAAACATACTATGCATACTCCTATTTATCAGTTCTTTCTCTGGAGGTAGATAGTATCTTCCCTCTTGCAATTGATCTGAATATTTGTAATATTCAGAATAGCTTAGTTGTTCAGTTATTTTTTACAGAATATGGCTGTTACTGTATACAGCACTCTTTTGGTTCTGCTCATTTCACTCTTCATTATTTCTTGCAAGTCTTAACATGTTTTTCTAAAATCAAACAGCTCATCATTTAAGCACAGTAGTTATTCCATTACAACCATATACCACAACTTGTTTAGCCATTCCTCAATTGATGGGCATCCCCTCAATTTCCAGTTCTTTGCTGCCACAGAGGTGCTATAAATATTTTAGAACACATAGGTTCTTTTTCTTTTTCCCTGATCACCTTGGAAACAGATCTAATAGTGATATTGCTGGGGCAAAGGGTATACACAGTTTATATTATAACTCTTTGGGCATAATTCCAGATTGCTCTTCAAAATGGTTGGATCAGTTCACAGTTCTACCAAGAGTGCCCCAATTTTCCCATATCCCCTCAAACATTTGTCATTTTCCCCTTCCATCATTTTAGCCAATCCGATAGGTATGAGGTGATATCTCAAAGTCATTTTAATTTGCATTTTTCTAATCAATAATGATTTAGAGCATAACTTTGATTTCTTCATCCCCAAACTGCCTATTATATTTTTTGCTCCCGGGAATACTTATGAGTTAGTACATTAAGGAGCAATCCTTCATGACCTGAAGGAAAGAATGCATCATAAATTTAAGTTGATTTTTATAACATGATTTAATGTTTTAATGACATTTATTTTTGCTATCTTTTTAGTTTGAAAACTTTCACCTGGATTAATGCTATTTTTTTTTTAAATAACCTACAGATTGTAAAGACAAAAAAGCAGATATCATGTTTCTGGTGGACAGTTCTGGAAGCATAGGACCTGCTACCTTCGGTAAAATAAAAGCATTTATGAAAAATCTGGTGGAGAAGTCTCATGTTGGCGTTAACCAAGGACATGTTGGTGTCATTCAGTTCAGCAATGTTACCAAGAGAGAATTTGGGCTCACTGAATATATGACCAAAAGTGACATTTTTGATGCGATTAACAGGATGAAGCCTATTGGAAGTAAAACCTATACAGGAAAAGCACTGAAATTTGCATCTGATCACTTTGAGCCCTCTAAGGGAGGACGTTCTGGTGTCAAGAAGTTTCTCATCCTCATCACTGATGGGAAGGCGCATGACCAAGTTAAAGAACCAGCTTTGGAACTTCGGAATAAAGGAGTCATTATCCTCTTGGTTGCAATTTTCCAGTCAAAATCACCACAGCTAGAGGATATCACTGGGGATGCAAACTTGGTTTATTATGTTGAGAAATTTGATAACCAAAACCTACTTGAAGATAAGCTGGTTTTTGATGTATGCACTCTCCATGGCAAGTGGTCCCATTTTCACTAAAATGACTTGAATGTAGTCTTCTAGAACATGGGATGTTAATACTTCTTAAATGATTTTTGGAATAATAATAAAAATCACAATCATGATAATCATAAGCTAGAATTCATAATTCTGTACCAGTCCTTGGACATAATTAAAAGCTGTCTTTGGAAAAATTCTATTTTTTTCACTCTATATGTTTTTAACCAAGGCTCTGGTAGCCATGGGTATTAGGAATTACAAATTTGGTCAAGTAATATCATAAAGGACAGCTAGGTGGCATAGTAGATAGAGCGCCGGATCTAGAGTCAGGAATACTCAAAGTCCTGAATTCAAATTCAGCCTCAGACACTGACTAGCTGGTCAGTTAACCCTTTTTGCCTCAGTTTCCTCATCTATAAAATGAGATGGAGAAGGAAATAGCAAACCACTCCAATATCTCTGCAATAAAACCCTAAATGGAGTCACAAAATCAGACATGACTAAAAAAATTATGGGCAGCTAAGTGGCACAGTGAATAGAGTACTGGGCTTGAAATCAGAAAGACCCATCACGTACTAGCTGTGTGACCCTGGGCCCGTCACTTAACCCTGTTTGCCTCAGTTCCTCATCTGTAAAATTAGTTGTAGAATGAAATGGCAAATCACTCCAGTATCTTTGCCAAAAAAAACCACACCAAAAACCAAAACCTGGGGTCATGAAGAATTGTGCACAACTGAAAAACAACTCAATAACAATAAAGTTTCATAAAGCATGGGGAGGGGGACATACTGACCTAAAATCTGGCTTTGAAGTTTCCCACCCTTTTTCTAAGAGTCATAAGAGTATTGATCTAATATTGAAATATATAGACATGTTTAGAGAGATCTATGAATAGTATGATGTTGGAGATAGAAAGACAGTATCTCGACCTTGAAATTTGCTCATTGCTTTCTACCTTTGTATTCTCCTGTACATGACTTGAACACAGATTTCCCTTACTAGTTTTAAAGATTTTATATTTGTCCTCTAGTTGGGTCCACAGAAGAGAACAAGCTATAGTCTCAACCATTTTGTTTTTCTTATTCTAACATCAGGAAGTAGTTACTCATAAAACATGTAGTGTTAAGCTCATTAGCAACTAATGCTAAAGAAATCAATCAAAGAACACATCAATCAACATACTAATTAAAGGCAATTGTGGGTTTTAACTTACCCCGTTAGGCTCATCCAATTCTGAGAGAGAGGGAGGATGTAATGGTGTATCTTGGGTGTCACAGAATTGAGCCAACAGTTCTGTAAATCTAACATCTCAGACTCGAGGCAAGTTTGACCATGTAGCCATATCTTCCTTACTCTGATATGTATGTTTCTTCTGGTTGTGAATGGGTCAAATATCTTATTTCAAATGTTAACCTTCATTTTGTAGTAATTAGATTTTTCTCAAATATCAGTTGGGAAATAGCCCAAGCATAGTGAATAGACAACTGAAGGGGATGTTCAGAGGAAGGCAAAGGAA
The DNA here is from genome assembly GCF_019393635.1 of Dromiciops gliroides. NCBI lineage: Eukaryota > Metazoa > Chordata > Mammalia > Microbiotheria > Microbiotheriidae > Dromiciops > Dromiciops gliroides. The sequence goes on from NC_057865.1 coordinate 38,563,819, forward strand.
AGGCATTCGTAGGGCATATGGAAGGAACTCGGGGATGAAGAAAGATCCATAGTAGGCATGACAGCTATTATCAAATACTCAAGATGTCAATCTGTGGAAGTAGATTTTTGAAAATTTGACCTCAGGATACAGAGGTAGGAGCAGTAGGTGAAAGTCATGAAGAATTCTTTTAGGTTTGGTCTCAGAAAAATCTTGCCAATGAGTAGCATTGACCCAAAGGGGAATTAACTGCTTTGGGAGGTCATGGATTCACCTTTCCTGGACATCTTTGAGCAATAGCTAAGTGACTATTTGTGAAGTATTTCATATTTTTTCTAGTATGGGTTGGACAGAGTGGCAGCTGTGTGAAGTCTTCCATCATGAGAGTTGCTTCTTCCCAGCAGATGCTATAAGATGTGTTAACTGCATGGTCTTTATGATGAAACCTTTCTCCTTCTTGCAGAATGTAAACAGATCCAAGTGCTAGACATTGTGTTTGTGCTGGATGATTCCTCGAGCATAGCACCTCATCAACATCAGAGCATGATAAACTTCACGATGCACTTAGTGAACAAAGCAGACGTTGGCAGAGACCGTGTTCAGTTTGGAGCCCTCAGGTACTCAGATGAACCCAAAATCCTCTTCTACCTTGATACCTACCAGACCAAGGAAGGCATCATTGAGGGCCTTAATTACTTGCCTGGAACAGGAAACACTTATACAGCCAAGGCTCTGAAGAGATCCCATGAGCTATTTACTGAGGAGCGTGGCAGTCGAATCAAGAGGGGTGTAAAGCAAATGCTGGTTGTGATTACTGATGGGGAATCTCATGATAATAGAGATCTCGAGGCCACAGCCAAGACATTAAGAGATAAGAACATCATTATCTACGGAGTGGGTGTAGCTCAAGCTTCTGAGAAAGAACTCTTGGACATCACGGGCTCGAAAGACAATTATTTCATGGTAGACAATTTTGAGAAACTGGAAGAAATTTACCTCCCCATTGAGAAAAAAGCTTGTGACAACGCACTTGATGGTAAGTTGCCACTTTGAAAGGTCACATGCTAGATCTGTCTGAAACTAATGTAAAACAATGACATCAAGACTGACCCACGCCAGCCATGTGATCTTGGTTCAATGTTGCTCTTTGGGTCTCTGTTTCCTAATCAGTAAAATAAGGGGCTGCAATGTAAGACTTCAGGGTTCCTTCCTGTTCTAAATCTATGATTCTATGATCCTTCCATTCTTAATCCTCTGAGTCTACAAATGAAGAATGACTTTCATTCCTCACATGGGTCTCAGAGGTACCTCTTATTTTGTAGGGTCTCTTTTCAGAGAGTTTCCATTGGCCTCCCTCTCTGTCCTTAGCTGGTTACATTTCAGTTCATGATCTGTGGTATCGTTGGTCAGTTGAAGACCAAACTCAGGTGAGAAGGCTTGTAGTTGGAGACAGATCAACTTTTCACCAGGTCTTCCTTCCCACAAACACTCCTCTACCCCAAGGGTAAGGACTATCACATGCTTTTGCCCTGCCATCTCTAGTGGCTTCCAATGGGACTAAATTACACATGGTTGGTGCTTATTGTCTTTAAAAATTGCATTGATTGAAATTGAATTCACCTTTAAGCATTTGGGCTCTTGATGTAATTATGTAAAGCTCAGATGGATGCCAGTGGCGTGCTCTCACACTTCACTAACCAGTCCCTCTGGGTTGCCACTTTAGTGAAAAGGGCCCTAAATTTGTCTTCCAAAGGACCTAGGTTCAAATCTTGACTCTTCTTCTTACCACCTGTGTGACTTTAAGCAGTCACTTCTCTTGGGTCTCAGTTTACCCATCACTTAGATGAGGAGATTGGACTAGATGATCTCTGAGAATTCTTCCAGTTCTACACCCCCTAATCGATTTCCTTAGAAGAGCTGCACATCAAATGCCTTCCCATTTCTCTTTGGGGGCGAACATCGGATTTCCCTCCTATTGTTACGGTCACATTTCATACTAAATGGTGAGCATTGCCATATGAGCAGCCCCTTCCTAATAAGGGAATAAATAATAATAAAACATAATAATAAAGTAATAAAATAATAAATAATATAAACAATGCCTTTTAGGCTTGTAAAACCTAAAATTTGATCCTCACAATTACTGGGCAAGGTGGGTGCTGTTGTCCCTATTTCACAAATAAGGAAACTGAGGCTCAGGTTAAATAACAAAGCCTGGGTTGCACAGCTAGTAAGTGTCTGAGAGGGGCTTCTGTCAGTTGTGTCCCTTTGTCATGTCTTCCCTTCACTTGGCGATGGTCCTTGGTCTTTCAGATGAGTCCTCTGCATAGTTATTCTAAAATGGAAGAAATTAGGTGGTATTTTAGTGAACAGAACTCTTGGCCTGAGTCACAAAGACCTGAGTTCAACTCTCGCCTCAGATACTTATTAGTTGTATAATCCTGGTTAAGTTGCTTAACCTCAGTTTCTTCATCTGTGAAATAGGGATGATACTAATAGCATCTCCCTCCCGGGGATGTTGTGATAATCAAAAGAGTTATTTGTAAAGTTATTTGCAAATGTTAAAGCTATAAAAATGTTATCATCATAATCATGATCATGATCATTCTTTCCCCTTTCCCCTCATTCTCTATGCACCAACTTTTCTTCTTTTTTCACTCTCACCCAATTTTGTTCCTTGGTGGGGCCATCTGTGGAATATGTGAGACATCTGAGTTTAGGAAAGGTGGTACCTCTTCCTCCTCCCCTTTCTCTCTTTCCCTCCCTTGCCCTCTCTCCCTCTCCCTCAATATATGCATATATAATATAGAATTTCATTTCCTTCTTTTTTTTCAGCTTGTGACACGAAAAAAGCAGATGTGTTTTTCCTCTGTGATGGCTCCGATTTAGTAACTGAGCAGGAGTTCGGCAAAATGGTTTATTTTTTGGCAGACATCATTGATAACCTCGATGTTTCACCCCAAAATACGCATGTTGGAATGTCCCAGTTAGGGACCCTTCACCAGGAAATAATCCAACTGAATGAAACCTTGGACAAAAATGAGCGGAAAGCTAAAATTTTGGCCGCTTTAAAGCGCAAGGGAAGTCCTCGGCTCGAAGATGCACTTCGACACGTGAAGGACACATTTGTTTCTGGGAGCAGGATCATGGCCGGGGTCCCTCAGGTACTGTTTGTCATCCTATCTGGGCGGCCACGGGGAAGCATGACCTTGGTGACTGAGGCTGTGGCCAAACTGCGAGAGCTTGGTGTGTGTATCCTAGCCTTGGGAATTGGGAATGTTCGAAATGATGAGTTTCTCCATATCACCCACAACCCTGAGAAGATCATCACAGTGTCTGACTTTGATAACTTGAAGAAAGTAGATGTGAAAAAAAGGGTTGTCCGGGAAATCTGTCGTGACTGTCAGCAAAAGAGTAAGTGCCCTCCTTTCCCACTGCTGCTTGAAGATCTGAATGGGCATCTTGCCAGTTTCCAATTCCTTGACAGTGTTCCATGGCATCCTTCTTCCCCGCTCCCTAGAAAACTTGTCACCAGCAGCTTATGCTCCCGGTGAGGGGCAAAGACGCAGTTAACCTGCTCAAAAGTATGGTAGAGGCACTCAGCTGGACCACCATCATTAATTAGCCCCTTTGTACCAATGCTGTTGGCATAAAGGTGGGGCAGGGGGTGGAGGGTAAGGAAGGACTAGTTTTCTATTTCATGTACTCACACATATCAAACCTTATACCCAGAGGCAGGTAGATGGCAGAGTAGATAGAGAGTTGGACCTAGAATCAGGAAGCCTTGAGTTCAAAATCTATTATTTTTATAAATTGAGAAGATTGCAGCAACCCTAAGTGTCTTGGACACTTTTAAAAAGAGAAATCCATAATTCTGTAATTGGCTAATTCTCTCCTTCTTTCCTCTCCCTCCTATCCTTCAAGTCTGTGCATTAATGGGTGATTTTTCCCCCTCTGTCTCCAGGTTGCTTTGTGGATACCGTTGTGGGCTTTGACATCTCCACCCATCGGAGAGGGCAGACCCTGTTCGAGGGTCAACCACATCTTGAATCTTACCTTCCAGGCCTCCTAGAGTCTATCAATTCCCTAAGAAGTGTGAGCTGTGGAAAAAAGACCCAAGTTAGTGTGGCATTTAAGGTGAACACTGAAACCAGTTTTGAACCTAGGTTCCAGATTTATGAAAAAACAATGATGAAAACCCTGAGACAGGTCACAGTCAGTGGGCCATCTCACCTTCAAGTGGCTGATCTGGAGTCATTTTGGAGTGCATTTAATCACTCTGAAAATCATGGAAAGGTAACTACTATTTTCTGGGTCCAAAATTTTGGGTTTTTTTTCTTTCCACCCCTACTCCAGCTAGTTTTTAACTGTCAAATATTCCCCTTCTCCTGCTTTCATCTCTTTCTCCCTCTCTCTCTCTCTCTCTCTCTCTCTCTCTCTCTCTCTCTCTCTAGGTGATGATCATTTTTTCCGATGGTCTCCAGCATGGGAATGATAATCTCTGGAGACTTGAAAAGAAATCAGATGAGCTCAGAGAACAAGGTAATTGAGTGAAAGGTGTCATGGGATTTGTTCAATACCTTTCAACCTATACTCCAGGATCACCCTAGATCTTGACATCTACTGAATTAGTAGCAAATCAGACCTTTAAAAATGTCCCAAGGGCTTCCTTTCTCCCTCCTATGCGTCTCTTTTAGGGGTGGGCTGGAGCTCCACATGAAAAGAATTACAAAGATTAAGTAACTGGTTGCTGGTCCTATCTCTGTAGCTCAGGGTATGGTCCTGTTTCAGCTTAAATCTTTGTATTTGTTACAGGACTGTGCAGATCCATGATTTCCCAGGAACCACATCTCTAGAGGGCTCAATTTTGGTCTGAGATCTTATTTATTAAAATAACACTGGTTTGGCTTGACTTGGATTATGATTTGGGCAGTAGCAGGAATATTCTATGATCATTCCATCCGAGTTCAGTCTGAAATCTCTGGAATCACCATGGGCTTGCCAAATGGCAATCTTTTCCTACTAGATCTGGTCCTTCTGTGCAGATTTTAAAAGAATGAAGGCCCAGAAATTTGTCATTAAATTAGGCCTCTGAAACTTCAGAACTCCCTCCCACCTCTAACCTGATGGGAAGCAGCTTACCTTCTTCTTGAGTTCTTTAAGAGTTACATGCTGGGGGGGGCAGCTAGATGGCGCAGTAGTTAAAGCACCGGCCCAGGATTCAGGAGTACCTGAGTTCAAATCCGGCCTCAGACACTTGACACTTACTAGCTGTGTGGCCCTGGGCAAGTCACTTAACCCCCATTGCCTAAAAAAAAAAAAAAAAAAAAAGAGTTACATGCTGGAGATACTACAAGAAGTAGGAGAAAAGCAAGAGTGCCCTGTCTCCCTTATTTGATACTATTATTTGATATAGTTCAAGAAATGCTAGCAAATCAATAAGAAAAGAGAGTAAAGATAGGGAAAAAATAAAACCATCCCTATTTGATAATGATCTGATAGTTTGTTTAGAATGCCCTAAGGAATCAGTGAAGAAACATGGAGAGGATTAATACTTTTAGCAAAGTTGCATCTATAAAATAAAACCACATAAGTGAACAGTATTTTTATATGAGAATAACAAAATTGAAGAGGCAATAATAGGAAAGGAAATCCCATTCAAAATAAATTCAGAATGCACAAAATATCTGGAGGTCAATCTACCAAAGCACATTCAACACTTGCATAAGTTAAGTCACAAAATGTTCCATAAAATTTTTTTTAAAAACAACAAATAATTGCAGGAATGTTCAGTGCTCATGACTGGGCTGGGCCAGTATACTAAAAATGGTGGTATAAATAAAGTGGATTCCCTGGATTCCCTTAAATTACAACTAAAATCTCATCTTCTGGTGCCTTCCCTCTCTTAATTCTTATTTATCCTATATATATAGCTTGTTTGTCCATATTTGTTTGTTTGTTGTCTTCCCTATTTGTGAGGGCAAGGACTGTCTTTTGCCTCTTTTTATATTTCCAGCACTTAGTGCCTGGCACATACTAGACAATTAATAAATGTTTCTTGATTGACTAAATTGCATATTGAACACTATACCAAACTATCCAAGTAATACTTTACAAAGTTAGACAAATTAACAACAAAGTTCATTTGTAGGAGCTACAATATGGAGGAAGGGGTGGGGGGATGAAAAAAGGTAGGAATGATGAATGGGGAATAGCGCTACTAGCCCTCAAACTATAGTATAAATAGGACTCAGATAACAAAAGAGAATCAGAAATAATGGAGCTCAGTAACCTGGTGTTTGATGAATCTGAAAACATAAATTATACAGAAAAGAACTCACTATTTAATAAGTACAACTAGAGAAAATAGAAAGCAATGTGGAAGAAAATTGGACTTCAGAGCAGCATCTTATACCACATTCCACCTAGCACGATGCCTGGTATATAGTAAGACCTTAATAAATGCTTGTTGCGTAATTAATTTTTTAGTAGATGTGCATTAATTGCTACTACACAGGGTCTTATTATGAGAAAGGCATCTATTTAGGGATTTTTTTTTCATTCAGATGCACTTATGTTTTGTCCCTGTTATTTATTCTATAAGGACTGATGGGTTTGTTCATTGTGGCCCTGAACACCACCTCTCATCATGATGACTTTTCAACCATTGAATTTGGAAAAGGATTCGAATACAGGACACATTTAAGCATTGGAATGAGAGACCTGAGCAGCATGCTGACAAAGTACCTGGTGAGTTACTTTGGTTGTCCAAAGTTAAGGTGATTTAAACATTTATTTTAGGAGTGGCAAGGGATTGCCTTTTGTTGGTGTTGGTTAAATGAATACCCAGTTGTCCTTCTGATGTCTCACAGTGAGTGGAGAACCTTTGGAAACTTGAATATCTTTTCCTCCTTAACCTTTCTTTCTTGGTAGCATCGCAGTAAGCTACTTGAATGAATATTGGATGGCAAAATAAAGCAAAAGTTTATGCTATCAAAACCTCACATAAAGTAAGTGTTCCTGACTTTTCTTCACATTTGACCAAGGTCCCTGGAGTCATTTTGGTGAGTTAGTCAGACAATAAGCATCAGTGTCAAGAACTGTGCCAAGCATTGAGTTACAAAGAAAGGCAGAAACAAACCATGATCTCAAGGAGATTACGTTCAAATTGGGGAGGTAACAAAGGAAATAACTAAGGATGCACAAGATAGAGACAGCAGCTGGTAGCCACCAACACTGCTCCCTCCCTATGGGGACAAATCATTACCCCTCCTTCTTACCCTGAGCAAACCACTGTCATCTTCAGTGTCACCATTTTCCAGCCCTAATGATCCCTTCTGAAGGGTTCAGCTGGGGTGGGGGAGAAGTGGTTCTTCTGATGATAAGATTTCCCTGATGTAAAAGATGGATCCCTTTTTTTTGCTTTCTATGCACAAAGACTTCCCCAAGTCTGTGGGTGTGAAAGGAACCACAGAAGCAGTAATAAGCTGACTATACCAGTTCTCCATGCATGGAGGGCGTTCCAGGACCCGCCATGGTGAAGGGTCATATTTGATGCTCAAGGATGGTGAGCAGAGTTAAAGGGCCACTTCAAGAGACAGAACAATCATCGGGAGGGTTGGCAAAGATTGGGCAATATTCATGAATGCCTCCCCAACATTGTGAGCCAATCTGTCAAAACAAGCATTTATTAAGCCCTACTGTCTGTCAGGCATTCTGCCAAGCACTGGGGATATAGTGAAAGGTAAAATGGTCCCTGCCCTTGAGTACCTCACAGTCCAATGGGGGAGACAACATGTAAACAAGTACACACCAAATATACACAGGACCAACTGGAGATAATCAGCGGAGGGAAGGCAGTAGCAGTTATGGGAATTGGGTAGGCTTCTCAAAGAAGCTGAGACTTGAAGGCATCCAGGGAAGCCAGGCAGTGATGAGGGGGTAGAATATCACAGGCAGGGGGAACAGCTGGGGAAAACACCCCAAGTCTGGAGATGGAGGGTCTTGTTTGAGGAACAGCAGTGAGGCCTGAGTCACTGGATTGTTGAGTCTGTGAGAAGGCTTGAGGTACAAGGAGACTGGAAAGGAGGAGTGGCAGGTTGTATGTATTCTGTATGCATCCTGTATTTATTTACCCGGGGATGTTTCATTGCCTTGACAGAACATAAACTCTTAGGGGACGAGGATTGTCTCGCTCCAACTTTATGCCCCCAGGGTCTAGTGGGCTGGGGTTTGGGGGACACTGGTACACGGCATTTAATAAAGACCCATTTGGTTTGATTCTATTTGGGACTTTGCAAATAGGACATGGACAAAGCTTTTCTAGGGGGGGGGTGTCTTTTTTTAAAGAGACAACTAGGTGACATGGTGGATAGTGCACTGGGCCTAGAGTTAGGAAGATCTGAGTTCAAATATGACCTCAGACACATATTAATTGTGTGACCCTGGGCAAAGCACTCAACCTCTGTTTGTCTCAGCTTCCTCAACTACAAAATGAAGATAAAATTACAGCTCCTGCCACCCAGGGTGGTCATGGAGATCAAATGAGATAATATTCGTAAAGCTTTTAGGACAGTGCCTGGCATGCAGTAGGTGCTACATAAATGCTTATTCCCTTCCCTTCCTGGAAAGGATGCTCACTCACTTTCTCTCCCCTCCAGGACAATATTGCAGAACGACACTGTTGCTGTGCCTTTTGCAAGTGTTCAGGGGCTCCAGGGGCACCGGGATTACCAGGATCGAGAGGCTCCAAGGTGCTTTTAGAGTGTTGATGTTTGTCTTGAGCTGGTCAGCCCATGACCTAGTTCTCGTCACCTCTCTCTGCTGTTATCTTTGCATGCAGATGGCCTTCTGGAGGTGCTGTGGGGCACGATTGACTTCTAGTGTCGTTGTTGTGATCGCTTGATCCTCCAGACCCACAGCCATTGATTTTCAGGTAGAAATAGAAATAGAGGCTCCAAACAAATGTCTGAGTCCAAGACTCATCCCCAACCTCCAATGTCTTGGTGACTCTGTGCAGGGCCTGCAACCCCCCCCCAAAGCCTATGCAGACCCACAGAGCCCTTCCGTGGGACCACATTCCTCAGAGGATGTTTTTGACAAGTCCTGGTAAATCACTTGACATCTCTGGGCCTCAGGTCTAAGACCTCTCTACTTAAGCACAGACTTAAAATATTTTTTTTTCAATTAAGAATTTGTTTTTTCTCCTTCCCACCTTCTGCCTAACCCTCCTCCACCCTGCTTTGAAAAGAAAACCCTTATTTAAAGCCATTTTTCTGGTACTGGCAAAGACCCAGAAACTATGTTGCCTGACCCAAGGTAACAGCCAGCATTTCTGTCGTGCTTTTAGTTGAGATGTGCCTCGTGGGCTTCCATCCCACGAGGGAATAAGAAAAATCAAGGAGATCAAAGAGCTCATCTTCTAAAAGGGTGACTGGCTAACTAGGCCTTGCCTCAGACCTAGCACACTGAGAAGCTAGAATGACGGCTTGGACTCAAACTCCTACTGATTTCAGAAGTTGAGGTGGGTGGGAATGACTTGTGTGCTGTTGTTCTCCCTTCTTCTTCCACAGGGATCTTGGGGAATGAAGGGCAGCCGAGGCCACAGAGGAGAAGAGGGAGAGCCTGTGAGTCATTACAGATCCTCATTGGTTGCTTCTTGTTCAGGAAAGACTCGGCCTTCCAACAGCGGGCTTTTCTCTGTCTCTCAGTCGGCTGGCTTACCCCTCATCCTTGGGTGACCTGCAGCGCCTTCTTCTTTCTTTTTTTTCTTCTTTCTTTTTTTTTTAGTGAGGTAATTGGGGTTAAGTGACTTGCCCAGGGCCACTCAGCTAGTGAGTGTTAATTGTCTGAGGCCGGATTTGAACTCAGGTACTCCTGAATCCAGGCCCGGTGCTCCATCCACTGCGCCGCCTAGCTGCCCCTGGAGCTCCTTCTTGGCCTAGTTCTCCTCCCCCAGCACTAACCTCACGGTGCCCCAAGGTTTCTGATAGTTATGGTGCTACCATACCCTTCCACCTGCAAAGCTGTATTCTACTCATCTGGGCCCTATCCCCTTCAGGCTCTCCTTGGTGTTCATTGATTTCACCTATAAGAATGGATTTTCATGGGAGGATTTGGAGCAGATTTGAGGGAGAATGTGGACAGCTCCCACCCCACACATTCTCTGAGCACAGTCTCCCTCTGGCCTCTCCTGTTGTCACATCATTCTCAATGAGCAATCTCTGCTCTGTGGAGAGTCCCCCACACGGACCAGCTTCTTGTATTAGCCAGGGTCACTCCACTGGCACAGCATGAGTGTTCCTGGAGAGGACTGCCCCATAGTCCCTGTAGGGTCCCGTGCGGGTGGGCACAAGATGAAATGGCTTCCAAACCTTGAGCCACAGCATAAGTTTCATGGGAAGTGCCCAAACATTCATATGCATCCTTTGATGGTATTTCTGAGGCAACAAAGGTGATGGATAGAGAGTTGAAGTCAAGATTTCCTGGGTTCAAATCCTGCCTCTTACGCATACTGGCTATGTGACCCTGGACTAATGAATCAGTTCTCAATCCAACTCTCCAATACTATAAGCTTCAGAGAAGACCTTGGCCTACCCTGGTAGAGGGAATTTCCTCACCTGAGAGTGACCTAAATCATTGAAATTACAGCGATTATCCTGGTAGATTTCTGCACCAGCTTTATAAGTAGATCTGTTTGCCTGTGGATCTGTTCTGTTTAGTGGAGGTGGGGGGGCTCCCCAGTGCCCTGTTAACTCTTCTAAAGGTCAGTGGACAGATTTGTAGAAGAGGCTCCGCTTCAGTTTAATAGATGGGATTTACCTAAATGTTTTTGGTACCTTTTCTCAGGGGACAAGAGGAAACACTGGGCCAGAAGGAGAAAGAGGTGCTCAGGGATGCCAGGGGGAAAGGGGCCTTAAGGTAAGAATCTGCTGGAAATATTGTTTAAACCTCTCTCTCTCCTTCCCCTCCATCTACTTCCCTCCCTTCTTCCCACCCTCCTCCCTCCCTCCCTCCCTCCTCCCTCTCTCCCTTCCTACCTCTCCCATCTGTCTTTCTTTTTTCCTCTCTCTCTGTCTCTTTGTCTCTCCTTCCCTCCCTCCATCCTTCTTTCTTTCTCTCCCCTTCTTCCTCTTCTGTCTTTGTCACAGTCCATCTATCTCTTGACCTTTATTCCAGTCAATATCCCTCCTAGGGTCTCTACAGAGCAATAGAATCTATAAAACCATAAAACACCTTAGTTCAGCAATGTTGTCTATTTTAGGCCTCAGTTTTGTCATCTATAAAATGAGTGGGTTCTAAAATGCTTTGGATCTCTATTTTCCATCCGTGTCTGAAAATAACTAATGTTTAATCTCTTTCAGGGAGACAGAGGAATGAGTGGATTTAAGGTACAGTGAAATATTCCTTCTAAATTAGATTCTTTTGTTTGTATATTTGTTCCCAAGAATGTTCTGTCAGTCATGGTTACAAACCATACTTTGTTAAAGAATGTAGAGGGAATGACTTCTGACACTTACATCTGGCTTCTTTTTTGATCTATCAGGGAGAAGAAGGAGATTATGGGATCGATGGGATAAATGGAGAAGAGGTAATTTTCCCCTTTATCTAATAGTCAATAGTCAACAATCAAAAAATGCCTTTTAAGCACCTACTACATGCCAGGCACTGTACTGAGTGCCGGAGATACAAACAATAAAAAAGATAGTCCCTGCCCTCAAGGACCTTACAGTCTTTTTTTTTTTATTTTGTTTTAGCAATTTTACATATAAGTAAAATTTTAACATTAAGATTTTAAAATTTTGAGTTCCAAATTTTCTCCCTTTCTCCCATCCCCCCTTGAGAAAGTAAACAACTTGATATTGGATATTGCTTATACATGTGAAGTCTTGCAAAACATATTTAAATATTAGCCATGTTGCAAAAGAAAACACAGACCAGGGGTAGCTAGGTGGCGCAGTAGATAAAGCTCTGGCCTTGCATTCAGGAGGACCTGAGTTCAAATCCAACCTCAGACACTTGACACTTACTAGCTGTGTTACTCTGGGCAAGTCACTTAACCCCAACTGCCTCACCAAAAAAAAAAAAAAAAAAAGAAAGAAAAAAGAAAAGAAAAGAAAGAAAACACAGACCAAAAAAGGGGGAAAATAAAGGAAGTTGAAAAAGTATGTTTCAATCTCCATTCAGACTTCATCAGTTCTCCCTCTAGAAGTCAGTAGCATTTTTCATCATTTTTCATCCTTTGACATTGTCCTAGATGATTTTCATGATGAAACTAGTTAAGTCACTCAATTAATTATCATATACTATTTCTGTTATTGTGTACAATATTCTCCTGGTTCTGCTCACTTCACTTTGCATCAAGTCACATAAGTCTTCCCCAATTTTTCTGAAACCATTACATTTGTCATTGTTTACACCACAATAGTATTTCATCCCAATCAGATCCCACAATTTGTTCAGCCATTCCCCAATTGATGGGCATACCCTTGATTTCCAATTCTTTGCCACCACAAAAAAAGCTTCTATAAATTTTGTACAAAGAGGTCTTTCCCCTCTGGTGTTGTTGGATCAAAAACTATGCAGTTCCAAATTGTTATCCAGAATGGCTGAACTAATTCACAACAAGGAACTTACAATTAATAGGGGAAGAAATAGACAAAAGGAAGCTGAAAAGAGGAAGGTGTTGGGGACAGTGATGTTCAGGGAGGTGGAGGGAGGAAGAGTAGAGAGGTATCTGAGGGGGTGCTGAGGTATCTGAGGGGGTGCTGAGTATCAAAGCATAATCATTCTCTATGAAGATGAGACTTCAGGTAATGAGCCTACCTCTTTAGCATTAATTTGACAATATAAAAAGAAGAAGCATATTTCCTTTTCTTTTCTGTGTTCAGGGCTTCCATGGAACTCCTGGGAAGAAGGGAGAGAAAGGGGATCCAGGATCCCAGGTAAGGTTTGCCAACACCTATGAGAAGTCAGGGCACTGTCGTGTCATGGACAGAACACTGAATTCAGAGTCAGAAACACCTGGATTCAAATCCTGTCCCTTAACTCTTACTAGCTGTAGGGCCAAAAATAAGTCATGTAACATCCAAGCCTCATTCTCCTCATCTGCAAAATGAAGATATTATCATCTGTAGTGAGAGGCCGTATGGCATAGTGAGCACAGAGCCAATCTTGGAGTCAGGAAAACCTGAGTGCTTGCCCTGCCTCAGTCACATATTTACATTTAACCTCTTCTTGTCTGAGGCATTCTAAGTTGTGGGATAGGTACCCATCTCCATTGGTGGAGGGAGTTTCCTCATTAGAAGTTCTCTTTGGCAATGAAATCACAGTTCCAGATGTCCGCTTTAATGTTGTGAGGCTTAAATGAGATAATGTATAGAAAGCACGTTGAAACTTGAAGATGTTATAGAAATATCAGGTATTATTTACTTATATGGGTATATTTATTTATACTGCATGGGTATCCTTAAATATTTATGGCATGGGTGATTATCACTATGACAAAACAATGAATGTGTCCCTTCCCATAGCTTTAAAGTATGACACAGCTCCAAAGTGGGATGAGAATTCTTAAAATAGAAGTAACCAAAGAATTCAGTGACATTTGGTGGGTGTCAACAGTCCTCTCATGCTTCACAGTTGTGTCAACCATCCTGAAAGCATATATACATGAAAGTGTTGGGGTGACAGTAGATACCAAATGGAATGGACCTGCCAGCATTTCTGTTCATCTAATTTCATTATCCATAGGGGTAGAGGTGCCCTACTTGCATTCCACCACTTGAGTACCCAATGTACTATGGAAGGCAGTGAAAATGGTACTTGAGATGAAATTGAGAAAAATGGCTAGACCATACCACACACTTCTAAAGAAATCAGTATGGACAGTGGCATAATTTTAAAGATAGTTGGAGATTGACTTTTTCTTTTTTTTCAAAGAGAAGGAAGATTCCAAAAGAATGGAAAAGGTTATAGAAGATATTATTACCCTCCCCCAAAAGGGGACGTAGAAGACATTGGCAACCACCTGCCCCTATTCTATCTTTTGGTTTCTATAAGAATTTTAGGATATCCTTAACAAAAGTATGAGAAGGCAATGGGCAGGTTTTATGGGTGATGTTCTATAACAGACCAAAGCTGCATAGTCATATGTTTGAGAAGTATAAAAAATGTAGTGTTGCCGCCCCACCCCGTGTTTATTATAATTTATTTACTACAAACATTTGACTTGGTAGAACAATATACAGCCTCAAAATCTCTCTTTCAACAACATGCTTCCCACTTTTATGTTAAGATAACCCATGATTCTAAGTACAGTTATAGAGATAACCTTGTTCAATTAATCTTTAAATATTGACTTCAAATAAGTCATAAAACAGGGAGTCATGTTCACCAACAATGACTAAGAGAAGGGAAGAATGCCTAGAGAAGACTAAGTCCTACAGATGTTGAAGTTTTCCAAATGTCCCTCTTTGTAGATGGCTTCATGCTGATCATAACAATCCATGGAACAGGATATGACCTGTTCAATGAGATCCCTGGTCCCCCAAAACAGATCTACCTAGCAATCTTCCCTACAGGAAAACCAAGTGATTGCAGAGTGCATATTATCCAGATTATATGTTGTTTTAAGGGTAATCCATTGAGTTAGACCACTGGTACATTTGTCTTGGATAGGCATGCAGATGAACAATAAGAGGAGATGGATTAAATTCTGAAATGTTTTCAATGATTTCAAGCTGCTCCCCCCCTCCTTTTTTTTTTTTTTTTTTTTTACAAAAACTCCCCTTTTAAAAACCCCTGATGAGTGGCTCACAACCTGATGAGTGGTCTACAACCTTGTGGAGACTGTGGTATTCCCCAATCTGCAGTCACTTAGAATAACTAAACATTTTTTAAAATGATGTTTTCTTTAAGTAAGGCTTTGTTTGAGGGATAAAGACAATGGAAAGATATATTACTGTCATAATTTGAACATATCATATTAGCAATAAAGAATCATAGACCAAAATCAATATAAACAACATCAGGGAGATGTATAACCTAAAAAAGAAGTGGGATGGTCCTATGGAAAAGTGGGAAATAAAAGGTGGACAGCTCATATTTTCTATCAATAACTCTTGTATTGTCAAGAAACTGGGAAGGAGACCTATTCACCACCCAGCATGTTGGGTAGACCCCATGTAAAGGATTTAAATGAGGATGGTTTGAATAAGACATATGAACCATGAGGAGGCATAGATGAGTTGTAAACTGTACCATTTGTGAGATCACAAATGTACTGAAGTAGACTCGGCATAGTTGCCAATTAGACAAAACCATAATCATAGAAGAATCAAGCTATAGATGACCTACAGGAGAATGAATGGCAAGATGCAAGATGAAACTTCCTTTTCTTTCTGTATCAGAACTAGTTGGTTTGAGGACAGGAACAGCATCTTCTTTCTTTTTATATCTTAGCCACAATGAATCACACTAAACAGGGTTTAAAAAATATTTGTTAAAAGAACAAGCTAATCTCATGTCATGGTAAGGTGCAAAAGATATCCACCTCAGCAAATACTACCTTTGTCATGAACATTTTTTCACCTTGTAGCTTTTCCATTTTTAATTTCTATCTATTGTGATACTGGAAATTAAATCCAATTTCTCAACTACCAGGCAAACTGACCCTGATAACTTACCACAGACTGCTAAAGCCTAAGGGAAACTGGTTCCACTGCTAGGCACGGTGCCTGGCACATAGTAGGCACTTCATACGTGACGGAATAATTGATTGAGGTCATGGTGATTTGGAAAGCAAGTTTTCCTTTTCCCATGGTATTTGTTGGCATTTTATTTTCTTTAGGGCAAAACTAACTATAAGATGAAGTTATGTATCATCCTAAAAATCACCTAGATTCTTACTCAGAACTTTCTCATTTCCAGGGAAGTATGGGTACCAGAGGTGCCCCTGGTGTCCGTGGTGCAAAGGGATTTCCAGGTGATCCTGTAAGTTTCAAGGGCTAAGTTGGCTCTGTATTGTACAGTTGGGACTCACATCCCATTTCAATACCCAATGTCGATCATGACACCATATTGATAAATGAACTTTGGAAAGAGCCCAGTTAAGTCATAGATGCTAAAGGATATACTATCTTTTCCCAGACCTGCTATGGGAGGGAGATTAGCATGTCAGACATAGTTATGCTGAAAATAGAACTGGGAACCCATTACACTGAAATGATATGATATCATTATCTGTGATAAAAACATCATTGATCATGCTGTAGTTCCTGGGAAATTAGGATATGACCCCTTTCCTTTCTCTATCAAGACTGGCTGGAGATTTGACTTGAATCATTTTAGGGGGGGGGCGGGGAATGGACTTTTGGGAATTTACCAGAGGACATTCCCTTGCTTCAGAGAAAGCTTTAAAACCTTGTAGGCAAAATCTTATTTTCCCCTAAGGAATAGATTTTTCTTTAGTGTATTTTCTTAGCCTGAGAGCTTAGAAGGTGATCCAATTTTCTTCCCTTGTAGCTTATTACTCTGTAATGCTAATTGAGCTTATTTTTATAGGGGAAAGTATGAATATACTTGCTCTTAAACTTCTTTTATCCAGAATTATAATGAGGAATTCTAGTACCCAGGGAAATTTTAGTTTTATAGGGAGGAGAGTGGTCTAAGGTATGGCCACACCTATGTTAGGGGGGATATGCTGAAGAACAAAGGTCAAGGAAGTAGAGGAGGTTGAGGAACTAGAAGGCCAAGGTATTTGAAGGGGACAGAGAAGACAGTGAGTCAGTTACTGAACTTGTCACCAAAGAAGGAGAGTGAGCTGGAGGTCCACTGAAGACAGCATCAAGTATCTAGACAGGGTGGCATCATCTTTAAAGGAGCAGAAAGATGACTGCTGAAAAATGAGGGCATCAGGAGTGGCCCTCGCACCAACCCTTTCTCCTGCTGGCATAGAAAAGGAGCAACTACCATGAAGTGCCAAGAGACATGGTGCCTTAGGAAGAAGCTAGTTTTCAGGGAGCACCAGAAGATGGAAGGTATAGGAAGGGAAGACCAAGGTGAAGGGGGTTTGTCAACAATAGAAGTGAGTTCCAGAGGGCATAATGGGGGGAAGGCAGAAGAGGATGGGGACAAGGTATGGGTAGAGATGAGCTTACACTGAGTAGAAGTGACAACTGCCTTTGCCACCTATTACCCAGCTGATCCCAGAAAAGGGTCATGGGGTCATAAGGACTGGTGGATGGAGACACTAAAGAAAGGCAGTCAAGGATCTAGAAAAGGAAATGGGACAGTCTAGGTTTCCATGGGGTGAGGGAGAAGAGAGGGAGCACAAGTTTCCTTCTCCATGTTGGCATCTGGGGCAAAGTCCTCAAAGAAATCATAGTATTTCTATCTCTGTTCTCTTCTTTCCTTAGGGTGACCCTGGAAATGACAATTCCTTCAGAGGGCCCAAGGGATCCAAAGGAGAGCAAGGAAGACAAGTAATATTACAGACTGTACTTTTCCTACAATGATTCATTTGACTTGAAATTTATCTAATGACTTTAAAAGAAATGAATACATGTATCTGAATTTACAGAAACACAAAAATCATCCCGAAAAGTTGTAGGTGAAAATTTCTTTGGAAATCAAGTTAAATTTAATTGCTCCTGTGGAGCTGACTATATAATGGAACTCGATTAAACAGTACCTTCCTATTTATCTTTTCAAAATTCATTTTATAATGAGGCAGGTAGGTGGGAAGACCTGTTTAAAAACCTGACTTGCCCTGGACAAGTCACTTCATCTTACATTGTCAGTTTTCTCATCTATAACATGGGGATACTAATAGCACCCAAAGTGAAGGGTTGTTGTAAAGTTCAAATGAGCTAACACAGTTTTCTCTTCTACATCATGGATGGGGGTGGTTAGGGTCACGGTACCCCCATGATCTGGAAATTCCATGTAAAACATTCTGGCCCTCCCTTGTACCAGAGAAGAAATATGATTTTGTTTCTTTTTCTTTTATGGGGTGTTTATAGTACCCTATTGTAAAATTTAGTCATAGGCTCTGTGTCATGTGCTGGCCTTCCTGTGTCATCAGAGGCTTCTACAAAACTCCCCCAAAATTCCCACTGAATTTCTAATGCCAACCCACCATACATTAAAAGCACCATGGGGGAAAGTTGTGATGTGGAAGGGATATCTGGATCCATAAAGTGCTATTTAATATAGGTAATATATGTATATTCTATTTGCATATTGGTTTATATTTATCGTTTTTATTTCTAGATGTGTTATAATAATATATGTAAAGTACTTTGCCAAGCTTAAAGTACTATTGAAATGTTAGCTATCATTATTTTTAATGTTTCTGGTCTCCTTAAATTCAGAATAAACACTTGGAGAAGAAACTATTAAGTTTCTGGGCAGGATACTCCATGAGAAGGCATTCCTTGGGAAGCTCTGAAGTCAGAGGACCTGAGTTCAAAACCTGCCTTTGTGACCTTGAAGAAATCATTTAATCTCCTTAGGCCCCAGCTTCCTTAGCTGGCCTAGTTGGTTTCCAAAGTTCCTTCCTTCTCTAAGTCTATGATCTTGATGGATACTTGGTTGGTAGATGCAATAGACAGAAGAATTCTTGAATGGTAGGGCTTTGAAGTTGGGCAAAGTGTGATTGATCCTGAAGCATCTGAGCTTGTTATTCTGACTACTATATTTCATTTCTAGGGCCTCAGAGGACAGAAAGGCACAGACGGCAGGCCTAATTCAAGAGGAAGCATGGTAAGAGGTTTTGTGGGCACATCCTATTTCTTCCTGTCTTGGTATAGCTGTTGTAGCTCAATCTGTAATGGAGAGTTAGGGTAAATCTGTAGAGATGTGGAATAAATTTAGGTTTTCTAAAAGATCCTTCTGTGCTGGCAGATAGATGTACTTTGAGTTTTTTTAAGTTCACAAAATTCCTTCAAAATCAATAAAAATCTCTTCTCCTCTTTACTACTCCACTCCCCACCCCTCTCCATTTGGCAGATGGGAAAAATGAATCGGGGAAGATCTCAAGAGGATAAAAACAAGTTGATGACAGTGAAAAATGGCCCTATGTAATTTTATTGTAACCTACTTGATAGTAAGCCTAGCACAAGTTGGGGTGGGGGGAGGAAGAGAAGGATTTTTTTTTTTGGTGGTTTGGTGGTATTTTGTTTTTTAAAGAGATAATGACAGGGGCGGAAGATGACCTTATTGTTTGGTGACCTAGGTCCTTACTAAAGTTAGAGACAACCATTTATAATAATTGGAAGTTCTTCTAAACTGCAGAGATCATGAAAGGGAAAAACAATCATGTGTACTTCATTAGCAGCATCCAAAGGACAGGCGAGAGCTCCCATCTTTGGCTAGGCGCTTTGGTTCAAGGGAGGGAACGAAGCTGCTTGGCTCGGCTATCAATGACAAATTTTGGCACCCTTATTGACTTTGCTGGATGCCCTACTCCAGAGGAAAATGAACAGAATAAATTGAGCAGGAATCTGGTTAAGTTCCTATTGACGATGTTTATCTTGAATCATAATTCTCAAGAGAAAAAAGCATATAATTGTCTTCAGTGTGGCTTCTCTCCTGCTTCTGGTGAAATATCTTTGAACCTTTGTTCTGTGTTGTACGGGAAGAATGTAACTCTAACCAGAGGAAATAGAAACTGTCAGAGGAGGTGGGAAGGGGAGAAAAGAGGAAGCAAAGAGTCCTCATTTAATGAAGATTTCACTGCCTATGGATGTTCATTGGCTTAAGAAGAAAAACTGTTTCATTTGAACCAGTCGTGAGGTTATCAAGGTCATTAATCATGTCCCTTTGAGCAGGATTTTTCAAGGGATAGGAGTTGGTACAGCTAATTCTTTTTCTGCATTCCTATGGTGTCTCTCTTGTCTCTTGCTCTGATTATCTACGCCCTTGTCACCTTATTTCATTCTCCTCCCTCCTTGTAAGAGAAAAGCTCCCTCTGCTTCCTCCTTTAGGATGATAGAAAGAGTTCTGGGTATTCAGTCAAAGGAACTAGGTTCAAAGTCCAGCACCAACATTTACTTAGATGTGTGACTTTGGGCAAGTCACTTAATCTCACTGAACCTCAGGCTTTCTAGATTTCCAACTAGAAATCTTCAATGCCCTGATTTTTTTATAAAGCACTTAGCACAATGCTTGGCACTTAGTAAATGCTATATAAATGTTAGCTTAATATTATTATTAGCTATTACTTTCTATGTGTATCTCCAGCACATAGCAAAGTGCTTGGCAAATAGTAGGCATTTAATAAATCCTTTTTTATTTGTTCATTCACTTAACCTCTCAGTTTCAGGTTCCTAGTCTATAAAATGAGGATGATAATAATACATGTAATGCATATCAAACAGGTTTGATGTAAAGTGTTTTTCAAACTTTAAAATGCTATATACTATTTATTGTTTTTGTCATTGCTATTATTTTGGGGGGTGGGCAATGAGGGTTAAGTGACTTGTCCAGGGTCACACAGCTAGTAAGTGTCAAGTGTCTGAGGCCGGATTTGAACTCAGGTCCTCCTGAATCCAGGGACCGTGCTTTATCCTTTGCACCACCCAGCTGCACCCATTGCTATTATTTCCCCTATTTTTGGTGTGTGGATCATGTAAGACAGATAAGTCAGAGGAGTTGTTAGATGAAGATAAGTTTATAAAATCACTGACATAAACCAAAACATTATTGTTGCTGTGATTGAGTGACCAAGTGTCACTTTAGATGAAAATATAGATATATCAATTTAGATATAATTAATGGTCATATTTGACACAGTAATTGGTACCCAATTTAGAGAGGACCCTGGACCTTAGATGCAAATCCTCCTGTTCTTGCTTTCCCCACAGAAGTCCAGAGAGGATCCTGGACAGAACATTTTGCAAACATTAAAGCCTTATATAAATTGGTATAGTGAAAAGTGACCACAAGATGGCGATGCTGAGCCATCATTGTTGTTCAGTCCCCCACCTAGGCTCCCAAGACAGAGATGGGGGAGAAACTCCCTGGAAGGGGAGTTTGACTGAATCTGTGATGAAAATGTCGGTGGCTTTTGTGTCAAAGCATGATTTTCCATTCTCCATCAGCAATTTCCAAAGCACAACAGCAGGCTGAGAAAAAGTCCCCAGTGGCCCTGGGTCTCATAATTTACCTCTATCCCTGTCTCTCTTTCTCACATCCAGAATTAGGGGACCAGGATCCAGGAGGAGCCTTGGAACCCAAGTCATTCTGAGTTAGAGCTGATGCCTCTCAGGAAGCTGATGAGTTGAGAGAGCCCTATGGGTCTCTTCTGAGACAGGAGGGGAGAACCCTGGGACTCCAGGGTCATTTGTTTCCTAGAGCAGCATCCCAGATAATTGGCAATGGCTGTTAGTTGCTGTCTGGATCTATAATGACATTTAGATTGGTTTGCAATCAATCCCCCAAATATTAGGATGTAATTAAGTGCCTGGTGTGGAAATTCTTATAGAAAAAGCACCTCAGGGAAACATCTTTCAGGATGTGTTCATTACAAGTGTCAATCAGGCAAGTTTTTGAGCAACCAGAGATTTCTGATTCATTTTAAAAGGGCATCTTCACTATTTTTGCCGTTTCAGGGACCAACCGGCCGAAGAGGGACCCAAGGACCCAAGGTACGTGTCATGCATCACTTCCCCTTTATTGTGAATATAAGAATGAGCCTTCTAGCATATAGATGGTGAAGGGCATGAGCTGATCTGCATTCACAGATGGATCTTGTCTAGAGTGCCCCTGACAAACAATGTGGTTCACTGTATTTAGAGTCAAAAGATGCAGGTTCAAATCTCAGCTTTGCTACATATGTGACCTTAGGAAAGTCACCTCACTCCTCTGGGGTTCAATTTTCTTGTCTTTAAAGTAAGTAGGTTTTGACTGTTACTGATAGTGAAAGTTCTGATGGAGCTGAAGTCAGAAAACTCACCACTTACTTCCTTTGTTATCATTGATAAGCAGCTTTCTTTCTGCACTTCAGTTTCCCCTTCTATAAAATAGGAGGGTTGGATGCTAAATCATTAAATAAGCTGTATATGGGATACATTGGAAGCATTCATAGTCATGAGATCATCTTGTGCAATGCACAGCAAGGAGGCCGTAGTATCTTGAGGGGAGATCTGCACATTAGGAGGATCACTTTGACAGTTTGGTGAAGGAAGGCCTGGAATAGGGAGAGAATTGAGGCAGGGAGACCAACCAGAAGGCTGTTAGAATCATTCAAGGATGAGATAATGATGGCTTGCGCTAGAGTAGTGCCAGTGTTAGAGGAGAGAAGGGACCTATAAGATGCTACAAAGGTAGAAACAAGGGCTGATTAGATGTGGAGGTGAGAGAGGGTGTGGAGTTGAGGATAACACCTGGGCTCCCAGCCTAGGCAACTGAGAGGATGGGGGTGCCCTTGACAGTAACAGGGGAATCAGGAAGAGGGAAGGGTCTGGGAGGAAATTCTCAAAGGGACATGTGACACAAAAACAGTTAAAGCCTCCTGGTTTTAGATGGTCCCTAGAGTCCCTCCCAGCCCTAAAGCTATGATTCACTAAATGTGATTAGTCTCTAAGGTGTCTTCTGGCTCTAAAGTGGATGCTTCTCTGACCCAACCACCTACCTCTTTTTACAATTCCATGCACTGGTAGCAATCTGCCAGTCTCCTTTCTGCCCAGGTGGGAATACTTGGGCAGAGCTCATTTAGGGTGAAGCCAACTGGATTTATAGGCAGAATCTGGCTGCATGTAAATATGCTAGATCAGGATTTTTTAAATGGATATTTTTGAATGGAAACCAAGAGGGAGAAATTTATCAACAGAATGATGAGGTAGAGAGGTGAAGTCCAGGACAATGAATTTCTTGGTGCTAAAAAAAGAAAAGGGAGAAGTTCAGCCCATGAAACCCATGAGCTGGACTAGTTCCTCTGCATCTTATGTTTATATTGGGCAGATAAAGTTAAATAGAGAGGTGAAGTCAGAACAAATCCCAGCTCTGACATTTATTGCTTTGACTCTGAGCAAGTCACCTGAGTCCTGTGGGCCTCAGTTTCCTCACTTGTAAAATGGAGAAGTACTAACCACCTCATAGTGTTGTAAGGGAAATGGTTTAGAAACCACAAAGGGCTACATCAGTGTGAGTATTTATTGTCACTAGCATCCTGCCTTTGAGAGACCCTTAATGCTAAACATTCATTACACAGGGCCCAGGTGGAAATGTTGGCCCCAAAGGAGGAGATGGACCTGAAGGATTAAGAGGAATGGAGGTACATTTGAATACTTTGGATACATTCCTGAATCAAGTAATAAATGCTTGCTGATTAATGATATGAATGGTATTTCTGCATGTGTTGGTTTGAAGAAAAAATGAAAAGTGTTCATTCATTCTTCTGATATTCCCCCAGAAACCTGCTTTCCCTATAATAGAAAATGTTCTAGATTTGGTTCAAATCCTGGCCTTACCGCTTACTGGCTGTGGGACCCTGGAGAAGCTATCCAGTGTCTCTGCACCTCATTTCCCCTCCACTGTAAAATGAGTGAATTGAGTTAGATCCATGATCCTACCATTGGTATAGAAAATGAGGGTGTATAGGAGATGAGACTGATTTTTCCTCAGTCTACCATTATATTTTCCTCTGCTGCATTTTAGGTTTCTTGATGAATGAATGAACGAAAAAGCACTTATCCATCACCCACTGTGTGCCAGGCCCTGTGTCAAGGTCTGGGGGGGGGGTACAATTACAAGCATACAGTATAGTACCTGCCTTCAAGGAGCTAACATTCTAACAATGGAAGATAACACATAAAGGGAAAGTGGTGGCCAGGGCAAGGATGGCAAAGGGAAGGGGCATTAGAATGATGGGGAAATCGATTTACAGTTCATTTCCAGGAATGATAGTATTGGTGAGCCCACGTGGAACCTTCATGTAGAAAAGGAGGCCCAACTTGATGGTTAGTCAATCATCAAATTTGACCAACCAGTTGGTTTCTCCTTGACCAGTATTCAGGCCCTGGTTTCTACAAGATAAGTCTCAAAATTAATTCAACTGAGAATTTAAGCATTTGGAGGTTGTTCATACAACGTAATCCTATCCTACGTAGGGAATGCCAGAATCTCCTTGGGGAAAAAACGTTGATATGGAAACCACAGAGAAAAAATGTTGTCATAATAATATAAAGGCCTCGCTTCTGTTTGGTCTATCCCTAGGTTTTGGTTACTACACTATTACCTAAGAATACCTTTAGGTCTCTTCTATTCTCAAACAAACAAAAACCCCATCCCCCTTGACCCTGTCATTCCCTCAAGATATTGATACCATCCTATCCCTTACAACTAAGCTGATAGAAAAAGACTTGGACACTCCCTCCCTCCTCTTCCTCACCCCTCATTCCTTGTGTCCTTTCATACTGATTTCTGACCCTCCATTCTATTAAACATGCTCTCTTAAAGATCAGTCGCCAGATCTAATGATTCTTTCCTAAGCGCCATCTTCCTTGGCCTCTCTGTAGTATTTGATACTGCTGACCACCCTCCCCTCCTCAATTCTCTCTCCTTCATTGACAAAATTTTCCTATCAGTTAGAATTGTAGAAAAGTAGGGTGCTTTGGAAGACAGTGGGATTCTCCCCA
The DNA here is from genome assembly GCF_019393635.1 of Dromiciops gliroides. Lineage (NCBI taxonomy): Eukaryota > Metazoa > Chordata > Mammalia > Microbiotheria > Microbiotheriidae > Dromiciops > Dromiciops gliroides. The sequence goes on from NC_057865.1 coordinate 38,588,439, forward strand.
GTGGGGGTCTTCAATGCAGAGCCTACATGACCATTCATATGTTGTAGAGGTGATTATTGTTCATGTGTAGGTTGGGTTCATGCATGGCCTTTGAGACTCCGATTCTGTAACTCCACGATACCCCTCTCTCCTTATTCCCCAAACTGATAGTTATTTCTCTGTATCCTTCACTGGTTCCTCACCTTCCTCTTACCCCTCAGTGTGGCTGCCCCATGTTGCCTCTGTCCTTCTTTTCTTCCTCTATATTCTCTTCCTGAACAGTCTCACCTTCTTTCTTGGGTTTAATTATCACATCGAATTACACTGTCCTAATCTCCTCCCTAAATTTCATTCTTGCATCTTCGATTGCCTGATAGTCATCTCCTCCTGTATGTTTCACCAGGGCCTCAAACCAGGCATTTTCTGATTTCTTTGAATTTCACTGCACAAATGCTTATCAGATGAATGGATGAGATGCTTAATTGGACACTCTGGACAGTTGTTTTCCAATCTCAGGACAATAAAAAAGGGTTTCTGGGTGAAATTTTATGGTAGGCTTGGGGTGTGCTTTCTGGAGAATCAGGTAAGAAAATAAACTTTCACCTCCGTCCATCACACTTTACTCGCTAAGAAGAGATATTCTTTGTCTTTTTTGTGTCAAATGTCATAACCAGGGACAAAGTGGAAACAGTGGACAGAAGGGAGAAAAAGGAAGTCCTGGAAATAAAGGGCCTCAGGTAGGCAAGATGTCCTTACCTTATGTTGATGATGTGCCAAGAACTGACTTTCCGCTTATTTCATGTCATTCATCTTTGTGTAGTAAGGGCTCTCTCAGAGCCAGGCTGGCCACATCTCCCTCTCAGAGTGCCAGGGGAGCTCCTGGGGAGGGTTAGAATGCCTTTCTATAAGGCCATCAGCATTCAGGTATTTCTTCCCTCCCCATGCATCCCTAGGGCTTGCCACCAGTGATTAACATTCCAATTCTGTTAAACCAATTCCAATGGTTACTTTTGGTAAAGGAATATTAACTTCACAAATATAACAACCGCAGAAGTGCATATACATCTCCATAGCACCTCGGGGACATATTCCCCTCTATACCAATTCAGTTCCTAGGGAAAGTAGACTCAGACTTAAGACAGTTTCTACATAGTTTTGGTCCCACCAAGTTTGTGTGCAGTTGCAATATCACTGCTGGGTGAATCTGGGTCTTGGCTCCCAGTTCAGCTCCTGAGGCTCATTTCTCACCTTGGAGACTTGAGGCTGGCCTGGTTGGCTAGCCAGTCAAACACAATAGAGACTCTCCTCTCAGACCTCCTGGTGACCTTTCAAAACTGACTAGACTGTAGCCAAATCTCTTTCATCTATAAGCAGAACACAGAGAGAAGCAAGAGCAGGGCCATGTGCCATTGGTTTCATGCCCACTCTGGGTGAGGGGGCACCTGGGGCACTGCCTCTCTCAGAGGTCAGAAATCCAGCAATTTTCCCTCATCGGGTCTTTTCATTAGGTGGCACTAGTTCTTTTTAAGGGATGCTTGTAAGTGTCTTCTCGGCACAGAAACATAATGAAGGGAAGAATTTCCAGTGGGTTTTCTAAAGCTTTATTTTTCCCAAATGTTTCTCTCTTGCCTGCCATTTCAGGGGCCTTTTGGGTCGGCAGGGGCTAAAGGGAGTCCTGGAAAACCTGGAACCTTGGGAAGGAAGGTAGGTCTTATGTCTCTTATATTTTGAATGTGGTGTGGTGGCCTACACTGAACATAGGAAGACCTGGATTTGAATCCTGATGCTGACCTTTACTAGCTGTGTGACCCCAAGTCACCTTCTCTCAGCCTCAGCTTACAGAATTATTATAAGAATCAATTTATAGGTGAGGAAACTGAGGTTTAGAGAGTGACTTTCTTAGATGGCCAGACTGGCTAGGAGCAGAGTTAAGACCAGACCCCCAGGTCTCCTCTCACCACAAGGCCATGCCTCTTCTAAAGTGAAGGCATCTGTTCCAAGAAGCCTCTCCTGGGACTATTAAATTTTCTTTTTCCTCATGGTTTTTTTAAACAGTCAGAACAGCAAAATTTATGTATTAAAAGGGACCAATACACATGCCCCATGGGGTGTTAGAGAAGAAAAGCTTTTGGTCCATTTGGTGTCGATCCCTTTGGCAAGGCCTCCCAACGCTGCCCAGAGAGCCCTTTGCCCTGCACCGAGAGAGCCCATGGGGGCTCATCCTCAGGGTCTCTGGTGAACCCTCATCTGAAAGCTGGCTCACCTTTTATCAGACTCACTCTTCTCATTCGATTCCATAGGGGGAACCTGGAGTTCTGGGAGATAAAGGAATGGTGGGGCCAACCGGATCACGTGGAATGCAGGTTTGAGTTTGGAGGGGGCACTTGTTTGTCAAAAATCCTCCACTCCATGACGGGAAGAAGGGGCATACTCGAGACAGTCTGTGCCTCTTGGGGACGCTGAGTTCCCCGAGGACCAGATGGATTTGGGCCATGGCTGTCAAACTGTTCTCTTAGGGTGTGGATTCTTAACCTCGGGTCTGTGAACGTAATTTTAAAAAATGCTTTGAAAACTATATTTTACCCTCATTGGTTTTCTCTGTGATCCTATGTATCTTTTTCACTATATTGATGCTCCTGAGGAAGGGTCCATAGGCTTGGCTAGACTGGCAAAGAGGTTCAGGACACAAAAAAGGTTCAGAATTCTTCCTTAGGGCTTCTACAAGTCATATCTTACCTTCCTAAGTGACCTGCCTTTCAGAGGAAAATAAAGGATTGCTTTTTTCTTCCCACATCCAACAAGATCATGGGGAGAAGGACAGGACTGGGGAAGGAGAGATGAATCTTTCTAATAATTAGCTGTCTCCAAGGAGGATGGGTTACCTGCAGTAGTGGGTTTGCCCTCCTCGGAGGCATTCAAACAGAGGCTGGATGACCCTTGTTCGGTATGTTCAGTGGCATGTATTTTTTCATGTATGGGTTGGGCTCCGTGGCTGCTGAGGGCTCTACCCGTTCTCTAAATCTGTGATCAGCTCTGGCATATGGGACAAAACTACAAGGAGAGATCATGAATTGGGTTGTAGGGTGAAAGTTGGAAATGCACTGGGACTCTAAATGTTTGCCTGGGAGTCCTAGGCTCTTCTCTCCCCTGCACTTGGAGTAGCTTTTGTTATGAAAAAAAAAAAAACAAAAAATGAGGCTAGACCAGAGGGTGAGCAATGTCCCTGGATACGTCCTTTCCTTTGGTATCGCTGGGTCATAGCAAGGAAAACAAACAAAAGTAGAGCTTCCTGGAACAGATCTGTCATGTCCAGGGAGGCAGCTCTGCCATCCAGATGTCCTTGGTGATGATCCCCATCATCACTCCCTCCATCCCTTTCCTTTCCGGGGTGGTGCTGAGTTGCCTACGTGGGTCCTGGGATGACTTTTCCAAAGAAACTTTTCTGATACCGTGTTAACTTGGCTTAAGATCTCTCCTACCAGGGTCTCCTTCTCCAGGGCAGGTGTATCTGCATGTGGGACATAAGAAGCCATTAATGCGGTAAATCTGAGATTCACTCTTGTGTTCACAGGGAGACTTGGGCATTCCAGGTTATGGCCGCCAGGGAAGGAAAGGAGTGAAGGTAATTACTAAAAGGTTTACAGCTTTTCTCACTTGCTTAATCAAATGCCCCGAGAGTACAAATGCACAGAGTCCTGATGTGCCTACACTTGTTTATTCATCTTTTATCTTGCAAATTACAGGGCCCAAGAGGACACCCAGGAGACGCAGGGAACCAGGTACAGAGAGCTTCACTTGAATGGCAATTACTGTAATAGGAAACATCTATTTGAGTGTGCAGCTAAGCTTGAGGGCAGAGGGGAAGACAAATAATCAGAGGTACTTTCTCTAGGGTGCTGAAGGGAGCCCTGGGTCTTCACGGGAGGCGAGCATTATTTTCTGGGCAGGGGAGGGTTTTCGTAAATTTACATTTTCTTTTGTCACCCACCTTTCCAGCCTCATTTCATATTATTACCCTTCATACATTCAACTGATAAAATTGACCCACTAGCCACTTCCCTCAGGTGCATTTCCTTCTTACCTACTTTTCCCAGAATCCTTCAGAGGATAGCCCAGCGGGCACCTTCTACACAAGCCCTTTCCTGGTTTCCCCTAGCTATGAATGCTCTCTCCATATTGAAATGATGATGTTTGGGCATCTAGGTGGTGCAGTGGATAGAGCACTGGCCCTGGATTCAGGAGGACCTGAGTTCAAATTTAACCTCAGACATTTGACATTTACTAGCGTGTGACCCTGGGCAAGTCACTTAACCCTCACTGCCCTGCAAAAAACAAAAAAGAAACAAACAAAAAGAAATGATGATGCATTATATTGTGTTTACTTGTCTCCAGACATGGTATGGCACCTTGGATAGAGCACTGGGCTTGAAATTAGGAAGAGTTATCTTACTGAGTTCAAATCTGACCTCAGACACTTACTATCTGTGTGACCCTAGGCAAGTCACTTTCACCCTGTTTGCCTCAGTTTCCTCATCTGTAAAATGAGCTGGAGAAGGAAATGGCAAAGCACTCCAGTATCTTCCCTCCCCCAACCCAAACGGGGTCACAGAATCAGACACTACTGAACAACAAAACAGTAAGAAATGGTGACAAGTCTTATAGGCAGGATCTGAACTCGGGTCTTCCTAACTCTACTTGCAGTGGATTCCATGCACTATGATATCTAGTTGCAGAAATTATTAATTAGGTCAGATGCATAAACATGCCTACAGGCCTTGTTGGGCAGGATCTGTAATCTACAACCATTAATACAGTTGTATAACTACTGGGTGAGCATCTGGACCCTTGTTTTAACCAGAAAGAATAAAAAAAAAAGTATCATGCACATATATAACACGTGTATTGGCTCTGTACTCCCCTCCTCCCCCAAACACAGGACATGTTCCCCCCCCCCACTCTCAGTAGTATCAATGTGACAGGAGAAACCCTCAGAGCTTCAAGTATCCCATTGGTGGATCCCCTTTACTAACACAGACTTCCCAGACCATGGGTTTGTGAAGCTCCTACCCCATGTCAGGCACTGTGCTAGGTTCTGGGGGGTACAAAGACAAGGACAAAGCAGCCCTCCCCTTTACGTGGTTCTGTTCTACTAGAGGGGAATCATGGAAACCAGGGTGAACTTGGGCTGACTTTGGGAGATGGTGGAGGATGGAAGGGCCTGGCATGCTGTGGTCCATGGGGTCATGAAGAGTCAGGCTCAACTGAACAACAAAATGAATGTTAACATCAACAAACAAGAATACAAATATTTCAGGATAAATAGAATTGTAATGATAGCTAGTAGTTATGTAATGCCTCAAGACCCGCAAAGTGCTTTGTAAATATTATCTCATTTTCTCCTCACAACCACTTTGGGAGGTAAGAACTATTATGATCCTCCTTTTGAAGATGAGGAAACTGAGTGGAGAGGGGTAAAGTGATTAGCATAGGGTGACACAATCAGTAAATGTCAGAAGTCTTCCATGTGCCATAGAGCAAGTGTTTTCAGCCTGAAAAGAATCAAATGCTGAAGAATCTCATTGAGGAGGCTATTAATTACTCAAAATTGATAACTTAAAGAAGTTTAGGTGATAAGGGAAATGATTGGCCATCTGGGGAACCCTGGGGATTATCACTTCCAATAAACCACATATCAGAGGGAGAACTTTAACCAACCAGAAAAGTTACACCCATGCCAATGCAGGAAATAGTTTACCATAATCATAATATTTACATCCTTGTCATCTCATTTGATTATCGAACTGTTGTTGTTCTTGTAAAGATTAATAAAACAAGAGCTTGAGTAATGACCGAGTATCTCAATCAACCAGCATTTACTAAATGACTGCTTTGTACCAGGCACTTTGCAAACCTTAAAACTTCACACAAATACCAAGTATTATTATTTAAGATACTGCCTGTTTTCCTAAGTTTTAATATGGACAGTTTTAAAACTTCAATTTTACTCTAATTCACTAGGGTGATGTTGGTGACCCAGGAATTCCAGGGGAACCTGGACCTAAAGGATTCAGAGGACTCACAGTAAGTAGGCAAACTTCTCATGGGCAATAGGTTGTTGTTAATTTTTTTTAATAAAATAATTCTGGCTGTTACATTTAAGAAATAAGTTGGGGGCAGCTAGGTGGCACAGTGGATAGAGCACCGGCCCTGAAGTCAGGAGGATCTGAGTTCAAATCCAGCCTCAGACACTTAACAATTACTGGCTGTGTGACCCTGGGCAAGTCACTTAACCCCCAATTGCCTCACCAAAAAAAAAAAAAAAAAGAAAGAAAGAAATTAGTTGGATTGTTCATGATTCTTTAGGGCATCTAAACTGCCATGAAGTAGCTGAGTAACCTTGGGCAAGTCATTCAATTGCCCTAGGTCTCAGTTCATCCATTTGTATAGATTTGGTTTGGACTAAATGATTTCTAAGGTCTTTTCTAGCTCTAAAATTCCATGAATCTATGCAGTGTTAAAATGGTAACTCTTTGCGGGGTTTTGTAATAATGCTAATCTCCTCAACCATTTGTTAGTTTATATTAAGGTCCAGAATATAACATGGTTTGCATGTGGTGATTAGAAAGCCTCTCTCCGAAAAGGGAGTCTGAGCTAAGATAACTATGAAGACAATAAAAGTCAGCCTAAGGTCCTCATCCTAAGGTTATTAGTCTCTTTCCAAGACTTATTTTAGGCCCATGGTCTCAGACAATAATCTAACATACAGGAAATTCCCTTTAATCTGAATTGCATTCCTGATTGAGATCCTGTGTCTCCCAACCCATTGTGGAGCCTCTGCTAGGGGAAAAAATGTCCATACCGGCTATGTGGAAGTTGAGTTGCTTTTCTGAGCCTCACTTTCAAAATCTCTCTTGATTAACATTCAAATGAAGCTAGAGAGCAGAGCAAAACTTAGGTAGAAAAGCCAAGGTTACTATCCTACTTCTCCCTACCCCAACACTCCTGCCTATATACATATATGTATGTGTGTGTGTGTATATATATATATATATTTGTGTGTGTGTATGTATGTATGTAATGTGTATGTATATCTGCCAGCAACAAAGTTCTTTACTTTTGTACCATATTCTAAATGTTGTTTTCTTACATGTGATCTCTCTGAGGAGAAGGGAAGCTAGCATCTTCCCTCCTCCATCTTTTTTGGAGAGTTTTCTGATGATTCTACTCTCCCTAACCCAAGGTCATCTTGCTGAGGTGAGACATTTATTCATTTTCAAGAAGAATGTTCTTCTAGTAAGAAAAGCACAGAGATAAAAGGCGCATTTTCATTTTTATACATGAATTCAGTCATGGGCATCATTCTTTGAGTGAAATGGTTGGCAGCAGCCAGGTGTTTTCCACTTGACTGGATAAATTTCATTAGTGCCCAAGTCTATCATCCTGAGCTGTGTAAGTAGCTGACCTTTCCAATTCCCTCCTTAGGTTGGTGACTGATGCTTTTCTTCATTTTTTCTTCAGGTTGGAGGATTTTTTCTTAGGTCTATTCATATGATAGTCACATTGTCTTGTTTGCTTTGTCTACTTAAAAAAATGTATGTGGCAAATGTGCAACAAAAACACATTGCTATATGAGCAGCCTGGGAAACCTAAAAAAGGGCCAAGAATGTTTGTTTGATTTTGTTGTTCATAGGAACGGCTATTTGATTTCTGAGAGAGAACTTTATTTGCCCTGGATGAGTTGGGACTTGTGTTTATAAAGTCTTATTGAAACTGAGTTCCAAGCAGACTAATAACATTTTTTTCTGATAACATTTTCATATAAGTCAACAGTTTGACTTAAATAAATGCCTTATAATTAGTCTTTAGTGTTTTCCTTATATACCATCTGTGTCTTTATATTTATATCAAGCCACATGGGTTGATGATATTTGTAACATGTTCTCATCTTTAGTTTGGCCCAGGTCCAAAGGGTGAAATCGGTTTTCCTGGCTCTCCCGGACCTGCAGGACCAAGGGTAAATATTTCCATATCTAGTGAACTATACTCTGCTAACTACTTTTCATTTAAAGTCCCTCAAAAAGCTGGCCAGGTAAATCCCTAGGATGTTACAACACTTGACATTATTGTTTCCTTCCCTCTGAAAAAACCCCAAAGACTAGGCTTTGGGGGCCACTGGGAAAATGCCCACTTATTTTACTTTTTTATCCTGGTCTAAGAGAATAGGAAAGGAAATGAGAAAGAAGGTTCATAATTTTTTGAAATGAGTACTCACTACCTCCAGAAAGCCTTCTTTAATGAATTAAAAAACCAATCAATCAATTTATTTATTTAAATAATTAATTCATTACTTAATTGAGCTGTAAGCATTTCTTTGCTCTTTGTTCCTTAACATTTGGATCCCCTGGCACCTGATCACTCTGGGCTGCCTGCTTTCTGATTGGCAACTATCCTTGACTTTCTTGCCTAAAGTTTATTCCATAATAAAACCAAATTGGGTGTTTATGTCAAACTCACAACATTTTGAAAATAACTCCCTTCTCTAATTTTAACTCTTGCTTTGTGATATGCCCACTCTTCTTAGTTTCCATTCAAATCCAGTTCTTGCTACTCCTCTGTCTTTATGACTTGGAATGTTTAAACTTGCTTCTTGAATATTATTCCTTTAAAGCATTTCCTCATTTAGACAAATGCTGCTAAGCCAAGCAGCAGATTTCCTTTCACTTTGGTGGATCATATTTAGCCCATGTGGTGAGTCAGGTTGGGCAGGCTGGAGAGAGGATGCATTGAACTAAATGATCCAATATGCTGAAATATACTTGCCTGCTGAGGACAAAGCTTTGCAGAAGCAAGGCCTCAGATGTTATTCCCTGATACGGCTTCTGTTGGCTAATAGTCCTTCATTTAGCAACTTAATATGAGAGGGGCAATGTAGTGGAAAGAGCACTAGACAAGTCTTAGTTCTGGTTTCGCCATTTCCAAACTGGGTGACCCCAAGCATCTCTGGGCCTAACCTTCCTCCTTGTTGGGTTCCATGGTCTCTAAGGGCCTTCTGGCTGTGAATCTATGATCCTAGGGCCTCTCTGAGCTTGAATTTCATCACCTATATAATGAGAAAGGGGGCAAGGGGCAGGGTGACTAGATGATTTCTCATGGTCCCTTCCACCTCTAAATCTTTCATCCTAAGAGCATCAACGATGCACAAAGCATTGGGGGCTTATTGAGCAAAATTAAGAATGCCTTATGCCCTTCTGTTGCATAGTTAAAACTTAGGAGTTTGTACAAATGAATCTTGCATGCACACCAGTAACCTGCTCCTTCCTTTTCTAGGGTCCTAAAGGTATGAAGGGACAGCCTATAAGTTCGGTATGTATCTCTTCTCACCCAGCATTTTGTCTCCAACTCATCCAACCAGAATAAGCTGCACCCGTGATATCTCTATATGTTCACTTCCCCTCTTCCTTGTCTTTCAGCAATGTGAGCTTATTCATTTCCTGAGGGACCATAGCCGTAAGTATTCTTGTTTCACAAATGGGACAAAAATATTGATTCTTAGCGTAACGTGGAGGTCAGCAGGGCTCAAAATGTTTCTGGCCTACACATCATATTTGGAGATGGCACAGATGATAGGAGGAAGGGTGAGCTGATCATTTGCTGACAGAATCACCATCCAAAAAGTATTGTGAGGGCTATAACAATGAGCCAAATCTAATCAGATGAAATTTTGCTAGATAGTGTAGTAGATAGAGTACTGGGCCTGGGGTCAGGAAGACCTGAGTTCAAATACAGCCTCAGAGACTTGCTAACTATGTGACTTTGGCCAAGTCACTTAACCTGTTTGCCTCCGTTTTTTCAAATGTAAAATGAGGATGATAATAACACCTACCTTTTAGGGTTGTTATGAGGATCATACGAGATAATATTTGTGAGGTGCTTGGCAAGAGCCTGGCACATAATAGGTGCTATATAAATGGTAGCTATTACCCCCTCTTCCTTTTTCTCGTCCTCCTCATTTTCCTACTACTGTTATGGATGAATGTTGAGTTTTATACATAAGCTATTGGTTTGGGAGGGAGGTGTCTGTTTTGTTTAGTTTTACCTTAAGTACAGGACAAAGAGATGTGGCTAGACAATAGTTTGTGTTAAAAAAAAAAAAGGCAGGGGCAGCTAGGTGGCGCAGTGGATAGAGCACCGGCCCTGGAGTCAGGAGTATCTGAGTTCAAATCCGGCCTCAGACACTTAACACTTACTAGCTGTGTGACCCTGGGCAAGTCACTTAACCCCAATTGCCTTGCTTAAAAAAAAAAAAGAAAAAAAGAAAAAAAAAAGGCATAGGGGATTTAGTTAACTGCAAGCTCTGTATGAATGAACGATCTAGGTTATCTGACAAAGCTAATATGATTTCTATTGGCTATAGTAATAGAAGCTTGGTATCCAGAAAGAGGCAGCAGGACTTGATGGTTTAGAACCCCAACCTCAGAACAGCTGTGGTCAAGTTCCACATGAGACACATAGCGATGGTGGGACTCTGGACGATCAATTTCACCTCTCGGTGTTCTAGGCAACTAAGTGCCCGAAAGGTGTCAACCTGCACTAGCGAAAAGAGGTGCTTTACTAGTGAAACCCCAGGTCCATTTGCCAAGACCGTGGCAGCCACGACAAGTTCGATGATGATTTTTATTGTATTCTACATTGGTCATACCATATCTAGAGCACCATGTGCCACATTTTCCCAAGAACGTTGAGAAAGTAGCATGCATCTAGAAGAGAATGGCCAGGGTGTTGAGGATACACAAACAAAAACCAAACAACTCCCCCACCCCCACAAAAAGAAAACAAAAATCATGTTTAATGAAAATCTTTTGAAGGAACTGGCAATGATTAGCCTAAGGAGGAGAAGACTTGGGATGTAGGATAGAAATTCTCTGCCTTAAAACATTTTGAAGGACACTCATTTAGAAGAGAGATTAGATTTATTCTCTGTGGCCCAGGGGACAATGGACCAAGGGGGCATAAGTTACTACATGGAAGTTTCTGGTTTTTATATAATGAAGAATGGTTACCAATGATCCAATCTCTCAAAATTCTCTATTCATACTGACAAAAAACTGTTAGAAATATTGTTCCAAGTAGGAATTTTCGTCCTGTTTTGAGTTCCCTTTCCATTTAGCCTTTCTTGGAATCTTTCAACTGGTGGCTAGCTGAGTTCTGGGCTGACTGAATCTCACTTCATAAAAAAGACAGGACTTTTTCAGAGCATGACATAGAGGCCTTTAATAAAATACAATGCAGGGGCAGCTAGATGGCGCAGTGGATAAAGCACCAGCCCTGGATTCAGGAGTACCTGAGTTCAAATCCGGCCTCAGACACTTAACACTTACTAGCTGTGTGACCCTGGGCAAGTCACTTAACCCCAATTGCCTTACTAAAAATAAATAAATAAAATAAAATAAAATAAAATGCAAACAGGTAAAGCCACCAGAAATGACTTCTATAAAATGATCTCGTGACATGCCCACAACACAGCACATGTTAGCCAGCATGGTCCTGTGTACTGACGGAAATACATTGGGCACATTAGACATTATCCCTGCCCTCATGAAATTTACAGTATGTTAGTAAGGCTAAGGCACAAAAAGAGATGACCGAAGTATACAATATTACATGATAAATACATTAGAGAAGATGGAAAGCGAAACGTCTTGGGATGGTCTAAGGGGAAAAGTCATTGTTGATTGTAAGAATCAGAAAAAGCTTTTTGAAGAAAGTGGCATTTTAAATGCACTTAAAAGGATGCTTAGCAATTCGGCTCTTTTACTGATAAAGCTAGACTAGTTGGGATGACTCAGGTGAAGTTGGAAGAGGAGATGTAGGAGAAGTGGTGGTATGCATTCCCAAATGATGTGGTATTCTGATTCTTAGTTGCCCACTTATGACAGAATCTGGCAAATGCTAACCTGATTGATATTAGGGTATTCTTTTCGTGGAAAGGCAGCATGGTATAAGGAATAGAGGAAGGAGGTCAGGAAGTCCTGACTCTGAGTGATACTAGACTGTGTGACATGATCACTTCACCTCCCATTGCCTTCAGGAAATTCTTTATGACTAGAAGGTTCACACAAGTTACTAATATGCCTCAGAGGAGGGAGTTTCCACACCAGAAGTTCCTTGAATGGATGAAATCTGAAGTCCAAACAAAGACAAAGAAAGCAGAGAAGGAAGGAAGGAGGAAAGAAACTATGTTCATATTAAACTCTTTGAAGGAAGGGACTTCTTAGTTTGGGTCTTTGTATACCAGTGCTTAGCACAATGGATTGTACATGGTAAGAGCTTAATAAATGCTCATTTAATTTACAGTCAACTCCCGATTAGTGTGAATGAATCCCATGAAATGGTTGCATGTATTCAGATTTGCACTGTTTGAGGTTTTAATTATGTAAAATGTGGCCATTGGTTCCAGTCCAATGGAAATAGGCAGTGCAAATTCAAATAATGTGATCACTCAATAGGATGCATTTTTCTCACTAATTGGGACCTAGTTGTAAGTGAATGTGACACATGGAAAGAAGGCCTGCTGGGGACTGTATAATGTCTATAGTAAAAACTGAGTGTTTCTCGATTCTCAAGAAATTAATAAAATAGACTTGGAAAAATAACCAGGTCAAGTTTTTTGGTAAGCTTTTTCAATTGCATCCCTTGTTTTATCTTTGACTTAAAAAAGCAAATCTAACACTTAAAGGGAAGCACAAGCTGTTTTGGTGGAAATGACCCTGGGGAAGTTTCCTTATTTCTGCAGGATGGAAATAAAACCCAGCCATACAAGGGGAGTTCCTTCGGAATCCCCTGATGTTCTTCAGGAGGATAGAAATGGTCTGGGTGTTCTTCAGCAAAGACAATTAGATGACAGATTTTAGTCTTGCAGCCCAGCATTAGTCTCAAAAGGCCTACATGTGTACTGTGAAATAAAATGAATTGAATTTTAGAGACCTTGGCACTAAATCAGAACCTTAGGGTTGTGCTTAAAAGATGAATGGCCGTTCCTCAGATCTCAGCACAAGATCCTGTGAAAACACTTTCAGCCATAGTTTCTAAGGGGGAAAAAATCAATTTAAATGTCAGTGAGAGGCTGAGCTCATCATTTTCAAATTCATCTTGGGATTTTTTGCATGTAAAAATAGGGTCACATAGAACTTGAAAAAATGTAATAATAAATAGTCAAATTTGGCTTTAATCGTTTTAAAAAATATTTTATTCTAACACATATTAACTCTCTTTTTTCTTTCTTTCTCTTTCATTTTTACAGCCTGTTGGGAAGGTAAGTTTTTATTATTATACATTGTGCATTACCAAATCTTATCATTTCCCCCTCCATCACATCTCTGGATTTCATCCCCCTCTCTCTCTACTCACATGACTAGCACCAGGTGTTCATCCTCTCATCCCTGGACTATTGCAGGGGCCTCCTAATTGGTCTCCCTGCCTCAGGTCTCTGTACACTCTGGCCCATCCCTTGCACAGCTGTTAAAATGATTTTCTTAAAGCCGAGCTCTAACTGTGTTATTCCCCCACCTTGTAAATACCAACGTGCTTTTAGGATCATATATGAACTCTTCTATTTGGCTTTTAAAGCTTTTCACAAGTTCCTGTTCTTTGCAATTCCTTCAGACTGACCTTCTAACTCAAGATTTGTAAAATCATTTAAAGATATTCTCATAGTTTTATTTCAGTACAATTGGCTTCCTTTGTAATCCCGTGTATTTTACTTTATGTGCTGGAAAACTTGATTCTGAAGAGATCCATCAGCTCCACCAGACTTCCAAAGGAGTCTTTGCCCTCCAACCTCCTTCCCCCATCTAGCTTCCCTCACACAAGGCACTCCTGTTTCCCTGCCTCAAGCTACTTTCCCTCATTCCTGGAAGGTACTCCCAGGAATCTGACTCTTACAATCCCTTCTTTTCTTCAGAACTCAGCTCAAGTACCACCTTGTAAATGTGATCCTCACAGTTGTAGTATTCCCCCCGCCAAATTAACCTGCTATATATACACATATATAATCATACACACATATATACATATATGTATGTACATAGCTGTATCTCTATACAGAGATGTCTCCTGTGATAGAATGTAAGCCTCTTCAGAATGGGAACTGTCTCATTTTTTATCACTTGGTTGATGCCAACAGCTGGGTATCCCTTTGGTTTGTGCCCTTACTGCTGTTCCTGTGACTATATCCTATTGCTATTTGCAGATGGTTTTCTTTTTGTTTGGGAAGGAAGTATGACTCTTCAACCATAAGATGGGTTGATGGAGTTGCAGAGTCAGAACCTTACATTTCAGAGTTCTTCTTTAGTCTAACCTGTCACTGACTGAGAATACAGCTGTGATATCCTTAACAAGCTTGAAGAACCACAAGCAAAAGGGAATCACAGAAGGAAATGGCGTAGCTGATATATCACTGACCTTGGAATCAACAAGGCCTGGGTTCAAATCCCACCAAAGTCATTTAGTTATCTGTCTGACCCTGAAAAAAATCACCTGACCTTCCTGAACTGCAGTTTCCTCACCTGTTAAATGAGGATAATTATAACAATGCCTCTCAGCATCAACATGGGATAATATGTATGAAGAGCTTTGCAAATCTCAAAGTTCCAGGTAATATCATCTATCGTTAATACCTCCAGTAGTAGACCATTACACAGGGGGACAGACAGCTCTGATTATTAGTGTGGTTTTCCAGCCAGAGCGTGTATATATAGTTTGTCTACTTTCTTCATCTTTCTCTCTAGGATTTTATCACATTTGGCAGCATCATTCCTTGACCTCCTGGGCTGTTTTGATATCATGCTATAAGATGAACCCTGTCCTCCCTAAAGTCCATTCCAGAGCTTAATGATCTCTGGCTGGTGCACACCAGGCTGACCTGTTTACTGCTGTTTCAGAGAACAGCTGCTGTTGTGGTGGTTGTTGTTCAGTCAACCCCATTTGGGGTTTTCTTGGCAAAGGCACTGGGATGGTTGGCCATTTCCTTCTCCGCCAGTCTAGAGTCTAGAGCAGCTGCTAACCCATTGCTTAATGCTGCCTTAAGGGAATCCTTCAAATGGTGTTGGTTCTCTCTATTTGTCCCTTGGTCTCATGCCTCAGCTTGTCCAGGATAATCATGAGGGCCTCTTGCTGTTCTGTGGACTATATAACTACCCCCACAGGACCAGGCTTGGACTTTCCAAAGAACCTGCTGCCTTGCCACTTGTTTCTCGTGCGTGATGCACAGATGCCCCTAATGAAACAGTTCAACAAGCTGGTCATATCATCTGTGGCAGACCCCGGGTCTCCCAGACCCCTGAGAAATTTAGCTATGTTCCTGCTCTCTTAACTTGGCTCGAAGCCTGACTCTAACATCTGTGCTTCCTGAAGAATGTGTCTGCTTTCTTGATGTGGTTTCCAAGCACCTCACAGTAGCACATTTTCCTCTACTTATTACCAAGTAATGAGAGAAAACAACTTTAATTTTACTTTTGCTATTGTACTCATGAGACTTTCCTTTTGGCATTTTTTTTTGTTTAGCCAAGCCCTCCTTCCTCCAAACCCATTAAGTCAACTTGCACTTTTTAATCTTCCTGCCTTTACCTGTGGGAGCCAAGCAAAACAAGTCTAATCTTTCTTTCATATAATGGCATTCCAGTTATGAAGAGAGTTATCATTCCATTCTCTACTCCAAAGATTGTGTTCTCCAGACTAAACATCAATCGATCAATAAATTAAACATGTATTAAGCATCTACTATGTCCCAGACACTGTGATAAGCTCTGGAGATACAAAAAGAGGCAAAAGATAGTTCCTGCCCTCATAAAGCTAATAGTCTAATGGGGAGACAACATGCAAATAAATATCTACAAAAGAAGCTATATATGGGAAAAACAGTAAATAACCAACAGAGGAAAGGCACTGGCATTGAGGCATTGGGAAAGGTGGGATTTCAGCTGGGTCTTAAAGGAAGTCAGATTAGTATGCAGAGGGGAGGAGGGAGAGCATTCCAGGCATAGAGAACAGTCAGAGAAAATACCCAGTCAAGAGACAGAGTGTCTTGTTCATAGAATAACCAGAAGGACAGTTAATAGCACTAGATGGAAGAGTATGTGGAGAAGAGTAGGCTATAAGAGAGCTGGAAAAGTAGGAGGACTTTGAATACCAAGCATTTGTATTTGATCCTCTAGGCAATGGGGAGCCGCTAGAGTTTGAGTAGAGGGTAGGGATGACATGGTGATAGATTGGATATGGTGGGGGTGGAGTGGGGATGTAAGAGATAGTAATGCCTAGGTTGTAAGCCTGAAAGATGATAGGATGTTGCTGTTCTTTACAGTAATAGGGAAGAGGGAGGAATAGGGAATAGGGAGAGGGGAGGATTTAGGGGGAGAGATAATGAGTTCAGTTCTTTCAACCAATTCTCTTTTGCCAAGAACTCAAGGTGTGTTTCCAGATGATCAATTTCCTTTGTAAAGTGAGACAACCAGAAATGAACACAAAACCAGGACAAAGTACAGTGGACCTAATCCATTTCCTAGGACCAATACTTACCTAGTCTTCGACACTATACCTCTATTAAAGTAGAGTAAGAAAATATTGGCTCTTGACTCACATTAAGCATGCAATCCACTAAAACCCCCAGCTGTTTTTTTCCAGACAAATTGCTATATACTGATGTTTTCCTTACTTTATGTTATTAAGTTGATTTTTTGAATCTCAATGTAAGACTTTTCATTTTTTCCTAATATAGTCCTCTTTTCAGATTTGAGCTTTAGAACTTTAAGAGAATTTTTACTTCATTCCCAGATGAAAACAACACCATTAACAACAGCATCTGCTACTGGTAACAGCAGTATGGGCATAAAACCAAAAGGACACCTAGCCACTGGCATTAATAAATCAATCAATTAATGGTCTACATTGTCAGAATGTTTTTGAGTCCTGACTCCATCATTCAATGTGTTAGGCATCCTTCCAAACGGTGTTGTCTGAAAATTTGATGACCATGCTATCTTTTCCTTTATCCAAGTCATTGATAAAAATGTTAAACAGCATTGGGCCAAACCCGGATCACCAAGAGAGTCTCCTTCCAAGTTGACACTGAGCCATTAATGACTACTCTTAGAGTCCAGGCATTTAACCAGTTTCTGAATCTGCCTAAATATATTATCACCTAGCCATTCCTAATCCTCTTGTCCACATGAATAACATGAGAGAGTTGTCAAACGCTTTGCTCAAATCTGGATGAATTATAACTACAACATCCCACAATCTACCACTCTGGTGAATCGGTTAAAAATGGAAATGAAGGTTAGTCTGGCATGACTTGTCCTTAACAAACTTCTGAATGTTCACTAATTCTTCCTTTAATTCAGTATTTCACACGTTTGCCAAGAGTCAAAGACAAGCTCATTGGGGTATAGCTTATAAGCACCCTGTTTTTACCCTTCTCCAGAATTTTTGTAGCAGACCCACAATCTTCACTGATCATAGATGAACAATCACCACTAGTTCTTTCAGTCCTTGTTCGTCTGCATCTGATGACTTGAACTCATCCAGAATGGCTAGTTTTCCCCTTACTGTTTTCCTCTTTGTCTTGGGTTTTAACTCCCTAATCTAACTTAATCCACCAAAGAATTGAACAGACTTTTTTGGTTATTGTTCGAGGTACTAGGACTTAAAGTGTAGAATTGGAGACAGAGGTAATGTTCCTCTAGCTAGGTTTTTGGTAATCAATGATTTAATTTACATTCTCTGTTTGAACCTATGCAATTTACATAAATATTGTGCTGAGACTTGGGGGGGGCTGTGAGGAAGGACTTACAAATGCCATAGGAAATTGAGGTGGCCCTCCTCAGGCCACCTCTGGAATATTTTGTTCAGTTTTGGGTACCACATTTTAAGAAGGATGATAAGCTGGATAGCATCCAGACAAGAACGATGAAGATGTTGAAAGGACTAGAAGGCATGTCATATATTCTGGGATAGACCTGACATGTCAGTTCTCTGGTAATCTCATTCAGGTCTTGGAACAAAATGAAATACACATAAGTCTTTCACCAGTTAGCAAAGGGAGATTTAGATAGCTGTCTGAGGAGGACATTCAGCAAAGACACATTGATGATACCTCAAGTTAATTCAGTTGAACAAAGGTCCCCTGCCTATATTATCCATCCTGATCCACCAGCTGTTATCCACCTACAAGTCCAGGGAATGCTAGCTGGGCTAGCGAGTTATGCTTTTCATGGGCTCTGGATTGACATCTGCTTTGTGCAACTGATCCAGAATGCCTCAATGTGTGGTTTTTTATTTCGTTGATTTTAGGCAAGTGCCCTGTCTACCCAACAGAACTAGTGTTTGCACTGGATGTGTCGAGACAGAGATTTGACGTGGTGAAGAACATGACCATTTCCATCGTGAAGGACCTTAAAATCAGGGAAAACAACTGCCCCATGGGAGCAAAGGTTGCTGTCCTTTCCTACAGTTCTGAAAGCAGGTATCTCGTCCGCTGGTCAGACTATTCCAGTAAGAGGCAGCTCCTTCAGAAGCTTTCCAGCATGACATATGAACGACCTACCTACTCTAGAGATCTTGGTGAAGCCATGGTATACGTGGCCAGGAATGTTTTCAAGAGAACCTTACCAGGTCCGAACGTCAGGAGGCTCACCGTGTTTTTTAGTGACAGTCAATCTCCAGATATGTCACCGATCATCACGGCCACCATGGAGTTCAGTGGCCTCAACATCATTCCAGCTGTGTTTGCTTTTAATGAAATGTTCGCTCTTGAGGAGGCCTTCCAGGTAAGGACTTCTTCCCTTGGCTGTTGTATTTATCCATTTATTTATCCTTAGGAATGCAAGCTGCTAACCTCCCGTGTGGATTCCAAAGAAGTGTTCTGTCACTGATGGAAGATGATTGATGATTGCCGAGGCCATCAGAACCAAAGGCCTCATCTAAGGAAATGTCTTTGACTGTCTCAGCACTTCATAGGACACTGGAGGTGGAAGGGGCCTTAGGGGTCATCTAATCCAACCCCCTAATGTTACAAATAACGAGACTAATGACACAAAAAAAGATAAGAACCCTTGCACTATTCAATCTCCTTTGTATAACAGATGAAGAAACTGAGGCACAGAGACATGAGAAACTTCCATAGCTAGTTAATGGCAGAGCTGAGATTCAAATACAGGTCCTCTGACTCCAAGGCCAGAATACTTTTCATTCTACAATAGAATCACAGATTTTAGAGTTGGAAAAAACCCTCATTTTTCATATGAAGAAACTGTGGCATTAAGTGTCTCATTTAAGGACATATTTACTAATTGGAATGGTTTGCAAATCTAATCAGATCCTCACCTTCCCTGTGACTTATAATCTTTTTTTTTCTTTTGTGGAGCAATGAGGGTTAAGTGACTTGCCCAGGGTCACACAGCTAGTAAGTGTCAAGTGTCTGAGGCTGAATTTGAACTCAGGTCGTCCTGAATCCAGGGCTGGTGCTTTATCCACTGTGCCACCTAGCTGCCCCCGTGACTGATAATCTCACAGAACTTCCTGGGGCACTGAAAAGTTAAGTGATTTGCCTAGAGTTATACTGCTGCTATATTTTAGAGGGAGGTTTTAAACACAGGTCTTCCCTTCTCCAAGGCTGGCCATCTACCTACTATGCCACACTGCCTCTCCTCCCTAGGGTAGTGGTCACTTAATGAATGTTTATGGAAATGAACAGAAGATTTGATGTCCTGGGCACAAGAAGCAAAAGGCAGTGAGACAGTCCTCCTGCCTCTGTTCTGTTTGATCTTGGTCCATTAGTGTATGTGAGTAACTTTAAAATTCAAATTCTTCTTCTCAAGTCTTTTGAGATTTTAATGGAACTGAGCAAACTAAAAAACGTGTTTGTGTATGAATGCTGTACTAGGAGTCAGGAGGACCTGAGTTTGAATCCTGCCTCAGATATTAACAAGCTGGGCAACCCTTAACAAGTTATTTAACCTCTCCTGGCTTTCATTCCTTCATCCCTGTTATTTCCATGTAACATGGGCATAATAATATAACCTCCTTTATAGAGTTGTGAGGATGAAAAGGTGTATATGTAGATAGATATAGATGTAGATAAACACATACATATGTACAAACATACAATGCATTATGTACATGCGTGTATGCATTTATGCATGTATGTATGAATATGTGTGCATATGTATGTATGTACAGCTAGATGACACCACAATGTATAGAGTGCTGGGCCTACGGTCAGGAAGACTCATCTTCCTGAATTCAAATCTGGTCTCCCATACTTCTTAGCTGTGTGACTCTGGGCAAGTCACTTAACCATGTTTGCCTAAGTCCCTCATCTATAAAATGAGCTGGAGAAGGAAATAGCAAACCACTTCAGTATCTTTTCCAAGAAAACCCCAAACCAGGTCACAAAGAGTTGGACATAACAGAACAGTACACATGTGTATATATGTGTGTATATGCACATATGTGTATATATGCCACACATGTAGATATGTATGGGCACATAAAGATATACACAAACATGTGTATATATAAATGTGTGTTTTGTATGTATATGCATATCACATGTATATAAGCATGTGTGCACATGCATACACATGCATGCACACATGCGTATACATGTGTATATATAAATATTATATGTGTGTATATTTGCAAACCTCAACACACTATATAAATGTTAACTGTTATTATCACTCTTTAAGGTCTTTGCTATAATTACCTAGTACGATTCTCTTCCACCAAAGCTCCCCTCTGACACCTCATCATGCTCCCTGAAGGTCACCCTCCAGGTTTTCAAAGGCCCAGTCATCAGAACACAAGCTTTTACAGCTTTTACCAAACTGGAAAATCTTCCCACACAGACCAGGAACCAAAAGAACATCTGCCCTCTGAGCTCTGGCCTGGTGATGTTCGGAGGAGATCACACCCAGGTGGTCTCAGAGTGAAGAGGTTTCCAGCCATAGCAACATGAAATTAAATTGTAGAAAGCTTATTCTCTGCCTCGGTGGGCAAAGGATCCATGCTAATCAGATGATAAGTCCTTGAAGTATGATGTAAATCGATCTCTTCTCCTTGGACCACCAAAAGAGGAGGAGGGTGAGGGGAGTAGGGAGGACACAAACCATGTTGCTGGGGTGGCACACTGACCACAAAGATTTTTTTTTCTCGCCTCCTCCTTTTGGGAGACAATGTGGAAGAAAAGAAGGTGCTAGACTTGGAATCAGGAAAGATATAGATTCAAATCCTACCTCCAACACTTGCTGACTAAGTGAATTAAGCAAACTTCTGAATGTCTCTGAGCATAAGGTTGCTCATAGTTCCCATGGGTGGTAATGACACCTGTAGTACCTTTCTCATGGAGTTGGAGAAGAGGCAGGTGAAGAATTTTATCAACTTCAAAGTACCGTGTAAGTTCCCTCCTTCCCCACTGGCTCCCTCCAAAAAGCTCTGCTTAAATGCCAGTCTCTGCATAAGACCTTTCCTACTCCCCAACTACAAGTGCCACACAGGTAGATTCAAACTCAAGACATCTGACTCAAATGATACCATTTACTTTCCATTTTAGCAAAGGACTAAGGCAGAAAACAATGAGCTAATGAGAAGTAAGCAAATTCTTCACTTCACAAGAACTTAGTTAACTCATTTGTTCTTGTTATCATTCTAGAGGAACTCTTAACTGTTTTTGTCCCATGGACCCCTTTTAGATATGTTGGTGAAACCCATAGACTCATTCTCTGAATAATGTTTTTAAATACATAAAATAAAATATATGAGATTGCAAAGGGAAACAGATTTTATTGAAATACAACTCTTCAAATATTAAAAAAGTTCATGGGGGGGGGCGGCTAGGTGGCGCAGTGGATAAAGCACCGGCCCTGGATTCGGGAGGACCTGAGTTCAAATCTGTCCTCAGACACTTAACACTTACTAGCTGTGTGACCCTGGGCAAGCCACTTAACCCCCATTGCCCTGCAAAAAAAAGTTCATGGACCCCTCTGTCTTTAAGAACCCCCGTTTAAAGAGATCTTTATGAGAATTGGGTTTTGGGGGAGATTGAATACATTAGACTCTTAATTTGGCAGGAAGTTGCAGAAGGGTAGATGGTGAAAATATAAATGTGGTGGGGCTTTATTTTATGGCTGGTGAAACAAAAGAAGTTTCTGAATGTTCTTTGAAATGTGATTTTAATGTGTGCGTATAATATATACACATATATACATATATGCCATTTTAGAATATATATGCACTAAAGTATATATACATATATGCTATAATATGTATACATACATACTATAGTATATATACAATATCTTGTGGTATGTATGCTAAAATATATACTAAATTACATATATCAATATATCCTAGACTTTAATCCTACAGCTGCCCTTCTTTAAGGATTTGTATGAACCTGAGCAAAATTTTTTAACTCTTTCCCATTTTGTTCATTCACAAAATGAGGATAATAATATTTGCTCGGCATTCCTCAGTGCAACAAAATGCCTGAAGATGCTTCAAGAATTGCAATGACCTGTTACAAATGGAGGAAGGAAGCTTTTTTTTTTTTTAACTAATCCGTGAATGAAGTGGGAAGGCTCAAGATTTGTGGTTGTCTCAAAAAAAGTTTCAAAGTATCAAAGACTTTTTTTTTCTCTTCCATATAGTTTGATGACACTGGCACCCATCAGGTCATTCCAGTTCTGCCCTCTCAATTTTCTGAGCCAATAGAAAGACTTCGTCAATGTACACTTTGCTATGGTAAGACCAATGGAAAAGAATCTTAGCATCTTGAGGTTGTAAAGCCTCCAGCTAGATTATAGGACCTGGCTTTAGAAGGAGTTGTATTTCAGTTTACAGATGCATATAGGGTAACATGCTGGGTAAGAATTTGATTCTCACAAGGCTTTGCTTGACAGAGAATTTCAGAGCATGAGATTTGGCTTCCTAAATTTCTATTTGAAAGATTAACTTAAAAGTGGGGGAGCCTTCTAATCAGTGCACTGAGCACCCACAATTCCAGAGGGCTCATGATGAATCATACTCCCCACCTCCTGACAGAGGACTCAAGGAGCAGATTGAGGCAAATACTTTTTGGACATGGCCAAATATAGGAATTTCCCCCCTCAACTATGCATATTTGTTACAAGAGTTTGGAGAGTGGGAGAGAAAAAATGGATTCTGTTCATTGAAAAAAAATATTAATTTTAAGAAATTGAATGTTGGGGCAGCTAGGTGGAGCAGTGGATAGAGCACCGGCCCTGAAGTCTGGAGTTACCTGAGTTCAAATCTGGCTTTAGACACTTAACACTTACTAGCTGTATGACCCTGGGCAAGTCACTTAACCCCAATTGCCTCACTTAAAAAAAAAAGAAATTGAATGCTTCCTGACCCCCTCAAAAACCCCAATTCAATTTAACAAATATTTGCTAAAGAAATAACTTGGGCAGAATTTTATTCTAGGTGCTGGGGATAGCGGATAGGGATATAAAGTTTAGCCAAAACATGCTCTTATCTCATCTTATCCTCTCCTTCATGGGCATTACAGTCTAATAGAATTATATGAATACATATCATACAGATATGAATAACTTTATGCAAAATAATACATACCAAGTATATGAGTTGTAAATCAATTGAGGTAAAAGAGTTTAAATAGCTCTGCCATTCACTTTTCTCCTTGACATGAGACTAACACAGTGTACAATGCATAGCTACACCAAGGCTGTCATCAGATCATAAGACTTACAGCTGGGGCACTTAGGTGGCACAGTGGATAAAGCACTGGCCCTGGATTCAAGAGGACCTGAGTTCAAATCCAGCCTCAGACACTTGACACTTACTAGCTGTGTGACCCTGGGCAAGTCACTTCACCCTCATTGCCCTGCAAAAAAAAAAAAAAAGAAAAGAAAAGAAAAGAAAAAAGAAGGCTTACAGCAGTGAGGGATATCAGGGATCATCCAAAGTAGCCCCATCGTTTTACAGATGACACAGGCAAAACCCAGGCTGGTGAAATGATTTGTCCAATATCCACAAGAGAACTCAGATTCCAACCTGGATACAACTGAGTCTCTGTCTACTGTTTTTCCTACTGTGACAGTCAACATTTGTTTGCATGTGATGCATAAATGTAGAGAATCCCCTTATATTCACATGAACTCTTTGTGCCTGCCCTGGGGTAGAGCATTCCAAGCTCATATTGGTCTGATGAACCACAGTCAGACACACAGAAACTCAGAGTCCAACCTTCCTCAGGTCACCATCCCACTATGTAAGTGATGAGTTGTTTTGTTTGTTTGCAGATAAATGCTTTCCAAATGTTTGTGCAGACAAGCAAGCTGATCGAATACATTCATACATGGATGCTCTCTTCCTTCTGGATAGTTCCCGGCATGTGACAGGAGATGAGTTTGAGCAAATGAAATCGTTCCTGAGCTCAGTGCTTGAGAACTTTGACATTTCTACAGACCCTTTTCAATCTCATGTAGGTGATCGGTTGGCTTTACTAAGCTATTCACCAGGGGATTTCTCCAGGAGAAGGATAGGTACCCCTGTGAAGGAAGAGTTTGTCTTTACTACCTATAACAGCAAAACCCTAATGAAGAGGTACATCCAGGATTCCCTTAAGCAACTTCATGGAGAAGCCTTTGTTGGTCATGCCCTGCAATGGACAATAGAGAGGGTCTTCTCCAATATAGAACAGTCTAGGAGAAACAAGGTCATTTTTGTTATATCTGCTGGAGAGAATAATGAAAAAAAGGACACCTTAAGGAAAATGGCTCTGAGAGCCAAGTGTCAAGGGTATGCCATATTTGTGATTTCTTTGGGATCCACACAAGAAGAAGTAGAAGACATAGCCAGCCTCCCTCTGGATCATCACTTGATTCAACTTGGCAGAATTCACAAACCCAATTTGGACTATGCTGTGCAGTTCATTAAACCTTTTGTACACTCGGTCAGACGTAAGTCCCCAAATTCCATTTCTTTGCTTTTAAAGAGAAGAAAGAATATGTTCATTAGCATTAGTAATGGAACTATGCATGGCAGAGTGGATAGCTCTGTTATTGGAGTCAGCAAAACTTGAGATGAAGTAGTACCTCTAACACACAGCAGCTTTGTGACCTTAGGTACCTTTGGAACCCCAGGGAACACTACATTTTTAGAGCAGTTGCTGATCTGCATTGGTAGAAGCTTGCTCCCTCAGAGTGAAAAATAAGTCATAAGTCATAAGTCATAAGTCATAAGTCAGTGAAAAATCCCAGGGGCAAAATAACAATGGAAGGAGGAGTGGTTGGGAGAGTAACATCTTCTATTTCTATTCTAATCTAAGAACATACCACAATCTAAGTCCAATCAAGTCAATAAGCATTTATTAAATACCTACTATATGTCAGTCACTTTGCTAAGCACTGGGGGTACAAAGAAAGGCAAAAAAAGTCCCTGCTCTCAGTGCGTTTACAGGCTAATGGGCAAGGCAACATGCAAACAAATATGTACAAACATGAAATATATAGGATATATTGGAGATAATATCAGAAGCAAAAGGGAGCAGGAAAGTCTTCTTACAGAAAGTGGGATTTTAGCTGAGCCTTGAAGGAAGCCAGAAGACAGAGATGAGGAAGGAGAGATTCCAGGCATGGAAGATGGCCAGTGGACATGCCTGTAGTCAAGAGATGGAGTCTCTTAGAGGAGAAGCAGCAAAGAGGCCAATGTCATGAGATCACAAAGGGCATAGAGGGAAGTAAGATAAAAGAAGACTGAAAAGGGAAGAAAGAGAGAGGTTATGAAGGACATTAAAAGACAAACCCTATAGAGAACCATTGGAGTTCATGGGATATTCAAAGAGCTAAAATGTATCCTAGTGTATATATGTGGTCCATTGACCACATATTTCATTGTAATCGGGTATAGCTTGGTAAGGTACCCTTTTAACAACATTGTGGCTCCAAATGTCAGGACGAGGGCGTAATAATATAACCTACATATAAACTCTGTCACTCTCCAGTAACCAGTCTGGAATAAGAATTTCAATTATATTTTTTTGTGGATTATTTCTTTCCAGCCCTTCTAGATAACTGGAAGAGAGAGGCCATGAGATAATTCAGGGTGCTTCCCATGAAGCACACACTACCCTAGTTTATCAAAAAGTTTTGAATTGAACTTATCCCACAATAATCCTTCAAATCAGACTGGGTTGGAATCATTAGCCTTATATGTACTCTATGGCTTTTTAGTCCAAAGCCCTAGCCCAAAGCTCTTCTTCCAAAGGAGCCCTAACATTCAAGAATGCATTCAACATAACTTTTCGCTATATAAGCATGTCATTTGTGTTGCATTGTAACATTCAGCATCCCACCACCTCTCATCCAACCCTATCCAACAAGGGGAATGCAGACAGTAGCTAGGTATTTCCTTAGAGATATTAGATGTAAGACCATGGGGGTATTTCAATGGAGGACTTAACATTTCAATGGCCGAATACCTTCTTATAGTAGGAGCTCTGTTAACTAATTACAGAGGGTGTCAGCTCTAGCAAAAGAGCAATCACTGAATGTAGCCATATCTTGGCCTGCCATCTCATGGAATGATGTTCAAAGCATTATGTTTCATACTAATTAGGCTATGAACCTGAAACTCCTGCTAAGGCTCATTTTTCAATGTAATAAAAATAGGTGTTAATTAGCATAGATCAAAGATCCTAAATAAATATTTGTTTCACATACTTTTATAAGTGATGTACAAATACCTTATCTCAGATGCCCTTATTCTTCAGAGTATAGCTGGAGAGAATATAATTCAGTCTTATAAAATCCCTTTCAAGTTTAAAAGACTCAATCTAAACATTGTTTTTACTCTTTTAATAGGAGGATTCAATAAATACCCCCCTACAGCAATGGAAAGACAATGTAGACTCATCTTGTCAGAACCATCATTTTCTCTCAACAGCCATTACATGTGAGTTGGGAAACTCTGGTTTTGGGGGAGGGGTTATTGATTATGGATGAACATGTATGTAAAGGGTTGTTGATTAATAGATTATAAAGACTAACAAAGTGACTTAAACAAAACATCTTCCCTAGATGAAGTTAGATTTCATTTTCTGTAGCAAAATCTACATTCTCATTGTGATTAGCCTTAGAATTAAAATGTTTTTTTTTATTTTAAGTTTTATTATTTTGTATCCCATTCCATTCTTTCTACTTCCAAATGTAATGAGGGAGGGCCATTCTAATTCCCAAAGCCAACAAATCCTTAGCAGAGATGGGAGCAGGCTGATATAATCGATACTCTGATATGTGCGCAAGATCAGCATACACCTCTATCAGGATTGGGTAGACCTTGAGCATTCATAATGGCCCCTTGACTATTCCAGTCTCTTGGTGGTGGGGGGCAGTCCTTGGCCTGGAAATCCCCAAGACCTTGCCCTTTTAGCTCTGTCTATGTCAAAGGGAGAGTCCTCTGGAATTGATGCATCTTCAAATTTCATGTGCTTCATCAGGGAACTGTCCAGCAGTAAACAGCTTCTGAAGGAAAACATAGTATTGGTGGTGAATACCAACCTGAGCCATTTGTGCAGTTTTGTTCTCGAAAATCTCTTGGTAAACTGAGTACCATCTGCTATATGTGGTCATCAAAGTCAATCAGAGAAGCAGCACAATTCAGTAAACATAGGATTTTACCCAAATACTCTTGAACCAAATTTCTTTTGGCACTCACATTTTAAAATTCAATTTTGTTGCTGTTGGGTTGTTTCAGTCATATCCAACTCTCCATGATGCCATTATGGGGTTTTCTTGGCAAAGATATGAGAGGGGCTTGGCATTTTCTTCTCCAGTTCATTTTATAGATGAACTGAGACAAATAGGGTTAAATGACTTACCCAGGGTCACACAACTAGTAAATGTCTGAGGCCAGATTTGAACTCCTGAAAATGAATTTTCCTGATTCCAAGCCCAGTGCTCTATCCATTGTGCCAGAACTTGTTTTTAATCCCATAATAAAGTAATTCATTGGCCACAGGGTAGATAAGGGGGAAAGCACTGGAACTGATTTTACTAGTAAAGGAAATTTCCAGATGAGAAATCTCTCCCTCCCAACAGATAGACACCTCTCTGCAATTTATAGTCTTGAAGAATTATCCAGAAAGCTGAGAGTTTAAGTAACTTGTCTGTGGTCATACAGCCAATATATGTCAAAGTCGAAATTTAACCCAGTTCTTCCTATCTTTAAAGCTAGATCTCTATCCACTATACCATGTTGCTTGTCTATTGAGGAGGTCCAGGGTGGGGTTGGGGGAGGGCATCAATAAATAAAAACAAAGAATATATTTATTAGTTTTACCTCTTTTTTTTTTTTAAAAGACTAGGTCTCCCTCTCTCTCCTAGGCTGAAAATTCAAGAACTACTCATGCACCTAGTACAACTACTGATCAGCATGAGCTCTCGCTTTGGCCTGTTTCATTTCTGGCCTAGCTAGTTTTACCCACTTTGGGCAACCTAGTTTCTCTCTTCTCCTCCCTCTACACTGGTGCCTCATTATATTAAGTCCAAAGTTAGTGTGAACACCCAATCAGCTTAGCTCACTGAGCTGAAGAGGTCTGCCAGGCTCATCCTCCCTGGTAGCTGGCATTGCAGATATGTGCCACCACACCTGATGGTATTTGTGATTTTTAGTGAACTTCAAAAAGGTTAAAAACAAATGAGTAATATTTGGTAGTAGAAATAGCAGCGAATTTGTAGTCCAAAGATCTAATTTTAGGCCCCAACGTTACCACTTGCTAGCTCCGTGATCTTAGTTCAATCATTTAGCATCTTGGTCACCAGGTTCCTCATCTATAAAATGGGATGGTTGGCCTAAGATTACTCTAAGATCCCTGCCATCCTTAAAATCCTGTGACCCTATGAAAAGTCTGCTGCTATGACTTCTCACATGGACACAAGAATGAAAAGAAATAACTCAGACCTCACAAGCTTAACTGTCATTGATCTCATGACTTGGATTCATCACTGTGAAGTCATTTAGTGTTCTCTGTGCCCAGGACCTCAGGCATCTTGCAGCACAGACTGGCACATGGTGCTCCCTCAGAAACACATACAATGTAGGAGAACACCATATCAGAGGAAATTTCTTGGCAACCTATCCACTCCCCCTTAAGCCACAAGGTTTTTTGTGCTATGAAGTCTCAATTCCTCTCTATTTTACAGTACTCAAAATAATCAACTTTGTATAAGTAGAATTGACAAGGCTAAAAAATAACCTGCCTTGATGTTCTATTTCTTCTTTCTTTAATCTTCTTCCTATAGAAAGCCCCAGGATGGGTGAGAGACTGTTTATAACTCTCAGAGATGTTGCTCATAGCCTCTGCTTGCCAGCCATTGTTAGAGTTAATTTTCTCAGGCTTAATTAATGGGGTAACTTTTACCATATGAATGTACAATTTAACATTGTAAAAAGTTTACCCAAATTATTTTACTCTAAATAATTAATAACTGTGGACCATCATAAAACTTGTCATCTTGTTTCCCCCAAATTCATGAATGTTGCCCTCATTTGCCTAATATCTTTCCTATTTTCTTATTCTAGTTTTACTCCTGACAATTATGATTCATCTTCTGGTGAAAATGAATTATTAAATGAAGAGGAAAAGAAGCCAGAACATTACTCAACTTTACTGGAAGACAATCAAAGTGACAGTGTGGTCTTCTTTCCCAACCAAATGTTAATGCCAGACCAACTAATAATGAAATACCCTCAAACAATGGGGACACAAGAAAAAACAACTCTTACTTCAGGTAAGAAAGTGAAATGATCATCTGGAACTTTCTAAAAATATGTTAAGCAAGTGTCAGAAGTTTTTGATGGCTCAAACCCAGTTTTCCAGTACCAGGAAAGTGCAGGTTTTTGGTTGACAGTGGAAAAGATCCATTTTCTGAAGAAAACTTAGCACCCCAGTTTCTTCACTTGCAAGATGATGAGATTGAACTGTACTCTGTGATCTCTAAGTTTCCTTCTAACTCTAACACTCAAACACTGTCCTTCAGTATTTCTGCATTGTTGGAGTTTCTGGACCACCTGGGTATTTTAGTGTGAGAGGCCCTACTAAAGTGACTACTGGAACTAGTCCCTTTCTTAGCTAGCCTCCCACTCTAGTGATAACAACAACAAAAGCAACCCTAGATTTTCTCAAAAATCACAAGTTAGAGTGATTCAGTATGCTGGGAAAGAAGAACATAAAGTAAAGTGGAGAAGAAGAGGGGTCAAGGAAGCCTCTCAAAGTTGACTGTGCTCTTGAATTTGGGTGAAATCTATAAGAAATGGAAGATAGACTGGGCCACTGAACTTTAAAACATACCCCTAAAGGTCTGTTTCCAACCCCATGTGCCAACACCCGTGATCCCTCTCAGTATATTCAGGGAGTGTGTTTGATTATTAAAGATCAAAAAACCAAATTAAGTAATGATAACTTTTTTCTATCAAAACAAAATAGAAAGGACATCTTAAGGAAAATGGCTCTGAGAGCCAAGTGTCAAGGGTATGCCATATTTGATCTTCATGTTGTAAAAACTCAAACCCTCCAAAGAAAATTTTATTTTGGGGAAGTACTCTTTCAGAAAATCCACAAAAATCTTCCCAAATACTTGTTTGGCCATATTACAAGCATGTAAAGTATCCATAGAAACAAAGTATTCAGGCTATCACATTTTTCATTCTAAAATTCCCTGCCAGGTCAACTAGCTTCTTTTACTTTTAAATCAAAGGTTGCCTATGATGCATTTTTGTGTGCCTACTCTGACTACATCTATATTGCAGTATCTTATAGCTATATCTCTTATATCTATGTATCTATCTGTGTATGTATGTATGTATGTATGTATCTATCTATCTATCTATCTATCTATAGCATAAGGAAAACAGGATATTCCCAGGAGCACCCTAATGCCATGAAACGTTTTTAGTGTTTCTTTGGTTTCTTTTTTTTTAAGTTTCGAAAGCAAACTAAAGTTTAGTTGTCAATTTTTCAAAATTTAGTTTAATTAAATTATAGTTCTGTCTGATATATTAAAAATAATATCCTTAGTGATTAAGTATTCAATAAATGTTCACCTTAAAATATAATAAAACTTCCTGGGTACACACCTGAGTGAAAGATGCTACACCAGGTTATAATAAGAAGAGACACAACTTTTCTTCCATTTTCATACTAGTTATCTTCTCTTGAGGCAATTTCTCCCCGTCCCCCCAACTTCCTGCTCATCACTCACATTTCCCTGGACAGCTTCTGATGCTTTGCTTTTCTGTACCTGCTTCTTTGTTTTTTAAAATGATACTTTCAGTTTGAAACCCTGGTAGCCACAAAACAGAATGGATAAAATGTGGGATTCAGAGTAAGAATGACCTAGGGTCCAATCTTCTCTATGAAACTCAGCAGCTGCTTGAGTAAGGCATTTTCTCCTACCTATAAGCCTCAGGCAACATTCTAAGACTACACTGGAGGTTGGTTGTACCTGGAGGACATTCCTTCACTGGAAAATTAATGCATTTAAACTCTAAGACAGCAAAAGCTTGCCTTTATAGATGTAGAAATTCAGAATAAAAAAACTGTGTCAATTATTCCTAACCCAAATTCTCTCAATAATAATGACTGAATCAGTCAGCATATAGATGTGTTTGGTGCCATGGAAACAAAGTATTCAGGTTATCACATTTTTCATTCTAAAATTCCCTGCCAGGTCAACTAGCTTCTTTTACCTTTAAATCAAAGGTTGCCTGTGATGCATTTTTGTGTGCCTACTCTGACTACATCTATATTGCAGCATCTCTTATAGCTGTAATTAATAATAATATTAATAGCTAAAATATGCATACATATGTGCATAAATCTACACATGTATCCATACACATACATGCGTGTATATATACATATATACATATCATATATTCTCACTTGAACCTCACAAAAACCCTGGGAAGTAAGTGTTATTATCCCACATATTAGAGATGAGGAACTGAGACTGAGATGGGTTGTGTGTCAGAGGTTAAGAGAGTCGGTGTCAATCAGCTAGTAAGTATCTAAAGAAAGATCAGAACTCAGGTCTTCCTGACTTTATATCTGTCATTCCCTAACTATCTCAACCAATCAGCAAATGTTACTAATTGTCTACTATGGGCCAGGTATTATGCTAGATGATGGGCTACAAAAACAGAAATTCCCTGACCTCAAGGACTTTACAGGATTTATTATTCAACAAACACTTAAGTGACTAATAGGACTATTGAAAAGAATAGATGTATTTGGGACAGCATAAAAATAGCAAAGCCATAATTTGTGGTTGTTTTGTTAGTGAAATATTTCCTGTTCTGTTAATAAAAAAGTGTGAACTGTTTCAGGAAAGACAGATGTGGTCAGATTAAAAACTTATATTTGAAGTCATCTTTAATTACTATTCTTTATTAGTAACAAAAAAGGATTTTCCATTTGGCTTTTCAGATGACTGAGAATCACGATGATTATCTTAGCCAGAATCAGGTCCAGTTGGGCTGAAGAAATAATTGTGCATGGCTCTAGTAAGAAAAATTGATCTCTTATCCTGTGTTTCCCTCTACAAGATGGTAAAAGGGAATTTGTTGGAAAATCATGGCAGGTGGCCAAAGAGCAGACATAGCAAGAAATTCAATCCTGAGGAAGGAAACTTTTTTTGCCATTTAAAGCAAACCAACCAAAATCAAGAGTTGAGTTTCTGATTGGACTTGTTTTCTTGTAATATAGTACTATAGTTTTTGTTCTGTTAAGCAGGGCTAGTTGCCAAGAATTATTTGTGTTATCTTTCTGTACAATATGGCTTCCTTCTTCAGAAGAAACTGACTCAACTATTTTTGTTCAGCCTCTGAGAAAGAGTGGGTTTGATATATTGCAGATGTATTACACAAATAATTGACTCTTGGTAGCTGACCCAAGCACTTCCAAAACATCTGTATTGCTGCTGCGATTCATGAGGTAGTCGTTGTGAATGATGACTTATGAAGTAATTCTTCAATGGAAATTATGGATTAACAAGGAATTGACTCAACTTAAACATTCCTGGAATCTTATAAACAAGGCCTTTTTCATACATGTACAATATCCATTAACCATCTTCCTGTCTAAAAACTCTTCCTAACTGCTGATATTACTGCTATTCCTCGAGTTCATCTTCATCCCCATCTCATCCTTATGTCTCTCCCCACTGCATATAGTATTGACTCCCTGAATTATTGTATCCACATCTTTGGTGCTAAAAGAAATAGTGGGGTGGTTGAATTAGCCAAACTCAGAGATAAGAGTCCTACATGAATTCAGGCATTCCCCTCTTTACCCAAGAAGTCTAACCTTCCTTCATTCAACAAATACTGAGTTTCTATTATGTGCAAAATTCCTGGTGACATCTTGCATTAGATATCTTAATGTGTCTAAACAAGAAAACAAGAAAAAATGCCCTGTAAAAAAAAAAAAAAAGCTCTCCATTTTGCAGCTGAGGCAACTGAGGATGACAGATGTTAAGCAACTTACTGAGGGGGCAGCTAGGTGGTGCAGTAGATAAAGCACTGGCCCTGGATTCAGGAGGACCTGAGTTCAAATCTAGCCTCAGACACTTGACACTTACTAGCTGTGTGACCCTGGGAAAGTCACTTAACCCTCATGGCCCTGCAAAAACCAAAAAACAAACAAAAATAAAATGTTGGTCTCATTTCTATGGAGAGATGCACTTTAAGAAATCTGATAAGAACATGGTACTCTGCAAGCAGTAAGAGCTAAATAAATGGTTGTTTGTATTCTATTGATTTATACCCTTCAACTGAAGGTCAAAGAATTTTGGAGCTGGAAGGGACCTTAAATGTTATTTTGTCCAACTTCCTTGTGAGGTGAAAAAGCCAAAGCTGAGAGAAGTTAAGAAACTTGTCTAAAATCTTACAGCTAGTTAATGACCAAACCTCAAAGTGCTCCAGTTCAGTCTTCTACCCACTGTAACACCCCATCTCTGAGAAATAGAAATTTGATTCCTAACTTTAAAAGTATCTGAGTTTCTGATAAACAAATATACACACATGCACATACAAATATATATATATGTGTGTGTGTATATATATATATATATTTAACAACACACTCTCTGAAAAAAGTATGTTCAACGCACTTAAATTTAATCTGCATTATTTTTCTTTTCTTCATCACTTTCTTAAGTCTCAACAACCAACAAAAAGAATAAATCAAGCCCCAATTTGTAGCATTTACCAATTTCCTAGGGCATGAATATTCACATTGACAACTTAACTATTGGCTCTCCTGAATCTAGATGAAACTGGTGGTAGCACATCACTGGTTCTGTGTGAATTTTAAAAATAGAATTAGAATGTAATCTGCTCATTTTAAAAAGCTCCTAAATAAAATAAGAATCACAGAATTGTTGGGTAAATTGAGCTTTTAAGGATAACAGTCAATGACACCATCATAAAATAGTTAGAAAATAATTAATTTGACCCTCACGATTGGGGATGTGTGCCTGTCCTCAGATACTTCATCTTAATGTCCTTCTCCAAGTTGTCAGCCTCACCTCTGCTTTGGAGTTAATATGGTAGACTCCATCTTTCCAGGGTCCCTTCTTCACTTCATGTTCTATTGTCTATAACCCTGTCTAATATCAGCTGAGTTCAATGGACTATTTGAAACAAAACTTTCCCCTAAAATACTCCACTTGCCTTGTGCTGGAATGACTAATAAAGCAATTTCCCTGGCTCTCTGGATTGTGTTTTGTTTCATGGAGTAACTTGCCTAATAGAATGAACAGAGCTTTGCATGTGACCGTGTCACCAAATCCAAGAGTGGGTTCTATGCAATCCAACAAAAAACATTTATATGTCAACAAGCTTTATTAAATACCTACTATGTGGTAGCACTGTACTAGATGCAGGTAGGCACCAGGGATACGCAGATGAAATAATAGACAGTCCCTGCCTTCAAGGAGTTAGAATCTAAGAGTGCACAAATAAATAGATAATCTTAGGTTCAGGACTGGAAGGGACTTTGCAGGTGATCTAGTCGGAACCCCTCATTTTACAGCTGAGGAAACTGAGATCCAGTCAGGCTAAGTGATTTACCCAAGGTCACACAGGTTGTGAATAGCAGAGCTAGGATTTGAATCCTAGTGCTCTGATTCTGAATTAAATGCTCTTTCCACTAACAATCTATTTCCCAGTGGCTCCACTCACAACCTCCTCATTAGTGGATAACCAAAACACTGTTCCCTGTCTGCTATTCTCCTGCATGTATTGTCTCTCCTTATTAGAATGTAAGCTATTTGAAGGCAGGGACCTTTTCTTTTGTATTTGTATCCCCAGTGCTTGGCCCATTGTAAATACTTAATAAGTGACTTTTTATTCATTCACCCATTCACTCATTCATTCATTCATTCATTCATCAAGCTGATACAATACAATGTGATAAATGCCCAAGGGAAGTCCCAAGTAATATGAGGAATTTCAAGAGGGAGAGATCACTTGCCCCCCCAAGGGAGTGGATGCTTGAAACTTTCAGCTGTACAGGCATTTATGAGTTTGAGGGTTCCCTGGAAGGAAGACATACAGATTGCTCATGATCAATACACTGTAGGATAGAGTCAATACAAGTTAAGGCCCTGAGTTTCCTCAGAGTCAGTGAAAAAAGCCCTGGTGGACAGTCCTTTCTGGAGAGTTTCTCTCTCAGTGCTATCCTCAGTGGGAATAGGAGAGGCAGGATAGTGTGAAAACCACCAGCAAAGCACAAAGGAGGTCTTTGCAGACCAATCAAGAAGCTTAGTTACTGTCTTGGCTCCTAAATCAGCCTTAACAGGGCCTGTCAGGGGGAGATTGGGGATGGTAAAGTTGAGAAATGAGACCTTATACCTGAGAGCTGCAGGTATTGAGGGAGAATGATAAGGGTTGCTGGTGCCCTACTGTTTGCAGAATTAGTTCTAACTTCTTTCCTCTGCTAAGGATCAGAGAAGGCTTCAGGGAGGAGGCAGCACATGTGTTGGACCCTGGAAGAAGAGAAGAATCACAGACAACGAGAGTCCATTTCTAACATAGATGATAGCTGAGAAAAAGCACAGAGATGGGACAAGAAAGGACAAACAGAGCCGGCCGGTTTGGCTGGGACACAGAGAAGAGCTGCATAAGATAAACCTGAAGAACTAAGTTGAAATCAGTTTGAGGAGGACCTTGAATGCATGGCTAGGTGGCCCACTGAATAGAATGCTGGGCCTGGAATCAGGAAAACCTAAGTTCAAATCCGTCCTCAGATGCTTCCTAGCAGTGTAACTCTGGGCAAGTCACTTAAACTTCTTATGCCTCAGTTTCTTCAACTGTAAAATGGGAGTAATAACAGCACCTACCTCCAAGGGTTGTTAAAAAGACTCAAATGAGATAATAATTGTAAAGCACTTAGCATAATGCCCATCACATAGCAGGGGCTAAATAAAACTTAGCTATTATTGATGATGATGATGGCCCACACAACAGCTTTCTGAAGTCAGGACTATTATTCCCATTTTAGAGATGAGGAAACTGAGACCTGGAGAAGTTAGGTAACTTTCCTACTGTCACATGGCTGATAAAAGTTAGAATCAAGATTTGAACCCAGGTCCCTCCTAATTCTGAGTCCAGAATTCTTACCCCTACACCAGGCTGTTGCCCCTCCTCTGAGTCCTCTTCCAGTTGAGGAGGTGACACTTGGTTCCCAAAGGCTTTGTCAGCCAAGCAGAAACTCTGGCCAACCCTGCCAAAATAGGTAGTCTCTGACAGTGACAACCTAGCTATCTGTCATCAGAGAGCCAGCCCACCTAAGCTTGGAGAGCCTCAGCCCTGCTCTGGCCCTTCAGGTATGAGCTTTTTACTCCTGAATCTCAAAGAGTGTCTACCAAGTCATAAGCAGGTCAACATCTGTGCTGGTAGAAGGGCTGACTCAGCGAAATATTCTCTTTTTATAGTACAGTGTTTATAAAGTCAGCCAGATGCTTTTGGAGCCAGAAAAGCCCAATAAATACAGTTAGGGTGCTGAGTTCCACCATTCCAAAGGCATCAATTACTTTTAAAAGGCCCTAGGGGGCAATTTAGCAAGTTATTGTTTCCATGAACAAAATGGTCCCCAGGACTTCCTACACCTTCTTGCAAACCTTACTTCCATCCAAGGAGCAGCACTAGCAATATCCAGCTTATCGTTATTGAAATAGAATCATTCTAATCCTGCTGCTTCAAGAAAATAAGAGAATTCTAGGTGGTTTGGGGGTTAGAGAGTACTGGGTTTGAAGTTAGGAAGTCTTGAGACTGTGTTCAAATTCTAGCTCAGACATTAGTTGTGTGACCCTGGGCAAGTCACTTGACCTTTTTGGACTCAGTTTTCTCATCTGTAAAATGAAAGGGGTTGATTAGATTTTATGAGTTGGGGGGGGGGTCTATGGGCCTTTCTAACTATCAAGGATCCTATGAACTTACCTATCCATTTTAATAAGGGAAGGAGAAAAAGGAGTGAAGATAATCCCAGATTCATCCATAGTGGGCTCAGGAATTCACCTAGAGTTACATTCATATATTCATTTGCTTACCTGCCCTTCCATGCCCAGTCCAGATCTCCTTGAAGCTTCAACTGGATCCTGGCTACACAGCAGAGAGAGGAAGCTCTGGGTCACTGTGAGCTAACCTAAAAAATGCATAAGCCACACTTAAGAATTTGAAGGTTTCCTATATATCTTTCTACACATTGAAAAGAAAATGGTTTGGGGGCGGCTAGGTGGTGCAGTGGATAAAGCACCGGCCCTGGATTCAGGAGTACCTGAGTTCAAATCTGGCCTCAGACACTTGACACTTACTAGCTGTGTGACCCTGGGCAAGTCACTTAACCCCCATTGCCCCGCAAAAGAAAAGAAAAGAAAATGGTTTCACAGGATATACTCTTGGGAACCTCCCTGTACTATCTATAATCTATCTTCCTTTACCACCATAGGTCACACTTACCTTTTAACTCAATTCAATAAACATTCATTAAGGGCTGTGCAAAGCACATCCTGTCCCACTTCTGGAACATTCTTATTGTGTGACCCTGGGTAAGTCACTTCATTTCTCCGTCTCAAAGATAACTGGGTACTTAACCTCTAAGTACCTCTCAGGTGTAAACTTCAAAGCAGTTGTTAGAAGTGGAGATCCCTATTCTGATGAAATCACAGATCCAGTTTTTTTCTTTCTTTTTTTAAAGTATACAAGGCACCCATTAGGTAATAGAGACACAAAGATAAAATGAGATGTACCTTACCCTCAGGAAACTTACATTCTACTTGGGGCTAAGGTTCTTATCATTTTTTGTATCATGGACCCCTTTGGCCTTGAAGGCTATGGACAAAATAAAATACACAGGATTTCAAAGGAAACCAATTATATTGAAATTCAGAATCATATCATTTTCTGATGACAAGTTCATGGACTCCAGGCTAAGAACCCATAATTTGGGGGAGATAGCACATTCTCAAATAAGTATAATATAAGGGGAAAAGGTTGTGGGAGTGGGGTGGGAAGAGAAGAGTTCAATAAAGTGCCCTAATTGGATTTGATGAGGAAGAATGATATCACAGCTGGGGGAACAGGGATCCAAGGAGATGTCCCAGAGGAAATAACCCCTAAACTGAGGTTTGAGGAAGAGAAAGAATGTGAAGAGCAGAGATAATCAGGGAGCATTTTTCAGACTTTGTTGAGCTTCTTGAGAGATGGATGGCACGTTGGGCAAGAAGACCTTCCAGTAATCCAGTTTGGCTGGAAATGTAAAATGTGGGAAGGGAGATCACATGAAATCAACCTGAAAAGGGATTTGGGAATCAGATTATAGAGCGTCTTCAACGATAGTCTAGGGAACTCGCCATACTGGAAGTCATCAAAAAGAGGTTGGGTGGTCATCTGATGATAGTGAAGATTCCTTTGAGAGTTTGGGGCTGGATTGGATTACAACCCACCCTCCCCAAGGCCCCTTCAAACTCTCAGATCTGGGGATCCTATTATTCTGAGCTTATATGTTTCTTGTAGACAAAAGATGAACATTTAGGAATTCTGAGAAGGGGCAGGACATGGGCAGAGCTGTGCCTTCAGAAGATGAGTTGGGTAGCAATGTGAGGGATGGACTGGAGAGATGCATTTAGAAGCAAAGAGATCCGTTTGAAGGCCAGGACAATAGACCACAAAAGTGGCGTTGAGAGTCTGTATTTGGTAGATGGTCTGAATTTTCGAGACATGGCGTCACATTCAGGATTTTAAGGTGAACAACTTGGGAACAGTCCTTTGAATGACCAAGGTGTAGAAAGACAACTCTCCTCAGGCTAACCAGTTTGAGGGTGTAAAATATGGTTTGTATTCATGGGATTATAAATTTACAGTTGGAAAGGACCTTAGAGGCCATTTGTCTAGTCTCTTTATTTTACAGATAAGGAAACTGAGGCAAGCAGAGGTCAAGTGACTTGCCCAGAGTCACACAGCTAATCAGTATGTAGTTAGGGTTACAGAGCTGATCAATGTTAAATGCAAGAATAGAATCTTGGTCGTCTCAACTTAAAGTTCATCGTTTTATCTTCTATGTCACACTGCTTTTTTTAAGGATCTAGAGAATAATAGCGATGATGATGATGACAAAGGCATTTGCATAGCACTTTAAGGTTCAAAAAGTCTGTGAGGTAGGAACTCTTGTCATTCTCATTTTAAAGAGCAAAAACTGGGGCTGACAGCAGTTAAGTGACTTGCCCAGGGTCACACAACTAGTAAGATCTGAGGAAGGATTAAAGGCAGGTCTTCCTAATTCCAAATCCAATGCCCTATCCACTCTAACAGGAAAATTGCCTCCAAAGAATTGTCCAGTGTGAATCACAGAGACCCTTGATCACCGTCTAAATGTTTCAAGTGTCCTTTGCCAAGTTCCCATCCTCTTTTTCTCTAAACACAAAACTGACATCTCTTCAGTGCCTTAAGAAGCCTGACAGTTCCTTGCTAGTTATCTTAATCACTTGTAAAGGAAGGATGAGAAGAAAATATTTAAGTAATGGAAACCAGTTAGGGGAACAGCAACCAAAAAAATGCTCACTTGAAAAGAGATTGAGGATAGTCTGGAATGGTTTGTGTAAGCACACAAATGGCATGAACCTTATAGACAAATGCCCTTAGAACTCACCTAATCTGCTGCATCTAATTGGATGTGGCCTCTGGGAGAATTCCAAGCATGGACCAATGTGTAATCTTGCAAACTCTTGCAACTTCCCACCAGAGAGCTGGAGAGCAAGACCAGCTGTTTCACAGCATCTGGAATCTCCCTCCAAATGACTCTAATAGAGAGAAATTCAATTCCCCTTTATTCAGTCTGTTCCTCCAACTTTCCTTCCACCCACACTTCTCTCTGAATTCAGCAGTTTGGGGGGAAGTTTGGCAGGATCACTGATGAGCCCTAGCCAGACTAAGACAAAGCTCTGGGAAAGTTTTCTTGGAAATCTAGGCTGACCCTTCATCACATCTTCCAAGCCAATCCCTAGGCTACTGAGGCAGTTCTTCCATGCGGGTGAGGGAATTCATACCCAGAATTATTATAGATGGGAATTTGGCTTGGGGTACTGTCCAGAAAATGCATTGAATTGCTTTAACCCACAGGTGTGTTGCCAATACTCCTGCCAGGCTTTCTTAATGGGAAATATTTTTGTGAAGTTCCATTCTTCTTGCAGTGTGTGTATTTGAACTGGAAACAAACCTCTCTGTACAGAAAAAGCTTGTCTTAAACTATTGGGTTTAAACCCTAAGGTTTGGACTCTTTGTAAAGGGAAGACATAAGAAGTCATAGAACAATCTCTGAGATTCATGGGCAAGAAAAATGTCAAATAACACAGTATGTTAATACTTCCTAGAGCCCAAGAAACTACATTATATCCTGGAAAAGGTAACAAATCTTAGTTTTCCCCTTAAAAGAAGATGGTAGCATAGAATAGATCCAGTCATTTCCTTGGCTTTCTTTTCTAATATTTCCTTTGAGCTTTTAGTGGTGTCACTTGGGTAAGTTCCGATCTTAAATTTTAAGGTCCTCAACAGTAAGGGCTCTGGCTAATTCATCTGTACAGTGCCTAAGAGCTAGGAGATGAGCACTTAAACATGTTTGGGTTTTTGTTTATTGAAGATCTATCAGCTTTCAAAAGTACAGCTTGTCTACAGCAGGGAATAAAAATCAGTATATTAATTATCCTTTCATGGTCTCTCTTCCACCCCCCTTTCCCCATGGCTCACTATATTTAAGGCTTTGTGTGTTGGTATTAACAAAGAGTTTTACAAAGATTGCTGCCTGGAACCATGGTATAAAATGGCGGTCATATGAAATAGTTGGGAAATAACCAATCAACAAACATTTAGTCCATTTTTATTTAAATAAATTGATATGGAGCATTGTCTATTGGGAAGAAACAAGAATCAATTCGTCTTTGTCTTTCTATTCCCCGTGTTTTACATAGTATCTGGTATACAATAGGCATCTAATAAATGCCTTTTCACTCATTCATTTATGTAGAATTGCAACATGGAGTAGTGTTGGATTTGGACTCAAACCATGAGAATTTGAAGACTAATTCTATGTATGTGACCTTAGACAAATAACTTCATTTCCTGTGACCTTTGTTTCCTCCTGTGTAAAATCAGGAGTTTGAAATAGATGGTTTCCAAGGCTCTTTCTGTATGTAAATTGTATGATCCTAGAATATGAAATATTGCTAATTGAGAAGAAACAGAACTGGTTCATTTTTGTCTTTGTATTATAACTCAGTACCTGGTTCATAAGAGGTAGCTACTAAATGTTTTTCTATTCCTTCATTAATTGATTTCTTCCTCTACACAGAAAGTATAGTAAACAGTACCCAGGATTTGGAGTCAGAGGAAGTGGGTATGAAACCCAACTCTACTTATATGACTTTAGGTAAGTTACTTCTTCTCTCTAGGCTTTGAGTTCCTTCTTCCTAAATTGAGAAAGTTGGACAAGATAATTGCAAAAATCCCTTGTATATCTACATCTTATGATTTTAGGGTATGTAGTGTTGTTAATTAAGACAAAAATCAGAAATGTTGCCTTCTGCCATTTTCATCCCCAGAATTTAGCCCCAAACCTAGCATATAATAGCTGCCTAAAATTTTTTTCATTCACCCATTTATCCAGAAAAACCACATCATATAGAGGAAAAATCAATGGACATGGAGATGGTGGATACAGATTTGAAGCCTGGCTCTGCCTATCTGACCCTAGGTAAATCACATCATTCTTTGGCCCTTGATGCACTTGCTCGTGCTCACTCTCTCTCTCTCGTTTGTTTTTGTGGGGCAGTGAGGGTTAAGTGACTTGCTCAGGGTTACACAGCTAGTAAAGGTCAAGTGTCTGAGGCCAGATTTGAACTCAGGTCCTCCAGGGCTGGTGCTTTATCCACTACACCACCTAACTGCCCCCTCTCCTCTCTTAAATGAAGGAGTTGGACTAAAAAGATCTCCAAGTTCCCTTCTATGGATCAATCCTCAGATTCTGGATTATGGAGAGTTGTTCATTGTAACCTCCACATCTGGCATGATACTAGTCACATAGTAGCCACTTTACATCCTTGTGGATCGATTGACTATAAATAGTCAAGAAAAATGTTGACTTACTTTTGAATCCCAGTTTCTCCAAATATAGGGAAATTGTCAATTTAGTTCTAAAATGTTTATAAAATTCATTTCTATTACTTCTTATGAGACAATTTACTAAGAATAATCTATTGTTAGTCATCTTGAAAATAAGAGTTCAGGTCAGTAAACATTTAACTGCCTCCTAAGTGTGCAAAACAATGATGGGCATGGGTCAGATGCAGTTTATATGACAGGCCCTTCATTCATGGAGTTTATAGCACAGTAGGTAGCTATGGCATAAATACCACAAAATAGCATGGTATACTATAATTATATTACTAAATAACCCAGGGGGAGTTATTTAGTAATAATGTTTAATAACTTGGTGATAGTTACTTAGTGTGTGAGTGATAGAAAGTGCTGTGTGTGATCTGAGAGGTAATTCCACCTCACAGAGAATGGTACCATATGATCTGGGTTTTAATAGATAAGTAGAAATTCAAGAGGAGGTGGGGGTTAAGAGAGAAAGTAGCTTGTAGCAAGAAGATTTTGTTGAAAAATCATTCTTATATCCATTTAAAAAATTAATTTTATTGGTAACTTTTTTAATATCATCTTCATTTCCTGATGTGTCCTTCCCATCTCCATCTAGCCATCCTTTGTAACAAAGAATAAAAAGAAGGGGGTGGGGTAGAAAGTAATTCAGAAAAACTAACCTAATCATCAGTTTGGACAATATATTCAATGTTCCTTAGTCTCCCACCTTGACAAAGAAAAGAAGGAGCAACTCTATCAATTTTTGGCAACTCTGTGTCATATTTTCATCATATTTTGGAGAAAAATGTATAATTCAAGATATATCTTCATTTTGCTGCATATTCATGAGTATAGATTTATGTGCATGTAGGCACATGTATTTATCTGACCAACATAGATAACCCATGAGTGCCCCATTCCCTTTGGAACCAAGGTACATATTTCAGATTCATACTGATGTACTTGCCAAATGCCATATCATTTTTAGTGTCCTTCCCCCACTTCTACCTCTTCTCTCTAGAGATCCTTGAGCCATTCAACACTGAAACAGTGAATGAAATTCTTTGATGATATTCTAATGTCAAAATGTTCTAATGGCATGATGTTCTAATGTCTAAGTCAATGAAGCCTCTTTGATGTTGTAGGAACTCAGAGTTTATCCTTCTCCCACTTAAAAATGAGTGATGTGGGGGCAGCTAGGTGGTGCAGTGGATAGAGCACCGGCCCTGGATTCAGGAGGACCTGAGTTCAAATCCGGCCTCAGATATTTGACACTTACTGGCTGTGTGACCCTGGGCAAGTCACTTAACCCCAATTGCCTCACTAAAAAAAAAATTAAAAATGAGTGATGTGAGGAATTCTGTTGCAGGAGATGATAACCTTGAAGGAAAAGAAGAATCAGGCTCCCATTTGGAATCCAGCACTCTATCTCTGCAAGATGTTTTTATGGATGTAGCCTTTCTCCTTGACTCTTCGAGAAATGTGGCAAGTTCCCAGTTTCAGGAAATAAAAGAATGTATAGCTTCAGTGCTTGACTACTTTTACATTGCCCCAGACCCAGTGCTCTCTCGTGTAGGAGACAGAGTAGCCCTCCTGAGCTACTCCCCCCAGGGTTATATGCCCAATGCAGAAGAGTGTCCAGTCCACATGGAGTTTGATTTAATTACTTATAACAGTGCACATCAAATGAAAAGCCACATGTGGGAATTTCTCCAACCGCTGAATGGTGAATCTTTTATTGGCCATGCCCTGAAGTGGACGATCGATAATGTCTTCTCTGATACACCCAACCTGAGGAAAAACAAAGTTATCTTTCTTATATCTGCTGGGGAGACTAATTATTTGGATCGAAAAGCTT
This sequence comes from Dromiciops gliroides, assembly GCF_019393635.1. Taxonomy (NCBI): domain Eukaryota; kingdom Metazoa; phylum Chordata; class Mammalia; order Microbiotheria; family Microbiotheriidae; genus Dromiciops; species Dromiciops gliroides. The sequence goes on from NC_057865.1 coordinate 38,633,008, forward strand.
TAAGGGAAGAAGCTCTGAGAGCCAAGTGCCTAGGCTATGCAATCTTCGTGTTGTCCTTCGGCCCCATGCACAATGACAAAGAGCTAGAAGAGCTAGCCAGCCAGCCCTTGGATCATCACTTGGTCCAGCTGGGCAGAATTCATAAACCTGACTTCAACTATATTGTGAGGTTCATTAAACCATTTCTCCATTCAGTCAGACGTAAGTCATTAAATATTTATTCCTCTTCTTTTGCTTTTAAAATGGTTTGAATGTCTCTGAATAGGGTCAAAGGATCAGCTCAATAATCTAAGATTCCTGGAAGTCATCCCTGCTGAGTCCTAAGGCCAGGGAGGAACGAGAGAATGAGAAACCCATGAAGGAGACTGTGACCCTACTATGCATCATTGCCTTCGGGATGCAGGATCCATAGAGCTGCTTCTAGGGAGGAAGTTGATTCATTGTGTCCTTTTGTATTATTTAGCACTGGGCCTGTTGAGATGTCTTGATGTTCCACTAACTATTCCTTCATAGGAAGCTCTGGATTTTGCAATACAGCTTGGTGGAAAGAAGGTTGTGTCAGAGGCTCTGGGTTTGAATTGCAACTCAGCCCCTTCTTACCTCTGTGACCGTTACCAAGTGTGGTCCTCAGTTTCATCATCTGAAAAGTAATGGGGTTGGATTTAATGACTCCTGGTCCCTTCTAACTCTAAATATGTGACCTTATGGTATTAAAATGAGGTTATAGTGAAATTCCATCGTATCTCCTTGAGCTCATACAGGGCCAAAGAGTCTCCAGTGTTTTCATACCCCACTTGCTAAATCTGTCTTCCATGGAAAGGAGCAGGCTCATAGAAAGAAGCAGTGGTTTCCAGTGTGTGTTTGCAGGGTCAGAGGTCGGGGGAAGGGGAGGGAAAATTGACAGTAGCTTTACCTTTCCAAGCACATGTACTAGGTCCCCAAAGGGTTCTTAGCCTGCATTGGGATAAAGCCAACATATGTCCCCCTTCAGCTGAAGCCTATTTACCAGCTTAGTGAGATTTTCCAGTGGGCTCAAAACTATTCACATTCTATATCTGGGCCCATTTCCCAGGCCTCCACCCAGCCTCTTCTGGCTCTACCTTAAGACTTGGGAATAGAATGGAGGGAAGCATTTCCCTCCTCTGTGTGTCCAGGAAACATAGAGCTCCCTCTCGGACATGAAAGAAAAACAGCCCAAATCAATATTTCCTCCGTTGATTTTCAAGATTTTTGTTGTTGTTGTTGCTCTCGTTATTCAATGGTTTTCAGTCATATCTAACTCTCTGTGATCCTGTTTGGGGTTTTCTTGGCAGAGGTACTGGAGTGGTTTGCTATTTCCTTCTCCAACTTATTTTGTAGGTGAAGAAACTGAGGCAAACAGGGTGAAGTGACTTGCTCAAGGTTACACAGCTAATAAGTGTCTGATTTTTCAAGATACAGATTGGCCTATTTGATAAGGAACCAGCTTTGGAATCAGGAAGACCTGAGTTCAAGGCTCTGCTTCTGACATGTACTGGCGTTGTGGCCCTGGGCAAGTCATTCCCAACCCACCCTCTAAGTTAAGAGTAGGAGCTGACCTTTACTGATAAAGGTAGTTTCTGCATTCAGAGTTCCTTAAAGGTCTGGTCCCCCGCAAAAAATGTGTGTGTGTGTGTGTGTGTGTGTATCCTGATGATTTTGACACTGAGAGACTAAGATAATAAGAGGTAAGACAATTTTACATGAATGAAACTTCAGTATAATTGGGCATAGACTGAAATTTTGACATCTGGACTCTTGACAACATGAAGTAATTCAATCTTCGAAGAACATAGGATTTTGAATTATAAAGAGCTTATTCCAATCCCCACATTCAATAAATGAGGAAACTAATGCCCAAAGGTGTTCTAAATCTGGACCAACGAGAAGTGTTATAGGTCACCCAGTCCAACTTCCCTGAATCCCCACCCCCCACTTCATTCTACATATAAGGAGACTAAGCCCCAGAGAGAAGAAGTGATTTATCCATGTAGAAAATAGCAGAAGTGGGATTTAAACCCAGCTCCTCTGACTCCAAGTTCAGTTCTCTTTCTACCGAACCACATTGCTTTCCAAAAGGAAGGTGTTATCACCAAGCTAACCATGTAGTAAATAACAGAGCTGAGAATATGTCTAGTCAGTAGCAACCCTAATGCTGTATTTAATAAAGCAGCTTTTGGAGTAGCTGGGTGACACAGTGGATAGAGCACTGGGTTTGGAGTCAAGAAGACTCAACTTCATGAATTCAAATCTGGCCTCAGATATTTACTAGCTGTGTGACCCTGAGCAAGTCACTTTACCCTGTTTGCCTTAGTTTCCTCATCTGTAAAATGAACTGAAGAAGGAAATGGCAAACCCCTCCAGTATCTTTGCTCAGAAAACCCCAAATGGGGTCACAAGAAACAACAAAAAGTAGTTTTTGAAAGCAAACATAATTTTTTACAGAAGCCAATGAAAAAAAAGACAAGTTTATTTTGTAAAAAGTTTAGAACTTGAGAATTAAAAACTAATCATATCCTGTTCTCTCTTTAGGAGCAATCAACCAATATCCCCCTGCAGATTATGCCCCAAAATGTGTTAATGTGACTTCTTCTAGCCCAAAGAAACTTCAGGAAGAGCACACCATATTGTGAGTTAAGAAAGTGTTTCTAAAACTTTATGAGAAATGATTACCCTTTGAGATGAAGAGGGGTTTTGTTGCAGGATGGAGTTATTTCCCAGATGTTTTAATTTTTTAAAAAATCTTTATTTCCATAGGATTATAAATCTAGAGATATAAGGGGTCTCAGAGGCCATCTGGATCAAAGTTTCTTAAACAAAGGTCCATGAATTTATTTTAAAATAATATTGTTATTAACATATTTCAGTATTTCCTTTGTAATTACATGTGTTCCATTTGATGCATTTAAAAACATTATTCTGAGAAGGGGGTCATAGACTTCACCAGACTGCCACTGGGCAGGGCAGAGCAGGACACAAAAGAGGTTAAGACCCCCGCTATGTAGTCTACCCCTCCCCTCCCTTCCCCACATTTTACAGATTGAGGAAGGAGGACCCAGTAAGGTAAGTGACTTGTCCAAGGTCCTGGAGATAATTAATGATAGAGACGGGATTATGAACCTAAGTCTTCTGACTCCAAAAGTAGTTTGGTTTTCTTCTGCTTTAACATACTTTCTGCCCATTCAAAGATTTTTATGAGAACTTGTGCTTTTGAAGCTACATTGGCTTGTTTTGATTGGGTTGTTTTATAGCTATAATGCTTACTGTGATAGAATAGAGGGCTTGAAAAGACCCAGATTTAAATCATACTTGTACCACATACTATCTTTGCCCCTGGAGCCAAGTCATCTAGCTTCTCAGTTACTGCAAACAGCTCTGGCACTCTTAAGTTAAAGGGAAGAAGCTTATCAGCTTTGGTGAAGGGAATATCCATACCAGTAGCTCCCAACATCAATGAAATAGTAGGTTCAGACCCACCCATGACCAAAAGGCTTACTACCTGCCCTGAAGCTATTCAGCATGACATGAAGGACAGGAAGAGCTTGAGAAGGAAAGGAGAAAAATCACAGAATTGCCAAGAAGATGCCATTTTAGAAAACAAGACCCAGAGTGCTTCAAGCATTTCACCAGCTGTGACCTGCCAGGAAAATGTCTTTGGATATTCACTTTGCAAAGTATAGACCCAAGTACTCTATAAAAATGCAATGCTGTTTTGACATTGGAAAGTCCTAAGACAGGGGAGGGGTCCATTTCCTGTTGGAATGTGCTTGGATTTTATTTGATTCAGATCACAGACTTGGCATGATGGGTAGCCCAATCCAGCAATGTGGGCCAAGAGTAGTTGATTTGTGTTAAACCATTAGGAATCATGTGCACTATGTGCTGTGATGGAATGAATATCCTGTGTTTCTCATTCTTTCTCTCTGTTTAGCCTTCTTCCAAAGGGGTATGAGATGGAGGCAGAAAATAGTGACTTTTCTGATGAATATGCTTCTGAAGAGCAACCCCATCTGGTCATTTTAGAAGGTAATCACAGTGTTCAGTCTGGAGAAGTTCTTGATTTTATCCACAAGCTACACCATCTCTTCTCTACTGGGGATATCTCAATGAATGATCAGGAAGCATCATGTTCAAAAGAAAATACCACCATCATTGAAAATGAACAAAAAACTAACAAAGGTAATCAATAATATCCAGAATTTCTAAATTCTAAATTCATATCTAATTAATTTAAAATTAAATAATAAATTTCTAAATATATGGGATCTATCACATATATGGGAAGGAAACACCCAGTAGCTCAAGCTAGTGCATCTCTTTTAAGCTTTGGACAGTTGAGGAATGAATAAGTGGCTTGATACCTAAGAGTATCCAGAATTTGGAGGCTTGAGCCTAGTCCAGTTGAGCCTGGTCTCCATCAGAGAGTTTGTCTTGCTATAGGTATTCAGCTTACTCTACACATCTCCAGGGATGCTTAGAACAACTCCATAGGTACCCGAGTTTCTTAACTCTCAGTACATGTTAAAAGCTGCTTTATGAGGAAGGAGAGGGGCATATAGTGGAGAGAGTTCCAGTCAGGAAGATATGAGTCGGCATCTTTGCCAAGAAAACCCAAAAAAGGATCTTGAAGAATTGGACACAATTGAAAATGATTCAACAGCAAAGGAAGAGAGGATAAAGCTTAGTTCCAAAAAGACAGTGAGAAAGAGGGAGGGAGAGAAGGAGACAAAGAGAGAGAGAAAAGGGGGAACCATAAGAAAGAGGGAGGAGAATAGAAAGGAGAGAGGAATGAATAAAAAAGAAAAGGGGCAGGAGAGAATGAAGCTAAAAGGATAGCTAAAAGGGAGAAAGGAATCTAAGTGATTTAAGAAAAATGGAAATCAGCAGGCAGATGGGATACAAGGAAAAGAAGGATCATGAAAAAGTGAAAAAGGAAGAACAGAGAAAAGAAAAAAGATGAGAACTATCAATTAGGTTTGATAAATGTAAAGAGAGAGTGATTGTGATGAGTGGCTAGGATAAAGTAACTTGTTTTATGGGAGGGGTCTTGAAGATTTCCAATGTGTGAACCAGCCAATGATGCTCTAGGACTCTAAGTACTAGACTTTTATTGTGGGTGAATTTTACTTCCTATAAGAGAAGGTACTTAAATTTAGGGGGAGGGGCATAAGAAAGGGAAAAGGAAATAGGGAGCAAGGATTTTGCGGTAAAACTGTCACCTGAAAGATAGGGGTGCAATGGGATCTTCGGAGGGACAGGCTATGTCCTGGCAGGAAGACTGGACTTTGGGTGAGATAATCCTGATGCTACCAAAAAGAGTAGGAAGGGATGAACAACCATGGAAGAGGTATAATTGGAGGTGATTGCCTTGATAGAATCCAAAGTATAAGATCATTGTGAATACATATCTTCCTTCCTTTATATCAATTGTATTTCAAAGGTATCCAATAATTTCTCTATGAAGATTGAATTTAACATCATTTGTAGAGCCCCAGTTTTACTTTACCCCTCTTGAACTTTAGGAAGATTTCCACATTTGTTCATGCTGATGAGATATGTCTGATACATGTATACAACTGTAGGGTTTAACAATATTCTGTAGAAAAGAAATCAGATTTATTTTCTTCATATGCCAACCTGGAGTTGGTTTCCTGATCTTTTTTCTCCAAAAAGCTCTACAAAAGGCATCCAGTATAAATCAAAAGACTTTGGATCTTATGCTCTAAGTGACCTTGCCCAAATTTCTGCTAATGTATCATTTTATTTGGCTGCCTAAAACATCAGCCTCTGGTGGATATCCCTTATGAGAAGTGGAAAGCCTTGAAAGGATAGAGGGTAGAACTGTATTCGTTTGATATATTATATGTTTAAGGTTATTGCTAATTCACATAGAAAAAAAAAGGATTTTTTTTCTTTTTCAGACGATGGAGACATAAGATGAAAACCTCATTAAAAACAAGATGTGACTTGTCATTTGCCTATTGTTTGTTGTGAATTCTTGTACAATTGTGTTCTTTATATTGTTTATTGGTGACCTGTGGGTCTAGACAAAAAACATGGACCACAGATTCCCAATATCAAATGTAATATAGAATATAGGAGGATTTGGTCAGCCAAAAAATTAATAATGATGATAAATGTTACAGCAAGATATAGTAAGTGAGGGGCAGCTAGGTGGCACAGTGGATAGAGCACCAGCCCTGGAGTCAGGAGGACCTGAGTTCAAATCTGGCCTCAGACACTCAACATTTACTAGCTGTGTGACTCTGGGCAAGTCACTTAACCCCAATTGCCTCACCAAAATAAATAAATAAATAAAAATTTAAAAAAAGATATAGTAAGTGATCTTATATCTAGGAAAATGTTTTCTAAATGGAGGTTCTAGAGGGTGCTGAATTTAGAGTCTAGAATTCCTGGGTTCAGATACTGCTTTGGACACTAACTAGTTGTGTGATCCTGAGCCTAAGTCTCTGCTTCAGTTTCCTCACCAAGAAAATGAGGAGTTTGGATTTGATAACCTTTAAGATCCCCTCCTGCTCTGAAACGGTTATCCTATGGTTTTCCTTAAATTTAATAAAATGTAACTGGCATAAATAACTAAGGAAAGAAATAATGAAGAAAACAACCTCACGGGTAAAAAACCTTTTTTTTCTTGGGTGATTCAGTCATTTCTCCTTACAGAGCTCTTGATAAGCATAAACACAAAGACTAATGGGCCAAGCTCTGTTGCAGAGAATGAAGAACTAGAGAAATTCTCTGAATTAGACAAGAGCCTCCAAGGCAAATCAACACTTACCTTGTTATGCAATAATTTAATTCAAAGGTGGGCAGAGTTGAGGATAGTAAAAAAGAAAGTTGGAGAATATAGATCAGAATTAAGAAATAAAAGAGGCTAAAGACCTGGAGACTTAAAAAATTTCACACCTTTATATCACAGACGTTTTCTTTAAGAGTCAGAGGACATGTGGCAAGTATCAAACAGTATGATCAACTAAAAAATTGACTATTTCTTAAGAAATAATGAATGGCCGGTTATTGACATAGCAGACATTTCTGAATGAGCTGCCCAATGATGAACACATTAGAACAACATTTGAAATTAAATTATAAGGAATGAATAGGGGTAGAGCCAAGGTGACATAGTAGAGAAAATGCTAGCTGAGTTCTCCCAACATCTCCACCCAAACTAATTTAAAATCATGCCTCAAATTAAATTCTGGACTAGCTGAGAAAAGAAAAGATCAGAATGAGACACTCTTCCAGCCTGAGACTATATAGGAGGTTGGAAAGAGAGATCTGTGACACAAGGGAGGAGGCTGGCCTGGAGCCCACATGGATGAAAAATCAGTGGTGGAAGTAGGTGGTGATGACAGAAGCAGCAGCAGCTTCAGGAATTCTCAAGCTAGGGAAAGAAAGCCTTATATGAACTTGTGAAAAGTAAACTGAGCAGAAAGCGGAGAACATTGTATATGACAACAAAAATACTGGGGGCAGCTAGGTGGCATAGGGGATAGAGCACCAGCCCTGGATTCAGAAGTACCTGAGTTCAAATCTGGCCTCAGACACTTAACACTTACTAGCTGTGTGACCCTGGGCAAGTCACTTAACCCCAATTGCCTCACCAAAAAAAAAAAAAATACTGGGGGAAGTTAGGTGGCGCAGTGGATAGAGCACTGGCCCTGGATTCAGGAGGACCTGAGTTTAAATTCGGCCTCAGACCCTTGACACTTACTAGCTGTGTGACCCTGGGCAAGTCACTTAACCCCAATTGCCTTACCAAAAAAACCCCAAAAAACCCCAAAACTGTACAATTATCCACTCTGAATGACTTAGCTATTCTCAGTAATACAATGACCAAAGTCAATTCCTAAGGACTCTATGATGAAAAATACTATCCACCCCCAGAGAAAGAACTGATGGAGTCTGAATGCAGATTGAAATGTACTATTTTTCATTTTACTTTGTGTGTGTGTGTGGGGGGTTGTTCTTCGTTTTCTTTAACAGCATGACTAATATGGAAATATGTTTTGCATGATTACACATGTATAACATATCAAATTGCTTACTGTCTCAGGGAAGGGGTAGGGAAAGGAGAGAGGAAGAGAATTTGGAACTCAAAAGACTTTTTAAAATGGATGTTAAAATTGTTTTTACATGTAATTAGAAAAAATAAAATATTATTCAAAAAAAGCTAATTGGAAATGAAATAATCTAATCCCAAAGAATAAGTGGGTCAAAGAATAAATCATAGAAACAATCAATAATTGTGTTAAAGAGAATGACAACTATGAAAAAAGCATTCCAAAATTTATGGGATGCAGCCAGAGCAGTACTTAGGGAAAATTTTATATCTCTAAACGCCTACAACAATAAAAGAGATAAAGAGCAGATCAATTAATTGCAACTAGGAAAAAATACTAGAAAAAGAACAAATTATAAATCCCTTACTAAAAACTAAAATGGAAATCCTGAAAATCAAAGGAAAGTAGTAAAATTGAAAGTTAACACCATTGAACTAATAATAAAACTAGGAACTAGTAACTAAAGTAATAAAAAGATAAACCATTGGTTAATTTGATTTTGTAACAATATCGTAGTATCACAAATTAAAAGGGTGGATATAGCACCAATGAAGATGAAATTAAAGCAATTATTAGGAGCTACTTTGCCTAATTATATACCAGTAAAACTGACAATCTAAGTGAAATGTATGAATACTTACAAGTATACAAACTGCCCAGATTAACAGAACAGGAAATAGAATACTTGAATAATCCTACCTTAGAAAAAGAAATTGATCCATCAAAGAGTTGCATAAGAAAAAATCCCCAGGACCAGATGGATTTACAATTGAATTCTACCAAACATTTGTAACAATTGGAATGATGCCACCTGCTGGAGATACTGTAGGAAAGCTCCAACATGAGGAGAGGGCCTCTGAGGGCAGGACTATGCTGCTTTTCTTGGGCGTCAGGAAGTGATGTTGGCTTGTGGGAGGAAGAAGGAGGGGCAGGGCTGGCTCTCTCACTCTCTTTCCTGAACACTCTGGTGGAGAAGGGAGCTAGAAATGCACTCTCCCTTTAATAGATAGCTGAATCTAGGCCTTTCTCTCTCTCTTTATCAAATTCTTATTCTCCTTAATAAATGCTTAAAAGTCTAACTCTTGCTAAAGCTTATCATTTATTGGCAATCACTCATTAGATATTTTAGACAGTATAGCTAGAATTTTAGCCCCATATACATTTATGGAAGAATTAATTCCAATACTATATAAACTATTTGAAAAAATAGGTAGAGTCCTATCAAATTCCTTTTATGACACAAATATGGTTTTGCATTGACATTCATTAATGAAATGGGTCTATAGTTTTCTTTCTTTGTTATTGCTCTCCCTAGTTTAAGTATCAAAACTATATTTGACAAAATATAACAATCATTCCTATTGAAAACACTAAAAAGTATATAAATCAATGGAGCCTTTCTTAAAATAAGTTATATCTATCTAAAACTAAGGGCAAGCATTATCTCTAATGGGTATGAACTTGAAGCCTTCCTGATAAGATCAGGAGTGAAGCAAGCATGTCTATTATCAACACTATTATTAAATATTGTAATACAAATGCTAGCTATAGCAATGACAAGAAAAAGAAATTGAAGGGATAAAAATAGGCAATGAGGAAATAAAACTATCACTCTTTGCAGATGATATAATGGTATACTTAGAGAACCCTAGGGAATGAACTAAAAAACTAGCTGAAGCAATCAAGAATTTCAGTGTGATATTGAAAATAATTACTATGGACACAAGTTTTGGATGAGCTAATATTAATTTATCAATATTATACCAATAAAGGTTTGACCACATGTCTCCTTATCTTCTCATGGTCCCAGGCCATGTGGTAGAGTAGGCAGAGAGAGAACTTCAGCACCCCAGTTAGTGTATGTAGGAAACAAGCCCCCCAAAAGCCCTATATGGTGTTTTCAAAGAGTTTTTATCATTTTTTTTGATAGAGGCATGCCATAATACATTAATCAAATCTTATTGGTTAGCATTATTCAAATCTATAGGTTGTCATGGTTAGAGGTGGGCTATATTAAAATGAAGTCCAAAGATGACATTAGAGAAAGGAGTGCAAGACCCCCCCACACACTCAAGTTACTCAGGGAAAAATCCACACATCTAGGTATGGTTTAATCTAATTAGTAAGTCCTTGGGCTATCTACACAAAAGAATCTGTCCTACCTAAGACTCCTTTGTGAGCTTGAGTTTAACCTATAAAAGATTTGATGAAATCTCTCAAGGAGAACTTGACATTTTGAATTTGGGGGGAGAAAGAACTAAGAAAGAGGGATTTCTGGGTCCCCAAGATATTGATAATTAAGAATTATTTTCTCACATCATCAAAGATGCAGGATATAAAACAATCCCACATAAATCATCAGCATTTCTATATACTACCAATAAAACCCATCAGTTAGAGACAGAAGGAAATTTTCTTTTAAAATAATGACAGACAATATAAAATACTTGGGAGTCTACCTGCCAAGACAAACCCAAGGATTATATGAACACAATTGCAAAACATTTTCCATAGAAATAAAGGCAGCTCTTAACAACTAGAGAAATATTAATTGCTTATGGGTAAGACAGGTCAATATAAAAATAACAATTCTGACTAAGTTAATTTACTCTCCAGTGTCATATCAATTAGGCTACCAAAGAATTATTTTATAAAGCTAGAAAAACATAGTAACAAAATTCATCTGGAAGAGCATAAGAAAAAATATCAAGAGTATTAATGAAAAAATATGAAGGAAGGTGACCTAGGAGTTTCAAACTATATTACAAAACAATCTGGTACTGGATAAGAAATAGAGTGGCAGATCAGTGGAATAAATTAAGTACACCATACACAGTTGTAAAAGACCAAGGTAATTGAGAAACCCAAAGACCCAATCTTTTGGGGTAAGCACTCAATGTTTGATAAAAATTGCTGGGAAAACCAGAAAACAATTGAGCAGAAACTAGCCATAGACCTATATCTTGTACTATAGACCAAGATATGGTCAAAATGGATAAATGATTTAGATATATAAGATGATATCTTAAATTAATTAGTGGAGCATGGGAACATGTACCACTCAGATTTATGAATAAAAGAGTTTATAACAAAAAAGAGATAGGATCACAGGATGGATAATTTTGATTACATGAAATTAAAAAGCTTTTGCGGGGGCAGCTGGTGGCACAGTGGATAAAGCACTGGCCTTGGATTCAGGAGGACCTGACTTCAAATCCAGCTTCAGACACTTGACTTATTGTCTGTGTGACCTTGGGCAAGTCACTTAACCCTCACTGCCCCACGCAAAAACAAACAAACAAACAAAAAACCCTTTTGTACAAATAAAACTAATGTGGCCAAATTTAGAAGGAAAATAAAAATGGGGGTGGTGGTTGAATTTTACACAAGGTTCTCTGATAAAGACATTAGTTCTCAAAAAAATAGAGAAGTAGGCGAGATTGTCTTGGATCATTGTACTGTTGAGAATAGTCAAGTCATTCACAGTTCTTCATTAAATGATATTACTCTGTGTATAATGTTCTCTTGGTTCTGCTCACTTCACTATACATCAGTTCATACAAGTCTTTCCAGGCCTTTCTGAAATCATCCTGCTTGTCATTTCCTATAGCCCATTTTAATATTCCATCATCAAGATCATTCCTAACATAAAACTCTATCTTTTACACACCAGTATTCTTTCCATGGTGATATTTTCCTGTGAATCTCAGCATGTTGCAATCTCTAAAGAATCAGAATTATGGATGAGATACCATGGAGAGATAAACAGCATGCAGTAGTAGGATACAGCAAATTGCAGTGATGCACATGGTAGCATGGTATAGGAGAAAGAGCATTGGATTTAGAGTCAACAGAACGTGACTGTAGTCTATCGGCTTGCTGCCTATCCATAACCCCACTCTAGACCCTGCCTTTGAACTCTGCATGGCACTTAATCTGGCCAACCCAACGTGTTCTCTTAAAAATGACTTTCTGCTCTTACTCTCATCCTGTGCTCTGTGTCCTAGGCTCGAGATGGTGAATACTTCAGTTAGAGAGTTAGAAAATAAGTTCAAAACTAATAACATATAAGACAATTGCTATCACCAAGAACTTTACCAGATGCTCTTGGAAGAATTTTCCCATGGCAAGCATTTGACCAGTGACTACCCCTCATGGGGGAGAGTACACAAATTATGCCTCCACAGGGGAAAACAGCAACAAAAACAATGGAAAGAAGAAAGTAAAATCCCAATAAAATGAGAAATTACTATATGGAAAGAGAATCCCAAGATCCAAAGGAAGACAATAATTCTGCAGTTATTACAACTATAACCTAAGAAAAGAGAATGCAATGTCCACAAAAACCCTGAGGATGTTTGGGAGGCTAATTAAAAATAAAGGAGGAGAAAAAGAATGGAAAAGAATATGGGAAACCTTAGCAAAGTAGCAGCATGCTGGAAAAAATAGAAAAAACAGAACTAAAATGTCAATGATACAACAAAAAATAATAGAATGAAGTCAAAAGACAGCAAACTTTTTAGAACAGGTGCATTATCTACTATGAAAGACAATTAATGTAGAAAACAGAATACAGAGGGATCATCTGCAGATCATCAGGCTTTCATATAAGAATGATAAAACAAGGGACCTTGAATACTATATTTCAAAAAAATCACCAGATATAGAAATTCCCCCCAGAAATGTTGGATCCAGAGGGCAAAGTGCGGATAGCTATAATCTACACATCACTACCAAAGAAACTCTGGTTACAACAGGCCTAAAAACATGACTGCAAGGCTCTAGAGATCTCAAGTCAGAGAAAAAACATTGTAAATGATTAAGAAGAGATAGATTATATTCCAAGGAATCTCATTTGGAATTGTACAGGTTTACATATTAACTTTGGGAATGCAAAGAAAATTGAGATATGATGCCAGAACACACAAAAAAATGACTTGCAATCAAGAATAACTTGTCTCTCAAAAATAATATTAAAGGAGAAAAATATGGATTCTTAACAGAGAAGATAACTGAAACATACCTATTGGGAAAAACAGAGCAGGAAATTTTCTTTAAGAGAAACAGAGAGACAGAGACAGAGAAAGAGAGACAGAGAGACCCCCTTGGAAAGGAGATGAGGATGGGAGAACTTAATATTTCTTATAATTGAGAATGCCATGAAAGATTAGTAATTCACAGAGGAAGGATGGGGAACAGAGGGTATTCCATAAACTACATTCTTAAATGGGCCAGACCAAGAAAGATTTAAAAAATAAAAAGATCATACTGGTAGAAATAGAGTGAAATAAGCAAGGCACTGGAATGGGACTAGGAGAAAATGAGGGATATTCGCAAAGGATTATAGGACTGAGAAGGGAATAGTTTCAAGCAAAATAAACTGCAGCTATGAAGGACTGCTCATGAAAGAAAGAGATGAACAAGAACATGAACCTGTGATTTGGGTCTGAAATGGGAAAAAAGTGTGTGTGTGTGTGTGTGTGTGTGTGTGTGTGTGTGTGTGTGTGTGTGTGTGTGTGTGTGCAGCTAGGTGGCGCAGTGGATAAAGCACCAGCCCTGGATTTAGGAGGGCCTGAGTTCAAATATGGTCTCAGACACTTGACACTTACTAGCTGTGTGACCCTGGGCAAGTCACTTAACCCTCATTGCCTGGCCAAAAAAAAAAAAAAAAAAGTGTGTGTGTGTGTGTGAGGGGGAAGGTAGACAACTGGGATCAAAGTGTTCCAAGCAATAAAACTAAATAATCTATTTCCAGTTTCATGAGTTTTTTCTTAATTTTTTTCTTCTAAAGAAGGGAATAGAGGAAATAAGGAAAAATGGATTAGATGAAGGAAGAATCAAATGTAATGATCATAACTGTGAAAATGAATAGGATCAACTCACACATAAAATGGAACAGGATGAAGGAATGGATTTTAAAGCAAAATCCAACAATTTGTTGCACATAAGAAACATATATAACCAGGAAAGTTCACACAGAGGGAAAAGAAGAGGTTGAAGTAGAATAGATTACATTAGCTAAATCCAGAAAAATGGGAATGACAATTATTAATTCAGACAAGGCAGCAATAGAAATAGATATAGGTGAGACAGACATGGTGCCTAAATCATACTTAAAAGAATCATAGGTAAGAAAGTCATATCAATATTAAAAAGCTAACTGAAATGTAGGATTCATAGATAGAAAAATAATAAGTATTGAGTACTTTGATGTGCCAATTTTAGTTTTAGATAAGTCTAATAAAGTGTAACTAAGAAAACCTTAAAGATCTGAACATAATATTAGAAAAAATAGATATGATAGACCTTTGGGAATTAACAAGTAGGAGCCTTAAGGAGTATCACTTTGGGAGGATTACTCGAGATCTTTACAAAAATTGGCTATGTCCTGGGGGCATAAGAACTCATAAATAAATGCCAAAAGGCAAAAACATTAAATTCTTTATAAATCATAAAATAATAAATATGTAATCAAATATAAGAAAAGGACTGACTGAAATTGAGATTAAATAATGTAATATTAAAGAATGGGTGGGTCCAAGGACAAATCATTAAAGTAATAAATAATCATGTTAAATAAATAAAAATTAATAAATAGTAATGTTAAAAGATAATTATAACAATTAGACAACATACCAAAATTTATGGGAAGCCAAAGTAGTTTTTAATAGAAATTTTATCCCCAAACACAAATCGAAAACACAGAGAAAGGGAAAGCCAACTAAATGAGCATGTAACTAAAACAACTATAAAATCACCAAATTCGTAATCCCCAAACAAGAATAAAAGCAGACATCTTGAAAATCATAGCAGAAATAAACAGAAATTGAAAACCAAGAGATGGTTGAGATGTTATATAAAACTAAGCTTCATTTGTAAAAATGCCAATAAAATAAACAAACCATTAGCCAATTGGGTCAAAAAAAGAGAAGAAAATCAAATTATCAAAATAAAAATAAGAAGGAGAATTCATAATGAATGGAAAGTAAATAATTTTATCAGAAACCATTATTCCTAATTACATTCAACAAAACTGGACTTAAACAAAATGGACGAATATTTACAAAAATATAAACTATCCAGATCAAAGGACAAGAAATAAATAACTAAACAACTCAATCTCAGAAAGAGATATTGGCCAATCCATAAATGAACAGCTAAAGGAAAGAAGGCCCAGGAGGTAAAGACAGAAATATGGGTCCAATATACACTAAATTATTGATACTCAGCACTTTGGGTGGTAGCAAGAAAAAGTGAAACACAATGGTGCTGGGTAATTGGGGAGTGGCTGAAGAAATAATAGTATAGTCATGTAATAGAATAGTACAGCACCTCAGACAATTAGGAATATGAAGAATACAGAGAAACATGAGAAGACTTATAAGTACTCAGTATAATATATAGAAGGAGGAAAGATTTGAAATCAGAGAATGTGAATCCAAGACTCATTTTTGCTCCATGTATGACCTCAAATAAGTTGCCTAGCTTCCACTGATCTTAATTGCCTCATTTATAAAATGAAGGAACTAGATCCAATAACTCTAAAATGATGACCCCATGACTAATTTTTTTAAATCTGTACCGGGGGCAGCTAGGTGGTGCAGTGGATAAAGCACCAGCCCTGGATTCAGGAGGACCTGAGTTCTAATCCGACATTAGACACTTAACACTTACTAGCTGTGTGACCCTGGGCAAGTCACTTAATCCCTACTGCCCTGCAAAAAAAGAAAAAAAAAGCTGTACCAAGAGAGAGGGGGAAAAAAAAATATATATATATATATATATATGATTACCACAATAATGTAAATGAAAACTATATATATGTATACATCAGAATTCAGATAAAATACAATAAACAATCTTTGTTTTAGAGACTGAAAAGAAAGGATATTTACCCCTATTAGTAGAGAGGTATGGAATGTTGTATTTATAATAATAGATACAGTTACTATGACAGTTTGCTTTGATTAATTATCTTTCTTATAACTGTGTCCTATGAAGGTGTTATTGGGAAGACACAATGGTAGTAAGCAGAGGGGGGAAAATTTTCCATCGTTTTTACTGATATTATTTGTTTTTTACGACACTTTAATTTCTCAGTATATTCCTCCCATAGTCATCCATTACAATAAAAAAATTTAAAGGGGGGGGGGCGCGACTCAGTAAATTAATCAACCAATTGGAAAAATGTGTTACATGCAATGCTGCATGTCCATTACCCCATCTCTGCAAGAAGCTGAGGAAATACGCTTCCTCCTATGTCTCCTTTAGGGTCCAAATTGCTCTTTACAGTTTCACAGCATTCAATTTTTGTTTGGGGTCTTTTGGTTCTTGCTTGGGGGCTGGGGATGTAGAAAGGCAATCAGGGTTAAGTGATTTGCCCAGGGTCACACAGCTAGAAAGTATCTGAGGCTGGATTTGAACTCAGGTCTTCTTGACTCCAGTGCTCTATCTATCTATGTCACCTTGCTGGGCCCAGAACATTGTTTTGATTGTAAAACATTTTAAAAGGGAAATGGTTCGGTCATTTTGTGAAATTGCAAAATAAGCCTAAAGGTCGTATAGAAACATACTCCAGTACTCCTAGAGAGATCTTCTATGTAGAATTCAAGGTAATATATCAACACAGGATGAGAAAATGGAGATGGGCAATAATCAGCCCTAAGAGAAGGAGTAGCCACACCAATAAGATCAGGGAGCCTCAAAGATATCCAAATAAGGGGGAAGCTAGGTGGCACAGTAGATAAAAGCACCAGCCCTGGATTCAGGAGGACCTGAGTTCAAATCCAGTCTCAGACACTTGACACTTAACTATCTTTGTGACCCTGACAAGTCACTTAACCTTCATTGCCTCGCTCAAAAAAAAAAAAAAAATCCAAATAAGAAGCATGTCTAGAAAGGGGCAATAAATCATGGGAGCTACAAATTAAATGGGAGACATGGTCCTTCCCTATAAGAAGCATCTGGTATATTGGGGGGCACAAGGCCAATGTAACAAGACTTTCTTTCCTCCATTTGTAAAGCACTTAGTACAGTGCCTGGCATATAGTGGACATTTAACAAATACCTTCTTCCTTCCCTCTTTACCTCCTTCCTTCCTTCCTTCCTTCCTTCCTTCCTTCCTTCCTTCCTTCCTTCCTTCCTTCCTTCCTTCCTTCCTTCCTTCCTTCCCTCCCTCCCTCCATGGATCTATCTGCTTACATTATTCCCTGTACTTGAAATGTTTCCCTTCCCTTTTGCCACCTATTCATTTTCTATCCATCCTTTAAAGAACACCTTAAATCGACCTCCCCCATGAAGCCTTCTCTAGGTCCTACCAGTAGGTAAAAACCTTCCCCTCCCTACCTGGAGACTACATAAAGTACTTTGCTTGTCCCTGCCATATACATCTATCTCCTATTATTTTGTATCACATTTTTGTCCATATACTTATTGGGCCAGTTCTTTCCATGCCTTCTAATGTAGTTCATCTGAGCCTGGTGAAAAACTCATTGAAGACAATTAGGTGTTCTCCTTCCATCTCCCTACTTGTCATGGTTTTTCATTCCCTATTAAGAATTATTGTTCTACTGATGATGAGTGAGATGAGCAGAACCGGAAGAACATTGTACACAGTATCATCAACATTATGTGTTGATCAACTGTGATAGACTGGATTCTTCTCACCAATCCAACAGAACAAGAATGTTCCAAAGGACTCATGATGGAAAAGGCTCTCCAAATCCAGGAAAAAAGGGAAATGTGGAATATGGATGCTGATTGGACCATACTATTTCCTTTGTTTTTGATGCTATTGGTTTTCTGATTTGAGGTTTTTCCTTTGTGCTCTGATCCTTCTCGTATAACATTACTAATGAATATGTTTAATGTTATTATGTATATATAACCTATATCAGATTGCCTACTGTCTAGGGGAAGGGGGGAGGGAGGGAGAAAAATTTGAAATTGGAAATCTTATATAAACAAATGTTGAAAACGATTTCTACAATGTAACTAGAAAATAATAAAATACATACATACATACATATAGAGAGAGAATTATTGTTTTATCCCTAATTCAAAGGCCATTCTCCTTAATGGAGGAGGTGGGGAGAAGGAAGAGAAGGGAAGGAATAAGCATTTATTAAGCATCTATTATGTGCCAGGCACTATGCTAAACATTTTTTTACAAATATTAAATTATTTGACCCTCACAACAACCCTGTGAAGTAGCTGTTGTTCTTATCTCCTTTTTACATATGAGAAAACTGAGGCAAACAGAAGTTAGTTTACTTGCCCAAGGTCACACAGCAAGTGAGTGTCAGGGGCCAGATTTAAACTCAGTTCTTACTGACTCTGGGTCCCACACTCTGCACTATGGCACCACCAGCTACCTCTAATGATGCTACTGAACTTTAGCATTCTGGATGCTTTTCTTACAGGACCACAGACAATGCTTTTGTTTTCATGTTCTGGAACCTGCCCTTGCTTTCACTGATGTTGGTCATTGAGTTCCCTCTCCATCCACATTGATCTCTCTTTATAACTCACCCTTTTCCCCCTCCCTCATTAGAATAATTTCTTTTTGAATCTTTAGCATTTCATTCTCAAATATACCATGTTCTTCCTCTGCCAACTTCTCCTGTAGAATTTTAAGCTATGACACCCTACCTATTCTTTCCCTGACCACTCTGAAATCTGCTCTCCCCAAACTAGAGTCCATATCAGACATGATCCAACTTTTCTCTCCTCTATCACGAATTCTAAGATAGAGCAATCACTTACCTCTTTAGGTTTCCACCATTTCTACTTTGTTCAATTAGTTCCTCTTTGTTGGCCAGATTCGGGGCCAGAATAACATTTCCCCTCTTCTTCCATCTCTTTAACAATGAAATAATCATTAAGGCAGACCCAGGATGTGCTATATGCTCTGCTTTTGGCAGAGTGATATCTCCAGCATAGTCCAGAGAATGAAACTCTTCTATCTCTAGGATATCATGCCAGACTTCTGTTCCATTTCCTAAACTCCTCGTCCATTTCTCCCTTCTGTGCAAATGATCTCTGCTATACTCCCATGATAATATCATTTCCATTTCCATTTCCATTTGTCTTCACTCAAATGCTTTCCAAATACTTAGCCCCTCCAATTCCTGAAATCCCACACATGAAGACTTTTCTTAATTTATAACAGCATCCTGCAAAGGGGCATAAATGCCAAACAGAGGATTTTTTATTTGATTACGGATGTGCTAAGGAGCCCCTGGAGTTTACTGGGGATGGGGATGGTTGGATTTGGTGGGTCAGACCTAATCTGTAGTTTAAGAAAATCACTTTGGCAGCTGAGCAGAGGATAGATTGAAGTGGAGAGAGACTTGGAGCAGGGAGACCAATTAGGTGATTACAGTAGTCCAGGTGAGAGGTGATGAGGGCCCAAAATAGTGTAGAACCTTATAAAAGTGGAAAAGGGACAAATACAAGGGATTTTTGAAGGTAGAAGTGACAACTCAATAACATATCAGATATATGAGGAATCAAGGATGAGGTTTTGAGACATTTGTGCCCTTGATAGCCATAAGAAAGTTGGGAAGAAGAGGGTGTTTGGGGGAAAGATCACGAACTCTGCTTTGATCATCTTGAATGTGAAATGCCTGTGGAGCATCCAAGACCATAGAGGCAGCTAGTTTGGAAGTAGAATTGGAACCCAGATCTCCTGGTTCCTAGTCCAGCAAGGTTTGCTCTCCATTCTACTATACTATGTCTGCTTTTCCTAGAGAGTATACATCAGTTATCAACAGTTCTTGTTGACTATTTGGATGGGGTCTGTAACGATTGGAATGACGCCACCTGCTGGATACTTACTGTAGAAGAGTTCTGCCCATGAAGGGAAGGTCTTTGAGGGCAAGACCAGGAGTCAGGAAGTGACGCGGGCTAGTGGGAGGAGGAAGGAAGAGACTGGCGCTCAGTCTCGCGCTTTTTCCTGAGGACGCTGGCAGAGAAGGGAGCTAGAAATGTGCTCTCCCTTTAATAGATAGGAATCTAGGCCTTTCTCTCTCTCTTTACCAAATTCTTATTCTCCTTAATAAATGCTTAAAAGTCTAACTCTTGCTAAAGCTTGTAATTGATTGGCGACCACTCATTAGATATTTTAGGCAGTTTAGCTAGAATTTTAACCCTTAACAGGTCAGAGGTAGAGAGAGCCATCAAAGCCAACTCTGAAAGTTTCAAGCCTACGGGATGACTGTGAGAATTGTCCTGCCATAATGGTAAGTAGGAAAATTGGAGATGGAGGTTTGGGATGGAGCAAAAATGAAAGGAAAAATAATGTTTGGGGTTTTAGACATGCAGAATAGAAAGAGCTGTGGGTGTTCAAATTTCAGGTCTACCACTTATTCGATCTGGCCCTGGGCAAGTTATTTTTTTTTTTGTAGTTGTTTTTGTTGGGTTTTTTTTCCAGGGCAATGAGGGCTAAGTGACTTTGCCCAGGGTCACACAGCTAGTAAGTGTCAAGTGTCTGAGGTCAAATTTGAACTCAGATCCTCCTGAATCCAGGGCCAGTGCTTTATCCACTGGGCCACCTAGCTGCCCCCCCTGGGCAAGTTATTTAACTGCTCCAGGTCTGTTTCTCATCTTTAAGAGATTGAACTAGATGGACTCTAAAACCCCTTCCAGTTCTAAATCTCCAACCCTCTGATCCTTAATAACAAAATATCAAATATGGAATTTTAATAGCAAGCTTGTGGAACCTAGCAAATGATAAAGGATTTTCTTTCATTTTAAGCAGTTCCACCATAACATGGACTCATTAAGTTGCAAATATGGAGAGCCCTGATCAATCTGTTTTCAAATAGAGACATCTCAGAACCGTAACAGAGATATTACCCATTCCTCTTTCCTATATGCAGGATTGCTTTTGGACAGTTGGTCTTTCTGGCTTGGGATAATGCTTTGGTAAAGGCATTGTTGTGATAATGCACAGATGTGCTGGATGAGAGATAAGTAGAAATCCTCCAATCTCTTTGGTAAATTCCATTTGGTTCTTTTCAATCTGATACCTGATTTGAGATTCAGGGGAGAAAGGCATTGAGGGGGCAGATGAAGGGAGAGGATTTGAGGGTGTGGAGACAGGTTTAAAGGTCATCAATGTGGTTCCATTGGTATAAGAAACTCCCAGGTAAGGAAACTCCCTCTAACAATGCAAATCTATGAATTCTCTGTGATGCATTGTCCTAGCATGGTGTCTAGAACACCAAGAATCCCAGAGTCACACAAGCAATGTGTGCCACAGGTGAGACTTGAACCTTGATCTTTCTTCCTTCAGATCTGGTTCTGTCTACTGTGCTGCATTGACTTAAAACTGTCTTAACCAACAATTTTCACCTAAAATAAAAACAAGAAGAAAATATTGAGTGGAACATGGTAAGTCACTATATATTTATAAAGTGTCACCTATGTGTCAGGCCCTATGCTAAGTGCTGGGGATACAATAGGAAGAAGGAAAAAAAAGGTCCCATGTTTCTTGTTCTTAAGGAACACATATCCTAATGGGGGAGACAAGATGCAAAGAATTATGTACATACAAAATCCATCTATAAATACAAAATATATTGTAAATGATCATCTCCAAAAGGAAGACACTGGGGCAGGGTATGGAGGAAGAACCAAGACCTCCTTCAAAAAGTGAGATTTGAGCCATGAAATGGAGGTGAGGTGGAAAAACGTTCCAGGAATAAGGGACAGATGGTGCCAAGTCATGGAGTCAGTAGATGTGATGACATGAGTGGGGAAGTCAAGAAGGCCAATAAAGTTATTTAACAGAGTGTGTGATGGGGAGTAAAGTATAAAAAGACTGGAAAGGTGGGAAGGGGCCAAGTTGTGAATAGTTTTATGGGCCAGAGGACTTTATAGTTAATGGTCAGCCTGGTCAGTCCCATGCTTCAGGACAATCACTTTGACAGTTCAGTGGAGGATGGATTAGAGAGGAGAGAGATTTGAGGCAGGGAAGCCAATTACAAGGTTACTGCAGTAGTCCAGGTGAGAGGTAATGAGGGTTGTATGAGCTGAGAGGAGACCTGTAAGCTAGATGTTATAGAGATAGAAATGACAAGATTTGAAAATGTTGGATATGTAGAATCACTTTGAATGAAGATTCAAGAGGCTGATGGTCCTAGTAGGCACTGAATCCATGATTGTTGATGGATAGCTACCTAACTTCTTCCCACTCCATTTCCTGACTTCCCTCCTCATCTATATCCTTCTGCTGGTCCCTCATATCAAACGTCTTCCTGCCATTATTGACCTTAGCTTCCAGAGCCAGGGTCCTAGCACCCTCTGATTTCTTCTGTCTGGCCTGATCCCTGGTCTACCCCTTCTCCATCTAAGGCTGACTTCAGTGATGACAAGAGTATGGTCTTAGATTTAAAGCTCAAAAGGACTTAAGAGATCATCTGGTCCACCCCCCTGACTTTATACACTAGGAAACTGAGACCCAGAAATATAAAGTGATTCCCTTGTTATCCTCTATAAGATGGGGATGCCAAGATCTGTATTTCACAGTATTGTTATAAGGCTCAAATTATGTAACAAAGTGCTTAATCAATTCTGAAATACTCTATAAACATCTTTTGTCATTATTATTTGCCTTCTTTGTATCCCTTCTACAATTGTCCCTAAGGCAATTTTCCTGTCCCTGATTCCTTCCCTGCTAAGTATACAACCAAATCTGAATGTTATTTATATGTAGTTTGGGGTATTTATGTCTATTGCCTTCATTTGACCTAGAGGTTCAATTTGACCTAGAGATTCTAGCTTAAAACCTTCATTTGTTATTTTTCTCTGGTGTGTGTTAAGAATTTTATACTTATCAAATTCAAATGACATTTGGAGAATACCATGAGATAAAGGGGTAGTTTAATGTGCATGAACTAGGAAACACAAAATGCAGCTAGCAATGATAAACATGACCTCTTTTTAGAGAGAAGTCTAAGGCACCAGCTAAGTTTATTTCCCAAAGCAGACCTTTGGAGCCAGCTATGCAAAGACCTGCATCACAAAAGAACTGTTTATAAACAATTTTGAAAGCCTGTGTATTCCACTTAAGGGTGATAGATATGTGCAGGAAACAACATCTTTTGTTAACCAATAACAGAACTCATTGCTCATGAAATATAAACTTTAGATCCATCAGTTTCACAAAATAGGAAGTTAGTATGTTTTCTACAATAGTAATAACAACAACAATAATAATAATAATAATAATAATAAACTGTAATTGCCCTAGGCTTGATGGTTCAGGATTCCTCTTGTACTAATTCACTCAAGGTTCTGAAACATCAGTGTATATTTGTTTTTAATTTATAGGCAGTTCCCAACTTCTCAACATCCTTTAGGTATAATCCTGAACCCAAACCCTAGCCGTAGGAACTCCAATGTTCTTCCTGCTCCTACTGATAAGAAGAACCTCACTTGTCTCCAGGTTGCTGATGTGATTCCAGTGTGAAGGATGTGCTGACATTGTAGGGTAGCATGGTGGAGTAGATAGGACACTGGATTTCAAGTCAGGAAGACCAGGATTCAAATCTGTCCCCTGAGACTAACTAGGTGTGTGACCCTGGGTAAGTCCCTTAACCTATTTCCTTGTCTATAAAATGGGAATAATAGCACCTTCCCCCCATAATTGTTGTACAGAGCAAATGAAATAATAATTATAAAGCACTTAACACAGTGCCTAGCAGATAGTAAGGGGTATATAAACATTAGCTATTATTATTGTTGTTGTTATACTTCCTATGTAATATAATTTATATAGAATATAGTTCCTATATACAATATTATATATATATATGTATGTGTATACACATACACAAATATGTAGTCAATAAACATTTATTGAGGACCTACTATATTCCAGACACTGAATTATTTACTAGGGACAAAATAAGGCACATTCTCCTCCACATAAATCTTAAATCTTCAAGTCCCAGAACAACTCTCCTCTGGACATATCTTTGCTTGACTTTCCTCCCATGCTACCTTTTATTAACTCTCTTATTTTTTCTATTATTTTCTTTATCCCAGATCCCTCCCCCGACCCCCAGCTCCTGTGACAATGTTTAGCACAGTACCTGGCTTCTAGCGGGTGCTTAATAAATGTTTATTGACTGACTAACTTATAAGATAGATAGGGCATTCCAGGTTTACTTTTCTTCTGAGAGGTACATGAATCGTTCTTTGGAATGCCCAAAGGCAATATGATATGAGGAAAAAAACACACCTGTGTTGGAATCTGATGGTCTAAATGCAAGCTTTGCCTCTGATATATGTTGGACATCTGACTCTGGGCTGATCACTAAAACCCTTCTGAGCCTCAGTTTCCTCATCTGTAAAATGGAGACCATGTAACATCTGTGTTCCTCTCTGGTCCTATAGGTGCACTCCCTTCACGTTTCCTGATGTGAGCCCGTTCTGGGACCGTGCCTGTTAAAATGCTAATATTTTCATTACTGTATAGAAAGCACTCTGAAAATCTCAAAGCACTATTAAAATTTGAGTTATTATTAGTGTAGAGCAAAGCTTCTTAAACTGTGGGTCCCAACCCCATATGGGGTCGAGTAACTTAATGGGGATTGTGAAAAATTTGGCAACAGTAAAAGGTTACGAACTTTGTCATATACCCAAATACCCATGGTCACGTAAAACTTTTTTGAGTGAAAAGGGGTGGCAAGTGGAAAAGGTGTAGAGCACCCTTCAACTTTCAGATGGCTATTCCAAGTTAAAGGTACTCTATGGGTTTTCATTCCCTGAAACTATAGCTCACAAGCCCCTATGGATGTGTCTACCTTTAATAGTAAGCCATAAGATACAATGAGATCAAAGAAGAGTTATTTTATGAAATGGCACAAAAAAGTAGTAACAAAGCATTCCCCCACAAACGTGTGGGAGACTCTTCCTTATACAGAGCATTAGTGAGAAGAGTTGAGCCCTGTAGGGAGCAAAGGTGGAGAGGTACACAGGGAGCACATGTTACCCAGCACACACACAGAGAAATAACCCATGCCTCTTACGTTGCTTTGTTCTAGTGACATCACACTGCTCCTCCCAGACATGATTGCATCCAGTTATATAATCTCCACTTGACCCAATTTGTCATTTCTCCTGGTGGTTGCTCCATTCTTGTTTCTGTCAGTTGTTGCTTGGCTTACTCTAATTTCTAACTCAGCTAAAATCCTTGGCTATCTCTTCCTTGGCTTTCATGCTTCCTTAATGTCTTTAGGCTTTTTCTAGCTCTTTTAGAAAAGGCAGAAAATTCTTGTCCTAGGACTAACAATAAACCTTCTTTATCTTCATCCTCCAAAATGCTGGCCACTGAGGTCCCTAGTATGCCCAGCAGGAATCTTCAGTCTTTTTTCCAAGAAAGAGGAGGCTGTTACCAACTAATTACAGTCTTTAGACCATGGCCCGTAACCTGGGGTCCATGAACTAGTTATTTTTTAAAATATTTTAACAAATGCATTTCAAAATAATTTGTTTCCTTTGTAATCATATGTATTTTATGTTATGCATTTCAAAACATTACTCTGGGCAAATATAACAAGAAAGGGAAATGTTGGATGTTAGAGGGGATGTGGGAAAGCTGGGATGCTAATCCACTGTTGGTGGAGTTGTGAACTGACATTTATATAGCACTTTAAGGTCTGCAAGGTGCTTTACATCCATTATCTGATTTGAGTCTCACAAAACCCCTGATTTTAACCTTTGGCAATTGAAAAGGAAACAGAAAGGCAATACAAGGCAAATCAAATCAACAAGCATTTATTAAGTGCCTACTGTATGTAAGGATAAATTCTGGGAATAGAAAGGCAAAAAAACAGTCCCTGCTCTCAAGGAGCCTATAATCTAATGGGGGAAGAGGAGGGGTAGACACAAGTAAACAACCATATTAAAAAACTAAAGTACATGTGGGACAAATTAGAGATTTTTCTCAAAAGAAAGGCACTAACAGGAAGGGAAATGGGGAAAGATGGGCTTCTTGGAAAAGGTAGGATTTTAGTGGAGACTTGAAGGAAGCCGGGAGGCAGACAGGAGGCAGGAGAACATTCCGGGCATGGGGCACAAGCAGAAAAAGGGCCTGAAGATGGGAGATGGAATAGGAATGTGAGGAACAGTAAGGGGGTCAGTGCCTCCAGGTCACAGAATATGTGCAAGGAGTGAGGTCATGAAGACAGGACAGGTAGGAAGTGGCCAACAGGAGGGTCAGCCCTTGGGACGTGAAGGAGAAAAGAAAGGGGGTGGTTGGTGGAGGGTGAGGAGCCAGTTTACAGAAGAGGGGTGCCCTCTATGGCTTAAACTGGCAGAAGGCCTGACCCCTTAATTTTCTAATCCCTGCCACACCAAAATCCACCTACCCAGGTGGAACCCCCCTGCCTCCCCCCCCCCATCCCAAGCTGTGAAACCACTCCCAGTAACTTGGGACTAGAAGAGAACGCCCAATATTCACCACCTGGAAGAATGGGAAGACCTATAAAAAAGGGGAAGGGCCCTGCTGGGTTACAGAAATAGGGGGAGGTCAGCATCAGATGCTTCCCCACAGAAATAGTGCTTGGAGCAGTGACTTGAGACCAATGAGGGCAACCCTCCCCCAACAGTGTATCTGATGCTGCATAGTGACATAGAGGTGACCGTGAGGATTCCAAGTGGGTCCTTTAAGTCTATTCCAAGGAAGAATAAAACCTGGACGGTCCCACCAAGCTTGTAAAGCTTCCTAGTCTTAGCTGTGTGACCCTGGGCAAATCACTGAGCCCCTCTCATACTCTGTTTCCTTATCAGTCAAATGATTAATTGATGAAGACCATCCAACCTAACACAATGACCAAATATACTACTGTGGATCAGCCTCAAGGAGTTGGTAAATGTTGTAGGTCTCTCAGACTTAGTAACTATGAATACCACTGAAAGTTCATGCAGGGAGATCTACACAGTGCTTTAAAAATCTTGCTAACATTCCTGACACTTCCCTTATCTGACATGTGGCAAATCTCTTTGCTATAACACATGGTCAAAAACATTTTTGCAATATTTTGCAGGCAGTTCTGGGAATGTCTGGTTAATTGTCTTAGTCAGTAGCCATTACTAGAAAAATCTAGTCTGTGGTAGGAAATAAAGAAATGCCAGAGTATGTTGGAGTCTGCCTTCTCACAGTTTTTGTTTTGGAAGATGGTAATTACCTTTGAAAACTCTAGCCATCGTTGAATTGCATTAAACAGTGAAAAAGAAGGTGTTTGGGCTTCTCCACTCATGGGTATTAAGGAGTAAATAAATGAATGAAGAACTATTTATTAGGAAAATACCACGTACCAAACACTATACTCAGTGTTGCAGATAAAGGTACAAAAACAAAGACAGTCCCCGCCCTCTGTGAGCTTACATTCTAATAGGAGATGATGGTATACCTAGGAAACTAGGAGCCAAGGAGTGGCTCCAGGGATGGTGAGTGAGGCCACAGAGGAGTAAATTGTTGGGAAGATGGTTGGGGAATGACTGGGGTCTATTGGAAATGATGAACTATGTGAGACAGCCATTAATGAGGCTACTGGGCCCCAGAGTGGAAGTTGTAGAGATAAAAGGATTAAAACCTCTAGGGGTGAAAAAGAACAAGGATTTATTAAGTGACTTGGTGCATAGAGCACCAGCTTAGAGTTTGAAAGACTCATCTTCCTGAATTCAAATCTGGTCTTAGACACTTACTCCCTATGTGACCCTGGGCAAGTCACTTCACCCTGTTTGCCTCTGTTTCCACCTCTGTAAAACGATCTGGAGAAGGAAATGGCAAACCCCTCTAGTATCTCTGCCAAGACAACCTCAAAAGGAGTCACAAAGAGTCAGATATGAGTGTCAAACAATGGAACAACTACATGTACCGGTCACTTTGCTAAACCTTTTACAAATATCTCACAACAACCCTGAGAGGTATTATTATCCCCACTTACAATTGAGTAACCTAAGGCAAAGGTAAAATGACTTGCCCAGGGTCACACAGCTAGTAAGTGTCTGAGACTGGATTTGAACTTTCATCTTCCTAACTCGGGGTTCTTAGCCTGGGATCCACAGTCCCCCAAGTGGTTTGTGGCTAGATTTTGGGGGCCCATGAACACAGAGTAAAATAATTTTACATTGTTATATCAATATCCTATGTATTTTATTTTATGCATTTCTTAAAAGTACTGAGGGGGGCAGCTAGATGGTGCAGTGCATAAAGCACCGATCCTGGATTCAGGAGGACCTGAGTTCAAATCTGACCTCAGACACTTGATACTTGCTAGCTGTGTGACCCTGGGCAAGTCACTTAACCCTCATTGCCCTGAAAAAAAATGAAGCAATAAAAAGTACTCTGAGAAGGAGTCCATAGGCTTCCCAGGCTGCCAAAGGGGTCCATGACGTAATAAAGATAAATTAAAAGTCCCTTCTATCTCTAGGGCTATGATCAAATCACTTGATCCTCTCTGGGCCTCATTTCCTATTCTGCAAAATGGGGGGATTGGGCTAGATGGACCTTCTAGCTATTGGTCTGTGGTCCCTACGATGGTACTCTAGAAAAATTTATTATTATTGAATTATTTCAGTGGTGCCCCACTCTGCGTGACCCCATCTGGTTATTCTTGGCAAAGATACTGTGGTCTGCCATTTCCTTCTCCAGCTCCTTTTACAGATGAGGAAACTAAGGCAAGCAGAGTTAAATGATTTGCCCAAGGTCATATAGCTACTAAGTATCTGAAGTTGAATTTTAACTTGGGTCCTACTGACTCCAGGCTCAGTGCTCATCTACAGAACCACCTAGCTGCCCAGTCTAGTAGTCCATAAATTATTGTAATAGAAAAAAATGATCAGATGCGTACTATAAGCTATCTCTTTCCCTGGCCAAAGTTTGATATAATCCAAAAGGAAAGGTTTGATGGGAGAATGGATTCTTAATTGATGTTAAAGTCTGATAAAAAAAAAATCTTATCATAAAATCCCAGAAGAAAGATAGCAGGAAATCATTCATGGATTAGAGAAACAGTTCTCACACAATTTATGTTGACTGGCTATATATGAAAGGCTCTGATTATATAATGGTTCCAAATTTAAAGCAAAAATTATCAAGTTTGTAGCTAAGTTGCTTGTTTCCCAAATTTAGTTAATGTCCAAAGAAATGTCATTGCACTAATAGTTAAGAAAAACTTAATATTGCCCCCAATACCCTTTATGTCCAGAAAAGTACATTTGGAAATCTAGTGTTTTCTAAAGATTTCATGGTTCTTGGATTTAAGCCCTATTGATAACATAATTTAGTAGATTTGGGAGGGGTGAAAATTTTAACAAAATAAGCAACTCTCTGGTTTTTATGTTTAGCTATTAATTCTTTTTTAATTTATCGCATTTTTGGAGGGTCAATGCCATGGCTTAATGTGAAGAGACACAGAATCTCAGAGTTTTGACAAGATGCCAGGAGGCATCCTTCCAACTCATGCCTAAACAGAGATCTCCTTTTCATCCTTTCCGATAAGTTGTCATCTAGCCTCCTCTTGAAGACCTCCAACAGCTCATTTGTCACAGGATGTCTCTCCTCAGAACAAAAACTACCTCTCTTAGGATTTGTGCCTCGCACCACATCATCCTTTCCTGGAAGTCTGCATGCTCTGAACCCATAAGAAATGGAAACCCCCCTTATGTAGTCTACTGACTCTTCTCCTAAGCCAAATTCAACACGCTAGATTGTTTGTCCAGTTCAGCCCTTGATGATCAAAAGAAAAAAAAAAGCATCACCACTATCAAAAAAGGAAATGGTGGGGGGGTTTTGTTTGTTTTTGTTTTTGCAGGGCAATGAGGGTTAAGTGACTTGCCCAGGGTCACGCAACAAGTAAGTGTCAAGTGTCTGAGGCTGCATTTGAACTCAGGTCCTGCTGAGTCCAGAGCTGGTGCCTTATCCACTGCGCCACCTAGCTGCCCCCAATGAGTTTATTTTGACAAGGCATTTTCATGATCCTATAATTATCTCTTTCTTTTCTAAAATTCTGCATTCCTGGGGATTGAAAAGTCACATCTTTAGTAATTCATGCTAGATTTTTTTCTGGGAATTGTCATGTTTATAGGTCTTAATTTTTCATAATCATCTTTTATGTAGTTTGGAACTGTGTTTGCTTCCAATCTTCTGTGGGGTCAACCTTTCTCTATGATTTCTCGGAACTTATCTACAGTGGTTTCTAATCATGTCTACAAGTCAGTTTAGTACCCTGGGATGGAATGTATCCTCGTCTGGAGATTAGCACTTCCTTCAAGTGGCTAGGTATTTTCTTTCTATCTTTTTTTTTCTACCAAGGGGTTTAATTCTCACTTAATGATGGCTATTCTAATTTTTCAATTTGAAGGTCATTTTCCTTGATGGAAATAATGGAAATGAAATAGTAAATTCATCTCTCTCTGTGTATGTGTCTCTCTATTTCACTGTGTGTCTCTGTCTCTATCTCTCCCTTTCTGTCTCTGTGTCTCTTTTTTTCTCTCTGTGTCTCTTTCTTTGTCTCTTTCTCTCTGTCTCTGTCTCTTTCTCTCTGTCTCTGTCTCTGTCTCTCCATCTCTCTCTCTCTCTCTCTCTCTCTCTCTCTCTCTCTCTCTCTCTCTCTCTCTCTCTCTCTCTCTCTCTCTGTCTCTGTCAGCAATGGAGCAATGGCCCCCACTAAGTTCATCTTCTTTATCAAATACAATTTTAACAAAACGACAATGAAATAATGTCAACTAGGTTTCAGTATCTTCAGCATTTTAAACAAACAAACAAAAACCCCATCTCAGCTCATGGGGCTTTTGCCTTCCTGTCAGTGTCTTGGTTTATGGGTACCTCCTTCTACATTTGCCAAATGTTCTTTCAAAATCTGAGTTCATCAGAGCATCCCCAGTCCAAGAAAGAAGAGACCTTTGTTTTGTAATTCGTTAGTAAGTCAAATCATATTTCACAGCTCAGGTGCCACTACCTCCTAAACATGGGCATTCTAGATCTCCCTAATTGTTAGGTCTCTCTTCCTCCTGATATCATCTGGTATCAATCTTCATGTACTTTGTATTTACTAATGTATGTAAATTCTATGTTCCTACAGTATAATGTAAGCTCTTTGTCTTTATATCCTGAGGGTCTGGCATGCATTGAGCCATTAAGAATTGTTTGTGGAATTGAACAACCCTGTGATGTTGGTAGAATAAATAATATTATTGCCATTTTACAGATGTGGAAACTGAAGCTCAGTGGTTAAGTGACTTGCCCAAGGTCACACAACTATAGTAGTAAGTGATGGAGGCAAGATTTTCCTCCTGACTCTTTGAACCCAGGAATTCTAAATCACTATTTTTATCCTTAATAAAAGTTTTGCCCAAGACCTAGAACTTAATGTTTTGCTACTGTCAGAGAAACAGGACTTGATCCTTGTCTCAGATAATCCCAATTAGAAACAAAGGAAAAGAAGACCCACCTAAATAGGCTTACTTGCCCAATGATGGCATAATTTACACATTTATTCATTCATTCATTTACTTATTTATTTATTCATTCGTTCATTCACTCACTCATTTGTTCATTTATTTATCTATTTGTTTGTTTTTATGGGGAAATGAGGGTTAAGTGACTTGCCCAGGGTCACACAGCTAGTGTCTGAGGTCGGATTTGAACTCAGGTCCTCTTGAATCCAGGGCTTTATCCACTGTGCCACCTAGCTTCCCCGATGGCATAATTTATTAATTTATTAATGCCTTGTCTGAGAATAAGGGAATGAAACTTAACATGGCTTTTGGTTTATTGTAATTGGTAAAATGCAAACACAGTTAGCCTCCCCCCCCAAAAAAAAATCTACTTATGTGGAAATTGTTTTTCAGATAAAAAAAAATTACTCCTCTGCTGTTTAATTGTTTCCAACTCTTAATCCTAGCTGGAGTTTTCTTGGCAAAGATACTGGAGTGATTTGCCATTTACTTCTCCAACTCATTTTACAAGATAAGGAAACTGAGACAAACAGGGTGAAGTGACTTGCCCAGATTTGAACTCACAAAGAGGAGTCTTCCTGACTCCAGCACTATGGCACCCCCTAGCTGCCTATACTAAACTATACATCTTATCAAGAAACAACATGGCAGATTAGAACAAGAGTGGGCTTCAGAGGCAGCAAAACCCAGGTTTAAATCCTATCTCCCATACTTACTGGCTGTGTGACTCTGGACAAATCACTTCTCAGTGTTCGAGGCAACTCTCTACACTCTTAAATTAAAGACAAAATGGGGGCAGCTAGGTGGCGCAGTGGATTAAGCACCAGCCCTGGATTCAGGAGTACCTGAGTTCAAATCCAGCCTCAGACACTTGACACTTACTAGCTGTGTGACCCTGGGCAAGTCACTTAACCCCCATTGCCCTGCAAAAAAAAAAAAAAAATTAAAGACAAACTGCTGATCTGCATTGACAGAGAGGGGGTTTCCTAAACTTATTGGAAGTTCTCTAAATGAAAGCAAGTGCAGGTCTATGCCATCCCATTGGAACTCATTGACATAGTTCTCTCTTTAATGAATTCCACTAGAAATAATTTTGTAAAGTATGGGATTTGTCTCTGGTGATGTCTTTCCTTGGTGGCACCAGTATTTGCTCTGAAGTTCAATAGAGAAAGAGAAGATTAAAAGAGAACTTCATCTTCTGGAGCTGCAACAACTAACCTTTGCACCTGGGACAAGCAGCATGAAACCAAGCATCAAAGTCACCTTGGCTAGGGAGAGCGTAAGAGAGAATATTTTGAGACATGATGGGGTTAATTCTAAGGTAGTTCCTATGTATATAGCTTGGGGGGAGGGGTAAAACACAGGGGTCAGGAGAGCTCCCATGACGTGATAACAGTGGATGGGGTAAGGATGAAGCCTGCCATCTGGTAAGTCCAGGAGAGCAGGGTTTGTTCTTTGCATTTGTATCGCTAGCACCTGGCACATAGTAGGTGCTTAATAAATCTTTGTTGATTTATGAATTATTCTAACTATGTCCTAAACTCAGCTGTTTACATGCTGAAAGACTACAAGTGACCCTCTAAATTTTCCAAAGCCCCCTATGTTCTCAACCAAATTTTGGTTCTGATTTGGATGTTCTTAATTGGTTTTAGAAAACCTTCAAAAGGGAATGGCCATGAAAACAGCCACAAGAAACTTACCCATATGCTTTTCTTTATATATTTCCCCATCTTGATGGTAAAATATTAGTTTAAAGCCAATCTGTGAAGAGACAGGGAGGAAATAAGCTTGTAAACTCTGTTGCCCAACGTTGGTTTTCTTCTGCGGTTAAAAAGGGATGTTTTGTGAGACCCAGTTCTGCTAAAACGCCAAGTCCTTCAAAATGGAGATTAGATAATAGGAACAAAGCCTGTGCTCCTTGGATGCACTGCCTGAATGTTCCACTTCTCTATAAGCTTTTTGGATGACAAACTGGGCAAAACGATTTGTTTTCCAATGACTACTATATAGATCATTAAAATCAAGTTCCTCATTCCTCCTCACCATTTCCCTCAACCCCAACCCCCACAATCGAGGTCAAAGGGACAGAGTTGGAAAATCAAGAAAGTGGGCATTTATATTTGATTTCATGGAAGTCAGCATAATGGGGTATATATTTGCGTGTGAGTAATGCCCGTATGTGTGTACGCGAGCTAGTCTCTGCCAGGAAGCAAAAGGCAGAGGAGTGGGAGCTTGGAGAGGTGGGGAGAATAGATTGGCCACAGTGAATCTGGATTTCTTCAAAGCAATTAGGGACAAAGTGTGGGAAAAGAGAGTCCTCTCCAACACTAAAAACACACACCCAGAATCTGGCACTTAGGACACTAAAATGGAAATGATACCAAGAGTACAGGTTTCACAGATGTTATTTTAAATTTTATTTTATTAATTTTAATTTAATTGAATTTTTTAATCTATAAATCATCCCATAGAAAGGCTGACCTGAAAGTTGGAGTACTCTCAATCTTGGTTAAAGGTACTTATACTATAATTACCTCTCAAGGGATATTTTTATTATTTTTGTCATTAAGCCCATTGCATTTTTTAAAAAATGAGTTTATCACTGCATTTCCCCCTTACAACAACCCCCCAGTGAATCCTTCCTTGCAACAAAGAAAAACACTGATGGCTACTGTGTCTCACGGTGTATTCTGCATTCCACATCCATAGTCCCCCATCTCCCTACTGACACTAGGGAAGTGTTTTCCTATCATTGGTTCTCTGGGGCTGAGATCAGTTATTATAACAAGTAAGAAATTGAATAATTTTTATGTTGTTTTCACTTATAAGACATTGATTGGCCAACAATAGATCCTAGTCCAGGCCCATTTTGCCATTGTTTGGCCCTCTCAGAGAGGGTCTAAATATCAATTGTATCTCTTTTGGCCAGAAACCCTGAAGGTTCTCCTGCCCCCGAAAAAATCAATTTATTTTTAAGTAAAAGAGGCCTTTCTTTGCCTCCTTTCTTACCTAGCCTTAATCACTTAATGGGCATTGCCTTGGGTGAACTGAGACCTCTGAAAGGCCTTAGCTTAAAAGGCCAAGGGCTCCCACTGCATGGGGGCCATCGCCAGTCGTCCTGATGTATATCTTGTCACTGGACCCAGATGACTCTGTAGGAGAGAGTGAGGCTGGTGACCATGCACAGCCCTCCCTCACTTAAATCCAATTCACTGCAAGCCATGTCATCACCCCCAATGTCATGGTCCTCTTCTCGAACAAAGGACAAACAACACCAACCACCACCCCCCTTTTAGTCCCTATGGGCTTTGTTCCCTCTCCTCTTTGGTCCTGCAACAATTCATACAAATCTTCCCGCGTTTCCCACAATTCCTTGTGTTTGTCATTTCTAAGGATGCAGTAACATTCCCTTGCATTTCTATTCACTTTATTCAGTCACCCCCCAAATGGATGGGGACACCTATTTTATTTGCAGTTTTTTAAAAAGAATTTTTAATGCTTAAAAATTATTGACAAGGTACTCAAGTCTACAGCAGGCAAATATTTAAAAGCTACAAAACCGTTAACAACAAGGGATGCTTCATTTAAACCAAAAAGGTCCAGAAATTTCCTACAGTCAATTGCCCTCTTGTTGATGAAGAGAAACCTCTCAAAAGGACTGAGTTTTCTTTTTTTTTCCACAGTAACATTTTGCCTCATCTCCAGTTCCTAGAAAGGTGGCTCCCATCCAGGCAGTTAAAAACTGCAATCTCCTCTAGCGGTCCAAAATTTCAGAAAGAGATATTCCAATCTCCAATTCCCATAAATCCTTGTGATTTAAAAGAAACTACACTATAGGAAAATGGTTTTACTGGGTGATTTTAAGTTTAAAAGAAGGGTTCTTCTTCTCACCCTTCTCCCAGCATCTGTGTGCTCATTCTTCTTGCAATACCAAAATTGCCTTAGGCTAAAGCAGGGGAGAAAGGAGTACTTGATTTTCAAACATAACTATTACAGAGCTTTCACAGACACATGTGAAATATGAACTGCATGCTGCCACAATCTGTGAGTCTGCAAGTTTTTAGTGGTTCCAAAGTGGTGTTATCCTGAGAGAGGTGTAGCCACTGCTCTCCTGGTCCATGCTCTGGTCTTTACCCAGGAAGGGACCCCACTCCCCTGCAGCTGCAAGCACTAGTGTTCCTCTCTACCCTGGACTGTGTCCAGCTCTCTTGCTCCCTTGTGACCAACCACGAATGCCCCTCTCAGCCCTGGAACTGTGACTCTGAACTGCTATGGGCAGTAGAATTGTCAGCACCAGCTACGACCAGAAACTGGATTGTAATGTCTTTCTGACCAGTTGTCCAACCATCTTACCATCTCTGGACTTAGAGCTCCTAAAGCTGATGCCAGCACTATCTCTGCTACCTCCAAGGCCCACTGCTTATGGTACTTCTGTGTGCGCTCTGGGCTGACTCTCAACCTAGTGTCACAGAGCTCTCCTGCTGCCCTAAGTTGTCTTATGCTGGGAAAATGATTCATTCTAATCTTTTTTTGGCTCTGCCACCCCAAAATTTGATTTGAGGAGTTAATTTAAAATTGTTTAGAGGGGAATGGTAGGAGAGTTCATTGGGATTGCTTCCTGTACTCCACCATCTTAGCTCCCATCCATTGTAAATAATTGTGTAAATGTCTTCTGTCAAATGAGATAAGATTTGTAAAGTGATTAGCATAGTACCTAGTATATAGTTGTTGTCCAGTCATTTCAGACTCTCCATGACCACATTTAGGGTTTTCTTGTCAAAGATACTACAGTGGTTGGCCATATCCTTCTCTAGCTTATTTTACAGGTGAGGAATCTGAGGTAAGCAGGGTTATTTGATTTGCCCAGGGTCATGCAGCTAGTAAATGTCTAAAGCCAGATTTGAACTCTGGTCCTCCTGACTCCAGGGCTGCCAAATGCATGTGTGAATACATACACATGCGTACACACATATATACATATACACACATGTAAGATAAAGGAAAACAATATTTTGAACCAACTTTTTATATTACTTTCAATTAAACCATAATCAAGTTCATTGACTATTGAAGTCAAAATCATTTACCCTGAGGACTATTCTACATATAGAATAAATGACTCCCCAGGGGATGTTCCTTCCAAAATGCCCTTGGTAGACAAGCACTTGGACTCTTTGTACACTGAGAACAAGAGGGTGGGAATGTGACCTTGAGTCTCATGATTAATATCAACAGCAAAAGTAGCTTTCTCCCATGGGAAAATCTGCATGTGACCATGAGCCGTCCTTCGCACTATTCCTTCTTTGTTCTGTTTTGCATAGAATACCTAGTCTGGCCTGAGTGTGGATATCTACCATTGTCCTGTCACCACCTAGGGCCAGCCTTGTGAGTAAACTCTGTATGTCACCACATTAGTGTGGACTGCTCCTCTCTTTGGTATCCCAGTACCTTCTCATTACAGTGGGACTATCCCTCTTGATGCTCTTGCACCATTATAGAAGGTGATATTTTAATCTCCATTTTACAGAAGAAGAAACTGAGGCAAACAGAGGTTAAGTGACTTGCTCAAGATCACACAGCTAGTCAAGTGTCAGAGACAGAATTTGAGCTCAGGTCTTCCTGATTCCAGGCTCAGTGCTCTATCCACCTAACTGTCCTCATGAATTACAAGTAATGTAATATATAGCATACATGACTATATATTTATATTAAGTGTATATTTACACATGTTTATATGTACACATTTATATTATATATACATATGTATCATAGATATTCTATACCATTATATAGATAAATGTATGTGCACACATGTATAACACCTATGTAGTATGCGCATGTACATAATAGTATATATGCATACTTGTAAGACAAAGGAAAATGTCATTTTGAACCAGCTTTTTGTTACTCTCAATGTATTCACAGTCAAGTTCATTGGTTATTAAAATCAAAGTCATTGTTCTTCACACATCTGATAAATGACTATCCAAGGCATGTTCCTTCCAAAATGCCCTCAGTAGGCAGGCACTTGGCCTTCCATATGATAGTATTCATGTGGGAAATAGGCAACGATTACTGTCAATATGGCAAGCCTTACTGTCACCACCAAAAAGCATCTGTTAATTAACTGTTAGTTGCATGGGGACTGGGTTGGGTGTTGTACTAAGAGAACAAGCCTTGCACATAATAAATGCTTGTTGTATGAATGAATAGATGAGGCAAATGAATCTGAGGTACAGGAACTTGCTTGTAGGATACAGATTGGACAACCTAAAATCCCAGTTCTGCAGACAGGAGCATAATAAAGTGAATACATGTGTGGTCCTAACCTCTGAGGGCTCTAGGAAACTCTAGCAATATACATTGCAGAAAAAGCGCCAATCTAGACTGGTAGAGGGAGTGTCTACTTCTGGGCTTTCCCTTTACCAAATAAATCCTAGACCTAATAGTCCCTATCCCTACCCGATCCCACTCAAGTGCTGAGGGATGAGAGATGATCTGTCTAGAGTTGTCCTGAGACAGTGAAGGGCAACTATGAGAAAATACCTCTGATTATAAACTGTCCATCTGGATTGGATGAACTTTGGAGGGCATGAGGGCTCATCATGGTTAAAGCAGGAGAAAGGGAATATGGAAAAGAAAACAGCTCTATCTGACCTTAAAGGGCGCCAGCCTTCTAGGGAGGTCTGATTTGATCTTCAGGGTTTGGGATGCCAAAACTCAAAGTCCAATACAGTTTATGGGAGCCTTTGACTGGACCACACAGACAGATCTCAAGCATGTAAGCCAGAAATAATTATACTTGAGCTAATTAATGTTGTTGGGTGAGAGAAAAGTTTGGGGAACAAGGAAGCTGATGCAGTCCAAGAAGAGCCTCAAAGTTGGTTCGGAATTTAATCCAATTGACATGCTGGTCTCCAGTACCTCAGTAATATACACACCTAGTATAACAGATATTCATAATACCTGGAAGGAGGAGGGTCAGGGAAAGATAAAGGGGGAAGGGAAGTGGAAAGAGAGCTTGGGTCCTCTGCCTAACCTTACATTTATATCTACCTCTAGTTGACTTCCAGCCTCTTATAGGTTGATGTACAATTCAATTTGCTGGAAACATTTGGATAAAGAAAAAGCAGATTTTATATTGTAGGTTCTGTAGATAGATAGGCATCAAAAGGAGAATTAATAGAAAGAGCAGACCTCGAGCTCTCTGGAGCCTGAATCCTACTCTTCACAATGTCTATGGAGCCAAGGACTTTCTTCAATATCTCCCTTTTCAACAGCTCCATGTTTGCTCCAACCTCCTGAATCCAGATGTCCAGAATCTCTTCTGAGACAGTTTCTGTCTTTCATATAAAGTATTACTAAGCCATCCTTCATACAATGGCTTTGATTGATTCAAAGCTGTACAGGTCCTATTCATACTCAGTTCTGATTGATTTAATTTGTTAAGTGTTTTCACCTAATCAAGGCATCAGATTCAAATGGGTGGTTTCAGCACCACTCTTACAATTGACTTAGAACCAAAAGGGACCTCAGAAGCCATGTAGCCCAACCCCCAAATTTTCATAAGATGAAGAAACTGAGGCACATGTAGATTAAGTGACTTATCTAAGGTAACAGAGGCAGAAAACACCAGAGGCAAGATTTGAAACCAGGTCGTCTGACTTTAGAGCCAATGTGGTTTCAGTAAAACACTAGTAAAAACTAAAAAAAAATCTTAAAAAAAGCAGTCAAAGCTGATTTATTTTAGACCTGGGGAAACAGGAATCTAGAACTAATTTTCATAACTATTTGGGTTTTTATAGCTTCCTACACCAACCACTGCATTAGTATACATCACACTAGTTCAAGTTCTTAATATTTTGTGTGTCAAGGTACCCTTTTCAGAATGCTTTTTACGTGTTTAAAATAAGACACATAGGATTAAAAAGCAAACCAAAAGCAAATCAATTACACCGAAAACTAGTTATCAAAATATGCTTTAAAAACAAATTCACAGACCCCAAATTAAGAAACCCTAGGTTGATCTCCTAGTATACTTGGTACCTTTACTTTAGTGAAATTCCTTCAACTCATGAATCTAAGAGGAATTCAGCTCTTGCTGAATTCAATGTTCTTGGTTTGCTTATTTTGAAGGAAGGTGTGGGAATCATTTGGTCCACAGGTGTTCTATTTAGTCAATTGTTGCTAAATTGTAATTATACTCAAGTGGCCTAAAATGGTTAATTGCCAGTCTATTTAATTATCTAAATGGGACTAAGATTCACAGTGGGAGAATTTGGCTGAATGTCTACAACTCCTAAATGTTTGACTGGAGACAAATGCCTGAATTATAAATTCAAAGGTTTTAAAGTCTTGTCTCATCTAATAACTTCTTCCTTGGAAGAAAATATTTATCTCAATGCTGACCTTAATCCTTGGTTCATCTAAACACGTATTCTAGAAACATCTTCTAAATCCAAAAAGGCCAATATTGGATTAATCTTTTTCCTATTTGATGTTGGAAAAAAGGTAGTAATGTGGATAGAGCAATCAACATGGAATATCAGGAATTTGTGTTCAAATCATCTCTTAGGTTATCCTGGGCAAGTCATTTAACCTTTATGGGCCTCAGTTTCCTGAACTATAAAATGAAGAAGTTGTATTTAAAGACCTCTAAAGTCCCTCCAAGAACTATGATCCTAGTATAATAAAAGACTGATCAATAAGGTCAGTCCTCATGAGCTTACACAGATTGCTTTGTTCATGCAGTCCTCGTTTGGACTCTGGATCATGGACAGATATTCTGTAATCAGAAAATGCCAAAGCAAAGAACCAATACCCATATCAAGGGGCCACATGTTGGTCTTGAAGAAGCCCAGTGCCTCTCTATTCTTACTAGAACATGCCAATCAGGAAGAAGTCAAACCAAGAGATAGGAAAGGTTCTGATCAACAAGTGCCATTTGAATGAATTTCTAATTCTGGCTATACCAACCAAAGACAAAGAGCTTGTAGTACCTTAGTTGCACAATTCAATGCTATTTTCAGCAGAAATTGGAAAGATCTCCTTAAACTGATGCAGAGTGAAATCAGAAGAACCAGGAGAGTAATTTATACAATGATAACATTGTAGAGAAAAACAGCTTTGAAATACTTTAGAACTTTAATCAATTAAATGTTAAACCATGAGTTGAGAGGACTGAAAATGAAAATTCCTTTCACTGAAAGTGAGTCCAGTGAGACAATTTTGTGTCGTGTGGATAAAATGTTGGACCTGAAATCAGGAAGAACAGAGTTTAACTTCTGTCTTAGATTCTATTTGGGTGACCTGGACAAGTCACTTAATCTCTTTGAGCCTCTGTTTCCTCATCTGTAAATGGGGATAATAATAGCACCTACCTTGCATGGTTGTTGTGAGGATCAAATGTGATTGTATTTGTAGACTTAGCTCTCTATGAATGCTAGCTATTTCTGTTGTAATCATCATCACCACCACCATTTTCTACAGCTGAATTTCTTTCGAAGGTATACACAAGTCATGAAGTAATCGGTGCTATAGAAGTAGATATTTCCTTGCCAATGAGTTGGGTTTTAGAACTTCAAAGTTCTACTGATCCAGTTCATGACTAGGAGTTTGAGATGGCTATTATGAGCTCCCAATCTATGTAGATCCAGATGGTTCTCACACCTCCTTTTTGTTATGCAGCTGTCCCCAAGAAAGCCTTGGAATAGCAGCTGACAGTGCTGTAGCTATGCACTGCTGGCCACATGCCCAGCCTTTCTCTGGTTTAGGAGGATTATGCAAGGGGTAAGAGATGGGTCACTTCAGGTGACCCACAAGAGAGCTTTCTGTACCTCTCTGGTTTTCTGTGTCAGGGTAGGAGGAAGTCTTGGGCCATGGAAAGTTCATTGGATTAAATGCTATTCAGTGTGGTCCAGCTGCAGAAATGGGCTTCATTTCCATAAGATGGCTCAGAATCACTGGACACAGAGTCTTAAGATGGATGGATCTTTTCAGTTTGTGTTTGGAAAGTAAGAAAGACAAGAAATATAAGCAAGACAAGAAAGAAGTAAACTCTTCAGCTAAGCCATTCTGAATTTATATTCCCAGAGACCAGCAAAGTACCTGGGACAGAGTAGGTACGTAATAAATGGTCATTGATTAGTTGATGATGGAATCAGTAGGATTTACTATAATTCAGTAGAGTAAGAGCAGAGAAGAGAAAACAGGGATGGCTAGTCCTTCGAAGGTATAGAAGAGGGTAATTCTTTTGCAGGACTTTCATTCTATTTTCCACAAGTTCTTGTAAAAATCACATTAGGCTGGAAGGCATCTGGCTAGTTGCACTATAGTTCTTTATAAATCCATAGGGGGAGGCAAAGGGGTGTGCTCCTCTCTTGTTAATGGACTTAAGATGTAGGATGAGACACATTTTTGGACACGGCCAATGTGGGAATTTGTTTTGCTGAACTGTGCATATTTGCTATTAGGATTTTTTTCATTGTTCAATTGGGGCAGTGAAAGAGATAGTAAAATGCATCTAATAATCAATATTTTAAAAATTAAAGCCTTATAGTATTAGAGAATTGCATGGAGCTCTGAGAGGTTAAATTATTTTTCTGTGGCATTATGGGTAGTATGTGTCAGCGATGGAATTTGAACTCGGGTCTCCCTCACCCACTCTTGGTTACTGCACAGTGCTGTCCCTCTAGACCCAGACTATCATTAACATTTTACCTGGGAAACACTGGTCTGTAGAACTGGCCAAGTAAACCACCCTAAAATCAATACCAAGTAAGTCTTGGTGAGGCAATTTTCTGTTGGGTGGATAAAGTGCTGGTCATTTTATCTATCAGCACCAAGATATTTGTATGAGGATGCCAGAGTTCCAAATTACATTACTTAAGGATGTTGACCTAAATAAAAGTTAGGAAACTCTTGTGGATTTTCCATTGAATTTCTAACAAATTTACCACAGTCGACAGATTAAATATTCCAAGTCTGATATGGGAAAACCCAGTGAATTACACAGAAGGCAGTTATTTCGAAAGGTAACAAGGTCCTGAGTTCTCTTAGGAGAAAAATGTGAGTGTTCAAGGGGTCAGGCGACAATCTCCCCAAGTATCTCTGCAGGATCTCCGACCTGGATTTCCCTTCAGTAATAGGTCTTTAGCAAAGGTTCACCGAGCACATACCCATTGGGCCATAGATCTAGGATTAGAAGGGACTGCAGAGTCCATTTTGATCAACCTCCTAATTTTACAGAGGAGGAAACTGAGGCCCAAAGAGGATAAGTGATTGGCCCAAGGTCACAAAGGGACTGAGTTTCAGAGATGGGAATTGAACTTAGGTCCTCGGACCCCAGACCTAATACTCTTTCTGCTCACCCCTACTGCCTCATACTAGCTTATGTTGGGGAAGGAAGAGACAGATGAAAGAGTGGGCTCTCCCTCCATAGAAGTCTTCCAGCAAACCTAAAAGACCACATAGTGAGTTTCAGAAGGGTTTCCTATTCCCATACAGGCAGGACTAGGTGACTTCTGAGGTTACTTCAATCTTCTAGACATTTTGAAACTCATCTAGTCCAACCCTCTAATTTACAGATGGGGAAACTGAGGCCCAGAGAGGCAAAATGACTTGCCCAAGGTCACACAGTCAGCAAAGAGCTGAGTCAGGGCTTGAACTCAGACCTCTTGGCTCTAAGTCCCTGCTTACTTCGGCTACCATGTGCCTGCCTACACCTTCTCTCTTTCCCTCCAAACATTGGGTCTCTCATGACAGTTCCCAGCACCTTCCCTGGGAGGGTCTGTAATAGGTTGGAGGAGACTTGCCTACCATCCCCATCCCACTCCCAGCTTGCTCTGCTCACGCCCAGAGTTGTAATCAACGGAACGACGAAGGTCTGTGCAATTCTACACATCCCTCGGCTCTCAAGAGACACGCAGAGCTCTGGAGGCGCACGGGACGCACTGGGCACTGCTTTTCTATCTCAAACTTTGTGTAGCCCCGCGCCCTGCTAAATTCAGGAAAGCACCGGTATCTGCCCATTAAAAACAATGAAAAATCAACAAAGAAAAAAATCATAAAGGAAAAAAGATCGCGAAGGACAAGAAATTGAAAGAATGTGAAAACTATTCGGCATCCCTGAGGTCTAACGTCCCCACTCCCTCGGTTCCCTGGAAACTCGGCGCCGCAGAGAGGTTGGGACCAGTGCTCCGCCTCTGTGCCTAGGCTGCTCCAGCTGCGGGGCCCTGGTGGGGTGAGTACAGCCCCAGGGATTCCACCGCCCCTGCACCTCTGGCTGCGCTCCACGCGCAGTTCTGGCACCAGCGTTAGCCAGAGCCGGGACGGGGCGGGGAAAAGGCGCTTTATATCTGCGGGGCCAGGGGAGCCTGGGGAGCGCAGCTGTTACAGGCGGGAGAGCCTGGAGCCCGCTCCCCCGGCCCTGAGTCCCCAGCGCGCCCAGCCCGGCCGGGTTCCAGCAGAACCACCCTCCCGTGCGCTCAGCCTGGCCTGGCTCGTGCCGCCGGCCCGCGCGCTCAGCCTAGCCTTGCACGGTCCCGCTTCCTGCGTGGGCGCGCGCAGCTCCCGCGCACAGTGGAACCAGCTTGCGGGCAAAGGGCAGCCCAGAGTGGGAGACTTCAAGAAAGAGGTAGCTGGGTGGGGCTAAGTCCAAGAGCCAAGTCTGGGGCAGGAGCAAAAAAAGGAAAAAGGGTAAGCCTAAATTACAGGTGGCAAGTGGCTGGCAGGGAAAGAATTTCAGACTGGAATTCCAGCTGAGCTGCGCCACCCCACTTCTCTTGCACCCAGATCCTGTAAAGGGGGCGCGACCTATGCTTGGGAAAGGCTACCTCACAACTAAAGCTCGTTAAGATAATCTTGGTATCGGAGGTTTAGTGCAGGAAGGGTCCTCAGAGGCCATGCAGGGTTACCTCTTCATTTGTTTGCCTTTTTAAAAAATCGGTCCTTTGATTTCATTGGCATAAGAACTCCCTCGTTGGAAATTCTCTCCACTAGTGCAGATTGGCACCCGTGCTGCCCCCTAGAGTCACAGAAATTTTCCTAGAACGCAGAGGAGTTAAGTGACCCGGCAGCAGGTTGTAAGAAATGGGACTCTAACCCGTCCCTTGCCAGAGACGATGGCTCCCTAGCCTCTAACTGGTGGCCTATACTCTGTATATATTTCATAATTACTTATCTGGTATCTGTTTCCTCCCAAGAGAATGTAACCTCCTTGAAAGCAGGGTTTGGTAGTTGGTGGGGTTTTCAATGGTGCTTTGGGGGGGGGGAGTATTTCCAGCACCTAGCAAAACACCTTTCACC
The DNA here is from genome assembly GCF_019393635.1 of Dromiciops gliroides. NCBI lineage: Eukaryota > Metazoa > Chordata > Mammalia > Microbiotheria > Microbiotheriidae > Dromiciops > Dromiciops gliroides. Next base: position 38,677,887 of record NC_057865.1, read on the forward strand.
TGGTAGGTGTTTAATAAATGCTTATTGAATACAAGTTTGACCTAGATTTTTTCCTTAGGAGTGACTTCACTACCTCATCTCATCTTTTTTGGTTTTGTTTTGTGCTTACAACCCCAGCACCCAGCATGGTGCCCTGTATGTCATAGGTGCTTAATAAATGCTAATTGAATTAAGAAGTTTGACCTAGCCATAGAAATTGGGATGCTAAATAATATCTGAGCATCCTTGCATATCCCTACTTATTGATGTAGGAATTACATATTAACATCTATATTCTATTGCATTTTTATTGAGGTTGTTAACTCTTTCCTAATTATATTTTAATCTGGTTTGGGAAGCACTATGGAGTATGGCAGGCTTGTGCTTGTTTAACAACGCCCAGAACCTGACCCTAGGAGTGGTTTTCTGGCTTCGCAGCCCTTTCTCCTGTGCATCCTGGGTTTCTTTTTTCTTCTGCGCCCCCCCCCCACCTTTGCCCCCATTCTTTGGCATGCTAGCAGCAGGAGTTTGCCTTGCTGAGCTGTTGGTTTCTGGATTCTCAAGATTAGGAGAGAGAGAAAATGCAGTTTCCTTCCAAGGTAGTGCTAAATCCTTTGCTGGAGATGGTACTGCACCAAACGCTGGGAATGTGACCTCAGACTTAAGGCTAGATTTGTTCCATATGGGAAGGAGGAGAAAAAGATGTACTGTGACCTTCAGGACAGTCTGCTCATCCAGGTGTATTTGGGAAAAAATAACTTGTTTAGATTGGAAGAAACTTTGCTTTTTTGGGGGGGAAGGTTTCCAAGGTTCTTAATGTGGGGTCTGTGAACTTTTAAAAAAGTATTTTTGTGATACTATCTTTTTCTTTTTTGCAGGGCAATGAGGGTTAAGTGACTTGCCCAGGGTCACACAGCTAGTAAGTGTCAAGTATCTGAGACTGGATTTGAACTCAGGTCTTCCTGAATCCAGGGCCAGTGCTTTATCCACTGCACCACCTAGCTGCCCCATGATACTATCTTTTGATATTATTGGTGGGGTTTTTTTGTTTTGGTTTGGTTTTTTGGTATTGTTTGGTATCGTTTTGTATCGTTTGTATTTAAAAGCCTTCTGAGAAGGCTTCACCAGAGGAGCCGTGGGATCCATGACACAAAAAACCTTAAATATCAGTGTGCTATTTGCCTTGCTGATCAGAGGAACACAACATTAATAAAATAAAAAAGATGATTGTGTGGACAGTGGGAAAGCAGAATGGATTTAAAGGAAAAGTTAAGGATTTTTAGCTGTCTTGTGTTTGCTCCATGTACTTCACGGAGCCTACTCAAATGTTCTTGGGAGAGTACGTTAAACAGCTAGCATGTCCCAAAAAGTCTTAGTGCAGTGTTCTTCTTGGATGGCCTACCACACTGCACTAAGACTTTTGGGACAACTTATACTGTTACTGAAGCTCTCTCCTCCATTTGCCCAGCCAGCCTACCATTTGTATCATTTGATAATGCCTCATACATACGGGACGTTAAAAATCTCAAGTGACTCATGCAGCGGGCCTTTAATAAATGCTGAAAACAAGTTTCCAACTTAAAACATTTCCAAGGAGGCCCAAGATAAGGGGTTGAATTGTTGCTTATAAGGGGAAAACTTGAAATTTCCTCCCCTGACCCTTTTCTTTCCATGATGATTAGAACATGATAGAAGAATAGCAGAGGCACTCCCTCCCTCAAGTCTACCCTTTCCCTCAGTGGTAGGTCTTGAAAATGCCTCCCCTCAAGTCGGCCTGTGTCTCCTGTGAAGGTAGAATCCCATGATAGAAACTTCTTTTTTTATTTGTCCTTCCAAAAGGAGGGTGAGTGTTGTTGCTAAGGTTGTAAATTTAGTTCAGTCATATAAGCTCCATGTTTTAAAAACTGAGTAAAAATCTCAATAATTGAGGGGAAAGGATGACAAGGCTGAAATAAATTGCTGAAGAGGGGGAATATTTGGAATATTTAAAAAGAAATGGCCTAGGGGCAGCTAGGTGGCACAGTGGATAAAGCACAGGCCCTGGATTCAGGAAGACCTCAGTTCAAATCCGACCTCAGATATTTGACACTTACTAGCTGTGTGACCTTGGGCAAATCACTTAACCCTCATTGCCCAGCAAAATAAAAAAAAGAAAGAAAAGAAAAAGGCCTAAATGCTGTTGCAATCAGAAATAGAATTTCTTCTCAATGGTGTCTAGTAACCTCTTCCCCACTTTGTAGCTAAGAAGGTTTCTGTTGTTTGCTTTTTAGTAGGCTGATGGGTGATGAAATAGACACCTATAATCCAGGAGGTGAAGTTAACTTCAGCCTGTATTCAAGGATGCTTATCAAAATGAACTGAGGTGCTGTTGCTGTTGCTCAGGAAGAATCAATCCCTTGATGTGCTAGTGGGTACCTTTGTATGGCTGGGCTGCTCAGTCACAGCCGAAGGCAAAGGGCTCCCATTGATACAGTTCAGGTTTGAGGACAAGTGCCAAAGAATTGTATTTTCAGAGCTCAGAGGGACCTTGGGGGCATCAAGGTGGTGTACTGCATAAAGCACTGAACCACCAGTCAGAAAGATCTGAATTCAGATGTGGCTGCAGACCCTTAGTAGCTGTGTGACGTTGGGCTAGTCACTTCACCCCTGCCTCAGTTTCCTCAACTGTAAAATGAAGATAATAAAACGGGGATAATATTTATCCCCAGCGGTTGTTGAAAGGATAAGATGAGGTATCTGTAAAGAGCGTAGCTCAGTACCTGGCATGTAGTGGGTGCTTAATAAATGTTTGTTATCACCATCCTTCTTCTAGTCCCAGTATCTCATTTTATAGAATCACCTTTTTTATATAGTGTAACATCACTATGGCAGCTAACTGGCTCAGTATACAGAGCATGAGCCTGGAGTCAGAAAGACCTGAATTCAAATCTGGCCTCAGACAGTAACTGTGTGACCTTGGGCAAGTCAACCTGTTTGCCTTAATCCACTGGAGGAGGAAATGGTAAACCACTCCAAGTATCTTTTTTAAGAAAACCTCCTAGATATTAGGGTCCAGGACACCATGAAAAGTTGGATAATTGACATGACTAAACAATACATTGCTGAAAATTCTATCTGTTTTATCAAATAGAGCCTCAGAGTAGATGGCATGAATAATAGTAGTAATAGCTAGAATTTTGTACCACCTACTACTATTTTTATAAATATCTCATTTGATCCTCACAACCTCCCTGGGAGGTAGGTGCTATTTTATGATTGTGGAAACTGAGACCAAAAGGTTAAATAGGAGAAAAACCTGCCCTACCACATGGAAACTAATAAAATATTGTAAAATAACACCCCTAGAAAAGTGATGTTTGGAATTAGTAGTATGTTTTATGCTTGCTTCAACAATCCATGATTTCATTGGTGTGGTCTTGAAGAATTTCTGTGGTTGGGAAAAAAAACAAAAACTTTCTCCACCCCCTGATGATGCCTCTCCTAATTTAGCTCACCTGGCCCTTGGACAACAGACATACTTAATTACTCTGAATTGTCTGAATTATCTGAAATATCTGTGTCTCTCCTCCCCCTCCCCATTCCTTGCTGCTTAGAAACATACCAAAGCATAGTTCATCTTTTAAAAAGTAATAAGAAGGCCTTCAGGAGATACTATTGTCTCCTTGGTCCATCGTCCTATATCTCTCTTCCCTTTCATAACCAAAATTTTAGAAGAACGTGCTTTCGTGTTGACTCGCTGACAAGTCTTTGCTTCTCTCCTCTTGCTTCTCAGCCCTTCAGAAATCTGAAGATCTGAAGAAATCTCTTCCCTGGGCTTTCCTGACATGGCTGTCTCTCTTAGCTCTTAACACTATATAAATGTTAGCTATGATAGCGTTATTTGATATTTCCAGGTAGACATCTTTTAGGTATCTCAGACTCCACATATCTAAAACATAAATCCTGCACATCACCCCTTACCCTAGTCGTACTCTGCTTCCAGACATCATTCTGGTCACTGGGAGTCATAACCTTGGTGTCATTTTTGACTCCTCCTTATTCTCCCTTGCCCCACATTACCACATTTGGCAAGTTTTGTCCATTCTGCCGATGCATCTCTCACATCAGTCTCCTCTGTATCCACATGATTAAGACCCTGTTTATCAAGGGGCAGCTTGGTGGCACAGTGGATGGAGCACCAGCCCGGGAGTCAGGAGTACCTGAGTTCAGATCTGGCCTCAGACACTTAACATATGCTAGCTGTGTGACCCTGGGCAAGTCACTTAACCCCAGTTGCCTCACTTAAAAAAAAAAAAAAAACCCTGTTTATGCCCTTATCTTTTGCCTTGGCTATTATAATAGTCTCCTCATTGGTCTTGTCTCCCCTCCCCATTCAACCCTACCAGAATGGAGCTCCTAAAGTAAAGTTCTGAGGATGTCACCCTGCTCAAGAAACTCCCATGGTTCCCTATTTCCTCTACAATTAAATGTAATTATCTACATTTGGCATTTAATCCCCTATTCCACTTGACACCAACCTAATTTCTGGCCTTACTGCAAATTGCTCCCCCCCCCCACTCTCAACACGTACAGAATAGGCCTTGTTATCTTTCCCCAAAACCTCCCCATCTTTCCTACTATTCTGTTGCTGTCATCTTTCCAGTCTTTCGTGCATGTAATTTCAGCATTATCATTAGGGGCAGCTAGGTGGCAAAGTGGATAAAGCACCGGCCCTGGAGTCAGGAGGACCTGAGTTCAAATCTGGCCTCAGACACTTGATACTTACTAGCTGTGTGACCCTGGGCAAGTCACTTAACCCTCATTGCCCCACAAAAAAAAAATATATATATATATATATATATGTCAGCATTATCATTGATGCTTCACTTTCACTCAACCTATATTATATACATGCACACGTGTATATTATATTATGTGTAATATATATAATTTATATAACTATCATATATTCTATATTTGCGTATATTGTTAATATATTTATATATTTGCACATATACCGTATAAGTATATGATTATATATATATGCACATATATGATGTAATATATGTGTGTATGTATAATATGTAAGAGCAGTTGCCAGATCTTGCCATTTCTAAGTCCCCATCTCTTCTCTCCATTCACAATGGCCATCATCTTGGTTCATGGCCACATTACCTCTTGACATAAATTATGGCAATGGCTTCCTAATCGTTCTCCTTGTCTCAAGTGTTTCCCCACTCCAGGAAATCCCTTCCATTACTGCCTGAAGTACAAAGCTGATGTCACTGCCCCTGCTTAGTAAACTCCAGTGCTTCTCTTATTGCCTCTAAAATCAAATAGAAATGCCTTTGCTTGGCTTTTGGGGGGCGGGGCAATGGGGGTTAAGTGACTTGCCCAGGGTCACACAGCTAGTAAGTGTCAAGTGTCTGAGGCTGGATTTGAACTCAGGTCCTCCTGAATCCAGAGCTGGTACTTTATCCACTTTGCCACCTAGCTGCCCCCTTGCTTGGCTTTTAAAGCACTATATACAATCTGGCTCCCATCCATCATTCTAGCCCCATTACTTGTCCTACACTCTATGATCCAGTCTAGCTGGCCTGCCCTCACAGCACTCTGTCTCTCGTATTTTTGCTGTTGAACTGCCTCTAACCTACTCTCTTGTCATCTTGACCTCATAGGATCCTCCTCTTCCTTCAGAACCCAGCTCAAGCACCCCCTCCTATCAGAATCCTTCCCCACCCCTACAACTGCTAGTGTCCTCCCTCTCAAACTACTTTTAACTTAATTACTGTATACATACTAATTTTAGACTTATTCCATATGTACTTTTATTTCCCCTCATTAGAATATAAGCTCTTTATGAATAAGAGAATTTCATTCATTGTTTTTTTTTTATACCCAGCATAGAATCTGGCACATTGTACATGCCTAATAAGTACTTATTGATTTTTTTAGTCCAGCCAAACTGATGTTCTTGCTCTTCCTCACCCATAGTACTCCATTTCCCATCTCTATGCCTTTGCACAGGAAACTCCCATGTCTGGAATCCTCTTTCCAATGCGTGGAAATGCCACCTATTCTTGGAGGCCATTCCTATTCTTCCCCACTAATGTATTCCCTCCCAATTATCTTGTGTGTGTGTATAATATATTACATATATATATTCATTCATTTATTTTCATGGCCACATGTTGTCTTCCTCTATAGAATATATAGCTCCCTAGGGACTGTTTAATTTGGGTATTTATGTCCCAAGCACATGACTTCTAATAAATGCTTATTGATGGACTGACTCATCAACACATGCTTATAAGACTTTACAACTTGATAAGACCTGGCAGAGCTCACTCTCCAAGTCACCTCCGTGCTTCAGCGAGGTGGTCAGAATCCTCACATGTAATAGGCACTTAATAAGTGTTGGAATTGAAGTGCAGTGATGCTACAAATGTGATTCTAAGAGAACGGGTTAATTCTTCCACCCAACAGTGTCGTTTCTGTTGTTTTGCTCAGCAGATTATTTTGTTTCTAGGTATTTGTAAGGATTAGCTCAAGCTAGCTTTTGTCCAATAACCTCATGCCTCCATTAATGAGGAAGTGCTGAGTGATTTGATTATTGTCTCCAAGTGCAATGAATTATTACTAATTATGGTAGAATCATACTATTAAAATAGTATATGGGGATATCTTCGGGTTTTCTTAAACTGAAGACTATAAGACTGCCAGAGTACACAATATTTTACTAAAACTTGAAAATTAGTATGATGCATCAGAATATGCCTTGAACTAGGAGTCAGGAGCTCTTGGGTAAGCAACTTGAACTCTCTAGGCCTCAATTTCTCCATGTATAAAAAAAGCATTTAGAGTTGAGTAGTATAGTGCAAATAACCCTGGATCTGGGATCAGAGGACCTGACTTCAATCCCTGCTACTTACTGCATGTGAGATCTTGGGCAAGGCTAATCAGCTTGTACCTCAGTTTCTTTATCTGTAAAATGAAGGAGTCGACCTAGGTTATCTCTCTCTCTTTTTTTTTTTTTTTAGTGAGGCAATTGGGGTTAAGTGACTTGCCCAGGGTCACACAGCTAGTAAGTGTTAAGTGTCTGAGGCCAGATTTGAACTCAGGTACTCCTGACTCCAGGGCTGGTGCTCTATCCACTGTGCCACCTAGCTGCCCCTAGCTTATCTCTTACATACCATACAACTCTTGATCCTTTGATCACTAAGGTCCTTTAAAGCCCTGAAATGCCACAGCCATTGTTTAAGGATCAATGGAAAGAAAATATTCAGCAATTTTTTGAAAAACTCAACCTTTTTATTGGAAGCTTTTGGGTTTGTAAGGATTTAAAAATCCAGTTATCACTTCTTCCTCCCCAAGAAATGGGTTTTCTTTCCAAATATTGGCATTTTATTCCTCATTTCTTTTAATATCACCACTGGACTTTGACTTTGCAATGGAAAGTCTTTACAAAGAAAAGCTCATTTTGAAAGTATAGGAGATTAAAACCAGACCCAGTGTTGCTATTCCTTTGTTAGAATTTTTGCCTGATGACAGCACTGTGATCATGTGGGCAGTTTTCCATTTTCTTATGGTCTTTGAAGGCTAGAGCTTTTACTTGCATGTTTTACTTGTTCTTTATGATATTTTATGAGATAAAGTTTCAGTTCTCAATAAGCTAAGTTAAGGGAGAATAGAAGAAATAGAAAATTCTGCTTTTAAAAAAAGTTTAGAAAAACATAGTTATTGGACCCTTTTCCCTTTCTCTTCCAAAAGCTCTCTCTTTCTTAAAATTTCTGTATGTGACCAGAGGCTCTTGGAAAGAGGAAGATGGAGGGTAAGAAGGGAAGATGAGGCTTGGGTTACTTCTTCAAGGTTTTATGTAGACCAGCAGAGCATCAGTCCAATCAATAATATTACAAGTCTTCTGCCATTAATATGTCAATATATCCCAAAAAGTCTTATTTAAAATAGAAATGATTTCATGAACAAAGGGATAGAAACTGTAGGGGAATCCCAATTGAGGAAATACCTTCTACCCATAAAAGCTAACATCTTCTCTACAATTTAGAGAGTTGTCTGGACCACTGAGTGCGTGTCAAAGGGAGTACAATTTCAAATCTTGCCAGTTCTCTCTTCACTATATCAATGTTATAAACCTTTATATAACTGGGGCCATTAAACCATATGTAGGGAACCTTGGGGGGCAGCCTCTTGACTTAGATAACCACATATCAACATTACCTATGTTTTACTGTATTCTTATTATTTTCTTAAATATTTTCCAATTACATTTTAATATGGTTTGTCCTGTCCCTTGCTTGGCATCTCTGCATTATGCACACAGCCTCTATTTTTAATAAATTCATTAATAAATAACATCTGTGTATCAGATAATAAAGAGACCACATCTCTGTGATTATTCTGAAATTTAATATTCTTCTGTCCAGGATTTAAAGTGCAATAAGCATCAATGTATGATATAAGTAGATTCAGAAAATAACCCATTCCATCTACACCAGGTTGTGCCTATACAAGAAATATAAAGTGCACATTAGTAAACAAAAGAGAGAAGCAGGAGACCAATTAATGTGCAGTTTTTAAAAAGAGAGGGGAAAAAAGAAAAGATAAATAGAAAAATTTTAAATGACAAATAAAGCAAAGAAATACCTTTTAAGGACAAATAAAACAGAGGAAGCTGTATATTTAGTTTGAGACCAAAGTGGAAACCTTTTAAAAAAGGGAAATTTCACAATAAATGGAGAGTAGATTTAAAAAAAATTATTAGAAATGCTAATATCCAATTATATGTCCCTGAACCTGAAATTTTCAATGAAATAGATGCATATTTTTAAAATATGTATATATGTAGTGTAACAATTGGAATGATGCCACCTGCTGGAGAGTTACTGTAGGAAAGCTCCGACATGAGGAGAAGGCATCTGAGGGCAAGCCATGTGGCTTAGAAGGTCAGTTCCTTGGTGTCAGGAAGTGACATTTGCTCATGGATACTATCAAAGCTATTAGCCAATTAGCTTGGAGGGGTGTGTGTGTGTGTGTGTGTGTGTGTGTGTGTGTGTGTGTGTGTGTGTGTGTATGGGATGTTCCCAGTTTCAAAGGAGGCTTATGGGACGAAGAAGGGGCAAGGCTTGCTCTCTCGCTCTCTTTCGTGAGGACCTCAGGGGGGAGAGGAGCTGGAGACGTGGGCTCCCTAAGATAAATAGCTGAATCTAGGCCTCTTTCTCTCTCTCTTCACCAAATTCTTATGCTCTTTAATAAATGCTTAAAAAGTCTAAACTCTTGCTAAAGTTTCTAATTTATTGGCGACCACTCATTAGATTTTAGACAGTAGATATACACCTATATGTAATAGCAAGATTAACAAATGAAGAAATAGAGAATATCAGTAATGAGCTAGTCATAAACAAATTATTGATGGGGGAACCTAGTGTAGGTGGATTGACAGTCTGTAAAACATTTAAAGAATCAACTATACATTGTTTCTAAAAATATAGAATGAAGGTGCTTTAACAAATTCCTTTTATGAGACAAATATGGTTCTCATAGACAAACTGGAAAGAAATAAAACAGAAAATTAGACCAATATAAACAATATTTTAAAATTAAATAAAATACTAGAAAAGAGGCTATAGCAGTATGTGAGTAGTTATTATTTATGACTAGATTTTACCTAGAATGTAAGAATGATTCAACATGAGGAAAACAATATAATATGATAAAGATAAGGACTAGACCAGTGATTTCATTAACATAAGGAATTCTCACATAAGGAAACTCCCCCAACCAGTACAGGTATGTACCTTCTCTTAGATTTCTAGTCTCAAAATTACCTAGAACACTGAGGGCTTAAGTGATTTGCTCAGGGTCCCATGACCAGTGTGTGTCAGGTACACTCGAGCCCAGATATTCCTGATTCTAAGGACAGATCTCTATCTACAATGCCATGCTGTCTCTCATGTGGAATTGTATTAGTAAACCAAAATAATAAAAACACATTATTATATCAATAGAGGAGACAAAGCTTTTGACAAAATACAGCACTCATTTATGCTAAAAGTGCTAAAGAGCATAGAAAGAAAAGGACTTTTCCCCCAGGTGAGCAGAAATATCTGTCAAAATCCAAAGGTATAGTTATTTATAACAGAGAAAAACTAGAAGCTTTCACAGTAAGGTCAAGGTAAAGGGTTCCTGTTCTTTCCACTGTTACCAGATATAGTATTCAACATCCTAGCTTTGCCAAGAATGCAAGATAATAAAGGAAATGAGCAAGGGCACAAAGGAGATACAACTATCCCCATCTACTCATGACACAATTTACTTAAATCCCAGAGATTCAGTGAAAAATTTACTGAAAATAATAGCTTCACTAAAGTATCAGTATACAAAATATACCCACAGAAAGCATCAGTATCTACATGTATCCCTAACAAAATCCAAGAAGTGCTACAAAGAGAAGTTTCATTCAAAGTAACCATAAGATATTTGGATATTAGCCTCCCAAGCCAGAAGCTAGACATGCAAATTCAGCTACAGAATTCTTTTTACAAAAAAATTAAGGACTTAAAATAAGGGAGAGTCATCCATTTTTCAATGCTGGGCAGCACAAATATAAAAATTATGCCACCTACATTAATTTACAGATTTAGTGCTATGTCAAACCATAAAAGGATAGAAGTAGACAAAACAATAAATCCTTTGTAGTAACAAAGGATCTTTAATCTCAAAGGAACTACTGGAGGAACAAATAGAAAGGAGGATGACCTATCATAGATTTCACGCAATATTATGAAGCAGTAATAATAAAAAAACTAATTGATGATTTTTTTAAAAAAGTGGATTGGTAGATAGAATCACCAGGTTGGAAGCAATTACACAATTGTCAGGGTTAGATTAACTGGAGAACATAAATCACTAGGAATGGATGTCCTACATGACAAGAACTGCTGAAAAAACTGAAAAGGAAAAATTGGTTTTGATCAGCATCTTATACCATATACTGCAAATGGATTTATTTAAACAAAAAAGTCACATAAAAGAAATGAGTAGCTAGAAGGAGATCACTTTCATAGGTATGACAAGGGAGAGAATTGCTAATGGAATGATAGAGATGATCATTTAAAAAGTTTCAATTTCATGAAATTAGGTATTTGCACAAACAAATACAGTCATTGCAAAACTAGTGCAATTAGGACAAGATAAACTGACAATTGGGGAAAATCTTTGTATCAAATATACTGATAAAAATCTCATATCCAAAATCTATAGGGAATTTATACAAATGTGTAAGTCATTCCTCAATGAGTAAGTGACCAAAGGATGAATGAAAGTTGCCAGATGATATGCTGACCATCAGCATGAATGCATGTGCCAAATTGTGAACAATGAGAAATGAAAATTAAAACAATTCTAAGGATTCACTTCCTACCCAGGCAATTGGCAAAGATCAGAAAAGGTAAAAATAGCCAATGTTGGAAGAGGTCTGGGAAAACAAATACACAGTTGGTGGAACTGTGATCCAGTCCAACTGTTCAGGAAAACTTCAATTATGTGAGAAAAGTGACTCAATTTTTTTATATCCTATTACCCATTAATGCCACTAATTAGTATGTACCTCAAGGAGATCAAAGACTGAGGAAGAGGTGCCATGTATACCAAAATATTCATAGCAGTATATTTTTTGTGTGTGGTAGCAAAAACAACCCTTGAATCAAAATGATTGCCCTTCAATTAGGGACTGAATACACTGTAGTATATGAATGTAACGGAATATTATTGCACCACAAAATGGTTAATATGAAGAATTCATAAAAACTTAATATGACTTCTGTGAACTGACACAGAACAAAGTATGAAGATCAGAACAATTACCATAATAATGTAAATCAATAACACTAAATGACACAGGAATTCAAATTCATGTAAATATGACTCTGGAGGATTGGTGATAAAACACAATGCTCTCCCCCTGTCATGTTGGTACAAATATGGCAGACTATGGGTAAAGAATTCTGTATTTGCCATCAGACATAGTTAATGTGTCAATATGTGCTTGCTTCATTTTTAATTTGTTACAAGGGAGAGCTGTATTTGAGGTTGGGGTGACTGAAAAATGACAAGATTGTAAAATAAAAATCATCAATAAAATGTAAAAGAAAAAGTAAGGGAAAGAAGGCAATCGTAGATAATTCAAGCAAAAAGAAATCGGATTTACCTCCTATAAATTTAAATCTGTTTTGGAGCTAATTTATCCAAATAACTGTAATTGCCTAATTTGCCATAATATGTAGGCTTGGACTCAATACCTCTTGTTAACCAAGTTTGCTTTTATTAATCTATTATTTCAAGAGCTAATATATTTCATAACTCAAAAGAGAAATTCTAAGAAATTAAATTTGGCATTACAAGAGTGTGAGGGAGGGAAGGAAAAATGCAGCATAATGTGTTCATAATTATGAATATAATCCTAAACATACTGCCTAGGTCATGAGGGAGTTGTTTATTTTCTATATTATCTCTGCACTTTTAAACTGGAAAATGATTTAGGTATTAATGTGATGCTGGAATTTGTCTGAAGTGCCTTAAGTGCTGGAATATGGACTTGCCAGATTCGTTCTGCAAAAGCATTGAGCTTTGGCTTCAGAAATTGTAAACTAATTTATTGAACTCTTAAACAACAACTTGATGAATGCTTGGCAAGAAAGTCTGAATGAAAATATCCCTTGTTTGAGTCAAAATGTAAGAGGGCTTTGCAGTTCGTAACTATGGCAATGCTCAGTCATTTCAGTCATGTCCAACTCTTCATGACCCCATTTGGTGTTTTCTTGGCACAGAAAGTGGAGTGGTTTGTCATTTCCTTCTCCAGTTCATTTTATGGGTGAAGAAACTGAGGCAAACAGGGTAGAAGTGACTTGCCTAGTAAATGTCTGAGGTTGGATTTGAACTCAGGAAGATGTCTTCCTCCTCAAGCCCAATGCTATATCCATTGTACCATCTAGCTGTCCAGCTATGGTGATGCTTGGACTTTGTTGATGGTGGGGGGGTGGGGAATAAGTGATGTTAAAAACACTTCTGGGGCAGCTAGATGGCGCAGTGGATAGAGCACCGGCCCTGGATTCAGGAATACCTGAGTTCGAATCCGGCCTCAGACATTTAACACTAGCTGTGTGACCCTGGGCAAGTCACTTAACCCCAATTGCCTCACAACAACAACAACAAACACTTCTGCCCCTTCTTTTTCCGAAAAAGCTTCATATTTGTATTTCCAACACCCAGCACAGTTACCTATGGGACTGGGTCTGATTGATATTGAATGAGGGTCCCCAGAAATACTCATTTTATGCCCAACTGAACTTACTATCCACTCTTCTCCACCTCTCACCAGAAGCTTTGCCTAGGGCTGGGGAGTGAGAAGAATATGCCTCCCCCACCTTCCGCTCCCTTTTATGTGTTGTTTTTTGCATTGTCTTCCCCTATTTAAAAATCGTTCCTTGACCACAGAGACTATCTTTGCTTGTATTTGTATCTTCAGTGTTTATTACAATGTCTGGCACACAGTAAGTGCTTAAAAAGTGCTCTTTCATAGAACTTGAATTAGAATAATGCCACCTGTATGATACTGGGCAAGTCAGTTGAGCTATCTGAAACTCAGTTTCCTCTTCTGAATATATCCCATGTATAATATTTCCATGTGGTGTCTCTTCTTTCTCTGGGAGCTGGCTCGGTCACACTAACAGATCTGTGGGGTTTTCCCAGGAGGGAGATGACCACTGACACACCCATACAGCTACTGCTGACTCTTGGAGTTCCAGGGTTAACTCTGGTGTATGGGTGAAGAGGTAGAGGGTACACTACTGCTACTTACCCCTGTAGCTCCTGAGTCCCCGATAGTATGCTTCTCGTTTACATATACAAAAATAATCACAACAGCATTATTGATTATAAAACATGAACTATTTTTGAAAGAAGGCAAAGGCAAGAATAATTATAACATTTATTCAATAGAAGACAAAAGCAGTAATAATCAAAATGTAAGGGTCCACCCAGAAATCCAGGTTACAATCTCCCATTATTGTACACAAATATCGGGGTGGGGGGCACACAAAGAAACCTAGCAGTGAGGAACATGGGTAGGAAGATGCTTGGGGTGACTCATGATTTGGGACTGCATGGCCGGATGTTGATGATCGCTTTAAGAGAATAGTCTGCACCATAGGTCACCAGCCATCTTTGTGAGTCTCTTTGTTCTCCTGCTGGATGAAGGCATTTCTCTGCTTCTCTTCATCTGTTGAAGCAGCGTTAAACCCTTTTAATAAAACCACACCATTGCACTCTTTTCGTGAAGCAGCAGTTCCCTTAAGTTTGGAATCTGTCTAACCAATCAGGTCTCTTCTCTGTGGGCTATTGGGATTATCTTTCTCTCCAACTAGAAGAGGTAGGAAAGACCAAGGTAGGAAAAACAATGGAGAGATGGACTTCTTTCAAACTATAGGTAGTGATAAGGCAATGCAACCTCCCTCTTCCTCTTGTTTTCCCCCCTTTCAATTCTTTTTCCTCTTTTCCTTCCTTTTGCAGGTTCAACCACTGTCCCTATCTGCTGGAGCATAGTGTTTCCCTCCCCCCAAGAGGGCTGTTTCATCTCTCTCCAGGCTTTGAATTTTGCAGTCTCTTGTAAAAATAGACTGTGATAAACCTAAGATTGCCAATTATACAACAAAACACCAAACACACACCAAAGCATAATGCAACAAGATCGATTTATCCAGTGTCCCAGGTAATAACCTTAGCGCAAGCATGGCAGATATGCAGCAGTAATACATGCATCATACATAGTACGATGCAAAGCGTCACTAGAAAGGCTGTTTCAGTGACAAGTTCAAATTACATGGAGAACACACTGCATAACAGCAAACAAACTTCAGCAATACCAGTATCCATAGGCCTACTAAAGAATCAAAGAGCAAAATTATATGAACTATACGTTGCCAAGAGCAAACCAAACACAATTAACCAACAAATGTAGCCAATACAAAGTAAATAAACATAACAAAATTAGAATGAAACAGAAACATACTTAAACATGTGGGAATTCACTGTTACAAAGATTTCTTTGAAAAACCCTAGTGATTTGGAACTCAAAACTTCAAATAAAAATGTTTATTATTTAAAAAAAAAACTAGGGCAGCTAGGTGGCACAGTGGATAGGGCACTGGCCCTGGATTCAGGAGGACCTGAATTCAGGTCCAGCCTCAGATACTTGACACTTACTAGCTGTGTGACCCCGGGCAAGTCACTTAACCCTCATTGCCCTGCAAGAAAACAAACAAAAAACTTAGTTGGGGGGGGACCCCACTCTCTGTGGAGGCAGTTCATTCCACTTTTGGACAGTTTAACTGCTAGAAAATTTATATCCATGCTCAAAATATTTTTTAAATTTATATGTACTAAAAATGTATTTCCAATCCTAGCACTCAATGAGCTACCACTATAATTGGCTAGAGATCTGAAGATGGCAAGCATGTACTTACTGTTCTGGCCATCCTTTGAATTTCTGCCAAGATACCTGTGATCTCTTTTCCCTCGTTGGGTCTTCCTTGAGTGCACATCACTAGTCTTGTCAGATTGTGTGGTGGTTCAGCAGTCTGAGTATCACAGCCAGGA
Organism: Dromiciops gliroides; assembly: GCF_019393635.1. Taxonomy (NCBI): domain Eukaryota; kingdom Metazoa; phylum Chordata; class Mammalia; order Microbiotheria; family Microbiotheriidae; genus Dromiciops; species Dromiciops gliroides. The sequence continues at coordinate 38,693,517 of NC_057865.1, forward strand.
CACATAGGGACATCAAAAGGAACAGTTTGACTTATTTGCTCTTGTGATTTTACTTTGAATCCTTAGATGTGAGCAGCTGTTGTATGTAATCTTTGTGTGAGGGGTTAACCATTTGAAACGATTCGCCCCCCGAGCATAGGAAAGCTCACTCGAGGCAAGCGAGCACTGATTAAATGGGAAAAGAAAATAGAATGTAATTATGAGTTTCCTCTGTTCCACTGGATATGAGTAACATCATGAAATGTAACTTTTCTCAAACAATGATCACATACTTGGATCTCTGCCTTTTTAATTAAATTCCTGATACATATAGATATTTCATCTAATGAGCAGCTGGTGAAATTGGATCTGCATTCTGTTGAGTTTTGCTGAAAACTTCCAGCTTTCCTGTTTGATTGACAACTGATATTTATCCCCGAAACAGAAAACTATGAAATCGAATAATAATTGTTCATCTTTTGGAGGTCGTCTTTGCTATTTTTACCTGGTTTTTGCATTGTTTTTACCTTTCTTATCCTCATTAAAAATAATTGCCACATCTTGTTCAGAGGCACTTAGTGCCTCTGTTCATGCGGTGGTCCTGCCTGAAGTAGACATACGCCTTGAATTCCTAAATTTCTCCTATCTCTGTTTTTCAAAGAATTTCACATGAATTAATCTTGTTTGATCTTAATATATGCATTATAATAACTCTGTGAGATTGTTGGGGCTACTATTATCTCCGTTTTGCAGATAAGGAAACTGAGGCACATAAGTTAAATTATATGACAATTGTCATGTAACCAGTTATGAAAGAGATGCCAGCTTTCCTAGTCTAGTGTTCTTTCCATGATACCACATGGCATCTCTTCCAACCTGATATTCTTTTTCCTGCTCTCTTCACCAATCAAATGCCATTATTTTCTGCAAAGCTGGGCTCTAAATGCACTGTCTTCCCTAATAATTTACACATCAGGCATCTAGCTGGTGGTACAATGATTAGAGCTGGACCCAGAAACAGGAGGACCTGAGTTCAAATCAGCCCCAAAGCAGGATGAACTAGAGGCTGCCTAAGAAGATTTTATTGGGATTTTCTACTGTATAATTTGCTATTCACTCATTTTCAGCCATGTCTTACTCTTTTTGACCCTCTTTGGGGTTTTATTGGCAAAGATACTAAAGTGGTTTGCCATTTCCAGTTTATTTGAGAGATGAAGATACTGAAGTAAACACATTTAAGTGACTTGCCCAGGATCACCCAGCTATGAAGTGACTGAAGCCAGATTTGAACTCACAAATATGAGTCGTCCTGACTTCAGGCCTAGGGCTCTATCTACCCTGCATCAACTAGCTGTCCTGCTGTGGAACTAGCCTGCTACATAGCTTCATTACACTTGGTATACTGGTGTACTCTTTTGTCCAGTTAGACTTAAATGTGAATGCCAGCGATGCTTTCAAGTCAGGGATCTGCCACAGGCAAGAAGATCTGTGGTCCAAAGGACCGCATTAATTCAGAGCTGATAGATTATTTCCAAGACACATTGGATTTCTTCAATCACCTGTTGATATCTTTAATAATAATTAAATTCAACAGACCTTCGTTAATTGACTACCATATGCCAGACACTGTGCTAGGTGCTGGGTAAGTATAAATGAAAGTGAGAAAAGTTACTGTCCTAGGCCAGCTTGCACTCAAGTCTCCCCCAAGTTATACTGTTCTTAATCAATTAATTTCATTTGTTGTTCAGTAGTTTCCGTTCTAACTCTTTGTGACTCCATTTTGGTCTTCTTGGCAAAGATACCAGAGTTGTTTGGCATTTCTTTCTTCAGCTCACTTTATAGATGAGGAAACTGAGGCAAATGGGGTTAAGTGACTTGCTAGTAAGTGTCTGAGGCAGAATTTTAACTCGGGCCTTCCTGACTCCAGGCCCAGTACTCTATCCACTGTGCCGCCTAGCTGCCCATTAACTTCATGGTTTCTGTGTTTGGGGGTTCATTCTAACCTAAGATGGGTGTAACAAGATGAATGCATGAGAAGCATGTGAAGAACCCAGGAGTCCAGAGTTGGCTCCTCAATGGGGTATGCCACTAGTTTCCAATGTGGTGTTGTTCAGGCATTTAATGTCTTTCTAGACTTCATCTGCCTTTACTCCCTTCTTCCTGTGCCTGGCACATATTAGGTGCTTAATAAATAGTTACTGACCGATTATAGAAATGCTGTCCCTGATATTATAAGTCAGCACTAGTGTGAATGCCAAGAACTAAATAATCAGGGAAACTGCAAACAATAAAATCTAAAATAAGATTAGATCTGACAAGGAGGAAATCCCCATCCAAGTGTATACAAAGAAGCATAGTAAGAATAGTCTTCTGGACTAGAGATTCCAGTGAGAGAATTTGATTGAAAGTTGATCATTAATCTAAAATAATCCCAAAGGATTCATAGTTGCTATCTACCTCCAGAGAAAGAACTGATATTGTCTGAATACAGATTGAAACATGCTGTTTCTCCCCCCTCTCCCCTCCTCCTCCTCTCTTTTTTTGTTTGAGTCTTCTTGTAGAAAATAACTAACATGGAATTGTTTTACATGATTTCACATGTATAACCTATATTGCATTGCTTACCCTCTTGGGGAGAGGAAAGAATAGAATTTCAAACTCAAAACTTTAAAAATGTTTTGAAATATTTTAACGTGTAATTGGGAAAAATAAAATATATATATATGTATATATATATATATTTTTAAGTTCATCATAAAAATGCTATACTGATAAGGAAACCAGATCTTTTTCTTTGAAAGGCCAACAAGATGGAGAATATTAGCTAGAAGGAAGGAGACTGCCAAGTGGGAACTTCTATTCGAAAAAGAATATGCCCACGATGGCAATTAAAAAGCATGGAATATATTTCCAAGTCTGTTTCCTGAGCTGTTCAAAAGAGGGCTCATACTCTTTGCATCCAAATGTTTCAGTGTTAGAAATGGGCCACACACCCTTTTCTTCCCCACAGATTTCTCTTTGGGGTTTCCGATTCAAAACACCACCCAATAAATACAAAAAAATATTGCTGAAAAAGAAAAACAATCCAGTTTAACTCTCCCAAAGTAAGAAGATACTGATTGACACGAATGAGGAAGGGGGAAATCCCCCACCTAATATAAGATAAAGAAGTTCCTCAATTTCCCACATCTGTAAAATAATAGGTTTAGAGCAGATCAGAGATTCTTACAGGGACCCATTGGGCAGCCTGAAGCCCCCTACGACTGGGTCTATAGTTCTAACTAAAGGAAATGCTAATTTTCAGTTGGAGGTTAATGAAAGGAATGTATAATTTTTTCCAATCAAGTTTATGGAAACCCCTCCCCAATTCTGGCCATGGAGCTGAGACCCCCCAGTTAAGAGCCCTAGGACTAGATATTCTCTAAGGTCCTTTCCATCTCTGTTCCCATGATCCATAACAAATAGAAAACATGCTATTGTACTTCCAAAACCCATAGAGGCCATGCCAACATTATGGTAACATCTGGGTGAATTAATTTTTTTAAGTTTTCATGCAGATGTTTGTCTATGTGGTTCTAGTCTGCTGTGATGGAGGTGCACATGTGCATGCACATGTGCATATGAGGGTGCACAGAAAACATGGAGATGGGCTGCTATCAGCACTGTTGGAGGCAAAAAGTCCTCATGCATGAATTTCTGCCTCAGTTTCTTCACCTGTGAAATAGGAATGATAACAAAAGCATGTCCTCCCCCGCCCCAACTTCCTTCAACTGATTCAGTCAGGTCTTCAGTGTCCAAAAAAGTACCATGCTTATTCCCGTTGTTGTTCTGTCACGTCTGACTCTTCATGACCCTGTGGACCATACTGTCCATGGGTTTTTCTTGGCAAGAAGACTGGAATAGTTTGCTATTTCCTTCTCCAGTGGATTAAGGCAAACAGAGGTTAAGTGATTTGGCCAGAGTCACACAGCTAGTAAGTGTCTGAGGTCAAATTTGAACTCGGGTCATCCTGACTCCAGTCGCAGTGTTCTCTCCCCTGAGCCATCTAGCTGCCTCATGCTTATTCCGAATGTGCTTCTGCCTGGGCTGTCCCCCTGCCTCAAAGGCCCTTTTTGCTTGGCCCATTCACGTCCAAGGCCCATCTGTAGTCCTATGGGCTCTACAAAGCCTTGCCAGCCTACTCTTTAAATAGCGTGTTTAGATTTGCAGCTGAGGAAGAGGTCAGTCAGTGGTCATTCAGCCTAAATCCCTTATTTTAGAAACTAAGATCTTGAATTCCAGGGTGATTAAACAAATTGTCCAAGACTGTACAGTAAATGGATATTTTAAAAAACAATATTAACACCTGCAATGTGCCAGGCACCATGTTAAATATTTTGTAAATACTATCTCATTTAATACAACAGCCCTGGGAGGTAGGTGCACCATGCTATCCACTGTGCTGCCTAGCTCCCAGATGACCTCTTAGGTCCCATCTAACTAAATCCTTTGATGGTGTGAACAGTCAATAGGTAGTTAGAATGTGGGTTCTTGGGGGCAGCCAGGTGGTGCAGTGGATAAAGCACTGGCCCTGGATTCGGGAGGATCTGAGTTCAAATTTGACCTCAGACACTTGACACTTACTAGCTGTGTGACCTTGGGCAAGTCACTTAACCCTCATTGCCCTGCCCAATTAAAAAAAAAAAGAATGTGGACTCTCTGAGAGCAGGGACTTGTCACTGTATCCCTAAAGCAGAGCTGACACATAGTAGGTGCTTAATAAATGCTTGTTGTTTAGTTGCGCATGTCACTGTGGTAGACACTGTAAGGGTTCAAAGGAGTTGTAAGACAATCCTTGTGTCTTCAACCCTAAGCCAGAGTGATCATGCAGAAAGCAATTGAAAAGAAGAGTGTTTTCCATCAAGTTAAAATGAAGAAATTCTTTGTCAGTGATGCAAACCATAGTACCACTGAACATGTCCTGCCCAGCCCTTGTTGGCTGCCTCAGTTCCTGTGTATGGGTCACTATGGCTGCCCAAAGATGATCAGAAGTAAAAAAGAAATTGGAATCCCTTCACTCAGGAAGAAGGAAGCTTGAAGATGCCATATTCACTGTAGAGAACAAGAGTTCTTCCACTCTTAGATGGTGCTATGCTTTAATATAAATTGAACTATGTGGTAATGCCTTAATTAAAGTGCGGAATGTTCAAAATAATACAATTCAATAGACTCATTAAGTGGGTCATATTGCAAAACACCATTCATTGAGAGGGGTACAAAGATTGGATTAGCTGGATAGCATAATGTGGAAATGTGTCTGGGATTGGGTCCGCGCCCCATAACTTTCTGGCTCTGTGGCCCTAAGTAAGTCATTTAATCTTTTAGTTTAAAATGTTTTTAAGTTGTGACTAAAACAACTTTGCCTTCCTACCTCACATGGTTATTGAAAAGTTCCAATGCAACAAAAAAAGAGAAAAGTTCAAATGAAGTAATATATACAAAACTTTTTGTCAACTGGAAAGCAGTTTTTATGTGTTAGCTATTATAAACACTGGTCTCTTCCATTGTGGATTCCGCAACCTAGTGATCCCAGAGCCCTGAATACCAAATTCATCTTTTCTGAAGGTACTGGAAAAGCAATAGGGGTGACAATGCAATGAAGATAAAATTCATTTCTAGTGGGTTTGCTAATCAGCCCTTTAAAAAAAAGAAAAATTTTAATTTTCCCTTATAGTTCTCCTTTCCCTCTTCTCAGAGAGCCATCTCATGTAGCAACAACAATAAACAATTAAGAAAAAGAATAGAGAAAAAAGCTAAATTAAGCAATACGTTGAAAAATCAGACATGATATGAAATGTCCATATCTGTGGATCCCCTATCTCTGCAAAGGAATGGGTGGTGTATGTTCTCATATTTCTTCTTTAGGACCAAAGTTATGCTTTGTAATTTTGTAGCATTCATTTTGTAAAATTTTGTGGCAGTTCTTGTCATTTGCATTGTTGACATTTCTATATTGTTTTCTTGGCTCTGCTTCCTTCACTTTCTATCAGTTCATAAAAGTCTTTACATGCTTCTCTCTAATCATCATAGTAGGCATTTCTTAAAGCCTGGTAATACTCAATTACATTCATGTAAGCACAATTTGTTTAGCCCTTTCCATATTGATGGGCTTCTACTTTGCTTCCAGGTGTTTCCAATCACAAAAAATGTTTGCTATAAATATTTGGGGAGGGGCGGTGTATGTGTGTATATGCATGTGTGTATATGCATGTGTGTATATGCATGTGTGTATGTGCATGTGTGTATGTGCATGTGTGTGCGTGCATGTGTGTGCGTGCATGTGTGTGCGTGCATGTGTGTGCGTGCATGTGTGTGCGTGCATGTGTGCGCGTGCATGTGTGCGCGTGCATGTGTGTGCGTGCATGTGTGCGCGTGCATGTGTGCGCGTGCATGTGTGTGCGTGCATGTGTGTATGTGCATGTGTGTATGTGCATGTGTGTATATGTATATGTATATGAAATTTCTTCTTTGCACTGATTTCCATTCATAGCTAGGTGGAGCAGTAGATAAAGCACTGGCCCCAAAGTCAGGAGGACCTGAGTTCCAGTCTTACCTTAGGTACTTACTAGCTGTATTACTCTGGGCAAGTCACTTAACCCCAATTCCCTTAAACATCTAGGCCCATCTCCAGTGGTCCCAATCTATATGTTGCCACTGAACCCAGATGGCTCTGGAGGAGAGAGTGAGGTTGGTGACCTTGCACAGTTCTGCCTCACTTAAATCCAATTCAGTGTGAGTTATGACATCACACTGATGTCATGGTCCTCTTTGAGAATGAAGGACAAACAACAACAGCAACAACTTCCATGGGGTATATGCCTAGTAGTGGAATCTCTAGATCAAAAGGCATGGACATTTTAGCCACTTTATTTGCATAATTCCAAATTACTTTCCACAAAATGGTGTTGTCAATTCACAACTCCATCAAGAATGCATCAGCGCATCTTTCTTTCCCATGGGACCCTTTCTTAATGACTATTTCTTTAGAACTCTTGCACACTGAGATAACAATGCCTTCTTTTGGGGGGATGGCCATTAGAGTGTAGTCTTATCTCTTTGTGTCTAGAAACTGTAATAGAAAGAACACTGGACTTTTGGATTCAGAGGACCCTGGGCTTATGTCCCAGCTGTTCTACTTACTACCTATGTGACCTTGGACAAGTTTTCTCTTTGACTCAATTTTCTCATCTGAAAAATGGAATGACCTTGAAGATGCCTTTTTGCTCTGAATCCATGATTATGTGAATTACATTGGTCTCCATACAGCAGAGGTATAGCAGGGGTATGCTGTACCTGAGAAGTTTAACCCTTTTATATGCTCATGCCAACCTTCCTTTCCACTTTCAGCCATTCATATAATGAAAAGGGTAGTAGCAGAAGTGCTACACTTCCAATCAGGAACATCCCAGGTCAAATCATGCTTTTGATACCTAGCAGGTCTGTGACCATGAGCCTCCCTGAGCCTCAGTATTGTCATCTGCAAAATGGAGCCAATAATACCTGTATTACCTACTTCAACATTGGGTTGTTATGAGGCTTACATATGGCAGTTAAGTGGAGTAGTAAGTAGAGTGCCAGTCCTGGAGTCAGAAAGACCTGCATTCAAATCCAGCCTCAAACACTGTCTTTGTGACCCTGGGCCAGTCTCTTCACCCTGTTTACTTCAGTTTCCTCATCTGTAAAATGAACAGGAGAAGTAAATGGCAAAACCACACCAGTATCTTTGCCAAGAAAGCCCCAAATGGACTCACACAGAGTTGGACACTACTGAAATGACTGAACAACAAAGATACTTGCATGAGATCATGAATATTGAAGCCTTTTACAAGCTGTAAAGTGCCTAGTGATTATATTATAAGGGAATAGATCTTACGATGACTCTCTCAAAACACTTATACAGTGTTTATTTGCTCTTAGATCAGTTGCTCATGTTTTTTTTTTTCTTTCTCTGCAATTGTCTCATGCATCGGATCCACAAAACTTCAGATTTTGAGAGGAGACTCTGAGATTATCCCATTCTTTCACCTATCGTTGGTAGAGGCCACTGATTGAAAAGTGTCTGGAATTATTGTCATTAGCTAAGATGAAATCTCTGACAGAGAAACCCAAGATACTCAATTTAAGAGAAAAGTCTAAAGAAAAGTCTATTCAAAGGTAGGGTGTTTTAACTTTTGTATTATGGATTCCTTTGGTAGTCTGTTGAAGCCTATGGACTGCTTATTGGAGTAATGTTTTCATTTAAAAAAAATTTTTTAAATAAACATTTTTATTTAAAGTTTTGAGTTCCAAAGTCTATTTTTCCTTCCCTCCCTCCCTTCACCCCTCCCTGAGGTGATAAGCAATCAGATGTGGGTTATACATGTGTAGTTATGTAAAACATTACCATATTAGTCATTTTCTTTAAGAAAACTCCAGTAAAAGGAAAAAATGAAAGAAAGTGAAAAATAACATGCTTCAGTCTGTGTTCAGTCAATATCAGTCCTTTTTTTGGAGGTGGATAGTATGCTTCATCATAAGTTCTTTGAGATTACCTTGGATCATTGTATTGTTGGGAATAGTTAAGTCATTCTTCATCAAACAGTATTGCTGTCACTGTGCACAACAGTCTCCTGGTTCTGCTCTCTTCATTATACATCAGTTCATACAAGTCTTTCCAGGCCTTTCTGAAACCATCCTACTTGTCATTTCTTATATCACAGTAATATTCCATCACCATCATATACCACAGCTTGTTTAGCCATTCCCCAATTGATGGGCATTCCTTTGATTTTCAATTCTTAGCCATGAGGTGGTAATTAAACCCTGATCTTGCTAATTCAAAGTTCAGCTGTGTCATTTGAAATTAGATAGGGGTGCCTATCTCTGTCCCGAGTTTTAGGGAATTTAGCTGAAGTTTCTAATGTATTGTTACTTAGAAGTTAGAGGCTATAGCACCAGTTTGGGGCATTCAGTATTTATTAAAACATATTGAATATTAGTAAAGAGAGAGAACATGGCTCCAAAAGTCCAGAAGCCCTACATACCTAGGATAGAGAGCAAGAGCCAGAGGGCAGTGTGGGAGAGGGAAGAGCATGCAAAAAGAGATCGAGAGACCCCTCTCAAGGGTTTTTATCCTCTCTCAGGTAGAGGTGGGTCACTGCACCTTGATGCAAGCTAATTGGCCAGTAACATTCAAGTCCATTAATTGGCATGACTTGAGAGTGGTCTAGGCAAGCTAACTTCCTTTAGGGAGTCAGGAAGGTTAATCTACATTTCCTTTGAAATTCTCCTGACTCTGGACTGGCCCTGCAAAATCAGCCAGAGTTCCTGTGGGGGGGGGGGGGAGGTATCTCTGAGTCCCCCAAACACCCCATTATTAATAATTTTCTCACACTAGCACTTGGGACACTCTGCTATGGTGACTCTCCTGGGAAGTGAGCAGAGCCATGTCTATTTCTGGTAATCAATTGGCCATGATTGTCAAAAGACATTTCCTTAAAGACAATGATTCATATCTGAACTAGTGTCTGGATGGCAGAAAGGGAGGATTGTTTGAGACACTCTATTCCCCCCCCCCCATCCCGACTTCCTGGAAGTGGGCAGGTGTCTCTGTGCCTGAACTGTGGGAAGGCAGCCAGGGAAGTTGTGTCTTAAATTGACAGTTTCCCCTGGACAGCGGCTTGTTGTAATTACTCTTGGTACCTACCACTTGTGGGGGGTGGTGGGGTGGAGGTGGAATGGTCAGCCTTCCAAGACAGACTCACTCCAAGTGAGTCTGTCTATTCATTCCCAAATTAAGTGAGCAAAATGTATTAATTTCCTATTATTTATAAAGCATTTGATGGCTTAGTCATCAGAAGGGACCTCAGGCATCATCTAGCCAAAAAATTTCAATTTTGCAGATGGGGAAACTGAGGCCCAAGGAAGCTAAATAACTTTCCACTGGGTGTCCAGGTGGTAAGTAGCAGAGCCAGTACTCAAACTCGGGTCCTCTGATTCCAAAGTTGTATATTTTCATTGTACCATCTTTGCCCTCAAGAACCTTGCCAACACGAAGTCATCATCCACAGTGATAAGAGCCTTTTGTAGTAGCCTATGCTTTCTGAAATGGCAAATCTCTAAGACTCTACCCCATCCATCTCAAAGTATTGTCTGATAGCTCTAAAAATTTCATTTTGTCCAGAGCTGGTCATACCTCCACATCAATCTTTTTGTGACCAATCTGTAAGTGTATACACATAGATAGGTGAACAAGCATTAAGCACTTACTGTATACCTGACACTGTGCTCAGCGAATAGAAGCAAGACAGTCCCTGCCTTCAAAGAGCTTACATTCTAATGGAAGAAGACTTAAAAGAGAAGCTGGAAGGCAGAGGAGGGGATGGGTTCTTGAGTAAAGAAGCATGGCTAGATGAAGTAAGGAAGTAAGGTAGAGGAGTGGGTCTGCACAATCTAAGACAAAAGTCTACCTAAGTAAAACCTAAAATGGTTCCAGGTGTACAGTTCAAGTTTCTGGTGAGGAAGAGGTAGGGTTGATGAACTAATACAGCCATTTTGGATGCTGAAGGTCTTGGCTGACATATCCTTTGGAGAAGGAAATGGCAAACCACTCCATTATCTTTGCCAAGAAAATCCCAGATCAGGTCACAAAGAGTCAGACTCCACTAGGGGGAAAACCACAACTGAATAAAAATCCCTTGGGGCAATTAATAGTGTTAATGTCTCAAATTTGTATAGCTCTCTAAGTGTATTTGTAGTGTCTCCTTTGATCCTCACTGCAGCCCTAAACTCTGTCTACCTCAGTTTCCTGATCTGTAAACTGGGGAGGCTGATAATAACGACACCTATCTCTCACGATTGTCGTGAGGATAAAATCAGATGTCTGGAAAGAACTTGGGAAACCTCAAAGCACTGTAGGAATGCTATTGTCATCACCCCCACCCCCACCACCCCTCTATTTTACATTTGAGAAGACTGAGGGTCAAAGAGATAAAAGGAGTTGTCCAAGGTCCCAAGGCTAAGTGACAGAGCTGAGACTTGACCCTTTTTCATCACATCCAAGTACCACCAAAGCAGTGTTACTGTGACTTCTAAAAAAAAACCACTTTACCAATGTTTTGTATCTTTATATGGAAGTAATTTCCCACCTACCCCCAGACTGACTCCTTCCTTGAGACAAAGAAAACAATTGAGCTAAGACATCTGATAACAAACCTCTGTCTAACAATATTCTGCAGTGATCACAGGAATTGAGGGCTTCTTTTTAAAAAATGTTTCTCCAATTGCATATGAAAATAATTAACATTTGTTGTGGGGTTTTTTTTAAGCTTGGAGTTCCAAGTTCTGTCCTTCCCTCTCTTCCCTCCCTCCTCCCTGAAACAGTAAGCAATCTGATACAGATTATACATTCGCAATCATGTAAAACATAAGAACCGAGGTTTTGAATTAAAAGTGTCATCAATTCTTGGGATTACGATGGCTCTCATTTACAGAGCTCTGTGGTATTTCCAAAGTGTCTTCCTCATACTGGCTCTGGATAAGTAGAATCTGCTCCATTGACCAATGTCCAGAAAGTCTGTGTCCCTCTCCCCTGGCCACAGTGAACAACCCAGTAAGGGTGGGAGGTAGAACGTGAGCCCTAATCTCCCAGTCCTTTCCTCCCCTCTGCCATTGGTCTGCAAGTGAATTAATTGTCCTAAATCCCCTGAAAGCTCTCTTGTATCCTTTTTGTGCCCTTGATAACCTTTCAAAGCAAGGGTTTGGCCTCAGAACTTCTCCAGGCAGAAACCTCCTTAATCCCACTGTGGCTTGCTTAGCCTCGAGTAATCAGTCGTACAAGTTGAAAAAATTCTGGGTAAGAGGCCAAGAACTCAAGCCAGAGCCAGTTTTGCAGCTGTGTGTGTGTGTTTTTTTAAATAGAAACAGCCTTCTAGGCAGACACAGTTTATAGTGATTCAAATAAAAAACTATTTTATAGCCTTTCACATCAAGAAAAGATTTATTGGCCTCAACTCGCCCAACTCACAGTGAATGGAGGGCTTGCAAATTGCAATTTTAAAGAGCTCTGCCTTTGAAACCATGAGCAGCAGTTACCGCCACTGATCCTCTATTAGGCTTAATGGTGACATGAATTTTTTATGTTGGTTACATGAAATACATACCTCATTGGGTTTACCTTCATGTTCTCAAATGATCAGGTTGTCTTTTTTAAAAAAATACATGCTTGAGTGTTGATCTTTTGTCCACCAAACATTTTATAAATACCTACTATGCACAAAGTGCCACATTCCTAGAAGAACTGCCACATCTACGTGCCTCCTCTGTTGCAGGCATTGTGCTAATCACTGGGGATAGGCTAGTAAAGGATAATCATTTGGATGATCTTAGAATTAGTCAGATCCTGGAGAAGGGAACTGGTTGGAACTAACTGGAATTGGTTATTTTGTTGCTGTCATACTCCAGTGGGTTTGTGATTTCTTGATATGAGGGTTCCCTCCAAATAAAAGATAACAAGCCATCCTTGCCTCCCCATCCTGTCCATGGCTTCTCATAAATCACCCTCTGCTCAATGTTCTGAGGGCTCTACTTGGACTTGCCTAACAATGCAAGAATACCAATGGATCACCACAGGAGCCTTCCATCACTTATCCCCCACTCTTATCTCTTTGTGAACTGCCCATGTTCTTTTTTCCCATAGATTTCTTTGATGACATCCTAGACCCTGCTCTTGATTAATTCTTTGTGCTGTAGCCTGTTCCCATTAGCCATGTGGCCTTAATTGCCCCTTTGGGTGATCCTATGACTTGCAGCCATCCAGCATCACCAGAAGAGTATTGTGTTAAAGACATGAGTCTCTGCTTCAAGGAGAAGCTTAGAATCACTAAAGTTCAAATCTCGGCTCACACACTTTCTAGCTGTGTAACCCTGGACAAGGGTCTTCATCTCTTTCTGCCTTAGTTTCCTCACTTGTAAAACAGAGATGATAATAATAGCACCTAATTCTCAGAGTTGCTATGAAGATCAAATGATTTAATTGTAAGAATCTAAGATAATGAGATTTGACTGATTTGTCAAAGTGACACAGATACTAAGGAAGGGAAAGGAACAAGCATTAAGCACTTACGATGTGCCAGGCATGGTGCTAAATGCTTTAAAAATTATATCTTATGGAGGCAGCTAGGTGGCACACTGGATACAGCACTGGTCCTGGATTCAGGAGGACCTGAGTTCAAATCCTGCCTTAGACACTTGACACTTACTAGCTGTGTGACCCTGGGCAAGTTGCTTAACCCTCATTGCCCCGATATCTATCTATATATGTGTGTGTGTGTGTGTATGTATGTATGTATATATATATATGTGTGTGTGTGTGTGTATGTATGTATGTATATATATATGTGTGTGTGTGTGTGTGTGTGTAATATATATATATATATATATATATATATATATATATATATATCTTCTTTGATCTGAACAACAACCACGGGGAGTAGGTGCTATTATGATTTCCATTTAATAGTTGAAGAAACTGAGGCAAGAAAAGGTGAAGTGATTTATGCAGAGTCACACAGGTAGTAAGTATCTGAGGTGGGATTTGAACTCAAGTCCTCCTGACTCCTGCACCACATTATTGGAGTGGGAGATTCTACCACAGGTTGTCTGGCTCTATTGCCAACCCTGTTCCTGTTGCATGCAAGCTTCTTATTTAGATTTCTACCTCCTGTGGGATTTCTACCTATATAATATCATAGATTTAAAGCTGCAGGAGACCTTGGAAGCCACGCGCTACAACTCTCTTGATCTACAGATGAGCAAACCGGGACACAGATTAAGTGAGTTCCCTGTCATCATACAGTTAGGAAGAGATTTTGGTAGGATTTGAAACCAGGTCCTCGTGGCTGTGTAAACAAAGAATGGGAGTAGTTTAAGACCTTTAAGACCTATCTCTCCCTATAGATTTTTGTTTGATTTTGGTGACATTCTTCCTAATAATACTCTTTATTGAACTTTCAAATGAACGTTCATTTAAATTTTTAAAAATTAAAATACTTATTCTAGAACATATCAATAATCATTGTGGTCATTAGACATACTTTATGGGGATTAAAAAAAAAAAAAACCCGGGGCAGCTAGGTGGCGCAGTGGATAAAGCACCGGCCCTGGATTCAGGAGTACCTGAGTTCAAATCCGGCCTCAGACACTTGACACTTCCTAGCTGTGTGACCCTGGGCAAGTCACTTAACCCCCATTGCCCCGCAAAAACAAAACAAAAATCCCCGATAGTGGATCATTGAGCTCAGCCCTCCTAGTTCTATTTTAGTGACTAAAACCCCCCAAAGCCTACATTTTTCAGCATCAACAGGAAACAGGTGACTCATTTAAAGGGTGTTCCTGCTCCCAAATGTGTACTCTACACTTGCTTAAAACTAGCAAGAACTAATTTAAGCTATCCAAAAAGAGGATTAACCACATGAAGTCAAACAGAACTGATATGAACAGGTTGGAACTGGTCAGAACAAATTTTTGGAGCAGCTATGAGCTGGTTTAAATCAGTCGATACCTGTTGGAACCAACCAGAGCCAGCTCATGTATTCCAAACCTGTTGGAACTGGTCATGAACAAGTCAAAACTAGCTGAAGCTAATCTGAGCTGGTTAGAACTAATCAAAATTGTCGTAGACTGGTTTGAGCCGGTTAGAAACAGCATATTTTAGAATGCATTTCCCCATGAAATATTGTTTTTGTTCTTTATTATGATATTTAATGTCCCTTTTCAGGGCTCTGTTTCCAATGTTTAGCCCTTGGAAGGTTATTTCTTCAGACACTGCTGGCAACCTGAGGAACTAGAATCAGGTAATGATGGTACATCATCTGAGTTTCTTATAATCATGCATTACTGAGAGCACAGATTTATCCATAATTCTTCATCATTTGTACTAGTGTGTAAAAATACTTTTAATTAAAATAAAAATAGCAACTTATCCCTAAATACTATTAAAAGAATTTAGAACAAGTTTTAAAGAAACATAAGCATGTATCCCAGTGTAAGCCCATTCCTGGCACATAGTAGGCATTTAATATATGTTGATTGGTGATTTACTTCCTTCCTCACTAAGCTTTTAGTTATTAGTAACCATTCCTTAATGTAAGTGTAATGAGTTAAAATAAACCTCACCTTTAAACTTGTCTTATATAAACTGGACTCTTCCTGTGATCCATGAGGGCTAGGGAAGAACCTGAAGTTGAAGCCATTAAAGTGTGTTGTTTAGTTTTTAAAAATCATCCTTAAATATCCTTTACAGTTGATTGCTCATGTTGTCCAACTTTGGAGAGGAGATGGCCCTTGGCCCTTTTATTTCCTTGACTTAATCCTCTCCTCATGGCAAAAGCAAAAAGAGAAACAGACACACCACATGGGACTCCCCAAGTCTGTATAAAACATTCTGATCAGTCAGAAGCTTGGTTTGCTTTTCTTCCTCTCCTCAGCTGGCTCTTATAGCCTTTTGAAGCCCAGAGCTGAGTGGATAAAAAGAGGTCAATTTGAATCATATATTAAGGATCATCTACAAATCTCTATTAAAGATACTCAACTGTCTCCTTGCATCCCTCCTTTAAAAAAAAACTTGTGCTTTTTTCCCTTTATGAACATGTTCTTTCAAAATAGAACACATTCACGCAGAGCTCAAATGTGCCATGGTTTTTTGCCACATCTATGGGTGGGTGGGTCGGGGAGATCAAATTTAATCCTGGCATTTAAGAAGATGCTTTGTAAATTTCGGGAGGCCCCTGGTCAGGACCAGGCTAGCGATAACCGTGGTCACTTGCTTCCTTTTCTTACGTTTTTCTTTTAGGCTTTTCAGGATTAGTGTGTGAGGTGCTGAGCTCATATTAGGAAGATGTTCCTGTTTTTCTTCCTCATCATAACTTGTGCCCGAGCACAGTCTGTGAACCAGGACACTGGTAATGACACACTTTGGGGTTTTATTGGGGGGGAGTCTTTTTCTGTTTGATCTTACTATGAAAATTGACTGAAGTTTCTGGTTTGGGGAGGGGGATGTCAGTTTCATTTTATCTATTTTTTTTCATATTACCAGTCTAACTTCCACAGCTTGTATCTGATCTCTTGGGAGCAGAGCCACAACGAAGGCCGTTCTTTTGCCTCAGATAAGACTCCTATGGGACCTTCTGGGAGTTTTGTTTGAAAGTTCTCTCTGTCAGCATTAGGTCATTATTCTGGGCTGTCACTTTTGGAAAGACTTTTTATCTCTTTGCCTGGGGGTTATTTTGACTAAATCCCCAGTACCTGCCCCATTTTAAACTGGGGGCATTTTGGAAGGGATTGATTTTATCGTGGCTGCTTTCCTTTCACAGTCAATCTCTCCTAAACCCCATCAGCTGTACCTGTGATCTTAAGCAGAGTCCACCTAACAGTCACTGTTAGGAAAATCTGGCCATCCAGTTATGCAAACCATTATTATTCTTCTCCTTTATTGATGGTTTCCCTCTGGTCCTGGCTGTCAAATAAATCTCAAATCAATTGAAATTCAATTTGGAGGGTGTGATAAGTGACATTCTTGGCAAGGAATTAAACATTTTAGGCAATATGCTATTATCAGAATGCTATAAATAGAGAGATGATGCATGAGGCACTGATGCTGGGTTTATAGCCATTGGAAGGGAGAGACAGAAGGATCGAAATGGTTTTTTTTCCCTTTTTTTCATGAGAATCTTTAAAATGAGATTCTCACATGAGTCCTGTACCCTGTCTACTCTGCCTCACTGCATGCTAAGAAGTACTTGAAAAAGCTTTTTTTAAAAAAGCAACTGACTGGAAAGTAAACATAACTCAACCACCACCACCACCACCACAAAGTACATGATAGGAAGTTGTTGTTGTGTCTGACTCTTCATGACGTCATGTGGGGTTTTCTTGGCAAAGACAGTGGCGTGGTTTGCCATTTCCTTCTCCAGTTCATTTTACAGATGAAGAAACTGAGGCAAATGAGATTAAGTGACTTGCCCAAAATCCCATATTAGTGAGTATCTGAGGCCAGATTTGAAATTGGGTCTTCCTGACTCCACTCCTAGTACCCTATCCACTGTGCTACCTAGCTGCCTCTCTCAGAAAGGGGATGGGGAATGCATCTAGAACCTGAACTTAATGCTTTTCTTTCCCAACAGTATCAAAAACATGGCCCACAACACTCTCACTGTGGCCTTTACCACATTAAAGTGTAATTGAGAAATATTTCACAAAATCCATAAAAATATAACAAAACATAGATAATGTTAATATGCTATTTTCTAAGGCAATACACAGCCTGCATGGGGTCCTTATGTAGAGTTTAGTGACTCCAATTTCTCTTTGCGTTTGACATCCTTACTCTATTTCATCAGAGAGATTGAATAACTCATCCATAATCAAAGGGCTAGTAAGTGGTAAAGGCAGATTTTGAACTTGGGTCTCTACTTGTTCCAAGTCCAGAATAGTTTCTCCTAGATCCTGATGCTTCCATAGAAACACAGCCCTAAAAAGACACTGAAGAGTCCAAAATCCTGACTCTGCCATTTAGTTGTCACAGTATATCTCAGCCTTGGTTTCCTCATCTTGAAGATAAGGGGACCCAGGCTAGACGACCTCTATTACAGCTATAATTATTTATTTTTAATTATTTATTATTGTGTATTATTTAATTTTTAAGAATAAATGAATGACTGTTAACATTTACTCACATAAACATTATCGGCATATAAACATTCATCTTAATATAACATAAGCAAGTGATAAGATTGTTTGAAGGTGTACCATCTGCTGAGAAATATCAAGTTGCTCCCTTTCACCATTTTGAGAACTTGGAGTTGCCAAGCAACAGACTTGTTCCATTAACCATTCAAATTCTATTATATTATTTTGCAATATCTGTTTAAATTTTTATATTTTATTTTTTCTAACAATTTTTAGCATTCATTTTTAAAAATTGAGTTCCAAATTCTCTTTCTCCCTCCCCTCCCCATTCCTTGAGAAGGCAAGCAATTTGACATTGATTAGACACATGCAATTGTGCAAAACAGCAATATCTGTTTAAAAGAAAATAGAAATCAAATGGTACATTCCAGACTTTATAACTCAGTTTAAAGAAAAGGTCCAATCAATTTGAAGCCTCTTCAGTATCCTTGCCTGGGTATTAGTGAGATCCTGATTGTCCTGTTCAAGTAAAAACAAAGAGGGAATCTAGGAGGGGGAAGGGGGTAAACGGATGGATGGACAGAGAGAAGAACGGAGGGAGAGGGAAAGGGAGGGAGGGAGAGAGAGAGAGAGAGAGAGAGAGAGAGAGAGAGAGAGATTTCCCACCAAAACCTCACTTGTATTTGTACCATCGAAGTATATCCATTTTTATTAATTTATAAGCAAAAAAAAATTAGCCCAATACAAATGAGATGATTGAAAGATTTTTTAACCTACAGTAAAGGAAAAAAGTCACTTTTATATAGCAGGGTTACAAAGTGCTTTTTCCACAACAGCCTCATGAGGCAGAGAGGGTCATTCACATTTCATGGAGGTGGGAACTTATACTTGGACAAGTTAAAGGACTTGCCTATGTTCACACAACCAGGAGGGTTCCAGCCTAGGATTCTAGGCTCCTAGCCCAACCTTCTTTCTTTTGGACCAATCTGGCCCTCAGTGCCCCTGTTTTCCTTCATAGAAGGAGTAGTTAATTAATTTTTAGGCATTTCTTTTACTTCCTTGTCAGTATCTGAAAAGGCAGTCAAAGGGAATTTTTCTCTTCATACATTTTGATGGTATTAATATAAGTGTAAATTGTTGGATTGACTAAACAAAAGCGTTTTCCTCGTTTCTTTTTCTCCAGGTCCTGAGTTTGCTGATGTTGTGTTCCTGGTGGATAGCTCTGATCATCTGGGGAGTAAGTTCTTCCCCTTTGTGAAAACCTTCATAACCAAGATAATCAACAGTCTGCCCATTGAAGCCAACAAGTTCCGTATTGCCCTTGCCCAGTACAGTGATGATCTACACCAGGAGTTCCTGCTGAGCCCCTTCATGACCAAGAGTGCTATGGTGAACCACCTCAAGAGGAATTTCACCTACCTTGGGGGGTCTTTGCGGATAGGCAATGCTCTCGAGAAAGTTCATAAGACCTACTTCACTGGGCCAGTGAATGGAAGAGACAAGAACCAGTTTCCCCAGATTCTGGTAGTGTTGGCTTCAGCCCACTCTGAGGATGACGTGGAGGGGCCAGCAAAGGCTTTGCAGAGAGACGGGGTGAAAATCGTCTCACTGGGGATGCAGAATGCTTCAGAAGAAAACCTCAAAGCCATGGCCACATCTCAGTTTCATTACAACCTCAGAACAGTAAGAGATGTGGGTACATTTTCCACAAATATGACCAGCATCATTAAGGAGGTGGTAAAGTATGAGGGGCAAGCAGATGACACTGATAGGGAAGGTAAGCTCTCCCCCCTTCCCTCTCCCTCTGCCCCCCTTCCCTCGACTCCCCTCTCCCCTCTTACCCCCTTCTCTCTTACTCCCTTCCCCTCTTACCCCCTTCCCTTCTTACCCCCTTCCCTCTTAGCCCCTTCCCTCTCCCTTTCTCTTCTTCTCTCTCTATCACTATACTGTATCCAGTATTTATAAAATATGTTAATGTTTGCAAAGCATTGTATACAAGTTATCTCAGATCCTCACAACAACTCTGAAGTAGATAATATTATTGCCCTTATTTTACAAGTGAAGAAACTGAGGCCAAGGTATGTTAAGTCACTTGCCCAGAATCACATAGCTAGTAAGTTTCTGAGGTGGGATTTGAATTTATGTCTTCCTGCCTTTGTGTTAAGTACTCTTATCCACTGTACTTCCTAGCTGCCTCTCCAAAGAGACTAAGTTCCTTGAGGGCAGTGATGAAATAATAACCAAATGCTTTTAGAGGCTCAAGAGGGGGATCCATGGAAATGTCATGTATGATTTTCTCTGCTTTCATAAAAGCGAGGTGTTGGATTGGTTGTCAGACAGTCGGGGCCACCTGACTAAGATGGCCTTAAACCAAGTGAATGATACTATCCCATTGAGAACTTGTGATGTGAGGGAGCCCTTACATCAGCTCCTGACTTTTCTAGGTGGTCTGGGTGGTATGCTTTCTACACTTTTAGAACATAAACATAGGTCTGGAAGGGACTTTAAAGGTCATCCAGCCAAACCCCCTCCTTTTTTAGAGGAGGAAACTGAGACCTTGTTTGGTAAAATGCCTTGCTCATGGTCTTATGGGGAGAAAGTGGCAGAGGTGTTATTCAAACCCAGGTATTTCAACTCCAAATCAAACTTTTTTCCCCAGGGGATCCTTTCTATAACGTAAGCATAATATAGTGAAAAAAGCAATGGCTTTGATCTTGGAAGACCCAAGTTCAAATCCTGCTGCTGACATTTACTCATTTTTTGACAAACCACTTAACCTTTCTGGGACTGAGTTTCCACATCAATCAGTGAAGAGGTTGGACCAGGTGACCTTAAAGGTCCCCTTCTAGCTCTTGATCAGTGCTGCTATGTCACCTCTCTACTGTTCAAAAGTGTGATGCATTTAATGTATGGATGTCTGATGTTAATATTATCTTAAGTAAAATATCATCAAGTACTTGGTTGTGCTCTCCTTGAAATAATATTCCATCTAGTGATACAGATCGAAGTCCATCCATACCTGCCTATCCAATGCAACTCTTGGTCCTCCCACAGGAGGCCCTAAGTGTCCTGGGCACTTTCCTTGAGTTCTCAACACAGTGAGAATAGTAATGGAGTGTGAGGAATAACCACAGTTATCAGTCATCCCTCAATCTTTCCGTATAACTAGTTCATCTTATTTTTCTTCAAGGACACCTTTTCTGAGTAATTGATGGCAAATGTCAACAAAGAAATCCATGCTTTTCAGAAGCACATATTTGTGGACCACTGGCTACTCTGATTACTCTTGATCCCTACCTCATCATGACTTTGGATCTAAGAGTTGATTCTGTTTCTAACCACTTCATATGTAAGCACATCAGAAGAGAGGGAAGGGGATAAACTCATTGCTCAAAAAAATTCTAGGCTTTGTTCATTACTTCTCAGTAAATCCACTTGAATGGAAGCACCCATCAACCCTTTCTTGGAGATGCCAGTGGATGCTTTTATGATAACAACCTCTCTAAAAAGCTATCAGGCACTCATTAATATTAGTTTAAGAGAAAGGGGAAAAAATTTAAGCTTTAATGTTAGGGGTTCTTAACACTGTTTGCTCTTTCTTCCATTCCCTTTATCAGCCATGTTTGTTTGGGTTCTTTAACGTAAAACAAAGACATAAAACTAAGTGATAACAGGTTTTTGATGTAAACCAGTACAAGAAGCTCAGATGAATGATCTACTCTTTCTTTTCCTTCACCCAAGTTTGTCACGGCACTTCTGTGGCTGACGTCGTCTTTCTCCTGGATGAGTTTGCCAATGGCACTCAGGAAAACTTGGAGCATCTTAAAGAATTCCTAGAAGAGAGTGTGGCCTCTTTTGATGTGAAAGAGAACTGTATGAGGATTGGACTGGTGACCTACAGCAACGAGACGAAGGTGATACGTTCCCTGGCCACTGGGATCAACAAGTCGGAGATTCTGCAAGAGATACAGAACCTGTCTCCCGGGGCTGGGAAAGCCTATGCTGGAGCTGCCATCACAAAGATCAGGAAGGAGGTCTTCAGTGTCCACAGTGGCAGCCGGAAGATGCAGGGGGTTCCCCAGATAGCCATTCTGGTCACTCATAGACCGTCAGAAGATAACGTCTCTGTACCTGCGGTTGACCTTCGGCGTGAGGGTGTGACTGTGTTCACTGTGGGCCTGGAAGGCTCTGATTATACCCAGTTAGGACAGATATCATCTTATCCTCCAGAAAAGTATATTTCCAAGTTGAAAACATTTTCAGACCTGGCGGCCCATAATCAGACATTTCAGAAGAAACTCAGGAGTGAAATCCAGCACAAGGTATCCATTCTGTCGGAACGGACCGAACACCTCAAGGCTGGTAATTACATTTTCCTCATTCTGATTTCAGCATGCTAGAAATGGTGGGGCTTATTTTCACTTGTCTAAGATAATGTAAAAACCACCTGAGGGAAAAGTACAACCAACAGTTGAGGTGGAGAAAGTAAAGGGGAGGAGCAGAAGGACGGAAAGAAGCATTTATTAGGTGCCTACTCTTTGCCAGGCACTATGATGAGGTCTTTACAATTATTATCTCATTTGATCTTCGCAATGACTCTGGGAGATAGGTGCCATTAATATCCCCATTTTACAGGTGAGGAAACTGAGGCAGGCAGATTAAATTATTTGCCCAGGGTCACTCAGCCAGAAAGTCTCTGAGGGTGGATTTGAATTCAAGTGTTCTTGACTCCAGGTCCAGTTGCATCACCTAGCTATAGCAGAATTCCATTTCTTTTTTTATAAAAGTGTAAATGTGTACTCCCGTCTCCAAGCAGATGCAAACTGTTCCAGAGGACCTTCCTCCATTATCCCTACTGACCATTCCTTCCTTTTTTACTTTTCTTTTTCATCTTTCTTCTCTTCCACTCCAGTTCCCCCTGTTTTCTCTTCTGTTATTCTTCCTTTTTTTCCCTTTTGTCACCCCAACTTCTAATTGATAGGCTGGTAGGGGAATATGGTTTCATTTGGGAAGAGTGAAAAGAGTTTGATGAAAAGGACTAATATAGTTCCTTTTTAACCCTGTTGAGTTTGTTTCTCAAAGATGTTTACATGGTTATTTCAGGAGATTAAAAAGAAACTAGTGAACATAGCAGGTTTGACACAAATATTTGAGGCTAGGTGGGAGAAAGGGTAGGAATCCTTACCCTAAAGTCTTGTGGGTTTATAGATCACTATAATTGGGAAGAGCAATATCTGTATGTAGACACCAGCATGCATATGGAGACACAGCCACAGTTTCCATTTAATTCAATATGCTAAAAAGTTATTCAGCATTCATTTAACCAATGAATATGAATTCAATTAGTCCACAGGCTTGTATTAAGTTCCTACTATGAGGAGCACTGTCCGAGGTATTGGGATTTGAAAACAACATGACCATAATCCTTGCTTAGAGTAATTTACATTCTGTAGGGAGAAAAAACATCATCTTAAGTGCTAGTATACACAAAATCAATGCAGAGTAAACTTGATGGCAACTGGAGGGATCAGGAAAGGCATTATGGATAAGATGACCCTTGAACTGAGAACTGAAGAAAGTTTAGGGGTTCTAAGAAGTGGGAGGAAGGTTTGCATTACAGCTATGGGGGATGCCCATGTGAAGTGGTGGATGTGGGAGATGGGATGTTGTTTATAAAGAAGGCTGTGGAGCCCACTAGAGAGCGCTGTGAAGACATGGCTCTCTGACCTTGTGGAACATATAGTCAAAGGAAGAGAGATGAGGCTTGTAAACATCATTAGCAGCAGCAGCAGCAGCATCACAATCACAATAATAATGATCATAGCAGCAACAGCCAACTTTTATCTGTTATCCCATTCAGTCATCACATCAATCCCTGTGAGGTAGGAGATATTATTACTATCATTTTACAGGTAAAGAAATTGAGGCTAAGTCAGGTTAAGTGATTTTTCCAAAGTCCCATAGCTAATAAGTATCTGGGGCTGGAGTCAAACAGGTTTTTCTCATTATGCTGAGGCCACTCCACTGTTATGCCAAGCTGCCTCTCTAATACAAGGTATAATGTGAAAAAACAATAAGGAAAGATACAAAGTGTTAGGGTAGTCCAGAGAAGGGAGAAAACTAGGGGAGATCATGGAAGAATTTTGAAATGGCCTTTGGAGATGATGAACTGGATGGGGGAATAGGGAGGAGGGGAAAAAGGTGATTCCAGTGGAAAGAAGAGAGTAAGCAAAGGCACAGAGGTAGAAAATGGGAGAGCATTTTTGGCAACTTATTCCAGTTTGCTTAAGGTATAGAATTAGAGATAGAAAGTAAGATTAGACCAGTAAAGTAAGTTGACACCAAGTCATGGAAAACTTTTCATTCACTGGGTAATGGAAAACCATCAAAAGTAGTTGACTAGATCATATAAGAAAAGGGTAACATGGCCAAATCTATGCTATAAAAAATTAGAAAGATATTAAATAATGTGTTTTAATTAACTAGGAGGGAAGCCTGTGTCTCCCTAATGATAGCTTAAAAGGCAATTTGAAAAACGTATTGATTTAATCTTATTTAACTTTTGAAAGTCTCTACATCGTTTCCAATTCTTATACATTTCCAAGTATGCCTAAATGGTAAATCATGGTCATAAGATGGTTCTGTTGTAACAGGATAATTTGCTTTGACTCGACCAAGAAATCTAAGGAACTAATTTTTAAACTTTGATATTACAAGGCATTTCCTTAAAGCCCCCCAAACTATTATTTTCCAATTTTTTGCCTTAGAAAGACTCATATGTCTCTCCTTCTCACCAGTCACTACCTTTTTCTTTTTTACATTTGCATTAATGTTAAAGTTCATTTATATTCCATTTCAGGTTGTGTGGAAACAGAAGAAGCTGACATCTATTTACTCATTGATGGCTCGGGAAGTATCCACCCAACAGACTTCCAGGAAATGAAAAAGTTTTTGTCAGAAGTGATAGGAATGCTCAACATAGCACCTTATAAAGTCAGAGTTGGAGCTGTTCAGTATTCAGACAGGTGGGAACTGGAATTCGAGATTAACAAATATTCAAACAAAAATGATTTGGGGAAGGCTATTGACAACATACGGCAAATGGGCGGCAACACCAACACTGGTGCAGCCCTGGATTTCACTTTTGGGCTCCTACAAAAAGCAAAGAGACAACGAGGGAACAAGGTGCCTTGTCACCTGATTGTCCTGACAGATGGCTTGTCAGATGACAGTGTCAAGGAACCCTCCAAAAAACTGCATGCTGAGAACATCAATGTGTTTGCCATTGGCATTAAGGAGGCAAACCGAACCCAACTGCTAGAAATTGCTGGATCAGAAAAGAATGTTTACTATGTATACAACTTTGATTCTTTGAAAGACATAAAAAATCAAGTCGTTCAAGGAATCTGTTCAGAAGAAGGTAAGAGAAACTTCGTTTTTCCTGGAAATATTTTACATTGAATTTTTTTGGTCGGGGGGGGGGGAGGGCAGGATTTGTATTTATGTTTATTGAATGTATTGCTCTATCAACAAGCATTTATTAAGCACTAACAGTGTTCCAATTGATGTATTGGCATTGTAGGGCTAGTCAACCTCTGTAGATAGGTATATTCCCAGGAACAAATTAAATAAAAAGCAAGTATTGCTCTACTTTATGTCTGAAGAGTAAGAATTCTGTTTTAATCTGACATATGTGGGAAAATTTCCCCATGTTGACTTAATTCCACAGATTCCAACTTATCCTGGTAGATGGGACTCTGCAGAAGCAACATTTTGAAAGAATGCCAAATCTGGAGGAATATTTTGCCTGTGTTGTGATTAATTCTCCTATACTTTTTTGTAGAACCATGAATCTAGAATTGGAGCAGACCATTGGGGGGGAGGAGGCTTATTTTATTGTTGTTGTTCATCCTTCACTCTCAAACAGGACAAGGGTAAATTTTACAAAGAAGGGATCAGAGACATAGTAGGCTTTAAGTGACTTGTCCAAAGGCACACAGACAGTATGAATCAGAGGTGAAATTTGAACCCAGAACCTCTGACTCCAAAGCCAGTAGACCATGCTACCTCCTCACACCAAAACTTTTAGGATCATATGGTAAACAAAACTACTTTTAAAATGTTCCTGCCTCTATGGCCTTTGGCATTTTGTTTGCTTGGTATTTATCTAATCATCAGGCCTACAGAATTTAAACTTGAGGTCATTTGAGTTTATGCATTTTTAGTTTAAAATTTTTCCACCTTGAATAAAGATCCTTGTTTTTGTCTCATGCAGCTTGTAAAGATATGAGAGCCGATATCATGTTTCTAGTGGATAGTTCTGGGAGTATAGGACTCGAAAACTTTGCTAAAATGAAAACATTTATGAAGAACCTGGTGAGCAAGTCTCAGATTGGAGCAGACCAAGTGCAAATTGGTGTCGTCCAGTTCAGTGATGTGAACAAGGAAGAGTTTCAGCTCAATAAGTATAGGACGGAACGGGAGATTTCCGATGCAATAGATAGGATGCCTCACATAGGCCAGACCACCCTGACAGGAAGTGCTCTGAGCTTCGTTGCTGACTACTTCCACCCCTCCAAGGGGGCACGTCCCAATGTCCGAAAGTTTCTCATCCTCATCACAGATGGCGAGGCACAGGACCTGGTCAAGGACCCAGCTGTGGCTCTTCGGCAAGATGGCATAATTATCTACTCTGTGGGCGTGTATGGCTCCAATGAGAGTCAGCTGGTGGAGATCAGTGGGAGGTCCGATATGGTTTTTTATGTGGAGAATTTTGACATTCTTGAGCACATAGAAGACGACCTCATTTTTGGCATATGTAGCCCCTGGGAAGGTAAGCACATTTCACTCTCCCCTGGAGCTAGTCTCCTCCCGTGGGTCAAGTCTCACATAGCACATTCTGAAATCATATCCATTGTACTGCCTAGATGCTGATGGTAATGACATCTAATAGCTGTGTCACCCTTCAAATTATACCAAGAACTCTTTCATCAAATTGGATCCTCATGACAACCCTTTGAGCTGGGGACTGTAGATATTGTTATTATTCCCATTCTATAGATGAGGAAACTGAGGTCAGAAAAGATTGTGTCTTGCCCATTATCCCACAATCAATGGATCAACAAACATTAAGTGTGCCAAACACTATACAAGATGCTGGAGACACCAAGACAAAACAGTCTTCCCCTTAAGTAGCCTCAGGAAACAACATGCACATATCTAAATAAAACTGCAAGGTAGTTTTGTGGGGAGAAGCACTAGGAATTTGAGGGGATCAGGGGAGGCCTTATGGAGGGAGTGGCTCTTGAACCAAGCTGAGCTCTGAAGGTATCTGCAGATTCTAAGATGCAGAAGTTAAGAGGGAATGCCTTCTAGGCAAGGGGGGGGGGCTGAGCCTGTGCAAAGATACAGTGAGGGGAGATGGAATGTGGAATGTTATGTGAGGGGCAATAGATTGGCTAGTCTGACTGGGCCTTACAGTGCGTAAAGTAGAAGTTATAAGTCTGAGATGAAATTTAAACCCAGATCTCTCCTACCGAGGTCCAAGATTCTTTCTATTAAATCTTCTTATTGTTTAGTTGCATTAAGTAATGCTTGAACTACGGGGACCAATTATCCTTTGGACCTCAGAAATAATTTTTTATTTTTATCTGAATGGGAAATGTAGCACATTGTTAAATGGTCGATAATTTCTAAATTGCCTAAAGCCCTTTATCATTGCTATTTGGCAGGGAGGGAGTGGTCTCAACCTCTGATTTCATTGGTAAATGAATTCCCAGTGAGGAATCCCCCTGGAACAATATAGATGAGCCCCTGCACCCCATTTGATAATATTGTGGAGTTACCTGGGATTCTGAGAGATTAAGTGACTTGTTCAGGGTTATGAAGCCACTAAATGTCAAAGGCAGGATTGAACTCAGGTCTTTTTTACTCTGAGCTCTCTGTGTACTCCACCTCAATGCTTCCATTTTGTTGCCATAATTATCACTAATTAGGATGATCAATCATATATATACATATATATATACACATATATATACATATATATAAGACTGAATAACATGATTCTTTTTCTAATTTTTTTCTTTTTTTACATTTTGTTTTAACAATGTCTTTGCTAAATGGAAGTACTATGAAAACTGAAGTATTATATAAATGTTGGCCAAAATAATAATAGTGGATAACTTATATAGGCTTTCAAGGTTTGCAAAATGCTTTATTCATAAGTATGTCATTTGAGCCTAGCAACTAAACTTGTGAAGTAGACGTATTGTTATCCCTGCTGTGCAGTTGAGGATACTGAGTCTGACAAAGGTTAAATGGCTTGTTTGGAGGGTATAAAGCTAGAAAGTGTTAGAATTGAGGCTCAAACCCAGGTCATCCTGACTCTGAGGCCAGCGCCATTTCCAGTATACCACCTTGCCTCATGTCTGGAGAGCTTTGCTATTGTTGTCACTTAGGGAGCACCAGTGTAGCCCTTTGTTTAAACTCTGGTTGCCCCAATGAGAAATATTCTGAACTCTTAGGGAGGCCTTGAAACCGACCCATCAACTTCTGGACCAACTTGTATTATTCTAGACTCTTGGTATAGAAGACCCTAGTCAACACGTGCCCAGCATATTCTCATTGGTGTGGGCCCTTTGGTTAAAGGGTATCCATCAGCCATATAGCATTTCAAGTAAGGGACTAGCACTAGCAAGGGAATTTGGGCCTTTCTGTGGGCACTGAATTGTCTTGAAGTTCTTTCGAATGAAGTTTTGGAATATTCTATAGTGTTTGCCATTTACTGACCCATGAAACTCTTAGGGGGTTGTGACAGTGGTCTATGGTATTTGTGCTAAAAATTCTTCAATGTTACCTAATGAAGTAAATAATTGCCTAAATATATTATGAGTAATATATTAAATTACCTTGGAAGTTCACAACACATTTTGGCTATTGTTGTTGAAAGGGATTCATGGAACAAAAAAATTGGGACCCATATTGCTATGCTCTAGGATCCTCAAATGAGTTCTACTGATGGATTAAGTATTGTTAGGTCTTTGCTCCTCTACTTTTTCCCTGGAGATGATCCAATTATAGAAAAGTTGATGGGAGCCCCATGCTAGGAGCCAAGTTAGAAATGGGTTCACTTCTATGATGAGATCCAGCCTTGGAAAAAAAAGATAACTTTTCCATAAAATCAGAAAGAAAGTGTAGGCTTATTAAGCCAGCCACAATAGAAATGTGAAAAAAGTGTCACCAAATTCATTTTTATCTGGGCATTCTCCCCAAGGTTTATTATAAAAATAAAAACTCAGGTTCACGTAGTCGAGAAAGAAAAAGAAAAGAAAAAAAAAAAGGACACACCAAGCCAAAGTTGAGTAAATGAAAGCATATGTAAAAAAGAACTGTTTATACATGGAAAATTCCAATAATTTTGATTTATTAAAGCCAAAAATCTGCCAACAGTTTTATTCCTGGTATTTCTATGGTCTTTTCCCAATGGGCTTAATGAGTCCCTGTTCAGAAAAAAAAAAAAATGCCTAACGAAGAGGATTTATTTCCGTGTACTGGTAGCATGTCTTCTCTCCATTGTCCAAGGGGGTCCACAGGTTGAATTCCAGGCCCTAGAAAAAAAGTAAACAAAAATAAAATGAAGAAAAGAGCCACTGGGTGGCATATAATAGACAGATAAAAGCATTTAGTAAGCTAAATCATTTGTTATGAACTTCATACGTTCCAGGGTCTGTGCTAAGCACTGGCCACATGTATGAAAACAACTAAGTTGTTCTCTGCCCGCATAGAGCTTACATTTTGAAGGAGGAAGACAACACATAGGGGCATGCTGGGAAGAGGATGGTGAAGGGGCATGATGAGAGTTCAGGAAGTAATAATAATAGCTAACATTTATATAGCGCTTCCTATGTGCCAGGCTTTGTTCTAAGTGCTTTATAACCACCCTGGGGAGGTAGGTGCTATTATTATCTCCATTTTACAGATGAGGGTACTGAGGCAGAGGCTAAGGGACTTGCCCAGGGTCACACAGCTGGGAAGTATCCAAGGCTGGATTTGAACTGGGTGGTCTTGACTCCAGGCACAGTGCTCTGTCCATGGTACCTCTAGCTGCCCCTGTAGCCAACTGGCCTCTTTCCTGTGCCTGACAAGGCAAAAGGCTCCCCTCTCAGAGCTGTTGGGGAACCAGGAATAGAGACCTAGTTTCCAGTGGGGATAGAGAGAGAGAGGCTATGGTAGGAGAAACTGCCAAGCTAACTTACATCCTTTTTCTCTTCCAGAATGCAAACAGATAGAAGTTTTAGATGTGGTATTCGTCATTGATAGCTCCGGCAGCATAGATAATGATGAGTATAACATCATGAAGGAGTTCATGATCAAGCTGGTGAAGAAAGCTGATGTTGGCCAAAACCGAGTTCGGTTTGGGGCCCTGAAGTACTCCGATGACCCTGAGATGCTCTTCTATCTTAACGACCATGACACAAAGTCCGAGGTCATTAAAGTTCTCCAGGATGATTCCCCTAAAGGAGGAAACACATACACAGCCAAAGCCTTGGCCTTCTCAGAAGACATGTTCACTGAGGCCCGGGGCAGCCGCATACACAAGAGAGTCCCCCAGGTCCTCATCGTGATCACAGATGGAGAATCCCACGATTCGACCAAACTCAACGAAACGGCCAAGGCCTTAAGGGACAAAGGCATTCTCATCCTGGCTGTTGGGATTGCGGGAGCCAATGTCAAAGAGCTTTTGGCCATGGCAGGCTCGGATGATAAGTATTTCTTCGTAGAGACCTTTGGGGGCCTGAAGGGCATTTTCTCAAATGTGTCAAACAGTATCTGTGGCCCTTCAAAAATAGGTAAGGTGGCATGGTCTAGTTTCTGTTGTTAAACATAGGATCAGTCAAGAAAGAAATGGAGGCCTTAGTATTTGGGAGAGGTTCCTACTGGATGGAAAGTTCTCCCTATTATCTTGGGGAAATGGAGAAATCTGGAGAGATGTTGGCTCCTCTTACTTACCTAGCCTGCTTTTTTAAGTGATTTTATTTGTCACACACACACACACACACACACACACACTCACACTCACTCACTCACTCACTCACTCACTTTACTCTCCTCTCCCCATTGGAAAAAGAAATGCGAAAAACAAAACCCTTATAAGTATGCATTTGAGCTAAACAAATTCCTGTTTTGGATGTCCAAAAATGTACATCTCATTTTGCATCTTGAGTCCATTGCCTCTCCATCGGGAGGCGGAGAGCCTAGAATTCTAGACTTGGAAGAGACTTCAGAAGTCATCTAGTCCAATCTCTTGCCATAGACCATGTGTTCAATGTTAGGGTCAAGTGACAAGCATTTCCTTGTGGAGACCTCTAGAGATCTGAAGAACATATTCTCAAATATGTCAGCCACTTTCTGCAGTCTCAGAGATGTGATTCTCTGGGCTCGTTGCCTCATAGATCAGCCATTCCATTTGGGGAGAACCTTAAGATTTTGAAAGCCCTTTCTGGCTTCAATCTGAAAGTTATTTTCCGATTTCTTCCACCACTTGGTCCTTATTCTGAAGATGGTGGTTGGATGTTTTCTCTGTTCAACATAAATGGTTCTTCCTTAAGCCATCCCTTGTACAACATGATTTCCAAGTGTTTCAGTTTCCTGGTTGCCTTCCTCCAGCCACACTCCTATTTGGCATTGTTCCTCTTACAATGTGGTGCTCAGAACTAAATACAACCCTGCAAATGCGGTCTAACCAGAGCACAGCACAGTGGGACAATTAACTCCCTTAGCAGATTTTTTTTGGCCATCACATCATCAGCCCACGTTGAATTTTCATTCAACCCAAATCCCTAGGTCTTTTCCAAATAAACTGCTGTTAAGACAGGATTTCCCTATGCTGTATTATGCAGATTATGCTTTTTTTAACTTTTTGATTTCTATATAGTCTACCACCATTTCACGAATTCTTTAAGTTTAATCTGTACAAATATTTTCTTCATCACTTTCTTAAGTCTACATCATTAACAAAACAATTAATCAAGCCCTGATTTTTATCATTTGCAGATTTCTGCGATGCAAATGCTCACAATGAAAGTTTAACAATTAGCTCAAGAGCCAGTGTGAGCTACCTCCATCACACCAACTATCTTGGGGAGGGGAGAGTTGTGGGGTGGAATGTCTCTCACCTTCTTGTTCCTAATGACATAAGGTTCTTAAGGTTGGTGTCTTTTTTGGAACATGAGGAAATAATCCTTGTGTCAAGAAGTGTGTCCATGTCTGTGTCCGTGTCCACGTGCATGTATGTGCGCACATGGGTGCCAATACATATATAGTGATATTTTTCTTACCTAGGATGAGATATCCATACCCTTCACTCATTTTTTTAAAAAATGTGATATAAAGGGCAGGTTCTTCACATATTTAAGGGAAACTCACTTCTTTGTAGATTTTCACATAAGGATAATAAATCAAATTAGCTGCTTCTCAAAAAAAAGTGCCAATATGTGCTTTTCAGTCTACTGAAGATAACATTCCATTTTAATTTTGAAAGTCCTCCTTTATCAGGAAAAGATATTTATATAATAGGCACAAAGAAGGTGGGGGCTAGATCCACCATTTCATTAGTATATCAAATTCACTGATGAGAGGCTCATTCTGCCAGTATAGCTTGGCACCTTCTCTGCAGTGTAGACAGCTGCATGGGATATTGAAAGGCTATGTGATTTACCTAGGCTCAGGCAACTAATCTCAGGCATGATTTACACTCGATTCTTCTTGGCTTTAAGGCCAGCTCTCCAGCCATTGCCTTTCATGATGGGCATGATTTGCTTAATTAAATTCCAAACTGATTTGAATCAGTTAGCAGGTTCCTGAAGTATCTCTAGACCATTTCTTTTCCATCTCTTAGCTTGCTGACAGCTAAGCCTCCATCTGGGTAACTAGAATGCTTAGGGGATTGACAATCAAATCAATATCTTTGCTCTGTTCTCATTCCAAAATGGAAATGATCTAATTGAGGTCAGTGGTTTTTCTTGCTGATGAATTTGAATTGAGGAGGATGCTAATTAGAGGTGAAGCATATACTGTGTCCAACTCTCACTTTCATGAATGTTTGTCTTAACTTCTGTCCATGTTTAAACAAGGAAAGCATTTTCTCAACTGAACTAGAAAGTTTAGCTGGAAAAAAAATTGTTTTTCTCCTATGTGGACAAAAAGTAATGTTAATTAATGTGGCTATTGAAAGCCAGACACCATTTACTGGGTTTGAAAGTTTGCTGTCAAGATGACAGGATATAGAAATTAAAAATCCAGGATGGGCCAGGTTTAGTCATATAGGTGAACACATGAACTCAGATACATACACCAGCTGCATTGGAATAGCACAAGGTAAGTCATATGAAAGGAAGCAGATTGCCATCCCCACTCTCTCCAGTTATGGGAGCCATAGAAAATGGCATTGGGAACATTAGGAGTGGGTCGAGATGACCATCTCCACACTGAACACATAAGTGGCTTAGCTGCATGGTATCCATACTGGTAATTGGTGGTTAATTTAATAAGATAACCTTCCTAAATTTGGCTAAAAGTTGCTTTTTTAAGTTCTCCAGTCCACTTTTTAAACCATGAAAATGTCATTAAAACTGATTTTTCTACCACTTTTCCCCCCTTCAGAATGTGAAATTGAAAAGGCAGATCTTGTTTTCCTCATTGACGGTTCTAACAGCATACAGCCACATAACTTCAAGAAGATGAAGGATTTTTTAGTGTCCGTAGTAGATGATTTTGACATCAGGCCTAGCAAAGTGCACGTTGGGCTGGCTCAGTTCAGTCATACCTACAGGCCCGAATTTACTCTGGGGTCATTCAGAACTGAAGAAGAAGTTTCCACTCGAATTGAAATGACCGAACAGATCTTTGGAAATACCCATATTGGAGCTGCACTGAGGCAAGTGGACCAATATTTCCGACCAGAGATGGGCAGTCGAATAAATATGGGCACTCAGCAAGTATTACTGGTCCTCACTGATGGGCAGTCCCAAGATGATGTGGCCAAAGATGCTGAATACCTCAGAAGGAAAGGAATTGATATATACTCTCTGGGCATTGGGGACGTGGATGAACAGCAGCTCATTCAGATAACCGGGACGTCGGACAAAAAGCTAACAGTTGATAACTTTGATGAACTGAAAAAGATCAAAAAAAGAATAGTCCGTAACATCTGCACATCAGGCGGGGAAAGCAGTAAGTGACCTTTGAACTGGTACTTGATTTGTTGCTTCCTTTTCCCTTCTAAGCTCATTTCCCTAAACCCCTTCTCTGGCATCTTTGGTCCTCAGTTTACCAGATTGTTCTGTCCACCCCAGCCCTTTCTAATGGCAGGTGTGTATTTTGTACTTCTGAATTTGAAATGATGCTTTGTTCAGTTGTCAAAGATCTTTTCCTAAAATTCTGTGTAGAGGTGAGAAATACTATGTTGGGAGGTTTTCCTCAACTTTATCTTTCTTGCTGATTTCCTCTCCAGTATGGCAGACTTGGTTTGCAAAGGAAAGTATGTGTAACTTGGGCATAAGCTGTGGGGGGTAAAAGCATGGCGATTATTCATTCAGCAAATATTAGTAACCTACTAAGTTCCAGAAATTGGGCTGAGTCCTGGGAGAGATCTAGTCCCTGCCCCCTAAGAAGTTTATATTAATTTTTCCAACTGTATTAGTTAATATTCAAAAGTTTTTGAAAGAATTGGTTTTAGTAAATGGTCTACAAATATTAAAATCAAATAGAAAATGTTTTTAAAATCTATTTTGATAGCTTTTGGTTGCTGAAAGCCCTGGTTTATTAAATTGGTGCTCATTGTTTGAAAATTGATGTTTACTCTTGCCAAGGAATAGATGGGAGCACAAATTGAGCAGACAGTCATGGACACATTTAGATAAGTGTTTAAGTGTTTATGAACCTTAAGAAAATAAGATCGTATTGTAAAGTGCTTAGCACAATACCTTGCACACAGTAGGTACTTAATAAATGCTTGTTTCCTTCCCCTTTCTTTTTATCATAGGCCACTTTGGCAATCTGGTGAAGCCTGGGAACAGCTTCTCAAAATACTTTTCTAGGTTTAGCATTTTTTGGATGGGGTTCTCCCCATCTAAATTCCCAGGCCCCTTAGGGATCTGTAGGTACCAGGTGATGAACCTTTGCCTTAAGTGCATCTGAGGTATCCTCTGTTTCTAGCCCACACCCATTCTCACTAATTGGGCAGTAAACAATGACTGGACAGAGTAGCAGAGGGGAAGCTGTCTTATCCCCATTTAAAAGGGGGGAAGAAGCCAGTTAAAGAGCTGAGATCATGAAGTTTGGCCTCCCTATAATGAACATAATGGCTGTTTTTATTTTAATGGAAAAAAATCATTAGAGTGATGAGGAAAGTACCCATAATTATAATAGACTGTCAAAATAAAGAACAAAGAATGTCCGAGATTTGTAGCCTAGATGATGGTGCCCGGAGACCAACGTGGATGGATCTCCCCCACAGCTTCAGAGGAAAGCATAAATTAACAGGGAGAAAAAACACCATGGTCCTTTCCATCTCTCCATCTTTATCTCATGAACTCCATTCCTACTTGGAGACCATGCAATTAGGGAAATGGAATGACTAATATCTCTTCCCCTATGACTTGTTTTCTTTGTATGATTGCCTCAGATTATCAGACACTGATGTTATTAAGAGTTAGTAACAAACTTACAGACTTTGCTAATTAATGGCTTGTTCTTTGCCCTGCCTTCTGGAGGAAGACCATGACATTGGGGGTGATGTCATGACTTTCTCTGAATTGGATTTAAGTGAGGCAGGACTGTGAAAAGTCACCAGCCTCACTCTCTCCTCCAGAGCCATCTGGATCCAGTGACAAGATACATATCAGGATGACTGAAGATGTGGCCCCAATGTTTAAGGCAATTGGGGTTAAGTGACTGATCCAGGGTCACACAGCTAATAAGTATTTGAGGTGAGATTTGAACTCAGGTCCTCCCAACTTCAGGGCCAGTATTTTATCCACTGTGCCACCCAGCTGCCTGCAATTAATGGCTTGATCAGGTTATGGATCTGGTTTGGGTTTTTTTCATAAGTTCCTCATGAGCTCCCCTGGAAGACGCTGCAGGAAGCTCAGCCATAAGCTACTAAGAGTGCCGCCTAGTGTCAAAGTAAATGAACTACATTAATCTACATATGGGTTTATGTTTTAGCACATGACTGATATAAAAAAGGAAAATGATATTGCCTTCCCAAAACATTCATATTTGTTCTAAATCCTGCTCCGCTGAAGTTCTCCTGGTGCCTTATCGTGGTGAGGAGATGATCCTATGCGCAAAAGCCTTTGTCAATGGAGCATAAACCCTCATGGATTCTATGAAACAGGGAGGGAAGATGATAGATTGATGGATGGATAGAAAGAGAGGAATGTTAGTAAGCACTTACCAGACTCGGACACTGTGCTAAACACTGGAGATACAGATATGAGCAAGGTGATCATTGTCCTCAGGGAGCTTACACTCCAAGGGGGGGAGAGAACTCACATGGGTGAGGAGAGATGCTCACATGACAGCATGGTGAGATGAGAGTGATGGCCAAAGGGTAGGCAGTATGGTATGGAAATGTCTGGGAAAAGGCTTGGCGGTCTGATTCCTGACGAGCTAATGTAAGAAGGCTTTTCATATAGGTCTAGCAGTGGAGCATGTGGCCAAAGGCTAGCACCCGAAGTCCCTAATAGACTCCCCTCATTCAAGTGACCTGAGAGGATGACATTTTTGGTTCTGCTCTACTAAATGACCATCTAGAAAACCTAGGAAGATACTCACATGGGGTCAGTCATTATTTCTACACTGAGGACTCGTCATTGCGTGTATCCAGCCCTGGGCTGCATTCCCATATCACCAGCTCCCTTTGGGACCTTTCAAATGGGATGCCCCTTACACACCTCAGGCTCAATGTGCCTAAAACAGAGCTCGTTATCTTTTCTCCCCCCCAACACTTCTCCCTTCTGAATGTCCCTCTTTTCTGTCAAGGGGACAACCATTCTTCCAGTCGTGCAGGTTTGCACCTCACACTTTCTAATGAGTTGCTAGGTCTTGGAGATTCAACCTTCACAGTAATTCTCACACATCTCCTCATAGTCACCACCCAGCCTCTCATCATGTCCCTGCTTGACTCTTGCATTAATCCCCAAATTGGTTTCCCCACCTCATGGCCCCAGTCCATTTTCCACCTAGCTGCCAGAACGCTTTTTCTAAAGTGCATTCAGAGGTCTGATGATGTCATTGGCCTGCTCAATAAACTCTAATGATTCCCTATTACATTGTAGGTAGGTTCACATATAAACTGCTGTTTTTAGCAGTTAATGCTCTTTCCAACCCATATTTTCAGCTTTATTCAATATTACTTCCCTTTACACACTGGTCTGCACGATGAAATGACATTTCATGTCCTCTGCCCTTTCTTTTCACCTTCCCCTCTTAGAAACCCTAAGTTCCCTCAAACTTCAGCCCAGATGCCACCTCCTACATAAAGCCTACCCTGATTCTCTAACAAATTCCCTTTATTTTGTGCATTCTTATGTTGCAGAGAATACTTAGACTCTCATTGGTAGAGGGAGTCTCCTCATCTAGGAGTTCCCTCTATCAGTGAATCCCAGATCCATTCCCTGTTCCCTTGCCCAGGTCCACACTGTCTCCCCCAGTGGAACACAAGGTTGTCAAGGGCAGGGATTGCTTCATGTAGGTTTTTATGTCCTTAGCACTAGCAGAGTGCCTAGTATGTTGTAGGCCCTTAATAAACGCTTGCTGATTGAGCTAATAAAACATAGAAGAAATGCATTCTCCATCAGTGATCAGAATAACACTACACTTGAAGCCACAGGCATATAAGATATCAAAACATGTCCAATCCCATTATCGGCTTCTGTATTTAGCATTGAGTGTTCTTTCCCTAACATAGAAGTGAGTTACTTATACTTAGCTCTTGTTTACTCAATTTCTATTATCAAGGCAATATATTCAAGTTATATACATCTTGAATATTACCTCCTTCAAATTCCCATGAGTTCTTTGATTCAGAAATAAAATGCATTGGTACTTGTTTTCTTCTGGCTTCTCTTTGATGCTACTTTTGCCCATTTTATTCAAATGTTATGTGGCCAAAGGAAGCTCAGCAGCATTATGATCATGTTTTACATTGTTAGTCTTAGAGTTAGCTTTTACTCCTTCCTCCTTTCTCTGTCATGGTGAATCATTGTCCAAATGCCAGTAATGGTATTGCTACAACTGTTCTTGCATTGTATTCCCATTGGTACCACTCTAGGATGGACTCTTGTTACCATTTGCTCACTCTCGCAATGGTCTCCTAAATTGAAGGCAGTAATGGTGTCTTAGAAAGAGTACTTGCCTTGGAGTCAGAAGAATCTTAGTTCAAATTCTAATTTCAGCAGCTCATGGAATTGCAGCTATCCAGAATTGGAGAGTATGCTTTATAAATGATAGATCTATAATCCTCTCCAAATCCTGGCAGCATCCTTCTGCCATGAGAGATGGACATTTAGAGCTTCCTGTGGATGGGTCACTAAATGCAGTACAATGTAATGCAACAGTTCCTATGCTTGAAGTGAGGGGACCTCAGCAGCTGTCTAGTCTAATCCATACCTAAAACCCAATCCTCACTGGGACATATCCTGCAGGTGGTTATCCAGGGGCTGTTTAAAGACCCCACCCCCCTTCATTAGATACTTCCCAAATCAACCCATTTCACATAGGGAGAACTCTGTTTTGTTTTTTAGAATTTCTTCCCTGACATCAAACCTAAGTTTTATAGTAGAAGTAGAAGTTTTATAACTTCTACCTGTGGTCCTGATTCTGCCCCATGGTTTCATATATAAACAAATCAAATCTAATCTCTCCTCCACCTAACATCCCTTCAGATAAAGACCTCCCTCCACCAGGTTCTCCCTTAGTGTTCACTTTTCCAGATTAAACAACAGATCCTCATATGGTATGGACTAAAGGCCCTTTTCCATCTGGACATTATAGGTGCTGCATGCCATTTCTGGCATGCTCTCTCTTGCCTTCATCATCTGAATAGGGTGCATGTTGACTATTAAAGAAACTGGAAGCAAGAAAAAGAACTCAGCTTTTCTTTCATCCTGATAATGCATTTTGTTGTTGAGTTGTTTGTCTTGCTTGACTCTTTGTGACCCCATTTATGATTTTCTTGGCAAAAATACTGGAGTGGTTTGCCATTTCCTTCTCCAGTTCATTTTACAGATGAGGAAACTGAGGCAAACGGGGTTAAGTTACTTGCCCAGAGTCAAAGTCAGTAAGTGTCTGAGGCTGGATTTGAACTTAGGTCTTCCTAACTCTAGGCGCCGCACTCTATCCATTGCACCACCTAGCTGCACCCTTGATAATGCATTGCTCTGCTTCAGAAAACCTGTTTGTGAAATGCGGTATCAGAAAGTACCTTTGGACTTTCTTTTTTCCTTTGCCCAACCTGGTTCCCATTAAGTGGTCATGAAACAACAGACATTCTTCAAGAAATGAAACTAGTTTTCTGGGTTTATAAGGCTTGGAAAAGTTAGCAACTACCCAGTGTCTGGGAAGTGGGAAGTTTCCCAAGAAATATATCAAGTCACAGTTGCTGATCTAAACAAATTAGACTGTTCCCCCACTTCCCCATCCCACAGTGGGTATTTCTTTAGCCAAGTCATACATTCTTAAAAGTGTTTATGAACCTTGTGTCTTTTCCTCTTTTTTTTTCTTATGCTTTTTGTTTAACTGGCTGGCCCAAGACATTAGGCCCTTTCTGGTG
Source organism: Dromiciops gliroides (assembly GCF_019393635.1). Classification (NCBI taxonomy): domain Eukaryota; kingdom Metazoa; phylum Chordata; class Mammalia; order Microbiotheria; family Microbiotheriidae; genus Dromiciops; species Dromiciops gliroides. The sequence goes on from NC_057865.1 coordinate 38,733,040, forward strand.
CTTCCTTTCTCCTGCATTCTTAGATTTAGCCAGAGATTAATGAGAGAAGGGCAGGATTGCAAGCATTTAACTATAATACCAAACCACACTTACCAAACCCACCCAGATAGAAAATGTCAGGATGACTTCAACTTCTGTATTTTTATTCCCTGTTGGTTCCTAGGAAATTGTGTCTTCAAACATAGTGAGGATGTTTTAATGGTCAGGTCATCCTGGTGGTTGAATCTTTTTTTCTGCCAAGGCTTAAATTAAGATCCCATAACATCTGAGACCCTTTGCCTCTTTAAAAGAGAGACAGACATATAGACAACCTTCCTTGTACTTTACAATGATCTTTTCTTTGTGGGATGTAAATAAGAATGAAGGGAGACATTTAGAGCCCACTGCTCCCATTTCTTTTTCTTCAATCATTGAATTCCCAAACATTAGACACTAGTCATATTCCCTTTGATTTCCTGATTTTCTCAAATATTTTTCTCTATTCGTTTGGCTTTCTATTGCCTTCAATGGTGTTGCTGTATAGTATTAATTGAACAACCTCAGTTAGCCAGGTGCAGTGATATAAATTACAGCTTTTAAAGTTGTGAATATTTCTGCAAAGCCCGTAGCCAAAATACATGTAAAATTTTTTAAATGACCTGGAGAATGTCCTCCAGATGTAGAATAAAAGTTATAGATTTCAATCAGTACTAATTTCTCCAGATTTCATAGGACTAGGGAATAGAGCTGTGATTTCTTGAGTTTAGGCAGCTGATGGTTAAGAACTTCCCTACCAACATTTTGGTCTGAACCTTCTCTGCATCTAATAGTCTTAGAGAGGAGCCTAAAGCATAAGAGGTTAAGTGACTTACCCAGGATCACACAGTTATGTATAGCACAGTCCCTCACAACCTGTCCCCTTCCTGCCTTTCCAGTCTTCTTACACTACACTTCACCTAATCTAGTAACAATAGACTTTTTGCTATTGCTTATTTATGACACTCCATCTTCCAACCATGTGCCCTTGCACTGGCTGACCTCCATATCTGGAATGCTCTTCTTCCTCATTTCTACCTCCTGACTTCCTGCAAAACCCACCCTCTCCAATATGTCTCTCTGAGTCCTCCCCACTGTTAGTGCCCTCCTTCTGAGATTACTTCCCCTTTACTGTATCTATCTCCTTATGTACATAATCATTTTGCACATTGTCCCCCTCATTAGATTAAGAGCTCTTTGAGGGTAGGTACTGTGTTTTTGTCTTTCTAACCCTAGTGCTTAACAAACAGTGCCTGGCATGTATTTGGTACTCAATAAGTGATTTGTGATTATGACAGTGATGTTGATAAGCCCAGGTCTTCCTCACTTTGAGGTCAGCTCCGTATCTAATACATTATGCCGTGTATATGCCAGATTTCACAACCATGGAAAATTATGCAGGGTTAAAAATTTTTAACATAAAAAACTTAACATTTTCCTTTAGCTTTACTATATTTTCTCTTGTTTTCTCCAATTTGAATTCTCCGTGTCAAGAGTAGAAATAAAAATCCAGTGATTGTTAGTAAAGGTCCCTTTAATAGTGGTAAGGTGTGGAGACGGGATTCCAACCTGATCCCTTTGTATTTTAATAAGAGACCTTTTTATTCTGTGTCTAGGCTGTTTCGTGGATGTTGTTGTTGGCTTTGACATCTCATCTCAGAAGAAAGGGCAGCCATTGTTCCAAGGTCAGGCTTGGATGAACACTTATCTTCAGAATGTGTTACATACCATCAGCTCCCTAAATGGGGTGAGCTGTGAGGTGGGATCCCAGACTCAGGTCAGTGTGGCCTTTCAAGTGACAAACGCTGTGGATAAATATTCCCCAAAGTTTGAGATTTACAGTGAAAACATCTTGAACACCTTGAAGAACATATCCATTAAGGAGCCATCCCGCCTCACTGCCCCTTTCTTGAATTCACTTTGGGATGCCTTTCAGAATAAATCTGCTACTCGGGGAAAGGTTGGTCTTCCATTATTTGTTGGTTTGTAATCACAGTCGTGCTCTTTCTAAACAAATATAATTATCTATTAATGCCTTTGGGGTTTTTATAATATCACTGTAATTTCCCCCAACATCCCACCCATTTTTCCTCTAGTAGAACCATTCCATTTTTAAAAAAATAGTATTTTCAAAGACAAGAAAAGAAAGAAATTGACTTAACTGATCAATACGTAAAAAGTCTAAAAATGTGTGCAATGAACAACACTTGCAGAGCATCCACTTCTGCAAATGAGAGAGGCAGTGTTGTTTTCCATTATCTCTTTTTTCAAGACATGCTTATTCTTTATAATTTTACAACATTCACTTTTAATTTGGGGGAGGTGGTGGGTCTTTCCACTTTAACTGTTTATATTGTTTTATTGGCTCAACTTACTTCCCTCTGCATTAATTCATGTAAATCTTCCCATGCCTCTCTGAATTCTTCACAATCATCATTCCTCACAGCACGGTAATATTCCATCACATATATGTACCACAGTTTGTTTAGCCATTCCCCAATCTGCTTTGCTTCCAGCCCTTTGCTATCCTAAAAAGTGGCCAGCTATGTCTCTCTTATTTTTTTCCTTTTATTTCCTTGTCTAGGTGCTACTATTATTTTCAGATGGCTTGGATGATGACATTGAAATACTTGAACAAAAATCTGATCAACTCCGAAAAGAAGGTAAACTATGTTAACCTTGGAAATTCAAGGATGCAACCTTTGTCCATGGAAGTCTTTTGAAGGCACATTGGACAGCTCTTGATTTCAACAGCATGTCCGTTGCAGCTGACAGTTTGATGCAGAACAACCCAGGGGTCACTTAGAAGACTTTGGTTTATACCTTTTTTCCTCTAAGTGCACCTCTAAGCATAAGAAATGATACAAAGTATAGTGCAGTGGTTCTCAAAATGTAGTCCATAAAATACTATTTTTAAACACGTTTAACATGATTGTAATGTATAACCTATACCAGATTGGTTGCTAGCTTCAGGAGTGGGAGGGAAGGGAAGAAAGGAGAAAAATTTGAAACTCAAGATCTTACAAAAATGAATGTTGAAAACGATCTTTACATGTGATTTGAAAAATAAAATAAATACTATCAAAATGTAGTCCAGAGACCCCATGGGGTCCATGAAATCCATTCAGAGGGTCCAGAGATAAATATTTTCATAATAATACTAAGATTTTTAAAAATTTCTTATTCAGTAAATATCAATAGACACAATCCATGGGAATGAGAACTCTTAGGGTCCTCAATAATTTTTAAGAAATTAAAGGGGTCCTGAGACCAAAACGTGTGAGAACTGCTGGTTTAGAGATTAGTATTTTGTCTCATGTCTTATATTTGGCTTTTTCCCTAAGTCTTTTATCTTAGAATTTTTCAATCTCATCATTCTTGCCATAATTTGATAGGTGTCGATCCAGTATTTTTATTCCTGAGTGATCACAGAATGATTCTCCTAGATATTATTAAAGAGGGGACAACAGAAACCAACCCTCCATCGGTTCAATTAATTTTCATACATTATTGTGGCACTTTTGTGATTTACCAAGGTTGTAGGCATTGTCAGATGAGGTTTTTTTGTTGTTGTTGTTTTGTTTTGGGGTTTTTTTTGATTGGGCAATGAGAGTTAAGTGACTTGTCCAAGGTCACACAGCCAGTAAGTGTTAAGTGTCTGATTCTGGATTTGAACTCAGGTCCTCCTGACTCCAAGGCCAGTGCTCTATCCACTGCACCACCTAGCTGCCCTTGTCAGATGAGTTTTAATCCTGGTTCTCAGTTCCTTCACACTTGTAGGTCATAAATGAACCAATGGTTTTTAAAGAGCTGGTGATAAGCTATTGACTTTGGCAACCAATGGCAGATTTGATGTTGCTGAAATTTCTTCCCTAAATATGAAACAAGAGAATAAAAATGTAATCATATCTTCTGGCTCTGCTTATAAGAGCAACATTCTTCCTTACCCTCTTAGCTAATAGAAACCAACTAGCCTTTTTCCTTTATCAGAGAGAGGCAGGGAGAGAGAGAAATGGGCCTCAGAGCTAGGAAGACCATGATTCAAGTTCTCTCTCTGACAAATATTAGCTCTGTGACCTTGGGTAAATCACTTATCTTCTCAGTATCCTAGGCAGTTCTCTAAGACTATATGACTGCATGTGGAGAGGCAGTTTCTTCACCAGAGAGTGTCCTGTATCAGTGAAATCATAGGTCAGATGTCCATACTCTTTGTAAAGTCGACATTTTATTTAGCTCTTTCTCTTCCTTTAGATCTTGGCCTCACTCTTGACCTTTACAACCTTCCCTTTATCTAGAAGAGCCCAGACAGTAGAATATTTGGTCACAATAGGGGGTGGTACTTTCAGGATAGCGACAGATGGTTCTTGGTTTCCTTCCAGATGGAGAATTTTGATAAATGGTAGAAGGTGGATTTCTTCCAAGAAAGGCCTTTTTGTAATTAGATTTTGTAGCATTAATCTAATTCCTTCCCATTCACTTGGGAAAATTAGTAAATGTCCATCAATTGCAAAAGTTGGATTTTGATCATTATAGTTCCCGTCAGAAATAAAAAGAAGTGTTTAGAAGGGAAGAATAGAGTCCCCAGCGGTGTTAGTTTGGGAGACCATGAAGATAGAGAATAGTCTTGCCATTACTTTCTCTCTTACCTTAAGAGATACGTTTTTTCTCTGACCTTGCTGATACTTTGACTAAGTAACTCTCATCTTCCAATTATTCAAACTTAAAATGTCGGCTGGCACTGTCTCTTTTCCTGCCATGCTAATTCGGGGTATGTTTAACTACTTTTCTTCACACACACCCAATAAAGATGGCACACATAATAAATCACAAATCTCTTGTCCAGTGAAAGCCCTTCCAGATTTTATCTGGGGATTGAATGCAGACTAGCTATTTGAAACAAGAAAAAGCTTGGAGGACATAGTTCCTGATCGTGGCCGTAGCTTTTACAGTATATCATTCTGTCTGGTCACCATGCTCTCTGGACCTCCAGGCACTTCCGTCTGAACCACTGACACAACCTAAAGACCCATGGAATCTTGCCATCCACCCCACTGCTGTGCCCTTAGGACTTCCAGGTCTCCCTTCCCGTGCTGCAGATGAATGCTCTTATATGGGTTTTCTCTCCCTTAGAGTATGAACTCTTTGAGAGCATAGCTAACATTTATATAGCCCTTACTATGTGTCAGGCAAACTGCAAAGTGCTTTCCAATTATTATCTCATTTGATCCTCATGACCCTGGGAAGCAAGTGCTCTTGTTGGCCCCATTTTACATAGGAAGAAACTGAGGCAAACGGAGGTTAAGTGAATTGCCCGGGGTCATATGGCTAGTAAATGTCTGAGGCTGGATTTGAACTCAGGTCTTCCTGACTTAGAGCCCCCGAGTTCATCCAGTATATCACCTAGCTGCCTAGTTACCTAGCAAGGACCATCTCGATTTTCTGTCTGCATCCCCAGTGTTTAGCATCAAGCTTGGCACATGATAAATATTTAATAAATTCATTCCACTTCATTCATTTATTCATCTATCCATGTTACTTTATATTTACAACTTGAGTCTGTGTCCTGTGCCCTACATTCAAAATCTATTTTGTTCTCCCAGTTTTTTTGGAACTCTTTTCTTCCTCAACCATTTTCAAGGAGCTCAAAGCATCTCCAGATCATCTTCTGTGGTTTCAGATGTGCAAATGTTTACACACCCATCCCCCAGAGAAGCTGTTCCTAATAAAGTCTATAGAGCCATTTTATTGGTCCTGTCATCACTTCCCTCAGTTCGCATAATCTTTGCGACTTTTGCAACCTCTGGAATTTTTAAGGAGAAACAAGCCTAGAAAAACAGTCCTTCATTAATAAAATGGATCAGATGAACATATCTTTGCCAAATTGTCAAACTCAAGTTTAAGCAGCATTGTCTTCCATTCTCTCTCCTCCCCCTCCCTCTAGCACCTCTCTTACTTCATGGGCCTGATGACCCATGACCTTTTGAGATGGCCCTTCTGCTCAGCCTAAGTAGGGTGTCTGTTGTTCCCTTGCTCATGACTTGCCCCCTCCACCTCTGCACCCTTTGTACATTACTCTCAACTTCCTCCTTTTCATTTCTTTGTGTCCTTAAAAATCCAGCTCTGGGGCAGCTAGGTGGCACAGTGGATAGAGCACCAGCCCTGGAGTCAGGAGTACCTGAGTTCAAATCCGGCCTCAGACACTTAACACTTGCTAGCTGTGTGACCCTGGGCAAGTCACTTAACCCCAATTGCCTCACTTTAAAAAAAAAAAAATCCAGCTCAAAGGGAAGCTAGGTGGTGCAGTGGATAGAGCACTGGCCCTGGAGTCAGGAGTACATGAGTTCAGATCCAGCCTCAGACACTTAACACTTACTAGCTGTGTGACCCTGAGCAAGTCACTTAACCCCAATTGCCTCACTAAAAAAAAAAAAAAATCCAGCTCAAAACCCACTTATCCCAAGCATCCATCATGGCATAACAAACATTTCTTGATTCTTCTATACCCTTTGGCACTTCTTATGTCCTTCAGTTTATGATGTATTCATTGGAACCTATTCACATGTTCTAAAACAACAATTTTAATCGTTTCGTTTGTGATTATTCTTTCTAACAAGATTATGAAGTCTGAGAGGAGTTAATTAAAAGACTTCTAAATTTATGGATTTACCTGTGGAGTTGTGCAGGCACTCCATGAATCGTGTTGACTGAAAAACTTTGACCTTCAAGGCTTTAGGAAGCTGGAAGTTCAGCTGAGTCTCTTCACTGGCACTTACCAATCATTTTGCAGAAATCTAATTCAAGTATGATCTTATTATGAAATTGGTACTTGTCAATTATAGCCTATGCTTGGGGAAGAAAAATCCTGACATGGAGAATAAATTGAGACTTTCATTGCTTAATTCTGACTCATAGCACTCTCCCTGGAATGGTAATTTTAATATATATGCAAAACCATCATGTTAACTGAAGCAATTTCACTTAAAGAAGTGTAAACTCTGTTGAATAGGGCTCAACGCTTTGATAACCATTGCTCTGGAAGAAACTTCTGATGCAAATGACCTAGCAGACCTTCTGTTCATTGAATTTGGGAAAGGATTTGATTATAGGACTCAGTTAACAATTGGCATGAGAGATCTGGGAAGCAGGCTATCAAATTATCTGGTAAGTGCTTTGGAGAAAGTCTGCTGGCTTGAAGTTACATCTGACAGTTCTTCATGTTGATTTTTTTATGATCATATGAAAAGTCCCATTGCGATTCCTCATTGTGGTTGGAGAGGTTGGCTCTAGACCCTTTAAGGTTAAATCGGGGAAACCGAGCCTAGGTTCCCCAGAGCTGGAAGGGCTTCAAGCTTGGACCCATTTTCTAAATTCTGATAACCTCATCACCAGTATGGCCACAGAATGGTGGGGTTTTTTTTAGTTATAACAACTTTGGGAGCTGATCTTTAATGTGTAAGAAGGGTTGTTGAGAGAATGCTTTTATCACTGAATTCACAGGTTGCTAAGGTAGTGGTAGTAATAGTTATAACCCAAAATAATAATATTAACTAGCATTCATGCTTTGCAAACTTTATATATGTCAACTCACTTGATTGAAGTAAATTTATATGAAATATAGTTTTATTCATTTGGACAGACTGGTCCCTTTGAATTAGTGAAGAGTCCCAGTGAGAGAACATGCTTAAAATATATATTTGATTTCTTTTAGGTACATGCTATCATTTTAATTTGCAATGGCAAAGGTTGCCTTGTAGTGACACGATTTTAATGAACCAATGATAGTTTTGTTTTGGTAATTGGCACATATGAACAACTACTTTGAGATGTGGTAGCTCTTGCTACATTGCACTTACATTATATGCTTGTAAGTGATCATTTCTAAATTATTTTAAAAATGAATTGTTGTCTTAAATAGGTGAAGATTCATTATAATTTGTTATACTGTACATTTGGTTAGAAAGCCTCATTTTCATTAAAAAAAAGACCTAAATTCCAAGTTAATCAAATGCAGATCAACAAAATTACTGTCTGTTTTCCAAAGCAGAGACACATAAAGAAAAGGCCAAAAGAATGAGAGGCAAAGTAGAGAATTTTCAGGATGCATCAATTTTTGACACTATTCAATTTTTGATGTATTCTATTTTTGCTTCACCTTTGAAAAATCTCCATTCATAAGACCAGGAGCTGATAAATTATGCCTGCAAAGAAAAAGTCAACCCAAGTTTTAAATGTAATGCAGATGAAGAGAAAACACCTGATTTATGATAATCAGCAGAGGCACACATGATTATGGGCTTACAGCTGGAAGGAACCATGGAAATCTCCTTAAAGATGGGGAAAATGAGGCCCTGAGAGGGTGACTTTCCCAGGGTCACCCAGACAGCCCATGGAAGTGCTGGGTTTTAAACCCAAACTTTCTAACTGCCAATCAAGCTTTCTTCCCACTACCCCTAGTTATTTCCCACATATAGACTTTGCACATAAATGAGTTTATTGACCCAAAGAAAAATGGGCATTGTGACATACAAAGTGAGGGCTCTGGTTAGTTATTTATTAAATATGTCCCATATTTTTCCATTTAATGTTTAAATTTTAATTATTTAAAAAACTTTGTTACTTGTTTAAATGTTTAAGATTAATAATTTCACAATATGAGAAGGCAAAAAATACTTTAAGAATATTGACTCAGGCACTTGAAAAAATGTTCAGTAGTCGATGACCCAAGATTTCAATTGCCTGCAATTTTCATTTTTGGATACCAGAATGTGACTGGGAACTTTGGGGCATGAAAATTGAGACTGCTGTACTTAACCCCCTACGCATACCTGTTCATTAATCACATATTCTACATAATATATGTAATATATTTTTATATACATATATTTTTAAATGTCTCTCTCCCCTCCCCTCCCCCCAAAAAGAGAAAAAACAGCCTAGGTTTGTAATTGATGGATGATTCTGCCATTCTCTATATTCTGGTAATGTTTACCTCTGCTCTACTTCCACTCTCGTGTTAAAATGAACAATGTCAGGTCCACTAATTCTGCTAGAAAGGCCAAGTTACTTCAGAAGAGGTGTACCAAGTGGAAGGAAAAATGTGCCTGTATTAAACAAGGATTATTTTGTTAGTCGTTTTAGATGGTTAAATAAAAATCATCAGTCTGCACAGGTTTAAAAAAATCTCTATGAATAAAATTGGATGGAATGTGATAGAGTGCTAGCTACTTGCTGCCTGTGTGACCTTGGACAAATCACTAATCCTTTCTAGGCATTGCTAAAATGAGAGGGTTTGGCCATGTGGCCCCCAGGGTCCCTTCTGTGACCCTTGCTTCAGTTCAGCAATCTTTTTTTGTTTTTGTTTTGTTTCTGCAGGGCAACGAGGGTTAAGTGACTTGCCCAGGGTCATACAGCTAGTAAGTGTCAAATGTCTGAGGCTGGATTTGAACTCAGGTCCTTCTGAATCTAGGGCTGGTGCTTTATTCACTTGGCAATCTTTTAAATGGTAGTAGAAAGAAGAGAACACATTTCTAAGTCGTTATCTTCTGCCAAATAAAAAAACCCAAGATAAGAAGCACATTAGCCAGGAACCACTTGATTTTATGTCCTGTGAATATTATCTCCTGTCACTGTGATTGTGTGCAGAAAACATTGGGAGACATGGGAGTCATTTACATCAAGATGCCATAAGAGCGATTTGAAATGCAGGGTCACAAAATAAATTAACAAATTTTTCTGTTTTGCTCCAGGCTAATGTTGCTGAAAGGACATGTTGCTGTCGGCTTTGCAAGTGTGCAGGGGGAGATGGTGGCATTGGAGAACCAGGAACACCAGGGAAAAAGGTGAGACTAGTTAAGATGGACCCTTTGCTTCATGGAGATTGGAAAAATCTCTGAGTTTATTGGCAGTAGTGTGGTTACTTTCTATCCCCTGGCCATTATTTCCTATACTTCAAGTCTCATATTTTAAATTGGCCACACCCGAATTTTCCATAACAAAATAGACCTTTATATCCTGAAGGAGATACATGTGTGCACCATACATATATGTGTATGCACATAGAATCTCCCTGGGTTAGATATGTGTACGTATACACATATGTGCATGTATGTTTACAACACAATGCATTTATACACCCATACATACATTATCTATATGTGTACAGGTACATATATGTATGTATCTATACATCTATGTGGGCACCCAGGTGGTGAAGTGGATAGAGTGCTGGGTCTGAAGTCAGGAAGACACCTCTTTGTGAGTTCAAATCTGGCCTCAGACACTTACTAGCTGTGTGACCCTAGGCAAGTCACTTCATTCTGTTAGCCTCAGTTTCCTCATCTGTAAAATGATCTAGAGAAGAAAATGGCAAACCACTTCAGTATCTTTACCAAGAAAACCCCAAATGGAATCATAAAGAATCAACAGCCACATACATGTATGTACAAGTTCATGTGCATATGTATATGTATGTGTGTATCTCACAGGTAAGGTAATGACCAGACTATGTGTCTGTCCATTTCAACTCACTTATACCCGAGGAATCCGTTCTTGCTCAAATTATAGACTACTTATTAACCTGTCAGACTATTGACTGTGTGGTTTCTTTTTTCAATGACCACCAATCCACAGGTGTTTATTTCTTTAATTTAGGAAAGAATAATGTTCTCAGACATCCTAAATATGAGACTAGATGATATAACCTTTCATAGTCAAAGATACTTATTTAGTTATTTCCTGATCAAAATATCCTCGTGGTGCTGTTAGAAAAAAGCAGGTGAATTATTAAGTACCATGCATTGTCCATTGTTATAAAGAATGAATTAATTAATGAAGAACTGAGTATTAAGTGCTTACTGTATTGCAGGTAATTCAATGTTAAGTGCTGGGAATGTAGATACAAGAAGGAAGATAGCCATTGTCATCCAGGAAGGAGTTTACATTCTTATGATACTGACTTGTGGTCTGAATAAAGTTTTATCTTTCAGTCTATAAAATTATCGTTATTGATGTTCAGCCATTTTCAATTGTGTCCGACTCTTTGTGACCCCATTTGGAATTTTCTTGGCAAAGATATTGAAGCAGTTTGCCATTCCCTTCTCTAGCTCATTTTTCAAATGAGGAGACAGAGGCAAACAGGGTTAAAGTGACTTGCCCAGGGTCACACAACAAGTAAGTGTCTGAGGCTGGATTTGAACTCAGGAAAAGGAGTCTTCCTGATTCCAGAACCAGTGCTCTATCCCCTGTACCGCCCAGCTGCCCTGTCTGTAAAATAACCAACCACCATATGTGTCCATAGGACACCTGAGCTCATGAATATGATCCATAGTGATTTTTTGTGTTTAGGTATGGATGCATCTATTTTCAATGATTCACAGCTGTCTGTGTTTTGTAACTCCCAAATCCACATGGGTGTGTCTGTGCAGCAAGTTTCCATCCAGCGGAATTTTCTTCCCAGGGCTCAAAAAGCAGAAACAATTTTTTAAAAGAAAGCAAAAGTTTGTATGATCTGCTTACACTAAGGATAATGTGGTACAAGAAAAAAATCAGAGAATGATGAAAGAACAGTATTTTCCTTCCTGGAAAAGAGAAATGTTTCCTAACTAAATTAACCAGTTTGTTTAGAAAAGAAGTCCAGAGTTGTGAGGAAGAAAAGAATGGATTCCCTGGGGCCTTGACCCGGGTTCCCCATTTACTTGGGATGTATTGATACAGCCTAAGTGTAAAAAAGTGAATCATGGAGGAAGCATGAAACAAACCAACATTTTCCCCAAACCTTTGCTATTATGTGTGAAGCCAAAACCAGTAAGATTGAGGAACTTTCCTTAGAAGACTCAATATTTTCATTTGCAAAGCACTTAGCACTGTGCCTGGAACATAGTAGGTGGCTAATAAATGCTCAATGTTGTGTTGACTTGAAAAGTGCTCACATTCCTTTTTCTTTCTGATTTTTCAGGGACCTCCAGGTTTTAAAGGCAGTGAAGGCTACCTGGGAGAAGAAGGTGTTCCCGTAAGTTGACACTTTTTAACTTTGTTTTCTATGAAAAATATTCCTACTGAGCAAACGTGGTGTCGCTTGGACCAGTTCAGAAAGCAGCTTCTGAACAAAGAAATACACAAAGCTCCCTTGCTCCCCACCACCCCAAAAAAATCCTCAAAACTCACTATGTGATTCTACCAGGGCTCTTGTGCACCCTCATAAATTTCCTCTTTGGTTCAAGGAGAATAGTCCAAGGGAAAAGGATTTTTGTTGTCTTTACACTCATTCTCAAGTCTTCCTTTGTTCTACTTTGTGATTTGCTGGGAAAATTTATGGCTGGAGAATATATAAAGGGAGAAGAATGTGAGGCTTAGAAATTGGAGGTGACTTCTTCTCATGTTTAATGGCAGCAGATTGTGTTGGAGCAGAGATGGGAAATGACCCAGAGCCTTCACACCCTCCAGACTCTGGAAAACCCTTTCATTGCCCTATCCATGGGCTTCAGTCCCCTTGACCAGCAAGACCCCAAAACCTCATTTCCCTTTTCTCCTTGTCATCCCCACCCCATTCTTCCCAGGTAAGTCTACTCAACTATGCTCTTTTATCTAATGATCCCATTTGTATGCTGAAGTTTTCCTGCTAAGCTACATCATTTGGATAAAATATTCTTCCCTCTTATCTCCCATATCTTCATATACTACCATGTGATATAATGTCAGTCATTCAGTCAGTCAGTATCTTTTAAGTGCCCACTATGTGCTAGGCACTGTGCTGAGCACTGGAATGAAATAGAAAAGGGACAGAATGGAGAGTCACAAGGCCCAAACTCAACCCACTTACTACCTGCATGACCTCGGGTAAATTATTTAACCTCAATAGACCTCCGCCTCTCCTTAGGAAAATGGGGGGTTGGACTAGACAACCTCTGAGATGCCTTCTAGCTCCAAGTGTCTTGTCCTCAGCAGCTGATCCTGATGATTCCCCTTTCAACTCCTCACCCCACAATGTAGACTTCAGCCCCTTGGCTTCTGCATAATGTAAATGCTACTTCATTTAATGTATGTGTCTTTTGTGATTTGGATGCATTTCTGTCCCCATCCTCTTCAGATATATTTCTCTTAGATCCGAAGTTTTTAGAAGATTTCAGTGACTCTTTAGCATCTCACACCCAGGCAACAGACAGATGGCGATAAAATAAAGATTTTTATTTTTATCTAGTTTCCCACTCCCCTCCTCTTAACTACAGAACCTTGATTATAAACTTTGAGAGACAGTTGGAATTATTCTTCTAGCACTGTGCCTCTCAGACTTTCTTGTCCCAGGATGCCTTTACATTTTTTTTTTTGCCTTTACATTCTTAAAAATTATCAGGAATTCCCCCTCCCCCCCCCCGCCCTGAAGAGCTTTTGTTTATATGGGTTATATCAATTGAATTGTTAGAAATATTATATTTGAAACATTAATTTCGACCTCATGAGCCCCTTGAAAGGATCTTGGGGAATTCTAGGGGTCCCAAGACCATACTTTAAAGAACAGTGTTGTAGCAAGTAATTTATCAACCTTCCTAAGGAGAATGCCTTACTTTTTTGTTCAGTTGTTTTTTAGTCATATCTGACTCTTAGTGACTTCATTTGGGATTTTTGTGGTAAAGATACTGGAGTTTGTCATTTCTTTCTCCAGCTCATTTGACAGATGAGGAAACTGGGGCAAACAGTGTTAGGTGACTTGCCCAGGATCACACAGCTAGTAAGTGTCTGAGGCTAGATTTGAACTCCAGAAGAGGAATCTTTCTGACTCCAGGCCTGGCTCTCAATCCACTGTGTGCCACCTGACTGTGCCCGAATTCCATATTACATTATTGAATATTTACCTAAGAATATGTTCTTCATTCAGGGAGAAAGAGGATCCCCTGGACCAATGGGAGAAGGAGGCACGAAAGGATGCTATGGGAGCAAAGGTCCCAAGGTAACCATATTATGAAGTCATTGAGAAATATTTTGACACAGTACTATAAAATTTCCCCAAATTTAACCTCTCTTTATTTTTATTTTTTTCATCCTTTTCAGGGAAACAGGGGACTCAGTGGAGAAGAGGTACAGTATCAAGGTTAATTGAAATCTGTTCTAGTAAGTGTCAGGCTTCATTTCACTTAGGCATAAGGGACTCTTTAACATGTATAACTCTGCATTTCCAGGGAGAAGTTGGGGAACTTGGGATTGATGGAATCAATGGAGAACAGGTATACCCATCATCTCCTCACTTAGAAACCTCACAGCTTAGGAGGCCTCTTGCTGAGCAAAGGAAAACTTTTTTGCTTTTTTTCCCCTTATTAGGGTGAAGGCGGCCTTCCTGGAACAAAAGGAGAGAAAGGAGATGAAGGTTCCCAGGTGATATTTTAGGAGGCTTGTTCTCTGAGGGTTTAAATTCAAAAATGGAAAATAAGGAGATTTTACTAGAAATGGAAACTTGGAGACAGGTAGAAACAGGCCAATAAAGAAAAGGCACATTTTGGCTGTAGCTTTTTTGAGGAAAAATTCTTCCATCTTATTAAAGAAACAATCTTTTGTGCTCACCAAGATAAGTGAAATTCTACAACTAGAGAGGCATTCTTTTAAAAGGCATAGTACTGCATTTGGGTTTTTTTGTTTTGTTTTCTTTGGGGGTGGGGCAATGAGGATTAAGCAACTTGCTCTGGGTCACACGGCTAGTAAGTGTCAAGTGTTTGAGGCCGAATTTGAACGCAGGTCTTCCTGAATCCAGGGCTGGTGCTTTATCCACTGTGCGACCTAGCTTCCCCCATAGTACAGCATTTGGAGTCAAAGATTCTGGGTTCAAATTCTACCACTGACTCCAATTACCCATGGACCTTGGGCAAGGAATTCCATGTCTCTGGACTCAATTTCCTCATGTGTACATTTCAAGAATTAGACTAGATGACCTGTGAGTACCTTTTGGTTTCAGAATCTCTGTTCCTTTGGTATATGTGATCTCTGAGAAGAGGAGTACGTCAGATTCACATTTTGTCTGACCTTTACAACTCAGTGTAGATTGGTTTGAGAGCCCTTCGTGAGAATAAATCTTGGTAGAATAAAGGCAGGGAGAGAGCAGAAGGATCCAGGATACCTGTGGGGGCTAGATGCATGGGCAGAAGGGTGGAGGAAGACCACCAGGTAGGAACAGGGCATAGAATAGCAAGTTTAAGGGCCAGAAGACAGAGTCCCTGAGCAGGCTCCCACCAGACACCTATTATGCCCCTGCTTTCACAGTCCTGGTCCCTCTGAGAAAGTTCATGTAATGGCAAAATATTTTTTTTACTTTAATTTCAAAATTAATTTACTTGAATAGAAAAAAAAACATTGTGAAAGATTTTTTTCAACTTACATTTTAATATCTTAGAGGAAAAATTCTGTCCATGTTCTAATACAAAACCTTATTGTTTTTAGGGCAGCCCTGGAAAGAAAGGACCACTGGGTGACAACGGCAAAAGGGGATTGCGAGGAGATCCTGTAAGTTTCTTTGATTCTGTTAACTCAGACCAGAATTTGGAGTCCCATAAAACAGGCATTCACTAAGCACCAGCTGTATGCCAGACATTTTTCTAAGTGTCGGATATAAAGAGGCAAAAATGAAAGAGGTTATATGTGTGTATGCACACACATATACACAGACATATCTGTGGTGTGTATATATGTGTGTGCATATACATGTGCATACATATATGAATATAGCATATATATCTACATAATATATGTACATAATATATACAAAACAAATGCAAAGTAGTTAGAAAGACACTAGGAGCTGGGGACAAAAGCTTGATGCAGAAGGTAGCATATGAACTGAATCTTGAAGGAAGCCGAGGTGGTGAGGAAGGAGAACATTGCGCACCAGAACATACACAGCTGGTCATTGATGACATGGCTGGACCACAGAGCACAAGGAAGGTAGTAAAGTGGAAGAAGACTCAGGCAGGAGTCAGGCTGTGAAGAGACTGAAGCATCAAACAAGGAGTTTATATTTGTCTCCAGGGATAACAGGAAGCATTAGGGTTTATTGAGCAGGAGAGCAACTTGACTGCACATGAGCTTTAGGAAAATCGCTTTGGAGGCTGGGTGGGAGATGGATCAGCATAAATCAGTTTGAGGCCTGAAGACCAATTAGGAAGCTGTGGCAGTAGCCCAGGTGGGATGAGGGTCTGGTGACTCTCCATTGGAAGGCCCAAGCTCTCCCTAGTCAGAAATGCTGTAACCTTCTCTACGCTGAGCTCTTTGGCACAGGGTGGTTGGACAGTCAAAATGTGCATCGTATGAATTGAGAGGCCCTCTCTCACAAGGGGACTTAGTGGCATAGCCAGAGAGCATTCTCCATGCTTAGGCAGACCATTGCACATCCTAGCATCTAACAGTCATTCACATCCATTCCAGAGAATATTGTAGTAGAAGTTACTTGTTTTTGAAAGTGCTGGGGCTGGCAAATCAGTGTCCCAACAACTGGCATGAGAGAGTGTGCAGTTTCCCTGGTCTAAGGCTCTTGGAGGATGGGACCCTGGCAAAGATCCTGTCCTACCCAGGTGAAAACTTGGGCCAAGTTAACTGAGAAAATTTATAACAGGGGACATTAGCGGGGGGGGGGGGGGGGGGGGGGCGCGGAACAGAGCATGTTAATAATTAAGCGTGTCGGGCAGCTAGGTGGCGCAGTGGATAGAGCACCGGCCCTGAAGTCAGGAGTACCTGAGTTCAAATCCGGCCTCAGAAACTTAACACTTACTAGCTGTGTGACCCTGGGCAAGTCACTTAACCCCAATTGCCTCACTAAAAAAAAAAAAAAAAAGGTCTAAAAAAAAATAATAATAATTAAGCGTGTTATGAGAGTAAGCCTTATAAGAATCAGGAAGGCCTGAGTTCAGATCTGGCCTCAGACACTTACCAGCTTGTGTGACCCTGGTAAGTCAGTTTTCCTTGTTTGCCTCAGTTCCCTCATCTATAAAATGCGCTGGAGAAGGAAATGACAAACCACTCTCACTATCTCTGCCAAGAAAACCCCAAGTGCTTGTCACAGAGACTCAGACACAACTAAAATGAGCCAACAATGACAACAACCCTCCTAATATTTCTAATGTCAACAATCGCTCTGAAAGGGCTTGTTTCATTCCAGTACCTCTCTCATGCTGTTGTGTTTCAGAATTATCCATGTGGTGCAGCTTGTCGGGATCATCTCTTTGTTTCTTATTGCCTCCCCCATTAGAATGTACTACTCCTGGAGGAGGGTAACGGTTCTCTTTTGCTTCCTTTGTATCCCCAGTGTAGCAGGATTGTCGGCAGGGCCGGCACAGTGGGCGCCTTAATAAAAGTGTACTGACTACCTATAAGTACCATTATATAACACTAGGGATCTAAAAGGAAGAGGTTCCCTGTCTTCTAAGAGCTAGCATTTCTAGTATGGGAAGGGGAAGGAAAGTGAGTGACTAGAAAGCTAAACCTATTAAGGTACATAGAAAATCAGTTCAAAAGGGAGAGAGAATTAATAAGTGGAGGGATTCAGAGGAGACTTCATGGAGGAAGTAGCCCCTGTGCCTGCTTTGAAGGGAGTGAGGGATTCCGTGAAGCAGACATGATAAGGGAGTGCTTTGCAGCCATGGCGGAACAGCTGTAGAAAAATAAGATGTCATGTAGGAAGGAGAGTAAGATGAAATAAGACCAAAAAGTTCAGTGAGGGCTGGATCGTAGAGAGCTTGAAACACCAGACGTAAAGAGAAGGAATCAGTGCTACAAAGTGGATACTAGGTGTGATTTCTGTGTTTGTATCTCCTATGCTGGCATGGTGTCTGGAACAATAGTAGTGCTTAATAAATGCTTATTGATTGAATCCATTGTTGAAAGCATTTATTAAGCACTTCCCCTACACCAGGGATTCTCAACCTGGGATCCATGAACTCATTTGTAATATTTTAAAAACTGTATTTCAATATAATTCATTTCCTTTTAATCCTATTATTCTTACATTTTCTTTTGGGGGGGCAGTGAGGGCTAAATGACTGCTCAGGGTCCACATAGCTAGTAAGTGTCATGTGTCTGAGACCAGATTTGAACTCAGGCCCTCCTGAATCCAGGGCCGGTGCTTTATCTATTGCACCACCTAGCTGCCCCCATTTATTCTTTTTCAAGAAGCTTCATAAAGTGCTGAACTTAGAAACAGGAAAATAGTTCATACCCTGGAGAATCTGGCTCATCGGTTAAAATAGATCCGCTTGAGAGGCTTCACTTATCCTCCTGGAGAAACCAAACATTTATTTCGATTAATTCTGGAGTCTTATCAATGTAGCTCAATTGTAAGTCATTCCCAAGTTTAACAGCTGTTGGGATTTAGATTCCTTTGACAGTTGTACCATCTGAATATTCTGAAATGTGGCTCTCATTTCTTGGGTGTCCCGAAGCTGACAAATGAGGCATTTCCGAAAAAGCCAGCTCTCTAGAGTGCTATATTTATCCAAACCCTCACTGTTTACCACAATGTGGTTTAGCCTCATTCTTATGTCCCCAGCATCCCCACCCAGAAATCTGTCCCCATGCTGGGTATGCCGCCTGTTCCTCGTGTGTGGTACTTGTGGGTGTCTATTTCAAGGAAGGGACGGGAGAGCAGAATTGATGCATGAATGCTGGCGTGCGTATGCAGAGAGCACACATGTGAATGGGTTGGTTCATAACATGTGTGTCATTAGCCTAATTTCTGGGAAATGTAAACACTTGTTGGTGAATGCCACGCTCCCACGTATGCCAGTTCGCATGCCACTGTGACTAGGCGATCTCGCCGGCTATTGTGCTAAAGGAAACATTGCCAGCCTTGTTATGTGGTCTGCACGGCCCATTGAAGGGTATCATTCTTAAGCATATTCAGAGCCATACTGTGGTTTTTGGTTATGTTTTTGTTTGTTAGTTTTTAGTGAGGCAATTGGGGTTAAGTGACTTGCCCACGGTCACACAGCTTGTAAGTGTTAAGTGTCTGAGGCCGGATTTCAACTCAGGTACTCCTGACTCCAGGGCCGTGCTCTATCCACTGCGCCATCCAGCTGCCCTAGCTGTGGTTTTTGTGCCTGGGGCAAGTACCACAGATGACCTCCTTCCTCCTGGTGTCCCCTCAGAGCACTGGGGGAGAGGGAAGCTGCTCACTGAGGCATAGATCCTTCCCCACCTCCCATACCTCCAAGACCCAGCTTCAAATTTCACCCTATTCCAGCTCATCCTCCACTCAGCTGCCAAGATCATTTTTTTAAGCATAGAACTGACCACGTCATCATTCTCCTGCTTCATGAGCTCCAGGGGCTGATAGTTACCTCCAGGATCAAGCCCTCTGGTGTTTTCAAGCTCCTCATGGCCTGGGACCCTTCTTCCTTGTCTAGGCTTCATACATTTTACTCCCCTCCCTCTTGCTCTATAGTGCAGCTGTAGCTGGACTGTTCACATACAACATTCCTCATCTATCATTAAACGAGAACTTTGTAAAACACTTTGCAAACCTTAGAGGTGCTGTGTAGACATCATCATCGTTGTCTCCCTTTTCATGCCTTCTGCTGATTGTCTTCCCATACCTGGAATGGTCTCTCTCCAGTCTCTGCCTCTTTGTTACCTTCCTCTTGGCTGCCTTCAAGACTCAGTTCAAATCCTCCCTGCCGGGGAGGCCTTTCCCAGTCCTTGTGTTGGGACATTCAGTCGGGTCTGACTCTTCCATCTGATGGATCTAGTGATCCACGTGTCTCCCCAGTGAGAACCAGAGTCAGGGTCTATGTTTGCCTTTCTTTGTATTCTCAGCACTACGCTCAATGTTGTATGTTGTAAGTATTTAATGAAAACTCATTGGCTGACCGATGCCAAGCTGCTACTGGGGGGAGAGTTTGGTGGAGAGGACCGAGGAAGGCTGAGCAGGGCTCAGATCCTAGCTCACCTGCTGCTGACTTATTACTTTAAGTAACATTCCTGTTGGCTAAGGGCTAGACCCTCTCCTTCTAGGCTACTGCAGGATTGCAAGTGGTAAAAGTTCAGTGGCCACGCCCTAGTTACAGTTATGGTCATCTTCTGAAGTAGGGACCCACGCTTAATTGTGAGGTTGTTCTGAATGGTTCTCCAGATACACGGAGAGTAAAAAGGATGTAGCCCAAGCTCTCTACTCAGATCCGCCAAGGCAACAGTTATATTTGGTAGGTTTTCCCCTGCCTCTCACTGGAGGCAGTATGGTATTGTTGAAGAACACTACCTATGGAGTCAGAGGACCTGGGTTCCAGTGCGCTACCAATGTGACCTGGGGCAAATCACTTGACCTTTCTGGGCCTCAAGTTTCTTCCTCCAAAAAATGAGGGGCCTCTAAGACATTCACCAGCTTCACTATCTTCTGAGCCTCTGCTTTCTTTCCAGGCTCTACCGCAGAAATCCATCATTTCTGCTCATTCATTTTTTCCTTGGAAATAGCAACAGAGCATGCCCAGAATTGGGACATTCTTCTGGGTGGAAGGGGAGTAAGGAAGGAAAATACACACACACCACACACACACACACACACACACACAGCACACACACACATACACACACACACACACACACCACACACACACACACACACACACACCATGCTGGCCATGGTCATGTATAACTGAATGGTCTTCTCAGTTACCCAAATGGGAAAGGAAGGAGAGAAAGCCCTACACCTTTCTCTGTGTAGACAGAGTCATCTTGCCTCTATAACAACTAGAAAAGTACCTGTCCCCTTGGTGGTTGCTCTTCTTTAAAACACATGGCTTGGGGCAGAGTCACATGTGGGTTTATCTGTCCAAATTTCTGAAGTATTTTTATCTCCTTTACCTGATAAACCTCTCCCAGCCCTACATCTTTATACTGTATAATTAGGGGCAGCATGGTATAGAATAAGATTCTTAAAATTTGTTTAGGAACCCTCCCACAAGATTTTGTTTATATTATTTGGATCTATAGAAAATGTAGCCTATTAAAAGTTAAAGCATCCTTGTATCATTATGAAAATAGTTTTGACCTCATACAGACCCTGGGGGGATCTGAGACCCCTATGATCCTGAACCACACTGAGAACCAGTGGTATAGTGAATGCAGAGTTGGCTGCACAGTGAGAAGACCAAGTTCAAGTCCCTGACAAATATTGCAGGGTGACCCTGTTCAAGTCACATAACCTCTTAGTGCCCCCCCAGGAAGCTCTTTTGGACTGTTAAGTGGCAGAGTATGCACCAGTTTGCATTGGTAGAAGGAATTTCCTCACTGGGAAATGAAACTAAATCACTAAATCATCCTTCCCAACCCTTCTCTCTCAAGATAGAAGTTAACCTATTTAAGAAATCTTGATGTACCAAAATTCAAATTCAGGAACATAAAGACAAATTTGAAAATAATTATTGAATTACTAAACAGTTCACTTCAGAATTTCTTTCAACAATGTACTCCCCTAGCACAATCAAAGTATATTTTATATTTATATATATATATATATTTTTTAAATGCAGCATTTTAAAGCTACATCTGCTATTTAGAAAAGTACTTATGTCCCAGTGTGGTGCTCAGCAAATATTTGTTGGACTGACAAATGTGATGTCTACTTGACATCTGGCTTTACCAGATGGGGCCAAATTGGCCACCAGATTCCCTCAAAACCACTGGACAGTTGAGCCAAACAACTGGTTTAACTTCATTTTTCCAAGGAAATGATGACTGTTTTGATGGAATTGATCAAACCAGTTGATTGTTTTGGCATCGTGTAGACACCGTCTCCTCATGGGTTCTGCCCTTAGCCACTCATAGTTTTGTTGACGTTAATGAGAACTATCATCAGTCGACCTAGGAAAATATAGAGGTTTTGGTTGGTTTCTAAAGGGAAAAAATATATATTAATGCTGAAGGGTTGATTTTCTTTTTTAAAAAAAATTCTCATGCTTCTTTTGGTTACTTCTTCAACATGCCTTAAGACAAAAAGGGAAATTTAGCAAAGGAGAATTTGGCAGCAGGAGGTATGGAAGGAGAAGGGAACAGTGTGTGGGCAAATGTCTGGGACTTGGGATGATACTTTCCTAACAAGACACCTCCAGAAGCCGATAGGGACCTTCCTTCTTATTCCACTTAGGTGAGCAACAACACTTTCTTCTCCCTTCTCCAGATATCAGGGTAGACTTGGAGTAATTTAGGAGGAAGTGGTAAATAATAGAGCATTTAGGGGGCACCAGGGGCACACATAGCTTCACCTGTGGCTGGTAGACCTCTCAAAAATAATACTGTTCTTGTTGCCAACATCCTGGGCAAAGGAGAGAATGTTCAAACAACTAATTTATTTCACTGTACTTCTGTTCTCAATGAGTGAGATTTCTGTTGCCAGCTTGTTTCTTATTTTTGGCCTGGTCTTGTGAAATACCCAAGGAGACATGATGTCAAAATTGCCTCTTTTTTTTTTAAGCAAAAGCTACTGACAATTTTGTCTTTTCTTATTTTTTCCTAGGGCAACCCTGGATCAGACAATAACAGAGACGGACCCGTGGGCCCAAAAGGAGAAAGAGGAAGACAAGTAACTATGAGGGAATTTGAAATTGCTTTTGTAAAATGGACATCTGTGAAGTCTAAGTGGGATGGGATATAACACTTGGGTTAAAGGATGCCACAACCAGAGACTGGTTTGTTTTAATACTCAAAAATCGAACTGTGTGATAACTGAAAGGTCACTCTTTCAGTTGTCCTACTGATACCTGGGGAGTGTCTATTTTTGGTTCTTCCTGTGGACTGGGAGCAAACGTCTCAATAAACCTGCACGTTGCTGTATTTGACGGTTAAATAGAACGTTCCTTCTGAAATTTAAAATACAGGGACATTTGATAGAACTAATGACAGCAGGGAGAGTTTGCTTGCCTCCCGACATGTTGGAGGAGCACATTGTAAAAGAACAAAATATTCTTGTTGCTATATGATATGAATAGCGTGCACTCCTCAGATGCTGGAGACAAATCTGTCTAACTTAACAGCCCCAGATTTCACACCAGGTTTTTGAGTTGAAGAATTTTTTTCCTTGCCGAAGTATCTTTTAAAAAAAATGGACTTACCTCGACTTTGTTTCTGCTCCTCACTCCTCTTTATTGCAGAAGTATTTTCATGACTTCCTAGAGTTGTGAATGGTAAAATAGACTGATAAGCCACTTTGCCTCCCTCCATTTGGATTTTGGAAGGATAGTATTTTGAGATGTTTAATCAGATGGCGTGTTAGTCACCACAGTGACTTAGCCAAAGGAATGAGTCCTGGATGACCGATGTGTAACCCACGTGTAGGGAAGCCAAAAAAAAAAAAAAATGAGCACATTAAATGACTGATATGCAACATATTTCATTAGCAATAAATGGCAATAAAATGCATGTATGAACTTAATGGATGGATTTTATTTAAATATGATATAATATAGCCAGAAAATGAATTGAGAGATGTGAACAGATGGAGTCATCTAGTTGGTATTTTTTTTTTTTTGCTTCTTGTTCCTCATTTCCCAAAGAAAGATGTGAATAATGGCCATTGGAAGGTGATACAAAAGAAAAGAACCTCTCTCTGCCTCTCACATTTGACCCCATTGGCTTCTCTGGTTTCTTAAAATTTCATTAAAAGATGGTGATATAAAAATGTTTGTACTTGTCTTGACATTGAAACGGCTTGTTTCCTTGACAGGGTAAAAGAGGACAACCAGAATACCAGGGTCTCCAGGCTCCCGAGGAGACACAGTAAGAACCCATCGAGACCTGGAGGCAAACCTCCTTCTGACCTTGGTTGTGACTGCAGCGGTTGGTCTCATCTTGGGGGGGGGGGGGGAGCAGCAGAACTTAGGTGTTTTCCATTGTGAACTTACTGGCTTGATCAGGTGCTCTGGGAGCAATATTGGCATTAGAGCTCAGGGGCATCTTCCTGACTTGGTGACAGCAGTAATCACCACCAAGGGGGAGAGTTTCTCACGGTAGCACAGCAGACCTGTATTCGGTCCTCACAGAAGTCATGCGACATCATCTAAGTCCAAGTTAGACTTTTAGATATACCTTGGTGACTCTGGACTCACTCTGAGTGAAAGGAGGGTGGGCTTAGAATCAGAAAGGGAAGTAAGAGGTCATTTTGTCCCATAGCTTCATTTTACAGATGAGGAGGAGACTGAGGTCTCAGAAAAGATAAGTGATTTGCCCAAAGTCATACAGGTAGTATTTAGCGGAGCAAGAATTTGAAGCTAAGTATTCTGATACCAGATCCAGCATTCTCTATCTCATAGCACCCCGTATTCCTCAAAACAAATCCCCAGATGTAACCATCTGTGTGAATACCAAATTTGTTGAGTTTTCTTTTTTTGTTCTTTTGTTAATACTTGGACCTGAGTACATGGAATAAATTGAAATGAGGCCTTCTCTTGACTATTGGTAAAGCACTGAGATTATAGAAGGGCCAAGGAAAAATATTTTGTGATAGGTGAAAACATGATTAATGAGGTACATATAAATTCTTATATTTCATACTAGATATTATAGTAGATTCATTCTTCTCATGTTAATATATTAGTCTAGCACTTTTTAGTATATTTCCAGAGCTCCTTTCTGAGGTAGGATTAATTATTCCCCCCGCAACCCCCTGCAAAGTCTCACAACAAGAAAATTAGGGCCTGAGTTTTGATGAGTTTAAAAACTTGGGTACAGCCTACAATTCCTTTCTCAGTCAGATGATAATTGTGGACTGGTCTCATGATCTCAAGAAAGAAACATCTTCCTGTGGCTCTGAGGATTCAGGCCCCTTTGCTTGGCAAGGAAAAGTGGATTCAAAGGGGGAGGGGGAAAGGAAAAAGTCTGAAATATTCAAAAGTTATTGGCCTCTGGAAAAATACAGCTCATTAATGCTGCTTTAATGTAGCTACGGATAAACTAGCGTGTTAGCTAATCATCTCCCATCCCAAAGGGTGTGCCCCTCTTACATACCCCCGGAAAACATTTTCATCATAAAGAAAGAATATTGTCCATAGGCAGTATCCTACGGTGTATGGGAAAAGGAAAAGCTGGTCTTACAGAAGTGAAAGCTTCCCCAAGAGGCTAAGAAGCATCATTATTGACTGTTTATCCTATGCCCTCTTTAGGCATCACTGCTAGTGGGCATGATCAGTATCCTGTGTGGGTCATGCTTCTTATTCAAGGGCAAGACTGAGTCAGGATTATTCTCAAATGGTACTCCATTGTGTTGGCTCTTTGTGGAGAAAGATGGTGCTCAGGGTTCCACAGATTACTGATGAGCCAACGTGACACAACTGAGAAAAGGTCAATAGGAACATCGTTTTTAGAGTAGCTAAAACACAGGCTAAAAATGCGGGAAGGCATCACAACAGAGGGCTGGAAACCACAAAGAAAAGCAGACAGTCCTAGTGACCATGCAGTAGTGCCCGGGATGGATGGGCACCTCGTAAATGAGGCTGCAGCTAAGAGAAGACACTGAAGATCACAACAGATGGTGAAGGGCATCTGTGGTCTGTAGCCAAAGGGCAGGCTACACTTCTAACTAGTGCAGAAAGGACCCATTCATCAGGCATTGACCTTTCATCTAGCTAACTGAGCAGGACAGAACCGGAATGTGAATGGTTTGCCCCTTAGATGGAGTGTGATTAGAGTTGACATTTTCTATCTAAAGAAATGATTGCTTTTTCTCATGAGCTGCAGTCCCAGATCCCTGCAGATGTTCCAGGACTTGGTTCAGTCATACTTGGACGCTAGCAGAACACTATGAGTCCTGAAGATCAAGCCACTTGGCACCAAGAAGCTGAAGTATTCGTTTTCAGAGTTCCCATCCATATTCCCAGGCACTTCATCTCTTGCACTTTTCCTTCTTGGCCAGAAGCCAAGACTACCTAGGGTGCTTGGTCCGTCTTTCTGGTCTAGTCTTGAGAGAAGCGTGGAGCTGGGGGTGCAGGAGTCTTGGTTCTGTCTAGAATGGTCAATTAACATTTATTAAGCACCTAATAGGTGCCAGCACTGTGCTAAGTGTAGAGAATACAAAAGAAAAATCAAAAGATACAGTTCTGCCTTCAAGGAGTTCAGAATCTAATGGGGGAGACAACGAGCAAACAATTACATACAAACAAGCTCTGTGGGATAAATAGGAAATAATCGAGAGAGTGAAGGCACTGGAATGAAGAGGGATTGGATAAGGCTTCCTGTAGAAAATGGGATTTTAATTGGAACTTGAAGGAAACCAGGAAAGCAGAGAAATGAGAAAAAGAACATTCCAGGCATGGGGGGCCGCCAGGAAAAGTGCCTAGAGCCAAGAGATTGGAGGGTCTTGTTCGTGAAACAGCCAGGAGGCTGGTGTCATTGGATGGAAGAGGACGTGTTGCGGGGTAAGGTGTGAGGACACTGGAAAGCTAGGAAGGGCTAGGTTATGAAGGCCTTTGAATGAGGTGATAGGGAGCCACTGGAATTTATTGAGAACTTGTAATGAAAAACTATTAAAGAGGGCAGCTAAGTGGCGCAGTAGATAAAGCACCGGCCCTGGATTCAGGACTCCCTGAGTTCAAATCTGACCTCAGACACTTGACACTTAACTAGCTGTGTGACCCTGGGCAAGTCACTTAACCTTCATTGCCCTGCCCAAAAACAAAACAGTGTCTGAGATGACATACAGGCCTCTAGGCTAGTGCCTACAATGCTTGCTTTATTGTGTGGCAGTGAAATTGAAATGATGCGATGGATGTATAAAGTGTGCTAGAAACATTGGCCATTAGAGTTATTACAACTAAGAACCTTAACATTAACCTGAAGCCAGAATCATGGTGTTGGTAGGAAAACCTTTGTAGCTCCTCAGAGTGGGGAGAAAATCCATGTGACTGGGCATCATTTTTTTAAAGCCAGGGCTGCCTTCATTGGCTCGTTTCTTAGCATAGTGTTGGTTTGTTTTGTTTTTCCAGTGAAGCAGGTTATATTGCTTTGAATAAAATGGAATAGGTTTGGCCACCTTCCTCCCACCCCAGTCACCACCATCTCCCACCTGCCAGTCCTCAGTGAGCAAATGTAGCCAAGAGCTCAGTT
Source organism: Dromiciops gliroides (assembly GCF_019393635.1). NCBI lineage: Eukaryota > Metazoa > Chordata > Mammalia > Microbiotheria > Microbiotheriidae > Dromiciops > Dromiciops gliroides. The sequence goes on from NC_057865.1 coordinate 38,760,112, forward strand.
ATTTTGGGGACTGATTATCTGCTGTGCCTGATTCTCCAAGCCCTTGGCTGATCATCCCCTTGTCTCTGGCTTGCTGCCTTTTGGAAATGGCACCAATAATTGAGTTTATTTGGTGCCTGACCTGGTGAAATAAAAAGAGATGAAATCTGCCTTAGTCAATGTTGCAGTTCATGAACAGATCCGGTAAGAGAGGAGTGGGGAGGGACTGTTGGCTAACATGGATTTTCAGAAGAACGGTGTCCCTCATGGTAGGAATAGTTTTCTGAAAACATATTGAGGCTACAAATGATTTTCCTCTCAAAAATATCACATAAGAAAATGTATCTGTAACAAAAAATACTCATTTTGTATGGCATTTTTAAATATGAAAAAGAACTTAGGGGCAGCTAGGTGGTGCAGTGGATAAAGCACCAGCCCTGGATTCAGGAGGACCTGAGTTCAAATCTGGATTCAGACGCTTGACACTTACTAGCTGTGTGACCCTGGGCAAGTCACTTAACCCTCATTGCCCCACCAAAAAACAAAACAACAAAAAAAAAAAAACAACCCTTAGTTTCCTTGATTTCATTTTTAAAATTTTCCCCAAACTCCTTTATCCAAAGGGCATGCCATACCCATACACTCTTGAAATCAGCATTTCCAGGTTTTCCCAATATGATTTAAGCACAGACACACCTTGGCCTAATTAATTTAGAAAAAGTTGTCCAGTGAGATTGCTCATTTTAAGATGGGAAAATAGGGGCTTTGGAGAGTTGGAGAATGTGGATTTGGATGCCAGCTCTGCAGTTCATACCTGGTTGACTTTGGATCAGTCACTCAATCTTTCCACATGTCAGTTATCTCAGCTGTGAAATTCAGCAGCTCTTGAAGTCCCCCCCACACACTCCCCAGCTCTAAGTCAGTGATCCCAGGCTTCTGTGAGATGGGCCTGTGCCATCACAGGACCCAAGTGATGAGGCTCTATCCAGAAACAGCTCCCCAGAGCACCTGTTGCTGTAAGAAATATGGAAGCTGAGTAGGGTTGGGCAGCCTTGTGATCTCAGCCTTGGCTGGTGGCTCTCTCAAGCTTGAGAAAAGTTAACTGCAGTGGGCTGAGCCATTCAGGTGTCCACATTAAGTGATCTCAGTTGGATGAGTCCCCATACAGTTACCTTATGAGGGGGAAATTGGTCTGGATGAGAAACCACAGATTAAAATTATGTGTGTATGCATAGGTATGTGTACATGTATATAAATGTTTGTGTGTATGTACATGTGTGCATGAATTATAGATTTGTGCATTGTGCGTGGGCATGCATGTGTGTATGAATGTATGCCCACGGGGGCGATTATACATGTATATATGGGTGTGGGGTGTATACATGTGTTTGTATGCACGTGTATATGATATATGTGCACATATGTATCCATGTGTATGTTTATTTACGGTATCCCTTTGGGGGCTTTTTGTGCTTTGTTTCTTCTCACTGTAGCCAAGGCATGGCCGAAGAGGACCAAGAGGCCCGCAGGTACAGTCATTCCTTTTTTCGCCTTCCCACAGTGAAGACCCTGCTGAAAGGACACTTGTTCACACAGTAGCAATACAGATGAACCAGTATCACGATGAAAGGAGAATGTGAACATGGAGAAAAATTCCCTCCCCCCCCCAAGGATAGATGCGTGACTGCAGACAGTCAAGGCAGATAGGATAATATGGGTTGGGGTTAAAATACTAACACAAAGGGGAAAGACTAAACAAAAGTAGGACGTAGGAAATAAATGGAAAGTTGTCGCACATGGAAGTGCCCCAGAGGACTGGTGCCCTGTGCCACAGGGGTGGGTTGGGGCAGTGAAGCTGATGGGGCGGTGAAGGAGAGTCACCTTTTGAGAGTCCCCTGAAGCTCCTGGATCAGTGTTCTATACCTGCAGGCAGAGTCCTCCTGAATGATTGTGACAATGCCTTGTGCTGTCACCCTCATCTCCAAAACCTGCTGGACCATTTCCTGTAATGACGATTTTTAAGGGAAGAGCAAAAAGAGAAGCTCATTGGAACCAGTGGGGCCCTTAAATCATGGTCTGACGAGGGTCACGGTGTTCCTGGCTCTGGCGTCCCCGCTCTGCAAACAGGGGAGAGACTCAGCCTTTTTCTGGGGCCCAGGCTGGGCTGAATGAGTGTTTTTAGAGACTGGGATGCACAGAGAGATCATAGAATCCTAGATTTTTGGAGGGACCTTAGAGGTCATTGGGTTTAGAGCACTGGAACTATAGCCGGAAGAGCCTGAATTTAAATTTATCTTCAGGCACTCATGATTGTGAGACCCTGGGCAAGTCACTTAACTGCTGCCTGCCTCAGTTTCCTCAGCTGTAAAATGAGAATAAAAACTGGACCCTCTCAGGGTTGTTGTGAGGATCAAATGAGATAATATTTGCACAGTGCAGGCACATAGGAGGCACTCAAAATGTTTGTTCCCAGGGCAGCTAGGTGTGCAGTGATAAAGCATCGGCCCTGGAGTCAGGAGGACCTGAGTTCAAATTTGGCCTCAGACACTTGACACTTAATAGCTGTGTGACCCTGAGCAAGTCACTTAATCCTCATTGCCCTGCAAAAAAAAAAATAATAATAAAATTTGTTCCTTCCTCATTTTACAGATGAGGAAATTGATGAGGCCCAGAAAGGCTGAGACTTGCCCAGGGCCAAACAGCTAGTGATTTATAAAGTAGGATTTGCACCCAGGTCTTTGTAACATCCAAGTACAATGCTCTAAGAAAATCAACCCCCTAGAAAAATGACTGCAACACATGATGAACTAGTATAGAGCTCAAACAAAAAATTGGGAATCAGAAAGATGAGGCCCAAAGGGGGTTGTACTCCAGATTGAAGGGGGGAGGGTAAGTAGAATATCTCTGTGAGGCAAGTCTAAGTGTTAACTGAGCCAGGAGTTAGGGAGATCATTTTTATTCTGCAACTGAAGGTGTAGACCCAGGGCCAGATCAGGGAGAAAAAGGCCACATTCTCCAGGCTCTTAGCAAAAAAGAAATATTTGGTCTTTTTGCCTCTTCCCTGTTCCTATTCTCAGAACATGCCTTTGGATGTCATCAAAATTGGCAGTGGGAAGTTACTCAAGAGAAATTGTTATGGGAAACCACATGAAGAGTCTTTAGGGGAGTAGGGAGATGACTTGGAAGTATCTATTTCATCCTAGCCATTTAGCAAAAGGATGTACCTTATTGTTACCCCAGTGTAGTAACACCCGGTTCTAGGAGACTGTAGAACTCTTGACAGCATGATGTAATGGCTAAGAAATATTTGACTCTTGTTTCCAGATATGATATTGAGATATTAAATATCTTGGTACAGAATAGAAATTTGAAGTTAAAATTTGGAGAAATTTATCCGACTTCAGATTTCAAGGGAAGATCAGGCCAAATTTCCTGAAAAACATAAAAAATTTTTTAACTAGGAAAACTAGGTACATTTTCTTCATCTTCAGTTAAACCTGAGTGTGGTTTGATTTCAGTCGGAAGCCTGAGGTCAGTTTATTCAAAGGTTTTATTTATTTACTGATTTCTATACCTCTGAAGCCCTAAATAAAATTTCTCAGGACAAATATAAAACAAAACAAGATTTAAAAAAGAATAGAATAAAAATCTAGTTATCAATTCTATAGGTGCCATCTACATATTCATTGAATCTGTAGGCCAAATTATATTACCTCTGAACAGGGTAGTGATGCATAGTGCATCTCTGTGAATTGCAAACTGGGAGGCTTTCATGCCGGTGTTATCTTGGTCCAAAATTAAAGGCTTGTAATAAGCATCATGTGTTGGAGTCTGGTGTGAGTAGAGCTATGTTTACGTTAGCATGGGGCAGCTCAGGGATGGTGACTAGATAAACAGGGAGTACATAATCTTCCTACCACATCATACCTGGATATCTAGTCACAATGAGAATTGGCATGTGTGTTACCCAGCCATCCATTAAGGGACAGAGTTCCTATAGAAATGGGGGAGATATTTGAAACAGAAATGAAGGGAGCTGGGTCAACGTGGGCACCGTGGGAGACTGAAAACAACCAGGGAGAGAGAGAGAAAGTAGAAACAGAGGCTGAGTCAAAGGAGTCAGATGTAAAGGAATCAGTCACTCTTGATGGAATTCAAGTTGCAGACTCTCCTGATGTTGGAGGCCCAAGGGGCATCCTCAGAGACCCACAAGCTCCTTCTCCCCAGACGAAGACCTCATTGGTGCCTCTGAAATTCTCTACATGTGTGCCCATTATGAGCCATGCAAAACTTTTGCGCTAAGCCTTTTTTGTTGGTTGTTACATAATTCCTCTGTACTCCTGATTAGCTCATTCTGTGACTTTCAGATATTTCCATAAGAATCAAGCAGTATCTTTTTTTTTTTTAATGAGGCAATTGGGATTAAGTAACTTGCCCAGGGCTAGTAAGTGTTAAGTGTCTGAGGTCAGATTTGAACCCAGGTACTCCTGACTCCAGGGCCAGTGCTCTATCCACTGCGCCACCTAGCTGCCCCTCAGTATCACTTCTTTAAAATAGATTTAAAGATTTGGGGAAATCAAATCACACATGGTCTTCAGCCTAGAAGGAGAAAAGGACCTTGCTAAGTGCCCCTCAAGGAACTCACATTCTATTAGCAACTTTTAGCCACTGTTAGCAGTAGTCATTGGGGTTCAGCCTCAAAACAGATGTTGATAAATCTCCTTTACTATGGCTTCCATTAATAAAACTACGTTTGTTTCTGATGTTGGACCATTTGACAATACTCTTGGACCATAGTCTTCGCTCTTCAGATATTCCTAACACCTCATTATTTAGAGACCCCAGCTCCAGTTGGGAGCTGGTACAGAACATTTTCTTCTCCCTCTGACTGTCCAACTTGGAGTTCTTCCGCGGCTCATGAGCTGTCAGAGAATGGGCAGGGATCGTTCAACTCTGTCGCTTCTGCTCTCCTTTTTTTTTTTTTTTTTTGCATCACTACTGAAAATAACTTGGTCAAGAAGATGAAGCTTTTAAAGAGACTGCAGTCTGGGCATGCTTAGGAAGTCCATTTGTTTGCATGGTCTGGTCATGAGTGATTCACTGCTGACATTTAGAAACAAAACTACACGCTCCACTATTCTCATAGAGGAATCAAAATGTTGGTCTGGCGAGAATCTCACTGGTCTTTCTTTTGTATTCTAGGGAATAAATGGAATTTCTGGTCTGGATGGTCTTGAAGGAAACCATTGGGATTAAAAGGACCCCAGGTGAATTTGACACTGATCAGTACCTTTTAAGTAGATGTAGATTCCAGTTTAGGAATGAGAAAATTTACATCCAGGGTAGGATCTCGTAATATTCACATGAACAGAGGTAGAAAAAGTCAACTTGGATAGATGCATCTCCGTTGGGGAGGGGGCTGCGATGGCTACTGTTTCCTAGTATGGACTTATCAAGCTGAGTCTTGGCCCAATGAATATAAACTGGACTAGCTTTTGATTGAAGACCAAATGTAGAGACAGGAAAGAATCCTGGCTTTGTAGTCAAAAGACCTGGGTTCAAATCCCATCTCTGCCAAGTCCTTTTAACTGCTTTAGGTCTCAGTTTCTTTATGTCTACGGTCCCTTTCAGCTCTCAGTTTCTGATCCTGTGTTAGTCACGTCAAATCACATAAGGTTTTGCTTTTATTTTTCTAATGTTTAGATGGCACTTTAAGATTTGTAAGGCATTTTTCAGATGTTATTTCATTTGGGCCTCACAGCAGTCCTATGAGGTAGGTGCTATTATCATCACTACTTTACAGATGGAAAACTGAAGTTAAGTGATTCATACCTAGGTCACACAGTCCATGGCAGAATTTGAACTCAATTCTTTCTGATTCCAAGTCCAGCACTGTGTACTGCACCAACTAGCAGCCCAAGGTTTTCCTGGTATACTCAGGAGATAATGGTGAATAAAGAGCCCGTTTGTTTTGTATTGTTTTTGTGGGGCAATGAGGATTAAGTGACTTGCCCAGGTCACACAGCTAGTAAGTGTCAACTGTCTGAGGCTGGATTTGAACTCAGGTCCTCCTGAGTCCAGGGCCGGTGCTTTATCCACTGCACCACCTAGCTGCCCCAAAGAGCCCATTTCTACCATATCTGAGCATTATCTCAAGGAGGCCAAGAAAACTCCCAAGCCTGAGCTCCCCGTAACAAACAACAATTTTGCATAGCAGAGTTCAGGTTTCGAGATCCAAAAAGCAGCGAAGTAGAAGAATTGGCCATGGGTATAGGAAAGAATTGCTACAATTACAGTGTGAGAACAAGCTGTGTTCTTAAGAAAAATGTTGTCTATGGCCTCTTTGGTTCTGTTCTCTGTACTTTGATCGTCTTGGAATCTGAGCAGTTTTTTCCTTGCAAGGAAAGGGCCATGCCTGGGTTGACAACAGTCAGATGAGGGGGAATGAAAAATGGCCCAAAGGGCAAAATTTGCCTGAAACAGAATATGAGGCAAGTTAAGAAAACAAAGATTTGGATTTAATGAGAACATGAAAAAAATGGGGCCAAAACATAAGAAGCAGGAACGTGTTTTTTCCATAAAAATCACCCTTAGCCTGGAAAGCTTGAGGAAAGAGTTGCCCTGTTGGGGGGAAGCTGCTTTTAGTTATTTATTTATTTATTTTTAAATACACAATTATTTTCTCCTAGCAGATTTGCTCTTTTGAATTGGGAAAAAAATCTCTGATTTATTTGTGTTCCTCAAAAAATCCCTGGGGCAGCTAGGTGGCGCAGTGTATAGAGCACCGGTCCTGGAGTCCAGGAGGACCTGAGTTCAAATTTGACCTCAGACACTTAACACTTACTAGCTGTGTGACCCTGGGCAAGTCACTTAAACCCCAATTGCCTCACTAAAAAAAAAAAAGAAAGAAAAAAAAAATCCCACAGCCTTTCTTTCTTGGACCAAAGTATTTCAAATCAATTGACTTGGGGGAGGGGGAGGCACAATGAGGGTAAATGACTTGCCCAGGTCACATAGCTTGTAAGTGTCAAGTGGCTGAGGCCAAATTTGAATTCAGGTCCTCCTGAATCCAGGGCCGATGCTTTATCACTGCACCACCTAGCTGCCCCCTCTAGCTGCCCCCTTCATTTGACTTTTCTCTGAATTTTTTTTCTTCACAATGATTTCCTTATTAAAGGAAGTGCTTTTTAAGATCTCTTTGGGCAAGGGCTGTTTGCTACTTAGTCTACTTTTCCCTCCAGAACCAGGAAGATGTACTTGACACACAGTAGGTGCTCACTGAAGGTTTGTTAAGGGTATTATCCATGATTCAGCCATTATTATTCAATATAATATATACTGAAGTTAATAGTAAGAATTCCTGTCTTATAGTTAATATAGCTGTAATATCACATTGGGGATTTTTTTTGGGGGGGTGGTAATTGACTACTTTTGAATGTTTACATTTTTCCTTCAGATTTTTTTAAAAATATGTAACTCTTGGGGCAGCTAGGTGGCGCAGTGGATAGAGCACCAGCCCTGGAGTCAGGAGTACCTGAGTTCAAATCCGGCCTCAGACACTTAACACTTACTAGCTGTGTGACCCTGGGCAAGTCACTTAACCCCAATTGCCTCACTAAAAAAAAAAAAAAAAAAAGATATGTAACTCTTAAAAAAAACAAACAACTCTATTATGTTTTCAGTATGAAGATGCTTGATATAACGGGGATGGGTAGAATAGGTCAGGAAAATTCATCTTTGTTCAGTTTGACCTCATTATTTTTTCCTACAAATCTCCAACACTAGCGTACAGATTGTTGCCCATATTGCGCCAATGTGTCAGAGTATGAATGAATGAGCTATCTCTCACATGCTGCAGAAAACGGAATAAAAAGAGAGAAGTTAATTGGGTTTATCTTCATTTCATTCGTGTTTTAGACAAAGCCTTTCTATTTTGAAGGTCAAATTAATGGAGGTTTCTCTTCAGAGGGCAGTCATTCTCTAATTCTATTTATCTAGGGTCCAAGAGGGGATCCTGCATGAAAAGGAACACGAGGACATCTAGGAAGTAAAGGCCCCCGGTAAGTGTTGGCCAACAAAGCAACTCTATCATTTGGGATATTGAACTGTGATCTTTAGCCTGTGAGTTGTGGCCCTCTAGGAGAAGGGAGAAAGAAATGTGTGGAATTACCACAAAGGGTACAGGAATCCACCCATGCCTCCAGATATGGGCCATTTAATCTTTACTTAGCAAATATGTTTTCCTGCAAACTGGTCTCACCTGTTTTATCTATTACTCTTTTCAAATGTATGTAGTCCCTGTTTGTGATGACTAAAATACAGTTCAAGTGAAATGCTATAGAATTCACAGGAGCTTTTTGACAATTATTTACCCAATGACACATTCTAATAGAATTCTACTATTTTGGATGGTGGTCTGAGAACTGTTTTATGTTAAGAAGGGGTCTTCATTTTAAAAGGTTGAGAACAGCTGATCTTGAGTGCCTTTGTCTGTGTTCTCCATTAGAAAATGGTACTGACTGAATTTGAGAAGTTTTTAGGTGGTCTTCTTTGGTTTCCAGTTTTGGTTGGTGTGTGTATCCTTGGTCCCAGTCCTACCCAATCAAGCTATCCTAATGGGCTTAGTAAGGTCAGGAGACAACTTAAAACTTTAAGCACTGGAAAACAAGGTTCTAAAAAATGAATGTGAAAAAATTGGTTTTTTACATGTACCTTGGGGAAAATTCTAAATAAATAAATGAAATTCTAAAAAAAAAACCCAACAACAACAAAAAAAAACCCACACAAACTTTAAGCAGGAGCAGAGTTTCTGCTTAGTCCAACAACAACAACCACCACCTTTGCAGATTCTGCATCAGTTCCTAAAGCACAAGCCTGACCATGCCACTTACTATCCTCAGCCTCTGAGAACAACAACACCCCACTCAGGGCCAGCCAGGTGTGGCCTCAATTTAATCATTCTTAAGTAGGTTCTTAGTCAGTTACTCAGTCTCACCCAATTCAATCAATTCCAAATCAGTCTTCAGGCGGAGCCCCTGGGGCAGCTGCCAAATCCCATTATTTTATCACACTAGCATTGTTAGGATAACGAAGCCACAGGTTCTGAGTTATCATCTTTAAATCCCAATTCATCCTGGTACATTACAGGATAAATTCTTTCTTCTAGATGTAAACTCTCCCAAGGTTGTAACAGGTGCACTGGGTGGGATTCCAAAAGGAAAGAAATGCTCTTTCCTGGATTGGTGGAATGGCCCCGTGGGAATCACTCAACTGCCACCAAGACTTGATGATAGCTGAGAATAAAAGTTATACGACAAATTTTCATTGACTATGAGATGATGTTGGAGTCAGAGATGTCTATTCTTGGATTAATGTAGGAACACACTTGATAACTCCACAACCCTTTATTCTTTTGTTCCCATGTTTGGGTGTGTAGCCCTGAGGGATACATAGACCTCCTCTATCAGTGGGACAGGTTGGGGAGACAGTTCATCAGGACTACTGTATTACACCTTATGTTCCCCTTTGAGAATTTTGGAGGGATTTAAGGAAGATATTCTGTAGTTATCTAACATTCTCCCATCATCATGGAAGTTTTGAGTGCATTAACCTTTATTAAACAAGAAAATTATTTGCTATATTAGACATAGCTTAGAAAACTGTATTCGAAACTGGTACCATATTACCCTACTTTTTCTCATAGAAATGAGGCAATGGTCCAACACATGCCCAACATTTCCAGCTTCCAAATGTTTATAAAGCATCTACTTGGATATATTTTTATCTTTTAGCTCTATTCTCTTCAATTGACATCATTCTCTCTTCTGGTGAACAAATTGCTCCCAAAAACTTTTCCAGATCTATTATAAAATTCAAGTCAGGACCAAAAAGTAAAATGGAAGGAGGCTGTTTTTCATATTGCATACCTGTATTACGTAAAAGTAGCACAGACCCATATGGTGAGATTTTTAGGGGAAAATATTAAGGGCTTAGAAAAAAGCATCTTGCGTTGTTTCATCTGGTTTTATCCATAAAGTTCAGGTGAGATGGGGGTGAAATCCCAGCATTTTGGTATTTTCCTTGCCCTTCCTCTGAACTATTATCCAAGTTGCTGTGATGAGAGTAAGTTATTCCATTTGCCCTACAGGGCATCTTGAAGAATGAGTCTCTGTTTACTAGCGCCCGGCTATTCGGTCATAGCTATAAATCATTCAGTACTCTTGGCATCATCAAAGTCAGTGAAGAGGCATCTTTCCTCTTCTGCAGTCGAGACCTTACTGTTTATCTGGATGAAAGTAAAGAGTTCTTTGCTGCTTTTTCCCTTTCCCTTTCGTTGAAATGCCTTTCTTGTCAACACCTTGGAAAATGCAATTCTGAACCTAGGGGGAATTTGCCACAGTCAAGGGAATATGAAATGCTTGTTTTCAAAATGTTGTGTTTCAATTTAATCAAGAGATTCCAAAGGAGACCAGAAAGTCAAGTACCCCAATGAGGAGATTTCCAATTATATTAACTTCTTGCTGTAGATTCGCGGGCAGTGTGGCATAGCTAATACAATGACAACTTTGAAATCAGAATGTTTAAACCCTGCCCCTGACTGATGCTTACCAGCTGTCATGGGGCAAGGCACCAACTCTGTGAGCCTCTCACTCCAAATCTGCTAAGTAGGGATCCTGATACCTGTGTTCCCTGCCTTCCAGGTTTGTTGTGAGGTTCCTTATGTAATTAAATAATACACATAAGGGACTTTTACACTCTACAACCATCAACTATCATCGTTATATTGAGCAACCAGGTCTCTTCATTCATTGGAAGAGTATAACGTGAGAGTTCTAGAATTTGGTATTAGAAGGTTTTATTATTTGTTTGCTTTTTAAAAAAAATTATTGTTGGCAGCATTCCGAGAAACATTCAGTACTGTGTTCAGTTATAACCCACCTACAAAGGGTTCAACATCAGGATTAAATGAGTATAACATATATAAAGCACTTTGCATACCTTAAAGCACTATATAAATCTTAACGCAGATAATGAGGATGAACACAAACATATGCCTAGATGCTAAAGAGAAATAAAATGAAGGTCCCAATAAAAATTAAGCAGTGGCACTCAAACTAAACAGTACCGTTCTGCCTCTTCTTTCTTTTCCCTTTTCTTTTTTTATTTCAGTTTTGTTTTGAGAGGAGTCTATTTGCTATATAGAGATGATTTGTTTTTTCTTAGTAGCCTAATATAAAACACTGGAAGGTCCAATGCTAACCTGAGGACCTGAGTGGAATTTCCATAGGCCTGATCATTTTTTACAATTATTTGCAGATATGTTGCTTTTAAAAATACTTAGTTTTATGGTAATGTTCCACATAATTGCACACATATAACCTACATCTAATTGCTTACCACCTCAGGGAGGATGGAGGGAGAGGGAGAGAAGGAGGAATAGAATTTGGAACTCAAAACTTTAAATTAAAATGTTTATGGTTATTCAAATAAAGTAAAAATACTTAGTTTTGGCTGGGTTTTTGCCCTAATGATGAACTTCTGACCAGGAAAATAACTTTAAATATCTATTTTGAGTATGTGTGTGTGTGTGTGGTGTGTGGTGGTGTGGGTGTGGTGTATAGATAGAGGACATCGAGTAGAGAAAAAACATAGGATATAGGACTATCTGGGTGAGGAATAGGTCCTAATTGAAATAGAGTAGCAGTATTTTTCTAAGTGTTTGCTTACAGACTACCTAGACAGAAGATAAAAGGCAGATGAGGAGTTTGGAAGACAGACAATGAAACCCAGTATGGAAGATATGATGCTATAGTGATGAAGAGGCAGCTAGGGTGGTGCAGTTGATAAAACACTGGACTTGGAGAGCCAATAATGCGAGTTTAGTTCACTGTACATTCCAAAGGCATCAAGAAACATCATCTCAGGAGACATTCAATAACCTTGGATTGAGCTGCTAATAATTAAGAATTTTATAGAAAAGACCATTATGAAAGCAATGGCAGCTTATAATGCTCCATCATCTGTTGCAGAGGATAATAAAGTTAGAAAATCTTGGAAGAACTAAATAAAGGCATCTAAGTGAAATCCCAATGAATTAATGAATGAACCAGCTTTTATTAAGTGCATAGCTTAAGTGCTGGGGATATAAATAGAAAAATAGGAGTCCCTGCTCTCAAGACATTCGCATTCCAATGCTCCAATTCTGCATCTCTGATTTTCTATTTGACATCTACACTCAGACATCCCATAGGTATCTCAGACTCAACATGTCCAAAACAGAGCTTCATATATCTCTCTCCAAAATCACCCTTCCTTCTAACTTCCTTAATTCTACTGAAGGTGACCTCCTTTCTTCCACTGATCCTATTTCACATAGGAATCATCTTCAACTCTTCACTCTTTCCCTTCATGTCCAATTAGCAGCCAAGTCTCATTGATTCCACCACCTCAACATCTCTTGCATCTGGCCTCTTCTCTCTCCCTATGCCATGGCCACCCAAGCCCTAATCCCTTCTTGCCTGAACTATTGCAATAGCCTCCTAAAGAGTCTCCTGAATCCAGCCGCTATCCTCTCCACCCCCATCCTCCCATACTGTAGGGAGAGAACTTCCAGTGAGGAAACTTTTCTACTGTAAGAAATTAATTGTGATTTTATCCAGCTTCCCCCCAAGACTGGGGGGTGCAGATTAGAACCCACAATTTAGATTTTATACAACACACTACCAATGATGAGATCAATCTTGTTCTGGAAAATTACATTCTTGGTGGAGCTATCTGGGGCACTGAGAGCTTAAAGGATTTGCCTAGGGTCACCAAACCAGTTAAGTGTCAGAGGCCAGATTTGAAACTCTGGAAGATGAGTCTTCCTGCCTCCAGGCTGGCTCCCCCACTCACTGCACCATTCCATTCCCAACACTCTATCCACTGGCACCACCTAGCTGTCACCAGGAAGTCAGGAAAACCAAGGTTTAAATCCTGCCTCTGACACGTAGCAACTATAAGACCCTGGACAAATCACTAAAACTATAAATTACAGCACAGGCAACCATCTCTGCTTTGTAGGAAGGAATTTCATCCCTGGGAATTGCCTGAGATCAATGAAATCACAGTCTTATTCCAATAGGGAGAAAAGTTTTTGACTCAGGCTGTTTGATTCCTACTCATTAAATTTACAAGACAGGGTTCGCATAGTGAGTGGATTGAGATCTAGACTAGAGATCAGGAAAACCTGAATTCAAATCCTGCCACAGATTCTCACTAGCTACATGACTTTTCATGTCTATTTTTTTTTTGCAGGGCAATGAGGATTAAGTGACTTGCCCAGGGTCACACAGCTAGTGTCAAGTGTCTGAGGCCAGAGCTACATACTTTTTGAGTCACTTAATCTCTCTTGGCTTCATTTTCCTCGTCTGTAAAATGGGGCTGATAATAGCACCTATCTCAAAGGGTTGTTTCAAGGACCAAATGGTATACATAAAGCACGATTCAAACATTAAAACACCATATAATGTTAGTTAAGGGATGTTATAGATGGAAAGAGCAGGGAATAACTGGATGGCCAACCTGTGTGCTCTAGGGATACCTACTGAATATCAAGAGAGTTAAAAGAAGGTCCCCTGTTCTTTGGGAAGGGCTCCCATGAGATTAATTTAGGAGAACATAGGTAAGAATTGCATAAAGTTGGGCAGGGCATGAATGGGGCTGAAACCTGCATTATTGGCACACCCAAAGCATTTAAATTTGTGGATCCCATAGATGTAAAAACCCTACATTTGGTTTTCCATAACATCATATTGATGGTACAAGAATAAGAAAACATGTTGGATAACAGTTCCCCTGAAAAAGATGTGGAATTTTCATGAACTTCTAGTTTGTCAACAGTGTGACATGGTAGCCAAAAAAGTAAATTCAGTCATTGCCTTCATGCATAGTGGCATAATGTACAAAATGAAAGAGGTAATAGTTGGGCTATATTTGGCCCCTGGTCCAGGCCATCTAAAGTATAGTTCTGGGCACCACATTTTTTTAGATGGATCTCCCTGTATTATCTAAGCTGAAAGTTTAACAGAAAACCCTATCCCATCACTGATTGGCATAGGAGTTTTGACCTGCTTCATCTCCAATTTTTTTCCAGTTCACCCCTCCTTAGGCAGCCTAGTGGTCCCCCACTCCAAGAGGCTCACCATATTGGTGCCAGACCAAGTACAGACAACTGATTGACTTCAGCTCTACAGTAGCTCAGCAATCAAGAGTTCAAGTGGAGGCAGCTAGGTGGCGCAGTGGATAGAGCACCGGCCCTGGAGTCAGTAGGACTTGAGTTCAAATCCGACCTCAGACACTTAACACTAGCTGTGTGACCCTGGGCAAGTCACTTAACCCCAATTGCCACACACACACACACACACACACACACACAAAGTTCAAGTGATCCTTCAACCTCTACCCTCCCAAGAAGAAGTGGGTGATTACAGGGTCAAGCCACCAACCCGTGTGCCACATTTTAGGAAAGATACAGACAAGCTGGAGCAGGTCCAGGAGGGCCTACCAGGGTGGTAAAGGAGTTGGTGCCATCAATTCCCAAAGAACTGGAATGTTCAAACCAGAGAACTCTTATATGGGGAAAAATACTTCAAGTATCTCAAAAGAGAACTAAAGAGGAATCTCTTTTCTGGGTAAGTTTGAAAGCCTTGTGCACCCTTCATGGAATCTTTAGGTTAAACAGAATTCTGTGAGGTCATTCAATGCATCTCTTCATCTTGATGCAGGACCACACCCAAGTCAGTCCAGGCCTAATAAAAATTACTCTGTTTTAGAGACCTTCAAATCAGGAAATTCCATTATTTCCCTAAAGAACTGGTTCCAGTGTTTACAATCTCTTCTCTTCTAAAATACTTCTTTTTAGCTAACTTTCCTCTTTAGTTCTCTTTTTTTCAAAAAAATGGAAAAGTTTTAAAAATGCTTCTCTTTTTTCCTGAACAAAACCAATATAATTTAGGGTCATGTTTGTTTCAGAAATGATAGTTTATCTACTTCTAGAATGCAACATTTGTAGTACAAAGAAAAATCCATCATGAAAAGGAATTCTATACACTGTAGTAGGATTACTTTTAAAGATGATCTATAGAACATTTCAATCATAAGAGAATTTTTCCTTCATGACCTGAAGATCGCAAAGGAAAAGATAATATTATTATTTCAATTTCTAGAGAACAAAGAATCAATTGCCCTGGCTTTGATGTGTGTATGTGTGTGCTAATGAGCTTTTAGTCGTTAAGATAAACCATTTTTTTCCAACAAAAGCATAGGACGGATAAGAATAAATTCAAGACAAATGTCATCTGGAGTATTTCCTTTAAAAATTGGGTTTTATTTTATCTTCTTTTATTTGTATGGTGTACTGAAGATATGACTGTGGCACCTGTGAGTTTCTTTGCAAGTAGAAAACTGCAATGACATTGAATGATTTTCACAACAGGACTCAAATTACCTTATTAATTTTCTTTAACTTACTACCTTTATGTGGCAGCTGCAATAATCTTTTCCAGAATGAGAATGGATGCAGCCACAATGCTTTCACCCATCTGTAACTCATTTTCAACCAGGAGTTCACACAAAACCAACCATTTGGAGGAAGTTTCCTTGGATCCTGATGTAATTTTTTCATATTTGGCTTCTTTCAGGGTCCTCCAGGACCAAATGGTGTTAAAGGGAGTCCTGGCAGCTTGGGGAGCAGAGGAAATAAAGTAGGTCGCATTTCTTGATGTACTTAGGAGCTTCAGAATTCTTTGTCTGGTTGCTTAGACTAAAAAGACCCTTAAAATGATTGTGAATGATTCCTACTCAGTGGCAGAGTATCTGTTACAACCAGTAATGCCAAAGGAATTGGTCATTTGGCCCCTGTCAGCACAAATTATTTTGCCAACTCTGTGCCTGGGCAAACCCAAGGGACGGTAGCATTCTGGGAATGAGGACACCTATGAGAGAAAAATTCCGATTGAGAATGATCCCAAAAGACCCAGTCTTAGCCATGGCCTACTTTTGTTTGAAGTACCTTCAGGAGACTGTCTATTCTGAGACAGGCTGTATTTCCTTGCTAAGTTTTCGGAATCTATGCCCAGAGAAGACATAATAAACTTTGTGGCAAGACCCCAAGTGGAGGTAGCTTTCCAAGGTTCTTCTTTGATGGTGATGGACGTAGGACTAGATCTTTTTGGACCAGCCTCTGCCTTTTCTGGAAAGAGCCAGGTCATTGAACCTGGATATTAGATTTAACTATACCATCAATTAAGCAGCTAGGTGGTGTAATGGTTAGAGCTTGGTTGGAATCAGGAATATTCATCTTCCTGAGTTCAAACCTGGTCTCAGATACTAGCTATGTGACCCTGGGCAAGTCACTTAACACTCTTTGCCTCAGTTTTCTCATCTGTAAAATGAGCTAGAGAAGGAAATGGCAAGCCCCTCCCATATCTTTGCCAGGGAAACCCCAAGTGGGGTCCGGAAGAGCTGGACATAACTTAAAACGACTCGACAACAAAACAGCACCAAAGAGCTCTTGACAGATGACAAATCACTTAGCAACTTTGAAGCCTCTTTTCTCACCTGTGAAATGTGGGTTTGGGTTAGATGATTTCATAGGGCCCATTCCAGCTCTCATCTCTACAGTTCTCTGCTATTTCATCTCCAGAGCCCACTCTCATTGACCTTGTCTATATAGCTTACACAGCCATTGCAGGCTTCCTCCCAAGAGCCAACCCTATATGTGTCATTGTTAAGAAAGGGGTTAAACTTCATGCATAAACCTGAGCCAGTTATCCCCATGTGTAGTCAGCTGATGCATCTCATAAAGTTGTGTTATGGCTCTCGGGAGATTGCTTAGTAATCAGCAGCCCAGAGCTACTGCCTCTGATGTCACCTTCCCTTAGAGCCTTTAAATGAACTATGCCACTAACATCTAGATTATTAACTCTGCCTTGTTGCAGGAGACAGTGGGGTTTGTAGCTAAAACCTGAGCTGAACACCATTTGGCCCTATTCTTTCTTAGAAAGGGAAAAAACAATGTCGAGTCTTCTTTTGCATTAGACTGAACCCCTTCCAAGGGTGCACCCTAGTGCATGTCCCTTGCTGCTGAAGGATGGTTTCTCCCCAAGCAGGATGAAATTTTTCTGGAGGCTCAATTGGATAATGAAAGAAGAATTGGTCGGCATTAGACATTCCTTTCTGTTCAAATGATACTATAGCCTCCCTTCCAATTCACCATCACTGTAAAGTCCGATGGTGCTAACTCTGTGATATTACTTCCAGTTTCCGTCAAGTAGATTCCTCTAATCTCCCACCCTAAGCTTCATGGAGGTGTTGAGAGGACCCTGGATTTTCAAAGGCAGAATGCAAGGTCTAATAGGGTCTGCCAAGCTGAAAGCCTTCCCAATACAATCTAGGTGAGGTGATACAGTACTGTCTAAGCGGACCCACCTTACCAAGTTGCTTAGAGATGCTCTCATTCACTAAAAGGTTGGTCAGCAAGTGATGATGGGGTGAGGTAGGGCCAACAACTCAGGAAACCATTTGGTAAGACATGGAGGGGGAAAGAAAACCCACACCAAGAAGGTATATTTCCCTGAAGTGCAGATGTGCCATAAAATCAAGGTGATGGATTTATTTTTTGTTGTTGTTGTGTTTAACAGGGAGAGCCGGGGTCTCCAGGAGAGAAAGGAGCAGCTGGATTGTCTGGTTATCGTGGAATGCCGGTTGGAGTTCTCTTACTGCCTTGGTTCTTACTCTGAGGGAGCCTTTTATTATTATTTTTTTGGTTTTTGGTTTTGTTTGGTTTTGGTTTTGAAGAGTAATGAGGGTTAAATGACTTGCCCAAGGTCACACAGCTAGTACGTGTCAAGTGTCTGAGGCTGGATTTGAACTCAGGTCCTCCTGAATCCAAGGCCAGTGCTTTATCCACTGCGCCACCTAGCTGTCCCTGAGCCTTTTATTATTAACCAATGTGAAAATAGACTTACGAGGATTTCAGCCTGGGAAGAACAGAGGGAAGAGTGAGAGAACCTAGGCTTTTTAGGTTTCTAGAAATCGGGGTGGGTTGAGCCTGAATTACATGGTCCTTTCTAAGGTAGTCATCTTCCCAAGGGGCAAATTGTACTCTGAGAGTAATCAGGGCTAGCCCTGAAGAATTCTGAAAAGGGAAAAATTTGCCTCTCTCTGTTTCCACACCCCTCCTACCTTTTTTTCTGGGCATCCACTGTCCTAAAATCACCAGGCATTTATTAAGGGTTTGCTAAGTGCTAGAGATTGAAAGACAAAGGTCAAACAATCCTTGATCTCAAGGACCTTTGATTCTATCAGAATTAATGCAGAAGACCAATGGTGTCCTCCCTAATGATAATGCCTTCTCCCCGATGTTCTGTCTGATTTATCCTGTACATATCTGGTTTGTGCATCGTTGTTTTCATGATGTTTGCCCCATTAGAACTTGAGATCCTTGAGAGCAAAGACTGGTGGGGGGTTTTGTCCTTTCTTGGTATCCCCAGAGCTTAGCACACTGTCTGACATATAGTAGGTGCTTTAAAAATGTTTGTTGACTGACTGGTAACTACCAGAGAGAGGCAATGGGAAGAGAGCTATTTTTAGCTGAGATGATCTTTCCTAGGGGCCCTCAGATGACAGCGTAGGCTAGCTGCCTCTTTTGCCCTTGCATGAGGTTGAGCTCAGTTCGCCGTGTGGGTCACTTTGAGTGATTCTTTCATCCTCTGCTTTCAGGGAGAAGACGGAAGTGCAGGATATGGCAGAAGCGGAAGGAAAGGAGAAAAGGTAAGCCAGTGTTCCTCTGCACTGGAAGCATTCAGCTTCTTTCTTGTTCCTTTTGGCATCACTTAAAGCCAGAGAAGTCTTAAGAAAAAAGTTGGGTCTGGACAGTTAAAAACTCAGGGGTTTGGGGCAGCTGGGTGGCGCAGTGGATAAAGCACCGGCCCTGGATATGGGAGGACCTGAGTTCAAATCCAGCCTCAGACACTTGACACTTACTAGCTGTGTGACCTTGGGGCAGTCGATTAACCCTCATTGCCCCACAAAAACAAACAAAAATAAAAACCTCAGGGGGTTGCCTGTCAATATGGAGTGGAAACTAATGTGGTGGAGGTGGCGGGGAGGGAGTTTAATGGTTCAAGGAAGAGAAGAACCCTAAGCGTCTGTATTTGAAATTTAACGCTCAAGTCCCTCTTCTCTGGTGAGGTTCGTTGCTATGACATGACTTACTCCAAACTAAAAACAGAAGTGGTTTTTAGGAGTTTTGTGTTCTGAGTGTAACCTTGGATGCCTTTCAGAAGTATCTGGCTCTATCTTACTTTGTTTACTTTGGCCATTAGTGAGAGGTTCATGGGGTGCTCCTAGGGACATCATGTTAAGTAGCAACTTCCAGGGTAGCGGGTGGAGACGAGTAGTTTAATTTTATTTCTTCACAACTTTGTGCTGAAAGGATGCCCTCAATGACTAAAAGTCCTCCTGGGCTTCTGTGTACAACAGTGGATAAAGCACCGGCCCTGGACTCAGGAAGACCTGAGTTCAAATCCGGCTTCAGACACTTGACACTTACTAGCTGTGTGACCCTGGGCAAGTCACTTAACCCTCATTGCCCCACCAAAAAAAAACAAAAAACAAAAAAACACCACAACACAACAAAACAAAACAAAAAACAGTGGAAAGAAGACTGACCTGTGGAGTCAGAGGTTCTGGATTGAAATCCTGCCTCTAACATTTATACCCATACAGCCTTGGTTTTCTCATCTATAAATTGAAGGACCAGATGGCCTCTGGGGTCCCTTTGAGCTCCAGATGTATGGTTGCAAGTGATGTGATATGATATTAGACTGCCATGATATTTGTGAAAGATATTGACATATGCTACTGTCATGACATGATGTGTGACATGTGATGTGGCATATATGATATTTGAGAAAAGCTACTGAAAGAGGGAACCGGAGGCCAAATATGCTTAAATGTGAGTAAATGGCATCACCAGAAGATTTCTCCAGATAGATATTGACAAATGTTTGAAAATCTGATTTAAAAAAATTATCTCCTCCCACAGCCATGTAGCTATAACAGAATGAGAAACTGTATCCCAAGGGGCAAGTCTTTCAATAGCATTCTATTTTTTTTCTAGGGCAATGAGGGTTAAGTGACTTGCTCAGAGTCACACAGCTAGTAAGTGTCAAGTGTATGAGTCCGGATTTGAACTCAGGTCCTCCTGAATCCAGGGCTGGTACTTTATCCACTGTGCCACCTAGCTGTCCCTCAGGGGTATTCTTGACCCCATTTAGTTAACCAGTAACTATTATTTGATCCTTGTGATAGGACAATGAATTGATAACTATGGAAAACTCATTCTTATCTTCAAAAGATTTTATGTCAGAAGCATAAACAAAATGTTGACACCTTAATATTGCAGAAACACCAAGTGCCACATATTCAAATGTTGTAGTGAGGGTCTGTAGGAATGCATATGTTACAGACAGATGGCCTCAAAGAATTAAATATCACCTTAGGTATTGGTTCCTCCTCATTTTGTTGGAGTCAATGAATGGGTTTTCTTTTATTTAGAAATTGCTGCATATTTGTGAAACAAGCATGTGAGGTGGTGTTTCTGAGTGTCTTGTGTATGGTGCTTCCATTGACTTGGTTGAAGAGACCAAAGTCAAAAATAAATGGTGCAACAAGATGATTAATTAAGCTGAGATAACCCTAGCTGTGTTGTAGGTGAATATATTAATCTTCTGTACTGCTGATTGTAGGGACAGGAAGGATTCCCGGGAGAGATTGGACCAAAGGTACGTGCAATTTCTTATCACTTGAGCTCAGCCGAGGGAATATGCAGTGGCCAGTTAGCCTTCAACTGGGGGGGGGGGGAGAATATGTGCCAGGGAAGTTTTTTTTAAATAAGATGAGTCTTCATTTATTTTTACTGCCAATGTAACCCTCACAGGTGAGAATTGGTCAAAAATAATTCAATCATTAATTAGAAGGGTTATTATACAAAGAAAGAGAATTCTATAAACAAAAAGAATTCCCTGTTGACAAATTCCCTATAAACAAAGAGAATTCTGATTACTCTCATGCCCAAATATAGAACTTCTGTCTTGTTCCATGGGCTTCTTCTCTCATTTTAAAAGTAAATCTATTGGGAGCAGCTAGATGGCACAGTAGATAAAGCACCGGCCCTGAGGTCAGGAGGACCAGAGTTCAAATCCAGCCTCAGACACTTGACACTTACTACCTGTGTGACCCTGGCAAGTCACTTAACCCTCATTGCCCCACAAAAAAAAAAAAAAGTAATCTATTATTGTGAGGAATCCTGAAGAATTTTGATCTCTTCTAAAGCCCTTTTTACCATTGATGTGTCCATCTTTTAGAGTTTGATGGCAGTTGGGTCTTTTCAGGGATCAACTTTTATATTTTTCCATTAAGCTTTTGATCTTCATAGAAATGGACTTTTGTAACTAGATACATATGAAATGTTCCTGGGATGACTGCAGTTAGCCAAAATAAATGCCTTGTGTTATCATCCAAGTGAAACGGATCATTACAAAGAGTAGTCTTATAAGCTCAGAGGATGCCCACTCCCAATACTTCTGCTTTTTATAGGGGGGACTTTCAAGAGTGAAATGACTTCCAAAGAAGCCATCTGTAAGGATGGACTCTGAGGCATCCTGGCTGGGGGGTCGGGGCATAATGCTTAGATTCAGGGTCCTGCCCAACTTCCTCAAATCAAGGTGGTTTGGTTCATTTCTTGGTTTTTTAAGCCTTCTCTTTGGACTTAATGACCATTTAAATATTTTTGCTTACTGTGCCATTTTAGGGGAAGTTGGTGATCCTGGGCATTCCAGGAGAAGTTGGGCCAAAGGGATATAAAGGAAGAACGGTAAGCTCTGCTCTCCAAATTCTATGATCCTCTTGCTCAGTCTCAACTGCTTTGGAAAGTGGTTGCTGGTAGATTTTACGGATCCCTACAAATGACATTTTTTTTTTTCTCGAGAATTTACAGAATGTACATGTGAATCTTTTGCATATGTTAACCTGCTTAGTATGAATGAGAAGGGGGATATTGCACCTTAGTATGAATGCTCAGTGCTGAAGAATATAAAGAAAATTTCTGTCTGGTGAAGAAATAAGAAAAGCGAAGTCTCCAAACCATAAAAGAAATAGGTTTATGGAGAGAGGATACTGGTCTCACAATAAAGCCAGTCAGTCAGGGGTAAAGTCCCCGAGCAGTACCAGGAATTGATATTTAGACCCCATAGACTCCTCCCAGAGTCCTTCCATTGCACCCTCAGAGAATTGCTACAGTACAGAAGAGGATACATTGAAACTGAACATTATCCTTAGTGACAAAGACCATCTAGCCAACTAATCACAAAAGGGAAATAGTCCTGCAGCATATTTCTAAAACAACATGGTTAGGTCTTTCATCCTGAAGCATACTGCTTTTTTTTTTTTTGTGTGGACAGTGAGGGTTAAATGACTTCCCAGGGTCACACAGCTAGTAAGTGTCAAGTGTCTGAGGCCAGAAATGAACTCAGGTCCTCCTGAATCCAGGGGCCAGTGCTCTATCCACTGTGCCACCTAGCTGCCCCCCTAAAGCATACTTCTAAAACAATGAACTATATATCTCGATGCTGATTGGTTCCTTCAGGCTTAGAAGATACTATTCTCAGGGTTGTGGTTAACCATAATGCACCTTTGAAAAGAGACATCACTACAAAGCTGATACATGACCCTTGGTTGAATATGTAACCACAACAGAGAGGAACAATGGTTCAAGAGTCAAGTTACAAGTAGCTACAATGATCAAACCATGAAAAGAGTATTCGAAAGACATAAAAGAACAAGCTACACAATACCTATGGCTCTGTGCTAGAATATTAAGTTCCAAGGGACTAGAGAATACTTAAGATTAAGTAAATCACATTTAAAATTGAGTAAATCTCATTTTGTAGTCATAATTACTGATTACCATCACTATCATTGCTATCATTAAATCACTCATATCTAAGGGGTGGGGAAAATCTCACAGGAATACATGATGGTACGTTATTAATATTAAATTATAATATAATATTAAATTAATAATACATAAAATTAATTTATCCTTGCTACTAGGGTATGATTTAAGGTCCTGGAATTAGAGAGGGATGGGGCTTGGACCTGTGATTTTGCTGTTGTAGGGTCAGAGCAGTTCTTCCTCCACCAGCTCAGATTGGTACTTTCTTTGCAATTGTTTGTCTTGAGAGTTATGTTAGTCTGTTTAGCAGAGGTTAAATGAATTACCCAGGGTCACACATTCAGTCTACAGCTGGGACAGAATTTGAATCCAGGTCTTCCCATCTTCAGGGACACAGCCTGTCCCTGGAGGATGTGATTAACGCAATAGATACTTGTTTCCTGAAAGAGCTAGCACACCTTGATGATGGGATTAATCTCCCTTCTCACTGGCAGGCCCTGACTTGGTATACAGTACCCTTTAACCCCTTGAATTCATGGCTGAGATTTCTATCTCAGCCACTCTGCAAGGTCACTTGTGTTAAATAGCTGAAGGGGATAGTTTCTGTGGCCATTGCCTCAGAAACTTCTCTGTGTTATGTGTCTCTGATAAGCTTTCCTCTGTGCCGCGACAACTCAGTGGCCTTGTCTGACCAAATGAAAATAAGTCTTGGTCCATGGCAGATGTGCACATCCTGACACCTCCATTGTAAACACCTCTGCGTGTTGGTGAATATCTGGATCCAGGCTGTATATAAATAAAATGACTATGGGCCAGCTAGATGGCACAGTGGTAAAGCACTGGGCCCTAGATTCAGGAGTACCTGAGTTCAAATCCAGCTTCAGACACTTGACACTTACTAGCTGCGTGACCCTGGCGAGTCACTTAACCCTCATTGCCCTGCAAAAAAATAATGAATGAATGAATGAATAAATAAACACAATAAACAAACAAACAAATAAATAATAAATGACCACTATGACTGATAACAGTTAACAAAGAAGCTTAAAAGAACATTTCACTGTTAACTTCTTTCCGGAACATTCTGTTTTCCTTCTCCCATGGTCATGAACTTGATGAGGCAAGTATTAGGTCAAGGCTGGTCAGCTGACAGAAATTTGGCAGTTGGACGTTGCTTCAGATATCACCACTGAGCTAGTAGACACGACTCTAATAGGCTTGGCCAAGTTCTTGAGTATTTTTCTACAGAATAGTGATCAGGTTTTGGGGGGAGTTTTTTGTTCCACATTGGACACGTGCGTAAGTCACCTTCGGTGATGAATCACTTACCACAGCGATAATTCTTTTCTTTCTTCTTTAAACAACTTTTTTGGATAGCTCTCCATTGATAAAGCATTCCCAGGAAAACAGAAAGCTCTGGGATTGGAGAACCAATTAAGAAAGGTTTTCCCGTCTGCCCAGATGTCCTTCACAGCGATCCACCATGGGATCACTGCCCTGGATTTGTTCATGAAGGAGCTGTGCCTTGACAACTGAAATGTGTGATAAGAACCAGATGCCTTTGCTAAATGCCTCCTTAGTTGTTTTTGGATGATAATTAGTTTATTTCTTTTACCCAAAATAAGTTGGGGAAAGTGAGCAAGTCCCCCCCCCACTTCTGACTTTGGGGATTTATTGGAGTTTTAAGTTATGGGGTTTCAGTTTTCATTTTGGAAGCATTTATCTTTCCTTGTAATCCTCTGATTCCTCCTGCCAGACCCCTATTCCTACTTTCCGGGAAGAATTTTCAGATTTAGATATTGTGCTTTAGGCGTTGGAAATACTAGGTCCCCAGTAGGGAGAACATCAGCTCCCACTGGAAGATTCTGGTGAAGCCACTGCATGTTTGAGAAATCCTTTCATTCTCTTGTTGCTACCAAACTAAGTTGTTCCATTATTCTCCTCCTTTCTGTTTTTTTTTTTTTAAAGAGAGAAATGAAGTCAATTTGGCTATTTCCTTTCCTTCAGTGTTTTGCAAGTGTGAATAGGTATCCATACAGCATGTACAACATTAGGTCATCATAATGTCCCATGCTTTGCTTAAAATATGAAAGTTTAACACCTTCAAAGATCATGGCTGTGTTTTACCATAGGAATACAAGTTTTGAGGGCCATGAAGTTGGGGTGGGAGGATATCAAACCTAAACAGTTTCTTTTTGGTTGTTTGTTTGTTTTTAATAAATAAAAGTATTTTATTATTTTCCAGTTACATATAAGTATAGTTTTCAACATTTGTTTTCATAGGATTTTTTTTTTTTTTAGTGAGGCAATTGGGGTTAAGTGACTTGCCCAGGGTCACACAGCTAGTAAGTGCTAAGTTTCTGAGGCCAGATTTGAACCCAGTACTCCTGACTCCAGGGCCGGTGCTCTATCCACTGCACCACCTAGCTGCCCCCTTCATAGGATTTTAATTCCAAATTTTTTCTCCCACCCTCCTTTCCCTCCCTCCTCCCCAAGACAGAGGCAGTCTGATATAAAACCTACCAGTTTTAAAAGGTATCCAGGTATTTGTCTTCATCCTTTATCAGTGAATTTTCAAAGCATTTTCACCTCAGTCACCTCATTAGAATCTTACTAGCATACCTCTCAAAATTTTATTTTAGAGCCCATTATGTTGAATTGAAGAAGGGAAGGGCAGCATGTAGAGTTTACTGCTACTGTTGTTTGGGGTGGTGCCATGGTTAGACTACTGGAGTGTGGAATCCAGTTTCAATCCTGGCCTCAGACACTTCCTTGGCTGTGTGACCCTGAGCAGTCACTTAACGTTCTCTTGGCCTCGGTTTTCCTATCTGGTAAAATGGGAATAACACTAGCACCTCCCTCCCAGAGTTGTTGTGAAGATAAATTAGATAACCTATGTAAAAGTGCTTCACAAATCCTGAAGCATTATACAAATGCCTATTACTGTTATGGTGGTTATAGTTACTACTATTATCTACCTCACCGTTGGGCACACCCAGTGAAATTGCTTGTGTAAAATGCGTTTGTAAACCTCAAAGTGCTACTTAAGTGCCGTTAGGATTATCGTTTTGTTCTGGCCTCATCTCTGTTTTCTTAATGACGTTTCTGCCACCAAAAATTCCTCTCTCCACGTTAAATTTTCTATAAACGTTATTTATCGTGGCCTGTAGTGAAATCCATGCTGAACACCACCCCTTCTTCATCCTAAACACGTCTTTTGTTTCTGGAGCAGGGCTGTGGTACAGATTTTCTTATTTTTAATCAATCCCTTACCTTTTCCTGTATAGAGATTTTTTGTTTGTTTGTTTGGTTTTTTTGTTTTTTTTTTTTACAAGGCAATTGGGTTAAGTGACTTGCCAAGGTCACACAGCTAGTAAGTGTTAAGTGTTTGAGCCGGATTTGAACTCAGGTCCTCCCGAATCCAGGGCCGGTGCTCTATCCACTGCGCCACCTAGCTGCCCCTGAGATTTTTAACATAGGCTTATTCGTTGTAAGAGGAGACCCTCTGGATAAAAATGTGAGCCTGTTTTATCGGGAGCACTGAGCTCAATTGTAAAAAAACAAGAACAAAAAACTTGCCAATTCCTTCATCGATAGGTTAATTCCATAGATAAAAAGCAGTGTAGCCCAGTGGATAGAGAGAGGGCCACCGTAGGAGTCAGGAAGACCCTGCTTCACGTGTTATATGAAGCTACAGACGAGCCACCAAACCTCAGAGCCCTGGCCAGTTCTCAAAGACGAAAAGATGCAGAGAAGTTACTGATCTGCCCTGGTGGAAGGTATTTCCTTCCCAGTTCCTTACACCAGTGAGCTCATGAGACTGGTCCAAAAAAATGCTTCTCCCCACTGGAACATTCTCACTGCTGTTATCTGACTCGATCCTTAGAAAATTCCTGCATGGTATGTAAGGCACTGTGGTGGTGGTAGTACTAGTAGTAGTAGTGGTGGTGGTGGTGGTACTAGTGATATTAGTGGTACTAATAGTAGCAGTGGCACTAGTGGTACTAATAGTACTAGTAGTAGTAGTAGTGGTGGTGGTACTAGTGATATTAGTGGTACTAATAGTACTAGTAGTAGTAGTAGTGGTGGTGGTACTAGTGATATTAGTGGTACTAATAGTAGCAGTGGCACTAGTGGTACTAATAGTACTAGTAGTAGTAGTAGTGGTGGTGGTACTAGTGATATTAGTGGTACTAATAGTACTAGTAGTAGTAGTAGTGGTGGTGGTACTAGTGATATTAGTGGTACTAATAGTAGCAGTGGCACGAGTGGTACTAATAGTACTAGTAGTAGTAGTAGTGGTGGTGGTACTAGTGATATTAGTGGTACTAATAGTAGCAGTGGCACTAGTGGTACTAGTAGTACTAGTAGTAGTAGTGGCACTAGTGGTACTAATAGTACTAGTAGTAGTAGTAGTGGTGGTGGTACTAGTGATATTAGTGGTACTAATAGTAGCAGTGGCACTAGTGGTACTAGTAGTACTAGTAGTAGTAGTGGTGGTGGTAGTACTAGTGATATTAGTGGTACTAATAGTAGCAGTGGCACTAGTGGCACTAGTGGTACTAGTAGTACTAGTAGTTGTAGCAGTAGTTTCATTCTCAAGTACTCAAGAAGATAAAACAAATTAGCGGAAGGGCCAGCAGTTTCGGTCTCTGTTTCTTAATCCCATGTTCTTTCCACCATATTGCATAGAACAAAAATGTGTTGTACCTGAATGCCAAAGAAGGGAGGGATGAGTTTGATCTTCCTGTTCATTTCATTTGATGCTTCCAGGGTTCTTCAGGACCCCCTGGGGAACAGGGATCTCCCGGATCCCAAGGACCTCCAGGACAGAAGGTAAGGGGACATTGTTTTTATTGGTAAATAGCTAATACTACAAAGTCCTCGTTGTTCCCTTTGTAAATCAGCCCAGATGTGCTCTTCTGTTCTCTGTCTCTTATTGCTGGCTGGCCATGATAGCGCTCCTGAATTCCTTCATCCCTGCGTGTTGGCAAAGAGGGGAGGAAAAGCTCACACCGTTCTGTTTTACTGCCTTTTGAAAGCTGACTGTGATCGTTTGGGGAGGAAGTAAAAACTCAGTGACTGAAAGTTTTTGGATTATATTTACATTTTCATAAATACTATTCTGCTGTTGTCTAATCTCCTGCCCAGAATCAACAGGCACTCAATTAATATCTGTTCAGTTATTGAGTGGGTGAATAACAATATGAGAGTTGATGATATGAGAATTTATTGTGAATTTTGGGTGGGAATCCATTGAATTTCATCCACGGGGGTCCTTCCTTCACGTGACCCCGGTTAGACTGATTTCATGGATCTAAGGCTATCACAAAGCAAGTCAGGATGACCTGTTCCCTTTTTTCCCTCCTCCCCCTGAGCTGGGCAGATGTGCACTCCTCTTTGCCAGCGCTCTTAATTACCTCTCCAGATGCTCAAGTTTTGAATCTGATTTCTTCGTTTAGTGAAGCTAATCACTGTCCATCATCATGATTAATTGGTCCCGATGATGGCACGAGATAAAGGCCCAGTTGTAGATGCAGCTGCTGCTGGAGGCTGCAAGATTAGCATGTTCAAACCTTTGCCTTGGAACAGGATGTGAATGATGGTCTCATCCTCCTCCGGCCCCTGAGTCAGGACCCATGAACTGGCGACCTGGCCGTGGCTCCCTCTTGGGACTCATCAGCAATCCTGCCTCTCCTTGTGTCCCGGGGCTGGATTAGCCAGTGGGCACACGAGGCACAGAATCCAGGTTCCAACCCTTCTCCATGCCAAGGAGTGATGCATGTGTTCCAAGTAGTCCATAGGCCATGCCTTCCACTGGAGCACCTGCTGTTAGAGTTAACGTGTAAATGTTTTTCTCATGTTATTTAATGAAAGATAGCTTGATTTTTCAAGATTTTTACATTTTGCTTTATTTAAAAAGTCATAAAATCATGGATTCAGAGATAAAAGGGACCACCAGGGTCATCTAGTCCAACCCCTTCGTTTTACAGATGAGTAAACTGAGGCCCAGGAAGATCAAATGAGTCAAACTAAGTCAAACAGGGTAGTAAACAGCAAAGGCAAGATTTGAACCTAGGTCTTCTGACTCCAAAACTGAAGTCACAAACTATGAGGAAACCCATCCAAAATCCCAGGGATTAGGAACCTCCTAAGCTTCAAGTAAATCATTGTTCCTTTCCCCAGGATCAGGGACATGTACAGATTTAGAGTCTGAAGAATTGTGGGGGATCATTTCATCTGGCTTGTGCTTGTGTAGGCATCCCACTTCTAATGTCACTGAGAAGTGGCCAACCAGCTTCTTTTTGAAGAACTTCAGTGATGGGGAACTCACCACCTCCTAAGAGCTTTATCTATTTTGGGATGGGTTTTTCTTAGAACTGAATTCTGCTTCTCTATAACTTCCCCTCTCTGCTCCTAGTTCTGGGGCCATGCAGCTCTTTTCTGAATGTGTTAAGGCAGCTGTCGGGGTCCCAGTAAGTCTTCTATAAGCCCTTCCCTATAGACTCAGGATTCTTAGTTTGTTCAGCTAGTCTTCAAATGGCATTAGTGAATCAATGAATGGTCAGAGATCTCCATTCCCAGTGCAAAGCTCTAAGATCAAGCTGGGATGGCAGTATTCTTAATGCAGAGCAGCACCACAATATGGTACAGTCTTACCCACCCTATCATATTATAGGGTGAGTATTGTAAGTTCTTAGACTGATAAGGAGGTTTTCAATCTACAAAAGTAAAAAGAAGGGAACCTTTAGGTCTCATGAAACTCATCTAAATCACTGATTCTGTGATCTTTAAAAAAATTATTTGGACTTTCTTGTTGGTAAAGATGCACATTTTTCTTATTGACATATTTATTTTCCCAGGGCCCAAAAAGGATCATAGGGATGGTAGTCCCTTTTCAGGTACGTACTTCCAGAATCCAGTGAAGCCCTCTGAGAATCGCAAACTTCTGGACCTTGTGGTCTGTTTATTATTCTTCCTATTCTGTTTTTGACATGCAGACCTGTGACCTCATTCAGTTTGTACGGGACCACAGCCGTGAGTACCCTCTTTCAAACGATCCGCCCAATTGCCAGTGTTTTTACAGGAGGGAGCTAGCAGAGTCTTCATGCACCTCACCAGCTAGTTTAATTCAAGTCAAGAAGGTGTCATTGGGCTAACCTGGCACTGGGGAACAACTATTGCTGAATGGCCAGCTTGATGATTGTGATGACCCCAAGTATACTAAGTATCAGGACGGCTTCTGTCCAAAGAACCTTTAAGGCATAGGCTCAGAATCTTCCCAGCAACCCTCAAAACGATAATTAATTCAATCAATGGCAAGTAATATTCACAATTAAAAAAAATAATAAAAGAGCTGTCCATAATTAATAATGGCAGGCTAGAAGAGGGATGAACTGAAAACACAGCTGAATCGACACCCTGGCTATAGATTTCTTTTTCTAAGGTGAGGCTTTTTTTGCAAAGTGATCTGTAGTTGGATGTAGTTGGAAATTGGTTTACAGAAATGTTCAGACATCTTCCAGTTATCATATTTAAGCCAGCTGTTTTCCCTCTCCCAAGGTCTGAAAACAGTGACAGCATTTTAACTGGAACATGAAAGAAAAATGCCATTTTGAACGGCGTACTTTCCCCCTCCCACCTTCCAAGTATGTGCCTAAATATTGTCAAGGGGCTTCTCTAGAAATGACCCCTCAAGAGTTCAATGTGTCTGCACTTTATCTGGCAGTACAGAATGACATTCAGAATGAATGACACAGTCTAAAGAAAAAGGTGGACTCTCCCTCGAGTTCTCTTAGGGAAAGAGTAAAGCGGCGGCTAGGTGGCGCAGTGGATAAAACACCGGCCCTGGATTCAGGAGTTCCTGAGTTCAAATCCAGCCTCAGACACTTGACACTTATTAGCTGTGTGACCTTGGGCAAGTCACTTAACCCCCATTGCCCCGAAAAAAAAAAAAGAGTAAAGCTCATTGCAACGGATTGCATTGGTCTCAAGACACAGACCTTTAAAGGTCTGAATGCAAAATGGGGCTCGAATTCTCACTCTTGCAGGACAATGTAGCTGGGTTGCTGCGCTGTTATGAAGAGTGTGTGGTGACTATGATAAGGGTGTCTCACTTCTAAACTGTGGAAGACTAGCAGAAATAGAGGGGAATTGAAAGAGAGATTGATTGATTGATTGAAGGGTGCATATTGGGAAAGGAAGGGAAGACTCTCAGTGATATCAGCGGGATAGAAGGCACTTTGGCTCTCTAGCTCAGCTATAGAAAAGCACCCTCCTGAATGTCCTTGAATGTGTCAGGCCAGATGCATGGTGCTAGGGATAAAAAAAATAAGAATTAAATGAGATTCTCCTGACTTCAGAAGCTTACATTCTCCTGGGGCAAGCAATGTGCTACATAGACAATAAATATATATGAAACTATATGCATATAGAATATATATACACAATGGATATTATGTTTTATATGTCTATAAAATTAGATACTTAGTAAATACAAAGTAATTTCAAGGTGGTAGGGTGAGGAGAGGGCAACATTAACAAACTGAGAAAGTCTCTTTTAGGAAGGTAGTACCTGAGAGGGCAGACTTAATTGAATTAAGATCGAGCTAGGTGGCACCGTGGATAGAATGATGAGCCTGGAGTCAAGAAGACCCTGAGGTTCAAATCTGCCTCAGCATTAGCTGTGTGAATCATAGGCAAGTCACTTAAACCTCTGCGTTCGCCCCTAAGTTTCACTCATCTGCCAAATGAGGATAATCAAGCCTTACCTCAGGGTTGCTATGAGGATAAAAGAGATGTTTGTAATGCCTTTTGGAAGCCTTAAGGTGTAATATAAATGCATGCTTCCTATTGAGTATTGCTGCTAGTTATTAATATTAATGTTGTTGTTGTTGTTATATTAGAAAGTAGATGGGGGCACTGGTAGTACTCACAAGACCACTTTGTTGTCCAAAATCAGTCCCCTACCTCATCATATTTCCTACACCCCTACTGTACTACCCCATGCAAACACCTT
This sequence comes from Dromiciops gliroides, assembly GCF_019393635.1. Classification (NCBI taxonomy): domain Eukaryota; kingdom Metazoa; phylum Chordata; class Mammalia; order Microbiotheria; family Microbiotheriidae; genus Dromiciops; species Dromiciops gliroides. The sequence continues at coordinate 38,792,109 of NC_057865.1, forward strand.
GACCTCCTTTGCCATGTCCCCCTTGGAATACTAGAGTTAGCAGGGATATCAGGTTCAGTCTACTAATTTTCCAAACCTGGGGGCCAAGAAATGGTCCATCTGCCAAAAGTTTTGCAGAATTTACCTGGAAAAACTCACAGGATTGAATCTCAACTGTCATAACTTTGTTACATGGTTTAATCTTCTGTTCTTCTCCCAAATAATAATGTGACATTCCTTGTTTTCCTTCTCCAGCTGGCTGGAAGGGTGAGTACTCCATTACTATTCATTGTAATTAACAGAAGATATTTAAATGTTGTAAAACATCTGGAAGATGATTTAGGATGGCTGGTTAGTGTTGCGTTAATTTCCAAGAGCAATGATGTATAACCCTGCCTGAGCCAGCATTGCTCCGGAGATGAGATATGCTTACCCAGAATATACAAGCACTACGGTTGTGAAACTTGGGTTTGTGGGATGGTTCTCTGAAGACTTCTGGGTGAATCGGGTTGGAAATGAAGCAGGCCAGGTCTGGAATTTAGAATTCAGTCTTCCATGTTGGTGCCATTTTCAAAGTCAAGCACTTAGGCAAGCCTCTAGATTTGTGGTCCTCTGGTCCTCCCTGTACCATTGTCATGTCAAAGGGGCATTGGGGGGTGGGTAGAAATCATCTCACCAAACCTGGTTTGTTCTTCCTCAACTCCCTATCAACTGCATTGTTAAACACAGTAGCAGCCATAGCCATAACCGTCAGGGTCTTTGTAGAGATGATCAAAGGAGTACAAATCCAAAGGCCATCTAAGTATTCAACTCTACAAAAGGTCCACATGGTACCAAGAGGATAGACTCTGAACGTGCTACTTTGCTTGCTTCCCTTTCAGACTCTTTCTCCCAGAAACCTCCACCAAACAATTCCATAGTGATGGTGCATACTGGGAAGTATCTCTCATCTCTATGGTAATACTGAATAGCCTTCAGCCAGCAGCAAGATATTCCCGCCTGATCAAGCTTTTAGTCAGCTACAGAATGAAATGAGGATTAGACTGGTTTGAGTAATAATCCAGATAAGTAGTTTGGTACTAGATGTGTGACCCTAGGCAAGTCACTTCACCCTCTTTGTCTCAGTTTGTCATCTATGAGTTGGAGAAGGAAAAGGTAAAGCACTCCATGTTCTTTGCCAGGAAAACCCCTAAATGGGATCATGAGGAGTTGTACACAACTGAAAATGACTGAACACCAATCCTTAAGTTATGGATACTCATAGGATTTTACATGATCATAGGATTTTAGAAGCATAAGGGATCCTGGAAGCAATCAAGAAGACCCCCTCATCTTATTGATGAGAAAAAATGAGGCCCAGAAAAGAGAAATAACTTTCCCAAGGTCATTTATCTTCCTAGTAAATGATTCCCTTTAACTATAGAGATAACCAGGGACCAGGAATAAGTTATTAGCTCAGAACAGAGGTAAGGAAATGGAAAAATTATATACTGGGATGGTGAGGGCTCCTTCTAGGCCTGGCCCTTACACCTTGAACTGTATACTTCATCCAGTCAACATATATTTATTAAAACACCTACTCAGTGTCCAGGCACTATGCTAGAAGTTGGATATGAGTATAAAAGAATGAAACAACCCTTAGGCATGGTGGGCTTATATTACATTATGTGGAATCTGGGTGGTATCAGGGAACAGAGCACTGGACCTGAAGTCAGGAAGACCAGAGTTCAGATTTAGTCTCAGATGCTGTGTGAATGTGGGCAAGTCACTTAAACCAGTGTCTGCCTCAGTTTCCTCACCTGCAAAATGAGGCTGTTAATAGCATCTATCTCCCAGGGTGGTTGTGAGAATCAAATGAGATAATATTTGTAAAGTGCTTTGCAAACTTTAAAGTGCTGTATACATGGCAAATGATGATGAAGAAGAACATTGCATTATAACGTTAAAGACAAGTTCATGTAAAATGTATACAACCTAAATATAAATTTAACAAATACAAATATATATGCAGTAGTGTTAAATAAAGGTAGTTTGGGAAGGAAGGCCCAAGCTTTTGGGGGAGATCAGTGCAGAAAGACTAAAAGTCTTCTTCCAGTAGTGGTGCCCAGCTGCATCTTAAAGGAAGAGAGGGGCATTCTAAGAGGGGAGGCAAAGAGGGTGCCCATTCCAAGCACGGGGGACTGCCACAGCAAAGACTCGGAGACAAAGGGTGACGTTTCATGTACGTGGAACTGAGACGTGGACAGTTTGGTAGATTGTGGATGCTGGACTGGGAATGATCTTTCAGACAGGGTGGAAAGATGGGACAAGACCCAGCTGTGAAGGACTTTAAAAGCTAAAGAGGGGATTGTATTTTATTCTGGGGCCATGGGGAGCCATTGGAGCTGGTCCGATAGGTGAATAGCAGTGAGATAGAAGCTTTAAAAAAAATGACTTTGGCAGCTAAGCCTGAGGCAGGAATAATAATTAGGAGGATGTTGCGATGATCCAATGGATGAGGGGTAACATGGTAGCTGTGTGATTAGAGGTAGAAGAGATGTGCGGATAGAAACTTCAAGATTGGGAAACTGATTTGGATATGTGTGATGAAGGATGAGGTGAAGAGGTCCGTGCTGTGTTGAGATTCTGAACCTGAAGACACTGGAAGGTTGATGGTGTCTTCCCCTGGAAGAGGGGGAAGGTTTAAGCGAGAAAAATAGAATTCAGTTGGCAATCCAGTTTGAAATGTCCATTTGAAATGACAAGATAGTGATGTGGATCTGGTACTTTGGAAATGGATGCAGATCTGGATCTTGGAATCATTTGCATAAGGGTTTAAACCTCATGGGATCAAATAGGTTACCAAAGAGAAGATATAAAGGAAGAAGAGGGCCCAGGACCAAAGCTTGGGGAGTGGTCCTCAGGGAGGTGTACAAATGGATGATTAGCCAACAACAGAGACTGGGGAAGACAGAGGTCAGGCAGGGAGGAAGAGAAGCAGGAGAAAGGAGGATGTACCAGAATCCCAGAGAGCAGAGAAAAAGGCAGGAGAAGAGAGTGATCAACAGTGTATATGCCAAGAAGGATGACGGAGTGAGGAAAGAGCATCCGAATGATTAAAGAAGAAATCACTGGAAACTTTGAAGAGTTAAGTTTTGCTCAGTGCTAAGTCAGAAGCCAGATTACAAAGGAGTAAGGGAGGTGAGGAAAGAGGGAAGGGGAGTAAGGAGTGTTGGCAGCTTTTTCCTAGATGTCCAGCTAAGAAATGAGGAGAGACAGAATGATATCTTGAGTGGATAGGTAGGGATGGAAGACTTTCTGCATGTTTGAAGCCAGTTGGATGGGAATCAGTTGATAGTAATAGGTTAACGATATAAAGCAAGAAGTAGAATGATGAGGGATTCAATCTGCTGGTTAATGCATGTGAGTATACATGTTGAAGAGGCAGCTAGGTGGAGCAGTGGCTGGACTGAGTCAGGAAAGACCTGAGTTCCAATGTGACCTCAGACGATTACTAGCTGTGTGACCATGGGAAACTCACATAACCCCTGTTTGCCCTCAGTTTCCTCATCTGTAAATAGAGCTGGCGAAGGAAATGGCAAACACATCCAGTATATTTGCCAAAAAACCTCAAATGGAGTCAAGAAGTCAAGTCAGACACACGACTGACAACACTGTTCATCAAGGGGTCAGCCCTCAGCAAAGAGAAGAGTCCCTCAGGGGTCAGAGACAGGGCAAAAAGGAGGAGAGAGTAAGAGGTGATATCAAGGATTTTGAGATGAAAGGAGTGGGAGAAAGGAAGTTGACACTGAATTCTCTCAGATGTTTCCAATAAAGAGGCAAGTCCTCAGCTGAGAGATAAGGGGAAGCCAAAGGTGGGAGTCTTGTGGTTTTAAATAGCCTTTGTGGGAATGAGATAGGGAATCAGTTAAAGAAGGAAATAAGAGGACTCTGGTTACTACATGGAGGATCATCTGAGTTTGGATAAAGTTAATTTGTATCCAGTCTGCACCATCCCAGGATTTCATACAGATGTTTGAGTGAGAGTAGAAGAGATGGGATCCATCTGCATGTTGGGTGCCTTCCTCTAGCTCTCTTGCCATTTCTGGGTATCCCCACACAGGACACAGGCTTTCCATCTGTCACCCCTTGCTGCTGTTTCATTATCTTTCCTGAAAAGTTAAATGATCTGAAACTGCAGTTTATTAATTAATTGAGGTTTCAGAGATGTTGGTTATGCAACATCATGTCATTGCATTTTACCACTGAAAGCAAAATAATAATTTATTTCATCCATTTAACAAAAATTATTAAATGTTTTTGGTCATTCATTTATGGATTTTGAAAAGAATTATTTAAGGGCAGCTAGGTGGCACAGTAGATAATGCATGGGCCACTGGATTCAGAAGACCTAAGTTCAAATCTGACCTCAGACACTTGACACTTACTAGCTGTGTGACCCTGGGCAAGTCACTTAACCTTTCATTGCACCCAAAAGAAAAGAGAAGGAAGAAGCAAGAGAGAGAGAGAGAGAAAGAAATAATTGTTTAATCTGTCATGCCAGTGTAGCAGTGATGCCCATGATGTGATCAGTGGATGTACCCCCCCCTTCCTTGATGCAGATCACAACCCCCCCCTCCCCCCCGCCCTCCTTGCCATCCCTAGATGCTTTCATGAGTTGATGGGGACCAAACCAAAAATGTTCAACTATTAGTAGATGACTGTCTGAGATGTTCCTCGAATACAAGGACGTGCCGACCTAGTGTACATTTGAAGGCCCTCCAGCTCAGTAGGCTCTGCCAGAGATCATTCTCCATCATTGGGAATATCCTCTAGAATTCAGTAGTGCTTACCTCCAGCACCCATAGGCCATCATCAGACAGGTCCTTTGGGAAGAGTTGTTTTCTGTAACCTTTTCTTCCTCCATTTTGGCACAGCAAAGATGTGTGTGACACTAAACTTTCTTTAAGACCCTGGACAAAGCTATTTTACTTTTTTCTGGGCCTCAGTTCCTCCTCTGTTAAAAATTAGAGAGTTGGATTAGAGGCTCTCTAAGGCCCTCTCTGATTCCCTTCCCTTCCTGAATCTCCTGCCTGCTTCCTGCCTTCTCTTCCCAGATTCTGACAATAACCTATATTTACATAGCCCACAGAGTTTGCATATTTCATACCCATATCCCACTGGTGTCTCTTCCAATGAAGAAGATGCTATAGTGATTTGTTATCCCCATTTTACAGATGAAAAAACTGAGGCTCAAGCAATGAGATGACTTGCCCATAGCCACAGCAGGCAAGTGTCAAGTGTCAGAACCAGCCTTTTCCTTATTCACATGTAGAACTTATCCAATATGCTTTGCTGCGCCGTCTCCCTCCCCCCCCGCCAAGGGCCATTAAAGTGGCTATTAGGAGACCCAGGTTCAGGTCCCTGGGTCCACAGCAATTCCAGCTACGAGATAAAAGAAAAGTCATTTTTACTAAGCTTCATGTCTCCATCATGTGTAATGAATGCACTATACTATTTCACAAGGTCCTTGTAAGGACATTTTATATACTTAAAACATAAAGGACAGTATGGGGAGAAGTGGAGGAAAATATCACTTTTGAGTCACGGGGTGGGGTTCGAATCCAGACTATTTCTCCACTCCCTATATTCCCTTGGACAAGTCATTTCCCTCCTCCTGCCTTAGTTTTCCTCAACTATAAAACGAGGGGATTGAACTAAATGATCTCTGAGGACTAGTCTAAGTAACATTCTATGATTCTATCAACAACGTAAAAGGATCCATTAAGTTAAGGTCTCTTTCCCCCCTTATATTTTAGGAAAGCCAGAATGTCCTATTCATCCTACTGAGTTAGTATTTGCTTTGGATCTGTCTCGGGAAGTCACGGAGGAGGCGTTTGACCGAATGAAGGAGATGACCATCGCAATCCTGAATGACCTCAAAATCAGGGAAAGCAACTGCCCGGTGGGAGCAAGAGTCGCTATCATCTCCTACAATTCGAACACCCGGCATCTCCTCCGCCTCTCTGACTCCCGCAACAAGAGCCAGCTGCTCAGAGAGATTAAGGCCCTCCGCTTCGAAACCTCCTCAGGGGACCGGGAGATCGGCAAGACCATGAGGTTTGTGGCCAGGAATGTCTTTAAGAGAAACCCCTCCCGGGGACCAACACAAGGAGGATCCCGCCCACTATTTTCAGCAATGGCCAGTCTGTGACCCATCGGCCATCGTTACTGCCACCATGGAGTTCAACGCTCCTGGACGTCACTTCCCAGTGGTGATATGCTTTTAACAACGTGCCTTCGGTCAAGCGTGCTTTTGCCTGGTAAGGACGAGCATCGTTTCCCTAGCACGTTCTTGCTATACCCTAAGAAACCCTCCAAGACAGATCCCCAGAAAGGATGGGTTACCCCACAGATGTCAGAAAGAAAAGGGGTCGTGCAGAAAGGCTTCCTTATGGAACAGACATCACTACTCTAACAAACCCACCACCCCCTTCCTCCCCACCCACACACTTTTTTTTGTTTGGTTTTGTTTTTTCATTAGGAAAGTTAATGGGGCATTAGGGGCGTAGAGAGCTATTCTCAGAGACGGGAAGACCTGGGTTCAAATTCAAACCCCTGATAAATTCCTGGCTAGCTACTTGACCTCTGCACTCTTATAGGCAAGTCATGAGTTGCCCATTTGGAGGAAATCCCATTTTATTGGTTCCTAGGGCATCTTGGGCAAATCATTCCCTGCCCCCACCCCCCCCAAGGCTTCTCCACCTGTAAAGGGAGCTGAGTCATAGGCCATGGGACTTGGATCTGGCAGAAGCCTATGAGACTCATCTACACTAAATCATTTCACAGATGAACTTGAAGGTCAGAAAAGAGAAGTGACGTTTCCAAAATTCCCCTTCCCTGACCACCCCCTTCTCCCCCTGTGCTTGCGGTCTCCCCGGTGTGTTAGAACAGAAGCTCCTTGAAGGCCCTGGACCTGTCTCACCTTTAGCATAGGGCCCCCACATAGCTAGGTGCTTCTAAGTGCATTTTCATGTATTCATCTGATGCTTCAAAAGTGACATCGTCGTCAAGGTGACTGGCCAGAGCTGGAATCCAGCCCCTCAGACTCCATAGCCCTGTCTCTCTTCCTACATCATACTCTCTCTGGTTTTATTTTTCACTGGCAACTCCTTACTGTTCTTGTTATTATATAATGTAACGCCGATTATTCGCAACATTTTATCACAGTATGAACAGCTCACGTTTTAAAAGTGCTTCGCAGTTTAGCAAAGTGCTTTCTAAACACAAACCCTGTGTAGTCAGTAAACATGAAATTAAGCTCTACTATGTGCCGGGCCCTGTACCAAGTCTGGGGATACAAAGAAAGGCAAAAGGCAGCCCCTGCCTTCAGGGGGCTCCGCATCTAAAAGGGGGGAGGGGGAGTGCTGTCAATAAGTAGTTCCTGGGGGGCAGCTAGGTGGTGCAGTGGATTGAGCAGCAGCACCTGGTGTCAGGAGTACCTGAGTTCAAATCTGGCCTCAGACATTTGACACTTACTACTATGTGACCCCTGGGCAAGTCACTTAACCCCCACTTTGCCTCACCAAAATATTTAAAAAATAAAAAAAATAAGTAGTATCCTTCTTTTACTCATCAAATAGAAATAGAGGACTTAGGTTAAGTGACTTGCCTGAGATGACACAGTTGGTAAATGCAGGGCTCAAAGAAATAATGGGATCAAGCAAGTAGGACCTTCTAGGTTGACCAGTCAACCAGCTCACTTGGCCTGAGGCAAAAACAACCAGTAAGTATTAGAATGGAGACTTAATCCAGGTCTTCAGAACCATGTCGCTCTCTCAGTTTTCTTTCTTTGTCTTAAATCAGAGAAAAAGCAATTTGAGAAATGAACTGAGGGGTGGGGGCAGGGACGAGAAAAAAGACAGTTTTCCGGACTTTGTTTTTAATTTTTTAAAGACCCTTGTGGGACATAAGCTTGTGGCAAAATTAGACTAGCTCTAGGGTCCTTGTTGCTATATCATTCAGGGAAAAGGGGTCTGGATTTGGAATTTGAGGACCCTGAATTCAAATTCCTGACTTTGGTACTTTCTACCAGTGTCAATTGCACAGTCACTACAATCTGTGTGGGCTTCAGTTGCCTCATCTCTAAAACAATCAGGTCAGACTAGATTTACCTTCTAAGTAAGGTGCCATCTGGGTCTAAATCTATGACACTGTGAAGGCAATATAGTCGAGAGGTATTTTCTATTAGCATGAGAAGGCAGGAAATCACTTAAAGCATCTTTCTGACATTCACAACAACTAGATGGTCTTTTAAGAGCCCTTCCCACTCCATAGTTCTTTGGAAAGACAGTGAAATGGAAATCAGCCATGACCTGAATAGTATTGAAATGAATTCTGGGGCTTTAATGACTAGAAACCATTGTGTGAAGTTGGATCTTAGATTGTCGGGAAGTCGAAATACCTTTTAGCATCAGCAGCCAGTTTCTCTTCTATCCTAATGAACTGAGATGTCCACATCAAAAACAGGATAAGCACTCGGACTGGAAAAAACCCCCCTGGGGCCAACCATAAGTGAGGCCCCAATGAACTGTGATAAGGCGTGAATCCTACAAGTGAATTTGGAACCTCTGGGTTGCCAGTGTGTCTCTACCTTACGCCACCTCTCAGCTCCTCCTGGTTGTCTTTAGTCTCAAACCCAGAGAAAAGAAAGTGTCTTGAAGCCAATACTGAATTTGCTCTTCTAGCAAAGACATTTGGTATTGATTTTAAACGACTGTATTTTTTCTCCAGCAAAAATATGTAGCCATCATGTGTCAGTCTCAAAATTTCCCCTTTTTTAGTGTAACAAGTAATCACATTAAGATGTATTTTATTTCTGAATTAGCCTTGAACTCCCTAGAATCCTTCAGTACATAATTTTAGAATGAGCACTGATAAATGAGAGGCCCCAAATTAGTCCAGTCATCACACATCTTCATCAGTACAATTCCTATCTGCTACCCCTGTAGGAAGAGGTGAGGGGATGGAGGAGACTCTCAGGGGGATGGGAGTAAAATAGTTGAGTGGTGTCTAGGAAAGGAATCCAAATCAAAAGTGCATCTAAAAAGTCTTTCCACTTATGACGCAGAGTCATTTGGAAGGAGATTACCTAGAGAAGAGCGTCTTCCTAAAGATGATTTGATTTTTGAAGTCTCTTCACTTTCTTCAGCAAGTTCAGCAAATATATCCAAAGTTTCTGTTATGTTCAGTGAGGGGAAGTCATACACAGTAAAGAAAAGAAATGGAGGGGCAGGCTAGGTGGTACACTGGATAGAGCATCGGCCTGGATTTCAGGAGGACCTGAGTTCAAATCCAGCCTCAGACACTTGACACTTACTAGCTGTGTGACCCCTGGGCAAGTCACTTAACCCCCATGCATCACACACAAAAAAGAAAAAAAGAAAAGAAATGGAAGGCACAATCCTGCAGGGAAATAAGACATGTCTTAGCTTCAACAATGGAGATAAGAGCACCTGCCTCACTGAGTTGTCGGGAGGCTCAAGCAGACCAATGGAGATATAAGCCCCTTGTGACCCTAGAGAGAGATGGAAATGTTAGCTTTAAATGGTAAGTGAATAAGAGGGGCATATTATGTTATGGGAGGTGGAATGGAGGGGAGGGAAGAGAGATGCTACTTGAGAAAGTAGCATTTGATTTGGTCCTTAAAGAATGAGCAGGAGAGGATTTCAGCAGGTGGAGGAAAGGCAGGCAAAGGCATGTGTGAGCAAAGGCATAGAGGTGGGAAAGCAGAGGAAAAGTCCTGAAGATGGGTTCTTGTAGGTGGAAGATAGTCCTGGATTCTCCTCCAGCCCCAGGGCTAGAGAGAACAATAGATACCATTAGCAGCTGATTGCACTGGTGATTCCACTGCAGTATTTCAGTAAAGCCAGAAGTTAAGCAAGGAGTCTGTGAACCTTGTGTCAGAGCTGTCTACAAGTAGATCTGAGGAGGGTGTGTAGTAAGTCAGAGAGAGGCCACTTGAGACCTGGAGAAGCAGAACAGCTGCCTCTCTCTTCTTCCTCTAATGGTGTCATTGTGGTGATCTGTTTGGGGGTCTAGACTTCTCCAGAGTCCCCGCCCAGGGTATGCCAAAATCAGAGGAAAGAAGGTGCTGGCTGAGCTCTGATCTGTCCCCCATGAATAATGCCCATAGGGTGCATTCCTTAGAGATGGGGTGCCCCTTCAGCTATGTGACGGGATGTTGAGTCACATCAAGTCCAGGAGCTTCTGTTAAGTTCTGAGAATACGGATACAAGCAAAACTAAACTCCCTGTCTTCAAGGGACTTACACTCTAATGGGAGGAAACAACGCATAAAGGGGAAGGGGAAGAGGAAGGAGAGAGGAGGAAAGGTTGTGAGCAGGGTTGGCCTGGAGGTTCTAGGAGGAAGTCACCAGCAGGAGAAGGGGGAGCCCAGGGTCACACAGCTAGTAAGTGTCAAGTGTCTGAGGCCGGATTTAAACTCAGATCCTCCTGAATCCAGGGCCGGTACTTTATCCACTGTGCCACCTAGCTGCCCCCTTAGTGCAGTTTTAATCATTAATAGTATAAGCTTTTTTACACCCACAGTCTCATGATCCTGTGGAGCATGTACCAAAGGCACTGTTACCTCCATTTTACAGATGAGGAAACTGAGGCTCAGAAAGATCAAGTGACTTGACCTCCATTACACAAGAAGTATCCGAGTCAAACCCAGGTCTCTCCTCCCTCCTAAAGGCAGCAGCCTTTCTGTCACACCTTTCCCAGCACAGACCAGCCGCCTCCTCTCCAGCCTCCAGCGAAGTGGCCCATGGCCGGCTTCTTAGAGATAGCCAGCTATGTATCAGGCTGAGTAACAGGGCTCTTAGTCACTTCTGAAATGGGGAGGCATTTGTGGAAAGGGAAAAGCCTTTATTCAGAGATTTGCTCGAGTCCTGGCTGTTTCTCTCCAGACCTGTCTGGTGACAAATACTTATTTTTAGAGGCTCTTTCTTGCTACATGTTCAGAATTCTGATACTGGGCAGGCCTCTCTATTTTGGGGAACGTTCTGGCTCAGAAATGTGTTTGGGCTTTACATACCTTGATGCGTATTTTTATTTCATTGCCTTGTTTGGCTGATCCGGGTCTAAGAAAATGTTTCCAGTTAAAAGGCTCTCTCTGATCGTGGGAACAAAAGCCACACCTTGTGCATGCTGGGAAGTCTGCAGGGCTTTCAAAGCTCAGTCTGAGGTTTTTATAGAGAATTCCTTGGCATCTGTTGTTATCACAAAACTGTCGATTACAAAATGATTCTTCTCCATGACTATTTTTAACTTTACTTGAATTTACCAATAGCTGGATATCCCCACAAGACTTGCAGAAGGTAGGTCAGCCCTGGCCCTCAGACCTCCCAGCCCAGGGCTTCATGGTAGCTTTGGCGCTCCTACAAAGGTTAAGTGAATAATCAAAATGGAATCATCCTCTCACACCCCCATACCAGACCCCACTGACCTGCATCCTCAAAGACAACATTCTATCCTTCTTTCTGCCTTTTCATTGTCTGTCCCCCATGCCTGGAACGCTCTGCCCCTTCACCCCTGCCTCTTAGTTTCTCTGGCTTAATAATTGCTTGTTCAGGGACAGCTAGGTGGCACAGTGGATAGAGCAGCAGCCCTGGAGTCAGGAGGACCTGAGTTCAAATGCGGCCTCAGACACTTGACACTTACTAGTTGTGTGACCCTGGGCAAGTCACTTAACCCCAATTGCCTCACCAAAAAAATAAAAAATAATAAAAATAATTTTGTTCATTGACCAGTAAGGACCCTATTTTAACATTAAAATGTTTCATAGATCTACACAAGTCTTAAGGAGTCATGGATGTTGAGCTGAGAGGGACCTCCGAAGCCATGTAGTCCAGTCCCCTTATTTTACAGATGAGGAAACTGAGGTGCAGGGAAGTCAAGTGATTTTCCCATAGTCACTCAGGAAGGAAAGCAAAGTTCCTCTGACACCAGTCAATGTTCCTCCCCGCTGTAGCTACACTGTTAGTAGCCACTGATTGGGGAAAGGCACAGTGACGGGCTCCTGTGAATTCATTAATAATTTTAAATGAATTTGCATCATGTTAATCACAATGGCATCCATGTGGATTTAAAAATAGTAACTATTGAGCATAACAAGCTGTTTATTCAGGCTTGCTCACTTAATGAAATGTTCAGACGGGTCTGCAGACCCCTTGCCACAAGCCCACAGACGAGGAGAGGCGGGGGTGGAAGACTGCTCAGCAGTCTACTCTCTCCCACCTGCCTCCCTGCCTTTGGCCCAGTGCCTGGAACAGGGTAATTGCTTAATTGATATGACCTTGTGGATCTAGTCATGCTGAGGGGAAAAGAGGGAATGTCCTCCAAAACAGCTAGTTCTCAAGCTTGGGGTGAGGCAAGAGATGTGTCAACAACCGGCTGGTGTTTGTCCGAATAGTGCCATTGTTCAAATAAAATACTGATAATGGGGGCAGCTAGCTGGCACAGTGGTTAAAGCACTGGCCCTGGATTCAGGAGGACCTGAGTTCAAATCCGGCCTCAGACACTTGACACTTACTAGCTGTGTGACCCTGGGCAAGTCACTTAACCCTCATTGCCTGCAAAAAACAAAACAAAACAAAAAAATAAAATACTGATGTCTGATCAATAATAATAATTCCCATTGAGATCAAAGTGACCTCTTTATTCTCATGACAGCTCTCTTAGGAAGGTAGGACCCTCTTTTTACAGATTAAAGAAACTGAGTCCGAGAGGAATCAGGTGACCTCAAAATTAAACAAAGGCATTAGGTATCAGAGCAGGGACTGAAACCCTGAACTCCTGGCCCTAAACCAGCCCATCCAAAGGAAATCCCAAAGATGCATTTTAAAACTCTGGATTGGAATGGGAAAAGCATTTATTAAGTTCCAACTTGATACCGAGTGCTGTGCTACATGCCCGAAGTAGAAATAGAAATTTTAGACTGTCTTTATCTCCCTGAAGTGAACGGACTCAAACTTTGTGGGATCCGGCCTCTTCAGAGAGCACTTGGTGAATGTGTGTGCATAGATCTGTGGGTCTCAAAACGTCCTTGAACAGCGAGGACGGTTACAACAGATGATACTTGTGACTTTTTCACTGCATCTGGAAGCACCAAGCTGGGATCCATAACCTGGTTTCTGAGAATGAGGATTTTAAAAAAATACATTTTGATAACCGCATTTCAGTACAATAGGTTTGCTTTGTAATCTGGGTTGTATTTTGGGGATTTAAAAACGTGGCGGGGAAGGGTCCGTGAGCTTCTCCAGACACAATGAAAGGGGCCCAGGCTCTAAAAGCAGGTTCAGAATCCTTGACCAGGTGACTGTTACAGTCATTTTCAGCACTTTGTGAATGGCATCTTAATTAGCATGTGATATAACTCAATCATTACACCTTTCTTTTCTATGAAATTGAGTTCTTGGCATTTAAAGAACCTGGATCAGTGGGAACACGGCTAGTCAAAAATAATCCAATAATTGGAATTTTTCCAACCTCCAGCCGTAGAATCACAGATGGAGTTGGAAGGGACCTCGGACATTCAGTCCACTTCCCTTGCTTGATAGCGGGGCGTCCAAGGCCCAGAGACTGTTACCACAGAGGAGGAGCAGAGTCTATCGAGAGGGTAGAATGCTAGGCTTGAAGGCAGGAAGACCTGAGGGCATATCCTATCTCCATCTTTTCCTGGCTGTGTGATAGCAGGCAAATTGTTTAATCTCTTTGGACCTCTGTATCTTTACCTGTTCCATGTGCACAGAGCTCTGGGCCTGGAGTCAGGAAGACTCCTCTTCCTGAGTTCGAATCTGGCCTCAGACCCTTAACAAGCTGTGTGACCCTGGGCAAGTCGTTTAACTCAGACTGCCTCAGTTTCCTTATCTGTAAAATAAGCTAGAGAAGGAAATGGCAAACTACTCCAATATCTTTGCCAAGATAATACCAAACAGGGTCACGAAGAGTTAGATGTGACTGAAAAATAACTGAGCAACAATAAATTAAGGTTTACAAAGCACTTCACAAATATCATCTCACTTTTTCTTTGCAACTACCCTGGGAAGTAGTTGCTATCATTCTTTCCACTTTACAAATGAGGGAACAAAGGCAGAAAGAGATGATGTGATTTGCCCAGGATCACACAGCCAGCAAGTATCTGAGGGTAGATTTGAACTCAGGTCAGCCTGACTCCAGGTCCCGTGCTGTGCACACTCTGGTTCCACCCAGCCACTAATATCTGAAATGAACAACAGCATTGCCTCCCTGCTTGTAGATGGATCTTTTTGGAGAAAGCATTGGCAGAATACTAGCCTCTGGTGACTTTTTTCCATGGAAGTCCATGTGCTATTAATCTCACACACTAAGCTGGATCTCTCTTGGTTTTGTTCCCTGCAGATTGACGACACTGGTGCTTTTCAGGTGCTAACTATCCCACCGAGGGCTGACTACAGGCCAATGTTGAAGAGGCTCCAACAGTGTACATTCTGCTACGGTAAGGACCATTGGCAGAGCACGAGGCAGATCTCCTTGTGCACTGAGTCACTGTTGGCAAGTATGACTGGGGCTTGGCGGGGATGTGTGTAACTTGAGGAGAATTTCCCTGGAGCCCTGACTGTGTTACAGGCATGGCCCGGCTCCGTTTGGCGGGTTGAATCCCATGGTGCCTCAAGCCAGGTTCCCCTTCCTTATAACTCTACTGAAGCCTCGCAGCAGGGGCCAGTTGGACCATTTGATGTTACCAAGAAATGTTTATGGTTTTTAGAAAAATCTGTCATTTATGGTTTCCAGGTTTTTCCACTAGGGAGCTGTAAATGTGGACTGTATACATTTTTATAACCTTAAACCTCTGGATTCTCTGAAATCTGCTTTTCAGATATTCATCGCCTCCATTTGTGCTCAGGAATTTTTGGTTTGGTAGGGACAGAATCCATTTGCAGAACCCATCACCCTTCGCTAGATGGAATGTGAAATGACCCAATTCCCCAAATATAACAGATTTTTAAAAAATAATTGAAAATCAGAATCTCACAAATGGAGGGCACCTAGGTGGCACCATGCATAAAGCACTGGCCCTGGATTCAGGAGGACCTGAGTTCAAATTCGGCCTCAGACACTTGACACTTACTAGCTGTGTTACCCTGGGCAAGTCACTTAACCCTCATCACCCTGCCTCCCCCCACACAAAAAAAGATTTTTCAGGGGGCTTTCTTACTCTTTAATTCTCTCTCTCCTTCCTGTATTCTTGCTGCCCCCTCCCTCCCGCCCCTTCCAGCATCTCTTAGTCTCTTTCCTCCTTTTATGTCACTCTACATTCTGGAGATGATGGGAAGCAGTTGAACTCCCAATAAAAGTCAGGAGAGGTAGATTCCACTGTGGATCATGGCTTGGGGCTTTTATGGACACCCCACTTACACCACAGAGTTGGTATGTTGCAAGGTTAGGAACTGTGAATACATGTGTCTTTGGAGGGCTTCTGCTGCAATTTTCTTGGTTTGGATCCTTTTTTTCCCCTTGGTCTCTTAGGCACAGAATGGAAGATATTTTGGCTGTAGTTCCCAGCAATTAAAATAACTGCATAAGTGAACAAATGGACACCCTGCTGTCTCGGAATCGTGGAGACAGCTTCCTAATCATGCACAGAGAGAGGACTCTCTTTTCCCCTTAATCCGACTATTATACAGGGTCATAAAACTTCACTAGATTTCAGCAAGAGAAAGATAATTTCTCCGTAGCTATACCTGTAATTGGTCTAGCACCAGGATAAATCCCTGGCATTTCCTGTTGCACGCTCAGATCACCCACACTAATTAATCTGTCACTGGCATAGCTTTCCCTTGCATTCCATCATAGCAGCTGCATCACAGCCATTGATGCAGATTTCATACTGTTTGGCATGCTTTCCTCTTGAATGAATGATACACTTCCTGGGTATTGAACGCTAACAGGATAGCCCTGGCCCTCAAAATCATACATTGTAATCAGGGGAGGTCAGGATGTATAGAGGAGTCATGGGGGGGCAGGAATGATGAGTGGAGCCACAATAATAAGAAATCACCGGCATTAACATAGCTCTTTAATGTTCATAAAGTACCGACGTGTGTTACCTCATTTAATCCTCACAACAACCTTGTCAATGCTCTTATCATGCCCATTTTATAGATGAGGAAGCTGATGCTAAGATGAGTTATAGGACTCACCCAGGATTCACAGCTAGTAAGTGTCCTGAGGCAGAATTTGAACTCAGGGCTTCCTATTTCCAAGTCCAATGTTCTAATTACTGTGCCACCCAACTCTCTCAGGAAGAGGCAGTGGGGAATTGATTGGCATGCCCTTTCCAGTAACAATGACAGTGTTGACTTGATTATGGGTCCATGCTCACCACTTGGGTCTGCATGGACCCCAGGTTGAGTGTTCCAGATGCAAGAGGGCTAAGTCCCCTGGAAGGATGTAGTAGAAGAGTAGATGACAATGTCCACAATTTACAGCAATGTGCAAGGTGGATGGCAAGTAAATGACCAATATGGTCATCAACAACATCGTGTTTTCATCCACCAGACATTTATTAACTGCCTACTGTGTACAACATAGAAGCTGCACAAAATGTGAACAGATATGGCGCTGGGCTCCGTGTGAGGCAGCTAGATGGCGCCATAGTGTACACAGTGCTAGACATGGAGTCAGGAAGACCTGCGTTCAAATCCAGCCTCACACACTTTCTAGTGGTATGACCCTGAGCAAGTCACTTAACCCCTGTTTGCCTCAGTTTCCTGAACTGTAAAACGGAGATAATACCACCTACCTGGCAGGATTGTTTTGAGGATCAAATGTGATAATCAGTATAAAGTGCTTCTTAACACATTGCCTGGCACTTAATAAAAGGCCTAAATGTTGGTTGTTGTTATGGTTGTGGTTGTGACATCCTCACACTGACACTTATTAGCTGTGTGATCCTTCTCTGTGCCTCAGGAGACTCCCTAGGATTAATGACTTGCTCAGTGACACAAGAAGAAAGCAAAGAGTAATATATGGTGACAGTGAGAGTATTTAATTCCCAAGTCTTCTGCTGTTAGTGTCCCTTCCTTCCTGGAATATCCCCCGTTCTTTAAGATGAAGCTCAAGCCACAACTTCCCCTCGCAGCCTTTCTTGATTCCGCCTCTCCCTCAGCAGCTGGTGTCCTCCCTTCCCTCCCAAACCCCTTTGTATGTTCCTATGTGTTTTTATTAACTTTATTGGGCTTTGATGGCTCAGAGTGAGTGTAAATAGCCATTGTTTCTATTTTGGCCAGAAACTCTGAGGGTCTTCCCCTCCCAGATAGATTCTTTTATGAAGGCAAACTAGGCCAGCTTTTGTCTTAATCCTTGAATGGGTGTTGCCTCAGACAAACTGAGACCTGGGGAAGAACTTAGCTTAAAAAAGACCAAGGTCTCCCACTGCATCCAGAGCCACCTCCAGGTGTCTTGACCTGTGTCTTGCCACTGGACTCAATGACTCTGGAGGAGACAGGGAGGCTGATGACTTTGCACAGCTCTGCCTCACTTAAATCTTATTCACTTGCCAAACCAAAACATCAGCCATGATGTCATTGGTCCTCTTTGAGAATGAAGGATGAACAATAGCAGCAGCAATTGGTCCTCTATATATTTTTACCTGTAATAGCTTCCCAACTAGAATGTCAGCGCGATACTACTAAGGATAGTTTCATTCTTTTTACTTGTATCCCTAGCACTTAGCACAGTGCCAAGGACACGGTGAGAGCTTAAGAAATAGTTGTTAATTAGTTGATGAATTGGAAGGAGAAGCCACAGCAGGATTGCCCCCACCCCGATGAGCTCACAGAGCATTTGTTCTGAGCAGTCACTGTCAAGTGCCTTCTGGAACACCTACCTTGTGTTGAACACCAACTTCGTACATAATAAAAGTTGGAATACCCATAACAGTCAGTCAAATGAGAGAAAAACAACGCAGTCCTTTTTTTCTTTTTCTGATACATTTATTCACAATTAGAGATGTCCATGATGCTTTATGAAAGTCCATAAATGTTTATTATATTCCTGTGCTTCAACTTTGCAACACAGATACTAATTTTGTATAAATTGAAATAAAAGTTTAATTGTTCAAGGATCATTCTACTTAAAAAGTGAAGAAGGTGAGAAAAAGTACCTGTTGTTGGGGGGGAACCAGGAAGGGGAAAAGAACAATCATATGTTGAACACCTGTTATGGACTAGACACCATGTTAAGTGTTTTACACATATTTTCTTATCTGATCATTGGTACCATGATTAAAGGATGTTCTTGTTCAGTCACGTCTGACTCTTTGTGACTGCATTTGGGGTTTTCTTGCAAAGATACTTAAGGGGTTTGCCATTTCCTTCTGTAGCTTATTTACAGAGGAGGAAACTGAGGTAAACAGGGTGAAGTGACTTGCCCAGGGTCACACAGCTAGTAAGTATCTGAGGCCAGATTTGAACTTAGGAACAAGAGTCTTCCTGACTGCAGACTGGGCACTCTGTGCCCTAGAGAAGATGTTGCTATAGTCTAAACATGCAAGCATTCTGAATCTTTACACGGTATCTCATATTCTGAGAGGGAACAAGGTTTATGGAGTGGATGGAGGCAAATCTTTTTTTTTTTTTAATGTATGAGGTATTTTATTTTTTCTGTTACATGTAAAGATAGTTCTCAACTTTTGTTTATACATGCTTTACAATTTCAGATTTTTCTCCCTCCCTCCCCTCCCTCCCCCCTCCCCTAGACAGCAGGTAATCTGATATAGGTTATATCTATATATCTCTATACATATACATATATATATATATACACACACACATATATATATATATACACATAATAACATTAATCCTATTTCTGCATTAATCCTGTTACAAGAGAAAGAATCAGAGCAGTGATGCAAAACCTCAAAATAGAAAAAAAAAAACAAACAACAGCACCCAAAACAAAAGAAATAATATGGTTCAATCAGCATCTATACTCCACAGTTCTTTCTTTCTTTTTTTTTCTCTTGTTGTTGGAGATCCTCTTCTATCATGAGTTCCCTGGATCTCTTCTGTACCATTGCATTGGTGAGAAGAATATAGTCCATCACAGTAGGTCAACACTCATTGTTGATGATACTGTGTACAATGTTCTTCTGGTTCTGCTCATCTCACTCATCATCAGCTCACGTAAGACCCTCCAGGTTTCTCTGAACTCTTCCTGCTCATCATTTCTTACAGCACAATAGTATTCCATTGTATTCATATACCACAACTTGTCCAGCCATTCCCCAATTGATGGGCACCCCCTCAACTTCCAATTCCTTGCTACCACGTAAAGAGCAGCTATAAATATTTTTGTACATGTGGATCCCTTTCCCCCTTCCGTGATTTCTTTGGGCAAAAGACCTAAAAGTGGGATTGCTGGGTCAAAGGGTATGCACAGCTTTATCGCCCTTTGGGCATAATTCCAAATTGCTCGGATGGAGGCAAATCTTAAAAACTAGAGGACCTACATCCAGCCTCTGACACATACTGGCCAAATGACCTTGAGAAAGCCATTTTACATCTCAGGGCCTCCCTGACTTACCAGGACAGTTACTCATCTGCATTTCACTGCTGGAGGAGTAATCTCACTAGAAGTTCCCTACATGCATGAAGTCACCAAAAAAATCGAGCACATACTGTGATAAAGAAGGATACTTTAGCCTGTTGAGAGCTACAGTGATGTCCCATGTGGAATTTCTGTGGGGAAAGTATGTTTTTAAGAGGCAGCTCTCGTTGTGGAAGCATTTCTTACATTATCTCACAGTGAAATCTGAAATTCAGAATAGGTCAAGTGGATCCTCAAAAATCCAAGAGTGAATCACACTGTACAGAAAACAGCATCCCTTTCACCCCCTTAGGCCTTCTATTAATGATTCCATTCAGTACAGTACATGATCAGACAAATTCACCAACATTTTTAAATTTTATTGTTCTTTAATTAGGAATCTGTTACTTATACAGTTGGGTTTGGGGGGGCAAGTCTGTTTCCAAAAGTCAAAGGCTAGAGACTCTGATTTCTTCTTTTCCATCCATGATAATAATATCTTAATAGCAATAATAACTATTGTTTCTTTGCAGACAACTGCAAGCCAGAAGTGTCTTGTGAGCAGGCTAAACCTCCAGCAGTCCCCGCTTACATAGATGCAGCCTTCCTCTTCCAAGGCTCTCGAGATGTGGGACGTGCAGAGTTCGAGGATGCGAAGGCTTTTCTGAGAGCAATGCTGGATAACTTTGATGTTGCCTTTGAACCAGAGACCTCCTCTGTCGGAGACCGGGTTGCACTACTGAGCCATGCTCCTCCAGGCTTTGTACCCAATACTCGGTCAAGCCCAGTCAGGACAGAGTTCAATTTCACCACCTACAATAATAAACGCCTGATGAAGAGACACGTCGAGGAGTCAGTTCAGCAGCTGAATGGTGAAGCTTTCTTGGGTCATGCCTTGCAATGGACAGTGGATAATATCTTCCCGGGCACCCCCAACCTGAGAAAAAACAAAGTCATTTTTGTGGTGTCTGCTGGAGAAACGAGTTATTTGGATAAGAAGGTCCTTAAGAGAGAATCTCTGCGGGCCAAATGTCAAGGCTACGCCATATTTGTGTTCTCTTTTGGCCTAATGCACAATGATGAGGAGCTAGAAGAATTAGCCAGCCACCCCCTCGATCACCACTTGGTCCAACTTGGCCGAATTCACAAACCAGACCACGGATACGGGGTGAAGTTTGCGAAGTCCTTTCTCAACTCTGTCAGACGTGAGTAGTTTACTTATTCCTTTACTGTTCATAAAATGGCCTGGGAGGCAGCCACGGATCTGGGTGTCTCCTTGGCATCCTCCCAGGGAATAAACGGCACGGTCAGAAAGAAAGCAAGAGGGTGATAAAGTATGATGGGAAGCGCAGGCCCTGGAACATTTCATGTCCAACCTTGGGTTCCTGTGGAGAAGGAGCCATCCCAGCCGTTGCATACGCTTTGGTATGCATGAGGCCCCAGGGTCTGGGAGAGTGTGAGGTTACAGAGTGCAGTCGAGTTATGCCCTGGAATCTTCATCCATGTAACATTAGCATAGTGCTCTTTGATGGAAAATTAGGTTTCATCAGCAAACACAAGAGCAGGAGCCAAAAAGAAAGAGGCAAGACTTGGTTTTGTGTTTGTTTAAGATGCTAAGGTGACGTTTGAGGTCTTGAGCGGCATCATTCCGGCCGTGGGGATGAGGCGCTGCCTTACCAAAAAAAAAAAAAAAAAAAAAGCCTCTTGTTTCTTGTGGTGCCAGTAATTACTGCAACTTGTACTCATAAAAAAGAAACATAGACTTCACTGAGTTTGCCTCAAAAGCATGACTTTGATATTTAAATATAACTCAGGGCGGGGTGGGGGGGAGTTGTAACCCTTTCTGTGGGTCATGAACCCCTTGGATAATCTGGTGAAGCCACTTCTCAGAGTCCTGTTTTTAAATAATTGAAGGAAATACTGAGTTCACAGACCCTGTGAAAGCTGCTCAGAGAGTCCTTGGGAAGCTCTCGGGGGGTGCATGAGGCCCCTGGGGGTTTAAAGACCCTAGGTTAATGACTCAGAGGGTAAAAAACAACTGCAGAGAATGTGGCTTAATAAACTACAAAGCAGAATCAGAGCAATTCAGGGCGAGCCTCGGGGATGGGCCCACGTTGGAAGGGAATCTCAAATGCTGCTAGCCTAGTAGTCCCCTCTACACAAGTGGCCATCCAGCCTCTTTTGGAAGAGCTGAAATGAGGGCCACCCGACCACCCTGTGAGGCAGCCCATTCTTCCTCTGGGTGGCCTTAAGTGTTGGGAAAAGCTTCTCCTTTTTGTACCTATGTTTTCCTTCTCCCATTTTTACCCATCAGTCCTTGTCGTGTCCCCTGGGCAAGTCTAATACCAATACCATCTCCCTCCCACTGGACAACCCTTCAGGTACAGATCTTGTCTGCCTGAGCTTACTCTGATCCCTCCCCCATTTTATCATAGAGGGAACTGAGAGCTAGAGAAGGTGAAATAGAGAGACGGGCATAGTGGATAGTGAGCTGGCCTCCGACCCAGGGAGGCGTGGTGTTCAATTTCTGCCTCTGAGAAATACTGGCAGTGTGACTCTGGACAGGTAAGTCAAGCTGTCAATGATCTGGATAGATTTATCAGGCTAGAAGTGGCAAAGAAGGTGTCTGCTTGCATTGGCAGAGGGGGGTTTGTTACCTAGGAGTTCCCTATGTCAATGAAATCACATTTAGTTCCCCAGTCACACAGGAAGAAAGAGAGTCTGATTTGAACCTAATGTTCTTTACTCTAGTTCCAAGACAGAGTTCATAGCATGCAACCCTTGGGAGCGCTATCAGGAAATGGGAACTTCACAGGCAAGAGATACATGTTTTAGAGAAAGAAGAATCTGAGATTTTATTGGACACATTGGTGCCTATACATGGCCAGCATCAGTCACATGTTGAAAAGACACTTATTGAATAAATTAAAGGATAAGATCTGAAGACATCCCTACCTCATGGCGGGGAGCCCTGGGGTTAACTCTTCTAACCAGTAGTAGTGTAAATGTTGAGCCCAGTGAGCCATCTCTGTAAAGAAAAGGAACCATTCAACATGAGCAAGATCTATGTGAAAGCAATTTGCTTCTCTTTGGAGAGAAAAGCACAGCAATCGCACCACCACTCATCTGGAGGCCAGACATCTGGCACCTTCCACCCTCTGGACCATGAGCTGGGAGTCTGGAAGCAAGGAAAGCCTTTGTGCTAAGAAGTCATAACACAAGTCCCATGCACTGGGCTGAGCCTTCCTTATTCCTAACATATAATTCTAAGAGTCAGTCAGTCAAGAAGAAAGCATTTATCAAGTTGTTCTTACTGTGCTCTATGCACTGTGAACTAAGGGCTGGGATGTCAGGAAGGACAGAACCAGTCCCTGTCCTCAGAAAGCACAGGGATAGAGCTCTGGGCCTAGAGTCAAGAAGACCTGAGTTCAAATCAGTCTCAGACCCTTTCTAGCTGAGTGACCCTGGGCAAGTGACTTTGCTTGTTTGCCTTGATTTCCTCAAATGAAAAATGGTATTAGAATAGCACCTACCTCCAAGGGTTGCCGTGAGGATCAAATGAGATTATAACTGTGCACACTTAGGACAGTGCCTGGCATGTTGTCAGTGTCATAAATGTTATGATAATGGCAATGTAGGAGATAAGTAACTCGGTACATACTAGTTTTAGGCAGAGTAAATGAAGGCAAGTTAAAAGGGAAGGCACTGGGGTAGGGAAGTTTTTGTTGTTGTTCAGTTGTGTCCAATTCTTTGTAACCCCGTTTGGGGTCTTCTTGGCAGAGGTACTAGGGTGACTTGTTCCTTCTCCAGCTCATTTTACAGATGAGGAAACTGAGGTAAACAGGGTTAAGTGACTTGCCCAGGGTCACACAGCTAGTGAGCATCTGAGGCTGGATTTGAACTCAGGAAAATGAGAATTCTGACTCCAGGCCTAGTGCTCTATGCATCATGGCGCCACTAGCTGCCCCTAAGAGAAGGGAGGTGGCGACTGAGAAAAAACTCTTGCTAAAGGTGAGATCTGAGCTGAGTTTTGAAGGAAGCCAGGAGCAGTGAGAGCTGGAGATGAGGGGAGATGGGCTTTTTAGGCATGGGAGAAGACAGATGCAAAGGCAGAGAGGTAGGAGATGAGTGTTCTGTTGGAGGAAGTGCAAGTAGGCTAACATAAGCTGGATCATCCAGTGCATGGAGGAGTGCACAGAAAGTTGAAAAGGTAGGAAGGAGCCAGGTTACAGGTAACCCGAAATGTCAGATCCTTTTATGTTTGATCCTGGAAGTAACAGGGAGTCCCGGATGATCCTTGAACATGAGAGGGACATGAGCAGACAGAGGTTTTAGAAGAATCACCTTAGCAATTGAGTGGAGGGTGGATTGGAGTGGGGAGAGACGAGGAAGGGAGACATTTCAAAGGCTGGATTGTAGTAGCACAGGTAAGAGGGGATAAGGGCCCTGAACTAGGCTTGTACCTTAATGAGTAGAGAGAAGGGGACATATATGAGCAATACCAAGAAGGGAGAAATGATGAGATCTGGAAGTGGATCTGTGGTAAGAGCAAAGAGCTGAGGGTGACTCTGAGGCTTCAACCTGGATGACTGGAGGAAAAGTAGTGCCTTTGACAGTAACAGGGCATTTGGGAAAGATGATAAAGTTTGGGGGACAAGTGATGATGAGGTCTGTTTTGGACGTGTTGAACTTGACTTCTGGTGTAAGATATTCAAGTGGCAAAGATATAGGATTGTAATTCAGCAGAGAGATTGTGTGTGTGTGTGTGTGTGTGTGTGTGTGTGTGTGTGTAATTTGGAAATCATCTGCATGGAGATAACCACTGAACCCATAGGAACTAATGAGATCACTAAGACGGGTAGTATGGTATGAAAAGAAAAGGGGGGCACCCCAGTTAGTGGCAGCATATGGATGCAGATCCAGCAGAAGAGACTGAGAAGTAGACCAACAAGGTTTAGGGAGACCCAGGAGAAAAGCCACAAAAATTTATTTGGGGAGAAGTCTGCAGAAAGAGAAGGTGTTTGACTGCTTTGGGTGATGCAGAGAGCTCACGAAGGAAAAGGATTGAAAAAAAGGTCATTGGATCTTGTGGTTGAGATAGTTGTTCATGCCAATAACTTTGGAAAGAGCAGTTTCATTCTGATCCTGCAGAATGGGGATATGGGAGGATGCAAAATATCACCAGATTAGTTCATTTAGAGGTCAGGTCCTTGCTTCCTTAGATTAATCCTTTCATTTATTATTTTTTTTGTTTGGCTTCTCAGTGGGCTTAGCATCCAAGAGAAACTTATTGGGAAAGTTATTGAGATCTTACTGTGATCTAATGTAAAAAGAGCTGGCTTTGAAGCTAAGAGCCCTGGGTTGGAATTTGGGCTCTGCCTCTTGCTTACTAGCTGGAGGCAGTGTAGCCCAGTGAATAAAGTACTGGCCTTGAACTCGGGAACACCTAGCCTCCTGTCCTACCTCCAGTATTTACTAAGTGTGTGATTGTAGGCAAGTGGCTTAACTTCTCTAGGCCCCAGTTTCCTCATCTATAAAACAGGGCTAAAAATGTTAACATTGTTATCGTTGTTGTTATTATTTATTTGTTCATTTATTTCTCTATTTACTTATGTGTTCATTTATTTGTCATTGTTATTGTTGTTATTGGGGGGGGGGTTGGAGTAATTGTGTCAGGAGCTCTGAGCACTTACTGCCTTTCCTCCACTATCTTCGTTATTGTTGTTGTCGTCGTTGGTGGTGGTGGTGGTGGTGGTGGTATAGTAGTGCAATAGTAGTAGTATAGCAGTAGTATAGTAGTGTGGTAGTAGTGGTGGTAGTGTCCCAGGGTAGAGAATGTCATTTAGATGTCTAGATAAAGCATTAAGGATAGTAATTCCTATTGGATGGGGAAAAAATCTCTAATTGGCTTACTAAGGCAAACCCTCCCCCAAAATCAAGTTCTGAAAGCATCTGTTTATTAGATATCTGTGTTCTGAGGCAAATGATGTGTCACAAATCAGGGGATCTGGATTCTTGGACAGGATGCAGCAACTGCAACCTCAGGACACACCCCTTGGCCCCAGCCTGGACCCTTTAGTTAAAAATGGGCAGTATCTGCCAATCAGCTATGTGGATTGATTCCCCTAGCCTCTGATCCTTCCATCCTTACAGAAAGTCCATCAGGATGCTTCAGAGGTGATTGCTGAATGAAGCTCTTGGGATACAACAGGGCTCAGTAGTGAGGGGATTTAGACAGTGGAGGAATCTGGACACTGATGTTTTAAGGCTGCACCAGCTGTGGCTGGCTTTTGTGGTCCTACATCTTGTAACCAAGTACCAATTGTTCTTACCCAGAATCCTTTGATAGTGGAGTCACTTAGCTTTAGTGGCAGCAACAGTACTAACATAGATGGATTTTCTCTATACATAAATGAGTCTACTGAGAAATTTAATGTGCAGCATATTTTACCACTTTGGTCATTGTGTTTGTGAAATAGGTAATTAGAAGTGGAAAATACTACATAGAATAGTGTATAGATTTGCAATCATGTTGACAGAAAACTACATGTAAATACATGAACTACAACCTGCTCTCTCCCTAGGTGCAATCAACAAGTATCCACCAATAAACTTCAAAGCAAAATGCAGTAAAGTCAACCTTGTAGAACCACAGCAGCCTTCCAAACGGTCAAGCCACCTGTAAGTTGGAACCTCTATTGTGTGTGTGGTAGACTAGGCAAATGGATTTTGTTGTTATCAGAAGTATTTCTAGCTCTCCCTTCTGCACAAGTTTCTGTGTGTTGCACTTTAGAAAACAAATTCAGTCTGAGTTTGTAGGAGAGAGACATTAGCATGCTTCTTAACTGTGAGCTCTTTACAAACATGCATCTCTCCTTTCTAGAAATAAAAATCCACTAGTAGCCATCATATTGTGCTTTAAGGCTTTATTTTCCACATCTATAAAATGAAATTGTTGGACTTCCTGGGTCTTAAGATATGTCCTAAGACTTAGAGTGCTGTATGTATATTTATCTCATTTTATTCTCCTAAGTACTGCTAATTAGGCATATAGGTATCATTATCCCCATTTTAGTATATGAAAAAAAAAAAAAGAAGCTCAGAGAGTTTGTTTTTTTCCCAAGGTCACATAGTTATTGCGGAAGGTGAAACTTGAACCCAGTTGTCTCCCTATCAGTGCCTGGTTCTCTCTAGCAAGTCTGCATATGCTAGAAATTACATGCCGGGACTACCCTTGATAGGTAGTTTCATTATGAATTATGTCCATTACCTGGCAGCTGGTGAAGATTGGGAAATGAAATGTTCCCCTCAAGTTAAGTGTGTTTGTGATTTATTTTTATGGGTTCTTCAGCCTTATTTGAAGATCAGAGAGAATTTTTAACTGCCCTAATGAGAATCAGCTCCCCTAGGGTAAGCAACCAGGGAACTGTCCAGCACCAAACACCTCCTGAAGTGTAACCTAAAAAAGACTTGTAAAGCTAGTCTGCTAACTCTCTTGAACTGAAGGTGTCTGTTGATCCTCCCTTCTAGAATGATGTGAAAAGAGTGTCATTTGACAGGCACAGGGTAAGCATTTAGGGTAGGTGTTACAATAAGGCAGGTTGTATTTGCATGACAATCTCAGTAGATGGTGAATTCATGAAGACATCCCATGAGACAGTCTATAAAGTTAATAATGTATTCAAACACTGTATTCTTTATTTTAGAGGTAGACTGAATGACTAGCTCTGATAAGTTTTGGAAGAGAAGGTATTGGGTTTATTCGTTTCACCCCTTCTCCAAATTGTTCTAGGCATGCCAAGGGCATTTCCTGTATGTTTCATAAATGATGTCATTGCTGTAAAATTGAGAGGGCATTAAGGGATTCAGACAGGAAGTCAATGGCATTATTTGTGAGATTTCTCACAGTTTATGTTGGCTGAACCTTGTCAGATTTGTCTGTCAACATCCAATAAATGCAACAGAAGATAAGCCCACACAGCTTCCCCTGGCACCCTTTAGTTGTGCTGTGCACAGGAAATGTGAGTGGAAAGGCAGCAGATTGGAACACCAGAAATTGTCTGAGATAAAAGTACCAGCTGTCTATGAGGAGCATGACAAGCAACAAAGATGACTTTGCAGTTCCTCAGGACAGCTTGAGTGAGAATCAACTCATTCCTCCTCCCCTGGGCTTTGTGAGATATAGGTGGAGGATAAATGGTGTTTATCAGATGAGTCGGGGGAAAGGAAGCATGTCAGACCATGAACAACTGAGGAGACATATGGCTAGCCAGGGTCGACTGTCCTGGGAAGCCTTGTGGTAAGAGCCCTGTCAGTGTAGAGACAACAAAAGGCAGGCAGTCACCTGTTAATTATGGTACCCAGTCAGGAAATTGCTTCCTCCTAGCCCTTAAAGTGAATGGGTTTACAGGGCTAAGATAGTTTAACTCCAAAAAGTATATCTGTTAACCTTTAACTGTGTGAAAATTATACTTGTCACAAAGCTACTTCCAAAAGTGTCTTTCTTCTGAATGGAGGAAAGATAACTTTATTGATATATGATATTATATATATACATATATATATCATATATATATATATCAAAGGCAATTCTGATAATGGGCAAAATCTCTGTATTCTTTAATACATTCAGGCTATTTTGACATTGATATCCACAATTCAATACAATTCTTCCCCTTCCCCTAACCTGCCCTAATCGTTGCTGACCTAATTTGAACTGGCATTTCTAATATTTCCCAACACATTTTTAGTATTACATTTTTTCCAGTGAACAAACATTTATTTTCTCCCTTCCACTTCCCCACCTTCCAATTTAACAAGAAAACAAAAGGAAAGCCTTATAACGAATATACATTGTCAAATGAAGCAAATTCCCTTATTGACTTGTCCAAAAATATATCAGGTGTTTTGAGTCCAGTACCTCTCTGTCAAGAGATGGGCAATATGCTTCTTCATTCTTTGGGGCTACTGGTTTTTTATTATATTGGCCAGAGTTCCAAAGTCATTCACAGTTGTTTCCCTCTGTGATTGTGTTATTGTATAAATTGTTCCGGTTCCACCTAATTCTCTTTCCATTTATTTATATTTATATGTTTATATATACATATATATATGTGTGTGTGTGTGTATATATATATATATATATCTTCTCTCAATCTGTCCATTTTTCATCATTTCTTTTGGCACAATAGTCCATTATATTCATATAGCAATAATTATTTTAGACATTCCCGAATAAGTAGGCACCCCTTTAATTCCCTTTTATTTGACATGAGTCTTTTTAATCTTTTCTCCATCAAACATTTTGCCAGAGTCTCTTATAGTTGTGAAATTGACTTTTCAGAGTTTTATGTCTGTTTATTTCCATCATTCACTTATTTGGTGGAGTTAATACAAAAAACAATGAACAAGGAATATATACGGCTTATGGCATAGGAACTGGTTACATGTACAACTTTCAAAAATATAACATATAAGTAAAAATGAAAAATGGGGATGTAGGGAAAGTCACAGCTTCTCTGAACCTGCTTTTTCATTTGTAAAATGAGAGGACTGGACTAGATAAGCCCTAAGGTCCCTTGTAGTTCTAGGATCCTGAGGTAAAAAGAAAATGGGCACAAAAATAATTTCAGAAGGTAAATATTAAATTTTTATTCCTAGTTGGATAAAATTGGCTTTCTCAACCTTCTGATGTGTTTTCCATCTTTTTCTTATATAGCCTTGCCCGAGCTGGACTACTCGAAGCGAAGTTTCTGTCCAAAAAACCTCTCTCAAGAGTAGTGCGGGGTAATGCTCTTTGGAACACTAATGGTTATACCAGGAATACATCCCATCCCCTTAAAACTGGGAACAAAATGCCACGTGTTGTCTCCAAGCCTCATCTTTAAGAAGCTGCCAGGGGAAACTTCAGCCCATGTTGGGTAGCCGTGTGGCATGTTGTTGTGTTCACAGGACCAGTCCGAGAAGCTCGTCTGAACCCACAGTCAGGACATCGTGTTTGCATGGGGATAAACGTCCTGAATTTAGATACTTGGGGCTGTGAATAAATAGGTTACTGAGTGACACTACCTTTGGCATACTGTTGGCTCTGTTGTATATATGCCTTGTCTTAGCATTTATTTGATTAGGGACCTCGACCATTCCAACAATCTAAAACTGACATTTCAGAGTACTATGATAAATGAAAGATTGAAGAATCAAAGAATCAATGTGCTGTTTTGTGGTAATACTGAATTTTGCATATTGAAAAGTCTGATGCTTACAGAATAAGCTGTGAGCAACGTATAGAATGTGTATACATGTGCTCACGATTGTGTGTTGGTTTTTACAAACTACACTCATCTGATTTATACATACCCAGCTTGCCTTCTCCACTTAGAAACTGCTTAGTGCTCAAAAATGTGGTGGCGGTTTTGCTATGGATTGTTTTCAAATGCTGTTTGGCAGTCCTAACCGTCTGCCTTTTCCCTCAAGCATTCTGTACCATTGGTCCCTGTGCCACCATTTCCTTTCAGAAGGAAAGACTGAGTTGGCCAGTTTCTCCTTTAAGACTCCAGAGATCTGGACACAGCAGCACCTTGTCCTTCTCTTTCATTTATTTCCATTCATCAGCTCAGATGGGTGTGGGTCAGTCTTTGACACATGAGCCAGATTTCTTCTCCACACCTCTCTTCATCTCACCTGCAAGAAAAGCCCCCCACCCCGAGTTTTCCCATCTCACTCAGGCAAAGCTTAGACCCAGCTTCTGAAGACTTCAGGGGACCAAGACCTCTAAGGAGTTTTACATAATATTCATACTCAGCTGTTAAAGGGGAAATGACAGCAATGCAGAGTGAAGAACATCTGTGGTTACTGTAGTTTATTCAGTTGGGTTTTCCCCAGTATAGGTGGGTTAAGAAAAAACATTCCACTTCAGATTGTCAAATATGAGAAAAAATCTTAACTGGATTGTTTTCTTTTAAAAGTTCTGGTTAAATGATTTTTTTGTTAACTTAAGCAGAAAATGTTGGGGTTTTGTTGGTTCAACTCTAGTCACTGAAAAAAATGTCAGAACCATATTAGTCTATTTCTGCTTTCGTAAGTAAATAAAAGCAGGAGGGGGTGATAGAGGTTCTTCTAATACCTGTCATTCTGCATATGAATTCTTATTGTATTGGACTGTGGATGTACAAGATATGAGATTGGCCTCAGTGTGTACAAGCACCAGAACCTAGGGTGGAAGTTAATTTTTTAAAAATAAATCGATCCCATCTGTCAACTTAGTTGTTTGGTTTTTATTTTTTACAGATTCGCCTCTCTTACCTGAAAGTGAAATACTAGGAAAAAAAACCCAGTTAATTGAGGGCTCCACTCACTTGAGTTCCAACTCACTCAAGTCTTACTTAGTACTAGGAACCAAGTAAACAGGCAGGTCTGATTTGTCATGAGGGTGAAACACTCACTCTGAAACAAATGAATGAATCATTAGTCCAAGTCCACGGCTCCCATGACTCTTGCACAGCAGGGCAGTGAGTCAGACTTTCTGGATTAAGCAATATTTAGATGTGAATTCAAATGAAGCTCAACCCAATGACCCTTTATTTTTTTGGTTTTTTTTTTTTTTTTTGGTTTTTTTCGGTAAGGCAATTGGGGCTAAGTGACTTGCCCAGGGTCACACAGCTAGTAAGTGTTAAGTGTCTGAGGCCGGATTTGAACTCAGGTACTCCTAAATCCAGGGCCGGTGCTTTATCCACTGCGCCACCTAGCTGCCCCTATTTTTTAAATATATGTTTTATCCTCTATTGGATTATCATCTTTTTTTAATAATAAACATTTTTATTTATAGTTTTGAGTTCTAAATTCTATCCCTCCTTCCCTCCCTCTCCCCTACCCTCCCTGAGGCATTAAGCAATTAGATATGGGTTATACATGTGCAATTATGCAAAACATTACCATGTTAGTAATTTTGTACAAGAAAACTTGAATAAAAGAAAAAATCAAAGTGAAAATAGCATGCTTCAGTCTGTGTTCAATCAATATCAGTTCTTTCTTTCGAGGTGGATAGTATGCTTCATCAATAGTCCTTTGGGATTGTCTTGCATCGTTGTATTGCTGAGAATAGTTAAGTCATTCACAGTTCTTCATCAAACAATATTGCTGTCTCTGTATAACAACATTCTCTTGGTTCTGCTCACTTCACTATACATTAGTTCATATGTCTTTCCAGGCTTTTCTAAAATCATCCTGCTTGTCATTTCTTGTAGCAAAATAATATTCCATTACAATCATATACTACCCACCACAAAAAGAACTGCTATAAATATTTTTGTATAAATAGATGTTTTATTCTTTTGGGGGATGTCTTTGGGATATAAACCTAGCAGTGGTGTTGCTACATCAAAGGGTATACACAGTTCTATAGCCTTTTGGGCATAGTTCCAAATTGCTCTCCAGAATTGTTGAATCTTTTCATAACTCCACCAACAGTGGATTAGCGTCCCAGTTTTCCCACACCCCCTCCAACATCCAATATTTTCCTTTTTTATATGTATTTGCCACTCTGAAAAGTGTGAGGTGATACCTCAGAGTTGTTTTAATTTTCATTTCTCTGATCTATAGTGATCTGGAGCATTTTTTCATGATTATAGATAGCTATGATTTTTTTCTGAAAACTGTCTTCATATCCTTTGACCATTTATCAATTGGGGAATGACATATATTTCTATAAATTTGACTCAGTTTTCTATATATTTGAAAAATGAGGCCCTTATCAGAGATACTTGTTTGAAAAATTCTTACCCAGTTTTCTGCTTCCCTTATAATCTTGGTTACATTCATTAGTTTTGTTTGTGCAAAAACTTTTTAATTGTATATAATCAAAATTATCTGTATTTTGTTTTGTTCTCTATATAGTCTTTGGTCCTAAATTCATCCTCTGTCCATAAATCTGACAGATTCCATGCTCTCTTAATTTGCTTATGGTAACACCCTTTATGTGTAAATCATATACCCATGTTGAC
This sequence comes from Dromiciops gliroides, assembly GCF_019393635.1. Lineage (NCBI taxonomy): Eukaryota > Metazoa > Chordata > Mammalia > Microbiotheria > Microbiotheriidae > Dromiciops > Dromiciops gliroides. The sequence continues at coordinate 38,824,702 of NC_057865.1, forward strand.
CTTATTTTAGTATATGATGTGAGGATGGATGTTGGCCTATATCTAGTTTCTGCCATACTGTTTTCCAGTTTTCCCAGCAGTTTTTGTCAAATAATGAGTTTTTGTTCCAAAAGCTTGGGAATTTGGGTTTATCATATGCTAGATTACTTATAGCCATTTACTATAGTGTAATTTCTACCTAATGTATTCCACTGATCTAAGTCTCTTTCTTAGCCAGTACCAGATTGTTTTGATAATTACCGCTCTATAATACAGTTGGAGATCTGATACTGCTAGACCACTTTTTTTGGTCATTTTTTTTTCGATTCCCTTGATGTCCTCAAACTTTTGTTTTTCCAGATGAATTTTGTTATTTTTTCTAGATCTATAAAACATTTTTGATAGTTTGGTATAGCGCTAAATAAACTAACTTAGGTAGGATTGTTGTTTTGATTATATTAACTTGGTCTACCCATGAGCAATTAATATTTTTCCAATTGTTTAGCTCTGACTTTGTGTGAAAAGTGTCTCATAGTTCTGGTCATATAACTCCTGGATTTGTCTCAGCAGGTAGACTTCCAAGTATTTTATATTGTCCACAGTTATTTTAAGTGGAATTTCTCTATCTGTTGTTGCTGGCCTTTGTTGGCAACATATAGAAATGCTGATGACTTATGTGGGTTTATTTTGTAATTTGCAACTTTGTTAAAGTGGTTAATAATTTCAAGTAGTAATTTCTCTAGGATTTTCTAAGCATAACATCATATTATCTGCAAAAAGTGATAGTTTTGTTTCTACCTATTCTAATTCCTTTCATTTCTTTTTCTTCCCTTGTTGCTATAGCTAACATTTCCAGTACAATATTAAATAATAAAGGCAATAATGAGCATCCTTGCTTGACCCCTGATTGTAATGAGGCTTCTAGCTTATCCCCATTACAGATAATGCTCGTTGATGGTTTTAGCCAATGACCCTTTAGAAGTTCTCCTTCCTTTCTCCTCTCCATATCTAATAGTTAAAGATATACGAATGTACATGTATGTGCACATAGATTAATCAGCCTCTTGAAGTTTTTTCCCAACTCTTCCTACAAAAACCAGTACCATGTGGCAAGAAAGCATCTGATGGCCTTGAGCAGCAACAACCACAGGTATGTCTAATGGTAAGTCTACAAATGGCAGCTTTCTCAGAAAACTGGCAGGCTAAGGAGAAGACTCTTCCATAAATCCAAGTGAAGAGAAGGAAAACACTTTTTTGGGAAAGAAGCCTAAAGTTACAAGTTAAATATTTTGAAAAATGTTCAATTGTAGCATATGCAGAATTTATTCCCAATACACTCCCCTGCCATCCTAGGTTCTGTGCCATTTTAGTTAGCAGAAGCCCCATAAAGATGCCTAACAGGACTTTAAAGGAGATTGGGCATAAAATGCTATACAACGAGGCCCACACTGTGTTTCCTAATTAGGCCAAGTCTCTATGCCCCTGAGCACATGTATTTATTTGCCTATGTCCATGTTTTATAATTCTGGCCTTGAGGATAAACTGATGTCAGTCTTTCATGGTGGGTCTTGGTCATTTATGGCACTGCTAGCTGGTATGAAATCCTCAACCTGGGAACCTCAGCTATGAACTTTGGGGTTGTAGTTGAAGGGCTCTGTAAAAGGGTGGTATGTGTTATTTCATCTATTGTGATTTTGGGGAAGGGACTGGGGGGAGATGCCTGTAATTTTAGTCATGTAGGTACCTCCTCAGATGAAAGGAATCTCCTGCACCAAAGCAGTTGACTGGAATAAAGAGGCGACTTAGCCATGGTCATATAGCCAGGACTGGAACCCCACCTTCATAATAAGGGAAAACCAAGTGGGAGACTTGCATTTTTCCTTCTTTAAGAATATTTCTTCACTGGATGATCATTTTCAGTTTTCTGGTCTTCAAAGCTCAAAAGTTATGTAACTGAATTCATGCTGAAATAGGAATTTCCTTGCTGAAAAATAACATTCCTCACTGCAGAGAGTAAATTAAGACCATGTAGATGAAGAACTCACTTTGTGCATTAATGCAAATTTCTGACTTTGAAGAGGCACAGAAGATTTTTATCTTGGTGAGTACTGGTGTATCCATTCTGATCAATTTAAATTAAGCATAGACATGAATGTCTGGTTTTAATAGTGAAAAGACTTTTAATATTTCCATGCTTCTCTAAGAACACATTTGCAAGATTATTTAGAATAGTTGGTATCTAGTAAAAATGATGTTGAACCAACTTTTAGATTCTACACTAATTCAGAAATATTCATAAAAATCAAAACAGGTTTGGAAAGGTGGCTAGCCAGTACCCAAATGAGCATGTTTCATTATACCTCTGATGAGGAAGTAGATAGCAAATCCATATGCGCCTGTAACTGAAGTCTGAGTCTTGAAGGAATAGGTCATGGTATTCATTTATTGGTTTCAGTGAAAAGTGTTTGTCGCTACTTCATAGAATTCCAACTTGTTACAAAGCCTGCCTTCCCTCTTTCTGGCCTGAAAGTGGCCCCATATTTTCAGAGGCTTGGCTGACTACAGAGCACGAGGTTGGGTGGCTGTCAGTTTGGAAGGGCTCCATTATAAGCCTTTCTAGTTACACTAAGGCATGGAAGAGTCGTGATCTCTATCAAGGGAAGGAGGAACCCCGCAGCAAGGTGTGAGGACTAAAATTCTAGCTATGCTATCTAAAATCTAATGAGTGGTTGCCAATAAATTATAAGCTTTAGCAAGAGTTAGACTTTTAAGCATTTATTAAGGAGAATAAGAATTTGGTAAAGAGAGAAGGAAAGGCCTAGATTCATCTATCTATTAAAAGGAGAGCGCATTTCTAGCTGCCTTCTCCACCAGCGTCCTCAGGAAAGAGAGCGAGTCAGAGCGCCAGCCTCCCCCTTCTTCCTCCCACAAGCCAACATCACTTCCTGACACCAAAGAAAAGACGCATGGTCTTGCCCTCAGAGACGTTCACCTCATGGCGGAGCTTTTCTACGGTAAATCTCCAGCAGGTGGAGTCATTCCAATCGTTACAAATGAAAATGGCTTCTACATCAAGATGGATATTTGAGAATGGGCTTGCATACATACCTAGAAACCATCAGGGGTATCCAGGTGCCAGAGAAGCCCACCTCAAATTAGTCTGAAAAGGTGAGGAATGAAATTTGTTTTCTGCAATTAAGACTCTGCTGTGCAAAAGTAGAATGGACTCCACCCAAAGAGGTAGGTGTGTGGTTAGCCTTTGTTAGAGGGATGTCCTGCTCAGGCACAGGTTACAGGAGCTGCCCTCTGCCAGGGCAGAGTTCTGATAGTAACCCATAGAGTGGGGTCTGTTTTTGTAAACTCCAGGTCTTTTTTAAATCGACGTCACTGTTTTTGCAATCAAAGGCTTGTGTGCCAGTTGGCAAGCTGACCAGCTCCAACATTTCTAGCACATGAAATGTCTCTTTATTGGGTGACATTTTCCAAACACCACTGAGCAGGCTCAGATAACCAAATGGATTTTCAGGCATATCTAACGCTGCTATGATGGGGTTCCCCCCCCCCCCGCTTCATCAAATTCCAGTTAAAGATTTAGTTTTAAGAAGTCAGCCAAACCCAATGGCTGATCTTGTCATGTGTCTAAGAACATACTGTACTTCTTGCCCAACAAAACAAGGATCAGACTGCTGGGAGGATTCTGATTTCTCCCTTTCAAAGTTTGCATGTTTAAAAAAATACAACCTGAACATGTCAAGTGGAATTTATTTTCAAGCATATTGAACAAAGCAGATATGACTGAAGAGGGCAACATTGCATGTCTTTTTCAAGGAATAAACACTGGTTGAACTGAACTGATTCAAAGTAAAACCAGCTGATGAATATGCTGCTGCATCTTAGCACTTTCAGACTCTGCATTTCCACAATCTGACATGACTCCTCCAGTGCTTACTCAAAGAAAGGTGGAATGACAGCAACCCCACCTCAGGTATGGTCTTCCTCGCTCACTCAGCCACAATACTGAACAGAACACAACAACTCTGAAAGCTGGGTTAAACATAAGATAACAACACTAATGATAAGACTTTTCACCTCCATCTTCAGTCAATTCTGTTTTCTAAAAATACTTTTTTATATAGAAAACTGTAGTATATTATTTATTTCCTTATTACAAATTATACAAATCAGTGCAGTTTCTATTTCCACACTTTCACAATGCCATCTCTGGAAGCAGTTACTATAAAGCCTTGTGTAGTCTGGAAAGTCGCAATATCTGTGATGATATCATGATGGCCAACAGGGAGAGACTCTGGGCCCCTCCGAGGTGTGTCGTCTGTAGGGCCGATCTTCTGTTTGTTCTGAATTTCCTAATTAGAATCCAAAAAGAGGGAGAGGACAGGTCAGATGAGTAGAAGGTAGCTCACTGCTAGGTTATGTGAGCATGCTTGCTCTGGGGAGGAGATGCTGCATTATTAGCACCATATTCAAGGTGGAGCCCATCCCAAGGAAAAGGAATTTTTGTAGTAAGGCAGAAAAAACGTTGTTGCATTATCGTTTCCCATTTAATCTATGTGGATAGCTTCTTTGTACACGGCTGTCTCCCCCATTGGATTGTGAGCACCTCAACAGCAGGGATCCCATTTTGGGGCTACTGACTGACATCCCCTCTCGTCTGGATTCTGTCAGTAAAGGTCAGTGTTTAAAACTGTAATCCCAGGGGTAGCTAGGTGGCGCAGTGGATCGAGCACTGGCCCTGGATTCAGGAGGACCCGAGTTCAAATCCAGCCTCAAACACTCGACTCTTACTAGTTGTATAACCCTAGGCAAGTCACAACCTTCATTGCCCTGCAAAAAAAACAAAAAAACCTGTAATCCCTTCAGGACCCTGTTTGATCCTAAAATGAAATAATAATTCAGAATCTCCTCAAGACTAGGCACTTGGAAAGAAAATACATATTATGTGTCCCCAAGGGGGAAAAATTACAGGATAGACACAGCTGGGATTCCAAATAAACAGGTCATACACACGGAAGAAGCTGTGGTATATGATTGTGGTGGAATGGTGTTGTGCTATAAGAAATGACAAACAGGATGATCCCAGAAAAACCTGGAAAAGACTCATAAACTGATGTATAGTGAAGTGAGCAGAGCTGGGAGGACATTGTGCGTAGTGACAGCAGTACTGTTCAATGAGCAACTGTGAATGACTTAACTACTCTCAGCAGTGCAATGATCCAAGACAATCCCAAGGAACTAATGAGGAAGCTTACTATGCACCCCTATAGAAAGAACTGATAAAAAGAACACTTGTGGGTTATATATATATAACCTGGTTGCTGTCTTGTGGAGGCGGGAGGAAAAGGAGGGAGAAAAATTTGGAACTCTAAATCTTGTGAAAATGAATGTTGAAAACTACCCTTACATGTAACTGGAAAAAAATAAAATAAATTTTCATTGCAAAAAAACCAAACAAACAAACAAAAAAAATAGGTTATACACAGACATTATAGCATCCACTCCTAAGGGCCCAAAACATGACAAAAACAACTATTAATCCCATACGATGTTTCTTATCATGCAAAACTGGTACTTGCTTAAATCAACAATTACTGACAGTAAATAGACTCTTTTCCCTGATTCAAACTGCCTCGAGAGGCCCAACATCCCACTATTGGTGTGGGTTACCCAGTGCTGTCTGAGGGTTAGCTTAGCTGATCTGCCTTCAGCCTTCATGTAAATGTTCCCCTAAACTGCACATGAGGTTACCCTAGATCACCCTTAATCCCTAGAACCTCGGGCTGACACCCATACCCACCCCGTCTAAAAGATTTAAGTATAGTTTTACAAAGCCAAGATGACTCTGACCCGAGGCTATTTTCTGTGGACCAGCCTAAGAATTTCAGAGTGGCAGAGACCTGGTCTACCTCCCTAGAGGTAATGCCAATGAGGACAGATCTACCCATCCTATACTGGTCTCGCAGTGGAGTGGCCTTGCACAGGTGAGAAAGCAAACAGGTTTCTGCCTTGTTCTAACTAGTCCCTTTCCGTAAACCCCAATGTCGTGTTTGCATTCTTTTTTCTCAAGTACTCCAAGGGGAGTCTAATTTAAAGTATCATGAAAAATAAGATATGATGTCCAATCCTATGCGGTTTGTGGAATCACTCTAACTACTCTAAAGTGACATGGCTTATATGATAATTATTTTCTATTATGACAATCTCTAACTGCCATTCAAAATAGGAGATCAGTGAATGAGTGAATTTCTAGCTAATGGATGATGGAAAAACTTTTACTTGGAGCATACAGATCAGGTTATTCTTTAAAAAAAAAAAAGCCTCATAGAAATTAATTGCTGGGGCAGCTAGGTGGCAGAGTGGATAAAGCACTGGCCCTGGATTCAGGAGGACCTGAGTTCAAATCCAGCCTCAGACACTTACTAGCTGTGTGATCCTGGGCACATCACTTAACCCTAATTGCCCTGAAAAACAAACAAACAAAAAAAAAAACAAAACAAAAAAAAAGAAATTAATTGCTGATACTTAAACTGCTATGGAAAAGGCCCATGAGGGAGGACACAGAAAGCCCTGGATAGAAAATCAAGAGGCTTTGGGCCCCAGGCCAGTGCTGCCACAAGCTGTGTGAGCCCCAGTGCCCACGCCTGTCTGAGGGCAGAAGGGGGCGGTACCAGATACCATCTAGACTCTGCAGTAGCTCTCACCTACTACCAATGATGCCAACTCACAGGAGCAGAAGTCAGGGGAAGCCCAAACCAAGCATGCGAAGGCCTGCCATACCTGGACAACCTCTGTGCCTTCAATGATTTTCCGATAATAAGACACGGATGGAGAACTGCTGCCTCCAGCAACAACATAGGACCTTTCTGGGTAAGCCAGATCCCAAAATCTGTGAGGAAAAACATGTAAATAGTGACTAACTTCTCAAGGCCCAAGGCAGGAACTGCTGTGGCTGGTTTAAGTTTCTCAGTAGAGAATTGCAACTTTTCTTCTTCTTAAGAGAACTGAGATTTCATGGCATTTCCTAGAAGCAATGACCTAAAATTAGTTTTAAAAAGATAAAAATAAATAAAAAATAAAACAAAATTAGTTATAAAACAAAGCACCAACAGCTTTCCTAGCAAAACATAAATAATCTGAAGCATAAATATAAAACTGGCATTCATAATTTTTAAAATACCAAGCTTTTGGTAGCCAAAGTTGCCAAGAGCTTCCCACCCACTCCCCCACTCTCCAAATTTTGTCATCTCTCCTATCAGATGGAGCTTGTACCTTATCTTCATGTCAGAGCCTGCTGTTAAAAGGATAGGGTTTCCATCTGCAGGACTGCAGTAGATCCCATGAACACTGTGTGAGGAAGGCTGGGAAGGAATAAAAATGGGCCCAGATTAGTGTCCATGTATCTTTTCTTTACAGAATTTCAGTGAAATCATCAGTTTACATAAGATATGTGGCTTTTGAAAATAATTCTGCTCTCTCTCAAGACTTGTTAATGATCACTCAATCCCTTCCTTTTAATAGACAATAGTTCCCTGGCTCCCTTTCCCTGCCCCCACAGGTTTCAAAAACTTGTTTTCCTTAGAGAATGCTAACTAGATGAATGGACAGCTGACTTCTCTGGCATTTTTTCCCATTTCATTCTCAGGGTGAGTTTTGAATAACACCACAATCAAAAGATATTCTGAATCTACTTGACAAAAATGTACAGGAAAGAAAATTTATTATTCTTTAAGGATATAATAACAGTACTTTTATTTCTACTAAGAAAACTAATAGGAACCTTTTTATTAGTTGAAAGAAAACCCGAATTAAAGAATTAAGTGAGACGATAGTGTTCCTGTGGAGAGAGACTACACACCCTCAATAATCTTAGACAAAAAGGGAAGGAAAGAAGCATGACCACGTGGTGTTTTGCCTTATAAAACTTTCAAATGAACAGTAGAGCTGTGGGCATGACATAGCTCTGATTCAGCAGAATGGCAGAACAGTGCTTAGAGGAGGACAAGACGCTGGTCCTTAAGACAGTAAAAAGTGAAGCCAAACCTGTAATTCGGAAAGTGGGGGTGCGCTGCTGGCCCAGAGAGTGAAGCGCCTGTCACCAGTTTCCATGTCCCACATGGACACTTCATTGTTGCCTTGAACAGCTAAGGGAGACATAAGGCCAACACAATTACTCTCCCAGCCTTCCCAACCTGGCCAGCTGGACCAGCCAGTGCTGCCCAAGCAGTCTCCTTCCCCAGAATCTCCAGAGAGCGCTGGCCTCCAGCAATGTTCTTAGAAGTAAAACTGAAGCTGACCTATGCACCAGCAGAGAGGGAGGGAGAATGTTGGCAGCTGCCTCTGGGGGCAGAGCAAACAGACATTAAAAGGAACCCAAATGGCTGAGACAGAAAATGGGGGGTTCCTGGGATCTAAAAGGAAGAAAAGAGAGGAAAACAAGGTGTAGGCTGGGTCCTTGTGGCTATGTCGCTGTAACACCCTGACCTTGCAGGCCATGAAAACAACAGCCTAATATTGCAGATGGTGGTACAGAGAGCGCGGGGCCTGCCGTCAGGAAGATCGGAGCCACTTACTAGCTGTGTGATCCTGCCTCACTTTCTACAGCTGTCAAATAGGGTTGATAACAGCCCCGACCTCCAAGGGTTGTCTGAGGATCAAATGAGAGAAGAATCGCCAAGTGCTGAAAGCACATAAGCACCGTATCCATGTCTGCTATTCTTACTGCTCTCTCTGAGGCCTCATTCAGAGTCTGAACCCATATGAATACAGCACTTTTCTAGCTGTCTCACTACTGACCTATCTTCTCTCTCCTTCTCCACCCCATGGCATCTTTGCGGTAGGTTGGGGCCATGATTTCTCTACCTTGGGCTACTCTGAATTCTCGTCCAGTCCTCTGAGATGATTAGAAATCCCACCTACCAATTCAACTCGAAAACTCAGTACAATGCTCCATAGAGACAGCACATTGTTCCAGGCTGTCAAGCAAATGAACAAACACTATATCTCTCTTCCCTTGGAGTTAATTTATGAAAACACCCCAAAATCCAAGATGAACTTAGATGCAGTCTATGTCAATGGGTCAGCCCTTTCTGGAGTCCCTAGCACCCACTCCAGCATCACTGGAAAATGAATGCCCTGGCTTCCTAAAATGGTAGACCTTTAGAAATGCACAGGAAACGCAAACATATAAATACCCTTTTCTATTTTTCCCTCTTTAGTTTCACTACAACCAAAACCACTTACTGCACTACTAAGCCTATCGACTACTCATCCCTTATATTTTCATCTATTTTTTTCTTCATCTTTAGTCAAAATGACCCAGGGAAGTTATTAAGAGTTACCATGCATGCCACTTGCCTCTTTGTTATTCTAAACCCATTCAGATTGGGATTAGCATTTGTCTCAAGAGCCCACAGCTGGACAGCATTGACAATAAGCTTTTTATGAAAACAAACCCCAAAGAACTGGTGTCATGGCTACAATATTCTTGTCTATGAGAATATCTCTGAGACATGTTGAATTCTTTCAGAGTAGCCTTGGACTCAAAAGCATGGCAACCACTACCGCAGGAACTTCTGTCTGATTAATGTCAGTATTTGGGGCTGGGGGTGGTCAGAGAACGATTCTCCTAACAGTGCAAGGCATGTAGGAAGTAAAAAGAGGAGTCAACCCTTGAAGAGCTAAGGTTTTTACTACACTAACATCTCTCCATGAATGACCACATTTTTTGTTCACTCAAGCAACTAGTTCCAAGTTCACTTGACCACACTCATCTAGACGAAGAGATTCTGCTAATGCTTTGGTAAAATCCAAGTCACCAATCTATTAGTCTAGTAACACTGCTAAAAAGGGAAATGACACTAGTGTGGTATATGACCTGTTCTTGATATAGCTGTGCAAATCTTAGAGATTACTGCTCCTATTCTAAATGGTGAAACACTATCCCTTTAATAATCTATTTCTGGGGGCAGCTAGGTGGCGCAGTGGATAAAGCACCGGCCCTGGATTCAGGAGGACCTGAGTTCAAATCTGGCCTCAGACACTTGACACTTACTAGCTGTGTGACCCTGGGGAAGTCACTTAACCCCCATTGCCCTGAAAAAAAAAAAAATCTATTTCTGACTTTGGCCGGCAACTGAACTTAATTTCACAGGTTTTTAGTTTCAAAATTCTATCCTCTTCACTTAACTGAAAGTCAGCAGATCCCTGAGTGTGGGAATGTACTAAATTAAAGGAGTTTCCTCCCCATTTTTAGCTCATTTTTCAGCATTTACCAGGAGAGAAAGAATGATAACTTAGTGAAAAAGGCCTTATGGAATGCTATTCCTGGGGCAACCTCTATGTCACTTAACAAGCAGAAGTAGAATCTTTTGTTAACTCACATCTATGCCAAAAGCAAGGAAGCAGAAGCAAGCATCTGATCCATGTATAAGATAGAAAAGGAAAAAAAAAATCACAACCTGAAGTGTGACACATGAGGTCAGTTCTAAGGCAGTCTCTCCGTTTCAAAGACCTGGAAAACGAGCCTGCATCTCACCTGCAATCACCCACGACTGGTACAGAGGGTGCATTAAGAGGCGTCTGATTCGGGCCCTCGAAGGATGACAGTGACTGGAAATTGGCAACTGGAACCTCATATCCCAACAAGCCATAGTCCCATTGCTTGTACCTTTCAGCGTGGGGGAAAAGCACAAGGGTTAGAGCCTAATGGCCGCAGCACAGCCAGGCCACATGGTTTTCAACCGTGAAGAGCTCTGGCTTTCAATGGCCTATATCAGAAAGGCTTCTTAGCTACTGCCCTTGGACCGCCCCGCCCTGGCCTCTCCACTGTCTGAAGGCCCCTGTAGTGCACACATGACAACAGTTACATGGGAATTACAAAATGAAGGAAGGGGAATTTTATTCATCGATCAGTGACTATTGGTCATGGCCTGCTGAAGATCAGTGGGCCTTACCCCTGCCATCTACTCTCAGTCAGCTGGATTATGGGTTACTCACAGTTAATCCGGGCCTCTCTCTTACATACCAGAAGGGAAGTGGAAACTACTCAACAGAAACAATGTGCTTTTGCGTCTGGGCTAGAGCCCAGGGCAGCCAGGCACTGCACTAGGGACTCAAGTCAGTGTGTGGGGGCGGGTCTGTCTGATGCCGCTCTGTGCAGCACTGGTCCGTGCCTAACACCTAGTGAACAAACTCTTGAAGTCATTCACGGGAACACAATTTCCAGTGGCTAGGGAAAGAAGAAAAACGATGCTGAAGGAAGGAAGGCTTAGTTCTTTCTTCTGTTTCCACCAGCAAGAGGTGGAAGGAGATGTGTGAGGGCCACATACATATTTTTACATGATGTCTCTCCTTTGAGACAAAGCATCAACATCATTATTATGGTGGTCAAACTCCTGCGTGATCCACACAACAAGAAAAGGGAAACACACACACATAAGAACAACATAATCTAAACTTCCATTTCTGACATCCCAGATGAATAAACAACAACCTGTCCAGAAAGCTGTAAAGGAAAAGCAATATGGGGAAGTTAATTATGAGACTTCACAAAAACAAGTCAGGAAATCCCAAAGCACAACTGAAGCACAGCGAGTCACATACTTTTGAAGAAGAGTGAAAAGAACAAGAAGCAAAGATACTGTGGTAGAGTCTCAATGAGATTTTTCAAAGCCCAAGGGGGGTGGGAGCAGGGGTAGGAAGGAGGCGCTAGAAACAAGGAAAGTGCCACACGAGATCATGATCCGTCGAGGAAATGGAGGCCACTAAAATGCAGGCTGAAAATGCCAGCCAAAATAATCACCATGGTGATCATAAAGGAAACATGTTCACCAAAGAATGAGGCGGCACAGGATGTGTACAATAGATTCATGCTTTGGAACACTAAGATTTCACTTTTCCAAATCTGTTTTTAATGAAAAGACAAAATTGAGAGTGATTGTGAACACAACAGCTATACAGAAGAAGAAAAAAACAACTTCCAAGATTAAACATTTTGGAAAAATGCCCTCCTACAAAATGGCAAATGCAGCTGGCACAAGGCTGGGGAACGGCTGGAAATTCGAGAAGTGCAATCAGGGCCTAGAGCACAGACCACGTCGTGCTCCCAAGCTCAAGCACCTTGACCCCATCACTCGGTCCTTCTGGTCCTTTGTTTTCCGCTCCACAGAAGAAGGACAACCTCAGCAGGGGTGCATCATCTGCAGGCTGGACACCTTCACCAGGATGTTCCTTCTCCTCGAGACCCACCCCTTCCTCCAAAGCCCCTTATTTCTACTGATGGCACAAGCTAGGAGCTCGGGGTCACACTCAATTCTTCCCTCCCCTTTATCCCCATGTCAAATCAGTTGCAGCGTTATCAATTCTACTTCCCTAGAGCCTACCCTAATTCAGGCCCTTATCACCCCTCAAACAGAGCCCCAGAACAGCTTTCTGTTGTATTTTCTTACTTCCATTCCATCATCTTCTTAAGCCTGAGGTCTGTCCCCTTCTCAAGAACCCTCCGTGGCTCCCTATTCCATCCAGAATAAGATAGAAGCTCCTCAGGCAGGTACTTTGAGTCCTCCCTACCTTTGCAGACTCAGTTTCTATTACTCCTCTTCCTAGCACTGGCCTCCTCCTGCCCTGGGAACTTGGTACTCCACCCTCGGACCACCCCCCCTCCCCCAAGGCTGCCTCTGCACAAGATGTCACCCATGCCTGACAAACACTCCCTCAGCTCCTCCACCTCTCAGAATCCGACTTCTCTTCCTTCAAGGCTCACTTCAGATGCCGTCTCTCACACAGAAGTCTTCCTCAATCTCCCCAGTTGCTCGGATCTCCTGAGGACACCGTACACTTTCACAGCTGTATTTGTGTGCTCACTCCCCAGCACACAAATACAGGGGCCAAGAGGCCAAACACTGTTTAATTCCTGATTTTTTATCCCCTGTACTGAACACAGTGCTAACCCTCCTTGTCGCTGCCCCGCCTGTCTAATCTCAGTGCAAGGTGAGTCTGTTGGTTCCTTCCCATTCACTTCATCAAGATGGGAAAAGGACCAGATCTCAAACCAAAACCAAGAAATCTGAAAGACACACTGAACTTGGAGAAGTGATGCTCGCAGTCCTCAGTATTAATGCCATCGATAATCTGCACTGGTTTCACGCTTTCATCAATGTGGATAGACTTCCAAATTCTGACATCCTGTACAATGCCTGTCCCTTTGCTACTGTAAATCCTCCACGAAGGGTCTCCCTACTACCCCAAGACCTTCCTCTAAGTACGAAGGGTCATCATTAATGTTAATAACTACCATCTTTTTACACGATGCCTTAAAACTTAAGGTCCTAAGACCTCTGGGATAGGTAGTACAAGTGTTATTATCCCCATTTCACAGGTGACATAACTGAGGCTCAGAGAGGGGATCACAGCCAGCAGAGAATCCACGGCAAAGGTGGGCCCAAACCCCAGCCCTCTAATTCCAAATATGGTCATCTTTCCACTTTGAGATGCTCCCTCCCATGAACAACATTATTTGGGGAATCTACCTGACTAAATGTTACTTACTAGCTGTGTGACCCTGGGCAAGTCACTTAACCCCAATTGCCTCACCAAAAAAGAAGAAGAAGAAGTGCTGTAAAAATAATCTAATTTAAATCTAACAAGAGTCTTCTGGTAACTAGCTAATGGCTGATTTTCAAAGATGTAGAATACAACGGACCCCAACTACTGCTTCTCTTTCTACACACTGCCTAATTTCTGACCTTTTCTCTATTTATTAGTAATTCCATTAGTTAAAAGGCTAAAGAGAGAAACTAATTTGTTAATAACATGACTTTCTAAAGAACTAATAAAAAGATCTAGCAAGCAAAGCAAGGTTGAAAGTAATGGATTAAATTAAATTTTGAGATTAATTCTGAGTATTTAATTATTCATGTAACTGCCTACTTCTATTACTAGAGACAAGTAAATCCAAGAGGGGGAGGGGGCTGCAACGAATAAATATTGTTTTACTTTAGTAGTGCAAAGCAATTATAAGAGCAGGATGAAATTCAGCTTACCGATACACAGCCAGCACTGGTGGATGTCCACAGCAAATGAGGTAATGAGACCTGACTTCAAATCGTGCTTCAGGGTCCACGCGTTACTCGAAGAGCGGAGGTCCCAACCGACCAAGGAGCCATTCACCGTGGCGTAGGCCAGAACTAACTGGGCCCCGGAGTTGAAGTGATGCATATCCACAACGCACCCATCCCCCTTCTGGTCTAAAAACCTAGGAACACAAAATAAGAGGGGGAGCCTTCCTGCTCTGGGTCAGAAGAGGACAGCGACGCCGTCCGACATCGAGCCTGCTGGCCAAATCTCCTGTGTTTAACTCTGGGGCCTGAGAACAGCCAGCTGCTTCTCTCACTGTTTCCTCTGCACGCTGCTCTGAGATCTTTCCCAAAGGCTGGCGTATCCATCTCAAACAGAAAACCTCTGCAACCACCATCAAGAACCATAATTCTGTGAAACACCCTTTACTTTCCTACCATCCTCTTTGGCATCACACCAAGAGCTAATGAAGAACCATTGCTTTGACTTCACCAAGGGAGGGATCTCCGAGTCCCTGCTCCCCACGCCTGGAAAGGGTCCCCCTCAGGTCCCAGGCTGCTGAAATGTGAGCAGGGCTCCAGGTGCCGTTGCTTTACCCCCAGATCATTCCCTTCTTAACACCTCTTGTATCATTTGATTTCGGGCTGTCTTTACTCCATTACTAAAATGTGACTGTCTCGTTCCATCTTCTGTGTCCGCAGGGCCTCAGACAGGGCCCTGAACCTCAGCAGTTCTGCTCCACCCAATATCCCTCATCAGACATCTGAACTAATTGTGTTCAGCTGGGAGAGGTGGGAGAGTTGGGAGGTGAGGTCACATTTTAGGAAGGAAATGAACAGATCAGAGCATGTCCAAAGGAGAAGGAGGATGGTGGGGAAATGGGAGATCACACCAAGCAGCTCTGGCTAAAACAAGTGGGGACAGTTAGCTGGGGGAAAAAGGCTGAAGAGAACCTGACGGCCAGTTCAAGAGTGAAAAGGGCTGACAGTACAAGAGGGAGGAGACTTAATGGAGCCCACATCAGCCCAGGGGGTAGAAGGGTCGTGCATGAAAGTCATAAAGAAAAGATTTCAGTTCAATTGAAGGGAAAACTTGCCCACAATTAGATCTGTCTCCAGGGGAAGGGGTTCCGTCAGAATAGGGCTAGCAAGGCCATATCTCCTGTCCCTGGCGAATGTGGAAAGGCTATCCCTGAGCAGCTACAGTTTGTACAAAATGACCTAGAAGAGCTTTCTGACTTGTAGGACTCTTGTGATGCCCACACTTGGTCAAACTGAATACCAGCTTATAAGCAACTTTTGTTGAAGGACAAAGGCTAACCTTGTATAACCAGACTTAGAGTACAAACATTCTTAAAATGAAGCAGAAATCATAACGAGAGGAAGATACCTGCTTTGAAGGGGATGGATTTTGGGAGATTTAGGTAGCTTGGAAGCTTCTATTCCAAGAAGCTGCACGGCCCCATTATCAGAAGCAATGGCCAGATAATGGGATCCCTGGCAGAATGTGAGTGTCTTGACACGCCCTCCAATCCGTGAGTATGTTAGAATTGACCTGTAATAACATTGTTATCATTAC
Organism: Dromiciops gliroides; assembly: GCF_019393635.1. Lineage (NCBI taxonomy): Eukaryota > Metazoa > Chordata > Mammalia > Microbiotheria > Microbiotheriidae > Dromiciops > Dromiciops gliroides. The sequence continues at coordinate 38,840,347 of NC_057865.1, forward strand.
AAATTGGTGGATCTTTGGTTAAGAACCTCCACTTGAAGGACATCTCAGAAACAAACCGGGTTGTACATTTCACCTTCTTCTTACTTCCCCCTCCCTGTATTCACTTTACTCCCAGACCCCATCTCACCCCACGTTGCCCTTGAAGATGTGCCCCTCCCTCGGTTTTCCAGCTCTTGAACCATAATACAATCAATACTGCCCCTGCTGCTGGAGAGGAGGGGCCATGGACCTTCGTCTGGGTCTGCTCACCATCCCCATCAAGCTCCAAACCAGGAGAGCCCTCGGGGCCACTGCTCCTTGTGGAAGGGATTGTCCTTACTTCTGTGTATCCCCCAAACTGAGCACTGTGCTGGGCACACAGCCAACCATTTACACACACTGTTCTTTCTTCTGTTCATTCTTTTTCCATCCATTCCTTTAGTCAACAATTATTTCTTCATCGCAAAGGTACGATGCTGAGAATGCTAACGAAAGGAACCAACACATACCCAGCCCTATGGAGCTTAACGTCTAGCTTTTACGTGCACATGCGCACGCGCACACACACACACACACACACACACACACACACACACAAGCAATACTACAGAATAACAGCTGACGTTTAGACAGTGCTCACTGTGCGCCAGGCACCGTGCTAAGTATTTGATGATGATCATCTCATTTGATCCTTGAACCCCAGGAGGTAGCTACTGTCATCCCCATACTCTAGATGAGGAAACTAAGGCAAACAGAGGGTAGGTGACTTGTTCAGGGTCTGAACTTGGCTTCTTCCTGACTCCGGTGAACCCCCCTAACTGCCCCCTGATCCATAGTGCAGATGAGGATATAACAAGAGCAAGTTATTAGAATATACAAGTGGCTCTGTCCTCTACTCCCTGCATGACTCACCTTGGATGAGTCACTGAAGGGCTCCACAATCGTATTAGGAAGCTGCACCCTCAGAAGAAAAGGCGTCCCTCCCCCTCGACCTCCCCTCCTGCACCACACAGCCTCTGCTGGCTCCCACAGATGATGAGCGAGGGTGCAGAGGAGACAGGAGCAGAGCCCATTCACAGGGTCCCAGCCGCAAAGCCACCAGGGCCTCCTCCCCTGGCCTCCCTTGGTCTCCTGAGGCACAGGCTCTCCCCCACTAGTTGCTGCCTCTCCACACTGGGGGCTTCCTGTTGCTCCTTACCTGGTGGTCGTCGTTTTCCCTTCCATTTTCTGACTGTTCCAGATCTTCACCGTGCCATCATTCGAACCCGTCGCAAAGAGGGAATGCTCGTCAGAGACTCGGATGCGGTTCACCGCAGACTTGTGCTCGTGAAGGTGGGCAACGAGAAGGCCTTTGGGCCGCCACCCTGAGGAGAGGGAAACAAGATGTGACGGGGAGCACGAGTGTGAGCATCACTCATGCTGGCATCATCAGTTACCAAACTGATCACTCCACCAGACTTCATGACACAGAAGGAGCATTCGGTGTTTTCTCATTCATTCATTCATTCAGGATGTGTAGAGGATACCCACTATAAAATGCCTAACTTCCAGGGATGGAGTTCCTAGGATTCAGGCCAGATATGTAGATCTGAGAGTCATCTAAATGGAAATGACATCAATTCTCCCCACGGGAGGAGATGGCATCACTGAGGGAGACGAAAGATCAACACCACAAGGGCCAGAGCCTTGGCATATGCCAACAGTCAGTGAGTGTGACAAGGATGAAGATCCAGTAAAGGAGATTAACAAATGGACAGATGGATAAGAAAAGAATCATGAGCAAGTAGTGCCACCAAAACCCAAAAAGGAAGCGATCGATGGGGCCAATGCTGCAACAAGGACAAAAAGGAAGAGAACTGAGAAAAGGACATCAGATGTGACAAGAAGTCACTGGTGAGAGAGAAAGCTCAAGTCACACTAAAGACAGTGTAGAAATGGAAGTGAAAGGCCTGACTATGGACAGTCTTTTCAAAGTCTTTGAGAGTAGAAGAGCTCTAAGGAGAAAGACTGGGGAGTTGATAGGATCTAGAAGATTCTTTTTAGGGATGGGAGGGACTTGGATATGATTATAAGGCAGTCGGCAAGAAATTAATACATAGGGAGAGCCTGAAGTTGAGTAAGAGATGGGATATCAAAGGGAGCCAGATGCTAGAGAAAACAGAAGGAGGTGGGACCAAGGGTTTCTAAAGAAGTTTGTCTTGCCAAGGAAGCAAGAAACAGGAATAAAGGAGGAGATACTGGCAGGGATTATCTGGGGAATGTGAGACAGAAAAAGAGAAAGCTCCCAGTGGACAGACTTGATATTTTGGGGAGAAACAAAACAAAATCCTCAACTGAAAGGTAGGAGAGAGAGGGCACTGTAAGGAGAAAAGAAAAGGTTTTAGAAGAGCTGCTTTGGGGAGTGGGACAGAGAATCAATTAAGGAGAAGGAGGATTCTCTTGTTGCAGTGAGGGCTCAGTTAAAATCAGACAACAAATGTCTATGGACTTAATGCAACAATTTCATTATTTCTTGCAGCCCCATTCAGGCCCATGTGAGCAGGAGCAAAGGAGGTGTGGTAGGAGTACTCTACATTTGGGGTTTGGCAAGGCATAAGCAGTGATGGGAAGCAAGGCATGGAAGAGTCAAGGGCAGTGGAGAGGAGAGCCAATTCACAAAGTCTAGTTAGAGCAAGGCACTAGCCTGGGAAAGTACTGAGAAGAAAAGGGGTCACGGGTCACAATGGGGATGAAGAGAGGTTTAGGAGAGATGGAATGATAAAAGACGGAATAAGCATCTGTCACCACCATGGCCATCCCCCACCATCCTCATCCTCAGTATTTATCTACTTGTTGTTACTAGGGGAGTTAAGCTCCCCTAACTGGGAAATGAGGAAATCTGAGGGAAAAGCACAGTGTACGATTCAGAGCTGGGGTGCTAAGGGGGACTCACTGAGGAAAGAAGGATGATGTCCCAGAGGGCCACCAATCAGTGCTGCCAGGACCTGACTGGATGTCAGGACACCATTCAGTGGATATCTCGGAGCACATAACAAACGACTACGAGGAGGCCTGTCCCTTCAGGGCAGCCAGGTAGCACAGTGGAAAGAGTGCTTCTAAAACCTACCCTAAGAACAAGATAGAACATGACACCTTCATGGTCTATGAAGCCAGAGTCTATCCAGTGAAATGCAGGATTCCTGAATTATTACATGTGAAGTTGAGCAGCTAGGAGGCAATATAGTGCATACAGTGCCCCACCTGGATTCAGGAAAACTCACCTTCCAGCCTCAGACACTTCCTAGCTGTGTGACCCTGGGCCAGTCACTTAACCCTATTTTCCTCATTATATAAAATGAGCTGGAGGGGCAGCTAGGTGACGCTGTAGATAAAGGACCAGCCCTGGATTCAGGAGGATCTGAGTTCAAATTCTGCCTCGGACACTTAACATTTACTAGCTGTGTGACCCTGGGTGAGTCAGTTAACCCTCATTCTCCCCCCTCACCCCTCCAAAAAAGAGCTGGAGAAGGAAATGGCAAACCATTCCAGTATCTTTCCCAAATGGGGTCACGAAGAGTCAGGTACAACTGAAAAACTACTGAACAAAGTTTCTACCTTTGTATCCCCAGAGCCCAACCCAGCATGCACTTGCACGCAGTAGGCATCTAGTGTTTGTAGAAATGTGACAATGTTTTACTGAATGAAAAGTGAACATTCTCTAGAAGTGAGTCAGATGCTTTCCAAGAAACCCAAGGAAGTAGAGATTTCTACCCTTTTTCAGGGCAGCAGAAAAGGAGGGACAATAGCCTCTTTCCCTAACAACTCTGCCTGCTGTCTAGTAGAATGGAAATAGCTTTAGGCTTTTTAATGGAAACCGGCCAACTTAATTCCTCAACAGTGATGCCATCTTGGTAGAGATGGCATTAAGGAATCTGTAAGAAACAAGCTTCCAAAATAGAGCCACGATGAAGATCTGAGTGCAGCAGGAGTCCGTTTTTTGGCTAATAATGAGATAAATATGACATTTTTGGAGCACGTTCTTTTTCTTTTTTTTAACAAGAAAGAAATAGGGATTTCTGTAAATACTGGCTGTGGAGAACAAGGCTATACAAGTCAAGAATAAATCATTTTCAGGGCAGTTAGGTGGCACAGTGGATAGAGCACCAGCCCTAGAGTCAGGAGGACCTGACATCAAATCTGACCTCAGACACTTGACACTTAATAGCTGTGTGACACTGGGCAAGTCACTTAACCCTCACTGCCCCACCAAAAAAAAAAAAAAAAAAGGTGGGAAAAAGAATAAATCATCCCACCCCCGCAAGAGTTCTTGCTAATAAGTTGAAAAAGAAGAGCAGGATTTGCTCTGTGTGCAGGATGAGCTGAGTTTACAGGCAATCAGAACACTCTGCCCCCGAGTTAAAACAATCTGCCAGTATAGGCTAAACATTACCCTCTAGAAAAAAAAAAATTTACTCTACCCATGGAAGTGTTCAAAGAAAGAAATTACAAAAGCCAACTGTGGTGGCGCCCTTCTTGAACCACAAAACTAGACAGCTTTCCTTTGACAGATGAATAAAATCCATCAGTCTGGTCAAGTCTAAAGGGACACTCATCAAGAGGGACTAATGTGGAGCAGCTAGGTGGCACAGTAGATAGAGCACCGGCCCTGGAGTCAGAAGTACCTGAGTTCAAATCCGGCCTCAGACACCTAACACTTACTAGCTGGGTGACCCTGGGCAAGTCACTTAACCCCAATTGCCTCACTAAAAAAAAAAAGAGGGACTAATGAATAATGAATTGGCTCAAAGTCTAGAATGACCTGTTGAGGATTCTGAACTCGGGGCAGCACCACAAAGACCAGAGATATGACTGTCGTCCCTGAAGACCAGGCGCCCTGCCTGAGATGGGAGAATCTGGGAGCACGGCTCGCCGCAGAAGCAGAAGCTCCAACTCTCTCTCGAGGGCGCCTGTGTCCCCGTCTGGGCCCGCCCGTATGTGGGTCTGTATGGTCTATTCTCAGGGCTGCTGAAAATGTACAAACACGGTCTGGAGCCCAGAATACACATCTCCCCGTCAGCTCAGAGCTCGCTCAGGCATGACATCGGTGCATTACCTGGCGGAGGGGGCTTGCTCTCCCACTCGGCATTCTCCATCATCTGCTTGGCTATCCTTTCAGCATGACATTGCTCCCGTTTCTGCCGGACCAGCTGCTGGAGCTCCGTCTTGCAGGTCGTGATGCGTACTTGGTAGGTGGATGGTAGCACAGTACTGCTTGAAGCCTGCACCGCTGGCTTCCGGGCTGGGACGGCTGCCACCTCCGGAGCCTGGAAATCGTACATACGCACACACCCCACTGAGATACTGAGATTCTGGAAACTTCCCGTGGAGGTTTCTATGAATAAATGACCCACGTTCCAGAAACAACACTTTGTCAGGAGAAAACAAGGCAAGCCCCCAGCGCTAGGCCCCTCCCCATACCCGGCACACTCATGGGGAAAAAGCCACACAGTGTGGGCAGGAATGGATGGTAAACATCCCAATCCACCTTATCACAAACGATCCAACCAGCCCTTGTAAGCAAGCACATAAGAGATCAGACATGGGGGACACACAACATGTGAAACCTGTTCTTTACACATATTCATTTGGAAGGGGAAAGACCTGTGATTTCATTTGTACGAGGAATTTCCAATTAAGAAAATCTATGGGAGGGCAGCTAGGTGGCGCAGTAGATAAAGCACCGGCCCTGGATTCAGGAGTTCCTGAGTTCAAATCTGGCCTCAGACACTTGACACTTACTGGCTGTGTGATCCTGGGCAAGTCACTTAACCCCCACTGCCCCGCAAAAAAAAATAAAAAAATCTATGGATGATTTTTTTGAGTCACTGCCTTGGGTCAGAGAGCCAGAAGGGATCAGTTAGGATTTGAAGCCAGTTCTTTGTGGACTTTCTCTCCCTAAATTATTACCCATCTTCTTCCCTAGGGCACTTCCCTTCTAGGGCCACACTCTTTCTTAAAGAATTTATCTGGGGGGCAGCTGGGTGGCACAGTGGACAAAGCGACAGCCCTGGATTCAGGAGGACCTGAGTTCAAATCTGGCCTCAGACACTTGACACTTACTAGCTGTGTGATCCTGGGCAAGTCACTTAACCCCAATTGCTTCACAAAAAAACAAAACAAACCAAAACAAAAAGAGTTTATCAGGGAGCAGCTAGGTGGCACAATGGATAAAGCACCTGCCCTGGATTCAGGAAGACCTGAATTCAAATCTGTTCTCAGACACTTGACACTTACTAGCTGTGTGACCCTGGACAAGTCGCTTAACTCTCATTGCCCTGGCCCCAGAAAGCTTATCTTTTGATGAAGTCAAGAATTCTTTCTATAATCTATATCTCCACCTCAATCTCTCTCCTAAACTCCTAGCATATATTGATGTTTTTTAATTCATTTTTATTTTTTGCTTTTATATCACCTAACTTTCTCCCAGTGTTTTTCTCCCTAACCCTTCTTAAACTGCCATCCCTTAAAACAAAGTTGTTGGGGTTTTTTAAAGGAAAAGAGAAAGAGGAAAAACTTCAGCAAGACTGATCAACACATTAAGAAAAATCTGCCATTACATGCAATGTTCAGGATCTATGGATCTCACTCTCTGCAGAAGAGTGGGACAGGACATGTCTTCCCATCTCTTTTCTTTGAGACCAGTCCTGTGCTTTATAATTCTAAAACAATGTTTCCATTTTTGGTGGTCACTGCTCTTCCCATTTACATTGTGGTTGTCAATTTGTGCCCTGAGTTCCCAGCTCTGCTCACTTCGCTTGGCATCCGTTCATATGAAGTTTTTCATCCTCCCCTATTAACTGTCCACAAGAGGTCTCTTTCTGGGTGGGCCATGGACATGGGGACTTCAACATGTTCAGAGCAGAAATCATCCACCCCTTCACTCCCCTCTTATAAAGCCTTCCCAACATGCCTGTTCTGATTGAGGGTACTGCTCTCCGACAGGGGAAGTCAATGGAACAAGTACTTATAAACACCTCTTTGCTGGGCACTATGCTAAGCACTTGACAAAGATTATCTCATGTCAACCTCACAAGAGCCCTGTGAAGTAAATAAAGACTATCGTTAGCCCCATTTTACAGGCGAGGGAATTGAGACAAAGAGATGTTAAGTAACTTGCCCCAGGTCACAGAGTCTTCCTGACTACTGATGGCCACATAAACCAGTCACCCCAGTTCAGAATCTCAGAGTTATCAATAACTCCTTCCTCTTCCTCACCCCTCATAGCCAAACAATCTCTAAGTAGTGGTGATTCTGCCTCCACAAGCTCTCTTGTGTCCATCTTCTTTTTGCTCATAGAGCCACAAGCCTAATTTGGGTTGTCATCACTTAATGGCACTGTCTCCCCTGTTCAGCCAGGGTAGAGATCTGTGGGTTTTACTGTATTGCTCCAAAACATTCTGTGGCTCCCAATTACCTACAAACTCCTTAATTTGGCACTTAAGGTCCTCTGTGACAGTCAGTCTGGGTCACAACACCCAGGGAAGCTCCAGGGAAGCCTAACGTTGACCAATTGAACAGAAAACCGAGAGGATTCTAAGACATCATGAAGAACACGTGACTGCTTTCCCAATACCTGTGGAGAGGACGACAGGGTTATGCCAAGGCCCGCCGAAGACTCGGAACGGAGAACTTTGCCCGTCTGAGCGGCTTCCTGGTCGCTTGCCGGCCCGTGCCCTTTAGGGAGGGCCTGGGGGATGTGAGCCGGTTCCAGTGACCCGAACATGCTCTTCCATTCTTCATTCACATTTGAATCCTGTTTGACATGTTTCCTGGCTGTGGAAAAACAGCCAAGGGCTGTTACAGGGTGTCGATGGCAACATCTAAAAGAGCACACACACTCTGAAATCATGTAACAATACCGAGTGCTACGGTACTAGCCTTGCTCAGTGAGAGGCTGGCAAACCACAGCTTCTACATCCTAATCACACAAGTTATTAAACAGTAATATTGTTTTGTGTCTTCTCTGGAACCTCAAAATTACTTGGAAATTGCCTCATTATCTCTCAGCAGATCCCCAAGGAGCCCAAGACAGATGGAACAGTTGTGAGCAATGACCACGGTGACTTCCCAGAGCCCACAATGCCAATTAACCAGCAGAGCTGAAATCAGCCCTTGGGATGGTGAGGACAGGACAGTGTAGACCACCATGGTTTCTTCTTGCCCTCCCTCTCTGTATCCCCTCAAAGCTAGCTGGGCCTCAAGAGACTGCCTTATTAGAGGAGACAGACAACCTTTTCAGAAAAACACGTTCTTTTTAAATGTCACAATTCTAAGTAATCGGATCAAGGTCCTAGCACTCCTCATCAGGAAAGCAAACAAGCAAGAGGGGTGAAATCTAAGCCCCCAGGGATGTCTTCTGACAGGAGATAGGGATCGAGGTCTTTTTAAATAATGAGCAATACTATGTAGTGAGAAAAGTAATAAACTAGGAAGCAGGAGACCAAGGCCAGCATTCCGCTTCAGGGAAGCCAAGTGGTCAGACGTCTATGTGATTAGCTACAAAATGGGGCAGTGGTTCCTGTAGCCCTTGCCCAGAAGAGCGTTGTCAAGAGAGGACTTTACAAACTGGACAGCACTCTGTGAATGGGAGCTCTCGTGTCTATGCCCCCATCACGCTGGGCCCTCCCACCCAATTACAGTCACGAGGGCGACACGCTCAGAAGGAGGCAGTGAAGGCAGGCATAGCCCAGGTCTTCCTGACTCCAAGCTCCTTCCACTCTGTCCTGTATCTCCCCTGGGAAGAAGAAAAAAAAGCTGGTCTGGATTTGCGCTCAGAAGTCCTGCGCTCCAATCAAAGGACTGCTGTGTCACCGCAGACAAGCCATCACTGCTCTGGGCAGCAATGGCTGAACTGGACCCGGTGTCAAACTCAGATAGAAAGGAATCCCTCCAGCCACATACTGACATACAACACAACAAGCATTATCTGTACAGCAAATTCTGAATCAGCTGTTATTACACACCTTCAAAATCTGGTCCTTGAATTAAAGAGAAGATGTTCTTTGGCATTACTGTCACGTTTGCAGAAAGGGTCAAGAACAAAGACAGCACCAGGTCCTCAGTGTCTGCCCTAATCACATGGTAAATTTTCATATCACAAGGGCTTTTCTCTCCCCTGAGCTCAGTAACGTTGAAGGACAAGAGGGTTCCTTTGCTCCTCTGGCTTCTTCTATTTCCAGAGCCAGACGAGGAGTAGAGACCCTGGCTAACTGCCGAGCCATCAAACAAGGTCGCTGAACCTCAGAGTCTGGTCCCTCACTGGTGGGGGAGGACCATGTGGTTGGGGGTAACCAGCAGTGATGTGGGTGAGAGTGAAAGCACCGTGCAGACTGGGAAGTGCTGCCAATGGAGGCAAAGGAATGCCAAGCACCGCGGCATTTAAAACCTGGCTTTGTCTCATGTGATTCAACTTCTCACTCACTAGTTCAAAAGAAACCGGACTCCCCAGTGGTCTCCGGCCTCTGCGTGCCACCTTCCATGTCCCCAAAGGCTCTCCCCCTATGCCTAGATAGAGCCTGCCCCTCATGCTGGCCTCTTAGAATTCCTTACTTCCATCAAGGGTTCACACTGTAGTACACCCTCCAATGCATAACCTTCTCTAATCTCTTGAGGGACTCAGGCCCTACTCTGTCTCTACTCACATCATCTTGGTTTGTGTCTTTCTTTTTAATTTATCAACAGACCAGAAGATAGAAAGATGGATAGATCATAGATACAAATACAGATATATTTTAGGTAGGAAGATATAGAGAGACGGAAAGATAGAGGCATGCACACATACATCTCAGAGAGATAGGAAGATGTCAGATGCCCTTGCAGAATGGTTTAGAAAAGGTAGCATCTCACTTTTGTCTGTTTCCTCAGTACCTACGAGCACAGTAACATACACAGCAGGCTATTAATAACTGTGTGCTGAGCGGGACATTCAGGAAGCTGAACCTTTTGCCTCCTCTTACACTGACAATTTACCTACCTTGAGTGTTATTCATGGTACTTCCAGATGAGGAAACCATCCCCAACAACATAGACCCATCTTTTAACAAATACCGCATTATGTCTTCAGTAATGTCACATGGTGACAAACTGGAGACCACAGTTTCTGAAATGTCAAAACTGTAGGTAACCCAAAGGCAATGGAGAAATGCATTTCTGAGTGTCCATGAAACCTCAAAAGACACAGAGGAATGCATCCAACACAGTGGTTAAGTCATTGGGAAAATGTTGACGTGAGAACCAGAACAAGAATCCCAAAGGGTGAGAGGGTACAGACAGGCTGTGATTTGGCCCACAAGAGGGAATCCCCACCCTAACGAAATCACAGATCCACCAAGTACTGGCCTGAAGCAGGACTAAATGCATTACTTCTCAGAGGAGAAATTCCATAGTCCATGCTACCAAGTAAGCAGCCAAAGAGTCAAATGATCTCACTTCCTGTGGGCATTAAATTTTTGAAAAATTCCTATGTGGTTTTTTTGTATTATTATCGAAACCAGTTCTGTTAAATCGCCAGTGATAAAAGTATTGTGGGGAAAAACAGAGCAGGCACTAACCTCGTTTGTCCTCTGGCTCCTGTCTGGTTTTCACGAGATCAACTTGCCTCCCGGTTAGGCCGAGAGCAGCCAAGTCAATGACACCTTTCTGACTGCTATCATGCAGGTGACTCTGGTCCACTACGTTGGCCTTAGCTTTATTGGATTTCATCATGAAGTCCTTCAACGCTAAAAGCTTGTCCTCTTCCTCCTCAGTCATTCCCTACAATGATAAACAAACAGTGATTTCAATTTGTTTTCATAAGGACCAACATAAAGAGAGGCTCCCCAAACCCCCAAAGGGACAAATCTCACCAAGCTGAAAACATTAAGAAGAGACCAAAAAAGGTACAAGTTAGTTCTCAGTTTTTCTAAAGAAAGTGACCAATTAAGACTTTTTCCTGAATTGTTCTGAGTAAAAAGAGCAAGAACGCACTAGGACAGAAGCAAACTAGCTCCTGGCGCAGCTTTATCTTCTTGAGAAAACCAGTGATCCAATCATTTACAACAATCACCTACAAACAACATCCCTGTGTTTGCTCCTTCCTAAGTGAGTAATAAAATCATGCAAAAATCAAATTGACTTCAATCAACTTTAAGTGCCCGGTGTGTGTAAGACACAGTGGTGGGGCCTTTAAGATAAACATGGCGGCGGGGGGGGGGGGGGTTGCTCCTATGCCTCTCCCTCCCCAAGACATGGCAGAAGAAGGGAAGTCCCTGTCAATCAATATTTCTGTACTCCAGGGATGAGCACGTGGCTGCACCTTTTCCTCCTTACAGCTCTGACTTCATTCATTCTCCAAACCACTGATCTGTACTTTCTAACTTGTAAAAGGGTCCCCACTCCTTGATTTAAAGGAGCTAAAACACCTTGGTCCCCATAGATAATTACATGATTCTCATGAAATTTGTAATTTTATTATGCCCATAATCTTGTAATTTATAGTATAAATATAATTTTGTTGTCATATAATCTTTATCTTATAATTTTGTAATTCTCGTGAAAAATAAAAACCACAAAGTGAATACCTCTAGAATGGTCAATGACAGCAAAGGAAGAAACAGTTTTAAAGCTACTAATGGGAATCAAAGGGCCACAGAGCTCACATAGTAAACCCAGATGAATCTTGGAATGACTAATTGCTTAATGTTACACAGGGACGCTTGTTTTATATAAACAACAATACGCTTCTGCCTTCTTTTCCTACTAAAATAGTACTGACCCCATGTTTAAGGTATACATTTTCATAGCTGCAATAAATCATGTTCTTTCTGCACATCCCATGTTCAGATGGTATAATGGGAAACTGTTACCAGTCACCTCTCAAAAACAGTAACACCACCAACCGCTTCTATTTCTGTTTATTGAACCTTTCTCCAAGGAACTCACACAAATCCACCAAACTCCCTCAGATGTGTTGGGAAAATGTGCATTTCCTTATCTATAAGCATAAAGGAAAAAATAAGGGGCCAGAGGCTCAAACAACCTTTCTAAGCAGAGATGAACAAAACCCAGGACTCCTTCTGATCCTCAATCCTACCCTCTAGGCTTTAGGATATTCTTTCACTTGGGCGTTGTGAGGTGCGAATAATAAGGATGATTTTTTAAAAAAGAATTAGGGAAAAGTAACATCTAACAATAATGCCTGTAGAGGGAAAATAGCTACTGAGTACAACACATGAATGCAATGGCCGAGATACCAGCCTCACTCTCCACAAAACCTGAATGGAGATTCTCAAATACTAAGCAAAGATCCGATTGTTTTGCAGTCAGCTGTTCCTAAAACGTTCATGTCCTCGGAATAAGCCTGTAATATTTAATCTACCACCCAACTCCTCAGTTAAATGAGGACGTTCCAAGTGATCTACTATTGCTATTTTAGAACAGCAGAGAACCAACCTGATGGCTCTCTTTAATGGGGCAAGGACATGGCCAATAGGCCTCTAAAGAGCACACAGTTTTTAAGTAAACTGTATCTTGATCTGTTTAATTCCATTGTCTTGGGCCTAATAACAAGCGCTCAAATAAAATCACAAATAAAATGCCTGCATCTATAAATCCTCTTCTCTCCATCAGAACAATTCACCAAAAAAATCTCTATTGGCCAATTTCTTCAGAAAAACCTGAACCAACCTCTAACTTTTTCTTTCTTCAGTTAACAGTTTGATAGTCTGAGCACGTGTTGTTTATCTGGCAGAACAGAATCAAAATCCAACTGGCAATGGAAGAGTACATAGGGATGAATCCACAAGGTGAAACGGCTAGAAAGGACTAAGTGGGGGGAAACATTAAACTAAAAATGTCCAAACCGTGCTTTGTAAAGGACTGAAGAACAAAAAATTTATTTAAAAAGCTAGAGATGTTAAATCAAAAAAGACTTCCCCTTTAAAAAGAGGATCAAAAGTGAGGGCCAAAGTATCTCTTTACACTTGACCCAACATGAGCTGGGAGGTACTACTGAATGCCAAGAGCATGACTTCTGTCCAAATCGGCCCTTGCTAAACATCTGGAGAATCGACACTTTCCAACTTTTAAAAAGGTTGCACTGGTCATTTGGAATGAATTATTGAAGGTTCCAAGGCCAGTCCCCAAGGACTCACTTAACCTAGGACGCTGTTGGAGGAGAGAACTTTCAGTGAAGGGCTGTTGATATATTGTACAAGGAAAAAAGAGAGAGGTAACAGATGCTTCCCAGACCTACCACCTGTCTGAGTGCCCAGCGCAGGTGCTTAATCCAAAAAAGGAAGGAAGAGAGACCAGGACAAGCACAGAAAGAGAAGCTTGGTGTGAGTTCCATTCAAGAGCTAACAACACACCTCTGCCCCTTCCTTCCCCCTGCAGGTGTAACTGTTTCTTTCCAGGTTCTCTCTCTGCTTCCTCAGTTAGGACCATATCTACTTCTGAAGCCAATAGAAACAACTGGTTGGTCTAGACCGGCCCGCCTGCTTCTTGCCCTTTTCTTTGCAGCCTGACATGATGAAATGAATAAGCAGTAGATTAAAAGAAAATCTATTCTTTTGTGCTCTTTTAAACAGGAATTTCAGCAATAACACCTGGGTGATGCTTAATTAAGACTGGAGCAATTTTTTGGTGAGTATCCTGTTTTACAGCCCATGTAATGTGAAGTCAGTCTACCATGTGTGTGTGTGTGTGTGTGTGTGTGTGTGTGTGTGTGTGTGTGTGTGTGTGTGTGTGTGTGTAGAGAGAGACTGACTCTGACTGACTCTGTCCCTAACTCAAACTGATTCCATTCTAACCTAATCAACAGGTCTAGTGAGACACTTTCCTCTTCTCTACAGAGGGACAGTTTTTCTTTTTTACAAGGGAGGACTCAATAAAGGTGTGGGTAAATATAAGCCATCAAGGACACTTTTAAACAAGGCGGTTGATACCGTTAAACCTGTACTCATAAGTGTTAATTTTCAGAAGGTGATAACACCTGTGAGAGCAGTTTCTTCAAAAGCTGTGCAATGGCAGGATCCTCAGGTGGGGGGCAGTCAGGGAGAGAGCCATTCCTTTTCTTCTGCCGCATCTGCAGATGTCTGAAAAGGCTACCAATATCTTTGGACCTCAAGGCATAATCAAAGATGGAGCGGCTCACTGGCTCTCGAAGAACACTGAGGAGAACAATTTCCTTATCAATCTGCATTAGAAAAAAAGGAAAAATCATCAACTTAGAATACAAGAGAGTAAAAAGCAAGTCAAGCCTTACTTCAAGAAAACAAATTCTTTAAGGTAGAGCAGAGTTATTTCCTTCCTAAACAAAGTCTGAGACATTCCCACATAAAGGATGAAAGCTAAATGGCAGCTAATAAATGTCTGTGCTTAGACACTTTATAGGCCACTGATCTGTCTTTATGCAGACTATATCAAAAGAGCCCATGACCTTCAGGTCTAAAAAACACCTGGAATTCCCACATTCACCGTGCCACCCAAGTATTCTTGCAGCCATAATGGTCAACAAGTGTTGGCAGGGCTTCCTTGCCAACTGCCTCTGCCAGAATGTAAGCTATGCCCCAGGCCCTCAAAGTCAGCGCCTTGCAAAATGGAAGGAGATCCTTGGGTTCAGCCCAATTATTTAATCTATTAAGTTAAACTACGCATGTGTGCAGCTGAACTTTTGTCACTGAAGTCAAATTAACTTCTCAGACTCCTCCTATACACTTAAATGTTGCTAAGAACAAACCATAAACAGATGAAAATAAAAGCAAAAAAAATAATGAGCTTTTCTTGGAAGAGACAGGGAGTTGAAGGTGCTGACTTCTAACAAATGACATATATGTCTCATTACAAATGTACTGGCAGCCAGTGCTTAATTTCCTAAGACTCTCCCCATGACTATGATGACTAGGTAATTCAATGAGCTGCAAGCATTCAGTAAACAAAAAGAAAAGATCCAAGCAAAGCAGGACAATTACGAGAGCAATAATTTCATGGCGATCTGAGTTTAAGCTCAGACAACATTAGGTCAAGTTTCCAAGACAGCTCGAATCCACTTCAAGAAAAGGCCTCTTAGAGACAAGAGGGACACAAGCAAATAACTTTAGTTCTTAGTCTTAGTGCAATTTTAAGCTATCAAAACTTAAGACTTTGGGGATACCCTGTGTTTTCAGATTTTTTTCTCAATGTAATGATTGATGTTGCTGGTTTTTTCCCCATTTCTGCTTTTTTTCTTTAAAAAAAAAACATTTTTTGTTATATGGGATGGCTCTCTAAGAGGGGAAAGTAAGAAGAATACAAGGAGAAATTTAGGCAATATAAAAACAAAAGATAACAATAAAAGTTTTCCTATTTAAAAAAAGGCCTCTTTACTCCTGCTTACTGTGTCCATATTCTTCCATGTAAAAAGATTAAAGCAGAAAGTGTTCACAGGGTAAAGAAGCAAAAACTCTAAAGAGCATAATGTTTCCTAGGAATGGACAAATCTACTGGGACAAACTCATGGTTGAAGGAACAGCCAAAGACGCTCAGTTTCCAAAAGATACCCATTCCAGAGGTGGTTTTATTCCAACAAAAAGAAAGCTGGATTGGCAGAGAAAAAGCAAGGGAGGAAATCCACAGGGGTATGTGAATTTCCAGATGGAGGACATATTTTTAAATGGCAAGAATGGGATATTTCGAGGTCCCTTTAGCAGGACCCCATGACTGCCTAAAACAGCCTACAACATTCCATTCCGCTTAGAAATATGTTTTGAGACTTGGCTGTTTATCTGGATGATGGGTCTAAACTCTCACAGGCTGGGTAAATGGTTTCTACACATATTAAACAAAAACCTAAAATTTATCAAGTGCTAAAATTCTAGGTGCTTCATTTGCTCAAGAATCAATGTAGTCATAGCTAGTATTCCAATACACTACTTTTTTTTCAATTTTATTTTATTTATAATACAATTTTATTTTCTGAATTATCTCCCTCCTCCCCCACAACTCTCCCACCAACTGAAAAGGCAAGGAAAATAAAACCCAGTAAAATATGTAGTCATGAAAAATAAATTTCCAGATGAACCATGTTCAAAAAAAGAAAAGAAAATGCTCTTCAATATGCAATCTGAGTCTATCACCTCTCTTGTTGCTGTCTGTCCTTCATTCTTGAAAAAGATCAATGTCAACAAGAAAATGTCCGGACTATCCAATCATCTCTCTATACAGAAGTGGAGAGTACATTTCATCATGAGTCCTTTGGAAATGTGGTTGGTCACTGTATTGATCAGAGTTCCTAAGTCTTTCGAAGTTGATTGATTATCTTTACAATATTGCTATTACTATATAAATTGTTTTCCGGGTTCAGCAGCTTACTGCACTTTGCATCACATCATAGGGGTCTTCCTTAGTTTTTCTGAAACCATCCTCTATACAATTTCTTATAGCACAATAGTATTCCATTCCATTTTTATACCATTAACTTACTTAGCCTTTTCCAAATCAAAGAGCCAATTCTTTGCTAACGCAAAAAAGAGGAGCTATAAATAATTTTGTATTTTTGTTGATATTCATACATTCGATTTAGATTGTCAGTTTTATTGGCATAGAGTTGGGAAATAGCTCCTAAAACTGCTTCCCCCCCCCCCACCCCATTAATTGGGAATTAACCTTTTTCATTTTTATCCTGATAATTTGGCTTTTTTTTTTTTTAAATCAAATTAGCCAATATCCTCCCCCCAAAAAAAACCACTCCTGGTTTTATTTATTAATTCAATTTTTTAATGATAAATTTTGTCAACCTAGCCCTTGATTTTTAGCATTTCTACTTTGGTATTTAATTTGAAATTTTTAATTTGTTGGTTTTCTAGGGGTTTTTTTTAGTTATATGCCCAATTTATTGATCTGCTCTCTCTTTTATTGATGAAAGAGTTTAGAGATTTAAGTTTTCCCCCAAGTCCTGCTTGGCTGAGTCCTACAAATTTTGATTTGCTGCATCATCTAATGAAATTATTGGCAGTTTCTATGATTTGTTCTCTTACCCACCTGTTCCTTAGAATTAAGTTACTTAGTTTCCAATTATTTTTTAATCCATGCTTCAAAGGTCCTTTACTGAATGTACTTTTAAAAAATTTCATCATGGTCAGAAAAGGCTGGATTTAATACTTCTAGTTTTCTGCATTTTTTTGGTGAAGTTTTATGCCAATATAGGATCAATTTTTGTGAAAGGGCTATGTACAGTTGAGAGACAGATTCCTTTCTATTCTCGTTCACCATTCTCCCAGTCTAGTGTATCTATCTTTTCTAAAATTCTATTCATCTCTTTAACTTCTTTCTCATTTATTTTACGGTTAGGTTTATCTAGGTCTGATGGGGTAAAGTGAAGTCCCCCACTATTATAGTTTTACTATTTCCTCTTGTAACTCATCTCTCTCTTCCTTTAAGAATTCAGACATGTTTAGCACTGATATTAATTTGTTATGATACCTTTTAGCAAAATATAGTTTCACTGTTTATCTCTTTTAATTACATCTATTTTTCCTTTTGCTTTTTCTAAAATCATTACTACATCCCCTGGCTTTTTCACTTTAGCTGAAACAATGGATTTTGCTCCAGCCCCTTATTTTAATTCTGGATGTGGCTTTCTGTTTCAAATGTGTTTCTTATAAACAACATACTGTTTAATTCTGCTTTCTAATCTAATCTGCTATCCTCTTCCATCTGATGGGTGAGTTCACCACAGTCACAGTCGTAATTGCAGTGTATTTCTCTGCATCTTATTGTTTTATATTTTTCCTTCTCTTTCTTTCCCATCCCCTCTTTCAGTCTGTTTTGTTTCTAATACTTCCCTCTTATTCCACACCCCTCCTCTTTTCCCTTAAAACTTTTCCCTCCTACTTGCCTGTTGAGTCCCATTAATTTCTGTATTCATGTGTGTGTGTGTGTGTGTGTGTGTGTGTGTGTGTGTGTGTGTGTGTGTACACACACTCTAACCAGTTCAGATGAGAATGACGTTCAAGTGGTGGCCTGCTATCCCTGCCCCCTCCACTGTATGAACTGTTCCTTGCACTCTATTTAAATAAGATAATTTTCCCTGACTCTTCTCTTGTCCTCACTCTTCCAGTGCATTCCTCTTCACTACCCTTCTCTTCTTCTTGATTACTCAAACAGAATAGAATCATACTCAGGGCCTCCAACTAGACTTCCTCTATGAGCCCTATTGAGATAAAGTTCTGAGGGGTTACATGTATCATCTCCCCATCTAAGAATGTAAACAGTTTAACCTCAGTCAGTCCCTTATGCTATCTCACTCATATTTACCTTTTTATGCTTCTCTTGAGTCCTTTGTGTGTCAAATTTTCTACTTATCACTGTTTTTTTCATCAGCAGTTCTTAAAAGTCCTTTTTCATTAAAGGCCCATTTTAGGGGCAGCTAGATGCTGCAGTGGATAAGGCACTGGCCCTAGATTCAGGAGGATCTGAGTTCAAATCCGGCCTCAGACACTTGACACTAGCTGTGTGACCCTGGGTAAAAGTCACTTAACCTTCAATGCCCCACCCAAAAAAAAAAAGCCCATTTTTTTTCTCAGTTCTGCTGGGTGAATTATTCTTGATTGTAAGCCTAGATCTTTTGCCTTTTGGAATAGCATTTTCCAAGCTATCCATTCCTTTGGAGTGGTGGCTGCTAAATGCTGTGTTATCATGACTGTGACTCCATGGTATCTGAACTCTTTCTTTCTGGCTGCTTGCAGTATTTTTTACTTGATTTGGAAGATCTGGGATTTGGCTATAATATTTCTGGAAGTTTTCATTTTGGGGGTTTAAGAAGGTAACCAGTGGAGTCTTTCAATTTCTACTTTGCCTTCTGTATGTAAGAGATATGAACAGTTTTATCACTTCTTGAAATATGAAGTCTAGGTTCTTTTTTTGTTCTTGGCTTTCAGGTAGTTCAATGACTCTTAAATTACTTCTCCTCCATCTGTTTTCTAAGTCAAACTTTTCCTATAAGGTACTCCACATTTTCTTCTATTTTTTCAGTGTTTTGACTTTGTTTTAGTATTTCTTAGTGTGTCATGAAGTTGTTTCATTTTGCCCATTCTAATTTTCAAGGACTTATTTTCTTCAGAAAAATTTTATACCTCTTTTACCAAACTGTATAACTCTCTTTTCTTATCTTTCTTCCATAGTTCTTATATGAATAAAAAATAATTTTTTTAACCCTTTCTTCAACCCGTGTAGGAATCCTTTTGGGCTTGTGTCCAATATGCATTTTTCTTTGAGCCTTTGCTTGTGTTTTCAAGTGATTCTCCTCTATGACTGTGTCCTTGTGTCCTGAGCTTCCCTGTTACCACAACAGCTCTTTATTGTCAAGTCTTTGGACTTTATGTTAAGCCTGAGTTCTGCATGACTAAAGTGGGGAGAAGGAGGGGAGACCACATGATATCTGGCTCAAGCTTTTGTCCTTTTATGTCCTTTTGCTGCTTTCCCAGTGCAGTCTGGAAGCCTACAAGTTTCTAGTGCTCCCAAATCACAGTGATCTGGAAAGAGGCCCATTTACTTACTGCCTTCCTCATCTGAGCTCAGCAAGTTTCTAACCTAGGTCTGTTGGCTAGTGCATGGTTGATTTTTTGTTGACTGCCACTGGACTTAAAGTCACGGTTGGCCGCAGGGTCAGTGACTGAACTCAGGCTCCCTCCTGGGCTAAGAACTGTCCTGGTTATTCTACTGCAGGCTTTGACACTAGGCTAAAGAATAAAACCAAGTCCCTGCTGCTCCGCACCTGTACTCAGAGATACACAGCTACGGTTCTGGAATTTGTTCCTTGATCTGAGCACAGCGAGGGTACATTCCCTGAAAAATGCTCTTCCACACCATGAATCTGTGACCTGGAATTGGGCAATGGGCCAGAGCTACCAGACCTGGTCCTGCGTTCTGCTTTAATTTAAGGATCCCCTGGGCTATCCTTCTGCGCCAAGGCTTTCTGCTCTGGTGTTCCATCTCATCCCTCTTACTATCCCTGGGCAGAACAGTGCTCCCCACCACAGCCAATGCCCCTACTCCAGTGCCCCCGAGGGCCTTTAGGTCCTCTCTGGCTGTCTTGCTAAGCTGCCTTGTGTTGGAAAAAAGACTGTGACTTTGTTCATTGATTTCCCAATAAGAATTCCATGAAGCATTTTCTAGATAATTGTAAGGAGGTATACTAGGTGAACTAGGCAAAAATGCTTTGTCTCATTCCACCATATTAACTCTCTGTCTCTCCACACTAAACTTTTGAAAAAAATTTTTCCCAACTAATCACACATGCTGATTTCAGCCAAAATCAATTACATTTCTTGCAATGAAATCAGAAGACTAACATGTGGTTCATCAATATATGTTTTCTTGCTAGGCTATATATCATCCAACAACAGATGTTTTACTGTAATACATAATAAAAACGAAGATTGAAAAACACTGCTCCATAAAATGGAATATGATGTATAAAATCATAAGATGCAGTTTAATTTTTATTACCATCAAAGTTATCAGGTCTATAAAAGCAATACTGCCTTCAAAGGAATTATAAGAATACTAATACCTAAGGAAACAATAACTTATTCTTCAAATTTCCTGTCCAACAAATGATCTCTAAACATAAGGGAAGAGTTCCAAGGCAGAAAAGTATACCTGTATTATTGGCTGGGTGATAAATGGATGGAGGTAAGGCATTAGCTTGCAGTAGACATCGGCGAGGTTCAAATGGTGAGCTACCACTGTTATAAATCCCACTGCCCCATAGCGTATCCAAAGATTGGGATGGCAGAGAAAGGGAGCTAAAAGAAAAGAATGAAAGCAGTTTCAGGAGTAGTTTCGACACACATATGCCCAAAACACATACTTCCCAATATCTTTCACAACATGCCAACTTTGAAGTGGCACATAATGGACTGATTCATTAAGCTCCTTCTACATACTAAATTACCCTTAGGCATACACTCCATCAAGATGAAGCTCTCTATACTATATTCCTTTCTGTAGGAATATGTTCCAATAATATAAAAGAGAAAACATAGCCCCCCGACTATTACAGATAAATTAAATAAGACTTTACAGATGACTGCCCAAATCTTTAACAATCCAAAAATATTTTAGCTGGTAAACTATTTATTGATAACATTGAAATTTAAAACTCTTTTCCATATAAGATATACTGACATACACACAAAATGTCCCAATGGTGAGTCTTCAATGGTTCAGAGTCACTTAGGTCATTTGACAAGTAGGAGAGTCACTTAACATCAAAGAAGCAATCTCACCACCTGTTCATTTGACTCATCCTTTTTTAATGGGCCCTGATACATCAAGTTTATAGTACAGTAAACCTCAGATTAATGGATGCTGTCAAAAAATCAAAATGAACAAGTGGACATATCATGCTTATCCTTCAGGAGTTTAAAACCTATTCTTACAATAAATTCACCTGAGAAATCTTATGTCCCTACTATGTGCAGGGCACCATGCCAGGTAATTATGACATGGCTGAAGTATACTTTCTTCTACTTAAATTCTTTCTCCGTGTGAGTTTACAATCTAACAGGGGAATAAATACAGATTAACTCCAAAAAAGTGAAATGTCAGAATCAGCGAAGAAAAATGCATAGAATTAAGAGAAAATGTAATTTCCACCTAACTTGACTTAAAGATATAGTTATATAAAATCTAGAACACAGTAAACCTTACTAATTTGGGCTAATTGGGGAGGAAAAGTTATAGGATCCTAATTTAGACATGGAAGAGACTTTAGAAGTCATTTCCATCAATTCCTTCATTTTACAGATGCGAAAACTGAGGCCTAGAAAGATGAAGCAATTTGTCTATTAACATTACAATCAAAATAAATGTAGTGAAGTGATTTAAACCCAAGTTCCCTGCTTCCAAATCCAATGCTCTCTGTATTAAACTGTTAGTTTCACATGTGAAGGCTTGCTTCCTCCAAATATTAGAGATGTTATACTTAATGTTGCTAACAGGGAGGTTAACTTTGGGATAGTACTTCAAAAAAAACTTTTTTAGTGAAACTTTATTCTCATAGGGACATACAGAAAACCCTTATCACTTGTAAATCAGGGCTAAGGATTCCTTGGAATAGACAAATCCATAAATACCTTATTGTAATAACAGAGACTCAGAGTACCTTTAGGCAACAGTAAAAAACAGTAGACAGGGTGGGGTTGGAGGGTATGGAGGCTGATGAATTGGCCAACACCATAAATATTCAAAGAATCATAAAATTTAAAACCATGACATTCAAACCCTAAAACTCAGGCAGTTTTCCTATAATAGCTCCAGCGAGGCCAAATCTCAGTTACATGTGTGTAAATTAGGTAATCCTAAAATTCTACAAAAGTCTGTTCTCCTAATAGTTTAAATAGGACACATCTGAGACCATCTGTTTGCTTATGAACTCCTCTCACAACTGACATTCACAGCTCCTTTTCTCCTCTCTTCTATGGCTGCCATGGGTGAACACTCATCCTCAAAATCTAATGGTTTGGGCTACTAATTTTCCTTGAGGAAAGAAAGAAGTGCAATCTCAGAGTTTTACTGAAAGGACAATTTTTCCAATTTGCTTTTTTTCCACTCAGTATAAAGCCAGTTGGTGCTTCTCTATTGCTTGCTATTTGAAAACAGTAATCATAGGACTAAAAATGTTCCACATGCTTTTAGGTTTAATATATTTATAAAATTCACTGTTAATTCTATCAATATTTTAAATAAATTTTAAAAGCTGGAAATAAATGTATCAGTGTCTTATGGGCCATTAAATCAACTCATTTAATTATCAGAAGAAATAAGTCTCAGAACTCCAATTTTATGAACTCCCAAGTACAATAAATTAAAGAGGTAACCCAAAAGCAGACTGTGACAGCATATAAACAACATTAAGTAATAAACCAGAGCTGATTACAATTCAGAGCATATGAAATGTCACGTGAAACTAACCAAACGACTTTAAGTGTTGAGAAGGAGGAAATCATTCCTCAGCTAAGGTGGAAAAAGCACAACTGTGCCATACAGCGGTTTACATTTGTAGCCAATGCTAATCCTTCCAAACGCCAAGGAATTTCTACCCATCTCCAGCTGGTACCCTTCAAGTCTACACAACGGGACTGTGAGCAGTCAGGGACTTACCAATATCACAAGCAAATTCATAGATGTGAGGTTTTTGCAACAGCCCTAACTGGCACATACAGGTCAGGGCATTGAGAGCCTTAAATATGACAAATTCTTCGGCATCGCTGAGACCTTGCTGGAGCAGTGGCTTTAGGATGGAAGAGCTCTGCCAACCAACATAGGCAGCAACACCTGAAAAGCAGAACCAGTGTTTAAGGAACAATGAGATCAAACGTGCCAATCACATCACCCAATGACCCCAGAAGAAAGAAGCTGCTTTAATAAGCATTTCCACATCTTCCTCCTACAATGAGGAAATCCATACAGAACTTGATCATCATGAGCTAGAGGCAAAAGAATTCAGACACCAAATGTGTATGAACATTTTGCTCAAATTTCAACTTGTTCTTGAACATTTGATGTAAAACCTTAATTCCACCCATGGGAAATGAGAATCTAGCGTGGCTGAATAGTTGGAGATACTCCAGGGTCATTCCTAAGGGAAACCAGGAGGAATTTAGACCAGGACTACTCAGAGGGAACCCAACAAGCACAGCAGGATAAGCAGTGAACAGTATTCTGTGGGCAGGAAATGAGCCTCGGATGTGAAAAGAAGCTTCAGTGTAACACAGATGCAAGGGATCATCCCTGCAGTGGTTTGCAGAGAAGAGTGCCAGTTATCTCAGAACAGGACTCTGCAATGCCAACTTTTCAACTAGAAAGGGCTTGTTGCTTAACTCGGGCATTTACTAAGGGCTGCCAGTGCACGGTCCTTGCTAAGTGCTGAGGGGGACAAGTACAGAGAATACAATAATCCCCACTCTCACAGAGCTCTCACTTTTAGCAGAGACAGTAAGTGTATCCAGAAGCATATGCAGAAGATACGTAAAACAGGGATAATGACAGAGACTGGACCTGTGATGTCACGGGTTTAGGGAAGCCCCAGCTGAGGGCAGCCCTCAGACTGTCTTACAGCCTTAAAGGGTGGCCCAGAGAGCTTTGCCCAGGATCACAAAGCTAGGAAGGGTCAGGCCATATCTGAACTCAGACCCTTATGACTCCAGGCTTGGCACTCTGCACTTCAGCACCCTGGCCTGCGGTGTCCACCCTCCTCTAGCATCTACTACTTTGTGTGTCTGTTCCATCTAAAATCCAGGACACTGACACTTTCTTTTACAGATGAAATGCAGATGCTATGACCTATGCTAAATGGAGAGTAAATCCAAGTCCATGATGGTGCACTGAAGTTTCCAGTCAAAAAGGAATGCCAATGAATCCTACAATGGGAATAAGAAAACCTTCCCCTTCCCTAGAGAGGAGCTTTGTAGCCCCTGAGTCATCAAACAACGAAATCACAGATCTATGCCTCTCCCCAAAGGAAAAACTCAAAAGGGCTTCCATTTTCTGATGCCAACATGAACTTATTTATGAATCTCAAATTTCAAACCATGTGACCAATCAGCTCCAAACAGAAAATGAAAAGTGAGCAGAAAGTCAACAGGGAGTCAAGAAATGTTAGCTCCTTTACTTTTACTCTGAGAACAATGATTCGCTCTGTGAAACTGGGCAAATTCTTCAATACCACTTTTTTTTTTTTTTGCAGGGGGGGGGGGGACAATGAGGGTTAAGTGACTTGCCCAGGATCACACAGTTAGTATCAGGTGTCTGAGGCCGGATTTGAACTCAGTTCCTCCTGAATCCAGGGTCGGTGCTTTATCCACTGCACCACCTACCTGTCCCTCAGCTCCACTTTTATACAAAAGACAAGTAATGAGGACTTAGCAGATCCATTTAACAAAGTACTTAGGAAGGCTCTACTATGTTCATTCAGGGAGATAACATTCTGTGAGGGAATACACATGTACACAGATATTCAAACAAAAGGTCATCTGAGAAAGATGAGATTATTAAAACTAAGAATTAAAACCTTCAAAAAGAAGAAAAGGCAGGGCTCTCACAGGTATGTACACATGTATTTTGGGGGTGGGGGCAATGAGGGTTAAGTGACTTGCCCAGGGTCACACAGCTACTAAGTGTCAAGTGGCTGAAGCCGCATTTGAACTCAGGTCCTCCTGAATCCAGGGCCAGTGATTTATCCATTGTGCCACCTAGCTGCCCTGTGCAGATGTATTCTTAACCAAACAAGGGACAGAATTATAAAAAATAAAATTGATCATTTCAATTTCATAAAATTGAATAGCTTACATAAAAATGGAAAACAAAGCAGATGCCCTTTGCCTAAAGAAGGCTATGCAAAGTGTAGCACGTGACTGTAATAGAGGAAATGACAAATATAATAAATACAGAGAAGCATGAAAAAACTTACACAAACCTGATGAAGTGAGATAAACAGAGCCAAGAAATCAATGTTCACAACCAATGACTGCAACAATGTGAATAGAAAGAACCACAAAATAATCAAAATAGGAAATGGGGCAAATTCAAGAGTATTTATCAAGCACCTATCATGTGCAAGGAACCTTAGGTGTAGAATCAATAGGATTACTGATTGGACAAGGAGAATTCAAAGATGATTTCAAGTCCGGAAACCTGAATGAGGGAGGGGGCTTAATTTAAATAACAAAGTATGGAAGAGACGGCATCTACTTTCTTCAAAAAGGAAAAATAATTCCTAGGCCACCACCACCACCACTGGCTGCTTCTGTCGTCTAATCTGACAGCAGGAGAATGGCCCCAAACTGTTTCCCACTCATTAAAATGGAGCAGAAGGAAAAATGAAATGACCATCAGTAGTACTTTGTTCTAGTCCAGCAGATGACACTAACCAGCTGTGTGACCACTGGCAAGTCATCGTAACTCTCTGCTCCTCATTTTGCTCATCTCTAAATGACCCGGCTTTAAAATTGTACAATTCTATATTTCTATACAGGAGGTAAACCTCTTGGTGTCAGAAAAGAAATGAATGAATGAATGCAAGTGAAGCCAGAAAACAGTTCAAAGTTAAAAGAAACATTTTCCAACCTGACCCATGAGGGCCTCTGGCTAAACTTCATCCTAGATAGAGGCTTTGTGAACATCTGCCTAGCTCCTATTGCAGTCACTAAAGCCTCACACAAAGGGCCGACATCATCCCAATTCTCTACACAATGCAGACTGCTTCAGTGAACAGGAGATGGAAGGGAGCCCAGGAGAGAAGCACGGGGCCAGCCCGTGGTCATGAGCACATTGTGGTGGGCAGGGAGGAGGCCACTACTGAGCACAAAGGCAGAAGGAAACTGAGAGACTTCAGACTTCCACCTGGCTATAATCGTCAACTCTAAACAACGTGTGTGTGTGTGTGTGTGTGTGTGTGTGTGTGTGTGTGTGTGTGTGTGTGTGTGTGTGTGAGAGAGAGACAGACAGACACAGAGACAGAAACAGAGCGTACAACATCTTACACACTGTATACCAAGATGAGGTCAAAATGGGTACATGATTTAAACATAAAGGGTGATCTCAAACAAATTCGGAGAGCAAGGAATCGTTGACCTGTCAAATCTATGGAAAGAGGAAGAATTTGTGACCAAACAAAAAAGCATTATGAGATGCAAAATGGATCATTTTGATTACATTAAATTAAAAAGGGTTTATGCAAACAAAACTAATAGTAAAGAATAGGAAAATGATAAATGTTGGTGGGGATATGGGAAAACTGTAACACTAATGCACTTCTGGTAGAGCTGTGAACTGATCCAACCTTTCTGGAGAGCAATTTGGAACCATGTCCAAAAGGCTATAAAACTGTGCATACCCTTTGATCCAACTATACCACTACTAGGTCTGTCTTCCAAAGAGATCTGGAAAAAAAGAAGTGGGGAAAGGACCTATTTGTACAAAAATATTTATAACAGTCCTTTTTGTGGTGGTAAAGAACTGGAAATTGAGGGGATGACCATCAATTAGAGAATGGCTGAACAAGTTGCAGTCAGTATATAATAGTAATGGAATACTGCTGTGATATAAGAGATGATGAGCAGATAATGTCAAATAAACCTGGAAAGACTTGCATGAACTGACACAAAGTAAAGCAAGCAGAACCAGGAGAACACTGTACACAGGACCAGCAATACAACCGTGAACGACTAGCTACTCTCAGCACGACGATGATCCAAGTCAGTTCCTAAGGACTCCTGATGAAAAATGCCATCCACCTCCAGAGAAAGAACTGATGGAGTCTGAATACAGATCAAAGTCTACCATTTTTCATTTTATGTTTTTCATTAGGTTTTGTTTTGGGTTTTTTTGGTCTATGTCTTTTTCACAGCATGGCTAATGTGGAAACATCTTGTATGATAGCATATGTAGAACCTCTATCAATTTGCTGGAAGGAGGGCAGGAGGGAAGGGAAGAATTTAGAACTTAAATTTTTTTTTAATGAATGTTAAAAATTACTTTTATATGTCATTGGGGAAAAAAGAAAATATTTTTTAAAAAATGAATGGCTACCATGGCCGTGTGACCCTGGACAAGTCACTTAACCTTCACGGCCCTGGGAAAAAAAAATGGCTAATGGCTACAGATACATGATATTAAGTAGTAACAAGGGGAAAGAAATCAAGGACCAGGGAAGTCTAATGCAGTAGAGATATTCATACAGAAGGCTTTATCAACTCAACCATATCTGGGAAGAAGAGAAACGAAGAATGTGCTTCCTGACTTCCCTGCTAGTACTGGGTATGTAGAAAAATCTGACAACTACACCTCTGGAATTCTGACACAGGTTAATCCAAACCTAAACACTCAGTCTAAAGAGCACGTGCTCTTTTCAATGATTAAGCACAAGGACAGAGATGACCACTCATCATTTCACTGTGAGCTGTTATATAACACTGACATTAGAAATGCTTTTCCTGAAACTTAACTGCAGCCATAACTACAGTGAAGAAGAAAAATTCTGCTTGCTAAGTCACACAGCTAAGGGTGGAGTGACCCAAGTACAGGGAAAAACAGGATGACAGCGGGAGGTCACAGGGTGGGCCTGTTCCTGCCTAGCCTGAGGGCAGAGCTGGAAACAATGGGTGGAAGTAGAGAGAAAAGGAGACTTAGGCAAGGCTTAAGGGAAAACTCCTAACAAATCAGAGCCGTCCACCCAAAAGCAGACTAGCACAAGTGAAAGTGTTACCCTCCAAGCAAATTCCACTTGTTAAGGATTCAGGAGGAGGTCTTAGTCCAGCACAAGGAGACAGGGCTGAGGAGCATATTTTGTGCCCAGGGCCCCTTGGGCAGGCTGGTGAAGCAGAGGGAGGCCTCTTCTTAAAATCAAATTTCAAACACAATTGCAAAGGAATCCAACTATCTGAACAGTTATCAAGTTCTAGAGCCCCAGATTAAGAACCCCTGAACTCCAAAGTCTGCGGAGTCACTTTCAAAGCACCCCGATTCTGTAAAAACCACAGTGCTCCTCCACAGTTTTCAAAATGTACTGTCATAACATACTGAAAATAAGAATTGCAGAGATGAAAACATACCCATCAGCACACAGACCTGAGATTCTCAAACTGAACAAAGGTATGGGGGTAAAAGATTCCAGATCAGCATCCCCACATTCTAAGAAGCTGCCTCGGGCTGGGAAGCCAAGGCGGGCCTGGGTGAAATCCTGGCTCTGGTACTTAGCGGCCAGCTGACCTTGGGCAAGTTACAGAAGCTTGCTGGGCCTTAGTTTCCCCATCTCCAAGATAAGGGAACAGGATGAGAAGGCTTCCAAGGTCCCTCCCAGCTCTAAAAGGGTGATCCTGAAATATTAGAGATTAAATGACATTTTAAAGAACAATTAGGGAAGCAAAGTCAAAAGCATACCAACAATGCTGTCAAAAAAAGCTCCTCGGAGATGCCAATCATTCTTATCATTGAGGAAAGTGATCATGTGAGACAATAAGACATCGTTGGCCTTCTGCCGGCCGAAAAATACACACAGACGCGTGATGCCGTTTTCCATGAGGGTTTGCTTCACGATATTTTCTGGGTCACTCAGCAAGGTGACAACTTTCTGCTGGACCATTTCATGTAAAGCTTGGAGCTCTGCAAAGAGATTACAAAGGAGTCAATATACGCAAAACCTCTCCCCTTGCCACCTCACAAGAGTACATTAAACTACAGTACTGCCAGCAGCCAGCTCCCCCAGTTGATCTCTGATTAGAAATGTTTCTCAGAATCCCAGGCTCTGCGTTGGCAGAAATGTGATCCTGTTTTGCCTCAGAAGATAAATGAAAAAAAAAATCCTAATTAATCAATATTGCAAACATAATTATTATCCCTCCAACTGATCAAAGTCCATTTATGAAAATGAGTTAACATAGGGAAATACAGGTAGAGATTCTTCCATAAGTTACTTCAAGCAGGAAATTAATGAAATATTGGCTTAATTTGGGGAATAATTTGATGTTCAAGTTCAATTAGCAACAACAACCTAATTCCAGTATAAGATGATTCAACAGACATCTCAAAAGAGTCCGATACTCCAGAGGAGATTAAGGCAACAATGGTAATATAGTCCTTGGCCTAATTCTTAGGCCTTCTGTCATAGGAAGAGAGGGTCTGGTCTTGTACAACATCCCAGAGAAGGAGAGCAGGGCTGCCTGCACCAGGCAGGTCAGAACTGAACTAGACGCAGACCTTGCCACCAACCAGAACCTCTGCCACCCAAGGGGACCAGCACCTACCGACTCATCAACAGCATGAGCCCCTCCTCTCTCCCAGCCAGCCTGGAAGAGGCCAGCGAGCCACTTATTTATGCCTGGTAAGCCCAGACCCAGGGAGGAAACAGCATCACCCACCACTCCCCTCAATGTGCATCCCAGCCTCCAAGGTGAGGATTCCCTACCTCATTCCTCACAAATGCTAATCAAAACCTTCTCTTCCCTTCCATATCCCACCCCCACCCCTGCCCCCGCATTTCCTTCCCCTACTCTCTCAGCTGAGGATCTTGCCACTTGACCACAGAGAGGCACACACAGATACACTATGCACATATATGGACACATACATATGTGTGGATATAGTGTGGATATGTATGTATATATACCTATATGTAAATAGATAGATAAAAATATCTAGAAATTAGAATCTGAATGTGCAATTGCCAAGCACGGTCAAAGTTTGGTCCCAGTGTAACTGGTCACTGAGCACACGAGAGCGTGCTCACTTCCTGGCTTTGTCTCTGATTTTGCTCATCCTGCCCTAGGCTGAGCTGGTTGGCCCAGAACTGAGGAGCTACTATTACTGAAGCACTCCGAGAAGAAGCACAACGTAAAAGCCACAGCCACATTACCTGTGTCATAGTTTTCACTGGGATGTGTAACTTCATCTAATTCTTCACTATTTGGGTCATTTTCCATATTGAGGTTTTTCAGCTGTACCAACTCCAGGAATCTCAGAGCTGTTTCTGCCAATAAGGCTATATTTTCTATAAGATGAAGAAAAACAACAAGAAAACAATAATCCTTATTAATATAATCTTACATCTGAACACTTTTCATTCTGCATTGCCCCAGGCCCCTCCAAAAACTCCAAAGAAAAATGTCTGAGGTTTGTAATGTATTATCAAAATCACGGAGCAGTTAAACTTCCAATTACTAACCTCATAATACACTTTATTTTCAAAACTATGAACCTTAGAATGCAACATTCCCTCTTAACCTAACCCCAACTGCTACACATATATACTCCAAAAAAGCTGCCACAAACAGTGTTGTTGATAAGACTTGTGTTAACACATCAAACTGACTGCCACCCTAAAGTCTGCTCTCTGCTCTACATTATGCCCATCAACTAGTCCCTCTGAGCAGGGCAGTTCAGCCCCGACAGCCAGTCTGTTCTTCAGCAGGCTTAAGTTTCTTCAGACTCCAATGGGCACCATCATCTCTGGTTAGATCTTAGCTAACCCACACTCATTTCATGGACTGGAAATGTCAGAGGCCAAGCTAAAGATTGGGACTGTCAGTTACCAACGTAGCCCTGTCCACTCCACCCCATGAATGTCAGCACGCCATGTCTTGAGTCACCTGTACATAGGGGCCTGGACAAATCTCTTCCATTTGTGTTACCACTGCCATGGGAAGAACTGCCCCTTGCCATGACTTTTCACCCAATGTCATATTTTCTTAAACCAATGAAGGATGTTAGGTAAAAGCAATGCTTTACCTTGCCTAAGAGATCTCTTTGCATGGGCTTACCTGAAGAACAGCATCTGATAAAAACAAAGCACTAGCTTAATAAAGATGGTATTACTAAATTAGCAGTTTAACTTTACTTACTTTCCACCTTAACCAATATTTGATGGACCTCATTGATTTGGCATCATCGGAGGAGGAAGAATTTTCCCAGTTCACCTGAGGTTTAACCCTGGAAACACTTACATTTTATTTTTTTGATAAGACTAGAACATACCACACATTTCTATAACTTAGTAAACAGTAGCTACTGAATACATTTTATACATTTTGGGTTCAAAACTAAGGGTTGTAATGAATGCCAATTACAGCACCGTGCTATATAATAGGGTGATGCACAATCCATAGGATTAACACGTGGAACACTTTCTAACTGAATACTCCCAAGTCTTCAAAGCTGCTCCACAGTCAGCAGGCCTTGGGGAGGGCACCATGGTCTTCTTGGCATTGATGTCAGTGGGCAGTAAGGCTGCCTTGTATGCACATGCTAGAATGAGAGCACTTGTTCTATTTCTCTGGTCTCCTACTTGTGGCAAGATATCTTTGACACTGACCTTGGGGGATTCATCTTTGCTCTACTGGGTATCGTTTGGCTTACCTACTTATGTTTGTTAAATATATCAGCTAATTTATCTATTCACATCAACTAATTCTGCATTATATAAATATGTAACTACAACTAGTTGGTATTTCCATGGGTTCTCATTTAGGTCCCAATGCCATCCACCCCAAGCCTCAGCATCCAGTGGGCTTCACACACACAAGGGAGCACTGTCGCTTACTTGGCAGCAGTCCTTGGGAGACATGGCCCCAGACCTCACACGGCAGCAACATGTACCACTGCACAATTCGTATTGGCAAATCGCTTTCCCACAGTGCCAGGGCCACACTTACTGGGTACAAACTAGCCAGAGGGTTCAACACATCCCTCCCTCCACCATACTGTCATACAGACATATGTGATTCGTTTTGCATTGCCAAGAAACCCTCCATGCTGAAATGAATCTTTCCAGCCTCCACGTGAGCCTGACTTTAGGGTGAGAGCTACAGCTAATCAATCATTCAAGTCAAGGCTGGGCTAAGACAATCTCCACTGAGGCCAGAAAATCAACAGAGTGCATTTATTCATCGTCAAACAGCCAGGAAAAAGAAATTGTGTCTAGGAGCTCAAATCTTAATCAAACTAAATTAGCACAGAGAACCAGAAGGCAGAGGGGAGTTCCCAAGGGTCTACTTCAAGACTCCAAAGACTCATGATTCTACAGGGGCCTTCTCCCTCTAGGATACATCCCAATCCTTCTAGCTCTCCACTGATGGTCTTTATCAAGTTGCCATGACTGATAAACTCATCGCTGTGCAGCCACCCCAGGAAGGCTTCTCCTCATCCAAAGGTCCGCATGGTCAAAGCCTTCCAATGTGGCAGGACCCACCAGGAGGGCCTCAGTGAACTCTGGGTCACCTCTACATCACTCTGATGCATTAGCATCAAAGTATTACTGGACGGGAAAGTCATTCATTCTCATTCCAAGTTACTCAAGTACAGTGGTCCAATAGAAGAAACTGTTCTATGTAATCTTCACTTGCTACTTCTGAACAATGTCAGGAGCATGAAGACACATACGAGTCATTAAAGTTGTAACCCAACACAATCTCAAAATTCCTTTATGACACATATGACCTCAGTGTTCTAGGCCAAAATTAAATTCCCACTAAAAGTGAAGAGACTCTCGTGAGGGTCACATCACTAACTCACAAAAATGCCTGTGAGACCATTCACTGGAGGATAAACTCTTACCGGCATAGGCAAGCCTGACAACAGTGGCCTCATCCTGAGCCAGATGCGCTATTCCTGGCAGAATGTACTCTGGATAGATGTTGATATCGTTGCGGGGCACCTCTTTGACAAGCGCCAGGACCTTGGTGAGTGTCCTCACAGCTTCGGCCCGCACCCTGGGCACCGAGTCATTGCTAAAGTGCAGAAGGTAAGGCGTGATGCGATCCAGCAGGATCTCCACGCTCAGCCTCGGGGCCAAGTGCAGGATGAGCTCCAGCGCGGCCAGCTTGGAGTCGCAGGACTTGAGGGTCTGGAGGCAGGACGTAATGACAGACACCAGAATCACCAGCCCGTTCTCCTTCGTCTCGCCCTCGGCTTTCTCCGTTCGATCGTGACCACAGATATTGTGAATGATGTTCTCCAAGTCCTTCCTTATAACCAGGATGCGCTCGTCGGCAGAGAGGAACGTCTCCTTGGCAAACTGGGCCATGTAAGGCTGCAAGAACGTGTAAAAGATCTCAGGGAAGGCGTGGCCGCGCTGCTGCTTCAAGTAATCTTCTGCCTGCAGACGTTTATCAGGCTCACACTGGATCATCTGAGTCACCTGCACCAAAGAACCAAAGAGAATGGAGACAGGAGGTGAGAGATCCCAATGAATCAAGATGAGCAATAACATCGGCAACTTTATGATGGAAATGCCTAACCGAGTATCCTCAGAGTTAACATCCATCCCCCTGCTCACGGCAACTGGCCTGGAGCACACCACAGGACCAGAAAACAATGTGAGAGAGAATGACCTCCAAGGGCAGATGGAGAGCTATGGGCCGGAGAAGACACTGATCAATAGACATCGATAATCAAGTCCCCGAATTGCCTCCTGGATCTCACTGGACCCCCCACAGACTCCTGGGAGCCCAAACACTTTGCAAGATGGAAGTGGGTATGATAGCACCTGCCTCTCTGCTTCTAGTGAGAGTCAAAGGAGCTAGTTATTGTCAAGTGCCCGGCACAGAGCGGGCGACAGAGAAAGGCCAGCTGCCAAGTTGTTGTTATTCCCTCAGGACTGAACTAAGTAGGGACTTATCTTCAGGCTAAATTCCCTAGGCTGTGATCCTGTTGGTGTCTCCTAGCCCCACTCAAAAGGACCGGCCTCGGGGGTCTCTGAGGTATGGATGGCCACTGTGTTCTCTTAGCTGGTGTCCCCCTGCCTCATTTCCCACATTTCTCCTCTCCTTTTCCTTGTTGATTGTAATTTAGGGAAGAACTGAAGGATACCAAGGGAAGCCAGATAAATGAGTGCTGTGTGAAAAATAAAGTCAAACAGGCCTTGGGCCTAAGAAGGCTTCAGTCGGCTTCCACACAGTAAAAGCCGACATCCTTCTTTCAATGGGTGCAGAGGTTTTTCTGCCCAATTCCAGGCTTAGGACCATTCCAGACAAATGATGATGCCAGGTGTCTGATGACCAGATTAATGGACTTTGAGTATAACAAGAATTCTGTCTCTCTGCAACATACTTATCACAGACTTTCCCAAGTTTACTACACGTACCAATTCTCTGATGCTGCGGTCTTCAATTTTGTTTAGCACTTGTTCAGGGAAAAAATGTCCATTTCTATAGGCCAGCAGCTGGGACAAGTCGAACAGTGGGACCCCTTCGGTAAATAGCTCAGCTATCACACAACCTGGAAAACATAAGATATAACTTCTACAGCAAAGGAGATACAACAGAAACACAACCCAACACATTTTATCCACACAGGGTAAACATTTCAACAGATCCCTAGAACTCAAATACAAAGTAAATGAAATAGTATTTGGAGTTCACAGAGATGGAATCTTACATCCATTAATTCTATTGCAGGGTCATGACAAGACATAAAAAGGTATTATGGGTATTACTGTCCCCATTTTACAGATGAGTAAACTGAGGCTCCAAGCAGATCTGTGACAGGCCCACAGTCCACAAGTAACACCAAACCATAAAGTACTAATCAAGTGGGTAGAAACCTGACTTTCAAAGGGCCGTAGGCAGTGTAGTACAGTGGAAGAGCCAGAGAACCTGAGTTCAAAACCCAATTCTGGTACACACATTGCCTGTGTATAAAATAAGGGGAGAGAATAAGATGCTCTGAGGTCCCTTAGACCCCTAATGCACAAAGCCTCACTAATCCTTTCTCCCACTGCAAAGGAGGGAGATAGGAATCTAGGAAAACTTTCCCTATTGTCACACTAAAAAAATTACTGTCTGAAGTTCATCAACTGAGCCTTGTCCCAAGAACAGCACGGGGTCTGAGACCTTCCGTCAAGAAAGCATCGCTGATAAGGCAGCACAAAGCAAGACTCAACAACCCACGGATGGAAAAGTGACCACAGTTTTCAAGCAGGCAAGGACATTTCCCTAAAACAGGGCACAGGACAGACTCAAACAGGCTGAAGGAAGCCTTTAAAAAGTGTTCTTTTTTTATCTAGTGGTAGAGGCCAAATAAGGGGCAGAACAGCCCCTGTATGATGACTGCTGTTCGTAGAATGGAAGCCCACAAGTGTTTTGTTCCCATCTACATAGTGGAGGTTTTGAGGGCCTCGTTTATTTTGTTGTGTGCAAAGGGAGAAAGCTGGGGATTGCTGGGCACTCACATAGTCTGGGACATATGTATATTTCTTGGATGAAAGCCAGAAAGATACAAATCAGTAGAGAGGAGCCATCAAAATGGACCCAAAATGTAGAAAAATGGCACTCAACTTCTGGACTGCTGAAGTATTTAGAGAGGTCACAACCAATCATCTGAATTATGGAGGATGGGGAGATGGGGGGGGGGGGGGGGGCACAGTGGATAAAGTACTGGCCCTGGATTCAGGAGGACCCAAGTTCAATTGTGGACTCAGACACTTGACACTTACTAGCTGTGTGACCCTGGGCAAGTCACTTAACCCTCACTGCCCTGCCAAAATAAAAAGAATTATGAAGGAAGGGAAAGAGGTACAAATACTCATCATCTTCAGGAAGATGGAAGCAATGCTGTATGACACGAGCCAAACAACTTAGGCCCATTCAGCACAAAAGAAAATGGAAGCACAAGAGAGGAAGTGCCTATGAAATCTACAAGAGAGTAAGAAAAACTAGACTGTTACCACAAGATAATCTTATGAAGTAAATAGGATAGTGGACGACCTTCCCAAATATCCCTTGGTGTCACTATTAAGAGACAAATGAGTGGGTGGGATCGAACATAAGAAGGATCCAGAATAACAATATTTAAGTCATTCTATGCCCAAGTCCAAAAAGGAGTTGTGGGTATGAGCTCTACAAATATATTCACGGGATGCACAAATGCACCATAATCACTGATCATAAATCTCTCTTGTTTAAAATTGGCTTCAACTTTTAAGCCCATATATAATATGTAAACTCACAGAAAAACTTAAAAGAAATCATGACAAAATTCACAACTATGGGTGTTTTTGTCTAAACCAACCAATACTCCCTTTAAAGTATGTCTGAAACACAGTGGGTGTTTGGTAAAAATACAGTGACTTCACATAAGTGCATCAAGGGATGGATCTGGAGTAAAAAAAGACCTGTTCAAATCCTGCCTCCGATATTTACTAGCTGTGTGAAAGTTGCTTGTCTTTGTCTCAGTTTCCAAACTTAAAAAAAATGGGGAAATAACCTCTCACACAGTTGTGAGGATCAATGAAATAACTCAGGTGAAGCTCTTGGCAAAGCTTAAAGGGCCACCAAAAAAGCAAGCGATTAATGTCAGTGGCTTCTACTGTCATGCCAATAAATTAATTTCTCAAGATCTAAACAATTAAGGCAATGCACGTCATCACTGCAAGGTGGGGGAGGCGGGGAGGCCAAGTATCC
Organism: Dromiciops gliroides; assembly: GCF_019393635.1. NCBI lineage: Eukaryota > Metazoa > Chordata > Mammalia > Microbiotheria > Microbiotheriidae > Dromiciops > Dromiciops gliroides. The sequence goes on from NC_057865.1 coordinate 38,877,276, forward strand.
TTCACCCAGTATCTTTCAGCCCCTCAAGGATACCTGCCGAAAAGATGTCCATGGCGCGCTTCAGCTCCCCTCTTGTCCTCTGGTTGCTGTTAGTCAGGTCCACTAATGGGGTGGAAGGATCCTTCAGGCACTCTAACTCTGTGGCAAACATGCCACCATCCACAAAGCGTTCAGGAGCTATATAGCAAGTCCTCCTCCGGGACGTGTCAAAAAAGTAGTTGAAGTCGGCAGGGTTGTCTTCTGGAAGATAAGTAGGTTTAAAACTGGCAAAGTCGGTCAGAAGAACCCAATTCCAACTGGTGACCATGACATTTTCGGTTTTGATATCCCCATGGCGGACCCCAGATTTGTGAGCTTGGTCCACAGCAGTCAAGATCTGGAAAGCAATCCACCGCTTTTCAATATTATTTAAGAAAGGACGGGTACTGATTCGATCGTAGAGGTTGTCTCGGACGTACTGCCTGAAGAGCAGAGCTGCTTTTTCAGATGTTTTTTCTGTGGCCCTCTGGAAGGGCAAACAGTTCTGGGCTGAATTAAGCCTTATTTTCAGCTCTTCCAGTTCCTGTTTATAGCTAGTTAAAGGTAATGTTGGATCCTGAATTGCAAAGACCTTCACCACAACCAAGCCTTCTCTGTGCTTAGCTCGAGCAACTTTAAAAAACCGAGTACTCCCGAGGCTTTTGTCGTATTCAAAATCATGGATGTCTGAAAAATAGCTGTCCACAGAAAGGATCTGGGAGGGGGCAATGCCAGCCAGCTGGTTTCCCATAGTGACACAATCTCCGTCAATGTCGTCAAGATATGATACCTACAAAAATAGATGGAAAAGATGCTCAAGGAGGTAATCACATTCTTTTTTTGTGCTCTCTCTCTTCCTTAAGAGATAAATGAACTAAATGCTTTCACTGAGACTGGTAGAATAAGATGCTCTTATTTGAAAATGGTCTGTAACTAAGACCCAGAGATCTGGGAAAATAAAGTGAAATGTGCCACTTTAGCTGAAAAAGTTAAGAATTGACATTTCTTGATTTTAAAAAACTCAATTCAAAAAGCATTTGCTTAGCATATATCATAGGCCCAGTGCTGTGAGTGGGCATAAAAGAAGCATCAACCTGTTCTGGAAGAAAGAAAAAGGAAAATGCACAATAGTAACACACTCTCTCATTTTATATAAGTAGTCAGCTGACCTGCCACAAAGGCAGCACAGAGAGAATGCTGGACTTGGCAGTCAGAGAACTTGAGTTCAATTCACTCAATGCCTAGATGACTGTGGGTAAATCATTTCAACGCTCAGCTTCTTCTCCTGAACAAATGAAGAGTTTGGACAAAACCTCTAAGTTTCTTCTAGCACTAAATCTACAAGCCTGTCTATTATCCTAGGCCTAATACAGAGCTCTACTTAATGTGCATCAAAGCACCTGGTGTACTAGAAAATGTGCTGGATTTGGATTCAGAACACCTGATTTTAAATCCTGGCTCTGCCACTTAATAGCTAGTGCTTACTCAATTAAGTCAGCAGCAATTGGACCTCAGAGGCTAAGATATAGCCAATGACTGGAACTGGATGACCCACTGACATCTTAAACTCCAATGTCCAGAACTGAACTCATTATCCTTCCCCTATTAAGCTACCCCATCTTCCAAATTCCCCATTACTTTCAAGGGCACCACCATCCTCCCAGTCATCCGGGCTCACCAGCTGGATGTCATCCAGGCATCCTTGCCTAAGCTGTGGCTTTCACCTTGTGATATTTCTCACATGTATCCCCTTCTCTCCTCGGACACTGACACCCCCTGGTGCAGGCCCCCATCACCTCACCTATGCAATAATCTGGTTGGTCTCTGCCACAAATCTCTCCCAATGCCCGTCCATCCTCCCTAAAGTATGGGTGTGACCAGGCCACACAGCCCCAATACCACCGTTCAATCAATTTCAGAGCTCCCCCAGACCTCCAGGATTCTCTCCATTTTCTCCTGTATCTATCCTGTTTGTACATAATTGTTCACCTGTTGTTTCCAAGTCAGACTAGGAACTCCTTGAGAGCAAGGATTGTCTTTTGCTCTTTTTTATATGCCCAGTGCTTAGCACATTGCCTGGCACATAGTAGGTCCTTAGCAAATGTTTACTAACTCCAGGATGAAATACAAATTCCCCCTCTGCAATGCAAAGCCCTGGATAACTGGGCCACTCCATGGTTTCCCCGCCTTCTTACACACTGCTCACTCCCATCTGCCATCCAATGCCCCCATTTCCACTGGCCATGACCAGGCCTGGAAGGCTCTCCCCCCTCATCTCAGCTTCCTGATTTCCCCAGTCTCCTTCAGCTAAAATCCTGCCTTCTACAAGAAGCCTTTCCCAGCCCCCCTTAATCTTAGCTTCTTGCCTCTGCAGAGTGATTGTCCCTTATTTACCCTGTATGTCGCCTGTACAATGCTGCTCATCAGACTGGGACCTCTTTGGGACCAGGCACTCACTGTCTTGGCCTTTCTTTGTATCCCTAGTGCTTAGAACAGTCCCTGTCGCAAAGAAGGCACAATAAAGGTTTGATGACCAGCCTGACCCAAGCCTTCAACCATAAAACAGGGATAAATGATACCTGCAATACCTACCTCACCAGGCTGTAGTGAGGGTCAGGTGAGATAAGCTTTGTGAAGTGCTTTGCAAACCATAAAGTCCTCTATAAAAGGTCAGGAGGCGGCCATTCCCGTGGGGGGAGGAGGGGGAGGCAGAGAAGAATCTTGGCAAAGCTGCGAACACTGAAGCAAAAAGAAGATGAAAAGGAAACTAATAAGCCGCGAGGCCGACAGCTGCAGCCAAACTCTGCCGTGGGGAACCCCCCCCCCAAAAAAGTCAAGAAAACAAAAACAAGCCCCGGGTTCTCGACTGAGCCCAACTTCCCATTTTGAAGAGAGAAAAACGAGCAGGTTCTCGGGAAATGGACCAGCCCGGGCTCCAGGACCTGCACTGAGGAGGAAGGGGAGGAAGGAGCCCACCCCCTCACCCCCCAGGAAAAATGAACTGGGGGCGGTGGGGGGCCCTGGAGGGGCTGCAGAGAGGAAAGTCTAGGGAGAGAAGAACCAGACTTGGGGGGAGGGAATCACTGGGGAGCCAGGACTGACGGGGAGGGGGGGAAGGGGGCCGCGGAGGCGGGGGGAGGGGGGGGCACAGGAGTTAAGAACCAGTTCCGGAGAATTGGGGGATGGGGGGGGGGGTAGGACCAGCCGCGGGTGAGGAAGATTTGGAGGAGGAGCTGTCAGAGAGAGGGGAGCCTCTCGGCTCCGGGGGCGGGGCGTCCCGGAGGAGTTTGGGGAGGGGGATAGAGGGGGACCCTCCCCCTGCCCCGGCCCAACCCACCCGCCCCGTCTCGCCCCCAGACTGGTTTCCACCAAGCCCACCTCGCTGCGCACGGCCGGAGCCCCGGGAGGCGGGACGGACGGACGGACACTCGCGGGGGTCCGGCCCACGGAGGCCCCGGCACCTCCCACCCCCGGCTCCCCAGCGGCTGCGCCAGGACCCGCAGCCCGCGGGGAAACCGACGGGTTGAACCTCACTTCCGGGACGCTGCGGAAGTGACGTAAGGAAGGGGCAAAGGAGGCAGCTCCCCGTGGCTGCCTCGGTTGCGCAACCGAGACGAGGGACGCTAAAGACGCAGAGGGCTCGGAGCGTCAGTTCAGGCAGCGGAATTGACGAAGCGCCTCCGGGTGGGCTTCCCGGGAACGCCCGAGGAAACCATCCCTGCCCTCCTGGAGCTCACGTTCCAGACTGTTGAGACATTGACTTGTAAACAGGTGAATATCTAATTAGGTACCTGGGAGTCATTGGGAAGAAGGCTCCTGGGGGAGGGGAACAACCGCAAATCTTCCTCCTGTGGGATGGAATTGAGGGGATTAGACTGATCGGGAGGCGTCCCAAAGAAATTACAAGACTCGGTGACTCAGTTTCCCAAGTTTTATTGAAAGATTGCTGACCTCAGGAAGATCACCATGGAGAGAGGTGATATTATTATATTTATAGTGAGAAATATTAGATTATCTCCTCATTATCTTAGCCTCCTCCTTGGGAGAGGTTCATGGGAGGGTTTATCCTAATATGGGCTTCCTGGGGTCCTAAAACAACCCCCGAGGCGGGTACCTTTTTCCCTGGAGGTGTGTTTTGGGGGTTTAGACGTCATAAGGTGAGCCTAAGGACATTTTTGGTCCTTTAAAAAAAATATGCTGAAACTTGTCCATCTCATAGGGTCTCTGTGTCGATGGTATCTCTTTACTTAGATCTGGTTTCTAGGTGTCCTGTCACGTAGGAATATTAATGGCTATTAGTCCCTAGTTACTGTCTCTGTTGATGGTGAGAGTTGATAGAGACAAACCCTCTTGGTTACTGTAAGAACACACACCTTAGTTTCTCTGTTAACTCTTTTAGGTACTCAAGCCTCAGTGGATCTGTTAACCCCTTTTTGCCTCCACCATCTTTCCTACAGTCTGGTACCCAGAGGGGGCAGGCTGTCCATTTGGTGTGGATCGTAGGGTCCTGAAGAAGAGTACTATGTAAAAAGGCTGGAGGAAGAGGTCAGGGTCGGGTTGTGAAGGGCCTTGAAATGCCAAACAGAAGAATTTAAATTGAATCCTGGAGGTCATAGTAGGGAGCCACTGGAGTTTACTGAGGAAGGGAAAGACTCCGATGGAACCTGCACCTTGGGTTGAAAAATCACTTTGGCAGCTTTGTGGAAGGATGGATGGAAGAGGGAAGAGACTTGAGGCAGATAGACCAGTTATGAGGCTACTGCAATAGTCCAGGTCAATGGAATGATGAAGGCCCGGACCTACTAATACTAATAATTATAGTTAGCTTTATACCATAAAGAACTTTATGGTTGGCAAAGCTCTTTACAAATATCTCATTTGATCCTCACAATAACCCCATGAAGTATGTTATTATCCCCATCTTACAGATGAGGAAACTAAGACACATAACAATTAAATGATTTACCCAGGGTGTCACTAGCTGGTAAGTGAGACAGGATTTGAATTCAGGTCTACCTGACCCCAAGCCCAGCATGCTTTCCCCTGTACCTCTTAGCTGCTTCAGCTAGGGTGTCTCAGGAGAGAGGAAGGATGAGAAAGATGTTGTGGAGAAAGAAGGATAAGATTTAGCAACTGATTGGATGTAGGAGATAAAGGAGAGTCTAGAGTAGAGGATGACACCTAAATTCAGAACTTCTGTGACATGCTTTGCTGGTTTCTTTCAGGTCTCAGCTAAAGTTCCATCATTCCCAGTTCTTTTGGGGGGGGGAGGGGCAGGGCAATGAGGGTTAAGTGATTTACCCAGGGTCACACAGCTAGTAAGTGTCAAGTGTCTGAGGCTGAGGCTGAATTTGAACTCAGGTCTTTCTGAATCCAGGGCCAGTGCTTTATCTACTGCGCCACCTAGCTGCCCACACCCCAGTTCTTCTAACTTGTACATTTTCCCTGGGATTATCTCCGGTTTATCTTGTATGTAGTTGTTTGCATGTTATTTCCTCTATTATACCAAGACCTCCTTGAGATCAGGGACTAGTTTTTTGCCCTTTTTTTAAAAATCCCCAGCACTTCAGACAGTGCCTGGCACATAGTAGACGCTTAATAAATGCTTGCTAGGGGCAGCTAGGTGGCGCAGTGGATAAAGTACCGGCCCTGGATTCAGGAGGACCTGAGTTCAAATCTGACCTCAAACCCTTCACACATACTAGCTGTGTGACCCTGGGCAAGTCATTTAATCCTCATTGCCCCACCCTCCAAAAAAATTGCTTGCTGAGTTGTCTTGGAAGGTTGGTTGTGCCCTTGACAAAAACTGAAAATTTCTAAAGAGGGTAGGTTTAAAGGGAAAGATAATGACCTTTTTGGATATAATGAGTTTGAGATGCCTGCATCTCAGGAAACTGAGATTTAAGTGACTTGTCCAAGGTCACATGGCTAATAAATGGCAGAGCTAGATTCAAACCAAAATGTTATCATTCCAAGTTCAGCACCCTTTTGACTGTACCCCCACAGTCCTTAGGACTTTGGATAGAAAGCACTTTGTACCATACCAGACACCTGCTTATTCACAGAATATAGTTAAACATACTAAGTTAGTCCAGTTCTAGATATCAATGATAAAAACATAGCTGTATACTGCTTAAGTCTAGCTCTAAAAGATTTATCCATAAATACACAAACCACCAGTGATAAGCGTTCACCACACTGATCCATGTCTTCTTGTCCTATCCAATACAATCTTGAGTTCAATGTGTGGAACCCTTATTCTAGGGCTTTTTCACATTTTTGAGGGGATAACACATGGCCCAGAGCCTCAACTATGGGCTTACACGATGCTGGCTAAATCTTAAGGAGGAGTGAAAATCTCTCAAAATCCCTTTCTTTGGTTCATGTTTCTGGCTATAGCCTTTTCTTGGAACATCATTCAGAAAATATCTTGGGATCTAGGTATCCTGATTAGAGTGTACCTCCCATGGACTCCTACTTCAGGCAAGCCCATCCATATTATATATATACACCTTATTTTCTAAACCAAGCCCTAACATAACGAGAAGAGAAAAGAGAAATTTATCTCCTACATTTAAAATCACTACAGAATGTATAAAAATAACTGGGAGTCTACCTTCCAAGAAACATACAAGAACTGTATAAATACAACTACAAACCACTGTGTACATATATAAAAACAAATCTACATCATTAGGAAAATACTGATCATTCATGGGTAGGTAAGGAGCAGCTAGATGGTGCAGTAAGTAGAGTGCCAGACCTAGAGTCAGGAAGACCAGAGTTCAAATCCAGCCTCAGACACTTCCTAGCTGTGTGATCCTGGACGAGTCACTTTATTCTGTTTAGCTCAGTTTCCTCATCCATAAAATGAGCTGGAAGAGGAAAGGGCAAACCACTTTAGTATCTTTGCCAAGAAAACCCCAAGTAGGGTCATGAAGAGTAAGACATGACTGAAATGACTGAATAACGTGAGTAGGAAGAGCCACTATAATAAAAATGTCAATACTGCCTAAATTAACTTAGCAGTACTGCTTTACAAAATGAGAAAAAGTAATAGGAAAAAAACCTCAAGAATCTAAAGAGAAATAATCAAAAGAATGGCAACAGTTGGGCCTAGCAGTACCAAATTTCAAACAGTAATTCTTAAAAACAATTTGGTACTGGTTAAAAAATAGATTAATCAGGGCAGGTAGGTGGCACAGTGGATAGAGCACCAGCCCTGGAGTCAGGAGGACCTGAGTTCAAATCCAGCCCAAGACACTTGACACTTATTAGCATTGTGACCCTGGGCAAGTCACTTAACCCCAATTACCACACCAAAAAAGAAAAAATTAAATAAATGCAAGAAGTATACCCAAAAAAAGAAAGTGATTTAAAAAACAGATCAATCAGTGGAATCAATTATGTATACAACGTATAGAAGAAAATGCATCTAATACCCTTGAATTTGATAAATACAAAGACTTAAAATACTGGGATTAGGACTATTCACTATTTTTTTTTAAACTGCCAGGAAAATTGGGTAGCAACATAGAAGAAATAGATTTAGGTCAATACCTCACACTTTATGCAAAAAAACCCTCCAAATCCATACATGAACTGGGTATAAAATGTCACATTGTAAACAAATTAGAGAACATGAAGGAAAATTACCTATTAGATCTATGGTTAGAAGAAAAGTTCATGATCAAATAAGAAATAGAGAGGATCACAGGAAATAAAATGGATAATCTTGATAATGTAAAACTAAAAAGTTTTTGCACAAACCTAATAAAGCTAAAATAAAAGAAACAACTGGGAAATATTTTTGTAGTAAGTTTTTTTCTGATAAAGGTCCAGTGTAGAAAATATGTAAAGAATTGGTTCAAATTTATAAGAAAATGAGCCATTCCCCATTTGATAAATGGTCTAAGGATACAAACAGGTAGTTCTCAAAGAAGAGACACAGGCTATCTAGAACCATATGGAAAAAAAAATGCCCCAAATCTCTACTAATTTGAGAAATGCAAATTAAAGCAATTCTGAGATTTTGTTTCACACTCATCAGAGTGGTAAAGATGACAAAAATGGAAAATGAAAAATGTTGGAGGGCCTGTGTGAAAGCAAGCATATTGATGCACTGTTGGCAGACCTGTGAATGAATACCCTTCTGGAAAGCAACTTTTAATTATACACAAGTTACTAAACAGGACATGCCCTTTGACTCAGCAAAACTACTACTAGACCTATACCCAGAATGGATCAAAGAAAGAGAAAAAAGCCCTTTATGTACAAAAATAGTTATAGCAGCTCTTTTTGTGGTAGCAAAAAAACCCCAGGAAACTAGGAGGATGCTGAAAAATTGAGGAGTGACTGAATAATCTGTGAATGTGACGGCGTACAATTGTACCGTAAGCAATGAGGAAGGAAAGACAGACGAACTGATGCAGAGTGAAGGGAGCAGAACAGCAGAACAATGTTTACAAGAACAACAACACTATAAAAATAATCAACTTGGAAAATGAGGCCTTGCAGGAGCACCAAGCCTGGAGTCAAGAAGACTCATCTTCCTGAGTTGCAGGCCTCACCTTGACTGACCGTATCATGGTGAAAGGGCTTCCTTCCACTGGGGCACGAGTCCTGTTCTCAGCCCTAGTCAGCAGTTCATTGTCCAAAGGGACCGGAAGGTGTTCCCTCTCTGTGAGCCCTCAGTCCTTGCTTAGTGAGGACAAGTACACAAAGGTGTAGCTACTGGAGGTCTAGTCCCAGCCCCGGTCAGTGACTTATAAGACAATAGGGGCTTCCACAGAGCTTGAAGCACAAGATTCAGTGATGGAGCCCTTGTTCTCTCCGGAGGGGGCAAAGAATGGAGGCCAGGCTGCTTGTCCGACCTTGCCTGTGGAGGTGTGGCTGCCAAGAAACCTAGTCTTAATTTTGGTCAGGGGCTCATGCGCTGAAGGGAGCTACTGGTGGTCCAGGCTTGACCTATTAACCATGTGGCTGATGCAGTTGGATTCTGGGAGAAAGGGGAAACTTCCAGAGTCATTACAGGAAGCTTTCTTGGTGGTGCACTTGCCACGACCTGAGACTGGTGGTGGATATGAGCAAGGTGCTCTTAACAATGATGGCCTGATGCCAACAGATGGGGCAAAGTATTGTAGCTTATCAAAATAGACATTCCAGGGAGGCAACGCGTTCAGCGAGCCAGCTAGAAAATTAAACTGCACAGCAAATTAAAAGTGTGTCCATGTAAAATTACAAGCTGGGCCCCGAGCGACAAAGTAGAGTCTAAGAAATATCAATTACACAGCAAAATGTATTTCCACTACAAAGTATCTCAATATTTGAACTCAGGTTTTCCTGATTCTAAGGCCTTCACTCTATCCACTATACCACCAAAGCATTTCCTTCCATGCCTGCCCATGTTGAGTGAATTTTTGTCCATTTCTTCCCATAAGTTTCCTACGCAATATACTAAGTGGGCTAGGCCTTCCTCAATTTCTCTTAACACTGAGGAAACTAGTGCAGTATAGTGTCTGTTGGCTTTCTCTCACTCTCATCATCCATCATATATTCCTTTGATAACATCCTTTTTACAGCTTCTTCAGAATTCTTTGTTAATAGTTAAGGCCTCCCCACATCCACCGAGTACCTCTCCATTGGCCTGTGGGCAATCTCGAACATCAGTCCTTCAGAGACTCTGCTGTTACATAAGTTGTCACCCTAGAATAACACAAAAAGAATATTGATATTTAAAGGTGGGCCACTGCTTCCTTGAAAAGTTTGAAGCCATCCAAAGAACCTTGGAATTTCCCAAAGGTGATATAGACTGCTTTTCTCCATTACTGATTCAGCGTCAGTCCTCATATATTATACGTGTGCCAGTGGACAGGTTCTATAGGTTGTCCATTCAGCCGAATAGCATCATTAACAGCCTTTCTTCATCCCCTTGTTTATTCCTGTGTGGCTATTTAGATGGCCAAGCTTTCTTTGAATGATTATAGATCTCACCAGTCTCTTGGGCTTGACAACACCAACCTTTAAATCAGAAGCCCTTGGAGATGATGTGTAACAGATTACAATAACATTCTCCATACATTTCTAAGTTGTCTTCAATATCACTAACTACAGGGATTTCTGTTGTGGACTTTTTACTGTGTTTGTTGTTGGTTCACCTTTTCAGGTTCGTTTATGTTAGGAATTGCTTTTGTGTTTAGGCTTTGAGTGCTTTCTCTTCTTTCCCCTTAATCCAGAAATCTAGGCTCCGATAAGGTTGATATCCTCAGACTGTAGCACAAAGAATTGTGCCTGATGGCTTCCCAGAGCACTCTGAGCCTTTGAAAAGTTCTCTTGTTGTTTAAATACAGAGTATGTGTCATGCAGCCCTTTTCTCTCTGGAATCCTCAGAAATCATGTCTAATTTTTAATAGCTGACTCTCTAATAAAGATGAAGCAAGCAGAGGCCCCCACGGTGACACCGGGTAACATGCCCCGCCTGCCTCGGACAATACAATTACAGCTTAGCCATCAGGCTTTTTCCAGGCCGATAGCATCAGCAATTTTGGCTTGGGTGCCCCTTTTGGATGAACAAGAGCAAAAATAATGACCCCAATTCCCTAAAAAAAAACCGTTATCTTTCAGCGTTGCTTGCTTTCTATGCCCAACAGTGAGGTCAGAGTACAAGCATGGTTTGTTTTCTCATTAAATCAAACTGCTTGAAAGACAGCGACGTTGGAGCAGGGAAGCGCAGGAGGCTCGGGGGTCAGAGGCTCACATTCATGGCCCAGCTCTTGAATTTGGGACAATTGGCTTCCTTAGCTGGAAATGTAAAAATAAGTACGTTTGCACTGCTTCCTTCTCAGGGGGCTTGTGAAGAATGTGCATTTCTAGCAATGTGTCGGCTTTTTATATTTCCTAAGTCAAAGGAATGAGTGTTGGAAAAATACCAAGGGATGAGGTAAACTCTGGGAAAATAAAACCACCTTTGCACCATAAGATAAGAGATTTAGAGGTAGAAGGGACCCTAAAAATCATCTAGTCCAAGTCCATTTTACAAAAGGCCCAGATTGATCGAGTGATTTGCTTAAGGGAGAGAGGAAGAAGATAATATAAACAATGTAAATGCTTATTCCCTTCCCTCTCTTCCCGCCCCCCCCCACTTTACTCTGCTCTCTAATTCCCATAAATTTACATTTATTTTGCATACATTATCTGTGCCCTTTTTATCTGGGGCAGTTTAATGTATCCCCAAACCAAAAAAAAAAAAAAAAAAAAGACGGGTGGAGGGCAATGGAGACACCTGAAGGAAGCAGCAAGAATGCCTAAGAGATGCCTTATTAAATTATTGCAAAGAAATCATTTGGCCACATTGATTTCTTTTTTGGGGCGGAGAGGGGCAGGTCTGGGCAATGAGGGTTAAGTGATTTGCCCAGGGTCACATAGCTAATAAGTGTCAAGTGTCTGAAGCCAGATTTGAACTCAGGTCCTCCTGAATCCACTGCACCACCCAGCTGCCCTTTGGCCATGTTGATTTCAACACAAAAAATGATAAATTCTGAATCTAGCCTTACTTCAGTGCCTGCCTGGGAAATCACAGTATTTTCTCATCTATAAAATGGCAATAATTACATAAATGTACTTTGGAGGAAATTGATGGAAAGGACTTACTTGGTATTTTAATGAATAGAGGCTATGTCAAGATCCACTTAGGGCTGCTAGATAGCACAGTGGATAGAGTGCCAAGACTCAGACATAATTGAAAACAACTGAACAACAACAAAGATCCACTTAATCATAGAAAGGCTAGAGAGCTTCTAAGTAGAAAGAAGATCTTAATCAATTTAAGAGGAATAAAATGTGTTGGTTATTACATAAAGATGAGAGAAATTATTTCTGATAATCATAATCTAATAATAAACTAATGATTTGGGGAGATTTGAAGTTCCCTCTTTTTCTGTTTTCAGGACCTCAGTCTTTGAAGGTTGTGTTAACTTTCTCTATCTTTAGTCTAAGGTAAATTCCATTCAATCAAGCTTGGGTGGAGACAGACCCTTTTGTCTAAATTGCTCCAGGTTGGAGGTGGTCTGAGTATAAAGTTAGTCTCTCTATCCAAGGCTGATATGAGGTCACTCTTAGCCCTTCATTGTAATATTCCTTGTTATTAATTATTTATTAATTTATTAATTATTAACTACTCAGGGTTGATTCCCACCCTGGAGAGCATCTCTTCTGAAGGGTATATAAACTGTGAACCCATCCGTCATGGCTGTCTTTGGTCTAAGAGAGATGGCCAAATGACCAATTTTTATTAATAAACGTGCTGGGTTTATTAATAAAATGATTAAATTATGCAGAAACTATGCCTCTTGAATCTTTTTAATCACCACAAAGACAGTGATTTGACTGAATTAGACTTTGGATTATGTTCAAAACCAGTCACTCAAGTGGTGGTCAAATCCAGAGTTAGAGGACTCCTAAGAGGGAATTGCCTGGGGGGGTGTAGGAAGAAGAGCCTCTTTTTTTTCTCTCATTCTGTTCTCCCAAAGATCAGGTGGCGCAGTGGATTGAGCACCAGCCCTGGAGTCAGGAGAACCTGAGTTCAAATGCGGCCTCAGACATTTAACACTTACTAGCTGTGTGACCCTAGGCAAGTCACTTAACCCCCAGTTGCCTCACAAAAAAAAAACAAAGATCAGGTGATGACTTCATGAATTTTGAAAGGTCAGAAAATCTGTAGTTACCATCTTCTAGGTAGCAGTGTTCCAGCAACAAGTGAAGACTGATGGCAGTATCTGTGTTGGGGGGACTTGTGACCTGGATGGGTGTGGGGGGAAAACTAGCTCACCCAAAGAATTGGAGGCTCATCACAAATATAAAAAGATTTATTAGGCGAGAGGAATATTTGGCCAGGGAACAGATCACTATGGAAAACCACTTAAGTGAGAAAAGACCTGATCTTTTATATGCTTATAAAACAAAGGGGAAGAAATGACGAAGCAAGAGGAAATGCAAAAACTGGGAGGGGCAATATAAGTGGGAGGGGATCTTTGAATAATGGGGTATCAGATATGCAGCATCCATCCATATCCTGCATATCGTCTTGTAGACCTCGGTATTGCTTATCAGCTTCCAAAGGTCCTGCTCAGCAACACCCATTCCTCTGGGTGTACAGAACTGCCTTTCCCTTGGGAATGTTTAAGGATTCCTTGGAGGTTGGGGTCCCACTACATTCTCACAACATCTGCTCTGGGAGCCCTACTGAGGACAAATTACAAACACTGAGGAATAGCAACTTCAGGAAGTGTGACTCCTCAGGGTAGAGAGTTGTGTAAGCCATGGATTCCAGGAAAGCACCAATCCTCCGAGCCCAGAAGAGGTACACCTACAGGGAACTTCCCTCTTCAAGGGGAGAAAAGGGATAAGGAACTGTGTTATCCCTTTGCTATGGTTGTTCTCTGTAGGTATGCCTCATTACCTCTATGTGTGTGTGTGTGAGTGTGAGTGGAAAATAGGTCCCCACTTTGGGGGGTGAGGGTGGAGAGGTTTTGGTTGTAACAATTATCTTTCCTATACCTACTTAGCAAATACCCTTTCTAAAGCCAATTTAGCCTGGCTTATCGGTCTGAAGCATACCAGTGAGGGCTTATAAAACGGCTTTTCTAGAAACTCCAGCAACCCCCAGGGTTACCCCCTCAAACCCCAAAGCAAGAGTAGTCAACCTAGGGCCCACCAGTGTGAGTGAGAGTGGGGCAGGGGATACTAGAAAGGGTAAGACAGATTAAAAGGATGGTTGTTAGTAATTTCATTGAGGTGTGTATGTCATCCGTTCCTCCATCGTAGGCCAGGTTCCTCCATGCCATAATCTACAATTATGGCCAAAAACAAATGTTTTCACCTTCTGGCCATGTTAATTAAGGAAACGAGCAATATAGGAAAAAAGAAAGTCTTTAATCGGGGCAGAGGAACTATAGCTCCTGGTATCATAAAACAAGAAGCTAGGAATACCCAAAGATGGGAACTGAGGACAGGGTTTTATGGGATGTGATAGGACTGATGTGTCTGCCTCAATGGGCAGGATACATTATTCAAGTCCTGGGGCCTTCTTCCCCCCATCTCCGCCATTCCTTCCTTTTTCCTTCTGAGTTAACAGTTAACCAGTAGAGCATGTTTCCCTAAGAACAAACCACGTAATCCAAGCCCTAAAAGCTTATTCCCACGCCCCAAAATTTCCCTTCCTTTTCTCTAAAGTTAGAGAACAAAGGATTGTAAAATCTCAGGGTCTGGTGCTCCCACATCTGGGGGGGGGGTCCTACATGTTTAGAAGTATTGAGAAGAATGTGAACCCAGATGGGGGAGGGACCTTGCGTTAGATCTAGGATAAAAAGGAGGACTTCACTGGGACAAGTTGCAGTACTCCTTTGGGGTACTTGCCCGTTCTTGCAAGACTGAGAATAAATGGCCTTCCTGCTTTGCACCAGACCGGGGTCCTGCCTCAGTTTACCTGTTTCTTACAGGGTAACGGAACAAAGGGAACTTAATGTAAATAAATCTTTAACAAAGGGAGCTATGAGACTACCCTTTAGTTAAGTATAGAAGCTACTTAACTCTAAATAGAAACTGCTTGTAGGTGGACCCTTTTGCAAAATAACACAAAGTCCAGGGAATAAGGGGGGGAGCCGTTGGGAGGGGATAGTTTGCTTGGGGGGAGGTGGGAGAGGTCCATAAGTCGATCAAGAGTCTGGAATTGACAAAGATTGGTTAGCCCCATGCAGTTCACTTTTCACTGGCCTGGGAAGGGGACTAGGTGGGAAATCAGTCAGTTCTCAGTAAATTTGTAGTTATCAGCCATCTCTCCCACCACGAGTCTCCCCAGACTTTGATAGATTGTCCATCAAGACACCTGCCAGAGGCAGGAGTAGCAACGATCAGAGACCACATTTTCTCCTTCTCTTCTTTTAGAAGAAGCAGTTCCACCAGGGGGCAGCAGTAAGTCACAGTGTGCCGCACTAACCTGCATCATTTTACAGTGGTTTCAAATAAAAGGATTAAAAATTGTCTGTTCTATTCACATTCTCTGAAGGTCAGCATCGCTATCTTTTCCAATGAGAGACTGAAGATGAGTTGGCAACACAATCCAAGGGACTCATGGAGCTGTGACTACGACTGGCCGACTAGAGGCTCTGAAAGTTGGTATGGGCAGCCACAGCAGGGTTCAGACCCTAGCATTGTGTGTGTCAAGGGTGCCTGCAAACATAATGGAAGAGAAGGTGCACAAGGAGGTGTTGGTGTCTGCTGGGGACCAGGCCATGATCTAAACATAAGTGGCACACATTCTGGACGATGGACAAACCAAAGAGCATCATTAGAAGCTGCTGTCAAATTAATTGAGCAAAGGCCCAAAATGTGGACAAACTCATTGTGTGAACAGATAACCAACTTATCACCAGAGGGATGAGTGAATGGATTGACAACTGGAAAGAAAATGGCTGGAAAACAAGTAAAAATACCGATGTCATCCACAGAGACCAATTCACTAGGCTGGATAATGTGACCCGGGACATGAATGTAGAGTGGAAGTATGTTCCTGCTCATTCAAAAGTTGAAGGCAGTGTTGAAGCTCAAAGATTAGCCAGAGAAGCAACTAGAAAGAAGTGAGAAGACTCAATCAGTACTTCCAGATGTTGACATTTAAAGTGTCACTGTTGAACCCACAATATAATCTCCAAATCATTTTTTTTCTCTTGACCTTTTTCCCCCTTGTGTTGGAACTGTATTCATTCCATGGCTATATTTGGCCATTTTTTCCCTTAATATGCTTTCTCAGTTTTTCTATGTGCTGTTTTTTAAATAATACAAACAAAAAAGAAATCATACTATAAACAGCTGTGAAAAGTGTTCATATGTACTAAAAAATAAGAGAAGGGCAGATATCCTCATCTCTGTCAGATCCAACTGAACTTTGACTTGTTTAACTCTTGCCCCAGACCACCTAGAAGCCAAGCCAGACTGCTTGACTGCTCACATGACTTGGGTTAATGAAAGTCACCATCTTTTCCTTCAGGTAAGATGGACTGTGAAATAAACCTTGCCATCTGCCCTGACACTGCTGTCTAAGGACTTCCTGGCTTTACCACTTGACCCTGCTTCTATGCCCTACAGTTTCCTACTATCCATCTGATTTGCTGACCATCTAACATGCCTGCCTGGGCCATGCCAAATGCCCCTCTGGTGCATTCTTATGACTTAGAAGATGTAAAACTTTTCATTTACCCAGTAGCTAAACACTTAATATGTTGTCCTTCCACCCAAAGTATCAACTTGACCATAGACTGTCTTTCTCTAGTTGTTTTCCCCCAGTGCTGAGCATAGCACTTGCAATTTAGGAATAGGAGTTCAATAAGTGTTTTTTCATTAATTCATCATGTCTGGTTTATGGTTCCCCAACCCTTCCAATAAGTACCATCTTTACTTTATGAAACAAACACCTTTTTCCATTTATGAAAAATCTTTAGGATTTGGCAGAGGTAGAAAAAATAAGCAACAAGGAGGAACTTTGGGAAGAGGCTGATATTTTGATCAATGATGATGTTGAATGTTTCACATTTAAAATTTGTCATTCCTGTTTTGTTCTTAAAATGTGCCTTACTATCTTCCAATTTTCCTAGCAGTTTTTGTCAAATACTGAGTTCCTATCCCAGAAGCCGGAGTCTTTGAGTTTATCAAACAGTAGATTACCATAGTCATTTACTACTGTGTCTCCTGTGCCTAACCTATTCCATTGGTGTACCAGATTTGGTACGGCTAGCCCACCGTCCTGTACATTTTTTTTTCATTAGTTCCCTTGATATTCTTGACCTTTTGTTCTTCCAGATGAATTTTGTTATTATTTTTTCTAGCTCTATAAAATAATTTGTAGGTAGTCTGATTGGTATGGCATGGAATAAGTAAATTAATTTAGGTAGAATTGTCATTTTTATTATATTAAATTGGCCTATCCATGAGCAATTGACATCTTTCCAATTATTTAGATCTGATTTTCTTTGTGTGAAAAGTGTTTTATAATTGTGTTCATAGAGTTCCTGGGTTTGTCTTGGCAGGTATACTGCCAAGTATTTTATATGTTCTACAGTTACTTTTTTTGGGGGGGGGGGGAGCACTGAGGGTTAAGTGACTTGCCCAGAGTCACACAGCTAGCCACAGTTACTTTGAATGGAATTTTCTCTTTCTATCTCTTGCTGCTGAGCTTTGTTGGTCATGTATAGAAATGCTGATGATTTATGTGGACTTATTTTATATCCTACAACTTTACTAAAGTTGCTCATTGTTTAAAGTAGTGTTTTAGGTGATTCTTTAGGAGTCTCTAAGTATACCATCATATCATCTGCAAAGAGTGGTAGTTTTGTCTCCTCCTTACCTATTCTAAATCCTTTTATTCCTTTTTCTTCTCTTATTGCTAAAGCTAACATTTCTAGTATATATGAAATAATAGAGTATAATAGTATATTAAATAATAGACATCCCTGTTTCACCCAAGTTTATTGGAAATACCTCTAACTTATTCCTATAACATGTTTGCTGATGGTTTTAGGTAGATACTGCTTATTATTTGAAAGAAAGCTCCACCTATTCCTATACTCTCTAGTGTTTTTATTAGGAATGAGTGCTGTATTTTGTCAAAAGCTTTCTGTGTATCTAATGAGAGAATCATATGATTTGGGTTAGTTTTGTTATTGATGTGGTTGATTCTATTGATAGTTTTCCTAATGTTGAACCAGCCCTGCATTCCTGGCATAAATCTCACCTGGTCATAGTGTATTATCCTGGCGATGAATTGCTGTAATCTCCTTGATAATACTTAATTTAAGATTTTTAAATTGATATTCATTAGGAAAATCTTCATTCTCTGTTCTGGCTCTGCATCGTTTAGGTATCAACATGTTTGTGTCATAAAAGGAATTTGATAGAATTCCTTCACCTACTTTTCAAAATAATTTGTAGAGTATTGGAATTAATTGTTCTTTAAATGTTTGGTAGAATTCACTTGTAAACCCATCTGGCCCTGGAGATTTTTTCTTAGGGAGTGTAACGATTGGAATGACGCCACCTGCTGGTGACTTACTGTAGAAAAGTTCCGCCATGAAAGGAAGGTCTTTGAGGGCAAGAACGTGCGTCTTTTCTTTGACGTCAGGAAGTGATGTTGGCTAGTGGGAGGAAGAAGGAAGAGACTGGCGCTCTGTCTCGCTCTTTTCCTTTGGACTCTGGTGGAGAGCGGAGCTAGAAATGTGCTCTCCCTTTAATAGATAGATGAATGTAGGCCTTTCTCTCTCTCTTTACCAAATTCTTATTCTCCTTAATAAATGCTTAAAAGCCTAACTCTTGCTAAAGCTTATAATTTATTGGCGACCGCTCATTAAATATTTTAGACAGTTTAGCTGGAATTTTAGCCCTTAACAAGGAGTTCATTGATGGCTTGTTCAATTTCTTTTTGTAAAATGGGCTTATTTAAGGATTTTATTTCCTCTTCTGTTAATCTGGGCAATTTATATTTTTGTAAATATTTATCCATTTCATTTAGATTGTCAAATTTATTGCCATATAGTTGAGTAAAATAGCTCCTAATTATTATTTAATTTCCACTTAACTGATAGCAAATATACCCCTTTCATTTTTGATACTGGTAATATGCTTTTCTTCTTTTTTAAATCAAATTAACCAAAGTTTTATCTATTTTATGGATTTTTTCATAAAACCAGCTCTTGGTTTTATTGATTAATTCTATAGTTTTCTAGGCATAGACCAACATCTTACACCATATACCAAAACAAGATCAAAATAGGTACAGGATTTAGACATAAAGGGTGATACCATAGGTAAATTAAGAGAGGAAGGAATAATTTACCTCTCAGATTTATGGAAAGGAGAACAATTTATGTCCAAACAAGAGATAGAGAATATTATGAAATACAAAATGGATCATTTTGATTACATTAAATTAAAAAGGTTTTGTACAAACAGAAGCAATGCAGCCAAAATTAGAAGGGAAGCACAAGTTGTGGTATATGAATGTAATAGAATACTACTGTACTGTAAGAAATGACGAGCAGGCAGATTTCAGAGAAACCTGGAAAGACTTAACTGATGCTAAGTGAAGTGAGCAGAACCAGGAGAGCATTGTACACAGCAACAGCAACATTGTGTGATGATCAATTATGATAGACTTGGCTCTTCTCAGTAGTGCAGTGATCCAAGACAATTTCAAAGAACTCAAGATAGAAAATGTTCTCCACATCCAGAAAAAAGAACTGTGGATTCTGAATGCAGATTGAACCCTACTGTTTCTACTTTGGGGTTATTTTTTTTTTCTTTTTTGAGGTTTTTCCCTTGTGCTCTGATTCTTTCATAACATTACTAATGGAGAAATAGGTTTAATGTGATTGTACGTATATAATCTATATTAGACTGCTTTTCTTTCTTGGGGAGGGAGGAGGAAATGGAGGGAGGGAGAAAAAATTTGGAACTAAAAATCTTATGAAAACAAATGTTGAAAACTATCTTTAGATGTAACTGGAAAATAATAAAATACTTTTATGATTTTAAAAAATGGAAAAAATGTGCTTTATTTTTACAATTCTGGATATTGGTTGTTCTTACAAATTTGTAGAAGTTTCTTATAGATTCTGGATGTCAAAGTCAAATAAATTTAAATTGTTCCTCTTAAAAAAAATTTGTTCTTCAAGGGCCCCAGGCCAACATTCTCCTGAGGCCTTTTTCTTTCATAACTTTATGTCACTCAAAGGAGAGACACAGTGTAGAGGCAAAGTCCTACTATAATGTTAGTATTGGTGCTGCCATCATATTTCTGTCCTTTCATTTTCATTTCCAGACCAATAAATAATCATTTGTCAACAAGGAAGAAAAACAATAGGAACCCATAGGCAACATCATCAGTCGTGTAGCTCTTTCTTGAGTTCATATGCTTGAAATTCTCAGGGAGGGGACAGATAAATTGCTTTTAGAAAATTTCTAGAAGAAATTCTAGATAGAAATTTAAAATAGAAAATTCTATGTATGAAAACCCACATTTCAAAATAGACAAATACAGAGACAGTTATTCACTCCTGAAAATAATTCTTCTTTCTTTTTTTTCTTCTTTTAAAATTTTTTTTGTCTTCTCTTTCTAAAACTATTACTTAGATATACTTTCTTTTTTTTTGTCTAGATATACTTTCCAAACTCAATACATCGCCAAAAAAACCCCTCCTTATCTTTCTCCTTAACCCTCCCTCCCCTCTTTCCAATTATCTTCACCACCCCCCTTTCTGTCCCTCAGGCTCACAAACTCAGGCTCATCCTCTCTTCCTTCACCCTTACAGCTTCCCAACATCTCTCCATTCACACAGCCCCCATAACCCCCTCAACTGGACTATTTCATTGGCCTCCTAACTGGACTTTGGGCCCTCATTTCCTCCCCTTCCCAGTCCATCCTCTGCCATGTCTTCCCTCTGAGATTACATCCTATTTACACCAGTTGTTTGCATACGGTCTCCTATTTGTATTTCTAACACTTAGCACAGTCCTAGGCACAAAGTAAACCCTTAATAAATCCTTGCTGACTGACAGCTGCCAAATTGTGGGCAGGTAGGTGGCACCATAGTGCACAGAGCTCTGGGCCTAGAGTCAAGAAGATTCTTCCTGAGTTTAAGTTGAACCTCAAATTGTTGTTTGTCCTTCATTCTCAAAGAGGACCATGACTTTGGCAGGTGATGTCATGACTTACAGTGAATTGGATCAAAGTGAGGGAGAGCTGTATAAAGTCTCCAGCCTCACTCTCTCCTCCAGAGCCATCTGAGTCCAATGGCAAGATATATATTTAAGGCAATTGGGATTAAGCGACTTGCTCCAGATCACACAGCTAGTAAGTGTCTGAGATGAGATACTTCCTACTGTGTGACCCTGGGCAAGTCACTTAAACCTACTTGCCTCAGTTTCCTCATCTTTAAAATGAGCTGGAGAAGGAAATAGCAAACCACTCCGGTATCTTTGCCAAGAAACCCCAAATGGAGTCACAAAGAGTCATACATGACTGAAACAGCAATAACAGCAGCAAAGCACAGATTTGACTATGTCACTCTCTTCTTGCTCAATAAACTTCATTGTATCCCTCTTGCCTCTTAAAGTATATTATCTTCTATTTGAATTTCAGAACCCTTTCAATCTGGCCCCAGCCTCCCTTTCTAAACTTATTGAATGTTATTTATTTTCCTCTGTGAAATCTATGTTCCAGGCAAACCAACCTACTTACTGTTCCATGTACAGGACATTACATTTGCTATCTCTGTGTCTGGGGTCAGATTTTGGCTTTTGCTACTTACTAATTAGATGACCTCGGGCAAGTCACCTACCCACTCTTGGTTTTGATTTTCTCATTTGTAAAATGAGAGAGTTGTTCTAGAGCAAATGACCCCAAAGGCCCCTTGTCCTCTAACGTAGTCCTGCTTTTCAAGCAATTGGTAGTTTTGCAAGAGAGACAAGGCAGAAGAAAAAAAAAAAAGAACCATTTCTAAGGGTGGGGCTCCACGGACCACCTTATCCCATTTGAAAGTAATTACCTTTGACAAGTGATGATTGGATGAACCCATGGGAATTAGGTGAGAACAAGGCCTGAACACCTCCTTAAACCAAAGACATTTCAATTAGATGCTAGAAGTCAGCTGTGATTGGGTGGATCTGTATAAAACCAGGTAGCAAGCTCAAAACTCAGGCGAATAGAGAGCCTTTCACCCTTCCCGTGAGGACTGCCATGGTGGAGAGAGTGTTTTGGCTACCTCCTTCCTCCCCCTTCATTGAAAGAGGATCCTGTAAGCTTCAAAGGTCCAGAGAATTTTGGATTCCCATTTTCTCACCAGCATCCTGGCTAACTTCAGCATCTGCATCAGAAGCCAAGGACAGACTGAATGTAGATTCAAGACTCTCCAAAGTGGTGTAAGGAATTTGGCGTTCGGGGTTTCCATGACCACATCTTTGCTTCATTATGGTCGGACTAAACAGATGTAATCCTGAAAAGCCTAAGAGAAGATGGGTGAGTACTTGAAGAGATTATAGAAAAAAAACATTTATTGAGTCAAAATATCAAACTAAGTAAGCCTCCCCTAGTAGTTCCCTTATACCCACATAGGCCTGGCCAAATTATAATGAGGACAGCCCAGGGGATATGTTGAACCAATTGGAGACTCAACATGGCTAAAAGCCTCCCCTTCCTGTGGGAGAGGTAGGAAGGGGGAAGGGAGAACTCCAGGAGAAATGGAGAGAGAGGAGCTGGGTGGTGGTTGACCTTCGGACCCAACCGGGAAAGACAGCACAGCTGATTCTCATTGGAACTAGGGATTCCAGGTGGTGGTGAGTTTGTGTTGTGGAAGCAAGGCCAGGTCTTTGGGCTAGCTGAGCTGGAGGCAAGTTTGGGGTTTGAGTCAGTCTTTGTTAGATTCTAATCATCTGAGAAGTGGGTCATATTTTTTCTCTTCCCCCATTCTCTTTTTCATTGTCCCTGGCTTTATTAACTTCACATGTGTTGCAAATTTTGTTCCCATTAATAAACCTGGTTTGTTTGTGGAAAAGAGGCTGTTAATCTGCTTTTTTATTAGTCTGGAAGAAATAACTAAAAAAAGGCAGTTTGTAAGGGAGGAAACTTTGGACCTAGAGGTCTTATTATTTTCTGAACCCCAATATTATGGCGAGCTGCCCAATTAATTCTCCCCATACTAAATTTGGCCCTTACAGTGCCCATTAGGGGGGAAAAATACCATCCCTAAAGGGAATATTTTAAGGCCTCCAACAAGAGGATTTCAAGGACCTGTGAGCTACCTCTTCACATTTGTGTTCTCTAAGCTTGAGCCCGCTTTCCCTTGGTCTGGTAAAGGTAGGAAAGTGTACCCCTATCCAAGGGATGTTTTGTTTCAATTTCTTACTCTCCCACTTCAGTAAATAACCCTTGCTAACAATTAATGTAGTCTGACTAATCAATATCAATCAGGAAACACAACAACTATCCCCACAGCTGCTCCCTAGAGTCTGAGGGAATGAGTTGACATTCTTCCCAGTAATCAGCCAGTGCTGGTAGAGGTCAAGAAAATAATTCTGGAGTATGTGCAAAATGTGATCAAGACCACAAGAGAACATCAAAGGGCTATCAAAGTAGGCCATATTACTTCTGGTCTGGTTGGGATTTGGAAAAGACTTTCATAGAAGAAAGTAAGCTAGACTTGGAAAAATAACAACATATCAAAAGATATGGTGATTTAAAAAAAAAAAGCAGAGGGCAGGTTTGGGAACAGCAAATTGTACCATTTTCCTGGTGCATTGGAATTAGAGGTGGGAGAAGGTGATTGGTAGTGGGAGAAAAAGAGAAAGGTAGTTTAGCATGAGATTATTGGGGACTTTGAATATCGGGCTAAAGAATTTATGTTTTAGAGATGTAATCAGCTATGCTTTAAGAATTCTAATGGGGTTACCAATTTCATTCTGCCTAGCTGCTGTTTCCACAATCCACAGCCAGTCTTCTCAGAACCAGGCCTGGAGTACTTTGAGGAAATTGGCCCAACTCTCTGAATGATGGAAAGAGAGAAGAAGAGAAGATCCAGGAGAGAAATGGCAACAATAACTATAAATTGCCCACTATTATCATTGATTCCTTAATCAGTGAATGGAATTAAAGGTCAAAAGATTAAAGTGATAGGAAGTATCAAATCGAGCATAAATAATAAAACAAACCATTCAACATCAATTAACTTGACTACAGAAGTTTGAGAAGTAAAGAAATTAAAGGTGAGAGAGAACCCAGAGCAGTAGGCTTTGGAAACTTTTTAGTCTATGTGGTTACAAGAAGTTCAACACAATGAAAATGCACATTGGATCAAGTAAGAAAAAAAAATACTGCACACTATTGCAATAATGAAGGATATTCTATCAAAGGAGATGTCAGAAATTCTAGCTTCTCTGCAAAATGGAAGCAGAAGCCACATAAGGTCAATTATTGACTCCAATGTTTCCCAGTGGCACAAGAATTACTAGCAAAGCACTTTACCAGCTTTCTCTCTGAAAGCAAGCCTGATCTCACCTTTCGTGTTAGGAGCCTTCATGTAGCTATTGCCAAAAGATGAGAACACCAGTGACTCCTCCAAATAAAGGTCGTTTATGTATTTATGAACTCTGGATAACATACTCACAGGTTGTCTCCCTTTCCCAACCCCTTAAATACTTAGAATAAAACAATATGTTATCTGAAGAGCATGAGTGGTGTGTCAAGAAATCCCAGAGGTATAAAGAGCAATTTGTTATCAATTTGGTAATTGTTAACCGGCCCTAAGTGCCATAACATATTGCCTTTATTGGTTATCCAAAACCCTATGACAAAGTTCTGCACTCATGGCTTATTCATGTCCTGAAAATACATAGACTGGCCTTAATAAAGTGAGAACACTAGAAAGTTTTATGTTCACGTGGAAAATTGTATTTAAAACAAAACACCAACATGATGATATAAAGAAAAATTGGACATGAGGCATTTTTCAAGGAGGAAGTTTGTCCATTATAATTATGCCTAGATTTAAATCAGTTATCTTTCCTAAATAGGACTAAGTATAGTTTCCAAACTAAGAAGTCAAACCCAAACACTTGATTAATCCCTGGATGTTCAGGGTGGGTCGAAAGTCAAGAATATTTAATATTTCCTTTATTTTTTGTTTTTGATTTACAATACCTCAGCATTGGATGCAGTATATATAGAAAATGAATTTATATTCTGTATGAAAAATCTCATAAAAAGCAAAAAAATTTCAAAAAGGTATTAAAACAGCAGCCCCCTTTCTGACTTTTGGCCTACTGTGTACATGTATCATAACAGCCTCTATGACCCCACCAAAAAATACATTAAATAAGTCCTTCAAAGCATGGTCTCTTTCTCCAAGGATATAAAAATGTCATTTGAGCTCAATAAGTGTAAAATTCTTAATTTGTTCCAAAGGAAGGTAAAGATTGAGGCTTTGAGCTTGAATACAGAGGTCACATTGATAAGATAAAAGGTGATACCTACAAATAATATCTGTCTCCTCTAGGCAAAATTTATTAAGATATGAAAGAGAAGGCCTCACAAGATCTACTGAGAAAGTGCATTCAATGCTGAGTGGGAACAAAATATTTAAAGAAATTAACCCCTATGCAATACCAGTCTTAATGTATACATTCAGAACTGTACAATGCACCATAACAGATACAAAAGTATCCCAATAAAAATCTGTTCAATATTAATAAACAGTGCCAATAACCCTAAAATAACTATAGAAATGTGAACGCCTCCTTGCCAAAAAAAGTATAGGCTTAAAAAGATATTCATAGAGCATGTAATAAACAGGTCAAAAATCTACAGAAACATCTTTGGAACAAGCAGACATTATAGGCTGAAAATGGGCACGTCTCTTTGGATTTGATTAATATAACCGAAAGCTGATTGCTATATATAGACCAGGGATCAGAGAGCTATTTCTCAGTATAAAATGACAAGTGTCACGTGCTGTATGGTGGCAGACATTTTCCCTACAGAGGAGCTGATGCTACCTTTTATGTGTCATGGGACCCCTTTGGCCATCCAGTGAAGCCTATGGACTCCTCAGAATCATGTTTTTAAAATGTATAAAATAAAATACATAGGACAACAAAGGAAACCAATTAAATTGAAATTCAGTTATCAAAATATTTTTTTTAAAACAAATTCACAGATTCCAAGTTAAGAACTATAAGGAAGAGCAGCATTGCTGGGAACTGAGTCACTGGAGCTATGTTGTTATTGTTTGTCCTTAGTTCTTGAAGAGGACCATGACATCAGGGTGATATCATGACTTGCAGTGAATTGGATTTAAGTAAGGCAAAGCTGTGCAAGGTCACCAACCTCACTATCCTCCAGGGTCATCTGGGTCCAGGGGCAAGATAGATATTAAGACAACAAGAGATGGCCCCAGATGTTTAAGGCAGTTGGGGTTAAGTGACTTGCCTAGGGTCACACAGCTACTAAGTGTCTGAGTTGGGATTTGAACTCAGGTCTTCCCAACTTCAGAGCCAATGCTCTATCTACTGAGCCACCTAGCTGCCCCCTATGGGGGCTATGGAGAATAGCCTGTAGAGTTTACGAAGCCTAAGAGCTGAGGGGGATTATGAGAAATGGATAGTAGAGAACAATGAGGAGCCAAGATGGAGTGACGGTCTGAACTAAGATAGTGCCAACAGAAAAAGAGAAGAGAGGATAAATTTGGAAAATGTTTCCAAAGGGAGAATTGTCAGGGATGCCATCCCAGAGAAAACTGTTTAACAGCCCTCTGATTATCAATATTAAAGCATAAATGAGGGAGACACGTTCACCAATGGAAGAAGTTGAAGGAATCTCTGTGGGTGTTCAGGTCCTACTGAGGTTCCTTCTAGTGGATAACACTTTGCTGATTCCATAAAGCCAGACTTTTCAAGCCTTGGTGACTGGATGGGTGAAACAAGGGAGAGGAAAAAGAGAAAACAGGACAAGAAAAAGGACAAGAACCAGCAGTATCAGTGGGGGGCAAGAGAAGACGGAGCGTCAAGGAGGAGGCGTGTCCTCCTCCTTAGCCTATTTCAGAGAGCTCTAGGAGAATGACTAAGATAAGGCCACTGGAATTCTCTCTGGTGAACTTGAGAAGCCCCCGTTCTAGAAAGGAGCTGGAGTACAATATAAGACGTAGACGTTGGATTAGAAAAAGTTGGTCAGTGTGTGGTTGGTGATGAGGGAGAGACAGTCTACTCGTTCAAGAAGCTGGGGGATAAAAAAGGTATCAGGATCAAGGAAAAGTGTTTTGCTTTGGATTTTTAGAATTAGGAAGACCTGAGCATGTTCATAGGCAAAAAGTAATGAGTACTTTCCCCATCAAAGTTTTGATATATTATGAGTTGGCATAAGAAATTAAT
Source organism: Dromiciops gliroides (assembly GCF_019393635.1). Lineage (NCBI taxonomy): Eukaryota > Metazoa > Chordata > Mammalia > Microbiotheria > Microbiotheriidae > Dromiciops > Dromiciops gliroides. The sequence goes on from NC_057865.1 coordinate 38,904,255, forward strand.
TGGGGGGCAGCTAGGTGGCACAGTGAATAAAGCACTGGCCTTGGATTCAGGAGGACCTGAGTTGAAATCCAGCCTCAGACACTTGACACTTACTAGCTGTGTGACCCTGGGCAAGTCACTCAACCCTCATTGCCCTGCCAAAAAAAAAAAATTTAATTGGGAATGTTGGAAGGATTTTACGGAAGCCTCAGATGACACAGAGCCTATGACCATATGACCCCAATTTTACAATAAGGTACTGTAAACACCCCAAAAAAGAAAAATAAAAAATTCAGACCTTCTCTGGTATGAAGGGAGGGCCAAAAAAATGTACCCAGATTTTCTAGTAAAATGAGGAGATTGGACTAGATGACTTTAAGGTCCCTGCTAGTGCTAATGTGCTAACAGTCCATGGTTCTAAGACAGAGGAATGGTCAGAAGGGGTGGAGGGAGAGGAATTTCAGAGAGTCCTAGAAAGGTGGAGATAGTCTTTGATCCTTAGACATGGCTGGATCAACTCACACCAAGAGGCCGAAGCTTCCACAAGGCTAGTCTTCCATAGGGGTTGGAGGTCAATCTCTCTGAGAGCCAGCCTGTCTCAGGCCAGAGCCTGACTCAGGACCTGGAACTCACTGGCATAGTCCACTATTGACCCCTACTCTTGTCAGGGTTTGCAGTCTCCTTCTAGAAGAGGCCGCCAAGATTTCCCAAAAACTTCCAAGCTTTTCCCTGCTTGCCCTAGCAGGGCAAACTATTCTTCAGGCAAATAGGTTGGTAGCTCACTTTGTAATTGACCTGGTAGCTTGGTCTGGCCTGAAGCTCCTAATTGCTAGAGCAGGAAGGAAGTGCACCTATCCATCCCGCAGACTTGTACCTGGGATGCTGATTGGGATGACACCTTGATGGGGTCCAGGACCTGGACATCTCTCTGGGACGTCTTCTTTTCCATATACAATTACCCCTTCCACATCGTGGAGGTTAGGGATGCAGCACCCTGGCAACCCCCTTAAGGTGGAAAGTCCGAGTCAGAGATGTAACTAACCCCAGGGCAAGGAGCAGGAAATGTCATCACTTCCACTTTATCATCTATGATCCAGAACATAATGCATGTTACAAAACCAAATTCAATTGGGGGCGGCTAGGTGGCGAAGTGGATAAAGCACCGGCCCTGGATTCAGGAGTTCCTGAGTTCAAATCCAGCCTCAGACACTTGACACTTACTAGCTGTGTGACCCTGAGCAAGTCACTTAACCCCCACTGCCCCGCAAAAAAAAAAACAACTTCAATTGAGGGGAAGGGGAATGAATTATTATGGTGGATTATTAGGATCATATAGCATTGTAAACCTAGGGCTAGAAGGGACCTAAGAGGCCATCTATTTTGACCTCATTCATTTTACAGTTGAGGAAACAGGTCCAGGGAAGCTAGGTGAGTTACCCAATATCTACATCTGCTAAAGGAGTTTACGTGTTAAACTTCTGAGTGCCAGGACCCTGGGGCAAAATCCTGGCATTCCTTTCCTAGTGATGGCCCTGGATCAAGTATTATTATCCCCCATTTTATCAGTGGAAACTCAAGGAACTGACATTAATTACCCATGATCATGCAGATAGTCAAGTATATGGATACATGAATTATATAATAATATTTTAGGGAAATAAAGGGGAGAAGCAAATAGCCTTTTACATTAATGGTAAATTTTTTAAATTGTATTTCATTTGTAGTTGGTTTGAGCGATTTCCTACTTTTTGAAGGAAGGTCTTTTACTTCAATTCAGTGTGTGACCTCCAAGAGAAATAAGCCTAAAAGTTGGGACAAGCTGTATGGAAAGCTTGCAAATATTCCTGTGCCCGGTGCCTGTGTTTGATTATCTTCCCTCAGATGTGGTTTTTGGCACAGTCATAGAGCTGACCTTGCTCTGCTAGCAGGTTGGTCATCTCAGTATGAGAGTGATAAATCATCCCAAATCGGTTTCCAGGTCTCCACATGCATTCTGCCCATTTGTCAATGGGAAACAAATTAATAGGCCAAGCAGGAGATGCTGTACAAGGGCTGTCCTGGCTTTCAGGTATTTGCCAAGTGGGACACTGCTGTGATGCACCCTGCCCTTGGTGATAAATGTTCATCCTGTATAATTTATATTGAATTGCTTGCCTTCTTAAAGGGGTGGAGGGAAGGAAGAGAATTTGGAACACAAAGTTTTAAAAATGGATGTAAAAAATTGTTTTTACATGTTATTGGGGAAAAATAAAATTCTAAATAGAGAAATGTTTGTCCTATGCTTTTGCATTAATCTAGGATGAGTCACCACTCATGACTTCTTCCTTTGGGGAAGGCTGCCCTCAGCACTCAGCCTTCGTGGGCCAGTCTCTATGTTCTGGCTTTGCTCATTCCTGCCCTTAGCCTGATAAACCAGCTTTGTAGGCAGGTTACCATTTTGATTTGCAAAGAATCATGATGTCACATACTTTGCTCTCTGCATGGTATTTGAGGGAAATTGAACTGAATAAAAAACAAACTGGAGAGTTGGGGGGCAGCTAGGTGGCACAGTGGATAAAGCACCAGCTCTGGATTCAGGAGTACCTGAGTTCAAATCCAGCCTCAGACTGTGTGACCTTAGGCAAGTCACTTAACCCCTATTGCCCGACCAAAACAAACAAACAAAAACTTGGGGGAAAAGGAGGGGAGGGGTCTTTAAATTTTGGAAATTTATTTGCAAAACAAGGGTTAGGGAGACCCTTCAATCTGGACAAATTTAACTGCCCCATGTCAGCCGTGATGCAGAGAGCTAGAGATCACTGTACTCAAAATTGTAAGGGACGCAGAAGCTGTCTAATCTAATCCCTGCATTTTAGAGATGAGTCCATTGAAGCCCACAGAGTGGAAGTGACTTGCCCAAGGTCATAGAGAGAGTAAGTGACAGAAGAATATTTTAAACTAGCTGGGCCTTATTTGGAAACTAATTTGGCTGGAGGACTAATCTGGGGACTTTTGACTAACTGGCTGTCTGACTTATATTAACTTAGTATGGGCTGTTTATAAAGTACCACCACACTTCTCCACTCCCAAATTGATAAGCAGAAGAAGCCTCTTAACCAAATAATCAAAGCAGAGTTTATTTATGAGATACTATTTAAAATTAGGAATACAGGGAAATAAAATGTACAACCTGACTGCCTTCCAGCCTGTGTCTCTTTCCACCTGCTATGCCTGGAACTTTTTTAATACAATAAGAGCACCTCTTGCCTTAGGGTATGTTCCACTTTCACTGCTCAGCTAACTCCAAGCCCCTTTCACTTTGTCAATCCCCCTGCATCTAACTTTCCTCTGCTGAACCCCTGTGTTTCTCTCTCACCGACCTCTCCTTCCGTTCTCCTAGTGCTCCAGTGTCCTTCTGTTCTCTTAATCTTTGCTTTCTCCAACCTGTACCCTGTGCTCTCTTCTGTGCTCTCCGCTGTGTCCTGTTCTTCTGTCTGTCTGTAGTCAGTCTGCCCTCTGCCACCTTTGCCGCCCCTGTCCTTCTCCATTCTTCTAATCTTGTCAGCCCCTCTCTGTTCTTCTAATCTTGTCAGTCCCCCCCTTCTCACCAAGCTTCTAATCTTGTCCCTTGGCCTCCCTTCTTGCTCTTAGCTTTTTCTCCTTCCTTCTTTCTGCTCAATCTTGTCCTTTGGCCTCCCCTCTCTGTTCCCATTCATTCTCGTCTGCAAGCCTCTCTTCCATCTAACTCCCAGGTCTATATATATATATCTTACTTCTCTCCATTCAAATCTCGGGCTTCTTGTGCCCCCATACACACCAAGCTAATCCGACAGCCAAGGCTGCGGCTGGTGGGGGGGGGGCATGCTTGAGCCTCCCGTGGGTACCACACCCAGAGCTCCAGGGGCCCGTGCCCCTGCTTTGGGCCTGGGACCTTGGCACGGGCTATGCCAGAGCCCAGCCTGGACAAGCTCAGGATCACTCAGATACATCCGCTCAGGGTGGAGGGAGCTGGGGATCCCTCCCCCGAGCTGTACAGCCCACAGGGCTTTTTGGCTCAGCTGAAGCAGAAGGGGAGGGGCACCAATACCTCCCACATAGAAGAGACCCTGAGGGCCTAAGGCTTTCTAATCTCAGCCCAAAGGTAGGGTCCCCAAATCAAAATAAATTTCCACAGTGACAAAAACAGGATTTGAATTCTAAAGCCATTGGACTCTTGCAAGTAGATCTGGGAGGAAAGAATGGAAAGTTAGAGGACTGTGGGTCATGGAATTTTTACTAGGCAATCCTGAATAGTTCCCTAAACAAAAGTATTTCCCAGAGTAGTATGTAAGCTCCCAGGGACTGGTGTTTTGTTTTGCTTTGTTTTGTTTTGCTTTGCTTTGTTTTGTTTTGCTTTGCTTTGTTTTGTTTTGTTTTGTTTTGCTTTGCTTTGCTTTGCTTTGTTTTGCTTTGCTTTGCTTTGCTTTGCTTTGTTTTGTTTTGTTTTGCTTTGCTTTGCTTTGCTTTGCTTTGCTTTGCTTTGCTTTGCTTTGTTTTGCTTTGTTTTGCTTTGTTTTGTCTATCTTCTGCTTCACACAGCTCCTTGAGCTTCATGAATGTTGGTTGGATTAGATGGCATTGCAGTGTGGACTCGGCCGCTTGAGACTCAACAGCCGCTAAAGAGTTAATGCCTGTGCTCTAGAAAGAGTTCTCCACCGCCACAGACAAAGCTGTTGGAGGACAGAAACTCATTCCAACAGCCCCAAATGCTCTGCAGTGACTTTGACTTACGGTCAGAGCTCCCTCCATCCATCACCAGGACAGTGGGAGGTTCTGATTCTCAAGGACAGAGGTTGAGGTTTCCCAGCAAGAGTAATGTTTGGGGCAATGAAATGACCTTTGATTTCTTTTAATGTCAGAGGGAATGGCTGTGATCCATGTTAGGAGATTTCTGCCCCTCTGTTGAGCCTCCACATCTCCAGAAACAGGAAAATAGAATATTAAAACACAGTTCACTTCCCAGGCACAGGTTCTAAGCTCAGGTCACAAAATAAAATGATTTTTGTGAACCTAGCTGTGTGAACCTGAGCAAGCAGCACCTTCCAACCTTAAAATCCCATGATTTCAAAAAATTCAGAAGAATAACCATCCCACCCCATCCCCATCTTGACTATGCAATGCCTTCCAGGGCCCTTTTTCTTGTTATTAAAGGTCAAGAACATCTTTTAACTATAGTGACAGTTTTCTGACTCTCTCTTTAAATAGTCTGAAATCAGCTCATTAGAATGTCAACTCCTGGAAATTGGTCTTTCTTCTTTTTCTTTTTTTTTTTCTTTTTTTTTTTTTTGCCTTTTGAGGCAGCTAGTAGCACAGTGGATAGAGCCCTGGATGTAGAGTTAAGGAGTCCTGGGTTCACATCTGAACTCAGATACTTCCTAGCTGTGTGACTCTGGGCAAGGCACTTCACCTGTTTGCCTCAGTTTCCTCATCTGTAAAATGGGGATAATAATAGCACTTACCATCCAGGGTTGTTCCAGGATCTCATTTGAGATAATATTTGTAAAGTACCGAGCACAGTGCCTGGCACTTAGCAGGCGCTATATTATCACCAGTGCTTAGCACAATGCCTGGCATATAGGAGGTGCTTAATGCTTGTTGACTGACTGACTGATGAGATTGAAGTTTCAAATACCAAGTACAGAAATTTTATTTTAATTCCAAGGGTAACAGGGAGCCCTTGAAGTTTCTTGAGCAGCAGAGTCACATGGTTAGATTTGTGCTTTAGGAAGATTATTTTGGGGGGCAGTGGATAGAGCATCGGCCCTGGATTCAGGAGGGCCTGAGTTCAAATCCAGCCTCAGACACTTGACGCTAGCTGTGTGACCCTGGGCAAGTCACTTAACCCTCATTGCCCTACCCCACCCCACCTCCCCAAAAAGGAAGATTATTTTGGCAGCTGCGCGCAGAATGACTTGGAAAGGGAAGAGACTAGAGGTCAGCATAAGAGCTTATTACAATAGCAATAGGCAGAAGGGGGTAAGACACTGAACTGCCGTGATGCCCATTTGAGTGGAGATGCAAGAGCAGTCTTTGAAGTAGAGTCCTCATTGAATATGTCAGATTGTGTTGTGGAAGAAGGAGAAGTCAAGGATAAACTCCAGCATTACAAACCTTTGGTGTCTGGAAGCAGGGATGTGCTGGAACTAGCTCATCCTGCTCAGGAGCCCCCTGTTAAATGCTTAGTCTGAGTATTTACACCTCAGGAATCCGCAAACGCTTCAAGTCAGGGCCTGATTTAGTGTATTGTTGATTGTCAAGACTTAAAAAAGTGATGCAGAAAGTGTTCATGAATTTAGAAGCAAGTGTATCCTGCCCTTTCCCCCACCCCTTGTGAAACATTTACCAACACACCACTAGGTGGACCCCTCCCCAGAAAAAGAAAAACCAGGAGGAGAAATTTTGCAGGGGGTGGGTTTGAGATACTTTTTTTTTTTAACATGTTGGGTTTGAGGTGCCTGAATCATATTGAGTTGGAGAGGTACAACAGGCAACTGTGGTTGCTTTGAAACTGGAGGCCAGGAGCGATACACAGTTAATTTTGTTTTGGTTTTTATTTTGTTTATTATTTTGTTTTATTGTTGTTGTTTTTATTTCCCCTAGTTTGATTGCAAGTTTCTGGTTGTCCTTCCGGCTCAAAGGGGACCATGGTGACATCATTGTGCTGGAGTCAGGGCACAGTGTGTCTGGCCAATTAGACCTATACAAGCTCAGAAGGCTCTACCACAGGTCAGGCACAAATAATCCATATGAACATTTAGAGTGGCGATGCCTCTAAATCTCATGTTTTGAGCTACTTTAATTCTGCTTTGCTCATAGAACACAGCGCATTCTTTGATGAGGGCACGCCACTCTGGGCGGTCCTGTGCCAGTGTCTCCCATGTCACCCAATTAATTCCAAAGTTCTTCGGAGAGACCTTGAGAGTGTCCTTGTATCTCTTCTTCTGACCTCCACATGAGTGCTTGCCTTGTGTGAATTTTCCATAAAATAGTCTTTTAGTCAAATTTATGTTTGGCCTTCAAACAACATGTGCAGCCCATCCGAATTGCACTCTCTGCATAGAGTTTAAATGCTTGGCAGTTTAGCTTAAGAAAGGACCTTTGAGAAACAGAAGCAATGCATCCAAAATTAGAAGGGAGGCAGAAAGCTGGGAAACAATTTTTGTGACCAGTACTTCTGATAAAGGCCTCATCTCTAAAATATATAGGGCACTAAATCAAATTTACAAGAATCCAAGTCATTCCCCAATTGAGAAATGGTCAAAGGATATGAAGAGGCAGTTTTCTGATGAAGAAACCAAAGCTATCTATTCCCATGTGAAAAAAATGCTCTAAATCACTATTGATTAGAGAGATGCAAATTAAAACAACTCTGAGGTACCACCTGACACCTATCAGATTGGCTTATATGACAAAAAAGGAAAATAATAAATGTTGGAGAAGCTGTGGGAAAATTGGAACATTAATGCATTGTTGGTGGAGCTGTAAACTGATCCAACCATTCTGGAGAGCAATTTGGAATTATGCCCAAAGGGCGATAAAGCTGTCCATACCCTTTGACCCAGCAATACCACTTTTGGGTCTTTTTCCCAAAGAAATCATGGAGAGGGGAAAGGGACCCACATATACAAAAATATTTATAGCTGCTCTTTATGTGGTGGCAAGGAATTGGAAGTTGAGGGGATGCCCATCAATTGGGGAATGGCTGGACAAGTTGTGGTATATGAATACAATGGAATACTATTGTGCTGTAAGAAACGATGAACAGGAGGAGTTCAGAGAAACCTGGAGGGTCTTGTGTGGGCTGATGATGAGTGAGAAGAGCAGAACCAGAAGAACATTGTACACAGTATCATCAACATTGAGTGTTGATCTACTGTGATGGACTATATTCTTCTCACCAATGCAATGGTACAGAAGAGTTCCAGGGAACTCATGATAGAAGAGGATCTCCAAATCCAAGAAAAAAAAAAAAAGAACTGTGGAGTATAGATGCTGAATGAACCATACTATTTCTTTTGTTTTTGGTGCTGTTGTTTTTTCTATTTTGAGGTTTTTCATCATTGCTCTGATTTTTCTCTTATAACATAACCAATACAGAAATAGGATTAATGTTATTATGTATATATATATATATATGTGTGTGTGTGTGTGTGTATATGCATATATACATACTACATATGTGTGTATGTTTACCTATAGAATGCATATATATATATATATATATATATATAACCTATATCAGATTACCTGCTGTCTAGGGGAGGGGGGAGGGAGGGGAGGGAGGGAGAAAAATCTGAAATTGGAAAGCTTGTATAAACAAAAGTTGAGAACTATCTTTACATGTAATGGAAAAATTAATTAATTAATTAATTGTAAAAACGTTTTCATTAAAAAAAAAAAAGGACCTTTGTCCAGTACCTTATCTTGCCAGATGATCTTCAGAATCTTCCTAAGACGATTCAAATGAAAGTGTTTCCATTTCCTGGCATGGCGCAGGTAGACTGTCCAGGTTTCTCAGGCATACAACAGCAAGGTCAGCACAGTGGCTCTGTAGACTTCAGTTTGAGAGGCAGTCTAATACCTCTTCTCTCTGACACTTCTCTTCAGAGCCTCCTGAACACTGAGTCAGCTCTGGCAATGTGTGCATCACCCTTATCATCTATGCACACATTCCTGGAAAGGATACTGCTGCACCCCAAATCTCTTAGAGCTGCCCCTTCCTTTTCTCTTCTACTTGTAAGTTCCACGAGAAAAGAGTCTGTGTCAAATCTACCTCGGTGGGCTTGGGACCTAGCACACAACAGTCACTTAATCAACTCTTGCACTGTTATTGAATTCGTTCTGCAGAAGTCAGTAAACAAATACATTGCTATACATAGAGAGTGATTCAACCATCTACCAAATCAAGGAACAAAGAACTTAGAAGCACCTGTTGTAATCCTAGAGTTGGTGTGGGTTGGTGGGCAGAGTCCCGCATCTGGAATCAGTTAGATGTGGAGTGTTTTGCTGTAGGGTGCATGCCAATCAACCGATAAGCATTCCTTAAGTGCCTGCTGTTTTCCAGACAGGGCCCCAGGAAATACCAAGCACTGGGAAAACAAGGAAGAACCCTTTCCCCAAGGTGCTTATATGCTATATGGGAAAAGAGCTCCTACAGACACATACACACATATATATACGCACATGCATTATTTACATACTACATATGTGTGTATGTTTACCTATAGAATGCAAAATCAATACCAGAGAGTCCAAGAGGAGGCCACAGGCTTTAGTGAGAATCAGGCCAGGCTGCATTCATGTAGAAGGTGGTGTTTAAGCAGAATCTTAAAGAAAGAAAGGGATACTGTGGATCCGAGGTGAGGAGCGAGGGCATTCTAGGCCTGAGAGGAGACAGGAGATGGAGTATAAGTGTGGGCGTGAAGAGAGGAGAGCTCAGAAGGAGAGAAGGAATGTCCGGTGATGTTTCAGAAAGAGAGGCTGGGCCAGGTTGTGAAGCAGTACCTCATAAAGGTGAACAAGAATAAAGGAATCCTCCCTTTAATAAGCAAAATTCAGAGGTGGGAATGAGTGTAACATCTCAAACAGAAGGTTATCCTTATAGTTTCTCATCATGAGTTTTCTAACAATGTAAGGGAGCTGATAATTTAGACATTTTCTTTTATCCTTTTCTGAATATTACTTGACTGTAATAAAAAATTTTTAGATATGCACCGACAGATTAAATGTTATAGCTTTTAAATAATGTTTCTCAGCGTTTAGACTAATGGATTTTCAGGATGTTGAATGGATTGTGTCCAGTCCTTGACCTACACTGTTTAATTATCCTTATCAACTGACTCATGAAATTCTATTGTGTATGAGGATGTAATATAAATGATGCTTAGTTCCTTTTGAGGAATTGACAGTTTTATGTTTTCTGTCTTCCTAGTTCATGATCCAGACCAAAGCTATTGATTCTCCTGAGGCACTCCCCAACTGAGATTGAAATCTAAAAAGAAAAATGAATATTAAAAAAGACATCTTGACATGCTGAATGAAATCTCTGTGTGTCTCTCACGTCCATACACTTAAATTACACAGTAAAATCAGATTTCAGGGCCAGGCCCAGTCTTCACCATAGATAGAATCAGAGATTCATGAGGTATCATTTCAGTGGGAAGAAGAAGATGCCCCATGCAATGCATGCCCCATTACACACACACACACACACACACACACACACACACACACACACACATTTTCTTGATGACGACAGAGTTAGTTCTCTATTCCTTTAGCTTAAAGTTTTGCTAGCTATTTTAAAAGAAAAGATACTCCTGGGAAAGATAACACTTTAAGCAGTCATTTATACCTTGTACATGAGTGTGGGATCCTTTCCCAAGAACAATTGTTTCAGATTGGAATGAAGAAAGAAGATATAGCTATGGAGGGTGGATATTTTTAAAAGGACATTGCATTGGGGCAGCTAGGTGGCACAGTGGATAAAGCACTGGCCCTGGATTTAGGAGGACTTGAGTTCAAATGTGACCTCAGACACTTGACATGACACTTACAAGGGTGTGTGACCTTGGGCAAGTCACTTAACCCTTATTGCTCCACCAAAAAAAGGGGGGGCATTGCATGACTCAGGAATGGGGGAGTAATATGCCATCAACCTGAGGAAAGAGTTGGACAAGGGTGCCAGAATGCTAACACTACTTTACTTGTGCTTTAGGAAAATCACTTTAGTGGCTGAATGGAAAATGGACCAGAGTGGGGAGAGACATGAGGCAGGCAGACCCACCAGCCACCACAGCAATAGTCCAGGAGAGAGGTGATGAGGGTCTGCCCCAGGGGGGTTGGCAGTGTCAGAGGAGAGAAGGGGGTGAATCTGAGAGATGCTGCAGAGGTGAAATGGATAGGTCTTAGCCACAGCTTGGATGGCAGTGGGGTGAGAGATGAGAAATCCAGGATGACTCCCTAGGGTGTAAGCCTGAGGGACAAGGGAGGATTGTGTCACTCTCTACAGTAGTAGGGAAAGTAGGAGGGATGGAGAGAGTTTAGGGGCAAAGACAATGAGTTTGGTTTTGAATATATTGAGTTTAAAGTGTCTATTGGACATCCAGTAGACAATACCTATTTTACAATTTTACTAAGGGCCACTCTTGTTCAGGGCTAGCCTTTTAATCATCAGGAATGTAACTAGCAATAGAAAAATCCGAAAGGTACAGTTCTTAGTTGTCAAGACTTTGGGGTATTATAAGGTTCAAAGGGGAGACAGAGACAAAAGTGAGCTCCTATCTCTGGAGATTCCCTCCTTTGAGCCTGCTGTTGCAAGATCGGCTACAAGGGGCAACAAATGTTTGTAACCTCACAGGAGGCATTCAGAGTATCAGCAAGGAGTCTCAGGGCAGAGGTGTATATAGCAACAGATAGTTTAGTGGCCAGGAACATAGAAGGAGTCTCAGTGAATAATGGGTAGAATGAGTCCTGTGTGTGCGTTTAGTTAAGGTTAGAAAGTGAGTCAATATGGCTGGAGTACATTCTGGGAAGACACTGAAACAGACGAAAGAAACTATTATGGACAAGGGGGCTAAACTTTGATCTGGTGGCTAGCACTACTTTATGTGGCTAGGAAATAGGAGAAGGGGGAAGGGAGAATTAAAAGGCAGATAGATTAAGGAACAGATTAGTCTTAAGCAAAACAATCTCCAAAAATGTACAAATTTGTTTATGATCCTTTTTGAAGTGGCAAAGAATGGGAATCTGAGGGAGTGCCCATAAATTGGGGAATGGATGAATAAGTTATGGTATGTAAATTGATGGAATGTTATTGTGCTGTCAGAAATGATGGAGTGTTTGGGGTTTTGGTTTGTTGGGGTTTTTTAGAGAAATGTGAGAAGACTTGTATGAATTGATGCAGAGTGAAATGGACAGAACCAGGAAAGCAATTTATACAATGACAACAACAACATAAAAGTAAACTTTGAAAGACTTGGGAATCAATCATTGTAATGACCAATCATGATCCCAAAGGATTAATAATGAAATATGTTATCCACCTCCTGATAGAGAAGTGAAGAACACAGAGTACAGGATGAAAACAATGGGGTTTTTTGGACATAGTTGGCGTGGAAATTGTTCTGATTGACTATACATGTTTGTGCCAGATTTTGTTTTTCTTTAGTTCTCAACTGGAGTGGGATAAGGGATGGGGAGAGGTTTGGGTGAAGGGTGAGAAGGTGGATTTTTGCTGATTGAAAAAAAATACAGGGTTTTTTTAAATTGTAGGCAACTCAAATGATACTAGAAAGATGCAGGGCAGGCACATTTCAGCTGTAGCACATTACTGTTAATGACTGTGCATGAGCATTGGCATAATCTAAATCATAGAGGACATATAGGGAAAAAATTGGACAAGATCATTGGGCAAGAGGAAAGGATAAGAGATGGATGGCTCTATTGTGCTAGTATCCTAAAATATACATTGGGGGGGGTGAGGCAATGAGGGTTAAGTGACTTGCCCAGGGTCACACAGCTAGTAAGTGTCAAGTGTCTGAGGTTGGATTTGAACTCAGGTGTGCTCCTGAATCTAGGGCCAGTGCTTTATCCATTGTGCCACCTAGCTGCCCCCTACAATATACATTTTAATTAAATCAAACGTCTATTCAGTTAACAAACATTCTCTTTCTTCACTTTCCCCATGCTGATGAAAAAGAAAGAAAAGCAAAATCCTTGAAACAAACTTTGTATATTCAAAATTCATAACTTCATGCACTGACCACATCCAATATATAAATGAGCACATACACATATATTTCTTAGCTTGCATCCCCAAGTCCATCATCCCTCTGTTAAAGAGGTGAATATCATGCTTCATCATGAGTTCTCTGGAATTGTTATTCACAAAATATTAGAAGAATCAGAGGAAGGCCTGAAGCCTTCTCTATGGAAACACAAGGCCAAGGATCACACAAGATGAGATTGTGCTCTGGAACTCATTGAAGAGATTATGGGTGGAAGTAGGCTTGCAAGGATACTACTGAGGGAAAATGAGGGGGGGAAAGGAGGAGAAAGTAGCAGGAAGTTTTGAAATTAAAAATGATTCATTTTTAATTACCTAAAACACCATAAAAGATGAAATAGTGATCTTTTATATCTAATGATTCCTATAATACTGGATAAAGGGAAGAACTCAACTGAGTTAAAAACATACCATTCACCATTCAAAATTGCTTCAAACAGTGGCTGATTTATACTAGATCATTGAGAAAATAATTGGTGAAAAATAGCTCAAGGGAGACTTTTTTTTAGTTCTTAATTTTTTAAAAAAAATTTATCAGACTTTTTTTTTCAAATTACATATAAAGAAAGATCATTTTCAACCTTCATTTTGTAAGATTTTGAGTTCCAAATTTTTCTCCCACTGTTCCTTCCCCCCCATGCCAGCTAGCAATCTGATATAAATTATACATTATAATCATATTAAATATATTTCTACATTAGTCATGTTGTAAGAGAAGAGTCAGAACAAAAGGAAAAAAAAACATAAGAAAGAAGAAACAACAACAACAAAAAGCAACAACAGGGCAGCTGGTGGCACAGTAGATAAAGCACCAGCCCTGGATTCAGGAGTACCTGAGTTCAAATCCAGCCTCAGACACTTGACACTTACTAGCTATGTGACTCTGGGCAAGTCACTTAACCCCCATTGCCCAGCAAAAAAAAAAAAAAAAAGCAACAACAAAAGTAAAAATACTATGCTTTGATCTGCATAGTTCTTTTTTCTGAATGTGGAGAACATTTTCCTTCATGAGTCTTTTGGCACTGTCTTAGATCATTGTATTTCTAAGAAAAGCTAAGTCTATCACAGTTGATCATCACACAATATTGTCGATACTGTGTACAATGTTCTGCTCATTTCACTCAGCATCAATTCATGTAAATCTCTCCAGATTTTTCTGAAATTCACCTGCTTATCATTTCTTTTTTTCTGCTCATCATTTCTTACAGCACAATAATATTCCATTACATTCATATACCACAACGTGTTTAGCCATTCCCTAATCGATGGGAATCCCTTCAGTTTTCAATTCTTTGCCACCACAAAAAGAACAGATAAATATTTTTGTACATGTGGGTCCTTTCCCCTTTTTTATGACCTCTTTGGGATACAGACCTAGTGGTTATTGCTGTGTCAAAAGGTATGCACAGTTTTATAGCTTTTTGGGCATGGTTCCAAATTGCTCTCCAGAATGGTTGAATTGGTTCACAACTCTACCAACAGGGTATTACTGTTCCAATTTTCCATATCTCCCCAACATTTATCATTTTCCTTTATTGCCATATTACCCAATTGGATAAGTGTGAGGTGGTACCTCAGAGTAGTTTTAATTTGCATTTCTCTAATCGGTAGTGATTGAGAACATTTTTTTCATATGGCTATAGATAGCTTTAATTTCTTCATCTGAAAACTCCCTGTTCATATTGTAAAGAATTAATTGCTATTTGAGGTTTTTATGCCTCTGCGAGCACTGGCCTGGGGTTCCGCAAACCGAAGGGTGCTCCACCCACTGGTTGTAGCCATTGCCATGGCACTGGCACCTCACCTCATCACCACTCAACGCCTACATGGGCCTGGCAAAATTACAATCATTGGAAGCCTGGTGAGGGGATGCTGGAACGACTGCTGGTGAGGAGGTCTGCTGTGTATTCTCAGCTGATTCCTGGGCGGTGGTATCTTCTCAGGTTGTATAATTTCCCTTTCCCCATTTTATTTCCTTTCCCCTGATCCTACTGATCCTGTTTGTGTGTGTGTGTGTTTTTTTTAAGTTTGTTCTTGTTAAAATAAAGCCTGTTCTGTTTTGGGGGAGGCTGCTGGTCTCCTTCCTTGCCCCAACATTGCAGCGAACCGCTTAGCTAACACTCCCCAATTAAAAATTGGTCCCCACAATATCCTTTGACCATTTCTTAATTGGGGATCATTTTTTAATCTTAAAAATTGTTTTTCAGTTAACAAAAGTCTAGTCTTTCTCCTTCCCACACCCCAGTATTGAAAAGAAGAAAGAAAAAAAAAACCTTGTAACTATATATAGTCAATCAAAACAAATTCCCCCATTGGCCATGTTAAAAAAATGTATATCTCAATCTGAACCCTAAAGTCAAGGAAGACATTTTGTAATTAGGTCAAGGAAAGAAGATTGCATGTCCAAACTTATTGAAATAGTACACTTTTCACGCTTGCTTTTAGCCTAAAAATCAAGACATCCTAGCAGATAGGACTTCTCCAAGTTTGCCAGTGTAACTCCTGGTATGAACTGGCTAAAAAATACCATTGTACTACTAAAAGATAACCATTGTACCTACATATTCCCAGTCCAGTGTGCAAAGGCAGAACTCTGAAAAAATATATGATATTGACAAAGCTATCAGGGGCCCCTGGGAAGCTTTTTAACAGCCTGTTACTACAAGCTCTTGAGTTTCCTAAAGCATCTATGGTTCTTCTACTCTATATATCAACACCAGCTATAAAGATTGGGCAACAAAACACAGTGGGGGCAATTCTTAGGCTGGTTTATGATGCAGGATAGAAATTAGCTTACTCTTCCATGAACTATGGGCTCTGCAGGGCTACCTGTAATCATGTCGTGTTGGTGAAACAAATATGAATCCAGAAACACAAGTATTCCCAAGCTTCTTAGGGGAGAGAGAAGAGAGGAACACTGGGTAGTTTAGGAAACCTGTTAACCCGAGTCAAAAAATCTGAAAGGGGAGTGAGAAGAACCTGGATAAACTGAAATAATTAGGAAGAATTTGAAGGGAAGATAAGAGTAAAGGAATTGATGATAATCCTCTACCTCTCTCAATGTCTTCACCAATCCTCCATTTCCCCCTCTATTGTCTCAAAGGGAAAGGCAGATTTTCTCTTTACTGAAACTGATCCTTCTAGCTGATAGGTTTCCTTCCATCTTCTGCTGTCTCTTCTAAGACCTTCTTCGAGCAATCAGCCTGTCGTTTATTTTCAGTTTTCCCCTCTCTAATGAGACTTTCCCCTCAATCTACTAACACGTTCAGGTTTGCTCTGTCTTTAAACCAAACCTTTCTCTTAACCCTTTTTTTCCCCTCAATCTATTGCTCAAACCATAACCCTCTCCCTCCTCTCTTTCACTGCCAAATACCTAGAAAGAATAAGAACTACCTACACTTCTTCAAACTCAGTCACCCCCAGCCCTCTCCAAAGTCACTAATAGCCTGCTTATGACCAAATCTAAATGATGTTTTTTATTGTTGGTTTATATATATATATATATATATATATATATATATATATATATATATATATATATCAGTATATTCTCAACCTTTCTAAGGCATTTGATACTGTGCACTACTTTTTATTCCTTGGCTTCTGGGACACTATGATCTCATGGTTCTCCTCTTTCCCCTTCTATACTCTGCTGTTTCTGGCTTCTCATTTTCCTTTTCATGGCTTCGCTTCCTTCCCCTTTCTCTAGGCCCTCTGCTCTCATCCACTCCTATGGTTTAATTATCATTCCATGCAGATGACTCCCACATTTCTATCTCCACCTCCAACCCTTTCCCCAGAGCTTCAATTATGTATTTCCAGCTGCCTGCTAGATATCTCCACCTGTAAATCCACCTGGTACTTAAAACTCAACATGTCTAAAACTGAATTCATCATCTTTCCCCCCAAACCTTTTCATCCTCTCTCTAGCTCTCTTTTTTTATTGGCACTGCCACCACTCTCTTCATCTCTCAGGCTCATCACCATGAATTCATTTTGGATTATTCCATCTTCCTCACCAAATACACCCAATCAATTACCAAGATCTTTCATTTCTACAGTGTCTCTCACATTTAGCTTCTCTCCATTCCTTTTGTACCTGTCCTAGTTTATACCATTATCTCTCTCTCTCTCTCTCTCTCTCTCTCTCTCTCTCTCTCTCTCTCTCTCTCTCTCTCTCTCTCTCTCTCTTTGCTTAAACTATTATTGTAAAAGTCTTAAATGCCTCCCCCCTAAAATTCTACCCCCTCTCTGTTTCTCTCTCTTTTAGGAAAGCAACAGTGAATAGAGGTCTTGCTAACAATAAGAAAGACCAGGATTTGAATCCCGTCATTGGGACACAATACTGGCTGTGCGACCTTGGGCAACTTGTTTAACTTCTAAGGGGTCTAGACAATTCTCTAAGATCATATGTTGTACATAAGGTGTCAACTTCCATGAATAAAGGGCATTTCTTCACCTGGGAGCTTCCTATAGCAGAAAGATCATAGTTCAGTCCTGGTTCCAATCCCTTTATTTTTTTTTTTCATTACAAACTTAACAGTCATCAAACTTACTTGAACATTTCAGTATACAGAAAGAAAGAGGAGGGCTTATATATTAAACCATGAACAGTTTTGTATGGTTAATTTATTTTAAGTTTATTAAATGTAACATAATAGTAACAAAATTGCCCTTGTTCATTTGTATCTCCTTTTAAATTTTTTGTTTTCTTTTGTGTATTTTTTTTGTGGGGCAATGAGGGTTAAGTGACTTGTCCAGGGTCACACAGCTGGTAAGTGTCAAGTGTCTGAGGCTGGATTTGAACCCAGGTTCTCCTGAATCCAGGGCCAGTGCTTCTTTTGTGTATTTTTAATGCTTTATTGATGCTCCTTTCTTGTTTTTCATTTATTTGGGGGGGAGTGCATTTCTATCACTACCTAAATTCATTCCTCACTCCTTCCCATAGAAGCTCTCCCTTGTAACAAAAAACATAAGTTAAAAAAGAAATGAGTACATGGGCTATATTTGAAAATGTTTTCATTCTTCACCTCTAGTTCATGACCTCTCTCTCTGCCAAAAGGTGGATGGCAGGATTCATCAGTAGTACTCTGAAATCATAAGCAATCAATACATTTGTCTCTGGTTCTATAGTTTTTAAAAGTTCCCCCCCCCATACATTCCCCCCTCTGATCATCATGTAAATTGTTCTCTGGTTCTGCTCATTTCACCCTTTCATCAGTTCATATATCTTCTATACTCACTTTGTTTCCAATTCTTAGTTGCAACAAAAAGTACTAACATAAATATTTTTGTACATATGCATCATCTTCCATCTTTGATCCCTTTTGCCTAGTGGTGATATCACTGGGTCAAAAAGAGTGTACATAATTAAGTGACTTTTAGGTTATAGTTCCAAATTGTTGTTCAGAATTCTTTTTTAGCTCTTCAAACAATGCGTTATTAAGCCTGTCCTCACACAACTCCAACAACTGACATTTTTTTCTTTTCTCATCTTTGTCAATCTGATGATTATGTGGTGGAATCTCATAATTGTTATAATTTGCATTTCCCTTCATTTAATTATTAATGACTTGTCTTTCTTTCATTTGAAACTATTCATGTTCTTTGTCCACTTATCTATTGGGAAATAGCTCTTAATGCCTCTTATAGATTTGTATCAATTCCCTATATAAGTATCATATCTGACCATTATCAGAGAAATTTGCTACCAAGATTTTTTTCCCAAGTAACTGTTTCTCTTCTAATTCAAAATGTATCCATTTTGATTAAGCAAAATACTTTCAAATTTATGTAATCAAAATTATCTGTTTTATGTTGTACGGTCATCTCCATATTTTAATTTGTCAAGAACTCTTCCTCCATCCAGAGTTGTGAAAACTATCTCCTTCCTTTCTTCTCTAATTGATTTATTATGTTACCTTTTATATTTAAGTCATGTATTTATTTCATCTTATGTAGTAATATAGTATGAATTGCTGGTCTAATCCTACTTTCTTTCTGATTACTTTTTAGTTTTCCAAGAAGTTCTTGTCAATAGGGAATCCTTTTCCCTGTAATTGGTGTCCTTAGGTTTATCAACTCAGTATTCTTCCTCTGCCATCTTGGCTCCACCCCCCCCCACACTTAGTATTCTTTTTTTGGGGGGGGCAGGGCAACAGGGGTTAAGTTACTTGCCCAGGGTCACACAGCTAGTAAGTGTCAAGTGTCTGAGGTCGGATTTGAACTCAGGTCTTCCTGAATCCCTGGCCGGTGCTTTATCTGCTGAGCCACCTAGCTGCCCCCCCAACTTAGTATTCTTAATGTCTACTGTATTGTGTTTTTTACTCTATCTGACCCATAGAGTTCTCTCTCTCTCTCTCTCTCTCTCTCTCTCTCTCTCTCTCTCCCCCTCCCCCTCCCTCCCTCCCCCCCCTCCCTCCCAATAATGTTTTTTTTTTTAAGTGAGGCAATTGGGGTTAAGTGACTTGCCCAGGGTCACACAGCTAGTAAGTGTTAAGTGTCTAAGGCTGGATTTGAACTCAGGTCCTCCTGACTGACTCCAGGGCCGGTGCTCTATCCACTGCACCACCTAGCTGCCCCCCTCCCAATAATGTTAATGGTTACTGCTTTGTAGCAAACATTGAGATCTGCCACTGCAAGTCTCTTCTTCCTACTTTTTCATTATTTTCCTTTAATATCCTTGACCTTCTGTTACTGTCAATGAATGAATAATTGGAAAAAAACAGTTATTAAGTGCTTACTATGTTCCAGGAATTATCCTAAATGCTGGACATACAAATATGAAAAGCAGAGCTTATATCCTTTTTTTTTTTTTTTTTGCATGGCAATGAGGGTTAAGTGACTTGCCCAAAGTCACACAGCTAGTTAAGTGTCAAGTGTCTGAGGCTGGATTTGAACTCAGGTCCTCCTGCATCCAAGGCCAGTGCTTTATCCACTGTACCACCTAACTGCCCCCCAGAGCTTATATCTTAATAGGTATAAGGTGGCCAAGGAAGTATATTGTGGTCTGGAAAGCCATAGGAATGGTGAGTGGACTTACAAGGCAATTGGTTGAAACACTACCAGTAGTGGTAGTGTGGTAGTATTGATATGATTTCCCAGAACTAGAGGTGGAAAGGAAAGTTGGCCACAGTACTGGATTCCTGGGAAGAAGCAGTGGACTGAGCCTTGGTAAAGCTAGTTATTGTGATCACCCATCAATCAGAATCCCAGGAATTAAGGAGGGAACTGAATTAGAGTACTAGGTAGAGGCTGCAATACAGGAATATAGAATGAAGGTGGTAAAGAAACAGATTAATTTTGTTTTTCTTTTGTCTAATTCTAAAAAGTAGCCACTCAGTAATTTGATTGGCATGGAACAAAATCTGAAATTTAATTTAGGTAGTATCATACTTTTAAACATATTGGCATGGCCCAATCATGAACAATAAATATCTCTCCAATTATTGTCTTCCTTTTTTAAAAAAAGAGTGTTTTATATCTGGTTCTCTCTTTGGCCTAGAAAAAGAAACCACTAGTCCAGCTAAGTAGTAAATATAACTCATTTGATCCTCCCAACAACCCTACTAGGAAGGTGCTATAATCACCCCCATTTTGCATTTGAGGAAACTGAGGTAAACAGGAGAGGAAATGACTTGCCTAGGTTCACACAAGCTAGTAAGTATCTGAAGCCAGATTTGAACTCAGACTTCCTGACTCCAGGCCCGGTGCTATACCCAGTGGGCTACCAGCTGCCTCGGATGAGGAAACTGTGTATAAAAATGGAATAAAACCTTTAGTCAGTCATCAGCCTTTGAGAGGAAGAATAACCTTCTCATTGCTGTGCCTTAGTAGGCAGATAGATTTAGGAGAAATGAGCCACAGTGATGGGTGAGAAGCAGGCTAGTCTGTGATGTCCCTGCTATAGGGAAGCCAGGTGAGCAAACAGATCTACAATGAGGTTTAGTGCCTTCTCTGCATCTAGACCAAAGCACTGAAAGGTTGACTTTCCCAGGGTGACGGAGCCACTACCTGTCAGAGGTGTAAGGATCTGAGGGTATAACTGTTGTGAAGCTGGATTTGTATTCACTCTGCCACAGCTGTCTAAAAACAGGTGATTTGGGTATCAGACACAAAATCAAGATGATAATAATAATACCTGGCATTCATAGAGAAATTTAAGGCTTGCAAAGCACTTTACAAATATTATCTCATTTTATCCCCACAACTGCCCAGGGAGGTAGGTGTTGCGATTATTCCCATTTTATTGAAGAAGAAACTGAGGCAGACAGTTTAAATCATTTGTCTAGGGTCACACAGCCAGTAAATTCCTAATTTGAACTCAGGTCTTCCTTTCTCCAGGCCCACCACTCCAGCCACTGTACCATCTAACAGCCTTAATAAATTCAGATGTTCATCCAATATATCCTTCAGTAGCTCTGTAATAAAATGTCTGAAAGCATAAGAACTCTTGAATTGCATTGGTTTGAATTACGTCATTCCCAACTTTGTCCCTTCATGGATACATTTCAAACACTAACCCTATAAGCAGTTCAAAGAAGGCTTATTTATTAGATTAGTTTGCTGTTTTTTGCACAGCTACTATTGTGAGCTATGAATCAAGTTTAATCAAATGACTAATTTTCTTCAAGTTTTCTGGAACTTAAAAGCTTTATTTTTATGGATCTTTAGCTCTTCCTTAAGCTCTTAAGGAATCAAAATAGCTATGAATACTGGGATGTCCTTAATAGAATCTTCCTAGAAAGATTTGCTACTTTTCAAGTAACTCTGGAATTTTATTAACTCTGGCATAGCCGATAGGTAAAGCAATTTCATTTGACATGGAATTTTCCCATTCTGAAAAATAATTGTTGGGATAACCCCACAGTGGAGGGGTCTAGTAGATGTCCTGAAAATCAAAAGATACACCTGCTGAAAAACTTATGATGCCATGTGAGTTGATGCTGGGCGAATCATCCATAATAGTCAGTAAACAAACATTTATAAGGAAACACAATAAGCAGCACACTATTTTAGGTACTATGGATGATTCACAAGAAAGAGAAAATACAGGCTTCATCCTCAACAAAGCGCAACTGGGGCTTTTCCAACAGGACACCAAAATGTAGAGCATATTGGGAGGATTTCCACTCCTTCACCAAGTCAGAAACGATTGAGCTTAACATATAGTTATTGAGAATAGTTGGTTAAAATCAGAAGCTGGCAGATGGAATGTTTCCTGCTCCCCTCCCCTCCCCTCCGATTCCCTCTCTTCTTCTCTTCCCTCCTCTCCCCACCTCAGGTGAGTTTGGAGACCAATTCCCCAGACTCTCTGCACCCCACCCCCAACTAAACTTATTATTATTATTTTTTTTTAGTGAGGCAATTGGGGTTAAGTGACTTGCCCAGGGTCACACAGCTAGTAAGTGTTATGTGTCTGAGGCCGGATTTGAACTCAAGTACTCCTGACTCCAGGGCCGGTGCTCTATCCACTGCGCCACCTAGCTGCCCCCAAACTTATTTTTTAAGTGAGAGAATATCTCATGCCATTTGCCCTTGGTACCAAAGTTGATAGTTGCGACTCTGATCCTCTAGTCATCCTTAGGTATATGAGGAGGCAAGATATACACACATGAAATGACTCGTAAATGGGATAAGAATCTAGTATGGACAACCAAATGTGTTACCATGGAAAAGCTCTTCCCTATGTCCAACGTAAAGCTCTTCAAAATGAAGGTAATTTCGTGGCAGCTAGGTGGTGCAGTGGATAAAGCACTGGCCCTGGATTCAGGAGGACCTGAGTTCAAATCTAGCCACAGACACTTATTAGCTGTGTGACCCTGGGCAAGTCACTTAACCCTAATGCCCCACAAAAAACCAAACAAAATGAAGGTAATTTCTTGTATTTTATCTAAAATTGTGATTATAGTTCAAGAAAAAGGAGAACAGTAATTTAGATATAGATTCAGGAATGCAGCACAAAGGCCCTTCCAGCCCCAGGGAACCTGGGTGTAATTGAGTGCAACTGATGAATGGCCCAATGGCTGTTTCAGATTATATGTTTTCTAATGCAGGAGATGACTTTTTTTAAAAATTCAGTAACTGGGGCAGCTGGGTGGCTCAGGGGATAAAGTACTGGCCCTGAATTCAGGAGGACCTGAGTTCAAACCCAGCCTCAGACACTTGACACTTTCTAGCTGTGTGACCCTGGGCAAGTCACTTAACCCTCATTGCCTCGCAAAAACAAACAAAACACAAAAATACAGTAACCAATACAGTACAAATCAATATTAACAATGTAACACAATATTAATACAATAACAATTTCACACTTGAAAATTACTTGAGGGTGAAACAAGTAACTTTTCCTCAGTGTTCAAATTATGTTCCCAAATTAATTCGTTTCCTATATCTTGAAGAGTTTGTAAATCCAGCTAGCTCAAGTTGAGAAGATCAAAACGTTTGTAAAACAAAAGGTGGTGATGATATATGTCTGCTTGGACTGATTTTTATTCTTTCATGTGATCTCACCGATAAGCTAATCTTAACCGTGTTGGGGTAAAATGAAAGGTGAATGTTTTTTGCCTTCAAAGCTCTAACAGTAGAAATGCACTGCAGGTGGAAGTCATAAATACATTTTTGAAAATTGCTTTGTATATTTTTTAAGGTAGGCACTGTCAAGTCTGAATAAAGGATAAAGGGGCTTCCGTAACAGCCATGCCAAAAAAATAATTAGACTGCACATCATTGTCAGAACGGGTTAGTACAAAGAAGTGTAAAACTTGGTCTGAGGAGGAAAGAAAAATGTCATGGGGTTGCCACCCTAAATTAACACAACATTATCTACTTGGTGACATTCTATTATTTTTTCCTTGCAAGGAGCTCTGGTTTTCACACATTTGCAAACATTTCTGACAGCCCTGACCAGGTTTTTTTTCTTCACCACAAATCAAAATTCTAGACTTCAAAATGCCTTTCCTCCTCCTTTTCCAAAGATCACCAAGAGCATTAGAAACAGCATTCTGCAGAAAATTTTCTTTCTCCATCTCCCTAGCAGAGGTAGGGGGCTTACCAAAGCAAAATGTCATATGCATTCTCAGACTTATAGCAACTGTCTTGTTTGTTGTGGTGGTTGTTGTTTGCTTAACTGTTTTTCTTTATCCCAAAGGAAAGTTCAGTTTCAAAGGGCAGGGTATCTTTCCAGAAACAACTATAATATGCAAATCAAAGACATCAATAAAATATTTTTACAAAGAATAATAGGTTTGGTTGTT
This sequence comes from Dromiciops gliroides, assembly GCF_019393635.1. NCBI lineage: Eukaryota > Metazoa > Chordata > Mammalia > Microbiotheria > Microbiotheriidae > Dromiciops > Dromiciops gliroides. The sequence goes on from NC_057865.1 coordinate 38,928,294, forward strand.
TGGCTCTGTGCAATAACTTAGCCTTCATATACTTTTGGAATAGAAAAATAACATCTGTGGACTTGGTCTGGTTCCACTTCTCTTTCTGACTTGATTTACCTAAGTTTCATTTCCTTTTTTTTTTTTCACAAAAACATAATGGGGAGTGAGAAGTTGGATCCAAATATGGTGGCTCCATTGTCACTCATGATGAAAAGTTGATACAGTATTGCTGAAAGACCTGTTCCATTTCTTGACTACTTGTTGTCTTTCTAATTTCATCCACAAATTATCTTGTGATGAATTTGCTTAGTTGGGGTCCTTGCCAAACTTTCTAAAAAATTAACTTGCCAGTCTTTTCTGTTTCATGAGATCAATAGTGATCATTACCTTCCATGATCATCTTCTGTAAAAAATGTATAAATACATTTCTATTCTTGATCTATGGTTGCCTTTGAGTATCATATCTGTCTGCTTGGCAAGAAGAGCAAATGTTTGTTGACTCTTGCCATAAATGCCACACTCTAATGACTCATCATGGTGTAGGGGCAACTCTAGATTTTCAAAATTTATTCTATCAAGGTGCAAACATCAGCAGGTTTACAAAGTGGGGAAAGATTTGAATGCTGTTCTGGTGAGAGACTGTGTCTGTTGCCCAAGGACCAACCTAGCTGAATATGGAAAGATTTTTTTGGCCATGGCACCTCCTGAAGTGAACAAAAATTCAGAATGATCCACAGTCTGGTAAGGCCCCCATTACAGTTCTGCAAAGATGCTCTGCAGGGGTAGGAAAGGGAATGCTAAGAATCATTCAACTTTTGGGGCCATCTATAAAGGTGAATTTAATAGTTGTTTCTCTAATGATGTCCTTATCCAATAGCTAACAAATGGACATACTTCTAGAGGAACTGAACCATATTGATATTGACACTCATGAGTGAAACTGGAAGATAAAAGTCTCAGCACATATCTTGAAGGTCTAACGATGATCATAGGCAAAAAGAACACAATAAAAATAATTGTAGTTTATGCATGAACATCTGTTACAGAGGATTGAAGAGGCAGAGAAATTCTATGAAGAATTTGACAAGATACTCCAAACCAAGTCAACACATTGACTTGCTTGTTGATGACCTCAATCCAAAGGTGAGCACAAAATGGAAATTTTTTTTAAATGGCCTTTCTGTGCATTGTAGCATGTATCTGTAATCTCCTCTGTTGGTGAGCCTGAGACTGGCAGATCACATAAAATCCTGGAGTCCTGAATCATAGTAAGCTAAGCCAATCAGGTGTCCACACTAAGTCTGGCACTAATATGGTGAGCCAAATGGGGGCCACCAGGCTCCCCAAGGAGGGGTGAAGTGAGGCAGGTCAGAGTTACTGTGCTGTTTGATAACGAGGTTAGACCCATGAGTGATCAAGGATTATATGGGCAAGGTTTATGTGGTCACATGGGTACATAATATGTGCTGATTAGTTGCTTCTAATTATTATGCAAATAATATCCTTGAGAGAAAAGATTCCTTGAACACACTGTGTTCAGGAGAAGCATTGCAGTGAAGTGGATACAGTGTGAATTTGGAGTCTAGAAGACTTGGATTCAAATCCTGCCTCTGGTATTAAGCTGTGTGACCATAGTAAGTGGCTTGCCCTCTGTGAGCCTCAAGGAATTTCTTTTAGGATCATAAGTTCTAGATGGCTTCTAATTCATGTTGGAAGAAATTCCTACACTGACAAAATAATAATAGTAGCTAGCATTTATATAGTGCTTTAAGGTCTGTAAAGAGATTTATGCATATTATCTCATTCGATCCTCTGAACAATGCTGGTTGGTGCTACTATTATCCCCATTCTCCAGATGAGGAAACTAAAGCTATGCTTATTATTATCCCCATTTTACAGATGAGGAAACTGAGGTTGTGAGACATTAAATTATTTGCCCAAGGTCACACAGTGGTTAAGTATCAAAATCATAGGTCCTTGATGTGTTGACATTCGGGATTTTTACTTCATTCTCAATACTTAAATGTGTGAAATCCTCCATCAACCAATCTCATTTTCCCAGTGGTAACTCTTGGACTATATTGCTACCTTCCATCACAGATTATTCCTATGAATATTTTCTCCATCAATTACTGACTTTGGGACCCTGGGCATATCACAGCCTTCCTTTCCTCATCTGCAAAATAAGGCTAATAATGCCACGCCTACCTGAAGGCTCTGGAGCTGACCCAGAAGATTTCTTGAGGCTCCTTTTATCTCTAAGGACTATGATTCTATGAAATTCTAGATAATCATCTTGTGACTGTATGCTAGTCTCAGCAGAAAGGAGAAGACAATATGGGTGGATGAATCAATGCTGATTCATGACCTCCATGGAAAAACTACTCCATGCATATGCCCTGAATCATGGTGGGTCATTAGTACTATTCTTGTTTAGAGAATGCAGCACATTTTCATTGGGCCTCTTACAGAAATAATCTCTTGTTTTCATCCATTTCTACATTCCTTTACTGATCTACTGCTATTGCTTTCACTTTCTACAACAAGAGAATTTAAATCAAATAAACAAGTCTTAGTGCTGAGCTCCATTTCTCTCCAACTACTAATTTGAACTTCTATACAAGTGGCATTTTAGAATGGTATTTTTGAAGCATCATATAGCACTTCATATTTGCCTTGTGGATCTTAATCATGACCTGGACACCAAGAAAAATTTGGGGAACCAATGTGGAAGTGTCATCTTAACGAATGAAAGATACGGTGTTTTCATCATGATTATCAAGTAAACTCAGCTTCCTCCCCTTGTATTTAAAGCTTCTTAAAGGTAAAAATTGTGACATCTATTTCTTTTGGTGACCCCAGTAATAATAATATCATACATGTATAATATTTTATCATTTACAAAGCATTTTCTTTAAACAATTCTACAAAGTAGATGGTGCAGAAATTATCACACACACCCCACAGTAAAGTACACACTCTATCAAGGCAGGGATTGTTTTTGTCTTTGAATTCCAAGCACTAAACAGTGCCTTGCACAAAGTCAGCACTGAACAAACGCTTTTTCAACTGGAGTTCTGTGGATGTTTGTAAGTGCCACGGTGCTCCTAACCATGCATTTCATTCCTGTAACGGAAGCAACTACTAAGAACCAGGCTAGCCAATCACCCTTAGCATTTAGGTGCTCTGCTTGGGCAGAGGGATAATAATTTGCAAAGCTGCTGTGTAGCCATGACACAGATCAAGTTACAGATAGAAACACAGAAAGTAATGCACTAATTGCAAATACCGCTGGCCTGTAGCAGACTGTTTAGCCAGTGATAGTACAAGGGAAGCATTAATTCAGCCTGAGAGCAAGCAGAAATGGTGGCATCAGCATTCTGCTTTGAAGTGCTTTCTCAGTGAATGGCACACAGCCAGAGACCTCCATCTACTAATAAGCTCAAATATAAATTGATGAAAAATATTAAATGTATGTGGAGAAACCACAGTACCAATAAGGGGGGATTTTTTTTTCTTGAAACCAGTGAAGTTTGGAGGGGTGGGTTAGGTGTTAGGGTTTTGTTTGTTTGTTTCTGGTGAGGCAATTGGGGTTAAGTGACTTGCCCAGGGTCACACAGCTAGTAAGTGTCAAGTGTCTGAGGCCAGATTTGAACTCAGGTCCTCCTGACTCCAGGGCTGGTGCTCTATCCACTGTGCCACCTAGCTGTCCCTAGGTATTAGTTTAAATACAAAACCCCAGGATCCCAGAATTGAAGAGATACTTCAGAGACCATCCAACATCCACCTGACCAAAAATTTCTCTATGACATCCCAAGAAGTAGATGTCCAGCCTTGACCCAAAGATCTCTAGAAAGAAGGAGCCTGCTCCCCACCTCTACCAGCTTATTCAACAATTTTCCATAACAGCTGTGGCTCATTGGCTTCATCAGAATAGGAGATGATGACAGCTACATGCATAAGAGGTGAAAGCTTTGGCCCAAAACAAGAATGAAAAGGGCATCATTGAGAGGTATTCAGACTACTGCCAGAGAATAAATAAGACTTCTCATTACACAGAAACACACTAAGGATCATAATATGGAATTCTTCAGGCTTAGCACAGTGCTCAGCTTAATAAATGTTTATTAGTTTGATTGGATTGATTGAATTTGGCCATGAGCCATTATGGAATGAAAAATTAAGACCTTGCAAAAATTTTGAGGCAGTGTAGCATGGTGGAGTGAAAACCACCCTTAAATTCAAGAGAATATGGATTCAAGTCCTGTCTTTGACAACATACTGGCTATGTGACCCTGAAGGTCCCTTGATTAAGGGAACTCTGAGATGACTAGAAGTTCTAGAGAAGGTGCTAACATGCATGGCTAGATGTAGTATCCTCACACAGGGAGATATCTACACCACTGAAATTGCAGTCCCTATTCCTATGCTTAAAATTTCTATGCTTTCTTTTGTACAGCAGAGAAACATGTTTATTATATGTTTGAGTTGAGTCATTGGATAGCTGAGTCCTTCCTGTTTTGATGGTAAAACTCCAAGGGAAGTGCAGACAGGTTCATCTTAGCCCAAGAGATAGCTGGCATTCAAGTTCTCAGTAAGCCCACAGCCTATGCCAAGAAGAAAATATGTACATATTCTCTTGGTTTCACTCTCTTCATATAACTAGCTCTGGAGAGATGTTTTACTACAATCCAATAACACATGTATAGGAATGCAAGAGCTAATCTCTTTTCCTTAGAAAATACGCACTCCATGATCTTCTTTACTGTCACAATGCCTGTTCCCTGTCTTTGTGTTGAAATAGGACTTAAAATAACTAGACCTGAACACAAAGAAAGATGCAAAATAAAAATATTGCTTTCAACTTCATTTTCATCATTTTTTGCTTTAGATGTGTCTTTCCACAATCTCTGAAAATGCTATGGGACAAACTTGTTGGAAGAGGATTTTTTTTTTTGGTGAGGCAATTGGGGTTAAGTGACTTGCCCAGGGTCACACAGCTAGTTTTGAGTGTCTGAGGCCGGATTTTAACTCAGGTCCTCCTGAATCCAGGGCCAGTGCTCTATCCACTGCACCACCTAGCTGCCCCGAGATTTTTTTTTAAAAGCACTAACTCTGGAGCCAGAGACTTGGGGTTCAAATCCTGCCATTGACACTTCCTGTGTGGTGTCCTTGGGAAAGTCATTTGACTTTCCTGGGCCTCAGTTTCATCATCTATTAAACAAGAGGGTTGGACTAGATAGTCCCCAAAGCCATTTTCAGTTCCAGATCTTATGACTTCTGTGTGCTGGAGGACAGGAATTCCCAAAGTTTATGTACTTGAACTCTATAGATCTGTAAGACTGACCAAAAGGTTGGCTACTCTTCCAACCTAAGGGAAGGAGGAGGAAAAGACTCTTTTTTGCTAAAGCTCCACTCTTTCAAGTCTCATTAGTTCATGATGCTTCTCAAGTGACATTGTGAGACTTGTGCTTTATGGAAGATCGTGTTGGCTGCTGAGTGGAGACTGGATTGGAGTGAGACCAATTTGAAGTATTATAAAAAGGCCAGGGAAGAGATAATGAGGACCTATACCAGGAAAGTGCCTATATAAGTAGAAAGGAGATGGTGTACATGAGATATTCCGGAGGTAAAACTAAGATATGATAGCAAATTGAATATGTGAGATGTGTACAAATGAGGAGTTGAGGATGACATAGGTTTTAGCCCTGTGTAGCTTAGAGGATGGTAGTACTTTTGAGAGTAATAAGAAAGTTGAGGAGAGAATGGTGTTTAGGTAGAAATACAAGTTGTTTTGTTTTAAACATGTTGAGTTTGAGATGGCTGCACATCATCTAGTTTGAGATGTCCAAAAGGCAGTTAGTGATGCAGTAATGGAGCTCAGGAGAGAGACTCAGATTGGATTCTTAGATCTGAAAATCACCTGAATAAAGATGGTCATTGAATGCATTGGGGCTATTAAAATCACCAAGAGAGAGAGTATAGTGGAAGAAGAGAAGAGAGCCCAGGATAGAGCTTTGGGGTATATCAATAGTTAGTGAATGTGATATGAATGAAGATCCAGTAGAGAAGACTGAGGAAGGGTCAGACAGATAAGAGAAGAATCCAGGGAAAGTAGTATCATAAAAACTTAAAGAGGAAAGAGTACCCATGAGAAGAGAGTAATTAGTGGTGTCAAAGATTGCAGAGAGGACAAGGAAGATTAGGATTAAGAAAACATCATTAGATTTGGTTATTAAGAGTCAGCTCGGTGGCACAGTGGATAGAGCACCAGCCCCAGAGTCAGGAGGACCTGAGTTCAAATCCAGCCTCAGACACTTGACACTTACTAGCTGTGTGACCCTGGGCAAGCCACTTAACTCCAATTGCCTCACCCCCCCCCAAAAAAAAAACCAAAAAGATTTGGTGATTAAACTATTATTGGCAACTTCAGAAAGCATTTCAGTTGAATGATGAGGTTGGAAGTCAGAGTGCAGAGGATTTAGAGAATGTGGAGAGAAGCGGAGGTACTTTGTGTAGGCAGTTTTCTCAAGCAGTTTACCTAAGAAAAGGGGATATCAAATGATATACCTAGTGAGGATGGTCAGGTATGGTGTAGGGTTTTTTCTTTTTTTCTTTTTTCTTGCAGGACAATGAAGGTTAAGTGACTTGCCCAGGGTCACACAGCTAGTAAATACCAAGTGCCCGAGGCTGTATTTGAACCGAAGTACTCCTGAATCCAGGGCTGGTGCTTTATCCACTTTGCCACCTAGCTACCCCCTGGTGAAGGTTTTTTAAGGATGGTGGAGACTTGGGAAAGATTGTAGGCAGAATAGAATGAATCAGTAGTATAAGATTGAAGTTCAGTGAATGAAATGGGATGGTAGTAGAGGTCATATAATGAATACAGAATGGAATGGGATCAAAGATACATGTACATGGGTTGGTCTTGTCAGTAAGAATTTCTTCATTAGAGTCTAGCAAAGAGGACATCTCAGTGACATGAAGCAAAGGGAAGGGAGAATGAGCTCTCAGCAAATGGCCTCAATTTTTCACTGTATGTTTGAGTCTAGTTGCTCAGCCAAGAAGATGGAGGGAGGAAGCTGACAATGCAAGTCATCAAAAAGGGATATAAGGTATGGCAGTATTAGATTGAAGACTAACCAGGAAATAATTCAATATCAAATAGTTGTAAACTACTAATGAAAGGCTCAGATTAAGTTAGGTTTCTCAGAACAGTCACTTAGAGCTTTGGGGTAGAGTGCTAGACCATAGCCTGGAAATTTACCTTGGGGGTTACTCTCACTCTGTAACACTTCCAGTGTTACAAAATGAACAAAAACGGGCATGCCTAATTAAATCCACTGATGCAGATTATATCCTGCTTCCTTCCCACTAACACACTCCCACCACCACCCAGACACAAAATAACACAATGGTGGCACATTGTGTTCCAACTATTAGACCCTGCTATATTCTGCTGCTGTAATTACAGATTCTTGGCATTACCTCACCTGCTGTCCATGGTACTGATAACCACCAAACACTTGTGATACCTGCTCATGTCAGCAAGGACATCTATTGAGCAATTTTAAAATTTCACCAACATTCTGTGATTCACTTTACTCTAGGTGTTTTCCGAAGATCTTACTGTGGATTCAAAAACCCATTTCAGGATTTCTCTACTCCTACATACATTGCAAGTTAATTTCAAATACTGTTTAGTTGTTTTACTAAAGAAAAATATAGACGGAGTAGAATATTTCAAGGATATGGGAGTCAAAAGTGGGACCTAGGCTATAACAAGTGGGTAGTAGGATATAATCCCAGTTATTTTGATTTCTATAAAAATGTGGTCAGCCACTTAACCTCCCCAAATTTCACTCTCCCCAGCTAGAAAATATTAATTGTTCATAAAGCACTATGTAAATTGAAGGGTGCTGGATAACTGGAAAGAAATTTTAAAATGAAATTTCCTTCCCATAGAACTATGACTTTAAGCATTTCAGAATCAAGTTGGGAGAGTATCATGGAAAATCTTTTAATGGCATGGCTGGAGTCAGGGAGACTTTGCACAAACTTCCTTCTATTGTGGGTAATAATGTTACCTTGTAGTTATAAAGCAAATGCATTTCACAAGTACTTTCACATACACTATCCTATTTAAACCTCACTGCTACCCTGTAAAGTAGTCAGGGAATGTTTAATGACCATTTTGCAGATGAAGAAACTAAGGTGTTCAGAGGTCAGATGATGATCAGTTTCTCAAAGCTAGTAAAAACAGAACAGGAAATAGACTGACAAGTTTCCAATTTCTAATCTAGCAGTTTCCAGTCTCCCACATGGTTTCTGGTCTTAATAACTCAGCATATTTTTCAGGAGCATGACTCAGTATTTTCTTTTTGATCAAGATTCAGGACCTTTTAGTAAGCATGGTCTGGTAATTTTAGCTGGGTCATGATAGAGAATGTTTTGGAGATAATGACTCAGTTCTTGAAGTGGGGCATGAGCTGGTACTTTTTAGGAGGTTTGATTTGGCCCTTTCGTTAAAAATTGGAACTTTCAGGATGGATGATATGAAATTTTAAGGATGCAAAAATGTTAGAGGGGACATCATTCTACACTTGTAGAAAGCTCAGGTTCTTGGAGAATAACCTGGTAGGCACAACCCTATCCCTAATGGGATATATCCCTATCTTCCAGTCTCTTCTATAGACACATCTCCCTGTTGGTTCACTAAGGAGAAGATCCCTTGTCTAAATGCCATTGTTAGGATATCTCTGGCTGCTCTCAACTAAGAGATAGTTCCTTGGCCATCAGCCAGCTGTTTAAATACTCTGTTGACCTGTCCTCTAAGAGACTGATCCCTGGATTCTGTCCTGTTCTATAAATATCTCCTATTGACCTTCTGATTGCTTAGAGGGTAGATATCTGACTGCCAACTGATTTTAAATACTTCACTCCACCTCTTTGCCAACTAGGATACATATCTCTGGCTGACACTCCACTTTCTGCATGTAATTCCTAACCTCCTGTCTACCAAGGAATAGATTTCTAGACAATTGATCTACTCTTGTGGTACCTTCTCTAGACCTCTTCCTCTCAACTAAGATATACCTGGCCATTAGCCCACACTCTTATTACCATCTTTGATTTTTTCTGCACTAAGAGGCAGGTTCTGTTTCTGTCTTTCCACTTTCTTTGAATACCTCCAATTTCCTGCTCAGTTAGAAACAAAATCTTGTCCACTGATTCATTCTGGAAAGGCACAATGTGGTGTAGTAGATAGAGGGCTGGATATGGCCGTAGGAAAATTTGGGTCCAAGACCTGAATCTAGATCCTGGACAAATTGATTAACATCTTAATTCCCTAAGCAGATCCCTAAGACTACAAGTCACAGAAAAACTGCTCAACTTCTTTGCTAGAGACTTTCCATACCTAGAATTCCCTACACTGATGCAATCGCAAGTCCAGGCAACAACAACCCCCAAAATCCTCTCAATATAACCTAAAATGTCATTAGTTTTCTAAGCATCTGGGCAGGAAGAGCAGCCAGCAGGGTTTCCCTTCCCCTCTGCCCTGACCTGGGCTGTGGGCAGGAGAAACTGCATAGTTACCATTTTCTTCTACCTTCCTCCCTTTTTATGCCTTTCTACTTTACCCCAACCCAACCATCCAGAACTTGAGAGGAGGTGGGGAGGCAGGGAGACTATAAGCAGAAATGGCTTCCAGCAGAGGCCTTTCTTCCCAACCTTCTTGCCAAAGCCCACTTCTCCCTTGCTAGCTGTACAGTAACTCCCTGAACTAAACTAGACTCAGTCCCTCAGGTACACCTTCCATTGGTGGTGGGTCAACCACCCCCACCATACATGGCTATTCCCTTCACTTGGATGAGCTGGTAGTCACCAACTATAATCCTTCTGCTAGGATGGAAATCCAGTAGGCCTTACCATTTGAACTACCACTGTGTCCTCCAAACCCCTGGGCACTTGTTATCTGCTCTATTGGTATACCTTAGGACTCCTGGGTCTTGCAATCCATACCACCACTGCACCCTTAAGGACTTTGAGAACTTTCCATCAGTCCTGCTGCTAACCTCCTGTGTCTCCCCCCAAAAGTCAGCTTCTTGAGAGCAAGGGCTTGTCCCTCTTTTTCTGTTTGTATCCTCAGTGTTTAGTGATAAAGAAGAAAAAAACAAATTCATCTTGGGGTAATCTTTGCAATTAGAGCTGATGTGATGAGTATATTCTTGTAGAATCACAGGGATGTTGATGAGGCAAGTGTTTTAGAATTACTTTTGCCAAGAATCAAAGTCAGTAGCTCTTCTCAGTAATACTATGATCAAAGACAATTCCAAAAGACTCATAATGGAAAATGCTATACACATCTGGAGGAAGAACTATGGACTCAGAATTCAGATCGAAGCATACTATTTTCACTTTTTTTTCTTTCTTCTGGTTTTCCTTTTTGTTCTGATTCTTCTTTCACAACATGAATAATGTGGAAATTTGTTTAACATGATTGTTACATGTATAACCTATATCAGATTGTTTGCCCTCTTGGGGAGGGGGAAGTGGAGGGAGGGAGAGAGAAAAAATTGGAACTTAAAATAATTTGAAAATAAATGTTGAAAACTATACTTGCATGTAATTGGAGAAAAATAAAACAATATTAAGTAAAACATCAAAGTCAAGCTTATTGGCCTCTAATTTTCAGATTCCATTTTCTCCCTTATTTGAAGACCTCTTTTTTAATAACTTAGAAAATAATTAAAGAATGGCAAGAAGCCAGGAAAATAATTCCAATTGATTAATTTCAAATTGTCCTTCTTGTATTTAACCTCACTGAAGGTTCTGGTTTCCTGAAGCCAGGATTATCATCTTGCCTTGTCCTTCCTCTCTGCTTCATAAACAGTGTCTGTTCTACCTTTGTTTGAGCTATATGTTAAAACTGCATGGTTCCTATGTTTTGTAATCTAAAGGTTTCAAAATGAAACTTTCTGGTTTGAAAGTCAATAACATTTCATCTTCACCGATTTATACAAAGAAGACTTTATAGACAAGCCATTCCTTTCATTGCTGCTATCTGTGTTTACAACTCTCTTTAATATAGCCATTTCAGTAGCTAGATCTCCTATGCTCTTTTTTTTACTGTAGGGTCTCTCTGCAACATTGTTATATTCTGATTGTCAGGGACATTGTACAATGTGCTAACATATTATAAATCTTCATTTTTGTCATTCTGGCTTACTTGGGATGAAGCCTATACCCAGTGAAGTAATCCTTATTCTTTATCTAATTCAGCAGCCAGAACCTTGTTGAGGTTACTTAATCAGTTTAGGTGAACTTTGAATTTCATATTTGAACAGGTTTTATGTTTCTGCAGAGTCATTTTTCATCCCAAACTAATAAACAATAGATAAAGCTCTCGGCAGAGTTTGCCCATCAAATTCCCAACTGCATCACTATTTGGGAAATTAAAATAGAGTAGGTCTCAGAAAAAAATCAGATACACCCACAAATATCCAGCACTCTCTATAATAAGGATGCTGTGTGGGAATGTCGTTCTGTCTTTTCAGAAATGAAAGAATGATGTGATTCTATAACTAGAAGTTATCTTAATACACAGCCTTTTTCTTTCTTCCTTTTTTAATAGCAGTTTTGGTTATAGCCCATCTAAACAATACATTTTATTAAGAAAATAATTTAAGTGCTATCCAGATAGGATTTTTTTCTGGTATGCTTTCAATTAGAAAATAATTCTATGGAGGTTTTTTGTATTTTTAATTAAATTTTATTTTTTCAATTAGTAAGCATTTGTCTTTTATCCCTCTTTCATCTTCCTTCAACCCTCTTCCCCCACTGGAAAACAAAGAAAAGAAAAACAAAACCCCTGCAACAAATATGCATAATAAAGCAATATAAATTGCCACACTGGCTATGTGTGTCACTCTGTGTATATGTCTATTACTCTGCATATAAAAGTCTATTACAGCATTCTAAATCATTAGTCATCTGGAATCATGATTGATTATTGCCTTGATCAGAATTCTTCAGTCTTTCAAAATTGTTTGTTTTCACAATGTTGTTATTATAATTGTTCTGGTTCTGCTAAGTTCATGCTGCATCAATTCAAAGTAATGTTCAATTGACATCCACTAACTCTTTCTTATTTATGTAGACTTCTACTTGTACCTGCTGGTTATGTAAGATAAGTCCCTTCCATTCTTCCCTAATTTCTGCCATTTTCTTCTTCCTTTCCTTTCTCCTTTTAAGATCATTAAAACATAACAAAAATCAACCATCAGCTTTCCATTTTATTTTACTTCTATGACCCCTGTTGACAACATACTACTTAGGGGATGCTTGTATCATCCCCCTCCCCATTAAAAGGCAAAAGCTGCATCCTTATAAAAGTCTTTTCTGATTGCTCCTTACCTCTTAATGTTTCTCTTTACTCAGATATTTGTATTTCGAAGTTTATACTAAATTCCAGTCTTTTCATCAGGAATGCTTAGAAGTCCTCTATTTCGGGGCAGCTAGGTGGCACAGTGGATAGAGCACCGGCCCTGAAGTCAGGAAGACCTGAGTTCAAATCCGGCCTCAGACACTTAACACTTACTAGCTGTGTGACTCTGGGCAAGTCACTTAACCCTGATTGCCTCACCAAAAAAAAAAAAAGTCCTCTATTTCATTGAGCCTAATTTTTCCTCTGTGGGATTACATTCAGTTTTATTGGGTAAGTTACTTTTCATTGCAAGCCTAATCCATGACCTTTTAGAATATAACATTCCGTGCTCTCTACTTCTTTAGAATGGTAGCTGCTAAATCTTATATGACTCTGATTGTGGTTCCTCAGTACTTGAAGTCTTTATTTTTGGCTGCTTGTAGTATTTTTTTTCTTTGACCTGGAAGTTCTGGGTATTGGCTATGATGTTCCTAGGAGTTTTCATTTTGAGATTTCATTCAGGAGATTATCAGTAAATAAATTATTTTTATTTTCATTTTGCCCTTTGCTTCTAATAGACACCAGCAATTTTCTACCATGATTTCTTGAAATACGATATCCAGGCTCTTTTTTTGGTCATGGCTTTCTAGTATTCTGATGATTCTTAAATTATCTCTCCTTGATCTGTTTTCTAAGTCTGTGGTTTTAATAAGAAACAGCTTACATCTTTCTACTTTCTTGCTCTTTTTATTTTGTTTTGTTTGCTTCTTTTTTGGTTTGTTTGTTTGTTTGTTTGGTAGGATAATCAGGCTTAAGTAACTTGCCCAGGATCATATAGCTAGTAAATGTCAAGTGTCTGAGGCTGGATTTGAACTCAGGTCCTCCTGAATCCAGGACCAGTGCTTTATCCACTGCACCCCCTAGCTGCCCTGACTTTCTTGCTCTTTTGACTTTGTTTTTAATACTTCTTGTTGTCTCATGGAGTTATTAACTTCTTTTTGGTCCACTCTAATTTTCAGGAAGTCTATTACTCGGCTAAGATTTTTTACATCTTGTGTCAGGCTGTTAATTCTCTCTCCATGTCTCTTCCATGGTTTTAATTTCTCTTTCAATTCTTTTCTTATTTTTCTCATTTCTCTTACATCATTTCTTCTAGGAATTCTAATTGATCTTGTGGGCAGTCTATATTTTACTTGAGGTTTTGCTTTCAGGTATTTTCCTACAAGGTCTTAGATATCCTTTACCTCATAATAGTTTTTTATCTTATTTTGGTTGATCATCCCTCCAGTGATCTGCTCTGGACAACCTAATGTTACTGGTCTAAATGAAAGTTCTTTTGGGACTGACATTATGATCCCAGTCCCTCTGGGAGACTTCCCTGTGCTGCTTTCCTAGTCAGAATACTATGTCTAAGATCTGCTCATGGTGGCCTCTGATATAGGGACTATGTTGTTCTTGGTCCTAATTGATCTACTGACCTGAGAGAGGTGACTAAGTCTACAATCCACTCTGAGCTGACCTATCTCAGAATTCTGGGTACTAAGTCCCAGATCCCAGTCCACTTTTGCTACCCAATCTCTGTTCTGGTTACTTGCTTGTGGGTTGAATTTGTGATGTTGGACTAGAATAAGGGCCCTTTATAGTTTCTCCTTCAATATCCAATTTACTTCTCAGTCTAGGTTCTTCTTTGGAGTTAGAGTAATTGTTGGGGGAGCTAGGCTGTATTACTTCATCCTACACTCCATGTTGGCTGGTCCCTTTGGAGGCTTATTTCATATTACTTCCTTAATACACTATATTTCAGTCAAACTAGATTACTTGCTGTTTCTCAAACTCCATATTCCATATTCTGTCTTTTTGCCAGTAAGCCTGAAATGCACTGCCTCATCACCTCTGCCTTTTAGAATGCATCACTTTCTTCAAGGCTCACTCACCCAAATACCACCTTCTATAAGAAACTTTTCCTGATACCCCTAACTGGTAGTGTTCTCTACCTCCTCAAATTATAGTATATGTAATTATCCATGTAAATGTTCAACAGTTTTATTAATTCAACAGACATTTATTAAGCTTCCATGTGCACAACACTATAGCATATCCTTGGAATACAAAGTAAAAAAACCCCAGTCCTAGTCAAGGATTTTACATTCTACTGGGACAGGGAGATATACCATATACACAGATTATTATATAGAAAGTATGTATATGTATGTATGTAGAGAAAGAAAGCATACATATGTGTGTATTTTGTGTGTGTTATATATGTGGGTTTATAGTGCCTGGGGGTCCCCTCCCTTCCATGTGAGGCCCCAAGAAGAGTTACACCAGTCCACAAACATTCAAAGCCATAAGCTTAAACTCAAGCCCTTTTAGAAAGGGCTTGAGAAAGATTTCTCACACATCTATTCATTAGACTAAGAAAGAAAACCTCAGCAGCTTTTTCTTTGTAAAAAGTAAGTAAAAACCAAGGAACAGGGGGCAGCCAGGTGGTGTGGTGGATAAAGCACTGGCCCTGAATTCAGAAGGACGTGAGTTCAAATATGGCCTCAGACACTTGACACTTACTAGCTGTGTGACCCTGGGCAAGTCACTTAACCCCCATTGCCCCGCAAAAAACAAATAAACAAACAAAAAACAAGGAGCAAGGTCTTTTTGGAACACAGAATAGACAGCCAATTAATTAAAGACTCCAGGCATTTAGTCTGTCTTTGAATTCACTTCTTGCTAGCAGGATCAACATCCCTCTGTCCCAGGCCTGTCTCCGACATAGGGTTAGAAAGTTCCCTTTAGTTGGCATTAGTTCCTGATTGTTTATGTAGAATCTTTATCAAATAATTTCAGGGACCGCTTTCTAAAAACTAAAAAGGCTAGTCTTAGTCTGAGACACCAAGATTTTCCTCTTACCCTCAAAATCCATTGGGCCTCACCATTCAAATTAATCCAAACAAGCATAAAGTTAAGCTAAGAAAACAAGGTCAGTCCTTCCTCCTGGCCCACATTTCTGCCTTTATTTGGTAGATGTGGTTGGCAGTGAGCCTCTGTACTTCAAGCTGCCCCATATACAAAATAACTACAAAGTAATTTCAAGAGGAGAGTACTGGGTTGTATCCCCCTAGTAGGATACAAGCTCCCTTAGGGCAGATACTGTTTTTCATTGTCTTGTAGTCTCACTGCCTGTACATCTTAAGCAGTTAATAAATAGTGAAGTGGATGCGATTAGAGTTTCTGCATTTGGAAAGGAAGCATTTACATGCATATGTGTGTGTTTCCCATGTATATAGGGTTTTTCTCAGAGGAACTGAAATTAAAAATGTTCATTTGCCAAATATGCCTCCAGGGAAGTCAGAATGATGTATGTGTCCTTTTAGGATCATGTCCCAGAACCTGATGATTACACCTGAACACTTTAACAGACCTTTGATCCTGGTGGCAGTCCAAATAGTCTCCCATCCAGACCTGCTCATCAAGTACCACTTGTGCCCAGGTTTTTCTATGTATCTTCCATAATAACTGATAACAAAGGGAAGCCTCTGATTATCGGGTAGCTTAAGTTATATTCTCTTCTTACCACTTCTGAAACCCACAGGGTTCTGAATTCCTTTTTTAACACTAACAGGCATTTTAGCTATTTCTCATGCTTTGATTCCCATTTATTTTATTAACTTACATTTAATGTATTCCTAAACCTGTCAAGGCAATATAATGGAATGGGAAGAGTCTTGGATTTAGTTTGAGGACCTGCAGTCAAATCCTGGCTCTGCTGATGACAGGCAAGAATAACAACAACAACAACAAGCATTTACATAGTTTGGGGGTTACAAGGTGCTTTACATGTGTTAGTTCATTTGAGTCTCACAACAACCCTGTGAGGAATTATTCCCCATTTTATGGATGGGGAAATTGAGACTGAGAGAGGTCAAGTGACTTGTCCAAGGTCACACAGCTAGGAAGTGTCTTCCTGAATCTAAGTCCATCACTCTCCATTTGGCTTCCTACCTGCCTTTCAAGATATTTCACCACTATGCACCTGTTTTTTCACCTATAAAGTTACCGGCCCCTAAGGTCCCGCCTAGTTCTGAATCTAGGTGCCAAGGGCATGGGTTTGGATCCTAATTCTGTCATTTACTCTGTGTGACCTTAGACAAATCACTTAATTTCTCTGAGGTTCCACTTCCTCATCTGAAAGACAAAAGGGTTGGGCTAAATGACATCTAAGGTCCCTTCCAAGTGGCACAATAGCAAAAGCCCTGTAGCTAGAGTAGCTGGGTGGATAGAACACTGCTCCTGGAATCAGGAAGACCTGAATTCAAATCTGGTCTCAGATACTCAGATAGCTGTGTGACCCTAGACAAGTTACTTAACCCTGTTTGCCTCAGTTTCCTCATCTATAAAATGAACTAGGAAAGGAAAGGGCAAACCACTCTAGTATCTCTGCCAAGAAAACTTCCAATGGGATCACAAAGAGTTAGACATGACTGAACAACAACAAAAACCACAGGTTCTTTCCTGGGCCCTACTCTCTTCTCCCTTTGTACTGGTTCCCTGGTTGATCTCAGCTCCCGTAGATTTAATTACTATCTTTATGCTAATCATTCTCTCTTTTTTAGAAAGTATTTTATTATTTTCCAGTTACATATAAGGATAGTTTTCCACATTTGTTTTCACAGGATTTTTAGTTCCAAATTTTTTTTCTCCCATCCTCCCTTCCCTCCCTCCTCCCCAAGATGGAAAGCAGTCTAATCTAGGTTGTATATGTACAATCACATTAAACGTATTTCCACGTTAGTCATCTTGTGAAAGAAGAATCAGAGCACAAGGGAAAAACATCAAAAAAGAAGGAAAAAAAAACAGTCCA
The DNA here is from genome assembly GCF_019393635.1 of Dromiciops gliroides. Taxonomy (NCBI): domain Eukaryota; kingdom Metazoa; phylum Chordata; class Mammalia; order Microbiotheria; family Microbiotheriidae; genus Dromiciops; species Dromiciops gliroides. Next base: position 38,945,558 of record NC_057865.1, read on the forward strand.
AAAGTAGAAACAGTATGTTTCAATCTGCATTCATAATTCACAGTTCTTTTTTCTGGATGTTGAGAACATTTTCTATCATGAGTTCTTTGATACTGTTTTGGATCATTGCACTGCTGAGAAGAGCCAAGTCTATCCCCATTGTTCATCACACAATGTTGCTGTTACTATGTACAATGTTCTCCTGGTTCTGCTCCTCTCAGTCTATGCTAATGATTCTCAAATCTACCTTTTCTGACCCCAATCTCTCTGCTGACCTCCAGTCTTGCATCTCTATCTCTCAGACATTTTGAAATGGATGTCCAGTAGACACCTTAAACTCAGTATGTCTAAAACAGACCTCAATATCTTTACCCTTAAACTTTCCCCAGCCCCAAACTTCTCTATCCATACTCCCAGTCCCTCAGGCTCACAACGTGGGAGTTATCCAGGACCTCTCACTCTCTCTTACCCCACCTTCCTCATATCCAAGTTGTTGCCAAGGCCTGTTGATTTCACCTTTGCAACATCCCTCAAATATGCCCCTTCCTATCCTCTGTCACTGCCATCCTCCTGACACAGGCCTTCATCATGTCACACCTGGACCACTGCAATAGCCGGGGTGGGGGGTGTTCTGCCTGCCTCACATCTCTCCCCACTCCAATTCATCCTCCCTTCAGCCACCAAAGTGATTTTCCAAATTGTAGGTCCAACCATGTCACTCCCCTAGTCAATAAACTGCAGTGACTCCCTATCACCTCTAGGATCAAATACAAAAATGCTCTGTTTGGCATTTAAAACCTTTCATAACCTATCCCCCTCCTATCTTTCCAGTCTTCTCACACCTTACTCCTCCACATGTACTCTCAGCTCCAGCTGTCCCCCATGCCTAGAGTGCTCTCCCCCCTCCACTCTAGCAAGTGACTTCCCTGGCTTCAAGTTCCAACTAAAATCCTACCCTCTACTGGAAGCCTTTACTAACCCCTCTTCATTCTAATGCCTTCCCTCTGTTAATTATTTCCTATTGAACTTGCATATAGTTTGTACATATTTGTTTGCTTGTCTCTCCATTAGATTGTAAGCTCCTGGAAGGCTGAAACTATCTTTTGCCTTTTTTGTATCCCCAGGGCTTAGCATAGTTCTGGGCACATAGTAGGCATTTAATAAATGTTTATTGACTGACCACCTAGAGGATCTGGGTTCAAATACTGTCTCTAATGCCAACTGGTTGTATGACATTGGACAAGTCACTCGTTTCCCCCCACCCCCCACACCCAACATCATGTTCCTCATCTGTAAAAAGAGTAGATTAGACTAGATTGCTTCCAAGGTCCCTTCCCACCCCATATCTGTGATCCTATGATTGTGATATGTCTCATTGCCTTTTCAAACTCCAAATTTATCTTCTCACTGTAGTATGTGGATAGTGAAACAATCTTTTTTGGATTCTTGATGTCTTTTTCCTCTTGTGTAATAAGTGTAATTGTGTAATTAGTGATAATCAGGTGATGCTGAACATGCCAACTGAAGGGGAATAAATAGGCCATTGTTAACAATTTTCCAATACTGTATTGTCTGATGTCCACTGCAGCATCACTAACCACTGTGCTCTGTGCAACCCATAGCTAGTGGTTTGTTAGTCTCCATCCATATAAAAACTCTTCTTTTTCCTAAATTATATTTATCAGGGTTAGCCTGTATCTACTAGCAATGGCAGAATAACCCTTTGGTTTCATGGGTAGGCTTGGGATTAGCAGAGTGTCATTGATGCCTCTGTAGGCTATTTGAGACAAATGACTATATAATTATAAATTAGGCACAGGAAAGTGATCTTTCTGAAGAGAGATCCCCTCAAAAGTGTGCCATTTGGGCACCATTCTCTAAACTGCCCTTCATGAGTATGTCTGATTTTCTCTAATGTTGTGACATCAATTCTAAACCTGTTCAGTTTACCTATAATTGGTTCTGTCCTCTGAGCCTCTTTCTTTCCTTTCTTTGTTCCTTCCTTCCTTCTTTCCTTCCTTTCATCCTTTATTCCTTCTCTCTTTCCTTCTTTCCTTCTTTCTTTCTTTCTTTCTTTCTTTCTTTCTTTCTTTCTTTCTTTCTTTCTTTCTTTCTTTCTTTCTTTCTTTCTTTCTTTCTTTCTTTCTTTCCTCTCCCTCCCCCTCCTCCTTCTTTCTTCCTAAATCTAAAATTAATTCCCCATGACTAACAACAATAAGGGAGTAGACTGATATAATTAACCCAGCATCTCATCCCTCCAAGGAGATCAGAGTGTTCAGCTTATGGCCTTAAGCTCCTGCTTCTCCTCCTGGCAAGAATCTAAGTCTTCTTCCAAGAAGGGTGGGAGGAGGAGATTCTAGAGAAATCTATTCTTGCCTCCCTGTGAGCCACATCTATACAGACTCATGTGGAAAACATTACCTACTTGGGCAAAACAAAAAGTGGTGTATCCTCACATTCTCTAGGTGTTGTCTCTCTTAATTAGACAGTGAGCTTCATGAGAGCAGGGACTATCTCCTTTAAACAATATATCCCCGGGGGCAGCTAGGTAGCACAGTGGATAGAGCACCGGCCCTGGAGTCAGGACTACCTGAGTTCAAATCCGGCCTCAGACACTTAACACTTACTAGCTGTGTGACCTTGGGCAAGTCACTTAACCCCAATTGCCTCACTAAAAAGAAAAGAAAAGAAAAGAAAAAGAAAAAATATATCCCCAAAGCTTAATATATAGTACACAATATTTGCTTTTTCATCAGTTCATTTCTCCTCACATCAATGAGTAAGAATAACCAATACTTTGACTGGAACTCTCCAATGAACTGTTACTTTGTACTATATATGCATCTGTGTTACCTCCTTTGTTAGATGGTAAGACTCTTGAGAGTGGTGTTCATATATTATTCATATTTGAATCTCTCCCATACACTTAGCTCAGAGGACATAGTAGACACACAATCAATGTTTTGATTTATAGAATTTCTCTCCCCAGCTAGACCATAAGCTCTTCCTGAAATGGTATTCTATCAAGTACTCAATTTCACCAACAAATATTTATTAAGTACCTACTATGTACAAGTACCTACTAAGTACCTGTGCTATGAACAGGAATACTAATAGCATTTGTTTCAAGCTTTAAGGTTTGCAAAGAGGTTTACATTTATTCTTTCATTTGATCTTCACAACAACCCTCTGGGGGTAGGTGCTATTTTCTCCTTTTCTTTATTTGACACATGAGGGAACTAGGACTGAGGAAAGTTAAGTGTCTTGTCTAAGGTCACCCAGTTGTCACCCAGTGAATTGGTAGATTCACCCATAGATGGACTGTTGCATTCAGGGAAATTAACTGGAATGTGGAGTGAAAGGATATAATGGGAGTGGGGTGGGGAGAGAGACTGGGAAGGTGAGCTAGAGATGGATTGTGAGAGATCTTATTATTCTTTTTTTTCCTTGTTTCCAACCACAGGACAGTGTTTCCAGGCTCCAACAGTGCTCTATGCTTCATGTCTAGTGAAGCATTAAATGAATATTTGCCAATGACTGACATTCCAAAATCTATTGGAAATGCTGAACCTCCATTAACTCTGATCAACCACTTACCTGGGATGCATTACTGGTGTTCAGTCATTTTTTTCAGTTGTGCCCGACTCTTTGTGACACCATTTGGGATTTTCTTGGCAAAATGCTGAGGTAGTTTGCTATTTCCTTCTCCACCTCATTTTATAGGTGAAGAAACTGGGACAATCAGGGTTAAGTGACTTGCCCAAGTTCACACAGCTTAGTGTCTAAAACTGGATTTGAACAAATGTCCTCCTGACTCCAGGTCTACCACTCTATCCACTGTGCCACTTAACTGCCTCAATTACCGGCATAGGACTTCCAATATTTGCTATTCCACCATCAGTATGACATGCAATTTCATCTCATTCAACAAGGAAAATGAGTTAAAATAAGCCATACAAAGTCTCTTGTTCATCTTCCAACCACGTGAAGGAGAACAGAATTTAAGAACACCTCAAGGGACTGAGTTGCATCAATTTGATGTAGTACTTTTGCATATGCTAGAGATACTAGAATGGACATTTTTAATTTCAAAATATAATTACATCTGCTTGTAATTATTTGTATTTAAAGTGCATTTCTACACACAGGAGAAATTAAAGTAAAATTATTTTAATTTATTTTTAATTCATTAAAATATCCTTGACACAACTGATATCCCTGGTTCTTCTAAGATTCAGTATGAAGCAACAATATACCAAACTCAATGCCCAAAGGATGCTTAATTACTTGGTTCCTCCACCTTTAAGCCAACAGGATACACAGTTGTTTCAAGGTCTCAACCGCCTCAGTACATAAATATGATTCGGGGTGATATAATTTACTTTCTCTATTCATAAATCACTAATTGACATTGAAGAAGTACATCTATATTAAAATTTATCTGCATCCTGGAAGCAACAAGTAAATTTCTTTTAAAAAACAACACAATTAGAATAAAAAATCAGTATTTAAGACAGAATCCAAAGAGCACAGAGAAGAGAGGACTCAAGCTCCTGTGGTATGACAAGGAAAATTGCTTTGAGACAACAGAGCAAGAGGTTGGCTGCTGGCCCGCTGGACCTAAGAGATATGAGAAACAAAGAGAAGAGGAGTAAAGCACAGCTATTCAGAGCCACCCTGGGAAAATAAAACAGGAGGAGAAAAGCTAGATCAGCCGCCTGTATCCAGTACAAGTACAAAGTGACCCAGCATTGAAACAGAAGAGTCTAATTACAACCTTTCTTTTCTTTTTTTTTTTTTTAGTGAGGCAATGGGGGTCAAGTGACTTGCCCAGGGTGGCACAGCTAGTAAGTATCTGAGGCCGGATTTGAACTCAGGTGCTCCTGACTCCAGGGCCAGTGCTCTATCCACTGCACCACCTAGCTGCCCCCTAATTACAACCTTTCAAAACCAACCAACACTCTGAGGAATAAGAAGTAGTGGGTGTGAGCCAGGATGTTCTGGGCTCAAATTCTGACCCTGATACATATTGGCTGTGTGACTGAGCAAGTCAGATCACTTGTCACTGCTCCGAGCGGCTCTCGAGGCTAAGTTGCAGAGAAAGTGTCAACCTTTTCTGGTAAAATTAATTTCTCACCAGATGCTCCTTACAGTAGCAAAATCAGAGGTCTTCACCCTATGTTTTCCCCTGAGGCCAACAGACACAACTGAAAGAGAGAAAGAGAGAGAGATTAATCTAGGCTAAGGAGGAGAGATCTAAGGGGCACCATGATGTAAGGACTGTCCAACTGTCCAGAAATTCACGGAGTTGCCTCAGGTGGTGCCACTCCTCTCTTGGAACCTTCCAGTGAAGACTGGATGACTATTTCTTGGGACTGTTGTAGAGGACTTCCTTGGTCAGGCACAAGTCAGTCTAGATAGCCTCAGAAGTCCCTTCCAACACTAAGATTCTATTCAGTAAAAGGGACATAGCAATTTGGTAACTTTCATTTTATTTACAATTTAAAATGGCAGTGTGACTTAATGGATAGAGAGCCAGCTTCCAGGCCAGGAAGAACTGAGTTCAAGGTCTGCCTCAGATAGTATTTGTGTGATCCTGAGCAAACCCCTCAGTGTTTGTCTAGGTGACTCTCTTAAGACTATCAGCTGTAGAGAAGGGGCTGACCTGAATTAATAGGAAATTCCTCTGCTGAGAATTCAATGGACAAATGAAACCACCTATGAGTCCTTATCACTTCCTTTAATGAAGGACACTTAAGACCATTCTTATTTGTAGCATCCTCTCTATCCTTCCCTTAGATCTCTCTCTCTCTCTCTCCTCTCCTCTCTCTCTCTCTCTCTCTCTCTCTCTCTCTCTCTCTCTCTCTGTGCAATGAGGGTTAGTGACTTGCCAGGGTCTCACAGCTAGTAAATGTCAAGTGTCTGAGGCTGGATTTGAACTTAGGTCCTCCTGAATCCAGGGCCGGTGCTTTATCCACTGTGCCACCTAGCTGCCCCCCCTTAGTCTCTTTTAAAAACTAAAGCTTATTGGGGGCAGCTAGGTGGTGCAGTGGATAGAGCCCAGCCCTGGAGGTCAGGAGTACCTGAGTTCAAATCCAGGCCTCAGACACTTAACACACACTTACTAGCTGTGTGACCCTGGGCAAGTCACTTAACCCCAATTGCCCTCACTAAAAAACCCAATAAACTAAAGTCTATCAGGCAGCATCCTAAGCAGTGATGGTATATTCTTCTATCGTGCCCCCTTCAAATCTACATTCCACATTTGAATGATTAGACTATAGAAACAACCTTCTCCTTAGTCAGAATGCAACAACAGTTACCTTGGAACCTTGAACCTTGACTAGCAGGAAAAAATGCAGCCCACCCTAACTCTTGGGAGGATGTAGCCTACCTGAAATCTTTAGCAAAATAAATAAATAAAAGCACAAGTGGTTAGCATGCATTAACTAACTAGTAAAGCAGTCCTAAATACCTGCTGGCTAAAAGCCTTATGTAACCTAATACTGTCAAAGATTGGATCAATCCATCATTCTAAAAAAAATTCCTGTGACCCATACACCTAAGGATTTCTGATCAGATGGCTTGCTAGTGGGGGGGAAAAAATTACATGCCCTTGAGCTAAGCAGTTCTCTGAAGGGGTAGCTAAGGATACCGTCCAAGCCGATGGTGAGTATGGCAGGAAGAAGGTCGCTTTCTTGTCAATTTCACTGATCAGGGGGCAAAATGCCTCCCTGGCTCTCGGCAGAATTAAAAAAAAATCCATAAGGTAACGGGCATCAGAAATTAACTGGGAAATCATTTCTATCTTATTTTTTTACCTTTTCCCCCAAAAATGTGGTTATGGAAAATTCTCCATAATCCAGAAGTCTCAGTTTGTCTGGTCAGTCAATACTTTCTTTCTAGCTCCTAATAACCAACATTTTCCTCCTCTGAAGGAAAAAAAAAAAGGGGGCAAAAACATTCTGCCGTAGTGTGGTTTGCTGCAGATGACATGCTCAGTGCTGGAAGTCTTATTTTTCAATTTCATTATACAGCTATACTTCAGTTCCCTGAAATAATAGCACTTTAATCTATGGTCCATCTATCACCAGCTGAAGACAATAAGGGAGATATAAAATACAAAGAAAAGGTGAAGGTGCTGCCCCCATTACCCATAAAATATGGGCTTATTTCACCACTACCATATAATTCCCTTTTCTTCCTCGGTCTACAAGTTATTCAGACTAATATACTAAAACTTTTCATGGCCTGATACTTAGAAAAATCCTGCATTGCTTTTAAAACTACCCACCCCCCCACCAATAAGTACTTTCTCTAATGTGATAACCAAGGTGGTCCTATTGCTAACACCTCAGTGACCTTGGACAAGTCACTTAACATCACTTATGTGTAAAAGGAGAGGATTAAACTTGATGACCTCTAAGGTTTCTTCCAGTTCTATAACCTCTGATTCTGGAGCAAGATGGTGGTGCCATGGAAGGAAAATTGAATTTGGAGATTTTTTAAAAAACCAAAAACCTGGGTTTAAATGCTGCCTCTTTCACTTACTATGTGTGTGACAGGGCTCCTCATCTATAAATTGAGGGTGGTGAAAACACATAACTTCTGAAGTCCCTTCCATTTCAAATTTGTGATACTAAATTGTTTAACCTCTCTAAGCATCAGCTTTCTCAAAAAGTGCTCCCTTTATATGAAATGTAACTGGATTTCCACCCAAGCTTTGAGGTGATTTTCCTGAGGGACAGCCCTATGTACTATGTAGGGGACATGTCAAAAAAAACATCACTATTGATTAGCTAAGAGCATTCTTAACTGTGACTCTTTGAGAGCAAAAGGGACTTCAATTGTTGAAATATTTCCAGAGAAACTCTCAGAGACAGATCAAGAGAGGCAAGGTACTAGAGACTGATGTACTGGAGCCTCAGAGCCCCCCGTCTTGTCCCTGAACCTTCAGTGACTATAGCCTAGAGATTGTGAGAGTGCCATCCCCTTGGGTGAGATCATTCTCAATCCTTGACTGAGCTGTGATCTTATCCAGCTTCCAGCTAAAGAGTTCATTTTGCTCTTGTGTATTTTTTGGTATAGTGTAATCTGTAGAACTCTGGTTTCTGTTTGCTTTCTTTGATAGAGAGATTTACTAGATATTCTGATGGTCTTTTGTGTAATCAGCATTTGTTCAGAAGGGCTAAGCTGATGAATGTAAGCTAGGGCTACCATACCACTTGAGAACAATCAGGGAATCAGCTTTTGTTCTGAACCCCTGGAATCATACCCCTAGAGATATTTGAAGTGTAGTGAATGGATAGAATTCTCTCCTGTATTTCTTGGAAATACAAAAGATTACCCATCCCTAGCAGCCTTGGATCCTACCTTCCTCTGCCCAGCTAGGTGCTGGCAATGCCAGGATGGCAGTTCTATTTTTTTGCAGAAGTAGGCTATATCCCAGATTATATCGATCAATACAACCCAGGAGCCACATTTTATATATTAGAAATATACATATATTTTTTATTTAGTTATCTCAGTACACATTGTCATCCTCTCTGCCCCCCAGCACCCTCCCATGGAATATACATTCCTTGAAGGCAAAGACTTTAATTTTTGTCTATGTGTCAGAAGTACCTGGCAAAATGCCTGGAATATAGTAGGTGCTAAATAAATGCTTGCTGAATTGAGTCTGGAATATAGTAGGTGCTAAATAAATGCTTGCTAAGTTGAGTTGAGTTGAAGGGTATATTGCCCTGAGACTTAATACTGTAAGGGGCTAAAATTCTAGCTATACTGTCTAAAATATCTAATGAGTGGTCGCCAATAAATTAGAAGCTTTAGCAAGAGTATTTAAGTATTTATTGAAGAGCATTAGGATCTAATGATCAGAGAGAAAGGTAAAAATCTAACTATTTCTAAGAGACCCCATCATCCGACCTGCCATGGCGAGGTCAGGAACCAAAAGGACCCAACGTTTCCTTCTTCCTCCCAGAAGCCTCCTGTGAAATTGGGAACATCACACACACACACACACACACACACACACACACACACACACACACACACACCCCTCCAAGCTAATTGGCTGGTACCCTTGATTGACAGTTTCCACTTCCTGATGCCAAGGAAAAGCCACATGGCTTGCCCTCAGACGCCTTCTCCTCATGGGAGATCCTGGAAGGGATCTCAAAGGCCAAACTGTCCAACGCCCTTATTTTACTCATGGAAATTGCTGCCCCAGAAGGCAGAATGTCTTGGCCGAAGTCACCCAAACGGTAATTCTCAGAGGCAAGTGATCTGACTGACTGTTGGTAGAATGCACATTGGTAGGGGCTCATGAGTTGTCCATAAGGTTACCCCTAAAACATGAGAACATGAGTCCCCTCTAGGGACTCAACCCATGAGCGTAGGAGGTTAGGGGGTGTATCCCAGAGGCAATGCTACATACCCATCATGAAAGAACTGACAGTACCAACCAGTATAATTGCCAAATCAGTTAATTTGGGCATTAAGTTCCATAAAATGAGAATACATTCCAAGTAGGACATGCCCTTACTTGCCCCTCTTAATTTGCAAATTTTCTGGAAGTCTGAAATGGGTAAACTTTTATACATATGTCTTTATTTGAGGGACAGATGGGGGACAGAGGACAAGCCTTGGGGTCAAGAAGACCAGGCTTCCAGGGCAGCTAGGTGGCACAGTGGATAAAGCATCAGTCCTGGAGTCAAGAGGACCTGAGTTCAAATCTGGCCTCAGACACTTAACAATTACTAGCTGTGTGACCCTGGGCAAGTCACTTAACCCCAATTTGCCTCACTAAAAAAACAAAAACAAAGAAGTCACTCCTCTCACCCCAGCTAGCTGTGTGGACCCTAAAGAAAGTGACCTCTTTTCCTGCAGCCAGTCAGCTCTTTAAGGCTCTAAGTTTTGAGAAATTATTTACCTGGATCAGTGGAGAGAATTTCCACACCAGGAATTCCCTATACCAACAAAGTAAAACAAAATAAAACAAAAAAGTCTATCCAGATTATAACTCTCTGAGAAGGACCAAATCTTTCTTGATATTCCCCCACACAGTCCCTCGCCACGGTGCCTCAGATATAACAGTGGCCTCAGCAACATTTGTTTGAATGATTTCCCCTAGAACCCACCAGGTCCCTCCTCAGATGCCTGGACTTAGAGAAAGAAAAACATACATAAAGGACACATACCCTAAGCTAAGGCGAGATTCACGTTGTCATCTCACTTCCAAGAGTGCCACTGGCTGAAGCCTCATCCCAATCTATTCCTGCAACCCGCAAAGAGTGGGGGCTTCCTCCAAATCTCCACAGAATGCCACCCAATGCCTCTGGTCCCACCCTAATAGTCAGAGCATGAAGGGAGTGCTCCCAACCTCATGGGAAAAGGCCACCAGGGCACTGGGCACTGTTCATCAGTGGGCAGCAGTGGAACAGTTGTCTCAGGCCTTTGTGAGCCAACTCCAAAGCATGGCTTTCTCCTATTCTGCCTCCTAAGACTGTTGAGGCTTATCTCAACCATTTTCAACAGTGCCTGGTTCAAACCCATTTGTGCTCATCAGCTCCCCACTGTACCCTCCACACATCCATGCATCTATCCATACACACGGACACAGACACCATGTACTCACAGGCACACAGACATGGACACCCCAAAGAGCAATTAAGCAAATCATCACCAGCTGACCCTTGGCAGGCAAAGAGAATCTCCTGAGTCTATTCAGCCTTCTTCATTTTGTCCTTAGAGAGTGTGGGGAGGGGTGTCCTCAGCTCCTACCAAAGTGGCTCCTGTCCCATATTAGCAAAGAAATTTGAAGTTCTTGGGGCTTCTGCTGCAGCACCTACTGCCACACACACCCTCCAAGCGCCCTACAAATTCTATTCAACCACACATGTTCTTTCTACTGAGAGACAGTGGAGTTTAGACATCATACCCGCAAACAGAGATCTTTGGATTTGACAAGCCTGAGATAGTTTGTCATAGTTTATTGTGTGGTCTTAGCCTTCTCCAACCCCAACTCCCCCCATCCCCATCCCCCAGAGGTGACTTCCTCCTTAAATTATCTCCCATGTGCTTCATACTTTAACTGGTATTTGTCTTGGTGTCTTATCAACCCTTAATAGATGATGAACTCGGGGGCAGCTAGGTGGCGCGGTGGATAAAGCACCGGCCCTGTATTCAGGAGTACCTGAGTTCAAATCTGGCCTCAGACACTTTACACTTACTAGCTGTGTGACCCTGGGCAAGTCACTTAACCCCCATGGCCCCGCAATCCCCGCCCCCCAACAACAACAAAAAAATCCCAAAAAAACAAAAACAAAACAAACAAAAAGATGATGAACTCCTTGAGGGCAGGGACTGCATGATTTTTATTTTTGCATCTCTAGCTCCTAACACTTAGTGGGTGCTTAATAAATGTCTATTGATTTGAATTAGTCTTGCACAAATCATTTGGCCTGAGGGCAGCTAGGTGGTGCAGTGGATAAAGCACTGGCCTTGGATTCAGGAGGACCTGAGTTCAAATCCAGCCTCAGACACTTGACACTTACTGTGTGACCCTGGGCAAGTAACTTAACCCTCATTGCCCAGACCAAAAAAACAAAACAAACAAACAAAAAAACCCAACAACAAATCATTTGGCCTTAGTTTTTTCATCAGCAAAATAGGGGTCAAACAATCTCTCTCTCTCTCTCTCTCTCCTCTCCTCTCTCTCTCTCTCTCTCTCCCTTCTCTCACCCCTGCCCCTCAGTCTGTGTGTATGTGTGTGTGTGTATCTCTCTCTCTCTCTCTCTCTCCTCTCTTCCCCTCCCTGCCCCACCCCAACCCAGCTCTGCCCGCCATCTCTCTGTCTCTGTCTCTCAGCTCCTACTCTTGCTCTGCCTCCATCTCTCTCTGTCTCTCTCACTCTCTTGCTCTATCTCTGGCTTTCTTCCTGACTCTGTCTCTGTCTCTATCTGCTTCTCCTCTCATAATCAGCAGTACTTCCAATGTGCTTTAGTACTCATACACCCCAAGGGGTCCAGAAACACCAGTAGCGACCCTGCTTCCATCAAAGCTCTTTGGCCAAGTCATGAGGTGCCAACGGGCATCAAGCTTCCGGAGTATGCTGTGCTCAGGGATGGCCAAAGGGAGCCCAGCACACAGGAAACCACGTGACCGTGTGAAGGGGAAGGAGCTCCAGCTGTGGAGGGCCAAGGTGACTTGGAGAGCTTTGATCTGAGTCGGATCAAGATGCATATTAATGCTACCAGAGCAGTCCGGGGATGTTGGGATGTCGTTATACTCATCTCCAAGAACCAGTCAGAATCTGACCCCCGAGGCTCAGTGAGTAGTTTATGCAGCATTGCTCTAATATATTCAAATCAAGATGTAAAGACCAAAAAGGAAGTGGGGAGTACAGCCAAGGGAAGGCCCTGGCATGAAGTAGGAGCACTGTCTGGGAGCCATTTAGTACAGTCTCAATGCGAGGTTGAGCTGGTAGGGCGATGAATCCTCAGCTCGGGAGAGATTTCCTATTTCCAAAGCACCTTCTGCTCATGTTTTCACCCTGCTTTTTTCTTTAATCAAAAGTCTGAACCATCAGGGCAAATGGACGTGCTGGTAGTCCAAGAATATAATTTTTTTTTAAACAAATAAAATCAAAGTCAGCCCGTGCCAAGTTTCAGTCTGAAACCAAGTCCTTTGAAGTTGGCCTGACAGATGCCCTGATTAGACTGTGTAAGAAATCTCCAAGTACAGAGAGTCTCGGAAAGTTTCAGGTGGAATTTCAAGGCTTGCCATGTGTCCTCATGTCTCTTTTGACTCAGCAGGGTTTGGAAAAGATCTCATGGAGGAAGCCTCCCCTCCGTTCCCCCCTGTCCCATCCATAGCTGTTGAACAGAACTCTATAGCCGTTAACATGAGGAGTGCTCAAGCTCCCACATTGGCAGATGGCTTGCCAAAACATGAACCGCACTTATCGTTTAGAGAAGGGAGAGCCCAGGGAACACACTGTGCAGAACTGCAGGATTTAGGTAGACACAGCTTCATCCGCTCCACAAATGACCAAGGCCAAGCCATTCAGGCTACTGTGCTCTCTCCCTACTCTCCTCACTCCCTAACTTGGAAAATTACATGATTTACCAATGGTGCCCAGAAAGCAGCCCATTCCGTGGCTCAGCTGGTTTCTGCCACCTCCTCTTTATCGACACACTTTAGCCCCAAACTGAGGGACAGGTCGTACCCTCTTCCCACGTGGGTGCTTCTTTGTCAGTTGTAAAAAAAAAAAAATTATTAAGTATATCTAATCTAAGAAAAAATATAACTGTACTTATATGAAGAAAATTATAAGTTTAGAAGAATTATAATTGGGCCATAAATCCTGCTGCGGTCGCCATTCAAATGTAAAATATTTTAACTAGGCTTGCCTAATTTGGGGGGACTCATCTGACTGGAGGACTTGACTGGGGACTTTTGACTTGCTGGCTATCTGACTGATATTGAATTTCTAAGCCAATCTGTTAGGAGCCGTTTAAAAATTTCTCCACACTGCTCCACTCCGAAATTGATAAGCAAAAGATTAAGAGCCTCTTAATTAAATAATCAAAAGCAGAATTTATTTATAGAAAATCAATGTTACAAGAGTTAGGGTTAAGAAATACAAATTATACAACCAGTCTGCTTTTAATATAATAAGGGCTGTTGCCACCTCTTGCCTTAGGGTACACTCCAGCTTTCTCCAACTTTCACCATTTTCTTCTTCACTTCAGCTCCCCTGCTTCACTTTCACTGCTCAGCTGCTTTCTTCTAACTCCAAGCCCCTTTCACTTTCTCGACCCCCCTTACCACCTAACTTTCCTCTCTGTACTGCTGCGCTGAACCCTCTGTGCTCTCGTCTGTCACAGACCTCCTTGCGTTCTCTTAGTCGTCCGGCGTCCTCCAGCCTCCTTGCTCTTAGCTTTTTCTCCATCTCCCCGCTCCTTACATTAGCCTCAGTCTCCTTACCGTCCCTTTCTCACCATCCTCTCAGTGTCTCTAGTCTCCTCTCACTGTCTCTATCCTCCTGCGTCCTTCTGTTCTCTTAGATCTTCCCCTTCCACTGTCTTCTCCCCTGTCTATATGTTTGGACCTGGAAGGAGCCTTGGGGGCCTCTAGTCCTTGGGCCTTCATCTGAAAAATAAAGGTCCAGAGAGGTCGTGATGATTTGCTCAAGGCCATGCAGGTCATGACAGTCAGAATTGTCCTTAGGCCCCATGACCCCAGATTCTTTGCATTATTCTGTTCTCCCCTCCAAAAAATTTTGTTTAATGCCCCAGAATGGGCTTCAGGGTCAGTAGGACATCTCGTCCTCATCCAGGAAGTGCTGGCCTTCTCTTCTCTCATGTCAATCTTTGGAGTGTCCCATATACTAGTGTATTATAGCCCATCTTGGACCTGGAGTCTGGAAGACCTCGTTCTAAGCCCACCTCAGACAATTTGACAGTGGGGGAGTCATTTGACTTTCTTATCTGTAAAATGGGGGAGTGATCTCAGTGGCCTCTAAGAGCTCTTCCAGCTTTAAGTCTGATGATCCTGTTAAGGGCTAAAATTCTAGCTAAACTGTCTAAAATATCTAATGAGTGGTCGCCAATAATTATAAGCTTTAGCAAGAGTTAGACTTTTAAAGCATTTATTAAGGAGAATAAGAATTTGGTAAAAGAGAGATAAGGCCTAGATTCCTATCTATTAAAGGAGCGCGCCATTTCTAGCTCTGCTCTCCACCAGAGTCCAGGAGGAAAGAGCCTCAGTATCTCTTCTTTCCTCCTCCCACTCGCACCGCGTCACTTCCTGACGCCAAAGAAAGGACTTCTGTCTTGCCCTCAAAAGACCTTCGCTTCATGGGCGGAACTCTTCTACAGTAAGTCTCCGCAGGTGGCGTCATTCCAATCGTATACAATCCTATAATCCTAAACATTCCTGATTCCTTTGGTCAGTCCTTGTTAGGGCATGGTGTCAGCCCATTTGATCATCATGATGGTCATCATCCTTGGAACCCAATGAAACTCATTGATGTCTCTTCTAAGAGGATCCCTGAATGGGACAGGGGGGCTATACCCTTACTCTGGTACTAGATGTCATTCACTTTTTTTGGCTCCTATAAACAACCATGATTCATATGAACCTTGTAGTCCACCAAATACTTAGATTGCTTTCCCATAAATTGCTATCCACCAAACTTCCCAGCCTTATACTGGTGCTGTTCATTTTAAAAATCTGATGTATGGCCTTGCATTTATCCCAATTAAATTTTGTCTTTTTAGTTCATTTCACTCCTTTTGGATCCTAACTCTGTCAATCCATCTCAGCTTCTTGGTTATGCAATTTTAATTCATAAGCCCTCATTCAAGTCACTGATCAAAACAATAGAGTCCTGAGGCACTAAAGGAACCTTTCTCCAATCAACCAGATCAATCTGAAATCTACCTGACAATGCTATCATAATATTTCTATAATAATAGGCTGTTAGCGGATGCAAAGTGCATAGAGCACCAGGCCTGGAGTCAGGAAGATTCATTATCAGGAGTTCAAAACCTGGCCTCAGGCACTTACTAATTGTGACCTTGGGCAAATCAGCTAACCCCTCTGCCTCTGTTTCCTCATCTGTAAAATGATCTTGAGAAGGAAATGGCAAACCAGTCCAGTTATCTTTGCCAAGAGAGAACCCCAAATGGCATCACAAGAGTCAGACATGCCTGAAATAACCAAACAACAAGAAAGTTATAATAATTAACATCTAGCAAAGTCCTTTACAAATTAATTTCATTTTATCCTCGCAATAACCTGGGGAGGTAGATACTATTGTTATCATTGTTAATCCTGATTGCCTCCAAAAAAAAAAAAAAGAGTAATACAGATGACTATTTCTTGGAGTATGTTCCAGATAGATATGGCAACTCATGCTTTCGATAGTGATTGCACTAGTGATTGCACTTGGTGTGGGGAGGGGGAGAGACAAACATTTCTTAAGAGCCTATATGTGCCAGACATTGTACTAAGTGATTATAAATATTATCTCTTTTGACTTTACAGATGAGGAAACAGAGATACCATGATTAAGTGACTTACCCAAGGTTACACAGCTTGAGCAGCTGAGGGAAGGTTTGAATTCAGTTCTACCTGACTCCAGGTCCACTGCACTATTCAGGGTCACCGAGCTGCCTTACATAGTCCACTGCTCTCCCTCTTTCCACAAGGATATTACTAGAGATTTTAAAAAATGCTTTAATGAGATACAGATAAGCTATTTCCATGGATCTGAAATGTTGTCAAAAGAGGGAATGAGGTTAATTTGGTATGACTGTTCTTAATGAGCTCATGCTGGCTTTTTAGTGATCCACTCCCTCCCTTTCTGAGTGCTTGCAAATCATCCTTAATAATATGTGACATCCTTGAGGAAAGGGGTTGTTTCATTCTTTTTCTTCTTCTTCTTTTTTTTTTTTTAGTGAGGCAATTTGGGGTTGAAGTGACTTGCCCATGGTCACACAGCTAGTAAGTGTTAAGTGTCTGAGGCCGGATTTGAACTCAGGTACTCCTGACTCCAGGGCCGGTGCTCTATCCACAGCGCCCACCTAGCTGCTGCCCCTGTTTCATTCTTTAAATCTGAAAACTCCAGGATCTAGCCTAGTGCCTGGTGCTGAGCAGATACCTAATCAGCTTCTAGATTGGTCTACCCTGGAATTTACTGGGAATCCATTCAAAGTATAAAGACTGGAGGTCAATTTATTTAGAAAAGAGATAAAGAAATCTGTAATTATGATTCAATCCAGGTCAGGAAAAACTGGAGGATACAAGAAAAGTTCAGGGTCTCCACAGGGGGACCTGGGTAGGCATCCAGAGTGCCAAGCTAAGTGGTGGGTATGGGTAGAGGGAAGGTCAGGAAGTACAGGTCAGTATTCAGAGAGACAAGTTGAAAACAAGGGTTCAGACAGAAGCAGGATCTAAAAACAAAAATCACAGTTCACAGTTCAAATCAGCCAAAAGGAAATGGGTAGAGAATGAATGAGTCTAGTAGAAGGATAAAAGCCAAAGAAAGATAACAATAATAAACAAATGTCAAGATAATGCACAAAAATACTCATTCCCACGGGTCCTATCTCTGATGGGATTTGAATACTTCTCTGTGGGACAAAAAGAAGGCACCTTCTGAGTACAGTGAATACAAGGAAAGCTGAGCCAACTGGAAAAGATAGTCATGCTATTGGGCAAATGAAATTCCAGGGTCATACTGATTGCTGCAGGAGCCATCACAACTGGCAAATACTGGAGCAAGACAGCTACAGGACCATATGAAGAGAAGGAAAGCAGACTCAGAAAGAATACTGGTGACAACAGAAATCAAAGTGATAACACTTTTTTCAAATTCATTGTGGATAAAAGTCACTAGATAAGGATTCATTGAGATGAAGTTTTTTTTGGGGTTTTTGTTGGGTTTTTTTTTGGGGGGGGGAGGGAGTTGTGAGACAATTGGGGTTAAGTGACTTGTCTGGGTATTTTAGCTGTAGAATAAATGAGTGTAACTTTTTCTCCAAAGAAAAAGAGGAAAGACTGGGGCAGCTAGGTGGCGCAGTGGATAGAGCAGCTGGCCCTGGATTCAGAAGGACCTGAGTTCAAATCCGGCCTCAGGACACTTGACCACTTACTAGCTGTGTGACCCTGGGCAAGTCACTTAACCCCAACTGCCTCACAAAAAAAAAAAAGAAGCGAGACCTTCAAGCAGGTGAAAGTTAAAGGAGAAATTTATACAGGAATGGGTAAGGGAAGATCTCCTGTTTCCTTCAGTTAATATTCCAATATCTTTTGCCCACCTTTGTCATGTTTGCAATGCATTTGATTTTTTCTACTATCCAAGATAGGTAGATACTCTTTTCTATGTTCAACCATAAAAGCACTAAGTAATATGGTATCAACATTCAGCCCTTCTTCAGCCTATAAAAGACAGTGTCACTGTAATATCCAAAGAAGGAGTGCACTAACTTAACTGTCCACCAGATGTCACCCTACTTGAGCCACGAGCTCAGCCATGAGAATCCTTGACAGATGTTTGAGTATCCTCTAATAACAGGATGCAGTACCCCTAATGTCCACCAGAGGATGCTCAGCCTGCACATGCCAATGCTACTCAACTCTTGGACTTCCAAACCAGCTTCCCCTCCAGCACTTTGGGGCCTTCTCACCCTTGGAACAGCCTACCTACCACCCTTACGGCCCAGTTTCCTCCTGGAGCCTCCATTTTGTGGAGGGATCTGCTCATTCTTCCCCTCCTAGCCCTATTCTTTTTTTGGGTGGGGGGGGGGGTGTGTTTTTTTGGTGAGGCAATTGGGGTTAAGTGACTTGCCCTAGGGTCACACAGCTATAAGTGTTAAGTGTCTGAGGCCGGATTTGAACTCAGGTCCTCCTGACTCCAGGGACAGTGCTCTATCCACTGCGCCACCTAGCTGCCCCCCTAGCCCTATTCTTGACTTTACATCCTTCAAATCATGCTTCATCTAGGAAACCTTCATGCCCTTCTCTATTCCTTCACCTTTCCAGCTCCTGTTTCTCTTCCCCCTTCAGAATGTAATCCTCCAATAATCCACCATCAATAAACATTTATTAAGCACTTATTATGCATCAGGCACTGTACTCTCAGAATGTAAGCCCCTTGAGGCTTTCTTTTTGTTTTGTAATCTGAATCCCTAGCAGTTAACACAATACCTTCATAAATGCTTGTTTCCTTATGTTCTTCCTTCACCAGTAAGGCCATGTAGGAAGTAGCTTTGTTAACCCCTTGCTGCACCAGGCCTGAATTTTAATTTAGGGAAATGAAATATTACATATTTTTGTTTAATGAAATCTACCATTTAAACCTAGATCAGAGCCCCTGATCTTACTGGAGGGTTCCTTCTCTTCAATTCACTTTCCACTGTATCCTAGATTCAGAGATCTCAGAGTATTCTGTGATCACATAGTTATTTTTTTGGGTTTTTTTGGTTTTGTTTTTTGCAGGTCAATGAGGGTTAAGTGACTTGCCCATGGGTCACACAGCTAGTAAGTGTCAAGTGTCTGAGGTCGCATTTGAACTCGGGTCCTCCTGAATCCAGAGCGGTGCTTTACGCACTGTGCCATCTAGCTGCCCCCGCATCACATAGTTTATTATACATAAAGTGAAAAAGATATCAGAACAAACACTTCCATGTGGTCCCCAATCACCTAGAGCTACTCCTGGATCTCTCCTTGAAATTTGAAAGGCAAGGCTACAGGAAGGAAGAGGGGAAATAAATGAGGAAATGAGGATGCATCCCTTGCTATCTGCTCCAAGATGAAACCCCCAAGGGAAAATTACTCTCCTGGGCTAGGATCTTCAGAAACTGCTCTGTTATTCTTTCTCTCTAGGAATTATGTGGGGCAGGGAGAGGGAGGGTTGTATGAAATAGTGATAATAATTCAATGAGATAAAAGGGTAAGGCTGATAACCAATTTTAGCAAATCACGTTTACCTGAGGCTGGATTTGAACTCAGGAACTCCTGAATCCAAGGCTGTTGCTTTATCCACTGTGCCACCTAGCCACCCCCGAGGGGAATTTTTTTGAAATGATGGTCCTTTGGGGTTATCTCTATCTCCTAGCTCTGGTCAGATAGTAGTCGTGCCTAACTGACATTCCTGCTATAGAACTTTATCTCCCCCTTATCCTGATATCTAGTTGGTCAATATAAACTTTACTAGTCCCTTGATTCCTCAATATACCTGTCCTGTTATCCTGTCATCTTTGGTTTTGCTTCCCACAAGAGAAACTTCTGCTTTATTGTAAGCCCCATGTCAAAGGAATATTGCATAGTACTAGTGAAGAGATAGTCTTGCTGTAGTCCCCCCAGTCACATCATATCTAGAGTTCTGTTTAGTTTTGAATGTCATATTTTGAAAGGACATTAATAAGGTGGAGAATGTGCAGAGAAGAGTAACCCAGATAGTGAAAGTCTTTGAGATCTGGTCACTTGGGTATTCATTTGATGAAACTGAGATGTTTAGGTTGGAGAGAAGAACATGATAACTTTCTTCAAGTATTTGAAGGGCTTTCACCTAGGAAAGGGATCACACTTGTTTCTACTTGATCTGGAGGGCAGAAATTGAAGCAATGTCTAGAAATTACAAAGAGGGCAAATTTAAGCTTGATGTAAAGAAAAACAATCTGAACTATCTAAAATGGGTTGCCATAAAAAAAATTAGTGGGTTCTCCCTCCCTTCAAGCAAATACATAGGTATTTTGTAGAAGGGATGCTTATCTGGGATGAAGCAGATGACCTCTGATGCCCCTGACAACACTGGAATTCTGTCATTAAAATTATACACAGAACCTACAAAATGTTCCTTTGGACTACCAACCATCATCTCCCACAAATTAATAAAGAAGTCAGTCTAAGGCCAGTCCTCTGATAGGTGGCTGCATAGGGTTAATTTGATTCTATCTAAAGTTGGTCTGCTTGGGGGCAACTAGGTGGCACAGTGGATAAAGCAGTAGCCCTGGATTGAGAAAGATGTGAGTTCAAATCCAGCCTCAGACACTTGACACTTACTAGCTGTGTGACCCTGAGCAAGTCACTTAACCCTCATTGCCCCACAGAAAGGAAGGAAGGAAGGAAGAAAGGAAGAAAGGAAGAAAGAAAGAAAGAGATAAAGATAAAGATAAAGATAAAGATAAAGTTAGTCTGCTGCTTTGTTGGCTTTTAATTTGTGGGGCATTCATGTCTCCAAAGGAATTGTCACCTGAAGATTCATCCAGCAGGGCCATCAAAGACTTGCAGCTCTCTCACTAAAGAATGATTATAATATGTAATATATAATCCTTGAAGGCAAGGATTGTTTCATTTGTGGGCTCTTAATAAGTGGGTTGCTGTTTGATTGACTGATTAAAGAAGGTAAAAATCATGACTGTTTGGTGTTAAAGACCTGGGTTTGAGTTGTGACTGCTGTTCACGGGCTGTGTAACCTTGGAGAATCCTCGGAGGGGATCGCACTAAATAATTTCTGAGATTCTTTCCAATTCTAAATCTAACCATCAGTTGGCTGTTCTGAGTAGCCATGTGAACCTTTGTGACTTTGAGGATAGAGAATGGAGCCCAAAGCTAGAAGAGTGCTTCTCAATCTTTTTTTTAAGCTGTTATTATGCAGATTTGTTTTAAAAAAAAAACATTTTCCATCCTTTTCTTACATTTTTAGAGTTAGCAGGGGAGCACAATGCAACGCATGTTCATATTCTAGGACATGGGTTCCATCACATTATTCAGACAGTATTCTCAATGTGACCATCTGCCTCCACCAATTACAGGAAACCGTCCCGCTGACTGTGGAAAGCAGCAGACCTTGTGGTACCGCAGTCTTCTCTCTGAGCATGGGGACGAGTCACAAGCTTTTCTTTTTCTGAAAGCAGAGATATCCAAATAGCTTCTTAGCAAGGAAAGTAAGGAAGTAAGTAAAGCAGGTGCAACCTGAGAATTTTGCACCTGTTTTCTGATGGCAAGTTATACCTCCTGGCAAGTGATTAAAAATAAATTATGGAGGAAACTGCTCTCAAAAAAGCAGAGCTTATGTGCTGAGTGAGACCTGGTTGTGAGGTTGGGACAAAGGTCTGAATTATGAATTTACAAGGAAACAGAGCAGGGATCCAAAATCCACAGGGCAGCTGTGAGCTACTTTTCTGGTCCTGCAGAGCTGTGGAATGGCATGGATCGGGTGTCTCTGGTTCCTTTTTGTCTTCTTTTTCCCAAGAATGGCAAGACCAGAGCTGCAACCTTGCTCTCTTTCTAAAACATCTTAGAATCAGGGAACCACAGGATACTAGAGCAGAAAGGCATCTTAGGGATCATTTTTAGGACAATCTCCTCATCTTAAAGCAAGAGGAATGATGAAGGAAATGTAGGGAATAAAGTACGAAGAAACCATTTTAATTTATCAGCAAATCCCCAGAGAGAAAGTTATTTGTCAGCATCCAAAAAATTGTTAATATTAAGGAAGGGAAGAATTGTTTGGGCTCATTCCAAAGACAATAACTCTGTAAGATAATAGTATGCAATAAAGCAAATGCCAAATTAAGATGGGGCTTAAATTTTAATGGTAAAGATAAGAAATATTGGGGAGTTTATTCCTTTTTATGTTAATTATGCCCACTAAAAATAAAATTACCTTTTATTGAACCTACTAGACTTGTAAACTCCCAGAGAACAGAGACTATATCTTACCTAAACTTTAAATCACCTCCTCCATCCCCAGGGTCTAATACAGTACTTGATACACAGGAAGCACTTAATAAATGTTTGTTGAATTGATTTTAAGAAACAGTACATAACAAACTGTGGGGAGTCCATATCATCATTCCTTACATAGAGATGACAGTCCCAAACATGTGAGCAAGACTGAAGAACAATTTGGTTTTGGTTGGGCTGTTTAAATATTTGGCAGTGGAAACATACATAATAGATCTTCCGAGTTAATTCCTCTGGGAGCTTCCTTTCTGCCTTTCTTCTTTCCTCCCTCTCTCCCTCCCTCTTTCTCTCTTTCCTTCCCTCCTTCCCTTCTTCCTTCTTCCCTTCCTTCTTTCCTTCCTTCTTTCCTTACCTCTTTTCTTCTTTCTTTCCCTCCTCCCTCCTTCCCTCCTTTTTTCTTTCCTTCCCTCTTTCCCTCCTTTCTTCTTTCCTTCCTTCCTTCTTTTTTTTCCTATAAAGGGTTATAGGAATCACAGAAACTAGGAGTAGAATTATCATGGTTTGTGTTTCTTTATGGGTTACAAAGCACTTTATACATATCTCATTTGATCTGAACATCAACCCTATAAGATAAGTAGCTGGGTAGCAGGGGGGAGAGAGTTGGCCTTGCCAGGAAGGTAAGGGTTTGAATCATGCCTCAGATACCTACTAGCTGTGTGACCCTCTGTCTGACACAGTTTCCCCATCTGTGAAATAGGGAAAATTATGATACCCATCTCACAGGATTGTCATGAAGATCATATCATTTAATCTCTCTTGGCCTCAGTTTTCTTGTTTGTAGAAGGAAGACAATGATAGCACCTGCTTCACAGCTTGTGAATATCCAATGAGATAGCATATGTAAAGAGCTTTGCCAAACTTAAGATGCCATATCAATGCTAGCTATAGACATTAGGTGGGAAGCACAAGTATTATCATCCTTAATAAGTAGGATAGAGATAAAAGGACTTGCCCCAGGCCACACAGCTGGTAAGTGACAGAGTTTGAAGCTGAATATGAGTCTTCCAATTCTTCCCCTGACTCCCACAGTTCATTTGGAAAGACTAGATGGCTTCAGTAGGCAGGGGTCATCGAAGGGCAGCAAAGAGCTCAGGGGAGCAGGGACCCCTGGCTAGGACCTAAGCTCTGTTAGGTGTACAGTCTCCTGGAGGAGGTCAAGAGTGAACGCCATGCCTTAGAAAGTGGGAGGTCAGACTGGAAGAGAGAATCTCCACTGGCAAGAGCTCCAGTCCAAGAAGGAAAGGCAAGGACAGCAGTTCAGAAATAAACAAAGAGAAGGCTCAAGGGGGTGGTCAAGATGCCAATTAAGGTAGGCCACAAAGGCAATGGACATTGAGAGTGTCTCTGCAGGTGAGACAGAGTTCTGTCCCCCGCCCCAGCATAGGAGCACCCCCAAGGAGCTGTGGGATGTTTTTTTAAACCTATCAGTTGGAGTTCTCATTCCAGTGTGTCATTTTCAATGTTAACCACCAGTGACTAGCATCTCAGCTTCATTTAACCAATTAAAATCAATTAGTTTTTACAAAGGAATATTTGCTGCAAAGACAGACAGAAAGAACAGAGATCACAAAGTGTTCCCTCTCAAATGTGCTGAAGGGGAGGGGAGGAGATTGGGGTCACACTCTCAGCTGTCACCTCAGTCCATTTGCTGCAAAGCATTGGTGCCACAAAGTTCACTTGCACAATGTGGGATAGCTAGCAGACAACATGTGTCTCTGACACCTCTGGGCTGCATCCAGCAGGTTGCTCTTGAGGGCTCCAAGCTGCCCCCTTACTTGTGCTCAGCCTCCCGAAAATCCCAGCATGAACTCAAGCTTGTGGTGCTCTCTATTCTGATCTTTTGAAACACACAAGGTCGAAGCCATCTCTTAACCTCCTCCACTTAAAGGTAGGACACAACGGAATCAGAAACAGCAGCACCATGGATCACACCATGAGGATAAAGCCCCACCAAGGGCTGACAGCAGTCCTTGCTTCCCCACTCAAACACAACCAGACAGGAAAGTGGACGAGGCATCTTTGGGTCGGTTGGTGCCTTTTGAATGCATGCCAGTTCCATTTCAGCAGCTAACCCAAAGTCTAACTCTTCATTCCCTGGTTAATGGACCCAAACTGATTTCAGAATGTTTGCACATGCTCATGAACACCAGGCTCAACCAGTCTCCTATTACATAGGGAAATGGCTACAGATCACATGGCTGTTTTTTTCAGTCATATGTTAATAATTGTTAAATTTATATTGTGGGGGGCAGCTAGGTGGCGCAGTGGATAGAGCACTGGCCCTGGATTCAGGAGTACCTGAGTTCAAATCCGGCCTCAGACACTTGACACTTACTAGCTGTGTGACCCTGGGCAAGTCACTTAACCCTCATTGCCCCGCGCAAAAAAAAAAAAAAAAAATTATATTGTGATTTGAGGCAGCTAGGTGGTGCAGTGGATAGAGCACCGGCCCTGGAGTCAGGAGTACCTGAGTTCAAATCCGGCCTCAGACACTTAACACTAACTAGCTGTGTGACCCTGGGCAAGTCACTTAACCCTCATTGCCCCGCGCAAAAAAAAAAAAAATACAAACTTAATATAGCTCAGTAGCTACATTGCCTTTACATTCTTTGGAGGTTGATAGGGTTTTTTTTTTTCTTAACCTCAGATTGGATCCCTGTTGACTTGATAATTAATTTATGAAATTATGAAGTGGGTGCAGATATGCTTGGTTCTGTGGGTATTTACCAAGAAAGACCGAGATTGGCAAAGGGAAACAGGGCTGCTATCACACCTTAATAAGGCACAGAGAGAAATGATGAAAGGGAAACAGGAGCAGGGGGTAGCATGAGAACAGAGGATTGGAGGGGGGGGTGAAGGCCAGCAGTGTTGGGGAAGAAGGTAGGGAGAGGAAAGGCAGAGAGTTATCACTCAAGTAACCATGGATTAGAATTAGGAGCACTGGGGAGCATGGGCCAGATGGAGAGGGAACAGGGCTCAGGGGGCAGCAGTTTGACGCCTCATTTTTACAAGTTTTTGGGGGGAGAAAGAGTAACCTCTATCTGTGCCAACTTGAGCTTAGTTCATTAATATATCCAGATCATCTCAAAGTTATCACTAAAACTTCAAAGTCATCATGCCAAAGTTATCAGTTGTCTGGGATTTACATACCAAAGAACCAAAACCTTTACAAGCAGTGCCTAGGTGGCTTCTGCTGATTCCACATATTGCCGGGCTCTGAATTGCAGTAAATACATCATACGATTTATAAACTGTGCTCTTTTGCTCTTTGGGGCAGATTGTACCTAACTTCCAAGTTTCCCTCTGCAATCTTATTTCCTGCTATTTCACCCTTTATGTTGGCTACTTATAAACTTACTCTATTGATTAAAAGTGGGGGAAGGAGTAGTCAGAGGGACCAGAACAAGATACACTATTAGCACACCTCTATTATACACACTTCTTATTGATCTGCCCTTTTGAGAAACAGAAAAGCCTGGCCACATGTGGTCGGCAGGCACCTGCCCAGCACAAGAAGGGCATATTACCCTGGAGGACAAGCTGAATACAGCACACTGTCCTTTAACTGATAGCTGGGAGTTCCTGTCCTGATTCATCTTCCCAAGATGTTCTAGCATCCTTTCTTCCTGACGTTTTAGATTCATCCCAGATCCTGTTCCTATCTGCTTACTTCTGTGTATCGATCCATTCTGAAGGCCCTGGCTTCCATTTCTGCTGACTTCGTTGGCATGGCAACTCTCTCCAACTCTATCGTTTGGTCCGCAGCCTCCTCTTGGCCATCTTCTTTCTTGCCTATCTCTGCACCTGGTTCCAACATTTGGCTCCCTCCATTCAATGCGCAACTGCTCCTGACAGCTGAGAGCAGCCAAGCCATTAACCCCTTCCTGATGAATGGTGGTTAATGGGAGGTGACAATCATCAGGAACACCAATGATGTATCCCTGACGCTCTCCCTCCCCTTCTTTGTGAGTTGACTGCTGGTGAGCTCCTAGAAGAAGCCAGCACCCCCCTCTTCCCTGCCCTACTCAAGGGCACGGTGGAGAAAGTGGCGATGTGCAGGCAGAGACCAGGGCGGAAAAGTTAGAAGAGACTCGAAGCGGAAAAAATTCATCAGCTAGCGAGCATCTCCTCCTTAACTAGTGGACGTGAGGAAGGATTTCATTGAGAACTGTGAGGAGCTCTTCAATGTATTTGTAGGATCAGGTGAAGCAGGGACCTTGGCACCCACAACACTGGGAGTCCTTCCCTCGTTGTCCATTCACGTGAGTCATTGTGGCTCTTGGAGAAATTGCGTGTTTGGGTTTGGGTCCGGGAAGCGGCGTCTGCATGTTTCCCAGGAAAGCAGGGATCCTTGTTGTCTAGCTGTAGGTAGAGAGCTCGAGGTAAGTGGGGAGCAATGACCAGCAAGTCTGATTAAAAAAGGGAAGTGGCTGCTGTTGACAATTGGCCTGCCTCTTGTCTGAAAGCAGCACTCCACAGTGCCCCCTATCGCCACTTATCAGCATAGTATCCAAGGAAGACCCTCACGAAAAGAACTCGACTCATAAAAAGTGAATTGTACGCTAAGTACAACAGTGTCCTCTTCTAAAACGTTTTCCCAGAACTTTTTAATTGACCCTAATCAGATCATGGGAGGAAAAAAAAATAGTTCCTATGAAATAATAACTTTCTTCTCACTGTGAGAGGAAACCATTGGTAATTATTACTAGTGTATTGGAAAGAATTTAGACTCTTAGCATAATCCTGTATTTCTCATTATCATTGGACTTTCATGGAGCAGAATATAGAATGACAAATTCTAACATGTCCTATCAAGGCGCCAAGGACAGAGTTAGTCGTCGATGGCATGTGCAGATCGCAACCTTTCACATCTCAGGCAATGGGTCAATAAATTTCTGTGGCTAAAAGGTGGGTGGGGGAGAGACTCATCACCTAGTAGCTTTTCCAAATTAATATAGGTTAGTCTTTGGATAATGCACGGGTAAAAGGGAACTACTGGAATTTATGGAGCTGCAGGATACAGTCATTGGATTCTGCCCCGATCAGACTATGGTGCCATATTTTTGGAAGGAAATTGACAGGCTGGAGTACAGCCGAGAGGGATGAAAGGACTTCACATTATACCACCCAATGATTGGCTGGAGGAGCTAGGGAAGCTATTTAGTCTGGACAAGACCTGGGGATGAGGATGGAAGTGAGAATAAGAATAATAGCGATCTTCAAGTCTTCAAGCTATCATGAGGAATAGGAGGAAGTCTTGATTTGCTTCATGACAGGGTCTAAATCAGTAATAATGTGTGCATTTGGGGGACTGGCATATTTCAGCTTTCTGTAAAGGACACCTTCCTAACATTAGAAGTCTCCAAAAGTGGAATGAGCTCTCTAAGAAAGTATTAGGTTCTCCATCCCTGGAAGGCTAGATGACTATTTGTTGAAGATGTGCTTCTGAAGCTACTTTGAGCTTTGGGATTCTAGGAGAAGGAGCAGGAGCCAATTCTGATGCTGCCACTTTCTTTTCTTGTTCTATTTTTAACTTTCTGCAATAAGGCTTCCGACCTCATCTTTCAACCAAAACTGCCCTCTCTAAAGTTACCAATAATCTTTTAATCACCAAATCTAATGGCATCCCCCCTCCCTCATCCTTCTTCACCTCACTGAAGCCTTGGACCCTGTCAATTGATTCCTCCTCTCTAGGTTTCCATTATACTATTGCCAGACCTATGCATAATAGATTTGGGCATGTCATTTCCACTCAAAAATCTTCGTGGGAAAAAGTAGATTTTGAGTTAGAAGGAATCATATCATTCAGTTCTAACTCCTCCCATTTTACAGCTGAGAAAACTGAGGCAAAGAAAAGAAAAGAAAACAGACACAGAGAGCTGAAATTTCTTACATGGGGAATAAAACACAAATCTTGAACCCACGTCTTCTGACTCTGAAATTTAATATACTTTCTACTATTCCTTGATTCCTGACCAAAAGTGACATGAAATATCCAGGGGTCCAATCAGACATAGAAAGTTTATCTTCTTAGCTACCAAATAAAATCCAAACTTCTTTGCTTGGCATTCAAGGCATTCACCAGTGCCAACTTGGCATTCTAGCTTTCTTACACCCCATTCCATTCCAGTTAAACTTAAGCACTCACCATCTCCCAAACACACACCATACTTTCCTGATTCTTTGCTTTTACTCAACCTGTTCCTAACATCTGTAACATTTTTGGTCACTCTTTTGGTTTATCAAATTTCTAATTTTTGAACTAACTTTTGAGTCCAACTCAAGGCCACTTCTTCCATGAAACCTGTGATTTCCTTCATTGACTTTCCCCTCACTCCCACTCAAGAAACATTTTGAACTTCTCTGTATTTAGTTCTGATGTCATTGGTTTCCATTATAGTTACTTTAAGTATATCACATTTCCTTATTGATTGTAAGATCCATAAAGACAGGGAATTTGCTTTATCTAAATTTTGTATTCCTGTCTCCCTGTCATCCCATCTCCTCTTAACACAGTGCTTTGTATACAGTAATTATTCAATTTAATTGTATGGATCAAGATTTACTGAAGAGTAGGAGCAGTTTAAATAGTTAGCTAATAAATATGATTCAGAACTTTTAGGGGCCCAGAGCAATGGAAATCTCTTGGTAGGGAATGGCAATAGGGGCAGGGAAGAAACTGCAGCATCAGTCAAAAGCTCAGAGAAGCAATTTTTGAGGACCAGATAGGGAAGTAGCATTCTCCTCCAGGAGACCAAGGAGCTGGATAGGACCCAAGAGGGCAAGGACAGATGCCAAATGAAAGCGTACTTCAGACTAGGGCCAGAGGGAGAGAGTGACCCTGTTAGCCCATGCCAGGAGAGAAGGTAAGGGAAGCAAACTGTGGAAGGGACCAAGGCTCTCCCTCAACAGAGCACCAGGACCAGAATGAATTTGCCTTGGGCTTGCCTCCAGCCAGAAGCAGCTTAGTCTATAATAGAGCCTAAAGAGACCCAAGGTGGCCAATGGGAATGGAAGAAGCTCAGGTACGCTGTAAATTTTGTGCAGCCCGTTTCCATGTGTGACTTTACTCTAGTTATTGAAGGTCAAAAAAAGCTGTGATGAGTAAAACTCTTCATTTCCTCTACTTTTGATTCCCTCCCCCAGAGCAAGAGCCAAGAGATGAGTAGGTAAAATGGTGGTAAGAACCAGCAGGACAAACTCCATTTACACTTCAGCGAAAGGAAGGAAGGACGGAAAGACGGAAGGACGACAGAAGGAAGGAAGGAAGGAAGGAAGGGGGGAGAGAGAGAGAGAGAGAGAGAGAGAGAGAGAGAGAGAGAGAGAGAGAGAGAGAGAGAGAGAGAGAGATTTATTAGATACTATATGTCAAGCACCATGCTAAGTACTGGGATCACTCCTATACATCTCATGTGTTGTAACTTCCCCAGTGGCAACTCTATTTCCCCACAGTTACTAGCAGTAACCATCAAGAAAGGAAGAGCATGGGGGCAGCTAGGTGGCACAGTGGATAGAGCACCAGCCCTGGAGTCAGGAGGACCTGAGTTCAAATCCAGCCTCAGACACTTAACACTTACTAGCTGTGTGACCCTGGGCAAGTCACTTAACCCCAATTGCCTCACTAAAAAAAAAAAAAAAACAAAAAGCAAGAAAGGAAGAGCATGCTGGGGTCAGAGAGGTGACAATAGGGAAATCCTTAACCTAATTTACATGAGTCAGTACCTGGACTTTTGGTCAGTTGCAAATTGCCTCATCATATTATGCTGCCTAGACTAGGCAATGTGAGGTGGTGGGCTAGTAAGTACAAATGTTTTGTGCTACACAGTTATTTATGCATATTAATAATGAGGTAATGTGTTGTGCATCTCTGTGGAAGGGGAAAAGGTAAGGGAATAAAAATGTATTAAGTACCTGCTGCGTGCCAAAGCTTTACAAATATTATGCCACCATATGTGATACCATATTCAAATAATTCAGGCTCAGCCTTTCCCCCAAATAAATTAACTCCTTACTTTGGCCTTGGTTTGGGGATAGAGGTGAGACTGTGTTGATTTGAGGATAATGGACTACAGAGGTCTGACTGTGTTGATTGTATCCTACAGATATGAAACTTCAACTAAAGTTTAGTTACAGGTTTAACTAAACCCCTACCCTGATCTTTGTTCATGGCTTAGAGGTGAGCCTGGGTTCTCTGAGGCTCTGCCAGAAGTTCGCAAGCTCTGGCAGGTCGTATGGAGCTGGGTGGGCTTAGAGTGTGGGTTCAATGAAATCTGTCATTCCAACACCCACCTGACTAATTTCAGAGTTCCATCAACAGGTGAAGATGAATTTCCCCCCAGCAAAGACCAACTATAAAGGGGCTGTGCTCTGCTTTTGTGATCTGATCTCGGTATTTATTTGGGGAAACCAGGATTCACAGGAGATGGCCTGGAGTCAAGAAGAATCAAGTTCAAATCAAGCCTCAAGCATTTACTAGCTGTGTGACCCTGGGTAAGTTCCTTTGCCTCAGTTTTCTCCTTTGTAAAGGGGGAGAATAATAGCACCTACCTCCCAGGGTTGTTCTAAGGATAAAATTAGATACTAATTAGAAAGTGTTCAGCACAATGCCTGGCACATAATAAACACTACATAAATGTAGACTATTATTATTATCACTGACTATACTCACAAAATTACAGATTCTTGAAGTATTGAATCATCTCTTGTGGTACAGATAAGTGAAAATATACCATTTACATGCCTCATATCATTGTCTTCCTATATAAAGACTTTATAGCTAATAGTTGGGATTAATGGGGCTGAAAAGACATTATATGCATGTATATATTATATATATATATATATATATATACACACACACACACACATACACACACATTTATAATTGTTGTTTTTCAGTCATGTCTGACTCTTCGTGATTCCATTTGGAGTTTCCTTTGCAGAGACACTGGAGTGATTCACCATGTCCTTCTTCAGCCCAGTTTACAGATGAGGAAATTGAAGCAAACAGGTTTAGGTAAATCGCCAGAGTCACTGATGGGTGGTAGCCAGACCCCAGGAATTTTGACCTCGAGTCTCATAGAAAATATAAACTACCTTGAGTAAATATCAACAGCAAAAGGAGCTCCATCTGTCCCATGAGAGAACTTGCAGGTGACCCTGGCCCATCTCCAGCACTGTGCCTTCTTTGTTCTGTTTCTACCTGGCCTGGCTTGAGGTCAGTGCAGGAATTCGCTATGTTACTTTGTCTTGCTGATACCCAGAACAGCTAGCTGACTGCTTGTGAGTAAACTCCCCCAATCAATCTAATTAACCCCAATAAAACCTATTCATAAGCAACTGGCTATGAGCCCCTTTTTCTCTGGTATCTCATATTCTCTCAGAGGGCATGCCACCGATCTGCCTCCTTATAGTCACATAGCTAGTGTCTGAGGTCAACTGTGAACTCAAGTCCTCCTGATCCCAGGGGAAACTATCTACTGTGTCAACTAGCTGGCGGTATTTTTGTATGTATGTATGTGTGTGTGTACATGTGCATGTGCATATATGCTTATTATTTACTGGAGATAAATATGTCTCCATATATGTATGTGTTTATATATATATATATAGACACATATATATGCCTGCATGTCTCTCTCTTATATATATATATACATATATATATCTCTCATACCTCTCTTTCATCTATATGAGAGTTAGTCTTATGCCCCAATTATAATTATGTTGTCTCTGCTTTGATATAATAGCAGCTCGCTCTCTCTCTCTCTCTCTCTCTCTCTCTCTCTCTTTCTCTTCCTACACACACACACACACACACACACACACACACACACACACACACACACACACACTCCTGTATTTACAGGAGGAAGAACTCACCCTATATCCAAAGCTGGGCCTTGTAGACATCTAGCTGAGCCTCCTCTTTTTACAAATGAAGAAACTAAACCTCAGTAGATTAAATGACTTGCCTAAGGTCACACAGGCCAAAGGGAGAAGCAGAATTTGAACCCATATTCTCAGACTCCAGAACCAGGACTCTTTCCACCATATCATACTGTCTCCCTTGGAAGGCATTGATTTCAGCTCTCTTAAATTGACAGCTTAGGAAACTGAGGCCCAGAGAGGCCAAACAGGTACTAAGTGGCAGCACCACAACTCACACCCCGTTTGTTCTCCATACTGCGCATTGAAAGGCAAGCTCTTTGAAGGTGATCCTACCTGGTTTTTGTTAGTCTCCATGCTTAGAATAGCAGCTGGCATATAGTGTGCACTTAAAGTCTTGATGATTGATCAATAGCACAATGCTGCTTGAGAGCATCTTCCAATCTGTGGATCCCTTTATTTAATAGAAGAC
Source organism: Dromiciops gliroides (assembly GCF_019393635.1). Taxonomy (NCBI): domain Eukaryota; kingdom Metazoa; phylum Chordata; class Mammalia; order Microbiotheria; family Microbiotheriidae; genus Dromiciops; species Dromiciops gliroides. The sequence continues at coordinate 38,978,160 of NC_057865.1, forward strand.
AGGAAAGAGGAATTGCCCCAGCTAGTTAGATGATTGCCTCATCCCTACTTGGTGGGGGGGAGAGGGGAGAGAAATAAGGAACTCAAGATGGATTTAGGAACAGCTTCTGATACCTCTTGTAAGCAATATATTTTCTCCCTCTCCTGAGCCAACCAGCCACCTGAGGCTGGTTAACTTTTACCAGGGCAATTGACCTAGCAAAATCATTTTAAAATGGAGGTAGCTCTTTTCTAGAACAAGGTGGGATCCCTGATAATAGCAGCATCCCTGATGAGGTAGCCTTTACACAATCACACATGTTTTCAATTACCTTCTTGCTTTTCAGTCAGTCCTCAGAAGTGAGCCTACCCACCCTCTAGGAGAAAGATTTTTCAGAACCTTAAAAAGCCTCTTTCTTTTCTTGTTTTCCCCCTCTAAAACCTATTATGGGTTTCCCATATAGAAAATAGGAATAAAAAAGAGCATTTGTGTTAGCTCAGAGAATTCCTAGAGTTACTCTTATTACTCCTCCCCAACATAAAAGACAAACCTTTTTCTCCCCTTTTCACAGAAGAAGGGGTATTTTTTTGTCTGATCTTGGGGGAGCTAGGTACTTTTGGCCAGGGGAAAATATGATTCCCAAAGACGAAAATCGGAACCTAAGGAAAAGAAGAGTGAGTACCACAGAGCAATTCAAAAAATGGCCAGAGGTAAGTCTCCTTGGGGATTGATTGGGGGCTCTTATTAGTGGGAATTTAAGGTGAAATCTTGCTCCATTTTGTAAGTTTGCACCCAAACCCCCAGCTCCCCCATGGACAAAGATACATTCCAGAGTCTTCTGTGACTATACTCAAAGGAGGGGTGTAGTTGGGAACTATGGGAGTTTGTTGTGATGGTTGTCTAGCTTCCCCTTTCTGGAAAAAAACATCCCTTGAACCTGGAGTGACATGACACTGGTAACAATGGGAAACCTGGCTTGAGGCTGACATGCTTTGGGTTTGGTTTTTACTCATGGGGGGAGCTGAGAAATTTTAAATTACAATGCACTATGAATTCTGGGACTTAAGTGTACCAATGGGTGTATTGCCCATAAGCCGAGAGATGATGGTGCAGTGGCAACTCGATGAGAAGAACTGAGAGCAATAGCTCAATACTCATCTGATCGCAATTCACAGTCATTATCAGTGGGAAGATAGAAATTGGCAGCAGGCCCGTGTGAAGAACTGATAAGCACAGAGCTGGGGAGAGAGCAGTTCTGCTTCATGCATAGCATAGGATAGCTGCTTGGGGAAAGCCTTCCTAGAGGGAAAGGGAATTCAAAAAGTTTGGCTGATAGAACAGCTTAGAAACTTTTACTCCTGCAACACAAGTGGGTTTGGTCACCAGAGCCCCTTGGAACAGGGCCCCCTGTGGTAATTGGTCTCCATGTATGAAATAAAATACAGGATTATAAAGGATACCAACCATAGTAACATACAGTTCTCAAAACACACACACATACACACACTTGAATACATACATACACATTATAAACATAAAACATGTATGTATATATGTATGTTTGTATATGTGTGTAGATATAGATGTGTGTATGTATATGGAGAGAGTTTGTGTGTCAAAAACCTCTTCCCTAGGGAAATCATGTTACAACCTTCTCAGTACCAGAAAATACTTGAAATCCTCAAAAATACACAATCATTTTTTTTCCCTTGAAGAAGGTCTAGGTCTTCCATGGATACCAAGAACCCTTTTTTTTTTCTTTAAAGACTGGACATCTAGAATTAAATTGACTAAGCAGGATTTATTAAGGGCTTTGGTGCTGAGATATAATAACAAAAATGAAAATTGTGCCCTCATAGGTTTTCTCAGGGGAGACAACACACACACACACACACACACACACACCACATACATATCTATATCTATATCTATCTATCTATCTGTATATATATCATAAGGACAAGATTGTTAGGAGGAAGGGAGAGAAAGGGCATCACCAGGAAAGGCTTCATGCTCAAGCTATGTTCCACAGGAAGTGAAGAAGGATTCTATGAGGAAGAACGGAGGAGGCACAGGGGGATGACCTTAGAACTATTTAAAAACCTATGGGCTAGGGGCAGCTAGGTGGCGCAGTGGATAGAGCACGGGCCCTGGAGTCAGGAGTACCTGAGTTCAAATCCGGCCTCAGACACTTAACACTTACTAGCTGTATGACCCTGGGAAAGTCACTTAACCCCAATTGCCTCACTTAAAAAAACCCCAAACCTATGGAATATGGATTAGGTGGCATAAAATCGTATATATGTGGACTCTGGATTCTGAAGAGGTTGAAGGGCTTCTAGGGATGGTGAAAGTCTTTGTGTCAAGAGGCAGATTTGGGTCAGTGAAGCCTGCACCCAACTTGGAGAAACATGTGAGCTGTGGTTTTAGTGGCAGAAGAACCTGTCATGCCAGCACTGCTGAAGTGAATGAACTTTAGTCTACCCTTTCTTTTCATTTAATGTGGGGCCAGTAGCACCCACAGGAAGCAACTCACCAGCCAAAATCAACCACAGGCTTGTTAGGTTGGTGTTGGTACTTCAGTACGCTCCCTGCCTGCCTGACCTCAGGGAGGCTTAATTATTCTGGTAGGCACCCCCACCAAAGCACCCAGGGGAACTTTTAACCCCTCTCCCCTTTTTCATTTTGGTAGCTTTCCCATAACATTTTATCTACTTATATCTTATAGATTTACTTTAGTTCAGGAAAATAGGATAAAGAAAAATTTTCTTAGAACTGGTCCTATACGAGGAGTCAGTACTTCTTGCAATTGGGAGACTTGAATGACATTAAGGAGTTCCTCTGGACTTTTTTGTTTGTATTGCCAATGTAATAATTACATTATGAACACTTTTTGTCCCATTACCCTCATCTGTTACTTTCCCATATTCACATATGTGTTTATATTCACACATATATGTGTATATATGTATGCATGTATACACAAACATGCTGATGGGAACACAGTAATTCTAACGACCCCGGATTTACACAGTGGTTGAAGGTTTGCCAAGTGTTTTCTATGCCTTATCTCATTTGGGAGGCTGCCCAAAGGCCCAAGGCACAGCCCTAAAGACCACATGCCTCTTTAGACCTTTATATTTGGCCCTTAAAACAAGCATGGATAAAAGGGACACACATTCTACTTGCGTCTCTTTTTAAAATTAAAAAAAGTTTATTGGTGGGTTTTTTTAAATATATTACAAACATTTGCAGATTACTTCCACTCTTGTGCCAACATAAAACAGTTAAGTAAACCTAATAATTCTGTGACCTCCTCTGAAAGTGCAAGTGATGTTTCCTATCAAGAGGGCAAGTGCATGCATGCACACCCCCCCCCATTTTTAAACCCTATTTTCTCTCCCTCCCACCCCATTGGAAAACTATAGTCAAGCAGAACAGATGCCCTCCATTGCTGTACACACAAATAATGCATACCTCCTCTTGTACCTGAAATTTGTACCATCTCTGTCCTGGAAGGCACATTTCATGCCTGGTCCTATGGAATCACAGGCTGGTCATGGCATTGATTACAGTTCTTGCAGCTCTTCCAGTTGTGGTGTTGTTAGAGTGTACATTATTCTCCTAGCTCTGCTGATTTGATTCTTCCCCAGTTCTTAAGAGTCCTGCAATATTATACTTAAAGCTATGAGTGTGTATTTAAATCAGCCATTATCCTAATGCCTAGAAGAAAATAAGTGCTTTGAAATGCTTGGGGATTGATAATGCATGTGCTTACTGTAACAATGAAAATTTAGAATAAAACATAGTAGCTTTTTATTGATGGCATCCGGGAATTCTGGCTTCTAGCCTCGCCCCTGATAGCGTTAACCTTCCTTGCAGAGGATGCTTCATAAATTCTTGTTGAATTTGAGTGTCTGTACAGAGCAAAGCTAAGTAGAACCAGTCTCCTACCTCCCTGCATTCTCTCTCTACTAATTAAAAAGGAATTGACAGTGAAATATAATTAGCTCCTGACATTAATTATATTTGGCAAAGATCTTTTAACTCTGCTCGGGCATTAGTTCTCTCCCCCCTCTCTCTTCCTTTCTTCCTCTCCTTCCCTCTTGAGGGGTGGTGGAACTAGGTAAGGTTAAAATGAACTTGGTTTTGAATTTAAAGTCATGGGGCAGCTAGGTGGCGCAGTGGATAGAGCACCAGCCCTGGAGTCAGGAGTGCCTGAGTTCAAATCCGGCCTCAGACACTTAACACTTACTAGCTGTGTGACCTTGGGCAAGTCACTTAACCCCCAATTGCCTCACTAAAAAAAAAAAAGAAAGAAAGAAAAAAGAATTTCAAGTCATTCATGAAAAATATATTTTAGTATAAATGTATAGCGGAGACTATCTAAACCTGGTCTGATGACCATGTTGCCAAGTCAGTACAAAGTATTCAGATGGAATATTCTGAATGCTAATCTAGGGAAAGCAATGAAAGATTACAATACTTGTCAAACAAAAATGGAGATAAAAATAGGATTTTCAGGATATGGAAGTAAAAGCCTTTTAGCTAAGAAGCCAACATTCTTCACAAACTTAGTGGATCTCGTGAAGGAGCACATATTGCTATATTTATTAGAACAACAGAATATAGGATGACATCTAAATATTATATTTCCCTGGGGGTGGGTGGGGAGAACCATACTTGAGGCAGCTAGGTGGCACCATAGTGCACAGAGTATTGGCCCTGGAGTCGAGAAGACCTGGGTTCAAATTCTGCCCCAGACACTTCCTAGCTCTGTGACCTTGGGCAAATCACTTAACCATCAGTAAAATGGAGATAATAATCTCACCTTCCTGCCTCCCAGGGTTATTCTGGGATTTAATGAAATAACAATTATAAATGCTTAGCATGATGCCTAGCACATAAGTTATAAAAATATTTGTTGTTATTTTTATTATTTTTGGGGGGAGGGAGGGGAGAGCAGGACCTGCGGCAGGATCTTGAGGCAGTTAAGTGGCTCAGGGAATGGAATGCTGGAAGACCTGACTTTGGGAATTTGGTTTCAGACACTTCCTGTGACCTTGGACATCTCAAGTAAACTGTTTGCCTCTGTTTCCTCAGCTGTGAAACAGAGATAACAATAGCACCGACCTTGCAGGCTTGTTTTGGGGATCAAATGAGATAACACTGAAAGGTGTTCAGTACTGTGCCTGGCACAGAAGGTGATATAGAAATACTAGCTACAACTACTACTATTACCTGCTCACCTGCCTGCAGGAGTCATCCATGGATGTCCTATTTGCATGGCTCTCACTAGCTCCCAAATCTGAATCCAGAAATGGGTGCTAAAGTTCCAAGGTACCTAGAACCTGAAAGAGATAATTTGTTATAGTGAAATGTGAAAACAAACAGTTAAACAAACAGTTCTCTATCTGGCCGTATTATTGTTTGAGTCACTGGGTGCAAGCTAGTGTTGGTTTTCACTTTACCAGTTCTTAGGAGCACAGCCTGGTTAGTTTTTGCTCATCTTCCTTTCTCTCTCTTTTCAATCCCCTTCCCCTCCCCTTCCACTGGGGAGAAAGTGACAGCATAGGAGCCAACGTGAATGAAATCTGGCTTATATTTGCCCATTGGGAAAAGATTTTGATCATACAGCAAGGCAGTGTCCGAATCTTTGGCGGCCTGCCTACCCCTCGAGAGGACTGCACAGACAAGCTTAAGATAAGGAGAGATTCACAGAGGGTTTTAGGCTTGAGAAAAGGGAGCCCATCCAACCTCTGAGGACATCTGTGGGTGCCACCTTTGCCTCTCTCTACTGACCCTCATTTCCTGGGCTGGCTTTCACACAGAATGGATATTATTCCCAAAGCCTCCTGTTTTGATAGGCGATGTGTTAATGGGGATATGGGAAATGACTAGCAGTACAGCTTGCATTTCACATCCTGAGCTGCTCATACACTCGACTTTTTTTCTTCTTCAGCCTTCTGGGCTGGTTTTTTGGGTGGTGTGTTGTTTTTTTCCACACAAGGAAGGCAGGCAGAGAAATCTCCTAAGAAGAGGTTTGCTCCCAGTGATTTGGGGGAGGGGGGAGGTTTTCCTCTCCAGACATGCCACCAGTGGCATTCTATAAATTGCTTTTGGGGATTGGCAGCCAGGCTCCAGTGACAGTGGAAGATCACCTTGTGAGTGGGCCCCGTGCCATCCTGACAGATGGTTTGGAGCTCAGACAGCAAAGCACTCATTTAGGCACATCAAATGTGTTTGCTAAAAGTAGGAATCAGAGCCATCGGTGTCCAAATGACTTCATACAGAGCTGCTCTGGCCAGGGTATAGAGCCTGGGACTCTTCCCCTCCACCTCTGCACAGTGCTCACTTTAAATGGCGGGGAGGAAGGGGGGGGGAAGGGGGGGAGGAACACAACTTTCTGCTTCTCTGTTAAAGCAGGTTGCTATGCCTAATGACTTCTTATTAGTATTTTGCCATGCATCTCCGTGGCATACCCTCACAGAAATGACTAATGGAATAATTTCTGCTAAATTAAGAGAGTAAGAAAGCCTATTTGGAGATTTTGTTCAGAAGATCTGCCCAGCGCTATTATGGGGCCTATATATCTGGGGTATTTGCAATATTAAACTTAAAATTTTTTATGAACCATTAGTTCTTCCTCCAGGGCCAAGAAACTTGTCAGTTTTTTTTTTCCCAAAGAATGAACCCTCCTTTGCAATAAGATAGTAGTCAGAAGCAAAATATGAAATACTCTCACTCCCTAATACTGAGAATAAAGTCAGGGGAAATCTAATATTGTATTCAGTCTGTGGACTTGAGATAAGGATGCAAAGAGGGGAGAACTGTAATTCAGAGTAAAATCAGTTTGCAGCTATTATTCAATTAATGTAAAATATCGGGTTACTGCCCATGTTGCATAATGGATAACAATGTAAGTAAGCTAATAGCTTTCAGTGATGACACTGAGTAGCTTGATCACAATGAAGAATGATATGGTAATCTTAAACACACACACACACACACACACACACACAAACACACAGCCCAACTCGTCTGAAATAATTGTCAAGATTGGATCAACAATTTAGACCTGGTGTGATAATGAGTGTATCTTAGTGTATGTATGTGTGTGGGGGTGGGGAGATCAGCGATTAAGAGCAAGTAGGGAGGGGGGGGAGTAGGTTTCTTGTCTCCTTAAGAGCTAGAAAAGCTGTCAGAGGAATTGAGATTAAACCACATGGGAGCCTGTGGGTGTGGAAAGTCATCCTCTATCTAACGTTAATATAGCTTGTAACAGAATGCTCTTGCTCAAAATAGGACTGTCACATTCACCACTGGCAATCTGCATGCCCTAACTTTCTTCCACCTCGTGTTGTTCTTCCAATATCCTGACACTGGTCACTTTGTGGATTTCGCATTTGATCTTCTCTTCACCACAGTATTACAGAAGGAGAAGTGTCGAGCCTCAGGGAAAGTGCTTTTGTTTGCTAGGAGGTGGGGGATTCAGGGAGCGCCGGTTTCAGTGTTTGAACTGGTCTTTGGGAAACTTTGCCATTCCTGAAACCACAGTGCGCTGGTAAGAGTCGTCTTGCTTCAATCACGATGGAAAATGGACTTGCGCAATCTAGCTTTACCTATTTTGTAAAGTATCCTCTACAAGCAATTAGGAGAAATTTGCCAATGGTGGGAAATGAGAAAACTGAAGAAAAGGTATGTTTTTTAATTGTCTTGAAAGCTAACCTTACTGAATCAGGATAGTCTCTGCCCGGGAATAGAGATGTTTTAGATTAGAATTACAAAGCCATAAGGAGTTACTGGGATTGAAACACTTGGTATCTGAAAGATGGATGGCAGAAGTTTTGCTATGAGGTTGGGTTAGAAATCAGCAATTGGCCAATGAAGCTTTTCTTCAGGGCCTAGCACGGAATATGCTGCTTGTTCTTTACTGGTTTTCAGCCAAAGTTAAATTCTGGCTTCTCTGATATTCAGTTATTTAGTGTTCTCGTCTATTTTTGAAAACGTCACCATTTTATTTTACTTGAATATTTGGAGTCTCAGAAGTGACTGTATATGCATAAATAATACTGTCTTAGTAGTGAAGAAGTAATGCTGTCTTAATATTGCAGCTACCTGGATAGGGTGGAGTCAGGAAGAGCTGAGTTCAAATTCGGTCTCAGACTTGCTAGCTATGTGACCCTGGGAGAGTCACTTAACCCTATTTGCCTTATAGCAAACTACTTCAGTATCTTTGCATTTTGGAGAGGGGGGCAATGAGGGCTTGCCCAGGGTCATACAGCTAATAATTGTCAAGTGTCTGAGGTCAAATTTGAACTCCTGACTCCAGGGCCAGTGCTTTATCCACTGCACCACCTAGCTGCCCCAAGTATCTTTGCCAAGAAAACCCCAAATGAGGTCATGAAGAGTCAGACACAACTGAAACAACTGAACAACAAAAAGATTGAAGCTTCAAATACTGGGAGATAAATGTGTGCAGCTAGATAGGGAAAAGCTTCAAACAGGCCAACTGCCTCTGAAGACCAATCAGAAGGAAGCATTTGCCCTTGTGTGAGACCAGCCAGATAGGGAGGAAGCAGTCTTTTAGGCAAAGAAAAATTAGCTAACTCTCTTTCTTTTTCCCAAGTCAGGACATTTTTAGTGCATAGCTATACTACTCTAAAGCTATACTCCATGTAGCTCTTTATCTTTTAATATATAGCTATAATATACAGGCTATATAGCTTTAGAGCATCATAAGCATTTAAAAAATAATTGTTGCAGTAGATAGTCACTTAATTTCAAAACCTTAAATTTATTATGTTGCTTGAGGCAATCACCAGTTTGAGCACAGTGTCTGAATTCCAATAGGCATTGAATAAACACTGGCTGAACTGAGTGGAAAGAAAGGGCATATGTAGAAATTGCTTTTATTCGTTGTACTAAATAGCTGGAATAAATGATGGTACCTGATTCATTTAAATAAGTAGATAAGTGTAGAAAAGAACTATGGAAAGAAGCGGATAGCTTTGCCATTCACCACATCTGACTTTTCAGGTTTGGGTTTTTTGTTTTTGTTTTTAATGTGTTCACCAGCCAGGTCCATACATCGTATGTGGGTGATACTTTTAATAAGGCTTCCAAAATCTCCTATTCTGTTGATTTTCAATGCCTGTCTTTGAAAATATTGTGTGTGGATGCCAAAAAATACTAACAAAAGGAAAGGTCAACAGACAAAAAAAATACATCCTCTCTAATAAGGTGTTGCACCAAAAAATTCTGGCGTATATCATGTGGAACACAAAAATAATTATTCCTGTTTGAGAGGACATGGCTTGTTTTGTGCTATTCCTTTTCTGTTTTTTCTACGCTAGTTAAAAATTAAACTGGAATGGAAAAGGAAAGGATTTGGTTCATCACTTGATGAAGCAATGTGTTTCGAATAACTAGACACTTCTCCATTTCCAAATTTTGGCATGTGCTTTCTTAAAAGAACTAAAATATGGAAAAGCTGTGTAGTCATTCTGTGTGTGTGTGTGTGTGTGTGTGTGTGTGTGTGTGTGTGTGTATAGCAAGAAGGATTGCGCCTCAAAGCACACAATAGTGGAATCCTCCAACTGGTTGACTTCCACTTGTCTGTTCTTCCATGAGTAAGCAAAACTTGATCCTTAGCTTAAGAATTTCATACATTGATCATCTCCTGGACAATCTGTTTCAAATGCTGTGGGAAATTACAAAGGAAGCAAAAGGGCATTGTTGCCCTCTTTCTGAGGATCTTATCTAATGGAGAAGTCAAGCTCAGTGTGTGAAAAGCACACACAAATGCTCATTGTATAACTTTTCGAAATGCCATGCATAATTCAATTATAATTATATAATATTTCAAGGATTTTTAACTTTTGATTTGAATATTCTCTCTAACACTCATTAGAATCCCCCTAATTGGGCAGCTAGGTGGCACAGTGGATAGAGCACTGGCCCTGGATTCAGGAGGACCTGAGTTCAAATCCAGCCTCAGACACTTAACACTTACTAGCTGTGTGACCCTGGGCAAGTCACTTAACCCCAATTGCCTCACCAAAAAAAAAAAAAAAAAAAAAAAGAATCCCCCTAATCATTTCATAGCTGGTTAATGGAGAATTGCTTTGATGGTCATCACTTTGTGGTCAGCCTAATGGTTAACAGCTTCAAACTTAGCTAGGCTGGTCCTCAGACTATGCTTACATACACAGTCTGTCACCAGGGTGTTTAAGAAATACCTGTTGGAATAAATCCTGTAGAGGGAAAGCATTTCTAGAAATGACTTGTCCATGATGCACTAGTCACCCAGGTGGTGTGAATAGAGCTGGGTATCCCTGGGCAAGTCTCTTAAGCTTCAGTTTCCTCAACTACGAATGGATGACATAACAGCGTTTATTTCACGGAGTTGTGAGGATCAAATGAGCTCACACCTGCAAAGTGCCTGACGCATAGTAGGAGCTGCAGATGCTTGCTCTGGTCTTCATTACTAAGCTGTTAGGATAAATGATGGCACCTGATTCATTTCATTAAGTAGGTAAACGTAGAGAATAACCTGGGGAAGGAGTAGTTTGTTTTTTCTGTTCCCTCTGCCTGAGATATCCTCCCTCCCCTCCTGGCCTGTTGAAATCTTTTTTTTTTTTTTTTTAAACTTTGTGTTCCAAATTTTCTTCCTCCCCCCTTCCCTGCCCCTTCCTAAGAAATCAAGCAATTCGATATAATTTATATATGTGCAGTCGTTGAATTCTTACCAATTCAAAGACTGCCCTTGCTGATTTTCTGCCCCACCCGCGCCACCATATCTGTAATCGCCCTATTTTCCCTGGGAATCTCTAAACACTTTTTAGGCACTTCTCTGATACCTGGGCCATAGATTATTTTAAATCCCAGATACTGTGTCTGAATTATGTCCTTGTACCTCACCAGATGGTAAACATCCAGAGGGCAGAGACTGCAGCTTATTTGAGTTTCTTATCTCTCCCAGAAGTTCATATGATGTTCTACATATAGTACCTGCTTGCTAAATATCTGCCTTTCCCTTAATCCTAAGAGTCTGGCGGAGAGAAAGGGAGTGCCAAGTTTGGCTGCCACATATGTTGCTTTTTCCTACCTTTGCCCATATAGATCCTCTTCCTTCCCTCTATCTCCAAAGCGTACACTTCCATCAAAGCCCATCTCAAGAATCACCCCTTCCACAAGGTGTCCTTGACTAATTCTGTCCTGTTGGTCTCTCACCTTTTTATGGATTGCCTTAGTTATATGGATACTAGACTTGCACACATGGCGGTGTTGTTTAGAGGCTATTTGACTTTTTTTAAAACAACATTTATTAAACACCTACTATGCGCCACATGCTGTGCTAGTGTTTGCTAATATATGAATCACAGTTCAGCTCTGTTAGGTAAAGTGAATGAGTTGTTGGATGGTCTTGAAGATTGATAATATAGTTGAGACTTTTTATACTACTCTTCAATCAGCTAGCTGGCACAGTGGATAGAATGCTGGGCCTGGAGTCAGGAGGATATGACCAGCTGTGTGACCCTGGGCAAGTCGTTTAACCCTATTCGCCTCAGTTTCCTCATCTGTAAAAGGAGCTGGAGAAGGACATGGCAAACCACTCTAGTATCTTTGCCAAGAAAATCCCAAATGGGGTCACAGAGTCAGACATGACTGAAATAACTCAACAGCTAACAGCTTCAATCAATAATTAACAGAGATCTCTCCTTTGTGCCATGAAATTAAGAGTAGCCTTTGATTAAATCCTGACCCCAGCTACTCTGTGTCTTAATACTGAGACTGTTTCACACTATTCTCCATCTCCCCCTGAAAGGTACTTTTAGTGTCCTCTCTGCCACTTAGCACAAAGGAAACATTGTCCCAGGGAACAAAAGAGGTTACCCAATGTCTTAATCTAAAGGAATTTCAGACTTCAGGGCAGGTGAGTGGAGAAAGCTTTTTTGAACCAAGTCTCTGGCAGAAATATCTACCCCTTCCAATATTGTAAAAGGTGGAAGACTCCCCAGACATGAGTCTGAGATGTTTAATAATGTAAACGTGACTTATATGTTTAAAAAAGTCATAGACAGGAATCCCCGAGTGCAATGGGGGTGGTTGCCTTTAACAAAAAATTATAAAATTTAAGAGCTGGAAAGAAATTTTTGAGATGACCCAACTTTCTCATTTGACAAATAACCTATTTGGCCTCGCTGCATTTAGAAATGAGTTCCTGGGAGAGACAGGTCTGGAATCTAGAGTTCTTTCAGATGAATTTTCTGAGTTCCCTGAATGGAAATAGAATATATCATGATATGATAGCCAAGGGAGAGAAGGAAAGAAGCCCCTCAGCTGAGCTTAACAGGCAGCTGATACTCGGGATAAATCCTGTAAAAAGAGCTGTTTTAATAATTCAAATGTGGCCTGGCTGATCAATCATTTCCCAGGGGAAATCTTGTCAGTTTTCTTATACTTTTGTACTTGTGAAAAGGAAAAAAAAAGCATCTGTTAACTTAGGGACAATAGAAAAATAACCCTATGAACAGAAAGCAGAGGAGAGGATTACTCTCCTATCCAAGAACCAGAGTAACTGAATATAACCAACAATGATCAGTAAATGATGAACAAGATGTGCAACCGAACACTAAAGCTGCTACTATTGAATATGTTACATGAAACACAGAAATATTTGTTGGAGGGATTACAGCCACTTCCTAGTTTGGAAGAAAGACCAAAAAGGAGCTGTGGACCAAATAAAAGGCCATCAGCAACATCCAGTCACTTTCCATAACTCCCTTGAGTTGTGTTTGAGAACTTACATGAAATCTGAGTTACCTGGTAATTGACAAAATGCTTTGATATAGGCTATCAGGCAATCTGGTCTAGAAGCAGTGCTGAGAAACAAATAATTGAGATGGTGGAATCTCAGACTCTCAAAGCAGGGCATTGAAGGAAGGGAAGAGAATTGGCATTTATACTAAGTGCTAAATCCTGGGAGATTGCCCAGGGGTACACAGCTAGTAAGTGTCTGAGGCTGGATTTGAACTGGGGTCTTCCTGATTCCAAGTCTAATGCTCTACCCACTGCACCACCAGCTGTTTCTCTGAAGGAGTTGGAAACAGGCTAGTGTTCATTTAATTAGTGGAAAATTGTATGTCCAATTTTGAGGGTGATGTTTAGATTTTAGCATGAAAGAATTTAGCACCAAAGTAAGCATAATCAGCTCTCTTTAAGATAAGTGTCAGTACAGTGTCTTGTCTTATGGTGAGAAAAGAAATAACGTAGAGCAAGCACACCAAACAGAAAATTTGTGTTGTCAACAAATATTTACCAAATGCCTACTAAGTGCTGAGGAAATGAAGCTCTCAAGGAGCTCCCATTGTTAATGACCAATGCTCGAACAATCTACAGAATTTCATTTACAGTGGAGAGTTTGGAAATCCTTTGATAAAAGGATGAATGCAAACTATATATTACATTATGTCTTCCCTTCCCCTCCCCCTCCCCATTCAACTGGGAACTTCTTGAGAGAAGGGACTATTTTTTTGCCTTTCTTTGTATCCCTAGAACTTAGACCAGTGTCTGGCACACAACAGATGCTCAATAAATGTTTATTGACTGACCATAGGTACATGTTCATTGACACATGGTAGTGTTAGTGTTGAGACATTTCAGTGTATTTTGTGATGTTTAATTTGTTTTCCAAGGTGGCCCCTCTGGTCCCTCTTTTTTTCCTCTCTAGTTATTGCACTAAACATTTTACTTGAGCCTCTTCTCAAGTGAAGGTGACCCAGACCCTCTGACCTTCGGATTGCAGCATCATGGCTAGGACAAGGAGAGAGGTGGATCTTTGGCTGAGATGAGTCCCAAAAGAAGGAGGGGAGGAAAACCCATCTTCTAAGTAGTTGTTTATTCTGGCTTCCTTGATCCTTCCTTTTCTAGGTTTCCATTGCCAGGCATTCATGATTCTCTTCCTATCTTTCTATTCCTTCTTCTTCCTTCAGACAACCACAGATTTGAGAGATAGAGGGGATGACAGCAGTCATCTTAGTTGAACTACGCGTGGTAATATAAATGCCCAGGGCTCAGACATTCTCTATTTGAAGCCCTCCAAGGAGGGGGATCCACCACCTTTTGAGGCAGCCCATTCGATGACACTTTTGCAGGGCTGTAATTGCTGGGAAGCTTTTCTGGACACCAAGCCTAAATTTGTAGCTTCCACCCATCATTTCTGGTTCTGCCTTTGCTGGCTCTTCATTCTTTTCACTCCTTGCACGATACTCTTCTCACTCTCCTGTCTCTCTCTTGGTCATCACATCTGCTTCTATGGCTTCAGTTATAACTTATATGTCCATGACTCCCACAACTCCATCTCTAGACCCAACCACTCTCCACTGCTTTGGTCTCAGATTTCCACCTACTCTCAAGATAAGTAGCCATCCTACTCGTGCCTTAAATTTAGTATGTCCAAGCCAGCCCTTCTCCCTAACCTTTTTATTTATACTGATAGCACCATCTTCCTAACTGGCTTGAAATCTTAGAGTTGTCTTTGATATTTTAATCAGCCAACAAGTGTTAAGTGCCTACTAGGCACTTATCACAATGCTATGGCTGGGGATAGAAGTACAAGAAATGAAACAATACTTACTCTCAGGGAGTTTACAGTCTAATGGGGTGACCATATGTACATGAAATACGTGTGTGTGTATATGTATATATGTACGTATAATGTAAGGTTAATAAATACAAATATATAAAAAGTTAAATACAAGCTAGTTTGATAGGAAAGATATTTAGCAGTTGGGGAGATAGGGAAAGAATTCATATAAAAGATGGTGCTGAAGCTGTTACCCTGCGAGGGAAAGGGAAAAAGGAGTGGTTCCAAGCATGGACGTACAGAGTCAGGAGAGTGTGAGAGTGAGTGAAAAGGTCAATCTAGCTGGATCTTAGAGTCTGTGTGTACTGGGGGGAGGGAGGCTGGAATGATTGGGTTGGAACCAGGCTGTATGGGGCTTGAAGTGTCAGATGTGAGCTTAAGAAAAATTACTTGAGCAGCAGTAGGCAAGACAGACTGGAGAGAGCCTTGAGGAACCTGATTACAAGACTGTCAGTGACAGGGTGCTCACTGATTTAAGCAGCCTATTCAATTCTATTTTTTTTGTTTGTTTGGTGAGGCAATTGGGGTTAAGTGACTTGCCCAGGGTCACACAGCTAGTAAGTGTTAAGTGTCTGAGGCCTGATTTGAACTCAGGTACTCCTGACTCCAGGGCCAGTGCTCTATCCACTGTACCATCTAGCTGCCCCGCCTATTCAATTCTAACATCTCTAATGATGAAGGCATTTCTCCTTAGGCTGAGCAGAAATCTTCCTTGCTGTGATCTCAAGTTCTCCCCTAAATCTCTAGATTCAACATTCCTGGTTTCTTTCACTATTCATTGTATAGCCTGGTTTCTAATCCCCAAACCATCTTCATCACCTTCTGCTTCTTGCTTGACAAAGTTCCTTCTAAAATATGTCCTCTGAGAATGTAAATAGTAAGATGTGGCCTAGGTAAGGCAGAGTCCATGAGGAGGACAATCAAGCTCCTTTCTCTGGTATGTGTGTGTGTGTGTGTGTGTGTGTGTGTGTGTGTGTGTGTGTGTGTGTAAATCAGTTTATACCTTTAGGCTTTTCACACCACTGCTGAATTCTCTCAATCTTGTCATTCACTAAGACCTCATCCAGTCTATGTTTGGGCAGAATCTCCAGATTCAACCAGGAATTTGATTTTGGCTTTCAAGGCCTTCCACAACCTTTATTCAATCTACCCTTCTAGCCTTATTCATACTACAACCTCTCATAATCTATATTCTAGGCAGGGTGGACTAGCCATCATCCCTTATTCTCATCCCATCCTCTCCATTCCTTTGCCCACACTTTCTGACATTCCTAGGCTGGATTCCTTTTCTGTAGTCTTTCCTTTCCTTTGGTGGTGGTGGTGGTGGTGGTGGTAATGGTAGTGGTGATGACGACGACAATAGCAGCTAAAATTTTATACGGCACTTTGTTTTACAAAACTCTTTACTGGTCTTCTCATTTTATTCTCACAACACCCTAGGGAGTAGGTGTTATTATTACCCCCATTTTACAGATGAGGAAACCAGAGCCTAGAGTCACACAGTCATTAAGTGTCTTAAGCAGGATTTGAACTCGGGTTTTCCTGACTCCAGGTCCAGCATTCTCATATTTTTTTCTTCTCTTCTACCCCAACAAAAGCTGGTAGTGATTATCTTCCTCCTTAAACATCTTATAGCCCTTTCTTCAGCTTTCTTCTTTGTATTTATCTTTGTCCTACTTTATGTACCTCTCTGATCCTATTAATCTCTGACTCCAAAAGCACATTCCACAGAGTTGGCACTTGATACACACCCTGCTGAATTGAATGGATCTGTTTCTAATTCTTCTATTATAACTATGGAAACTTTTCAGGTAAGGCAAAGATTTCTTGATATTCAGAACCCTCTTTTTGCCACAAAGTACACCACTCAAACAGAAACTTACCTGGAACCTTTTCTTTGTTAATACTTGGCCAGGAAAGGGAGTTGACATTTACACACCCTCGGCAAACAGTCCTGTACCTCCCTGAAGGGACAGAGAATAGGTTTCTAGCTTGGACTTATCTCGATTTATTGTTTAAAGTGCAAGCTTTCCTTTTTTCCTTTTTTCCCTGATCATCCTCAGGAGCAATATGTCAGTGGAGTGTCTTTCAAAGACGTTATTTCTTTTTATTGTTTAGTTGTTTTCAGTTGTGTGCAACTCTTTGCTAAGAAAATCCCAAAAGGGATCACAAAGATACTGGAGTGGGTTGACATTTCCTTTTCCAATTCATTTTTACAGATTAGGAAACTGAGGCAAACAGGGCAAAGTGACTTACCCAGGGTCACATACCTAGTAAGTGTCTGAGGCTGAATTTGTTTCTTTTTTTGTGTTTTGTTTTTGCAGGGCAATGGGGGTTAAGTGACTTGCCCAGGGTCACATAGCTAGTAAGTGTCAAGTGTCTGAGGTCAGATTTGAACTCCGGTCCTCCTGAATCCAAGGCCAGTGCTTTATCTACTGTGCCACCTAGCTGCTCCCCTGAGGCTGAATTTGAACCAGGTCTTTCTGACTTCAGGCCTGGCACTCTATCCACTGTGTGACCTAGTTGCTCCTTTTATTATTGATGCCTTTAATTTTATAACATATTCATTCCTGAATAAATCTTTTTCTTTTCCCCCATCCAGAAAGCCTTCCCTTATAACAAAGATGGAGAAAAAAAGGGGGGGGTGGGGGTGGGCAGGAAGATGTGTTTTATTTTAATGTCAGTTCAGTGACATTCACCACTTCTGAAATACAGTATTCCACAACCATAGTTGTCCTTATCCCCAGCAAAGGGAGGGTGATGCGATTTCTTAATGTTTTTTTCTGGGTCCAAGCATTATCACGACACATTATTGTTTCATTTGATGTTCTTAGTAACAGTCATAGCTAACTAACATTTTGCTCTGAATGAGTTCAAATGACTCTTCTCCTGTTTTCCTGGATCCTTTATATTCTATTCCTTCACATTGATATCACTGCCTGTTTAGCCACTCCCCGATCAATTGGGCACTTTGCTTCCAGTTCTTGGCTACACCCAGGGGTGCTTATGGAGGAGGGGGTGTATGGATGTGGACGTGACTTTCTGCTTTGGGCCCCTGGCAGCATCGGGCCTTCTAGGTCAAAAGGGCACAGAGATTTTAGTCACTTTCTCAGCATGATTGCTAATTTCTTGAATGAGTTCTTAGCCACCACTAGGATGTTGGTGTGCCTGTCAATCCCACCAACACTGATCATTTGTGTTTCTGGTCATCTTTGCCAATTTGCTGGGTGCCATGGGAAGCTTCAGAGATGCTCTCATTTGTGTTTTTCTTATTTGCCATTTGGAGCAATCTTTCACTTGATTACTAATAGTTTTCAGTTCTTCTGTTTGCTTATGAACTTGGGCTTCTTAGCCATTCCTGAGTGGTCCAGAAGGATATTAGGGAGGGCCAGGGGAGGTTTATCTTAGAAGTATGTTTACTTTCTGAATATAAATATTTACTTTGTCTCCCAAATTGGCAAATTTAAAACGTCAAGTGTAACCTAAGGCTAGGCAACAGGAGTCAAACAGTTGTTGATTCATTTTTATAACCTACCAGGGCAAAGAGAACTTTTACAAGAAATCCTCTGGCAATGAATCAGAAGCTTTTTTTATTTTTGTTTTTGTTGATCTTGTCTGACTTTGTGATCCCATTTGGAATTTTCTTGGCAAAGATGCTGGAGTGGTTTGCCATTTCCTTCTCATTTTAGATAAGGAAACAGAGGCAGTTGTGGTTAAGTGACTTGCCCAGGGTCACACAGCTAGTGTCAAGTGTCTGAGGCCGGATTTGAACTCAGGTCCTCCTGAATCCAGGGCCAGTGCTTTATCCGCTGCACCACCTAGCTGCCCCCTAGCTGAGTCCTAAGATACCTTCTCATTCAAAATGTTTTGACTTTCTCCCCCAAAAGCTGCTCTGCATTCTTTCACTTAATTTGCTTATTACAAGTTACATTTGTAATGAAAATAAACAAGTACAGTAGTTTAACCATAATGCTGCATTCAGAGATCCTCTGTAGAAATGTTTCCTAAAGGAAACTCTTACAATGAGTGAGGCGCTCCTCCTCCCTCCCTTCACCTCCCTCCCTCCCTTCCTCCCTTCACCTCCCTCCTCCTCCCTCCCTCCCTCCCTCCTCCCCTCCTCCCTTCCTCCTCCTAAGTTTCCTCACTAGATGACCCAGCACTCTACTGAATTCTGTTCCACAGTAAATGGCTATTTTTCAGTATTCATGTATGACAGACTCAAATGACAAGGTCTTTACTTAATGATCTGTGCTTCCAAATAAAAATACTGCTCAAGTGGATGCTCTTTAAACATAGGTATATACTGAGGCCGATTGGCACAATTATCTTTAAACAGAACCTGCCATAATTCTATTATTGTGGCACATTTAATGTGCTTTCATGCAAATATAGGGAAAGAGCATGCTACTGCCTAAAGAATTGTTCCCCCCTGCTGTTAACTTTGTCTCAATAATTTCCAACAAACATAAGCTCGGATTAAATTCTTCAAATTAAAAATTCAGGCAAACTCATTTATTTTTTGTGTAATGACATAATTTTATAAAGTAAGCTACAGTGGCTATAACCAACTGCCTTTCAGGTCATTCCGGAATTTTGCTTAGTGATACACACACATGGGCATTATCTTTGCTATGCATGATCTTTTTTTAACCCAAGAGAAAACTCTTGCTAATTCCCATGTTCAATGTGTGAACACTACACTAAATTTAAGTAATATGTAGTTCTTAAAATTATGTCCTAGGCAATCCTGAGGTATAGCAATTCTTTGTCCTCCAACAGACCGTGATCTGTAAGTACCACTTAAAATGAGTGCAGAGTTTACAATCTAACTGCTCCAAATGATAGACGTGGTTTAAAAGATGACGTACATCACCAGAGCCCTGTGAAGATACCAAAGAACATTCTACCAACATCCATTTTTCTCCACCACAGTGTTCTCTAACTCAGGTAGCCTCTGAAGTTGTAAGTGAAAAATTTTAAAGGTACCAAATTTATCAAGTGACTGAGTGAGTGTTTTTATAGTGTACCAAGAGGATTGCATTTTTTCTTTTTTTGGCCTGATTATTCTTGCTTCTAACCAGTGTGGCTAAGTGCCTGATACTACCTGGTCAATGAAGCATTGTTCAAGCCATTCTGACCAGGAATAAGAAAACAAAGACTGATTTCACGGTGAGAACACAAGTATGGCTTGTGTCACCAGCTGTCTTGCTTTGTAATGTTTGGTCTGCCTTAACATCAGCAAATGTGAATAGACTAATATGCTAGGGAAGAAAAAGAGAAAGGGATGGGGATTTTTGGTTTTTCTTCTAATTAACTCCAACTCCCAGATTTTGAGGTAACTGGTATTGTGCAAGAATCCTTCTTGATGAAGGAGCATTTATTAAGTGCTCACTGTCTGTCAGGTGCCAGGCACTAACTTCATCTGAGGAATCCCTGGCCCACCATTATTTCCAAATTCTGGCAGGAACCTGCCAACTGCTACCACCTACCCCACTTCCTTCTAGGATAGAACATGTCTGTTGTATTGAAAGGCTCAGTTTGCTCTTTTACAGCTTTGCTCTTTCTGCTATTAGCATTATCTAAAAACTTTTGGGGGGGGCAGGGCAATGAGGATTAAATGACTTGCCCAAGGTCATACAGCTAGTAGGTGTCAAGTGTCTGAGGCCAAATTTGAACTCGGGTCCTCCTGAATCTAGGGCCAATGATTTATCTAAAAACTTTTTAGAATATGAATCGCTGCTTCTTGGAGAGCTCTTTGTCCTCATGTTTCTCCTTCTCCTTCTCCTTCTCCTTCTCCTCCTCCTTCTCCTCCTCCTTCTCCTCCTCCTCCTCCTCCTCCTCCTCCTTCTTCTTTCTTCCTCCTTCTTCCTGCTCCTCCTTTCTTTCCTTCCTTCTCCTTTTTTTTTTTTTTTTTGCGAGGCAATGAGGGTTAAGTGACTTGCCCACGGTCACACAGCTACTAAGTGTTAAGTGTCTGAGGTCAGATTTGAACTCGGGTCCTCCTGAATCCAGGGCTGGTACTTTATCCACTGTGCCACCTAGCTGCCCTCCCCCCATGTATTTTCAAACTCAAAGCTGACCCCATTAATCTAGTTTTTGGAGAGCTGCTGAACAATAATTTCTGTGTTATACAGAAAATGGAAGTTAGCATTAAAGTTGTAGTATTTATTTCTTTCAATGGCAATACTGTTACCTGTTCTCAGTGACCAGCTTTCACACCAGCTATGAGAATTAGATGAAATGCATTATTCTTTGGGGATTTTCCTTTCTGAACTGCCCACTAACTAGGCTGATAAGGCAAGTGAGAAATTCTTTTAATTGTGAGATTAAATGATGCCCAATATTTAAAGGAATAAGATGATGAGCAATTCTACTGATATTCAGAGCCTTGTGTTAGCATAGCTTTGTCATATCCTCCCTTGCCCTAGTTTAATATGCAAGTATAATGATTAAGATCAGAATATTTATAATAAAAAGAAACATTTCTGGTTCAGTAAACAAAGCTCTAGGTCCTCTTACGGTACACCAAACAGACATATACAGTCTCTATAATGCAAATTAAGTAAATGAAGAAAAATTTCTGATTCAAACCCAGAAAATATCGATGACAAATATTTATGAACCACGTACTTTGTGCCAGGCACTGTCAACACAAGTGCATACAATGAAATAATCTCTATTGTTAAAAAAAATTACACTCTAAGAGGAGAGGCAATGACATATACAGGGTGTCCCCAAAGTCTTAGGGCAGTTTTAAGCTCGAATAGCTTAAAGTACAGGGTTTACTAAGCCTTAATAGCTTAAAATTTCACTGAGACTTTTTGAGACATCCTGTATAAATATGTGCAGAATAAATATAAAGAGAATAATGCAAGTAAATACAAAGTAGTTCAATACAAAGTGATTTGGGGGCACTATCAGTTGGGAGGGATTGGTTAAGGTTTCATGGTACCTGACCTTCATTTTATAAAAGAGGGGGACTCTGGGGGGGAGCTAAGGAGAATGTGCATTCCAGGGACATGAGACAGCCAGGACAAAGATGCAGAGGTGGGAGATGGGGTGTGTTGTGTGAGAAACAAAGAGAAGGCCAGTTTGATTGGATGGCAGAATGGGAAAGGGGAGTAATGCCCAATGAGGCCATAAAGACAGGTTGGAGCTAGTCTGTGTGTGACTTTAAAAGCTAAATAGAGCAATTTCTCGCTTCTTCTAGGGGCAACAGGAAGCCACTGGAGTTCTTTTAGTTGGAGATTCTCTTAGATGTGCACTTGAGGGAAACTATTGGGGCAGTAGAAGGTAGGATGGAACGGAGCGGGAAGAAACGAGTTTAGCTAATCAGAATGCGGTTACAGTAATTTGTTGCTCATACAAATAGCCACTCCCCTTTTAAACCAGTTCATCAAATTGGGGGTGGGAAACAATTAGGTAAATAAATTCTCATTGGAGGATAGTGCAAACTGGAGGGATCTAGGGATCCTACAGCTTGAACATGATTTTTCTTATGGAAGACTAGCCAAGAACAAATGAATAAGTGTCAGTGTAAGAATTAAGCATCTGAAAGTCCTCCCTTATCATGCCTTATTTCTGAGGGCCTTGACAAACAATGGAACAACAAACAATGTGAAATAACCCTTTCATTGGTGGTCAGGAAGCCTCTGGGATTGGGTTGGGTCTCCAGGGTCACATGAGGTAGACTCTTCCTTCCTTCCTCCATGTGACTAATAGAGTAGACGATGGATGGTGAACAATGGAGGCTTGTGCCTTGGACCACCAAGGCTTCTGTAGCTGCTTTCACCAAGCCTTCAGAGTAGCTCTATTCAAAGCCAGTCAGTTAAAGCAGACCTGGGAGTTCGGATGGGGTAGGAGAATGAATAAGCACATTTATATTACAATAATATATAACATGAGACAAATACAAAGTAGGCAAGTGTGAGTAAACAATGCTGCCCTTCGTATACAAAAGTGATGTTAGGGACTCACTACAAATGGATGATGAAATTCTTTTTTAAATTGTGATGGGTTTATTTTTTATTTTATTTTTTGGTGATTTTTTTGGGGGGGGGGCAGGGCAATGAAGGTTAAGTGACTTGCCCAGGGTCACACAGGTAGTAAGTGTCAAGTGTCTGAGGCCAGATTTGAACTCGGGTCCTCCTGAATCCAGGGCTGGTGCTTTATCCACTGCACCACCTAGCTGCCCCCACTTGTGATGGGTTTTTGAAGGCAAACTTATTAAATGGCTACTGTGTAAGGTGACACTTTAGTTGGAACTTAAAGGAAACTAGGGAGGCAAAGTTGAGGAGGAATTGCATTCCAGCCATCGGACAGCCAGAGAAAATGTCCAGAGCTGAGAAACAGAGTGTCTTGCTCCTGGAGCAGCCATTAGGCCAGTGTCACTGAATAGAAGATGACATTTCAGAGAGTAAGGCATAAGAAGGCTGGAAGGTGAGAGGGAGCTAGATTATAAAGGGCTATTAGGCCAAAGAGAGCATTTTGGTTGTTAGTTTTGGGTTTTTTTTGGTTTTGTTTTGGTTTTTGCTGGGCAATGAGGGTTAAGTGACTTGCCCAGGGTCACATAGCTAGTGTCAAGTGTCTGAGGCTGGATTTGAACTCAGGTGCTTCTGAATCCAGGGCTGGTGCTTTATCCACTGTGCCACCTAGCTGCCTCAGAGCATTCTGTATTTGATCATGGAGGTGACAAGAAGTCGCTGGAGTTTACTGAATAGGGGAGTGACATGGTCAAACTTGTACTTTAGGAAAATCACTTTGCTGGTTGAATGAAGGTGGGATTGGAGTGGGGAGACTTGAGGCAGGCCGACTCACCAGCAGGTTATTACAGTAATCCAGGTATGAGATGATGAGGGCTTGACAAGGGATGACTGAGACAGAAGAGAGAAGGAGGCACATACAATAGAGGTTGCAGGGATGAAATGGGTAGGCCTTGGCAAGTCCTTGGATGTGGGGGAGAGAGAATGAGGAGTCCAGGATCATTCCTATGTTGTGAGCCTGGGGGACTGGGATGGGGTTGGCCTCTATACTAATAGGGAAGGTAGGAGGGGGGAAGGCTTGGGCGGGGTGGGGGGGAGGGAGGTCAGAGCTCTGTCTTTGGACATTCGGCATGAGGTGTCTGAAAGGCACTTGGGAGATGAGAGATATGGGGTCAGCAGAGAGAGCAGGACAGGACAGGACAGGACAGGACAGGCAGGTTTGAGAACTGTGAGCATAAAGATAGCAACTGAATCCACAGGAACTGCAGAGATCACCAAGTGAAGTAAAACAGAGGGAGAAGAGAAGGGAGGAGGGTTAAAGGGGTGACCTAGATGAGGATGCAGTGAAGGATCCTCAGGAGTGTTCAGAGAGGTAGGAGAACCAGAAGAAAGCAACGTCCCAAAAAACCTAGAGAGAAGAGAGCGGGAAGGAGAGGGTGAGCCACATCGGAAGCTGCAGATACGGCAAGGAGAGTGAGGCTTGAGAAAAGGCCACTGGATTTGATCACTGCTAACTCTGGAGGGACCTGGTCGGAAGCCTGATTGTAAGGAGATAAGAAGAGAGTGAGGAGAGAAAGGGGAAGCATCTATTATAGGCATCTTGTCAAGGAGTTTAGTCCCGGGGACAGAAAAGAGGGAGGACAATAGCAGGAATGGGAGGATCCAGTGAGATTTTTTTCCTAGGATGGGGGAGTGATGGGCATGTTTGTAAGCAATGGGGAAGGAACCAAGTAGAGAGGGAGAGACTGAAAATAAGTGAGAGTGGGGATGACAGAGGGGCAATCTGTTGGAGGGGAGGGGATGGGATGGAATGGGAGTGGGTTAGCCTTGGTGAGGAACAGGGCCACCTCACTGTGTGAGATGGGGGTGAAGGAGGTGACAGTGGCAGAAGGCCTTGCGTCTTTATAGCACTTTTAAGGCTGACAAAGTACCTTTCTCACCACAACCCCATATGGTAGTTCTTCCTTCCTTCCTTCCTTCCTTCCTTCCTTCCTTCCTTCCTTCCTTCCTTCCTTCCTTCCTTCCTTCCTTCCTTCCTTCCTTCCTTCCTTCCTTCCTTCCTTCCTTCCTTCCTTCCTTCCTTCCTTCCTTCCTTCCTTCCTTCCTTCCTTCCTTCCTTCCTTCCTTCCTTCCTTCCTTCCTTCCTTCCTTCCTTCCTTCCTTCCTTCCTTCCTTCCTTCCTTCCTTCCTTCCTTCCTTCCTTCCTTCCTTCCTTCCTTCCTTCCTTCCTTCCTTCCTTCCTTCCTTCCTCCGTTTCTTCTTTCTTTCTTCATTCATTCATTTATTCATTTTTATTTATTCAAATTTTTTTCTCTGAGTTACATGTAAAAACAGATTTTAATACCGATTTTTAAAACTGTGTTTCAAATTCTCTTCCTCCCTCCCTGCCCCCCCCCACTTAAGAACTCAAGCAATTCAATATAAGTTATACATGTGCAGTTGTGCAAAACATTTCCACATTAGTCAGGCTGTGAAAGAAAACAAACAAAAAATGATACCATCAGTTCTTTTTCTGGAGATGGATTGCATTTTTCTAAGTCCTTCAGAGTTGTCCTGGATCATTGCATTGCTGAAAATAAGCAAGTCATTCGCAGCAGATCATCTTATAATATTGCTGTTATTTTGTATACAGTACATTTCACTTTGCATCAGCTCCTGTATGTCTCTCCATGCCTTTCCAACAGCATCCTGCTCATCATTTCCCACAGCACAATAGGGTTCCATCCCAATCTCATCCCACAATTTGTTCAGCCATTCCCCAATTGATGGATATCACCTCAATTTCAAATTCAACTTTTTAAAAATCTCTTTTAGGATATGTGGTAGGTAGCATAAGAATCAGGCTCAAACCCAGGCTCTAAAGTGTTAATGGCCTTGCCCAAAGTATTGGAACACTATCTGAGGTAGGATTCAAACCCAAGCCTCTTGACAGAAAGGTACAGTGGAAATAACACTGGATGGAGACCCAGAGGATCTGGATTCAACTCCTACTTCTGCCACTTAAAAGCTTCACAGGGGCAGCTAGGTGGTGCAGTGGATAAAGCACTGGCCCTGGATTCAGGAGGACCTGAGTTCAAATCCAGCCTCAGACACTTAACACTTACTAGCTGTGTGACCCCTGGCAAGTCACTTAACCCCAATTGCCTCACCAAAAAAAAAAAAAAAACCAACAAAAAAACTTCATAACCTTCCCCAAGGTGTGCTCCACTTCAGGATTTCTACCTGTAAATGGAAGGGGTTGGGTTAGGTCATTTCTAAGGCTCCTTTCAGTTCTAAATCTATGATCCTCCCTAAAACAGTACACATTAACTACCTTGATAACATAGAAAATTACCATTTTAATGATCAAAAATGATTGCCCTTTACACCTTTTTGTATATAGTATATTATGGAGTCTTGTTTAAAGAAAGGTGTCGGGCAGCTAGGTGGCGCAGTGGATAGAGCACCGGCCCTGGAGTCAGGAGTACCTGAGTTCAAATCTGGCCTCAGACACTTAACACTTACTAGCTGTGAGACCCTGGGCAAGTCACTTAACCCCAATTGCCTCACTTAAAAAAAAAAAAAGAAATTAAGGTGTCACAGAATCTGTAGAGAAGTAAGACCCCCTAAAAGTGGCAAAATATAAGTTTTTGTATACCATGCAGTAAAACCTATGTATCCTTTAGGGGTCCTATAATGACTGCCAAGTAACTCCTATGGATACTAGAGACCATTCAACAAATCCCTGACATCAAATATCACTTTCTTTGGCTATATGGCATTCTGGATAGCAACAAACACTTAGAAATAAGAATTTTAAAAACATGTTACCTTCAAGTTTAGAAGTTATTAGTATTTTGCTGACATATAAATATATTAAAGGGATATACTTTGTATAAGCAAGATGTTCAAGCTGGCTTGACAGGGAGAAGGACTGTTTTTTAAGGAAATATGTAAATATTGCATTAAGATATTCAGGGGTTATATTGTTCATACTTTGTGATGCATGTAGTACAATGTTATACATGTTATAATTGGCCAATAAATATTGATTTTAAGATTTCCAAAGGGAAATTAAAATTTTTTCACAAGTATTTCTCTTACAGACAAATTAAATAATTGTCCTTTAGGACCCTCCTCTCTCTCTCTCTCTCTCTCTCTCTCTCTCTCTCTCTCTCTCTCCCCGCCCCCCACCTCCCTCCCTCCCTCTCCTATGTTTGTGCATCTGATTTCTAGAAATCACTGCCAAAATCATCATCAAGATCGAAATTAAGACATGAAATATACATATTTTGATAGCTTCTGCTGGGGAAGAATAGATCCAATTAAAAAAATGTTAACAGCTTTTCAAACATTCTAAAAACCAGAAAGTGGAAATGCATATTGGAATGCAAACCCCAAAATAGATCATATCTTTGACAAGCTTATTGATAAAATCATTGCATACTTCAAAAAGTTTTTTTTAATTGGTTCCTAGTCTGGAATTAGACAAATGAAAGTATTATCCTTAACTAGTCATTTAAATGTTGAAACAGAATCTTTAAAAAGTTCATCATATCTAAGAAAATGAATGCCATTCCCCTCCGCCATTTTTTCTAAGAATGAAATCCTTTTCAGTCTAACTGAACACAAATTTATTAATATATGAAGAGCATTGTGCTGCCTAGCAGAGCAGATAAATAAGGCAATGCCCTTGGCCTCAGAGAAGCATGAATAATAACAATAATGCGTAACAGAAGCATAAAGTACCATGTAAGGTCTTTGCTTGGAACAACTCAGAAATATTTGTCAACGTTTCCTGAAACCACTTTCCAAGTTTATTCAGTAATTATTATTTTAAACTGAAGTGTAGTCTTCTACCTTCTGATTATATCAACATACTAAATACAGACATCAAGATCTCAGTGTATTGAACTCCGTTTTTAGGGAAGCATCCTAATTCAGTCCCTGGGGAATGTGGTAGGTAGGATTTGTGTTTTGGGTGGCAGTTGGACTAGATGACCCTAGGGATCCCTTCCAACTCTGCAGTGTTGGGATTCTATAACTCATTTCTTATTCTGTATCTGCTTATCCAATAACACTGCCTTCGAGGTCTTAAATATCCCAGTAACCTACCTACTCGTGTATGCATATGGTCTTGCTAGAGCAAAGATGGCTCTTCATTAAGAACAGGTCATGTCAGAGTAGCATTCTATTCATTTCTGGCAGCACACTTCAGTTTCAACAGGGCTAGAAGCATAGTTTGGGAACTGGAAGGTATTTGACAGTTGTGCTATATTTTTTTTTTTTAGTGAGGCAATTGGGGTTAAGTGACTTGCCCAGGGTCACACAGCTAGTAAGTGTCATGTGTCTGAGGCCGGATATGAACTCAGTCAGGTACTCCTGACTCCAGGGCCAGTGCTCTATCCATTGAGCCACCTAGCTGCCCCTCAGTCGTGCTATTCTTTTGGAGAAAGAAAATGGAGATATGTGGGTGCCATTGATTGAACAGGTTGAGGAACTCAGCCTCAATTCACAGTCATTAAAGACTTGATGGAGTTCTCTAGTAGAGTGCTCCAAAGATTAGTCATTAACTATAGGTTCTTTCAATGTATTTTTTTATTAATGACTTGGTGGAAAGTATTGATGGAA
This sequence comes from Dromiciops gliroides, assembly GCF_019393635.1. Classification (NCBI taxonomy): domain Eukaryota; kingdom Metazoa; phylum Chordata; class Mammalia; order Microbiotheria; family Microbiotheriidae; genus Dromiciops; species Dromiciops gliroides. The sequence continues at coordinate 39,006,381 of NC_057865.1, forward strand.
CTCTTGAACAACATGGAAAATGCTTCAGAGAGGAGAAAGATGAAAGATCCCTGACGTATCCAGAATGGTGGCCTTGATGTGGCGATTTGAAATGTAATAGAGTTCAATGTAGAGTCCTACAGTTACTTGTGCGTTCAATTGCTTAGCCACCAATACAGGAGAGGGAGAAGTATGGTATGACAATTTCCATGGGGAAAGGAGCTTGAGATTTACATTAGACTTCCCCTACGTCTAAGTCAGTGATACGACAGCCAGAACATCCCCCCAAACCTAATATCATGTTAGGCGCTGGCATGATGTACACAATGATGGAGGTGAGACTTGGCTGTGCTTTGCCTCATTTGTTCCACTGTGGAAAGGTCCCTTTCTGAGTCACATTTTAGGAAGGACACTCATAATTTCGAGAGCTTTTGGAGGACAGCAATTGAATTGGATTATCATTCAAAGAAAGTGAAGATGTTTTGCTTAGTGAATGGAATCGTGATGTCTATTTTCTAGAATTCACTGTGCTTTCATATGGAAGGACTGGGTTGGTTTTATTTGGCCATTGGACCAATACATAGAAGTTGCAGAGGCAGTCTTTTTGGCTCAGTTTAAGAGAAAAAAAAAATCCCTGATGCCTGGAACTATTCCAAGGTAGAATGGGCTACTTTGGGAGAAAAGGGGGTTTGTTTCCCTTCTCTGGGAATCTTTACATGGAAGCCAGATGACCCTTTGTCAGGGTAGTGATAATAATGGAGGTTCCTGTTCAGAGGTCATAAAATCTAAACTCCTACCTGCAATCCTGTCTGAGATTGAGGATCTTTGGCTACTCCATAAGACTTAAAGAAGTTCTAGCTGGCTACATATAGCCAGTTAATCATGTATTGGCTTACATTTGTAACGATTGGAATGACGCCACTTGCTGGAGACTTACTGTAGGAAAGCTCCACCTTGAGGAGAAGGCGCCTGAGGGTAAGACGTGGCTTTTCTTTTGGCGTCAAGTGAAGTTGGCTTGTGGGAGGAAGAGAGGGCAAGGTTGGCTCTCTCACTTTTTTTTTTTTAAAGTGAGGCAATTGGGGTTAAGTGACTTGCCCAGGGTCACACAGCTAGTAAGTGTCAAGTGTCCTAGGCCGGATTTGAACTCAGGTACTCCTGACTCCAGGGCTGGTGCTCTATCCACTGCACCACCTAGCTGCCCCCCCTCACTCTCTTTTCATGAGGACTCTGGTGGAGAGTACAGCTAAAAATGAGATGAATCTAGGCCTTTCTCTCTTCACCAAATTCTTATTTCTTTAATAAATGCCTAAAAGTCTAAACTCTTGCTAAAGCTTATAATTTATTGGTGACCACTCATTAGATATTTTAGACAGACTAGCTAGAATTTTAGCCCCTTACACATTGTTTCTGTAGGCTTAATCTGAATAGTTCTTAGTGACAATTTTGTTACGACATGATTCACAATATGCAAAACTGCTTCCCTTCCTTTCCTCCTGTTTATGCTTTCATATCTAGTATAAGATGCTGATTATCCATAACACTGACTTCTGCTTCCAGAAGTCCAAGATAACACCTAGGAAATGGTATTTTCCACCTTCTTTTTGTACCCTGTTCTGGCTTGGGGCCGGTCCTGACCACCGATTTCTCCTTCAGCTTAAAAATTTTCCTAGCTTGTAGAAACCATATTTTAACTAATTTTACTTTTCCTGATTTAAATATGGGGAACATGTAAAATAATTATTGTATTTTCTGACATGGTCTACTAACCAGGAATGTCTTATAAATATACCTCAAAATTAAAGCTGCTTTAAGCCATGAAATGCCTCTAATCTTAACTCTACACCTGACGCTCATTTGTTGTGATAAATTACATAACCTCCATACATTTTGAAATCTGCTAACTCCAAGCACCTTTTCTGCCTGATCATGAGACCTTTCATTTGATCTCTTTCCCCAAGTCTCTACTGTGCATGGGCTGTATGTGTGTTCAGTAGGAATGAGGTCTATTGGACTCTGTTCTGGGCTGAACTTTTTGGACCCTGATGAAGTCTTGAGCTACTTCTAGGGTCTGCCTGAATTCATATCAATTCATTATTATAATGATGTTTTTGTGCTTCTCCTCACATTTACTCATGATAGGAAGCACTGTGAGGAAAAAGGAGATTCTGTGGAGGATCTAGAAGGACACAAAACAAGCAAGCTTTGCAAAAATAGACATTTTTCTATTTCCTATTTGTAATTTTCAAAGTATAGGGATGTAGAACAACACATTCTAGAAAAAGTATCTTTTATCTTAGGGGGGTAAGGAAATAGGGCCTTTCTAAAACTCCTCCTAGTTAATAGAGGGCAACAATGTAAAGAGAACCAGAATAGCTCCTGGTATGCTCAACACAACCAAGAAATATGTGGTGATGCTTCACCACATGCAGTAGTGTTGCAGATCCTGTTGCTTTCAAGGCAGGCTGTCCCACTTCTGGAAAGGTCTAATTGTTCTGAATTTTTTTTTTCTAACTCAGTTGAGTCCAAATCTGCCTCTTGGTAATTTTTTTTTTTGCCCAATGTTACAAGTTCTATCTTCTGCAGCCAAGCAGAGCTAGTCTAATTGTTCTTCCACCTGACAGTCCCTCATATTTGAAGGTAAGTCTCCATCTATTTCCCGGTGCCCCAATACTAGGAAGCCTTTTTTCTAGGGTAAACACCTCCATTTTCCAATCAATTCTCAAACCACCCAGGTTAATTCTTTTCTATGTCCTCTCAATCCTCAATGAAGGATCGACAATTGCACCAGAAGCCAGCTTTCTGAAAGTCACAGGATTGTGACTATAGCATTCAGGCTATCCACCTATTAGTGCTTCCTATAGTTATATGAATGATCTGGCTTCTTTTCCATTCATACATTGCTGCATGATGTTTCCCATACCACTTACTGCATGCAAGTAAGCATCCCAAATTTGTTGCTGCCTCCTTATGCCCACTGAGTCTTGGGACACCTCCAATTTTGGTTCTTTGTAGATTGCAATGTTCCATGGTGTGCCACCAAACACCATCTCTATGACAATACTGAGGCTAAAAAAGGGTGTGTGTGTGTGTGTGTAGAAATAGCCTGGAATTCCACTAAAAGACTGAGACTAAGAAATCCAACGGAAGTAGAAGTTCCAAGTATGCATAGGGTACTAGCAGAGCATTGTTTATTGTAGCCAAAAGCAATTTCATGGTTTCAGCTTCTAACAAATACATTAGGAAATCCTATAGGATAAAGAAGAGTTGAAGTTTTAACTTAGCTATTTTTCTAGTTTCTTGTAGCTTTTGACAGATGTCTTCTTTTTCTTTATTCCTAAGGAAGGGCATATGAAACTAAGGAGGGATGTATTCAAAGCATTTGGCTTTTTTCTGGTGTTGATTACGGGGCAGTCAAGTCTATAAAGTAAGCTTAAATTTCCTCTATGTAAAATTGTACCTTGCATATGTGAGAGGGGCTTCTCCTCTTTTACCTCTTTGTTCAGAACCTTCTGGAATTTACTTTCTGAAATGGGTCCCATTCAAAATCTAGCTCCCTAAACTAATACAATTCTGGTTAAAAACACAAACAAAACGGGGGCAGCTAGGTGGCACAGTGGATAAAGCACCAGCCCTGGATTCAGGAGGACCTGAGTTCAAATTTGACCTCAGACACTTGACACTTACTAGCTGTGTGACCCTGGGCAAGTCACTTAACCCTCACTGCCCTGCCAAAAACCAAAAACACAATCGAAAGAAAGAAAGAAATTAGGGAGTTTTCTTTTCTATGAATTCCTAATGATGTCACTTGTGTATTTCTGGATTTGTGGCATGGTGTGGTGGACCAAGCATTGGACTTGTCCTGGGAAGATGTAAAGTTCAAATTCTCCCTCTAACATTAACCAGTTCAGTTAACTGGCAATTCAATTAAGTGCTGACTATATTCAAGGCTTTGGGAATTTGAGACAAAAAACCAAAAGAATGCTTGCTCTCAAGAAGTTTACATTTGCTTAATCTCTGTTTCTCAGTTTCCCCCCTGTAAAAAAGGGGATTTTGTGTGTAGCATCTACCATTCAGGGCTGTAAGGCTCAAATGAAGAAGTTTTGCAGACTTTAAAGTGCTATACAAATAGCAGTGGTTTTTATAAAAGTTCTTGAAAACTCCTGCTTGAAATGTGTAGGAACTCAAGTGCTAGAACCAGGAGAAAAGAGGAATGATAATTTGGGTATGAGTGTGCTGAAGACCCCTGGGCCTGAGGAGCCCACCAGCTCTGGAAACAATGAAAGTCACTGGGCTGGTAAGGAGTTGAAAGCCTAAGGGGCAAAGGTCTCCTGGCCTAATTCCATTGGGAGACTGCTGGTTTCCAAAGATGCTGACTTGGTTGAGAATGGTGTAAGGCCAAGGCCTGGTTTCACCACAGACCAATACTTAGATTGTCGTTTATCTTTATCTACTCTTTCTCCTTCTCCAGTGTAGAAAGGGGGAAGATGAAAACAATATGGTTGGACTTGGTTGGGGTCACAAAATAAGCCAAAGCAAAGAAGAGAAATTGAGTTTTCTTATGACCATTCCTGGAGCCTTGAAAAACCAACTCCTTAAAATGGGTATTTCTTAATAAAAGTAAAAAAATATATATTTTTCTTGTGTATCAGAAATATTTGGTGTACATTTTTACTCTAAATCATAAAGAAGATTTAAATCTAAAGTAGACCATCAACAACATCCAGGGATTTTTTTTTTTAAGCTAGGAAGGGTATTAATACATCTTTGTTCTTCTTTTTTTTAAGTGAGGCAATTGGGGTTAAGTGACTTGCCCAGGGTCACACAGCTAGCATGTGTTAAGTGTCTGAGGCCGGATCTGAACTCAGGTACTCCTGACTCCAGGGCCAGTGCTCTATCCACTGCGCCACCTAGCTGCCCCCTGTTCTTCTTAATAATATGTTAACATCTTTTCTCCAGCATTTTAAAGAACAAACAAGGTGAAACAGCACATGAAGAGATCAGTGGGAGACATAAGATATATTAATACTGGTCCAGATGTTTGGGATCTAGGAAAAAATGTCCTTCCTAAAAATTTGGGTGTATGTCAAGGGGGAAAAATTCACAACAAATATGAAAAACACTGATTTACAGCTCGGTATTTCTTTAGCTTAGTCATCTGATGCAGGCAAGTTAGGAAAGGGACACTGGAAATTCTGTATGCCCTTGGATTTCTGAGAGCCAAAAGATACTGTAACTTATCTGTTTGGCTCTGTTAATACAGCTTACTTAATTTGCATATAAGCAACCATTTGGTTTAGGCTTAACATACAGATCTATAATAATACATCTATATTATTATATATTATGTATGTTACATATATGATTATGATTATTATATTATTAAGGCATGTATTTTTAAAAACTCATTTTTGTTCAGATTTCCATTTTTCCTTTATATTTTTCTTTTTTGAGTACTTATAAAAGTTTACACTGTGGAACAATTCCACTGCTTGCTGCTAGGCACTAAGTCTATATGACTTCTTTCTGGCAAGAATATATAATAATTTTAAAACTTGGCACAAAAAATACCATTTTTCTGTAGGAGAAAATATTTTGGTTATGTGGTTGCAATTAAAAAAAGTAATCATGTCCCTGGTTTTTGTTTTATAATAAAATTATACTAAAAGGGACAAATATCTTTTTAGTCACCTGCCTGTAAAACTATCTCTTAAGATTAACTTCTGGCTGGTGTACAGAACAATTTCACAAACGTCCTCTTTTTATTAAAAGTGCCTAACATCACTACTTAATAAAACCTTCCCCAGATTGATTTTTTAAACCCTTAAGGGCTACATATTCTTTTACTATACAGGCTTATGAAATATGAGCTACTTACTATTTTAACTAAAAGAGCAGAAGCCATATTTCTCATTTTTTCCCTTCCCTAAAAGCCACACGCATATGCTAAAAGTACTCCACCAAACCACTTCTTGCATGTGAAATCCTTCATTCTGCAGAGGCCAACACTTCAAAGTTAATTGAGGATGGAAGGAAATCTTAGAAGATTAAATTGATTGAGGTGAAATGTGTTATGCACATATTTCACCTTTTTTTTTTTGACAGAAATCAATCTAATTTGAGTCAACTTGACCAGTTTCACAGTAAAAGATATGGGAAGGTGAAAGGGAGGGAGACTTAAGCCTGTGCTCATGTATACTTCACAGAAGAATCAGTTTAAAAAGATTATTTTGAAATCATTGTGGTATTAACAAATCACTAAAAATCAGTCCTGGCTGAGCCATCTATTTGCACTCTTGCCTTTGTGGTCCAGAGTAGCTGATGAGCAGCTTTCTTTTCTTTGGGTGAAGGTAACTGACTTCACTTGCTAATAGGCTTCATGACAGCAGGAACTGGGGTTACTTTTGGTTGCTCCTTGTCAGTTAGATCACAATATTTCACTATCCATCTGTTTTGTGTCTAAACAACTTGAATACGAGATTTTTTGCATTTGTTTTAGGGTTTTTATTTTAGCTTCTATATTTTAAGCCAAGTTATCAGAGGAGTTGTTTCTTAAAAGGCTTTTATATAGGACATTGCTGAAAATATCACGTAAACCGTTTTCTATCAAACCATATTTTAAATATCGTAAAGAGGTGGCCGATTCAAGGACTCTTAGAAATGAATAATCGCCCCTGACTCGTCTATTCTGTAATTCTCTCCCCCCAATATCCCCCCCCCAGATTATTCTGCTGAAGCAACCCACACCTCTGTGACACACGTCCCATTCAAAGTGCCACCTCCTAAGCAAAGTGATAAGAAGATACTCATTGTTGGTCCTTGCACATGGGATGAAACACCACTTCTCCTTGGTTACAGCGTGTACTTCGGACCACCCCCTGGCAAGGCAAATGTTGACTTAACTGTTCAAACTGGGCATTTTTAACTCTTCTTCCTCCCGCCTGCACGATTCCAAGTCCGGAAGTGAAATTAAAGCCCAACCTTGATGAGTGAGATCCCCCGGCCCTGGGGAAGCATGGAGGATTCGGGTATTGTAGTCACTCGTCCTTTGTTAAGCGTGGAGATGCCAAGGATCGGTACTCGTCCACGCGTGTTAGTAGAGCATCTCTCGAGAACGTAACTGGGAATGTCACGGGCCCTGAGTCGGGGGTCCCTGGGAGGCTGTGAGGGGATGGAAGGAGGATCCTCGACCCACTTGGCTGCCCTCAAGCCCCTCGCTTAGGAGAGGGACGTAGGTGACCTGCCTTCTAGTGGACGTGGGCACGAGCGGACCTCGGTTCAGGGGGTGGGAAGCCGCCTGTTCCCCGGGCACTCTCCAGGCTGGGGGAAAGGGGGACGCGAGCTGGCCAAGGTCACGGACACGAGTGGGGCGGGGCGGGAGACTTTCAATTATCTCCACAGAGTCGGGGGCGCGGGTGGGTTTGTACATTTCACCCCCCCCAGGCCCCGGGGCTGCCCTCCCGTTCCGCGCCGAGGAGAGCCGCCGGAGGGGGGCGCACTGGGCTACGGGACCCGAGGCACCCGAGGCCGCGGCTCCCGGCAGCCGCTCGCCCGCCCTCTGTCGGCGAAAGGCGGAGGCCACTCGTCGGGGCGCGGGCAGCTGGGGTCTCGCGAGCCCGGAACTCGGCCGGGCTGCGCAGAGGCCGCGGACCGGGGTCAGCGGGAGGAGGAATGCGGGGTGGGGAGAGTTCGGGCCCGGGCACACACAGCCCTCTACGTCACTTCCGCCGTTAGGCCAGCCCCTCCCCATTCCGGCTGCGGAAGTGGGAAGCGGGAGCGGGTCCGAGGTCCTGGGAAACGCGGAAAGGGCTGGAGAGGCGGGGCTTGGCTGAGGGGGCGGGGACTAGGAGCGGGGGCGGGGCTGGGCAGGCGCGCGCGCGGCGAGCGTGGCCGGGGACCCTCCTCCTTTCTCCTCCCCCCTCCTGCTCCCTCCCGCGGCGGGAGCGCGCGCACGCGCGGTCACGCCGGCTCGGCTTCTCGAAGCCCGGGGCGTTCCTCTTCCTAGCCCCCAGCGCGGGCCGCCCCGCCCCGCCGTCCTCTCCCGGTCTCTCTCGGCGGGTGAGTCTACGGCGGCTGCCCTCTCTGGGGGTGCCGGGGTGCGCGCGCAGGCGGGAGGGGGGCCGGGGGCGAGTAGGGAGCACGCGGGCCCCGCGGGCGCGCGCTCGCGCGGTGGGGAAGGGGGAAGGGATGGGCGGGGAGGAATGGGGGCGTCGGCCGGTGCGACCGTCCCCCGCGTGTCCGGGAGGAGCCTCGTGGGCGCGCGGACTCCGCCCTCCCGTCCGCTTCCCGGAGGGGGGCGGAGTGGGTGACCCTCCCCTCCAAGGTGCAGCCCCCCAAGGGGCGAGGCTTGGGAGGGGGCAGGGTGGGCGCCACCCCGCGGGTGGGCGGGCGAGAGGCTGGAGCAGGCGCGCGCGTGTGCGTGTTTGGAGGCGGGGGTGCCCACGAGGGAGTGGGTGGGCGCGGGTGTCGCCTCCGCCCGGACGCCAGCGCCGCTTCTCTCCCGGTTTCTTTTGCAGATGCTGCCGCTGCAGGGGGTGGTGGGAGCAGCCGTGGGACGCGTGGCCCGCGCCGCGCGGGGGTGACCGCGGGCATTGCGGGGCTCCTCTCCCCTGGCCCTTCTCCTCCTCTCTCTCCTCCTCCGCTCGCCCCCAGCCCCCGGCCGCTGACCCCAGAGACTTTGTAGCCAGCAGCAACTCCGGGGCAGTTTCGATGGAAAATGAAGGTAAAGGCCGTGGGCAGCTCCGTGGATTGGCCAGGAGTGGAGGGTGTGGCCCTCGCGGGAGCGGGGCTCTGGTGGTTAATTTCCCCCCCCCCTTTTTTCCTCCCCCTTCTCACTACCCCTTCCTTTGAGGGGTGGCGGAAGCACCGGTGACCGGCCCTCCGGCCGCCTGGAGCTGCTTGGGGGCGGGGGTCCTAGGGCTCCCCGAAGGTCTGCCGGCTCAGGAACCTCGGGGCATTCTTAGGCAACAGGGGATGGAAAAGTTTGGCTGCAGATTCGATTTGAGGGGGCGTGCAGAACTGGAATGGGAAGATGGGGGTCACAGAGAGACCCGGGCCGGGGGGCACCCCCCTCCCCATCCCTGATGACTCGAGGAGGGGTGCCGCTGTCACGGTGGGCATTCTCCTGGTCCCTTCGCTGGCGCCCCCGGGCACCTGCCTGTTAGTCTCCACTTTTATTTTCCTGCTTCCTGAAAACGGGCAGGGGTCCTCCCCATCCAGGCTTTTAAGATGGCTTGACTCTTAAGCCTTACGGGCGGAGAAACACCGAGAGCCGGTGGGCAGAGAGAGGGACCAGAATCTTCCGTGAATCCACACTCTCCCACTTAACAAAATGAAGTCTGAAACCCCCCTCCCCCTCCCCCCCCCTCCTCCCCCCCCCCTCACCTTTGTCTTCTGCCTCCGCCAGCCCCCTTCTGGGATCGTAGGTAGCGAATTCACGGTGATAGTCGCTGCTTTGGACTGTTCCAGCTCTCTCTCAGGATGGCTCCCCTCGGGTCTAGTTCTGGGTAGCTTGTCCCCAGATCTGTGGCACAGGCACCTCTCTCTAATCCTCACCTGCAAGAAACTTTTAGTTCATTCATTCCTTGGACAAGTGCTCCCTCCCTCATCCTGATCGCCAGGGCACGCACTTGGTTTTTCCTTTTCCCTCGGATATCTGGGTGAGGACAACCTTACCTTCTCAGGTTTCCAGAGATTTTGCTTCCAGGACTGGGTCTTTCCTTCCTTCACCCATCCTGGAAGTCGTTTATTGGAGACGTGGTTAGTCTGGGCCTTGGAATATTTGTGTGGGGTTTTTTTGTTTGTTTGTTTTCGAGGCAGTGAGGGTTAAGTGACTTGCCCAGGGTCACACAGCTAGTAGGTGTCAGGTGTCTGAGTCGGGATTTGAACTCTGGTTTTCCTGAGTCCAGGGCTGGTGCTTTATCCACTGTGCCACCTAGCTGCCCCCGGAATATTTGTTTTCAAAATCTCATCCTCTGCCTGACATAAAGGCTCCTCTTTTGGGTTAGGATGCCTTCTTCTCTTCCTGTCAATTGACATTTGGGCCCCCTCCTCTCTCAAGGTCGTGGGACTCCAAGACCCTTGTGGTTTAGACTATCAACGTTTCCCTACAGCTCTAAGACCCTCCAGTCTTAGCTACTTCCCATGCTGATCTGAAGTCCCTGGTGGACCATGCCAGGTCCTTGGCAGAACTGAGAATGACAGGCATAGACACCTGTTCTGAACTTAGCTGGACACTCTTCTTTTCCAAGCATTCAGGTTACTTCATCATGACTGATGCTCGTAGCACGAAATGGCTTAATAGAAATCCGGCTCATGATTAAAACAATTCTTTCAATAATAACAGGATAAATCCACATTTTGTGAACTCTTCTAGGCACCTCGAGTCCATTTCTAAGGGATGTGTTGTTTATCTTTGACCTTAATGGGCATGGACATAAAAGTGTTGAAAGGTTTCTTCTGTTTGTTCCGTAATGAAGTAATAGATTACGTTAGCTCCGAGTTCTATTTTTTAACATGCCAATTTTGAAATAGAATGAGATCTCTAATTTGTGTACGTTAGAAATCCAGGTATATGTTGGTTTGTTGCTTGTTGTGGACCTTGTGTGTGTGTGTGTGTGTGTGTGTGTGTGTACACACACATACGTACATGTTTTATTGTTTGGCCAGTGCCTGAATAAACATTATTTAGATGGGCTTGGACTGTGGTTTACTAGCATTCTCTGGCATTTTGTAAGACACTTGTGGATACAGATCTAAGTATGCATCTTTGTTTTGAAACTGTTTGACCTGAAAGAACTTTCTTTTAAATTTTAAATTTAAATTAACTAATTTAAATTAAATTTAAAATTTAAAGGACTCTGAGGGAAGTCTGTTTTCAATTGAAGGAGGCTGAAAGTAGCCTTTAACTATCAGGTGTTAGAGATGAAGGAATCTTTTATGTCCTGTGAGAACCGTAGGTTATGTAGGAAATACAATCTGACCTTTGTATGTATTTGGTATAATCTTAGGTATCCATCAGGGATCCGCTCAGGTGATACTGGACTGTTAATGTGTACATTCTGGAAGGCTAAGGTGTACATTTAGAGGTATAAATATTGTTTTAATTGTCTGTGGCTCCAACATTTGGTTAGGACATCGAGGTTGGCTACTATGTGGGACAGTCACTTTTCTTCTCTCATATGGAGGGAGAGCAAGCTCGTTTTCTTGCAGAAATAGTCAGACATGAACACCTAAAACCATTTGAAGTAGTACCGTGAACAGCTGTATTTGCCGTCTTAGCACCTTTGCTCTCCCCGTGCAGCCCACTCTTGTCTCATAGCAGAAAGAAGGCAGATCTGTAAACATTTGCCTTTTGTTTCCTTAGTTCCTGGAAGGGACCGGTAGAATGAACTCTTAATTAACTACAAGGGAGTCGTGGGTTGTGTGATGTAGGAGGGGGGAGAGGGAAATGCCCTGGCTTGCAAGACAGAATCCGAGTCCAGTTTGGAGACCAACAAATTACATTTAAGTAGCGGTTTCTGTAATGAAACCTGACATATCTGTAGTTCTGAGAGTGTAAGGCATTTTTTTCTCACAGCCTTGAAAAGCAGATAGTAAGTGTTGTCCCTGTTTGGGCTGATAAGAAAGCAGAAGCTGAGACTTGGTGGGAGTTGTTGCAAGTCAGGTGGTTAATGGGTTGTGTTGTTTCACAGTCGGGTCTGACCCTTTTTAACCCCTTTTGGGGTTTTCTGGGCAGAGACATAAAGTGGTTTTCAATTTCCTTCTCCAGCTCATTTTACAGATGAGGAAACTGAGGCAAACGGGGTGAAGGGACTCGGCCAGGGTCACACAGCTTGTAAGTGTCAGAGGCCGGATCTGAACCCAGGAAGCAGAGCCTTCCCAGCTCTCTCTGTACTCTGGCGCCACTTGGCTGCCCTGGCTCAAACTTGGGACTTCTCTCCTGGAGAGTTGAGTTAGCTTTCATTTGGGTCTTTGATCTGCCCTTACATGTTCTTGGCTTTTCTTGTTTCTGCCCTTCTTATTGTGACATTTTAAAAATCCCATTGCCCGGCCCCAGACTCTCGTCTCACTCCTCTGCTCTTGCTGGGTCCAGCCTTCTCTTGACTGTTGCTGTAGGGGCCAGTTGTTCTGTCCTCAGGGACGAAGGTTTATGCAGAAGGTGTTGGGGAAGAAGGAAACAGAGGCGTGAGCCCTAAGCTCACTCTGTCTGGGGAAGGGCAGGTATTGAGGGGGCATCATCATGGGTGTCGCTGCCTCTCCAGGGCCTTTTCCCTGGCCCAGTTGAGCTGCGAAGCAAATCAGGCCCAGACAGATTTTAGCCTTTGCCTTGTCAGCTCTTAAAAGCATGTCGAGGGTTTACTTCTCCATTTGGGGGTAGAAAGGGCTGGCTCTAGAAAGCTCTTTGGAGTGGGGGCTGCTCAGACATTCTGTGGCCTATTGCATAAGGATGCAGCCATTCATAATTTGTAAGAGTTTGGAATGGATGGATCATTTCTCTTTTTCCTGGAAGCTTCAAACATTACTTTGTAACAGCTAGAACATTTCTTGTAGTTTAAAGGTAGACAATAATTGAAAACATGTGCATAGCTAATGTCTTATATTTTGTTTTCCAGAATGAATTTTATTAGTACCCCTGGGGAGACCTGGGGCTGGGGGTGGGAGGAAAACGATTTTATCTCACACTGGATGTCATTTTGGTGTAGAGGAAACTCTAAAAACCTATGCAGAACTCTGATGGTATCTAGAAAGGAATTTCCCATGTGTCTTTTTGTTGTTGTTGTTGTTTAAAAGCATATTAGACAATGGGTGCACTTTTCTTTAAATTCAGTGTTTTAAGGTAGGTTTGTTTGAGCTCCTGGCTAAAAATCTGGTAACTGTCTAAGAATATGCATGAAAATAGGGGTGTCAGTCTTTAAAAATTCCTTTGTTGGAGTCCTTGATGATCTACCACTTTAAGGTACGGCCTTTTAATTGGAAAAGGAAGCCAGGTTCTAGAAATGTTTTATAACCGGAGGCTTGGTAGGAGTTATTTTGTTTTCACTCTGGTCAACAGAACATTACTGCGTTTTGTTCGTGATGTTAAGGAGCCGGGGGAGCAGAGCCTGTTGGAGGCCCTCTCCTTGCTTGCCTCTTGCCTATTTGTTACCCAGAACACTTGGTTTAGCTCCCTGTGTTTTTATCATTCACTTAACGTCAACAGAATTCAACTGTCTCTGTACTAACTGAAATGATATGGAACAAAAGTGTCTCCTAGGGAACTCCTCTTGGGGCCTACGCTGATTTTTTATTTGAGAACTTAATTAGCCACAAACCCAATCTGCTTTTAAAGTGTATGAATGATCTAGTTAAAAGTATACATTACATTATTTGGGGGATGAAGAAGGGAAGAACACAGAACTTGGTGACGGTGACGACTGCAGGAACAATTTTAGTGCCTAGTCTAGTAAAGCTGACTGCTGGTGTCACAAAGAAAAACGTCCCCTCCTGAGCTGGGCCCTTCTTCCTTTCTTTCTGTTCACCTTTTTCTTTTTTTTTCCTTTTGGTATTTAGTTCTTAAAAACATTGGTTGTAAGTTAGGTGGATTTATCTTAAGACTTCACATGGACAGTCATTACTTAAAAGGAAAGTGAGAAAACCTGTTGGGTGAGATCTGAGGTTAATGCTGTCATTTTAACAGGAAAGAATTTCTGGGAAAGAATAAAGACAATATAGCATTAGTGTTGCATTCGCATCTGAATTTCTGTAGCTAGCATTTGTCTCATACATATCTATTTCCTCAACCATGCTAGACTTTAATATTCCTTGCAAAGGGTAAGTAGCTGATATAAATTATTTTCTTCGGGTTTAAGGTAATTACTTACCATCACTATCTAAGGAATCTCTTTTATTTAGTTGGAGTTTATGATATGCTACAGAACTGGGTTACAGAAACCTGAGTATAATAGCAAAGGAGAAACCTACTTTTAAACTGGGCATATTGTATAATTTACCCCCAAACTATGGTAATATTTGCAATAGAGAAGAAAAAAATTAACAAATGACTTGAGGTTCTTTGTATTTGTAAAGAATAATTGTTGGTTAATTTAAGTGTAGACCCTCCTTTGATTATAGGTCTTTTGTTTTTGTTTTCGTTAGTGAAGATATCCTATTGGAGACAAATGTGCTGTTGAGTTAGATTTGTAAATTGGACTCACATTTCAGATTCCCCTTTTCACTTTTTAGCTGGTGTTGGGTCTTTTTGATAAAGGCACATGGACGCCTTTAGAAAGGACGTGCACAGCCTGTGAAGCAAATGCGCAGAGTGCTGCTCCCAGTTATTTAATGCTCTACGTCATTTTGCTGTTTTTTGAAATTGAAACATGTTTGATTTTTATTAAGCACATGCTAATTTTTCTTGAGGTAATGATAATTCTTTTTTTAAATTAAGCAATGGGCCAAGGTGAATAAAACAAACCCAGTGGAACATGATACTCTACATCCAAAAAAATGGAGGGAGATAAATTAAGATGAAGATTGTACCCCGTTTTTTCTGTACTTGAAAACAAATGAGGGGCATCTGGGTGGCACCGTGGATAAAGCACCAGCCCTGGAGTCAGGAGGACCTGAGTTCAAATCTGGCCTCAGACACTTGACACTTACTAGCTGTGTGACCCTGGGCAAGTCACTTAACCCTCACTGCCCCTCAAAAAAAAAAAAAAAAGGAAAGAAAAGAAGTGATCGGCGGTGCTTCATTGGCAGTCCGCTCTGTCAGTCTCGGGCAGTGTGTGTTGGTGTTATTGTTAAGGGCACCACTGTTCCACATTTTAAAATTTGCTTGTTTGGAATTTCACTCTGGGTTTTGCTGGAGTGAGTATTTGGATGATGTTTAGATTTTGTTTCTGCTGCTCTGGAGTTTTGCAGATGGAGAATTGCTTCATTTTTTAAATTCAGTTTTCTTTAGAAAAGTCCAGTTCAGCACCCTCCAATCATTCCCTTAGAGCAAATTTAGGTAGGTTCCGTGCATGGTGCTTCCCCCAAGACAGGAATGTTCCTTCCTCTGTGGAGAACAAAAGCAAAGGACCATGGGATTTAGACCTGTCATCTAGACTGTTAGGTCACATGAGGTAGGACGTGACAGAGCTAGGGTTTGAACCCAGATCCTCTGGTCACAGACAGAGTGCTTTTTCCAGTGTATGCTCCCTCCCTCCCTGTCCACAGATATACTCAGATTTGACCTGTGAGATGAAAGTTAGAGCTAACTTCACAGTAATACCTGAAGAGTCATATTCTGGTGACCAGCTTTTTAATATCTTTCCTCTTATCAGAACCAGTGCAAAGAAATATGGAACCCAATGGGCTGAGGGATTTGGTGGGCAGGCACTAGAATTGGGCTTATGTGTGTGCTTCTGAGTGAGGGCCCTCTGTGAGCACCTCGAGGCTTTGGTTTTCTTTTTGGAAAAATGGGGAGATTGAATTTAATAAGCATTTATTAAGCACCTGCAGTGTACCAGACCCAGTGCTAGCTAGCTCACTAGTTAGGGACTGGGAATAAAAGACCCAAATGAACTGGGCTCGTTGTCTCTCCTTGGAGCCTGGGTGCCCAGTAAGTGTTTACTCAGTGCTTGTGGACTTGTGCTTGTGGACTTGACTTCAAGGGGCTTAGATTGGTCTACTCTGGAAACAACATGAACAGTTACATTAATACAGAATATTAACCCAGTAGATAGCGAATTGCTTCAGAGTGAAGGATCACCAGCCAGGCTGTGCTGGCTGCTGGCGCTGCCGCATCGGAGCCCAGCCTGGAGTTGGGGGGATTGGGATCGGGAAGGAAGGCCTTTGCCAGCACTTAGGCTTTTCCCAGTTGTTCTCTGCTCTTGCTGGTCTGAGAAACTTTTTTTTTAATAAAAGTATTTTATTTTATTCTTTTCCAGTTACATGTAGAGATAGTTTTCAACATTTGTTTTTATAAGATTTCCATTCAAATTTTTCTCCCTCCCCCCTTCCCCTAGACAGCAGGTAATTTGGTGTGTGTGTGTGTGTGTGTGTGTGTGTGTGTGTGTGTGTGTGTGTGTGTGTATAAAATAACATTAAACATATTTCTGCATTGGTCATGTTTTAAGAGAAGAATCAGAGCAAAAAGGAAAAACCTCAAAAAAGAAAAACAATAGCACCAAAACCAAAGAAATAGTAGGGTTCAATCAGCATCCATATTCCACAGTTCTTTTTTTTTCCTGGATTTGGAGAGCCTTTTCCATCATGAGTCCCCTGGAACTTTCTTGTACCATTGTATTGGTGAGAAGAATCCAGTCCATCACAGTTGATCAACACATAATGTTGATGATACTGTGTATAATGTTCTGGTTGTGCTCATCTCACTCATCAGTTCATGCAAGTCCTTCCAGGTTTCTGAGAAACTCTTAAAAGTTACATGAGTCTAGTATTGGAATTTCCTGTAACTTTGGAAACAATTTAAGTATGCAGCTTTTCCCCTTGACCTTTTCAAGTCAGCTGATCTCTGAAGTCCTTGTTATGTGCAGGGTTCACGTGGGTCTCAGGAACACACAGATGGAATGGTCAGACAGCTCCTATCTTAAATTGGCTCCAGGCTGCAGAGCAGGAGTTGAAGAGTAAGATCCATCCAGGCTGAAAGACCTGTAGCACTGAACAGAACAGGACGCACCCCAGTTCGAGAAGAGTGTTTGAGAAGGAAAGTACACTGCCATTGGGGGAGAAGTTAGGGGAGGGTTTCAGCAGGGTGAGAGTGTGTGTGGTTTAGCCTGGGAGGGGGGGTGGTTATGACCCTGTGGAGGTGGGAGAGCACCCCCTGGAGCCAGGAGGGATGTGCCTTCCTAGGATTTCGGGGAAATGAGCTTGGGATCATGTTGTGTGTAACACTGGAAGTGTACTGATGTGCATGGTACACGCCTCTTAGATCTCAAGCACCTGCTATGTTCTTACTGTGCAGAGGTACAGGGACTTGCACACAGTAGGCACTTCCCAAATGTTGCTCTTGTTGGAAAGAGAAGGAGCAGGTGGAAGGGCAGCTTAATACCATCACTGTCAAGAAGGTACCTGGCTCCGTTGGGTTTGTCATTCTTTGGGTACAAAATGGTGAAGAGAATTGGGACTGAAAGCAAGTCGTCGTGGGCGGCTGATGCAGCTTGCCTGGCCAGATGGAGGCAGTTAGATGGTGATCACATCTGGTCCAAGAAGCAAGGAATGGCCCTGTGCTTGGTGGGGGGTGAGCTGCCTGGACGTTCAATTCAGTGCCCACTTCACATCTGCTGCAGGAGTAGAGTCCCTGGTCATTCCTCTCTCCTAGTCTTCCCTCGATGACTTCAGCCTTCAGAACATTGAAGAAGAGACTGCAGCAGTGGGCCCATGTCTGAGCAACAAGAAAGAAGTGGTTAAGCTAGAAGCCCTGTTGTGCTTGAGAGAAAATGGCCACGTCCTCTTCCAGCTCGTGTCACCCAAGGATAGCTTGGTTCCTGGACATGGACAGATCACTTCCCTAGACTTTGAGAAGGCAAAAACAAGTAGCTTTTCCATGGCTTGAGCCCCTGCAAGGGCAGACTGCCCTAGTGTGGGTGGGATTGGAGGAAGATGGTGGTTTACTGTGAATGATCTTTATGGGAAAGGAAGAAAGAGGCACTTAGAGAGATGGCGGCAGTTTCCGTGGAAGTGCTCAGAACTCAAGAGTAGCGTGTTGTGGAGAGGCCCCAGATCTGATGAAGCCTTTACACTTAATAGCTGTGTCATGGCCAAGCCTCAGTTTTTCTCTGATGTAAAATGGTGCTAATCCCCTCTGTCTTCAGTGAGCGTTAACGAGTCCTCCAAAGTGGTTACGTTGGTAGAGTTTGCTTGGTTTGTTTCCAACTAGCTTGGAACCAGTTACCATTGTAGAAATATTTTGTTAACTTGCTGGGCCTAATTTGGGGGCCTAATTTGACTGGGGTACTTAATCTGGGACTTTTGACTGTTTGGCTATCTGACTGCTGTTAACTTGATATGGGCTGTTTAAAAAGTTCCACCACACTGCTCCACTCCCAAGATTGATAAGCAGAAGATTAAGAAGCCTCTTAAGTAAATAATCAAAGCAGAGTTTATTTATGAGATACTATTGAAAATGAAGAATACAGGGAAATAAAATGTTCCTGCTGGCGCAGACCTTTTTTAATCCAGGGCTCTTACTGCCCCTTGCCTTGGGGTATGCTTCACCTTCCCTGCTCAGCTACTTTCTTCTCTGAGCCCCTTTCACTTTGTGGACCCCCTGCTTCTAACCTCCTCTCCGTACTGCCACTGCTGAGCCCCTGTGCTTCTCTCTCACCGGCCTCTCCTTCTGTTCTCCTCATCTTCACCTTCTCCAACCTGTACCCGGTGCTGACCGCTTCTGTGCTCTCCGCTGCCTCCCGTTCTGTCTGTCTGTCTGTCTGTCTGTCTGTCTGTCTGTCTGTCTGCCGTCTGCCGCCTTTGCCGCCTGCTCCCGTTCTTTTAATCTTGTCCGCCTCCTTTAATCTTGTCTGCTGGCCCCCCTGAGTCTAATTCCCAGGTCTCTATATATTTTCCTTTTCTCCACTAAAATCTCGGGGCTTTTTTTTTTTTTTTTGCCCCTACAGACCCCAAGCTAATCCGCCAGTCAGGGCTGTGGCTGGGGCTGGGGGGACACTTGAGCATCATGTGCCTCAGCACAGGCTACACCAGAGCCCGGCCTGGACAAGCCCAGGATCTCTGGGATAGCTCCGCTCAGGGTGGAGGGAGCTGGGGGCTTTTCCCCCCAGCTGTCTGACCTGGCGTCTCATACAGCCCATGGGGCCTTTTGGCTCAGCTGAAGCTGAGGGGGAGGGGCACCAGCACCTCCCACACAGAAGAGACCCTGAGGGCCTAAGGCTTTCTAATCTCAGCCCAAAGGTAGGGTCATCAAATCAAAATAAATTTCCATAGCATATTTTTACATACATGTTGACACTTCAGATGATTTGCTACCTGCATTAATTGGGACCTCACTGTACTCTGTCCATTTTACAATATTTTTTTTTCCAATCTTGATAGTATTTTTTCCTGTTATACCTAAAGATAGTTTTCAACATGTTTTTATAAGATTTCAAGTTCCAAATTTTTCTCCCTCCCTCCCTCCTCTCCCCTCTCTACAAGACAGCAATCAATCTTTTTTTTTATCTTATCATTTTAAGGGAGGAGCTTTATAAATCTTAAAACAGTTTTGTAAACATCCTAAATGTGAGGGCTTCATCATCATTAATAATGTGAAAATGGAAAAAATTCAGGAAGAATCTAAGTGTCACAAACCTCTAAGAATAGAGTTAGGAAGTTTACAACTTAGAGTGAGTTGAGTCTTACCAAAAAAGTTAAGAGGGAGGGAGTGTGTGTGTGTGTGTGTGTGTGTGTGTGTGTGTGTGTGTGTGTGTGTGTGTGTGTGTAGGTAGGTAGGTGGTTCTGCAGGCTGGAGATAGAAAAGCGAGGACACAAAGACCTGCTGCCTCTGGGAGCCATCCAATACCCACCACCCTCCAAAGTCAGAAACTCTCGACCTCAGCGTCATCCCCACCTCTTCACTTTCCGTAGCCACGTGCAACCTTTTGACTTTACTTTTGTGCCCCCTCCTCTCTTCTGGCACTGCAGGCCCTCTTCATCTTGCCTCTGTAGTCTTGCAGTAATGTGTTGGTTGGATTGTCTGCCACACTCCAGTCTGACCTGCACTGAGCTGTCAGAAGGGCTTTCCTAAGGCACGGGCCTGACCCGGTGGTAAGCTCCAGGGGCTCTCTCTCACCCCACAGAGTCGATCTAAATCTTCTCTGGTGTTCAGAGCCCTTCATAACCTCGCCTTCCTTTCCTCTCTACTTATGCCTTTCCTTCCCTCCTCCATGTACTCTTTGATCCATTGACACTGGCCTCCTTAGAGATCTTGAACAAGACGCCATGTCCTGATGCTGTGCATGTCACTGGCTGTCACTGCCTCAGGGCATCGTGGACAGAGTGCTGGGCCTGGAGTCAGGAAGACTCTTCTTCCTGAGCTCAAATGTGGCCTCATTCTCTTACTAGCTGTGTGGCCCTGGGCAAGTCACTTCACCCATTTGCCTAAAGTCAGAGGAGAAGGAGCTCCCTGGAGGGTGCGCCTGAGCTCGTCTCCTACTGCGGGAGCCTTTCCCATCCCACTCTGTTCCAGTGCCTTCCCTCTGGGGGTGCCTTCCTGTCTGTCCTGCACAGACCTCGCTTGTTTGCCTATCATCTTCCCCATTAGACCAACCAGGAGCTCCTTGAGTTTGGGGGCAACCGTCTTTTGCCTTTCTTTGTGACTCTGGTGCTTAGCAAGGGCCTGGCATGGACTAGGTGATAAATAAATGTTTGTGGACTGACTGGAAAGTGCAGAGCAATCGTGTTGGGGAGTCCTACATTAATTCTGAAGGAAGAACCTCCTTTTGGGAAATAATTTTAACTCCTGTTTGAGATGAGTTATGTTTAGGAGTTACAAAAATTTGTAAACATTTGCTGAGCAATTGTCAAAGAGGAACCACAAAAATGTATAAAAACAGTGTCATCCTTTCTTAAACAAGATTTTGCAAACTCTAGGTGAAGCATTCTTTTTTTTTTTTTTTTTTTTTTTGGTGAGGCAATTGGGGTTAAGTGACTTGCCCAAGATCACACAGCCAGTAAGTGTTAAGCGTCTGAGGCCAGACTTGAACTCAGGTCCTCCTGACTCCAGGGCCGGTGCTCTATCCACTGCACCACCTAGCTGCCCCCAGATGAGGCATTCTTGATGGAGGTCTGTGTGGAGAGTTCAGTACAAAGATGGAAAGTCTTTACACTAGCCTATCAGCATCGTTCCTAAAATGCTAAGACCAGAGCTGAACAAAGCAGACCAGAGCAGGACTGTCGTTACCTTCCATTCTGAGCACATATCTCTCTGATAGGGCTGCCCAGCATTGCACGGACTTGTTAGGTTCCCATATCGTACACTGCATTCATCTTTAGTGGGCTAAGAGCACCAGTCTTTTTCAGGTGAAATACTGTTTAACCATGCCTCCCCTGCCTTGTATCAGACTTTTAATGTAACTGGCAGACTTTACATCATCCCTGTTCTATTTCGTCTTAGTAAGCTTGACCCAGTGTTCTCGCCTGTCAAGTTAATTTTCAAAGGCTAGAAGTGAGTCCAGTAGTGGTTAGAGGTCAGGAGGAGAGGGCTGGGTTTTAGCCCACTAAAAATGAGCTTCTTAATAAAGCTCTCCCAAAATAGAAGATGCTTTGTCACTAGGCAGTGCATTCCCAAGTACTGGAGGTGTTCCGTTAGGCAAGACTATGGTCCCGAGGTCCCTGCCAACCTCGAGGATTCCCACAGAATAAGTAGTAGAAGTCATTCTGATTTTAGTCTTCTCTCTGGAAATAAAAACCCAGCTGCAGTGTAACGTGGCATTTCATACCGTCAACAACAATAAAACAGTTTGTCCTTGATTTTTGCTGGGAATTGGAGGGAGGGCTTGGTCTGTGCCTTGTGATTTCATCTCTAGCCATTGATAGAAAGCAGCCATTCCAGCCCCTGAGATAGGGAGCAGAGAACCGTTGTCGCCTCTTAATGGGAGTGATGACTTAAAGATTAGGAACAGTTGGTTTACTTTTGTGTGCCAGAGAGGCCCAGAGAGGCCCGCTGTAGACAGCCTTCTCCAGGAGTGAAGCCACAAAAGGGATAAGACACGGGATGATAGTGAGGGTTAAGGATGGGAGAGACATGGGCATGTTAGTGGGCACTTGGGAAGCAGCCAGTAGATGGGAAGAGATTGATGATAAGTGAGAGAATTGGGATAATAGGGGAGTCCATCTGCTGGGGAAGATACCATGGAGTGGGATCCCTTGGCCATGGTGATAGAGGAGTTCACCTTGCCAGAGAGAAGGGCCACCTCTTCATGGGAGACAGGATCAAAGTGGAGATTGTGGCAGAAGGCGTCTGGGCCATGGGAGGTGAGGAGGGGAGCGTTCAGCAAAGGGCCTCGATTCTTTTCCCATAAAATAGGAGGTGAGATTCTCAGCTGAGAGTGGGGAGAGGAAGCCATGGGAGATTTGTGGAGGGATGGAAAGATCCAGAAGAGTCACTGTTGAATGTGAAGGTCCTAAATTAGGGAGGCACGGAAGGATTGCCTGGGAGCAGTGGCGGTCCAAGGGAGGTCATCTGACGGGGGTAGAAGGAAGGCAGAAGATGATGGGGGTGATCCCGGCTTGAGGCTCATTAGGCGCCAAGCAGCAACACCATGAAGGAGAAGCCAGGGCAGGAGGGATGCAAGAACAGAGCCAGGGGCAGAGCAACAGGCCGTGGGCAGATACCTCTGTTTGGATGGGCCCTGGCCGTGCTGCAAGTCCTAATGAGCCCTAAAGAAGCTGTGGCTGCCCTTTCCCATGGGGGAGTTTAGAGTGTAGAGGACAGATCTTGGTCTCCTGCCACTTTTGGAAGAAGCATTGGATGAGTCATGTCAGGGAATTCTCTTCAATGAGAGGAATAAAACCTGTCAGGAGAGGCTACCTCCCTACTCTTGCTGGATTGTAGGAACGGCCTCTGAATTGCTCTCATCCACAGTTTGTCCAAAGGTTACTCCTCTGCCACAGGTCACAGACTTATCAGAATGGACCTCAGTGACCATCTTGTGTAAGATGTAGATAGAAGGAATCTCCGTCATCATATAACTGTTTACACTTCAGGACCTCCAGGCAGGAGAGCGCTCTCCCTTTCTGGTGACCTCCAGCCCAAATTGGCCTCTTTGGAACTTCCATTGGTTGCTCCTGCTTTTGCCCCATGGAGCTAAACAGAACAAGCCCAACCCCCTAGCGCATGACCGCCCTCTAAGCCCTCACACGTTCCTTCCTTCTTCAAGCTAAACATTCCTTCGACTAATCTTGGTTTTTGTGACACCTCATGGTCTTGGTTCACCTGTCTGACCAGTTTGTGGGCTCTCACATGCCTTCTCACTCTGCGTGCTCTCTTGGTGACCTCACAAGTCCTCACGGGGTCAAATTATCATCTGTATGCACGTTCCACAGATCCATGTTTCCAGCCTCAGCCTTTCCCTGAGCTTCAGTTTCACATCACTCATTATTGGTTGAATATTTCAAACTGGGTGCCCCAGAGACACTTCGAACTACAACACGTAGAAAACAACTCATTTTCTTTCCCCTGAACCCTCCCGAAGGCACCACCATCCTTGCTATTCCCATGCTCAAGGCCTTTGTATTAGCAAGGCCTCTCCCTTACCCCACACATCCAATGAGATGCCAAATTTTGTTTGTAAACATCCTTCACAATTTGTCCTTTCTCTCTCCACACAAAAGAAAGGAGGAAACAAGCATTGATATCATGCTTAATGTGTGCCAGGCTCCATGCTAAGGACTGAGGATACAGATATAATCAAAAGAAAGAGAATTCCTGCTTGAGGGGAGCTTACGTTCCTTTTTGTTGTTTTGTTTTTTGTTTAAAAATTTTTTTAAAAAATATTTTGGTTTTGGTCTTTTTTCAATCTTGAGTATTTTATTTCTTTTCCAGTTTACAACAAGATAGTTTACAACATTCTTTTTTTTTTTTTAAGTGAAGCAATTGCGGTTAAGTGACTTGCCCAGGGTCACACAGCTAGTAAATGTTAAGTGTCTGAGTCCGGATTTGAACTCAAGTACTTCTGATTCTAGGGCCGGTGCTCTATCCACTGTGCCACCTAGTTGCCCACAACATTCATTTTTATAAGACTTTGAGTTCCAAATTTTTCTCCTGCATTTCATTACTTAAGTAAATTAATTTAGGGAGAATTGTCATTTTTATTTATTTATTTATGTTCAGCTCATGTAGGAGCAATTGATATTTTTCCAATTATTTAGATCTGATTTTACTTGTGCAAAAAGTGTCTTGTAATTGTGTTTCTATAGTTCCTGGATTTGTTTTGACAGGTAGACTCCCAAATATTTTATATTGTCTACAGTTATTTTAAATGGAATTTCTTTCTCTTGCTGCTGAACTTTGTTGGTCATATATGGAATTGCTGATAATTTATGTGGATTTATTTTATTTATTTGGTGGGGCA
The DNA here is from genome assembly GCF_019393635.1 of Dromiciops gliroides. Taxonomy (NCBI): domain Eukaryota; kingdom Metazoa; phylum Chordata; class Mammalia; order Microbiotheria; family Microbiotheriidae; genus Dromiciops; species Dromiciops gliroides. The sequence goes on from NC_057865.1 coordinate 39,030,404, forward strand.
GTGAGGGTTAAGTGACTTGCCCAGGGTCACACAGGTGTCAAATGTCTGAGGTCAAATTTGAACTCAGGTTCTCCTGAATCCAGAGCTGATGCTTTATCTACTGAGCCACCTAGCTGTCCCAAATTTATTTATATCCTGCAATTTTGCTAAAGTTGCTAATTGTTTCAGGTCATTTTTTAGTGGATTCTCTAAGTATACCATATATCACCTGCAGAGAGTGATAGTTTTATTTGCTTGTTGCCTATTCTAATTCCTTCACTTGTGGATGCATATTTTAAGGCACCAGGGCTAAAGGGGAGGTAGATGTTACCCAGCCGCAGGAGGCCCCAGGCCTGAGGCAAGGCCCAGGAAGGTGGGAACAGGACCCCTTTTGTAGTTCTGACCCTCCTCACTTGTCACCTGGATGATTACTGTGGCCTCTTAATTGGCCTGCCAGCCTCAACCCTCTGCCCACACCAGGCTGCCATCCTCATTGCTGCCCAAGGGATTGTCCTGAAAGTCGAGCTGTCACTTGGTAGACCCCAGCAGTTCTCTAGAGCCTCGGGATAAAACAGAAGTTGTAAATGCCTCCCTCTTGGAGTGTGTGCCACATAATAAGCCCCACATGAGCGTTAGCTTTTCTTTTTTCTTTTTTTCTTTTTAAAGCTCTTGGCTGTTTTCAACGTTGTTCACAACTGGCCTCCTGATGCATCTGGCCCCCACGTGTCCTTCCTCAGCTCCATCTTCTGCCTGGATGTTGCTCCTCATCCCATGCCCCAGTGACTGGTTCCCTCCTTCCCTAACCGCCTTGTACTTATTTTGTATTTAGTCTGTTTATAACCTTCTTTGTAGAGTTGTCTCCCCTGACAGACCACGAGCCACCCTCCCCCCCCCCCCCTCCTCCCCGCCCTGGCCCCCTGGCAGGCTCGGTTTCCTTTTCTTTCTGTCTTTTTAGTTCCAGTGTCCAGCATGGCCTGGCACAGAGTAACAGCTCCGTAAATGTGAGGTGCTTGTTTTTTAAACTTAGAGTGGAGGTCTGCTCCTGGGGCATGGGCCACTGTTGCAAGCTTGTTGTGCTGGGGGAGAGGGTCTGGGTCACTGGCTCTCTGCTCTGAGGCCTCTGTGGCTTGTGGATTCCTCGCCGCCCTGGGCCTGCTCCCTGCCCTGGGATGGCTTGGCCAAGGCGCATCTGTCCTGTGGCTGGTTTTCTAGCTGGCAATTTGCCCTCTCAGCCAAGTCTGCCCCCAGCCTTCTGAGCCAGGAGCCGAGGTGCGTGTTTTGTCTGGGGAATGAAGGAGATGCCACTTAGGTTTCAGCAGACTATTTCTTCAAATAGCTCATCTGATGGTTGTGGAGCCAGTAGAGAGCTTTATACTCGATGGTAAGAAGCCTACCAAGTGTGTGTCTTTTCCTCCTCTAAGGGACGGACCCCCTAGCTGGACGCAGGACAGGCTCAGAATGGACTTTGGAAGGAAACATGGGGTTCTGAGAGACACCCCATTTCTTTCTCCTCTGCTTCCCTGCCTCCATTTCTGTCTCAATTCCTTTAAGGCTCAGTCCTCGCAGGCAGCTTATGCTGACTACTCCTCAAACGCATGTTGGGAGTGAGCCACTCTTTCTCTCATCTCTTACGTAAAATTACTCGTCTCTTGAACCTGGAATTACAGTTGCTTGTGTCTCAGTCCCTCTGGAGACTTGGCATGGGAAAGTGAGGTAGCATCATGGGCTGAGCACTGGCGTAGGGGTCTGGGTACTTGGGTTCAGCGCCGTCTTCCATTCTTAGTTCTCGTAGGACCTTTGGTCATTGATAAATAGACGGTTTCCTTAAATGAGTAGGATGTGATAGGCCTTCCTGAAATGCATCTGTTCACAAGCAGTGAAATGTGCATTTGTGAAAGGATGCCTGTCTGCTCTGGATCTGTGGTCTCGTCAGTGTGTTTGATGCGGGCTGAGGAGGCCAGCTGGGAGGCTGATGTCACAGCCCTGAGATGCTGAGCGGGGTCCAGGTGGGAGAGAGATGTGGAGGTGGGAGCGGCCAGGTTTGGCAGCGGGATGCGCGGAGGCGTGTATGGGGCTCTGCCACACCTCCTTCCATGTCTGTCTCAGATGACTCAATTACCAGTTTATAGTCTGCAGAGACTGTCGTATTTCAGAGAAGCCGGTAGATGGCCAAGAGATACAAATATTAATATGAAAGCCTTCCCTCTATTCAGTCTTTCGTTCCCGAAAACAAGGGCAGGAGCAGGATCTACTGATAGCCTCGGCTTTCTTGGCTTATGAAGGTCAAGTGTCCCAATTCCTCTTTCTCAGGCTAGAGTTAGAGTAGCCTCGGGTCTGACTGTGCTGCTGTCGGACTCTTTGGTAAAGAGCGGGGCCTTCTGGCACCCACCGCGCTCTTGATGCGCACCTGCCTCACAGGGCCCTTGTGGAGTCCTGGATTCCGAGTGTCATCCGGCTCCTCTACCTCTTTGAAGTTCTGGGGCCCCGCTCCAGCATGTGTCGGGGAGAGGAGTGTGTGGCCGCCTTCTCAGTTGGTTGTAGGAAGCTCTTCCTTACACAGAGCCCTGCCGTGCCTCCTCATCCCTTCTGCCTCTTAGACCTTGGTCTGATGCCTGCAGAAACCGTTTCCTTTTCCATTAACCTGCCTCCCTGTGCCGTTTGGGAGCTGCTATTTCCTAGTTCCACTGCAGCAGACCTCGCCATGCTGGGCAGGGGAGTTGGGAGCAAACTCAGGACAATGCAGACTGCATGAGGCCGGGTTTGACCACGGGCATCCCTATTGCTTCTTCCTCAGACTTGAGACTAAAGAAAGGCTCCTAGCACGAGGACTCCAGAGCACAGGCCCAGGCGGGGCAGCTGCATCACTCCTTCCCATGGCGACTCCTTTTCACCCACACACCACATTTTGTCCCTGCCCCACATATTTATAGACCAGTTAAATCCAAGATAAACCACCCTTTCTCACTATCTGGCTTCCTTAAATACACTGGCAGGATTTATTGTGCCAACAGCTACCATGTTCAGCTGTGGCCTGAATTCCCCATGCAGGGAGCACTTCCCAGTGGGGCGTCCCACCCATGTCCTTGTGGGAGAGGGGCTAGCCCAGGGTCACGGTTCGAGAAGGCTTGGATTAAGTGTGGCCTTGGAGCCAAGAAGACCTGAGTGACTTCAGATACTGCCTCCTACACTTGACTAGCTGTGTGACCCTGGGCAAGTCACCTAACCTCACTGAGTCTAAGTTTTCTTCTCTGCAGAGTGAGGATAATATTAGGGCCTGTTTTTGTAAAGCCCATTGCGGACCTAAAAGAGTCTATAGGTGCTGCTGTCATTATTGCCGTCCTCTTTGTACCTGGTTGTTTGCACATTGTCTTTCTCTGTTAGACTGTGTGCCCCTTGAGAGCGGGGGCTGCTAGAGCTTTTCTTAGTATTCTGAGCGCTTAGTGTGGCCCCTGGCACATAGTAGGCTTTTAATGCTTACCGACTTCTTAGATTATTGCTCCTCTGCTTTGAGTTGCTGCTCTTCCCACTGTCATGACCCTACTTTCTCTTCCCTGTGTCTTGTAGTGCCCCATTCTCCCCAGGTGACAGACTTGTGTCATTCTGATCTCTGTCTTTCTGTATACCTTTCTTAGGGGAAGAGAAAGGAAGAAGCATTTATTAAGTGCCTCCTGGGTACCAGGCACATGCTAAGTGCTTTATCCCGCTAGGGCAGGAGCTGCTATCGACCCATCCTAATAATGATTGAGGATAATGAGGCAGATAGAGGCTAAGTGACTTGCCCAGGGTCACACAGCTAGTGTCTAAGCCACATTTGAACTCAGATCTTCCTGACTCTAGGCCCAGCGCTCTGTGCCCTACAGAGCCCCGTGGTGGCCAAGATCAGTGGTGTCAAACCTGGCTACAGGAGCCCTTGCTACCCAAGAATCCCTGAGCTCCATATTGACTTACAAAACCCCAGATTAACACGATCTGTGCTTTCCTGTATTTTTATTTTATCTGACACCTCAGGGGTCACACTTTAATCTGGTCGGGGAGTGTTGGAGCTGTGTTTGCCCCTGTTCGGCAGAGTGTCCACCCGGTGCTCTGGAAGTCTCCTTGTCATGCTTCACTCTGCTTAATGTGTCGTTTGTACTGTCTGCGCGTGCTGCCTCTTCCCTTTACGACGGGCTTACCTGCTTCCCGTGAGCACAGGTTTGATGGCAACGTGTCTTAAATGCTTTGCATATGGCCAGCATGTCACCCTGTCAGAGCTGACACCTCTGGGATGCCAGGACACAGAAAATAGCTCCAAGGCTGCTGGGCTTGGGCCCAGGCTGAACCTAGTTCAGACCCTTGGCTCCTCTTGCTGGAGTATCACAGTAGCCTCTCAGTGGGCTTTGTTGTCTGTCTCTCCTAGGGGGCAGCTAAGTGGAACAGTAGATAAAGCACCGGCCCTGGAGTCAGGAGGACCTGAGTTCAAATGCAGCCTCAGACACTCGACACTTACTAGCTGTGTGACCTTGGGCAAGTCACTTAACCCTCATAGCTCTGCAAAAAAACAAATAAAAGTAAGTTCCTTGTCAGGAGGAATTGTTTCATTTCTTGTGTTTGTGTCCCCTGCACCCAGCATTGTTCTTGGTGCATAGTAGTGCTTAATAAATAGTAGGTGCTTAATAAAAGCTTGTTGGTTGGTTGCCTAATGTCTCTTAGCTCCTCTAATTTATCTTCCACACAGGTGCCAAAGTTTTGTAAAGCACATGTCCTAAGGGCCATCCTTCCCATGCAGGCTCTGCGAGCTCCCTATTATCTCTGGGGTTAAACATTCTTCAGCACTTAGCCTTTTTTACACCTTGATCCCATCCTGCCTTTTTGGTCTCCTTAGGTATTATTCCCTTCCATTTGTTCTACAGGTGGCCTCCAGCTGGTCCACATGCTTTTCTTACACATGATATTCCATCTCTAGTTTTCCCAGATTCCCCAGATATATTTATCTGTTGGGGGGGGGCAAAGAGGATTAAGTGACTTGCCCAAGGTCACACAGTGTCAAATGTCTGAGGCTGGATTTGAACTCAGGTCCTCTTGAATCCAGGACTAGTGCTTTATCCACTGTGCCACCTAGCTGCCCCAGATATATTTATCTTTGAGATTTCGTAATAAGAATATGGAATTTCCCAAGAATTCTTGGGGATTCCTGAAATCAACTTATTTTGTATTTTTCTTAATATTCTATTTATGTGTTTTCAAATAGTAATGAGTAAACACAATGATGAAAAATCATTTTTCTGTTTTAAGGTTACATTAAAAGTTCTAGAAATTTTCAGTTTTTAAGAAACTGTATGATAATAAATGCACAGTATATTATTACAAACCAATATATTTTGACAGTGATGTAAAACATCTGGCAGAAGGCTGATTTCCTTTATCTTTCTCTCTCTTTTTTTCTATTTTTTTTTTTTTGCACGGGGCAATGAGGGTTAAGTGACTTGCCCAGGACCATACAGCTAGTAAGTGTCAAGTGTCCGAGGCCAGATTTGAACTCAGGTCCTCCTGAATCTAGGGCTGGTGCTTTATCCACTGCACCACCTAGCTGCCCCTGATCCTTTATCTTTCTTAAAATACTTCCAACAGTGTTCACATTCTTTGTTTGTTATAGTATCTAACAGATTTGTTTAGTAAATAAACAGTAATAAGTTTAATAGCATACACAAAGAACTGCATAGCCTATAGTGAATATTCAAACACCGGAAAATACTAGCAGACCTTATTGGGTAGTATTTACATAATATAACTTTCAAATCTCCCAATAAGGTTGACAGCATTTATAGAATCATGTGTCAAAATAGCCCATTTAAGGACTTAATTTGTTTCCAAAGTGTATTTCTTGCTCGCAGAATTTTTATAAAGGGTACTCTGTTTATTAACATTTATATTTATTTACAAGAGTGACTCATTGTTAGCAGCAAACAAGTCTATGAACACACACTTAGAACATGGCAGTAGTGACACACAGTCCCACTTCTCCCTGCGTCTGTCCCAGTTCTGGTAAATGGTAACCATAACTTCTAGTTCCACACGTCAGAATTTGCTGCTCTTGCTTTCTATTTAACATTACCGGATTCCTTCAAACTAGTAGCACCTCTGTGTTGATAATTTGTGATTCTCACGGGTCATTAGAATCCTTTTCCCTGATTTCTCAGATGGTTTTTCTCAGGACTTGGGAAAACACACCCAAGAAATGCTGGGAAATTACATATGAAAACATTGTCCTGGACAGAGCAGAAGCAAAATGGCATAACAGCAGGAAGACGTTTACTGAGCTTCTCCCCCCTCCCAGGTTTCCCTAGACACGTCTAGAAAATGCAACCGACCAAACCCTGATGGGGAAATGCAAGAACACTTCACAGCAAGTCATTTTTCCAGCCTAAGCTGGTGTAGGCAGATACAGCTGTGCAGCCACTGGGGTCGGGCCAGGAGCACATCATGTGGAGAGCACTCTAGTGTGCTGGAATGCACCCATAGGGGGCACGATGGCAGGTGCCAACTAGCAGCTTTGTTGCCCCCTCCGACTTCTGAGTCAGAGATCTGTGGTGGACTGGGGAAGGGACCTATACCCAGGCAGGCACAGTCTGGGATAGCAATCTTACAAGGGAAGATGCATCAAAGAAGCTTGCTCAGAAGTAAGCAGCCAGGTGTCCCCAGACTCCTGGAATAGAGGCGGGTCTGAGGTCTGCCTTCTGTACCAGTCTGAAGCACCAAAGTGACAGCCTAGAGCCTGTCACTCTGAGCTAGCAGAGTCCCTAGCTGGCTGATAGGAGCTGAGTCCAACACCAGTCTACTGTTGCTTAGACTTAAAATAGGGGAGCAGTGATGAGACCCCCTTTGGGAGCACTGAAAGCTTGCCAGCTCCCCATTGTGAAGGGTCTATACCCAAGACCCTAGATTAATATAACTTCTAGAATCCCGAGAAAGCAGAAAGAAGACCAGCCCCTAACTTCCCTTTAGAAGTGTGCAGTGCCCAGCCCTCACATTAAGCCTCAAGTCAGGAAGTCAGCTATAGAAATGAGCAAACAAAAAAAGAATGCCATCATAAAAAACTGTTATGGCGAAAGGGATACTCAAGATATAAACCGAGCAAAGAATGACCCCAAACATTCATTTCAAAGGAAAACACAGTGTGAGGACAAATTCAACTATCATTCCTGGAAGAGATGAAGCATTAGTTAAGCTATTTTTATACATGAAATGGGAGTGCTAGAGAAAGAAATTGAAAAAAGAAATGAGTTATGGATGAAAGACTTGAAAAGGGAATTAATAGCAAGGTTTGAGAAGTATAAAACCTTACTCAAGAAACTAATTATCTGAGAATCAGAATGGATCAAAAATAAGCTGATGACTCCATGAGACAAGAAGAAATGTAAAAACAAAATCAAAAGACTGAAAAAAAAATAGACTAAAATGTGAGGTATCTCATAGTAAGAAAGACTGACCTGGAAAAAAAATTGAAGGCTCAGTGGATTATCTTAATGCTATGACCCCCCAAAATTCCTAGACATTCTTTTTCAAGAAATCTTCAAAGAAAACTGCCCAGATCTCTTAGAACCAGAGGGCAAAGTGGAAATATAAAGAATCTACCTTCTGAATGAAACTCCCACCTGGAAACTCTAAGGAACATTATAGCCAAAATCTAGAGCTTCCAGGTCAAAGAAAGAATGCTGTATGTAGCTGGAAAGAAACAATCCAAGTACCAGGGAGCCACAGCCACAGCCACACACAGTTTAGCAGCCACCACTCTGAAGGACTATTACATTCCACAAGGCAAAAAAATCTTACTGTCAAGAATAGATACTCAGCAAAGGTGAGTATCATTCTGTAAGGTGGGGGGAGAGAGGTAATGGACCTGTAAGGAATTAAAGAACTTCCAAACATGCTGACCAAAGACCAGAAGTGAGGAGGAACTTGGAAGGTCAAACAGCAGTGAGGAGGAGCACCTATATCATCTCACATGAAGAGTCACAGAGAACCAACCGTGGATAAACTGCTTACATTTCAATGTGGGTAGGTGACCTGTGTGTCCCCTCTAAATCCTATCATTGTTAGGAGTCTTTGAGGGAATCTGATTAGGGAATAGCATGGTTTTGTTAAGTCTTGATCTTAACAGAAGAATGGAAGGAGAGGGGAAGAGGAATACATTGGGAGAGAAGGGAAAGGAAAGTTAGGGAAAATAATCTCATGATCAGGCTGCTTAAGTAGACATCTAGACGAATGAGAAGAGATGAGGGGAGTACGTGACACTTGAACCTTAACTTTTTTGTGTGTGTGTGAGGCAATTGGGGTTAAGTGACTTGCCCAGGGTCACACAGCTAGTAAGTGTTAAGTGTCTGAGGCCGGATTTGAACTCAGGTCCTCCTGACTACAGGGCTGGTGCTCTATCCACCGCGCCACCTAGCGGCCCCAACCCTTAGTTTTTTTCTGGCATGTGTCCATGGCGAAACTTGTTTTGACTGGCTCGAGTACTACAAATTATCCTGAGGATGCTGACTGGAGGACAACAAACCAGCTGAAAATGGAAAAGATCTGCAAAGAGTTTATATCACTTTCCTTTTTTCATCAAGAACAGTGTAAACACATTTGGACTCCATATACTAAACTGGGTGTGCTGCATGAGGAAATGGAACTAAAGAAAGCATATGGGAAGAGCAGCTGGATTAGCCCAAGGATACCCAGAGGAGGCTTCAGGGCAGCCTCTCCCCCCACCCCACCCCATCCCCTTACCCCCAAGAGAAAAGTTTAAGCAACATTATAGATTGTTTTTAAGGTATCTGAAAGAAGGGAGAATAGCAATGCCTTGGAAAACTTAGACCTAGTTATTATCATAGGGTGGCTAGAGAATTTAAGTGACCTCTGATGAGTATCCTGCTCTTGTTGTCCACCTGATGTTCACTGATGATGGCAGTGAAGTTAATTTCAAAAGCATCATCTCTTTCTTTGAAATGGAGGGACAAGATTTTTATGAGCAGAGTCTACACATGTATTCTTTTTTTAAATACTTTTTTTAAATTGTAAAAGTATTTTATTATTTTTCAGTTACATGTAGAGATAGTTTTCAAACATTTGTTTTATAAGATTTCCAGTTTCAATTTTTTTTTCCCCTCCCTCACCCCTCCCCAAGACAGCAAGTAATCTGATATTGGTTATATGTGTACAATAACATTAAACATGTTTCTGCATTAGTCATAAGAGAAGAATCAGAGCAAAAAGAAAAAACTCAAAAAAGAAAAACAACAGCACCAAAAACAAAAGAAATAGTATGGTTCAATCTGCATCCACATTCCACAGTTCTTTTTTTTTTTTTCTTTTTTTTTCCCCTGGATTTGGAGAGCCTTTTCCATTATGAGTACTTTGGAACTATCTTGTACCATTGTATTGCTGAGAAGAATCAAGTCTATCACAGTTGATCAACACATAATGATGATACTACACATATTCTTGTCGAAGTTGTGCGAAGGGAGTAGGCAAACTCATGCAAACAATATTCTTTTTATAGCATGCCAAGGCTTTATGTTCACACAACTTGGCTGAGAGGTATAGAGAAGATAACACTTGGTTGTTCACTCTAAAAGAAATTCTTTTGATTTGGTAGAACAGAGTATTGCCTTACAGGCTCTCTTTTAGCGAGGTATTTCCTTCAGGATTCCTTGAAAGACGTAAATTAACTTTTTTCCACTTTATTAAGTGAATCATAAAACAGAGATGTGGTTGCTTGTTAGAGGATTTAAGCAAGACAGTCTTGGAAGAGGTCTTGTATAGAGTCAATCAGCATTTATTTATTCAGTGCCTACTGTGTTCCAGATGCTGTACTAAGTGACAAGAGAGTTATAGGTAGTGAGCCCTCTGCTTCCCCACCCCCACCCTGGCCCCCAACTCCTCCTCTTGGCAGATAGTATTGTGCTGATAACATCAAGTCCGGGAGTATTTCAGAACTTCCTACTTGAGGTCCAGAATCACCCAAGAATTGTTTTTAGCCAAAAACATTCAAACGATAGAACATGTTCAGTGCTTCCAAACCTTAAAGCATTATGTAAATATTAGTAGTTGTTGTTATTCACACAGGAAAAACTAAGTAGATGAGAAATGTCTTTTGCCAAGACTGATGTGTAGTTGCTGGTCAGACTGATAGACCTGGTTCATCAATACATATATAATGAGCCAACTATGAGTATGGATAATAAACTTGTCCCAGAATCAAAGAGGAGGAGGAAGAGCGTGGGCTGAATTGCTTTTGAAAAATTGTGCAGTGCTTTTTCATAAAGCAGGCCCATCTTCTCCATATCCCTGTTCTTCTAGTGATGACATGCCTGTGAGTCTAAAATATAGTCTTTAAAGATACACCTTCACCCACACCCATACCCACCTGCACCAATTCTTTGTGGTCACAAAAAGTGCTGCTATAAATATTTTGGTGTATATGGGGACTTTGTTTTGGGATATAAGGCTAGTATTGGAATCTCTGGGTTAAAAGATGTGGACTTTTTTTTTTTTGGTGAGGCAGTTGGGGTTAAGTGACTTGTCCAGGGTCACACAGCTAGTAAGTGTCAAATGTCTGAGGCCGGATTTGAACTCAAGTACCCCTGACTCCAGGGCTGTTGCTCTATCCACTGCGCCACCTAGCTGCCCCCATGGATGTGGACATTTTAAGTCATTTTATTAGCATAATTCCAAATTACTTTGTACTTGTACAAAGGGTTGTGCTGATTCACAACTTCACCAACAATGCACCAGTGTGCTTATTCCCATAATCCCTCTGATATTGACTATACCACATGGTTTCATGTTCCATTGATATCCATGCAATCTAAAGGAGGGTCCCCAGGGTGTTGGGCAGCCCAACTTTGGGGGATTTGTGGAATGCTGTAGACAAGTCATACTGGATGAAAGGTAATGGAGAAATTGCAGCACTGTGTTATGGAGAGAGTCCTTATATTTATCAGAATCTCAGATCCATCAAAATAGGTTTTCTTCGACATGAATATTAAGTGACTAGAGATGTAGGTTTTTGAAGGCTTACAATAATAGAAGTATCCATTAGCTTTTGAACTTTCTTTTCCTATATCTTATCTGTTTCTGTAGCATATGGGATATCGATGGCAATTTGTAATGTCAGCCATCTAATACATTCATCTAATTAGCCAGGCAAAAGATTTCTACATGCTTACAAGCATCTTTTGGAACACTCTGATGTCCAAAAGGTAACTGTTAGCTTGAATGTTTTTTCTACCATTCTTTGTTGAACTTCCTGAATTTCATATCGATGGAGCTTATGAATTTGAAGTACAGTCAGACCTATTCAGGTACTCTGTGGTGTGGGGCAGGTGCTAGAGGAGAGAGCTCTGCAGGTAGAGAGCCAACTTTGCCCAGTCCTGCCAAGGTGGCGAGCCTTGTGCTTGGGTCAGTCCTCCCGTATGGCAGAGTGACTCCTTGCTGCACTGGCCGCCTGGTGAAGGACTGTCTACTACAGCAACTCTTGAACATTATGGACAGTGTTGTGGCGGTGTTCTGCAATGCCAAGCACTGCACGGGGCATGTGGTTTCAAGTGTGACTTCCTGTCATCCACAGATCTGGATAGCCTTGCTCATTCTCATTGCTGAACCCATTGTCTTTGGCATCTGAAATGATACGGTTTGGGATGACTTTTTTTTTTCTTTAAATTTGAGGGGACCTGTTGATAGTGTTATGGTTGAATGCATATTAAATTGGAATTACTGTAAAGTCTGAGTTTGCAGTTGATTCACTGTGTATTATTCCTTTCAGATTATTAAACCACTACTTGATTATTCTAAGTCTGAAAAAACCAAATACATTTTCTAAAGATATCCATCTTAATGCCTATATAGCTTAGGGCCTGGTAGGATCAATCATTTAGTAGCAGAAAAAATAAAAACTGAAATAAATTTTCATTTTTCATAAGCGATTTTTGCCTCTAATGAATCCATGGTATAGCAGATAGAGTGCTAGACTTGGATTCAGGGAGACCTCGGTTCAAATTCTGTCTTTGGCATTATTAGGCAAGGCAACTCAGCCTCTAAAATGGGAGTTAATAGCATTAGGCCCTCCTTCATTGGGTTATGATGATTCCTGAACTACTGCCAGATTAGGGGGACCTGGAGAGGGGCTCTAGCACTAGAGAAGGCAAATGTCTCAGTTTTTCTCTTTCTTTCTTTCTTTCTTTCTTTCTTTCTTTCTTTCTTTCTTTCTTTCTTTCTTTCTTTCTTTCTTTCCTTCTTTCCTTCTTTCCTTCTTTCCTTCTTTCCTTCTTTCCTTCTTTCCTTCTTTCCTTCTTTCCTTCTTTCCTTCTTTCCTTCTTTCCTTCTTTCCTTCTTTCCTTCTTTCCTTCTTTCCTTCTTTCCTTCTTTCCTTCTTTCCTTCTTTCCTTCTTTCCTTCTTTCCTTCTTTCCTTCTTTCCTTCTTTCCTTCTTTCTTTCTTCCTTCCTTTCCTTCCTTCCTTTCCTTCCTTCCTTTCCTTCCTTCCTTTCCTTCCCTTCCTTTCCTTCCCTTCCTTTCCTTCCCTTCCTTTCCTTCCCTTCCTTTCCTTCCCTTCCTTTCCTTCCCTTCCTTTCCTTCCCTTCCTTTCCTTCCCTTCCTTTCCTTCCTTTCCTTCCTTTTTATTTTGTAGGGCAATGAGGGTTAAGTGACTTGCCCAAGGTCACACAGCTAGTGTCAAGTGTCCGAGGCTGGATTTGAACTCAGGTCCTTCTGAATCCAGGGACGGTGTTTTATCCACTGTGCCACCTAGCTGCCCCAATGTCTCAGTTTTTAAAGCAAAGTGAAGAAAGGAGTTTGTAAACTACCCTGTCCATCTTGTAGAACATCTTATTAAAGAAGCATTTAGTGAACATACAGAAATGGGAGTAGTGATCCCAGAGGGCAAGCACAGCTTGATCTAGAACAGGCCATGCCAGGCTGTCATCGTTACTAAACGGGTAGATCAGGGAAATGTGATAGATCGCCTTCCTAGATTTTATCCAAGCCTTTAAAAGTGTCTCTCCTGTTTCTTTGGCTTACAAAATGGATAGAAGTATGCTCAATGATAATGCAATTAGATTGGGAACTGGTTAAATGGAGAGTTATTTATTCTTTAATGTTCCCAGTGGAATGCCCCAGTAATCTGTGCTTTGGCCCACTGCTGTTCAACATTTTTTATCATTGATTTTGTTGAAGGCATAGATGTCAGGCTTATCCAATCATTATTTTTAAACTTTCCTTTTTTATTACCATGAAATTGATAAACTTCAACAAATGTGAACATTTCCCTACACAAAGAACAGAAAAAAAGAACTATGTGAAGTCATCAATCTCCACTATGTTCAGCTTGGGTTTTGTTGTATATTCTAAATTTAAAATGGTAGTTCCGACACTTGCTAGCTTGTGTGTATATTTCTGAATATTCTATGACTCTCTTTTTTGGATAATTTCTTTTTCCTATTTCTATCGTTAAAAAATTTAAAAAGCTCTTCATTGTGACACAGTCAAAGCAAAAGAAATACGTACTCTGACCATATCAGATGATTTATGTCTCATTCTACATGTCTAGTTCAACTCTTTGCCAACAGGCAAGAAGCGTGATTGATCATGTCTTCTAGTGTCCTGATTTGTCTTTGTTGTTGGTCATATTTTTTAAGTCTTTCGTGGCATGGTAATTTATCATATGAATTATTCCAGTTCTTCTCAGTTTGCTCTGCATCAGATCATACAGATCCTCCCATGATTCGGTATCTGTCCTTTACTTTTGGTGTGTTAATATTTTGTTATATTCATAGACCATAATTTGTTTATCTGTACCCTGTTTGATAGATACTTACTTTGGTTCTAGTTCTTTATAACAATAAAAAGTGCCGCTACAAAATAATTTTGGACATGGCTCCTTTCCCTCTTTTAATTTTTTTGAGGTACACAATCTGTTCTGATTTGAGGATGACACAAGACTTGGAAGGTTGGGTTAGATGACAGTTCAAATTGGGGAAAGGAAGTTATTCTTGGACTGAGAAGTCTGTAGGCTCAATCAAACAATTTGAAATTTATTAGGAATAAATGCAAAGTCTTGTACCTTGCATAAAAGATCAATTTCACAAATCCAGAATTGGGAAATGTGACTAGAGTTCATCTAAGATCTCTGGGTTTAGTGGGTTGTAAATCCAATATGAGTCAGCCCGATGATGTAGTAGCCAGAAGGGCTTGGGTGGCTTGGAAAAGCAGCAGGGGGCGGCCCCGTGCCCTGGCCAGGCCACGCCTGGAGGCAAATGTGTAAGTAGCTGTAGATCACCACGGGTAGTATATGTACAATGTGTCATGCACATTTTTTTTCTAGGTACTTTCTGTCTGTAACATGGCTCCCCATCCTTCTAAACCTTGTTCAAGTCGCCCCAGACTTTCATGCAGCCTCCGCAGACTTCTTCAGTCCCTCACTATTTTCTCCTTTGCCTGGCACTAAAATTCTTCTTTGGCACTTGATCGTAGGCTTTTGACCTTATGTGTTGATTAAGTGTAATGTGGGTAGTTCTAAGCTTTGGTCGGCAGTATCATTCTGGTGAGAAGAGCACTGACCTTGTCATCAGGAAGTCTGGGTTTATTCACATTCTGACTTTGACCTTAACGGTGTGATCGTGAGCAAACTCACTTCCCATTTTCCTTATCTGGAAAATAGGAATGCTGTTGATACTGCCCATTTGAGAGGATCGTTGTCAGGAAACCTAATATTACTACTATTATAAAGTAGATTATATGCTTCCTTGAGACAAGAATTGTGTAGTTTTTATATCTCAGATGGTGCTTAGCTCATTGTTAGCACACAGCTGGTATCCGGTACACATTGAATGCAGGGATTTCTTGGTCTACATGGTACAGTTCAAATAAATGCACCAACTGACTTTTGCAGTCAGGGTTAAGTGACTGACTTGCCCAGGGTCACACAGCTAGTAAGTGTCTGAGGCCAGATTTGAACACAGGTCCTTCTGACTCCAGGGCTAGTGTTGTATTTGCTGTGCCACCTAGATGCTCCACTGCCATCAGCTATTGAGGCAGGGGGTATGACGGTATTATTTTTCATGCCCCAAAGGAGCTAAGGCAAATGTGATGTAACAAATTAGAAATTTGAGGTGGAGTACTTAAAAATGTCTAATTTTATAATGCCAGTGCATTTATGTAACTGTTCTCTTTATCTCTTTTTGGTGACTTAACAAAGACCCAGAAAAGGTAGCAGAATCCAAAACTGAACATAATTGGTTTGTTGTTTTAAAGTGATACTTGTTCGGCCCCAGACACTTACTGGCTGTGTGACCCTGGGCTTGTCACTGGGCTAACCTCTGTCTCAGTTTCCTCATCTGTCAGATGGGGATCTAGTAGCTCCTACCTCCCAGGGTCATTGTGATGATCAGATGAGATATTTGTAAAGCACTTAGCACAGGGCTAGCACGTGGTAGATATTGTACAAATGGGAGCTATCATTATTATATTGTTGTTAGTCTTACTGTATTTCAGTTCTTCTATTCCCAATTTGGGGTGAGGAGACATTCTACCCATTTAACCAAAGCAGAAGTTTTTTGCATCAGTGCTTCAATGCAATCTTGGTTCTTAGCAACAGCTGTAAGACATTGGAGTATCATTTATGGAAACTGCAGTCAGACTCTTCTTAGGAACATAAGAAGAACTTAATTTGCCCTGCTGTTTGGGCATGGCGTTGGAGGGGAGTGTGGTCTGCAGTTTAGCCAGCCTGAGCTGAAAAGTTATTTTTAAATTGGATTTAGAAGCTCAAAATGAATATGGGGGGCGGGGTTTGGATGGGTGGAGAGAATATCCAGGTATGTGTGTGTCTGCATGGTCTGGAGGCCTTTAGTTTCATCCTCTTTCTTACACTGCATACTTCACATGGCTGCATCGAGTAAGTTAAAGAGATGAGATAATCCCTTATCACTTTACCTGTTTTTTTCCCAGGGGGAATAAAAACTTGTGTTCCACATTCTTGGCTTGTGTGATCACAGTCAGACTCATATCTTAACTGTACCATCCTCAGTTGGGTCCGTAGTTGGGCATTTTTTTATGGTGACATCTTTATTTGGGGGATTAAAAAGGGAAAAACAGAGCTAGATCTAAACAAGTGGGGGAAATAACCAAATAAACCTCATACTTTGAAGTCTTTCCACTTGTGTTTAAATTCAGGACAGGTTAAAACTTAAAATTCTTATGATAGTCCTTATTAATGAGGTGCTTAACTTGATTGGTAGTCCATTAGTTTTCAGCTGATAAAAGCCTTTTCCCTTCACATGGCTGAATTTTTAATGAAAGCTAAGGATTTATTTTTTGTATACTCGATAAAATCATTTTTCTCAGATTTTTTTACAGCTCCTCCTAAATAAAAGAAATTATTCTCGAATGACCAAATATAGTAAAACTGGCATGCTTAGAACTTTTCTTTTCAGATTATTTTACCAATCCAGATTTAACAGGTTTGGTAGCATTTATGTAAGTATATAGCTAAGGCCACTTTTCATTGCTTAGAGTCCCAGAGGAAAAGATAATACACTGGTTCCTGAAATTTGCAATTTATAATCTCTTGATAAAATATTGGAAGCCCTAACTATGCTTCCCTTGTGCCTCTCCTGTAATTTTTGTTACCCTTAGAACTTGACCTCTTATCCTATTTGGAATAGGAAGCACTATGGAGAGCAAACACTATCTTTTGGTTAACAAACTGTAAAGAATTACATTTGCACCATATTTTTAGGAGAGCCAGTTGACTGGGTGACATCACAATTTACTCTTCTCATTTTAGAATCTAAATTGAACAGATGAGTATTGAAATGACGGTTTGTTACGTACAACATACTAATATTCTATTTTATATTGAGATAGATTGTAAACTTATTGCGAACAGAGCTTGGCAGTGCATAGTTCTTAAGAAATGCTTGCTGCTTAACTACTCAGGATTTAGGTTTTTTTTTTTCTACAAGAAAAGTAGGCCATTAAGAACTTTCTGAATTGTTTTTGATTTAAAAAGGTTAACAAGTAATCCATTTTGTTTGAAAGCAAAATTTTGATTTTGATGGTTTTAAAACATTGTTTCCAGCCTGTGATGTCTTTGACTAAGTCTCTGGGGGGGGTTTCTTATATTTTCACTTTTTTTCTTTCAATTTTTTGATTCTTGATAGTTGGACTAGTGGGTGGAGTGTAGGACTTGGGGCTGGGAAGACCTGGGTTAGAGGGTCTGCTTTTATACTTACCAGGGCATGGTGTGACAGTGGGCAAGTCATTTCACTTCGGAATCTTTGGGTGGTAACACCCACCTCCTGGGATTGTTAGGCTCAAGTAAGATGACAGAGGTCAAGTGCTTTGCCATCTCTCCAAAAGCACAATTGATAGTTACCTTCTAATGTCCCCAACTTGGATATTTCTCCACTTACTACCTTTCTTTTGGAATATTTTCACCAATTCTTCTGTTTAACTAGTTCTTGCCTTAGTCTTAGATATGATCTTCTCAGCTGTTTTCCCTGCAACACAATTGCTTCCTATTGTGAACCTACTTTGAAAAAAATCTTCTGGAAAAATAGCAAGTCTTTCTCTATTAGCTTTCTATTTGGTTGTCCAGATTTTGTTGCCCAGTATCAATCATTGCTTCAGGAAGTTTTTCTTTTTGTAGTTGATTTCTTTCTCTGGGCTAGGTTGTATCCCTTCATCCTTAAGTTCTACAAGCATATAAAAACAAGGCGTTGTGCCAGGTGCTAGGAATAAACAGATGAAAAGTGGACCGTTTTCATTCAGGCAGTTTCTCTGTAGCATAAGAGGGAAATGTGCCGGTAGATCTAGATAACTCTGATATAGAGCAGAACCGTGGAGAATTCTCCAGGCTTCTCCTGGCTGGGAATTCCCATTCTGATCCCCAGAGATGGAGTTAGTCTTCTCTGATTCTTGTTCATGTTTCCTACAGTGTTCTGATGCATTCCGGAGGCAGGTTCATTTTGCATATACTAGGTGAACATTATAAGAATGTTCATCAGTTGGCCACATTGGGTGCTAATTATCCATGAGATAATAGTATCTCCCTCCCTGCTTCAAGTAAACCTTAGACGTTAGCCTTCCTGTGGGCAGCCCAATTTCTGATTTCTTTTTAAATAAGTTTTTCTCAGAATCTGATTTTGTTAGGCCCATTTGTTAGTACTCTCATTGTTTTACAACCAGAATCTATATGAGAATTTAGACTTTATAATAAGGAATATTAGAAGATCACCATGATGTATTCCTATGGATGCAGGTAGGGAAAATATAAGAGATATCTTTTTAAAATAGTTTTGAAAACCTGTTGAGGCAAGTTTGCCAAAATTAATTTTTTTTTATACAAGGGACCTTTTTTTTTTTTAAAAAATGCAGAGAGGTGGAGCTTCAGGGTGGGGCCAGCAAATAGTAAAGAAAAACCAGATATGCTTTAAGCTAAATGAATATCTACATTAGACACCAGTTGCATTTAATAATTTGCCTTTAAAGTGGATGCTATTCGTCCTCCCTCAAATAATTATAAAGGTATTTCTCTATATTAACACAAACAAGAATAGAGCTATATAATTTAATTATGTTGAAATAGAGACATCGTATATGTGTATGTGAATGCTGTTACCTACATAGGGAGATATTTAGGGATTATTTTGTGTGTGTTTCATATTTATATGCATATAGTATGTATATTTCCTGTTCAGCTACCTGTTAGAGCTGGTAAAAAGTACTTAGGCCTTTAATGTGTTTGTACATTAAGAATAGCTCACATTTATGTAATGCTTTAAGGCATATTAGATGCTTAAAATATCTCTGAGATAGGTACTATAACTGGTGTCCATTTTTTGATGAAGCTTTTGTTTGCACCAGACCAAAAAAAAAAATCTGCACAGTTATTTTCTTTTATATAGAAAGTGTAATGTTTCAAATATATTAGTTTTTCTTTCTTGTCCCCCCCCCCCCAGTAGAATTATTTTCAGCCCAGCCAAGAAATTTAACTAGTGTACTGGTTAGAATTCCAGCCTACTTAGCCTAACTCATTTTCTTCCTTTTATACTACTCTGAAAAGTTGAAGAATAGTGAGAGGAGACTCGTTATCCACCTGTAGCGAAGCAGTTAATAATTTCTTGACTTTTTTTTCTTAAAAATAATTTCATTCTTCAAAATGCAGAGGAATCAGGGAGAGAGAATTTCTACACTAAAACTGATTCCTGGTGACAGGGAGGGACTGGTTTCTGGTTTGGAAATAATGGGGACCGGCGGGCAGTTAGGTGGCATAGTGGATAGAGCACTGACCCTGGATTCAGGAGGACCTGAGTTCAAATCTGACCTCAGACACTTAACACTTACTAGCTGTGTGACCCTGGGCAAGTCACTTAATCCCAATTGCCTCACCAAAAAATATAATAATAATAATAATAAATAATAATAATAGATTGATACAGAGAAAAGGAGAGGCAATGTGGGCATAACCTAACATGAATTCTAGAATTTGGAGAGAGTGGATGTAAAAGTGTTCAGAGAAGGGATAGCAGAGATTCTGTGGAACACAAATACAAAAGGGAAGTCATCTCAGGGGAGTGATTGTTGTTTGTCCTTCATTCTCTAAGAGGACCACAACATCTGAGGTGAAGTCATGACTTTCACTGAATTGGATTTAAGTTAGGGAGGGCTATGCAAGGTCACCAACCTCACTCTCTCCTCCAGAGCCATCTGAGTCCAGTGGCAAGATATATCTCAGGACAACTGGAGATAGCCCCAGATGTTTAAGGCAATTGGGATTAAGTGACTTGCCCAGGGTCACAGAGTTAGTAAGTGTCTGAGGTGAAGTTTCAACTCAGGTCCTCCCAATTTCAGGGCAATTGCTTTATCCACTGCACCACCTCGCTGCCTCCCCCCCCCCCCCAGAGTAATATGAAGCTGTGTCAGCATGGAATTTTGAAGAAATTAAGGGAACTCTTCCAATGGGGAAGGACAAAAATGTGGATGTGCAGAGCAGTTCACTGCCCCAGTTAGGTTTTGAAAAGATGTCTATGGAAGATAGAAGCAAGCCAGGCTCCCAGTAGGGGCTCAGTGGAGTGGTATCAGTTTGGTAAGTGATAACAATAATCCAGCCTGGAGTTAGCCAGTGATTGAAGGGGCAGAAAAACTGGAGCGGAGTTACTCCAGGGTAGAGATCGAGGAGGGAGGAAAGTGAAATTAGAGGCGAATAAGAGCTTGATAAAGTATTGGGTGGGCACTGGAGGTCCTGAGGAGCACAGAGAACAGTTTTAGGGGCGGTAAACCTTTAGGGAAAGCTTGAATGAGAGGTTTTGGACAAATGGAGGCCTATCGTGGGTTTTGATCTTAGAAACGGAAACAGGAAGAACTGGTTAATTGTGAAATATAGGGTGTGACCTTCTTGTCTGTGACTGACATTCAGTGGAGTAGGTTGAAAGTTTTGAGGAGATTGAGGAACTGGGAGGTTAGAAGGGGAGCTGAAGGGTAGAGGTGACATGAGGTGCATGGAGACACCCAGAAAACTGTAGGTAGCCCAGCTGGGGCCAGAGAAGCTCTTGCCTCAGAACCCAGTCTCCCTGTACCCTGCTTAACCTTCCTGGAGGCCACTGGAAGTCAGGTGTTCAGCATGGGGCCCGGGCTGGGAAGTAACTGCTGCAGGCTTGTTCCAATGAGAAAACATCTACACCCAGCTCGCCTGTGTACTCTTAGCTGTGCATTAGGGATAATGAGCTAGAGGATTATGAGCAATCCCTAGGGTCGGATAGGTAAGACATCTGTCGTGGTGTTTTAGTGCTATATAAGGGAGAGGTGGTGCTTTTTTAACTTGTGAAATGTATTATGTTGTGAAACATAGTGTGTTTTCATCTGCTTTGATTTTTGAAATGTATAATCTTGAGAATTAGTGCAGTGATTCTAGGAAGAATTATTAAAATAAGACTACTCCTTCCTGTGTCAAATCTGAGCATATTAATCATTCTTTATTAACAACTAAAAAATAAAGTGGTAGGGATTTAATTTACAGAAATTGTAGGCAACATCACCTATTATTGGTTGTGAAATATATGTTCTCTTTGCATGTCTAGACTTTACTTTTTGTTTCTCAGGTTGCACGTTTTAAAAAATTACCAAATGGTGAAAATGAGACAATGATTCCTGTATTGACATCAAAAAAAGCAAGCGAATTACCAGTCAATGAAGTTGTAAGCATTCTTCAAGTAAGTGACAGAGTGGGATTCTGGCTATTAAGAAATAAGCAAGTTAGACCGTATTACATTTAATCAAGATTATGGGAGCTCTACCACTGTTATTAAAATAGATTTGACATAGTCTGTATTATTTGACATAATTTTCCTTTCTTAAAATCCTGGTTTGACCTAAAATGATATTTGTTCAAGCAGGGTAAAAGTGGAGTTCAGATACACTCTTAAAATTGAACTAAGTTTTCTCCAAATAATAAAACAAATTTTATTTATTTTCTTATTAGGATGACTTTTTTAATATAACCTCTCTTCACTAAATCCCAAGTAGAAAATGTTTGATAGCAGGGGACTTTAATGTAAATGATGATAGAAGATAGCTTTAAAAATTGAATTTGTTTTTCGTAGTAGTCCCTTGATAAATGTTTATTGGTTGATATTTATACACCAAATTTTGAAATCACATAAATTGGCAAAGTAATAACATAGTTTAGGATTTGTGATTCTCTGCGATGAGTTTTAACATAAAGCTTTTAACCAGGGAAAACCACTTACTCTTGGGGTGCAGCCACTTCTTTAGTTTTATTATTGATAGTAATATTAAGTCATGACAATTGATGTCAGGATATGAAGAATAGGATTAAATCTCTTCAAGTCCCAAGAACCAGTTCATTTTGTATTTTTTATTAATTGAGTTGGGAAACATGTACTGTTTGCTGGTGATAATGGCTTTCTCCTCTCCAGGAGGGGAGGAGATCTCTGTTCACTTCAGGGTTTTTGTTTGGTCCTACAATGAAAAAATGTCTATGAACTGGGCCATGGCAATTTAGCGACTATTCCCTTTTTTTCTGTCAGTTTTAGGAAAAAGACATTTCAGTTGACAAGCCAGTAAGTTTGTTTTTACAGAGCTTGTAATAGACTTCTTTCATTTCTCTTCCTTCATTGAGGAATAAAAGAGCTTAAATAGCGTGACATTTGACTTTACAGTAACGGTCTGCTCTGCACAATCCAATAGGCTGATCTCCAGAATGGGCTAAACCAATGTGAAGTGTGTCACAGGCGAGCGTTCCATGGCTGGAATGAGTTTGATATCAGTGAAGATGAGCCGCTGTGGAAAAAGTATATTTCCCAGGTAAGACTCTCCCTCCTTTGCTTTCAGACAAACCTCCCCTCCCTCTCACCCCCACCAGCACTATCAGATGCATTCATTACATCTTAATTTTGAGCGTTTTCTCTTCCTGCTACAAGGTGCTGCTGCTGGTGGTTTTTATTGCTCGAGGATTGTTGAGCAGAAATCTTAGAATTCTCATATCAAGAGTAGTCACTTCAGATGGACAGATTCACATAGAGATGATGCCACTAATAGTAGTTGGGAAACACAAATGATGACGAGGAGTTGGGGTCATCGAAGCCATTCTACAAGGGCAACAGTGACTGTCTTTAGCAAATCATTTGTCCCTTTGAATCAGAGACCTTTCTTATTCATTATTCATCTGTCTGCCCAGTAATGCGAGGTGGAGGGGCTCAGTCCTGGGATTCTCTATCAGCTTTTGACTAGTGCATTTGGGTTTGAAGGAAACGCTGAATTTTTTAACATTAATAAAGATGAGAAGCTTTCTTCATGACTTTTCTTTTCTTTCTTTTTTTTTTTTTTTAGTGAGGCAATGGGGTTTAAGTGACTTGCCCAGAGTCACACAGCTAGTAAGTGTTAAGTGTCTGAGGCCAGATTTGAACTCAGGTCCTCCTGACTCCAGGGCCAGTGTTCTATCCACTGTGCCACCTAGCTGCCCCTCTTCATGACTTTTCATAGCAGATTCTTCCTTTGACTGATGAAGACAGTAAGTTGATTCAATAGCATCCTCCTGCCTCTCCTCTACTAGTTTAAGAAAGAGTTCACTAAGTGGGAAAACCGAACTTGACCTACCCACTGCTCCTGGTCTCTTGACTGGCACGGGAGAAGAGCATGGGTGGCATCTCAGCCCAGTGCCTGGCTTTTGTGCCTTACGGAGCCAAAGTCGGCCCCCATCTCTGAAGGAAGCTGAGCTACCACACAGGCCCCATTTCCCTGGGGCCCACAGTTGAAGAGGAGGGTAAAGGGAAGACACAGTCACCTCTTCACAGTATTATTGCTTGGCCAGTGGAGAGAAGTGTGAACAAGGCCCTCTGCCTCTGGGCTGCTGGGTGAGGCAGGGGGGCTCTGAGGCCAATTTAAAGGTTAGAAATTCAGCAGAAAGGGGCTGTGTTCTACGAATAGTCAAAAAGTGCAGGAAGGAGAATGATAAACTCCCTGAAAGGTAGGTGCTAGATTGTGGTGTGTATACCTCGAATGCCACTGTGACCTTAAAAATCCTCACCCTAGAATTCTTCTCACCATAACAATCTTCAGTGGCAACAGATGATGTGTCATACCTATAATAGTGCTGTGACCTTGTTCCCTAAGAAACCACGCAGGAACACCTGCAGTTCTTCCTGCCAAGCGCTCCATTGTCCACTGCCTGCTGTGGAATGGGCTTCTGTGGAATGGGGCACTGGGCCGAGCTGCTGTGAAGGACTGTGGGTGTGGCTAGGGGTGTGTATGAGATTTGCCTCTTCAATCCCAATCATCTTTCAGGTGTTTAATCTAAACTTTTCCTTCTATGACAGATGCTTTTTGCTCCTGCCTCATCCTCAGGGAGTATTCCCAACAGCTCCACCAACATCCCTGTAATTTTGAAATTAAGTTCTCAGCCCTTTTCACTAGCCAGGCTCCCTAGAAGTGCTGTGTGGTATCCCAAGGGTGGGCTGACAGTTCTGTGTGAGTGCCAGCGTGGACATCCCCCTGGTAGTTCTGAGCAAATGTGTTTATATGGGGCACAAAGAGTTGCCAAATAATGGGCCATGGTGGTGGTGGGTCTGCTGCCCCTTAGAATGCTCTGAGTGGGGCGTCTTCATTCTGATCCAGTGGAGCTCAGCGGCTGACTGTTTTTTCCTTTTCCTTTCAGTTTAAAAATCCCCTTATTATGCTGCTTCTGGCGTCTGCAGTCATCAGCGTGTTAATGCACCAGTTTGATGATGCCGTCAGCATCACGGTGGTAAGAACGAGAAGGGGTTTGGGAATGGGAAGCTGTGCTTAAGCAGAGTTTAGTTTTTAATTTTGATCATGCTTGAATTCTAACAGATTGAGACATATTTCTTGCTTATAAACATCATTCCGCAGTATACAGATTAATAAGTATACTTATTAATCATAATAACAACCTCCTCAAGGGTTCAAAATATCTCTTAATATAAAATCTTATTTTAAATGTGTCAGATTTTGAGAATCATATTAGTCATAGACTGAAAGTGCATACTTTTAAACCAGACTATTATTCCACTTTAAAAATTAATCATTTTAACCACCATATTGTAGATGTCATTTTGTATGACTGAGATAAAGGCCTAACTATTGCTAAGTTAAAAAATAATTCTTTTTCAAAGCTATAATTTGCATTGTAAAGTTGTTTTACTCCTGTCCAGCTTGTTTGCCCCAATTGACTTTCTAATCGGGCTTGTCACTGACTTTGTGATTAGTGACTCCTTGTTCTCTTGCCCCTTTCCCCTTAAATTAGATGTGTTTTAGCCCCTTTTTCCCATTAACAAAACTAAAATATCAAAGTGTTCTTATTATACTGATGATACAAAAGAGTAGCAGATAAATCTGAAAGAGAAATAATCTTACCAAAAGAAAACCTGCATTAGATAAAGTTTGTTGACTTCAGAAAGCTAACCTTGTAAATTGTTTGAAAGTTACTTTGCCTAACATTTCTTTTGTCAAATGTACAAATAAGGTACAGTTGACTGCATATATTTATATAAACAGTACTGGTCTGAGTGATTTGCCTTCAGAGCTGAAATTGCTGGTGAGACCGTGGGCTGGGTACCTTCACTGAAGAAGCCAGGCCCAGCTCTTGAAAGTGAGCCATAATTTTCAGGGCAGACAGGCTGTGCCCTCCCCAACTTCTGTGAAGTGTTTGCTGTGCTCCTTCATCACATTGGAATCACCTTGTTTTCCAGTGAAGCTTCATCCCAGATAGTAATTCCTGAGATAACCACATCCTCGAGCAAAGCTTTTCAGTTGTTGTTTTGTAAATGTCAGGAAGACCCTTGGCAAGTCGCCAAGCTCCTCAGTGTCCTGGGCAGCTCCAGGACTCACAGTTGCAGAAATGGTGCTGATCTGCTCTGGAAGAGGGACTTTGGTCACCTAAAAGTTCCTTGTACCAGTGAAATCACATGTTTAAGCACTGTCTGTGTAGAGATAGGAGCACTCAATGGAAGAGATTTTTTTTTTTGAGGATAATTTTCCTTTTGAAAAGACTAATTGGGTTGTTGTTTTTTTAGGCAATACTTATCGTTGTTACAGTTGCCTTTGTTCAGGTAAGTAGCCTATTTTGCTAGCATGAAAACGACTGTTTCAATCACCTTTTGATAAAAGTGACATGATGTGGGGGGGAAATGCTTAATTCTGTGATTCCCTTGAAGGCTAGTAAAATGAGAGAGAAATAGTTCAGGAGATAAGTCGTAGCAAATATAATGAACACACTGGCCTTTTTTTTTTTTTTTTTTAGTGAGGCAATTGGGGTTAAGTGACTTGCCGAGGGTCACACAGCTAGTAAGTGTTAAGTGTCTGAGGCCAGATTTGAACTCGGGTACTCCTGACTCCAGGGCCAGTGCTCTATCCACTGTGCCACCTAGCTGCCCCATACTGGCCTTTTTTTACGGTTACAATAAAGTTTATTTGTTAATTTAATTAAATTTATTTCTTATTTATTCTTGACATTCTTTTCTTTTTAAATGTTGAGTCCCAGATTTTCTCCCTCCCTCCCACCAATCTTCTACTCACTGAGAAGGTAAACTATATCAATTATGTATGTGAAATCATACAAAATATCATTTCCATATTAGCTATATCCCCAAAAAGCAAAGAAAATAAAGTGAAAAAATGATACTTCAGTTTGTACACAGTTCATCAGTTCTCTCTCTGAAGGTGGATAGCATTTTTCATCATGAGACCTTTGAAATTGTCTTGTGTCATTGTATCCATCAGAGTAGCCACACACTCAGATTTCTTTCTTTCTTTCTTTTTTCTTTTTTTGGTGAGGCAATTGGAATTAAGTGACTTGCTCAGGGTTACACAGCTAGTAAGTGTTAAGTGTCTAAGGCCGGATTTGAACTCAGGTCTTCCTGACTCCAGAGACAGTGTTCTATCCACTGTGCCACTTAGCTGCCACCCCCCCCCTTTTTTAATTACATTAAGGGGTTTTTTTTGTGAGGTAATGAGGGTTAAGTGACGTGCCCAGGGTCACACAGCTAGTAAGTGTCAAGCGCCTGAGACCGGATTTGAACTCAGGTCCTCATGAATCCAGGGCCGGTGCTTTATCCAGTGTGCCACCTAGCTGCCCCTCAGATTTTTAAAAATATATGAAACATGCGGCTAGGTGGCGCAGTGGATAAAGCACCGGCCCTGGATTCAGGAGGACCTGAGTTCAAATCCGGTCTCAGGCGATTGACACTTACTAGCTGTGTGACCCTGGGCACGTCACTTAACCCCCATTGCCCCACCCCCCCCCCAAAAAATATATATATGTATATGAAACAAAACCATGTAAGTAGTAAAAGCCCAGAGGTGGATATTTTACAATTCTTTTTCTTTATCTGATCATGTCTTAGGACTTGAATAATTCTGTTACTTTTAATTTTCTATAGAGTTAAGTCTAGCTGGAAAAAGCCAGTAGGGAGGGTAGAAATCAGTGGGCATTTATGAAGAGACATTCTCTAGATTTCTGACTGAAAAGATAATGACTAATCCATTTAGCAGAATGGTACATTTGTATACAGAATTCCTCTTTTAAAACCCAAGCTGCTTCTTATTACTGAGGGGGCTGGGTTTTCTCCCTACCCCAGCAGTGGGAAGTTCTGATCTGATCAAAGACCACTTCCCATTGAAATAGGATACAAAACAAAAGCTCCCTCTTCTTGAGTCAGTATAATAATGCAGAAATAAAAATGCTAGAATGAAAAATTCTCTATTTTTATTGATGATTGTAGGTATAAACAAAAGTAAGCCAAGTTTTATACAAGTGATAGCTCGGAGGGATATTGCTCTATATTTTAATATCTAATAATACCTAAATATTGATGAAAAGCGGCTCAGAACCTGTGATTGAGATGGGCGTTTGTTTTCTTATCCGAATGTCATAATACACCCAAATATTGGATTACTGGATTAGGACCCTAAAGAGCTTGTGAGCTCTCTCATCTGTACCTCAATTTCATGCTGTTCTGTGGATCTTGGATTTTATTTTGCTTGATTGAAATTTTGGCATGTTAATAATTCATCTTCTGTAGAACTTTCATCAGTCTCATGGCCTACACCGCTTGTTTCACTCTTGTGTATTGTTCTGTGCCTCATCGAAATATGATAGGAAAAACCAATCAAAGTCAGATCATTGGAACCTGGCCTGGCTGTGAGCAGCATTAATCACTTTTGTAAGAGTTCCACATGCACAGAGTCTGCTTAGCTCCAGCACAACAGGCTAAAGTGACCAAAAGTGGCGCCAGTGGTGAAAGGCAAAGTTGCTGCACCTCCAGAGAAAGGGAGGTCCTGTGTCCACAGTCATCAGAGGTTCGAACCTCGTGCATTTCCTCTTCATATGAGCCCTTCACAGGGGTTCAGACAGATTTGTTGCTCCCTCATCTCTGAGACAGGCACGTGACAGTGCAATAGCTTACTCCTTTCAATAGAAACAGACACGACTGCTGGAGAGCAGCTTCCTTGTAGAAATGCATGGCTGGGTCAGGATCATGGCGGCCATGGTCAGCCAGGGCTCAGCCCTTCTCCTTCCTGTCATTCTCGTTTCTCTCTCTGCTTTCCAACTTCTACCTTAGACTGGGAGACTTCAGGCTACTGGTTAATGTTCCCTGAGATGCCCTCACCTCCCAGTTATTAAGTCCCTTTGCATCCCAAAGCTCCCCACACAGAGATGACCAAAACGAAGATCTTTTTGTCAGCATCACGTGTTCTGCCGTCATGAACGAAAGGCTTTCCTCTTCCTCTATTGCTCAGTCCTCATCCTCACTGTGAGCATTGATCCCTCCATCCCTCGGTGCTCTCATGGGCCATTACCCGAATTTTATGTGCTTCCTTAGGGACAGTAGACTTGGAGTCAGAAAGGTCCATGTTTGAATTTCATTTCAGAGACTTGCTAGCTTTATGACTCTGGGCAAATCAGCTAACCTTTTTTTAAAAAAAAATTATTTATTTAAGTTTTCGACCTTTGTTTAGATAAGATTTCCAATTTCAAATTTTCCTCCCACCCCTCCCCTAGAGAGCAGGCAATCTGATATAGGTTTTATATATATATATATATATGTATATAAAATAACATTAGACATATTTCTGCATTAGTCATGCCATACAAGAAGAATCAGAGCAAGAAGGAAAAACCTCAAAAAAAGAAAAACAACAGCACCAAAAACAAAAGAAATAGTATGGTCCAATCAGCGTCCATATTCCACAGTTCCTTTTTTTTTTTTTTTTCTGGATTTGGAGAGCCTTTTCCATCATGAGTGCTTTGGAACTTTCCTGTACTGTTGGATTGGTGAGAAGAATCTAGTCTATCGCAGCTGATCAGCACACAGTGTTGATGATACTGTGCACAATGTTCTCCTGGTTCTGTTCATCTCACTCATCATCAGAGCTAACCTTTTTTAACCTCCATTTTCTTATCTATAAAATGGGCATAATGACAGCACCTCCCCCAGGGCTGTTGTAAAGACTGACCAAGATGACACAGGGTGTCCCTTAACGACTTTGCAGACCTTAACCTGCTTTCTAAGTGTTAACCATTACTGCTCTTCTCAGTCTTGGCCCTAGAGTCTAGGAGATCAATCTCCCACCATTCCCTCCTTGCCAAACTTTACCCCTTTGCTCTTTTGCTGCTTGTGCCTTACCAGCCCTCAGTCCTACCCTCTGCCTTCTCTGCTCCTACTTGTGCTGGGGACAGAGCTGGAGAAGGTGTGGATTTGGGTTGATTAGATCTCCTCCCCTCTCAGCTCCTCTCATGTCTTCATCCTCACGTTTTTTGACTGAGAACATCACCATATACTGTCCTGAGAAGAAAAGGTGTCATGAGCTGCCGTGAGCTTTCTGCTCCCTTCACTCCTCATCTCTGGCCTGAGCGACTGAAGCTGTTCTCCCCTAGTTAGGCCTGCTGCCCGGGGGCCTTTTCTCAGTCCTAATCGTCTTCCACCTCGCTGTCTGTCTGACGCTGCTGACCAGACTCTCCCAGACACTCCCTTTGTCTCTCTTACATGACACTCTTTGGCCCTGCTTCCTTCTTAGGCGTGAGTGTCTGGTGGCTCTTGCTGCTTCATCACCCCCGCAGCTCTGCGCCAGTCCCTCTTGTCCCGTTACTCTGTGTTAGTTACCTCATGAGCTGTGATGGAGCCACAAAAAATGATTGACAGGAGCACGTCTTCGGTCTTTCACCTGAGCTCCTGTCCCGCCTCACCAACTGAACCGCCAGACATTTTCAGTGGTTGTCCTGGAGAGACCTCGGACTCGACACGTCAGCTTTCACTTCCTCCAGAGGCCATCCGTCTGTCTTTGCAGCCTCCCTCGGCCTCCTCCCTCGGCCTCCGGCTGCAGCCAGTCGTCCACACAGACGCCTGGGGGGTTTTACTTGAGCAGAGGACTTGTCGCATCACTCCTCTCCTCAGGAAACTCCCGTTGTCTCTAGGACCAGATACTGACTCTTCCCTTTGGCTTGTGAAGCCCGTACATTCTCCTAGGCAGCGTGTGGCCCGTGACGCTCTGGCCCAAACCAGATTAAACTTAACTGGGAAGTATTTAACAAAGTAAATACAAATACAATAAACCATTGGTGATGTTCCCATGTGGCTTTCTAAGTCTATGTGTGGCCCACACCCCGGGGACCCTTACATGTGGTTTAAGGCCCCTGCGTATGTCAGTGTACATGTGATAGCCCTGGGCCAGCCCAGCTGCCCTTGCTGCTCTTGACAGGAAGCGGACACTTCTGCCTCTCTGCCCTTGCACTGGTCGTGCCCTCTATCTAGAGATCCTTGGCATTGCCTCACTGTGCCCGTGGCACGTCATCCCCCCATGAAGACGACCTCAAGGAGAAGATGATAGTTTTCATTGATGTATAAAACCTTAAATACAGATGCATTTAAAAATTTCCCACGGCCAGATTGAGTTGACATTAAAGTTAAAATTTGATACTGGATCTCTTTTGAGATGGGATTTTTTATCACTAAAATACTGTTTGTTTTGGTGTCCTTGACCTTTTCCTTGATAAGTCCCATTTTGTTGCTCTTGAGCTCTGGTTTGAAAACAGGGTGGAGGAGGGGAGTGTGGCTTGTGTGCATTAATTTGGGATGTGCCATTTTGTGCTAGATCATTGTTAGTGTGGTGCTTAGTTTGGACCCCGAGAGCTTCAGAAAGTTTGGGTTCTGGGCCTGGTGGTAGATGCTTGTACTGCCCACAAATGGTGGGGCTGGTGTGTGTGTATGTGAGGTGGGGGTGCTTTTGTGTGGCTGCCAGCAGGGACCTGAAGACTGGGTCAGACATAGGAGGCCAGACTGAAAGCCAAGCCCTGGATTGGCCCGCTAAGGAATGCTGCTGACAGCCTCGGCTTCACAGGGAACGATTTCCTTTCCTTGCTTTCCGGTCCCCTTCCTGCCTTGTGCAGCAGCTCAGGAGAATCGGGAGCAAGAGGGCGAATTCAGGGGAGAAAATGCAGGGGCTTCTGGAGGAATCTTTGCCATGCAGCTGGAAGTGTCTGTCATTAGAACAAGAAGACCTTCCCTGCTCAAGGACAAGGGACAAGGGAAGGCGACCAAGGAAGTGCATTTGGACCAAATCTCAGGCTCGAGATCTCTAGACTGGATCAGACCTCTGCTTGTCTTGTGGTCTAGCACCAGTATATTTGGTATTTCTTCTTGAGTTGTGGTTAGGACTTTGTTATTAGGCCACCAAATGGTGGGGGAGAGGGTGTTATTAGTCCATCAAAATGTTGTGAAATGATGGTGGTTCCTGTTCTCCTCACACACGAATGCTTGATAGGCTGTGTTGTGTTTGGAGGATGGCTTTACAATGTTGGTTCTTGTTTATACGTTATCTTCTAGAAAGCTGTCAGTAGATGCATTCGTGTAGAAGTGTGGCCAGCATTCAAGTTAGGAAAGACTTGCAGAGGAGTGTAGTTGTGAACCTCCTCAGTTTTCATAATTAGGAGCTAAGAGCACAGACATTTGTGTTTTCTAGTCTTATTTTGGGGTAAATGTGTAAGATCCTGGGTCCTGTATAACTAGCATGTTTACATCAGGAAAGTGATTCCATTCACCCTCATGTCCCTAGGAGATTCCCTTTGTGCGAGGACTCGTTCTAGGTCTCTCTTAGGGTAGAATGATTCTCTCCCTGACTTGTGTATTAGCACATGGAACATTAAGTGGAGGGGTGACATGGACAGGTTGGTAGAGGGGCAGAGCACAGCCTTGACTTCCTCTCCAACACAGAAGGGAAAGGAAGGGTCTGAGGTTCCTTCTTTCCCTTAGTTTGGTTGTGTGAGAGACAAGAGAAAAACAGCTGGAGGCTTGTTCTCATTTAATGAGCTTATGCTCAGATTAAATGTGTAGTATCTTCATATGGTGATGACAGTGTGTCAGCCATTTATTTCTGCCTTTTCTCTCCATTGAACCCTAACTTGAGTGGTATTTGAATTGAGTCTCTGTTGTGATGATTCTTAACAACTTAAAATGTCTGAATGAATTTCTTTCTGATTAGTGTTCTTGATTTTCTCAAATAATTTAAGTTTAGGGACCCACATCAAATACTCATTTTCACAGTTTTGGTCAAATTGAATGATGATAAGATTGTTAAAGCTAACAATAATTTACTGTAATTTAGTCTTTTCCATGGGCTTCTCTGGGGAAATCTATGCCCCCAGTGAAAGAAGTATATGAAATCGGGGCAGCTGGTGGTGCAGTGGATAGAGCACCGGCCCTGGAGTGGGGAGGACCTGAGTTCAAATCCAGCCTCAGACACTTGATACTTACTAGCTGTGTGACCCTGGGCAAGTCACTTAACCTCAATTGTCTCAACCCTTCCTTCCCCACCCCCCCCAAAAGTATTATTTGGAATTGAGAGAGATTTCCATTTTATTTGTCCAGTTGTTCTTCAGTGATTACTTAGAAGGTTTCTTATATGACATGCTATGCTACTGCCTTATTATATTGTGCTTGGCTGTTCTCATAGTGTTTGTGCATCCGTAGCATCCTGGTGGGTAGCTGGTCTTGTTCAGACGAGGAAACCAAAGTCCAGAGAGTTTGTGTTCAGATGACTCTTTCTTTCATCCTTTGCTTTATGCCTCATTTTAACAGGAGTATCGCTCTGAAAAATCACTTGAGGAATTGAGCAAACTTGTGCCCCCAGAATGTCATTGGTAAGACTTTTGTTCCTGATGTGAATGTTTCTTCTGCTTTAAGAGGGAGGTCAAAAGTTACTCTTTAGAATGAATTCATCATGAACCTAGGTTTGTCTAATGATATAGAAGTTGGTTCAACCTGGGGAAAATGTTACATTAGCTCTACAAAAATAGGGGGTTTTTGAAGCCATGTGCTTAATATTGAATTTAGATGTTTTAGCTTAATTTAGAGAGTCTTAAAATATGGTTATGCCTCAAGTATAGTTTCTGCCACAGAAGACTCAAAGTATCTCTGATAATCAGTTTTAAATTTCACATTTTAGATGCTTCATTTCTTAAACTTTTTTCCTGTCATGTGAGCCATCTTAATGATGAACAGCCAGGAATGTATCCTTATTCTTATTCCCAACAGGTGACAAATCATGATAGCAATAGGTATAATGGTTTCCACCTCGACTTCCTGAGGAGATTTCTTTTAAAATGAGCAGTGTCCTTTCAGTTCTGACTAACTGTCTTTTTAATTATAGTGTACGAGAAGGGAGGTTGGAACATACACTTGCGAGAGACTTGGTTCCAGGGGATACAGTTTGTCTGTCTGTGGGAGACAGAGTTCCTGCTGACCTACGCTTGTTTGAGGTATGTATGGCAACCTTTGGTAGGAAGGCAAAAAGTCTGACATAGACCATTTGGGGTCTATGATAACAATGAATATAATGATAATATGAATATTATGAGAAGAAAATGATAGTTCTAGGGATAAAAACGTTTGTGTTTTAAATGTGAATGCTTGATCTTCAGGTTAGGAATGTCAGATTTAGGAAGCATTTAAATAATGGGGAAAGGAGGTTTGTAATGAATTTAAACTTCCAAAGAACTTGATAGGAAACATTCAAGTAGACAGGGGAAGTCCGGGAAAGACCTTTTCGACTTTAAATAGGAAAGGAGTTGGGGCAGCTAGGTGGCGCAATGGATAAAGCACTGGCCCTGGATTCAGGAGGACTTGAGTTCAAATACAGCCTCAAACACTTAACACATACTAACTGTGTGACCCTGGGCAAGTCACTTAACCCCCATTGCCTCACAAAAAATAAATAAATAAATAAATAAAAATAGGAAAGGAGTTTAATCCTGCAACAAACAGCATCTTTATCCAAGTGAGTTCATGGGCTTTAACCATGATTATTAATTATTAGCTTTAGTTTAATGATACTAAATAATGAGCCATCAGACAGCATGTACCAGCCAATCTTGGTTTGTTTTTTCTTATGGTAATAGTTTTTAGGATTAATTTTATTTTGTTCCTCTCCCTTCCTCACCCTATTCATGTCGGCTGGTTTCCTTCCATTTATTCACTCCCTTCTTTCTGTTGAAATGGTGTGCCATGGAAAAAGACAACAGAACAAAATACAGCTTTCTTGGTAAAAATTGGGGGGAATAACAAAAAGTGATGTTTGACTGTGGGATAGATTTTAATTGTTAGATTTACGTTTTCTTTTTGAGGAGAAGGCTGAATCTTTGATTCAAGCATTGTGTAGTACTTCAGCTCAGTGTAACTTGAGGTCTTAGAAGGCAGACAGGTAGCATAGTGGGTGGAGCGCTGGGCTTGGAATCAGAAAGACTCATCTTCTTGAACTCAAATCCAGCCTCAGACACTTAGTAGCTGTGGGACCCTAGGCAACGAGCTGGAGAAGGCAATGGCAAACCACGCCAGGGGCTCTGCCAAGAAAACCCCAGCTGGGGTCAGGAAGAGTTGGACATAACAGAAAAATGACCAATAGAAAGGTCTTGGAGAGTCCCCCAGGACTGAGAGGTTGAGGGGCTTCCTTGACAGTAGAAATCACATAGTGTTTGTGTTTTGGGGTCTTCCCCACTCTGAGCCCAGCCCTCTGCCTACAGCGCCAGTGTTCAGCAAGCCGAAAACTTTGGGATGCCTCAGATTTTAATATTTCTATTTAAATATGTAAAGATCAGATGTTTCAGAGAGCCTAATACTTCTCTTTTCCCTCATTCACTTTCGTTTTATCCCCACATAACCTGAGCTTTCTTTGTAAACATAGTACTTCATTTCTTGTGCCAGGAGCCCATTGGAAATTGGAATGCTAATTGATTCTTGCTATCTAGTTTTTTTGCTTGGTTAGAGAAGGCAAAGTTGTTTCTATGTTAAAACATTAAACAGAAGCATGACGCAGTTAGCGAAGGTTGAAATAGATGTTCTGGAGATGGGAGATTGGCAACGGATGGTTTGAATTGTGTTTTTAAATTTTATTTTGAATGTTGAGCTTAGGTTAATGGGGAATTGTTGTTGAGAACATTCCTGTTTCTTTTTTGCATAACTGTAATAACTCTATCTGGGATTTGCATAGTGCCTTACCTCTTTCTTTTATAAAGTGTTACATTTGCAAATGTGCTTATTGGATAACCATACTTCTTAGTAGGCATTGCCACTGAAAGATCTTATCCTACTTCCCAAAGAGTTTTACACAGAAGTGATAGCGGAGAAGTGTCATCTTGCTGAAGACACCATAGAATCTGAATAACACCAGCAACAGTAATAGCTGGCATCTGCAAAGCACTTCAGGGTTTGCAGAACGTCTTAGGTCAGTTATCTTCATTGAGCTTCACCAACAGCCTGGTGGGTAAATAGGGTTTTTCTGCTGCACAGATCCAGGCCTCACCGCTTGGACAAGAGCAAACCTCAAGTCACTGTTGGCTTGTAAAGCCCCATTATAGGGTGATAGTTTACCAGACTGAGCCTTGTCAAGCTCAAGTGGTCTCCTGTTGGGCCCAGAGATTGTTGGCGATTGGTTAATGAGCCTTGGACTTCTTCCTCTAGAGCGGTTCTCAGAGTTACCCTTTGGGTTCCTGAGACCCTTTCAAGAGAGTCTTCAAGGTCAAAACCACATTCTTAATTAATACCTAAGATATTTGAAGTTCTAATACGCTAAATATCAATAGCTATAACCCACAGAAACAAAAGCTTTTGTCGGAGGGTTCTCAGTAATTAAGAGTATGCAGGGGCCTGTGATTCAAGAGCTGCTGTTCTAGAAGAGCACTGTGGTTTGGGTTTGGCCTAATAGACATTTTAAATATTATTTTGAGTTCTTAATAAAGACTTTGTGGGAATATAATTGAAAGCTAGGAGGTCTCAGAGAAGACTCAGTTTCTTTAGAGGTATTTAAGCAGGACTTGAGTAGTGTTCATAACATCTCTCTGCGTGTGAAATAAAGATATTTTAATGAACCAGAGGAATTGACTTCACCCCATTAATAAGAACCTTTGATAAAATACAGATAGTTTAAAGTTATGCATTACAATGTATTCTTACTAATTTTCAGATGCAATGATGCAATGTAGTTATTTTAGTTGGAGAGATGAAACTGGTTGGTTTGTGAAAAGAGTTTGAGTTGGATTAGCGGTGATTTTAAGTTAAGTATAGTGTTCAGTAATGATGGGTCTTCTTAAACCTTCATTTCTGACAAGGTTCATTTCTGATTTGTTTAGATACTCAGTTTCCCTATCTCTAAAATGGGATTATAAAATAGTCACCTACCTCCCAGGGTTGTTGTGAGGAGCAAATGAGATAATAATTGGAATGTGCAGTGCCTGGCATAGTAAGTGCTTATGTTAGTGATGATGAGTTCTTAACTGTTGTGTGTCACAGACCCCTTTGGCAATCTGCTGAAGCCTGTGGACCTTTTCTCAGAATGTTTTTCTAAGTATAAAATAAAACATGTAGGATTAAAAAGGAAATGAATTATGTTGTAACGGAACTATCAAAATAATTTTCAGGAACAAGTTTACAGACCCTGAGTTAAGAACCCTTTTAGGTCTCATCAACTCCTTATATGAATTTTAAATACTATTTATCAAGGGATTTTTTTTATACAGTAATTTACCTACACTAGGAATGGTTTAAATCAATTTTTTCCATGAAATAGTCTGATTACATGAGGGCATTTTTATACCTGAATGAGATTACTCTGCAACCAATTGAAAGTTCATTTAAACTATTTGGGACAAAGAATCAATTACTTGAAAGACAAGACTAGGAGAAAATCTGACTTTTCTCAACTAAACAAGATAACCATTTCACTGTCAAGAAATTATCACAGAGGGGCAGCTAGGTGACACAGTGGATAAAACACTGGCCCTGGATTCAGGAGGACCTGAGTTCAAATTTGGCCTCAGGCACTTGACACTTACTAGTTGTGTGACCCTGGGCAATTCACTTAACCCTCATCATCCCACCCACCTCCCCCCAAAATCTATATGATTAATTTTGCTTGAATTACACACTTTCAAGTGTACAATGCAAGAGCTTCTTTATATTTCATACTTTTTTATACTTTGAGGAGAAAATGTCAAAGAAAAACGGTCGTATTTGAGGAAAAGAGAGGTCAACTCTAAGGTAAATTTTTTTTAAAAGCCTCATGACACTTGCTTACACACTCATGTTATTCTAGTTATTAACATTTTTAACCATCCAAAAAAAAAATCCAAAAGTGCTTTTTGGAACTAAAGCTAGTATCTTGGATACTAGCCTGCTAGTGCTTTCTGGATATTCTCATTCTGTTTCTTGCTTTAAAAGAAAAGGAAAGACAAGACTGTTGGACCAGTATTGCAGTTATGTAGTGTCATTTCTGATAAAAAACAAATCCGAATATCAAAATTGGTTTGTTTAAAGCCTAATAACATTCCAATAAAGACACAAAATTTCTTTTGATGTTTGAAGCTCTTCAATCTCCTTATAAGATAAATGATAAATCTTTTCTGAAGACCTCACAATCAACAGTTGGGTTAGCAAGATGAATTTTTTTATGTGCTTTGTACAACCAAGTGTGTAATTTTAGAACTAAAATATTGACTGCTTTCATTTTGATAACTGTACCAACATTTGATATTTTCATTTGCATAATGCATTTTCACAGTTTGAATTTTTTTCCCCGTCACCAACAATATCATGCAGGTTAGATTTTCATTGCATTTTTAAATCTCTGGATCATGCAAAAAAAAAAAAAAAAAGAAAAGAAATTGAAACTGAACTACCTTTTCTAATTTTTTTTAAAAGCTGTATAATTTCATTTTATGTATATTAGATGTGATTTCTCCTACATTCTATTGAAATTGTAGAAATAGAAATCTTTATGGTGTGTGTGTGTGCGCGCGTGGTGGGGGGTGGGAAAAATTATCTTGAATACAGTTATACCTGTTACGTACAAAAGACTACAAGAGGGAAATCTTACAATTTTTTGTTCTACAGTACGATTGCATCAGAAATGTCAATATTTGAACTGTAAAATGTGTTATCCTTGAAAATAATATATAGTTAGAACATTAAAATAAATCTATCCAAAAAAAATTTATCATCGACAGGGTTGCCAGGTTTGATTTTTCAAAACTAAAACAAATAAATAGTAATAAAGCTAAGATAAATTGCATTAGGGTGATGATGGAATATTTACATTATACTCAACTGAAAAAATCTTGATTCCAGGATATACATGGGACTGGTATAGTTCTGTATGGTTGATTTGTATTTAAGCCTCAGTGGTAGACAATTTATCCAAGATGAAACCTAATGGTAAACACTTAGAAAAATCTTCAGCCTGACATATATAAGTGCAACACGAGCCATCAGGCCTCTACTAGTTCCTATTCATTAAATTAGCCAAAATCAATGAAAATCATGCAGTCTAGTGGGCAGCACCCTACAGAAGTTGGCCATAGTACTTTTTTCCAGTTTCCATTGCTGCCAGGAGGATTTTTGGAGAACAAGATGGCAGGATCCATCGAGTTGTTAAAAAAAAAAATTATCATTCTTTTTGACCTCATAATGCCCCCTTTTTCAAATATCTTCAAAGGAGTTCGAAAGCAGAGGGGGAAAGCACGTCATCGATAAAAGAAGTTTTTGACTATAGCTGCTCTGCTTGTAACAATAAAGGACTAGAAATAGCCAGACAAATATCGGTATGTTCAAGAAGTGGAGAATTGTATTGCTATCGAGAATAACAAATCTGAGGTCTGTGCAGAAACACCCAACGCTTACTAAAGGTGCAGTATGTGCTAGGCACTGCAGCCACAAAGAGAACAGTGAACTGGCCCTGGCTTCAGGGATCTGATATGGGGAAGATAAATAGAGGCTGGTGGGAGGGGAGATTAGAGGAGTCACTCAAAGTGGGAAAGAAACAGTTGTATTCATGTACTTATAGTAGGCCTGTAAAAATGTTTACACAGGTTATAAGAATTGGAAGTGGTTACTCTTAATTCACTTTTATTCATTCTAGAGAACATAGCATGGGTGATTTGAGGTTAAGAATGGCTCTTTTGTCTCCAGCTAGTCTGCCTTAAGGGGGAGAAAATCTCTTGAGAGCATTGACGGGCATCCTTTTACCTCTGGAAGGGTCACCTCGAGGAAGCGTAATTCAAGAGCTTTGATCGTTGGTGCAGTCTTTAAAAATAGAAGAGGTGCTTGTTCACCTTGGCTGTCTTCTAGCCTCCCATCAATGTTCCTCAGACGAACCTTTTCTCCTGGTCCTCTTGACCAAAAAAAGGGGAGTGCCATGCTGAGGTTTGGCCAGCTCCAAAGGGAGCCGTCGTCGGGCCATGATGGCAGCATAGGCTCGGCTTGAGCGGTGAGTTTTCTCATGGTGAAGCTCTTTGGGCAGGAATGCAGGCCTGAGGACGCTCGGGAGGATGGCATCCCAGTGAGCTCAGGGAAGCAGGAGAAGGAAGAGTTTTCTCATCTCTCTTCCCCAGACAGGACTCAGACTGTCTGCCTTTGCGTTCAGAGATCTCTTTCATGTGCATTCTGCACGAATGAATGAGTGAATGTGCATTTATTAAGCACTTACTCTGCCGAGCACTGGGATAACTGCCAGGGATACAAAAATGAAAGCAAAGACACGAATCCTTATCTGGATTCTCAAAATGCAACCATGACATGGAGAGTAATTTACCATGAAAACCTAGTGCATCTACTTCCATATGTATGTATACACATATATACACACACATGCATATGTATATGTATGGACATGTACACGTGTGTCTATTTACCGGGTTAGCACATTAACTTACCCTCAATATTATGGCTGCATTTCAAAAATTGAGATGGTCTGTGCCCTTCAGCTTGAAGCTCTTCCCCGGGGCTTAATTTCTTGTTTTCTTTTCTTTTTGAAAAAAGCAGCATTTGCTTACTTCCCCCACTTGCCTTTTGATCGTACGTACTTTGTCAATATTATTACTCCTTGAGGAACCTGAACTGAGCAGGTGCTGCTTGGACGAGTCCCCGAAGTCATGCCCCCATCAAGGGGTGTTCTTCGCGGTTTCCTGGCTCCTTTTGTGGGTTGGATCTTTTGTTTTTCACTTTTATTTAAATTATCCACACCATGGAGTTTTACATAAGTATACAAGCATATATGTGCTCCTTTGCACATGTTTTTAAAAGCATTTTATTCTGCATTTCATAAACATCCAGAAGAGATAGATACAAAGTAGCACAGAAAAAGAAGATTCTGTGTGAAAACACAGTGGTGGAGTGGAGCTGGCTTTTAAAAAATATCTAATCCGTGTGGCATGCTCCTGTCAGAGCTGTGCTGCCTCTCTGGGGGTCCCTGGAGACATCACTCTTCTGGGCATTTTCCAAAGTGCTTC
Organism: Dromiciops gliroides; assembly: GCF_019393635.1. NCBI lineage: Eukaryota > Metazoa > Chordata > Mammalia > Microbiotheria > Microbiotheriidae > Dromiciops > Dromiciops gliroides. The sequence goes on from NC_057865.1 coordinate 39,070,708, forward strand.
AGTGGCCCACTTTCTCTTTTCTTTTTTGGTCATCTCATTCCTAACTCCTGAACGCCCCCGCTGCCCCCACCCCTCATCCTCATTACACACATGCATGCACGTACATCTTGGACCAAGCATCATCATGTCAAACCATTCCACAAATGCTTGTATTAAGATCTCTCAAAGCCAGATTGCTAAAGTGTGTGTAATTGACTGCATGGGTTCATTTTGATAGAAATGCCTCTGCTCAAAGATCCCAGATTATTTCTCGTGGTTGCCTTAGGAATGTAACACAACTATAGAAGGAAAAAAAAGGCCCTAGAGCTCCCTTGTCTTTCTCGTTCTTCCCTTTGTGGATAATGGGAGGTGGTGTTTCAGTGTACTAAGTCACTACTGAAGACAGCCCAGCTTTGAACCCAGGTCATTCTTGGACCTGAGAAATTACTACTGTTCTGATAAATCAAAAGCAAAGGAACATGTTGTTTCTTGTCCAGCTCTAATCAAAAACATCTTCTTTCTCGCTTCATTTTGAAACATGGGATGATTTCTGACTTTGCTCTAGGAAATATTTTTGTTCTGTTGCTTAAAGGCAAAAGTACATGATAATCCATGCAATTTATCCATCTCACAAATACTCTGGATCTTAATCAGTATTTGTAACAGCCTAGAAAACAGCTACTGCCCCCATTAGGCCTGTTTCCCAAGGTGGTCAGAGAAAAAGGAAAAGAGCCTAAATGTTATAAAATGCTGATAGTCACCTCTCTGTGTGGCAGAGAGCTGGAAATCGAGGGGTGCCCGTCAGCTGGGGAATGGCTAACCTCGTTGTGGTGTGTGACTGTGAAGAGACGCCACTGTGCCGTAAGAAACAGCGGGCAGGTTGATTTCAGAGAACAGAAAGACTTGCATGAAAAAACGAAGAGCGAAATGAGCAGAACAAAGAGGATGTTGTATAGCAACATGACAGCGGTATTATTTGAAGAATAACCGAATAAGCTACTTTTTGAGTATTATAAATATTTAAATCAACCACAGAAGACCTTTGAAGGAAGATGCTAGAACATACATACATAGAAGTATGTATAATATGGTTTCACACACATACACCCTTAGACACATGTACATGTCAGGTGGTGGTCTTCTCTAGTGCTGAGTGGGGAGAGAAGGAAGAAAATAGTTCAAAATGTACAATGTGACAAATTAAAATTTTTAAATAGCTTTTAAAGGGAAAATAAACTTTTCCTTTGTGTCTAAGAAAAAAGGTAGTAGACTTTTTTTTTTTTAAAGATCTGCTTATATGCATTTGTGTGTGTATGTGTGTGTGTTGTGTAAAATATCCAGCTCAACTCATGCACAAAGCATTCACTGTGTGCAAAGTGCTCTGTTAGGCTTTGGGATACAAAGATGACAGTGGGGATGAAAAATGACAGTCACGGCCCTCAAGAAGTACTCAGTCTGCTGGGGATGAGGATACACGGACCCGTTAAGATGGCACCAAATAGCATCTAAATGTGAGGGGAAATTGAAGGCAAGACCTTTAGTTCTGGGAAAGCTTCCTAGAAGTCCTCGCCTGAGCTGCCAGAGGAAAGAATGCTAATAGGCATGATGCCGAAGGGGGCTGTGGTTGTGCGTGAGCACCCGGGCCTCCAGAGCATGAAAAGATATCAGAAAAGAGGCGAGCTGTAGCTTGAATGTGGAGTGGAGGAGGGTACTCTAGAATAAGGCTCCTTGTTGCTGCTGCTGCTGCTGGTACTCGGTCTCGAAGAGGACCATGACATTGAGAGGTGATATCATGACTTGGATTTAAATGCGGCAGGGCTGTGCCAAGTCACCAGCATCACTTTCTCCTCCAGAATCATCGGAGTCTGGTGACAAGACGTCGGTCAGGACAACTGGCGATGGCCCAGATGCAGTGGGAGACCTTGGCCTTTTGAAGCGAAGGCCTTTCCCAGGTCTTAGTTTGTCTGAGGCAACATCCATCCAGTGATTTGAAGCTAGGTCAGAATTGAGACACAAGAAGAGGCCTAGTTTGCTTTCACAAAATATCGGTCTGGGAGGGGAAGACCCTTAGAGCTTCTGGCCAGAACAGAAATAATTGCTATTTACACTCTGAGCCATCAGAACCCAAACGGTGAACTAGAAATGTGCCAGAGTCAGGTTGGAAAGAGCCTTAAGTGACTGTCTTAGGGGTTGGCCTTTTCTCCTGTAGGAAACTGGGCAGTGGGATGGCCAGAATGCTGCCTTGGAAGGATGTTTTGGGTAAATGTGGGACAAAAAGCGAAAACTTTGGGAGGGGAAAGTTGAAAAATCTTGTCTTGTTGCACCAGGGTATTTATGGAACTGTTTCCAAGTTGTTGGATTTTTGTTTTGGTTTTTCTTTACACTCTTGCTACATAAAGAATCACATAAAACAAATACACTTAAATAACTTGTTTCCTCAGAAAAATCTTTATAAGCAAACCCCTGAAAACATCTTTCACTTTTCTTTCACGTAGCTTTGTTTCTAACCTTAAACCTTCTGCCGCTGCTGCTACCTGTACTTGACTGTTGTAGATCCAAGTAAAGGAAGGTCAACCTTCAGTTTGACACTGAACCATCAGGACTGAGTAGGGATCCTCCAGCAGAGCCAGTGGGTAGTCATCTGGCTTGTTTTGAGTGGTGATTGTTAACTAAAGAAAGCCTGAATCCCAGCCCTTGTCTCCTCTTGGTTGTTTGAACTGTACAGCAGTCTAGTCTCTATCATACAATATTTTACCATGTGTTTCTAAGCTTTTATTGAGCTAACTCCATGGGGGGGGGGTGTACTTCTGATTGGTGGGCAACTAGCTGGCATAATGGATAGAGTGCTGGGCTTGGAGATCAGGGAGACTCATCTACGGGAATTCAAATCCAGCCTCAGATACCAGCTGTGTGACCCTGGGCAAGTCACTTAACCCTGTTTGCCTCAGTTTCCTCATCTGTAAAATGAGTTGGAGAAGGAAACGGCAAACTGCTCCAGTATTTCTGCCAAGAAAATGGAGACTCAGATATGACTGAAACAACTCAATAACAAAAACTTGAGAGTACTCCTCAGTATTCTACTATCATAAAGCTTTAACAGAAATGAAAGAACTGAATGGTTAAGGGAAAACTGAACAGACAGAGATCTTGCATGTAGTTTAGTCTCAAATATAGAAACCTTAATAAGTTTTTTTTTTTTGTTTTTTGTTTTTTAGTGAGGCAATTGGGGTTAAGTGACTTGCCCAGGGTTACACAGCTAGTAAGTATTAAGTGTCTGAGACTGGATTTGAACTCAGGTCCTCCTGAATCCAGGGCCGGTGCTCTATCCACTGCGCCACCTAGCTGCCCCAATAAGTTTCTAATTGATTTATACAACCCAATTCTATAACCCAATATTAAAGTACTGAGAGGCTACTTTGTAGAATTAAGGAAAAGGGCCTATCAATATATTTTTCCTTATGAATTTTGTTATACTTATGGCTAAATGGGCTTTTTTCTCCTTGGGTTATTCGTAGCTAACATTGCACCACATTCACCTACTACTCATGTTAAAAGTGATATGTAAGGGAGGGGTCAAGAGACATTGATGTTCCTAGGTTATGAGAGCATGAAACAATTTGACGAGTTCAACGTGCAATGTCAAAAGGTAGCAGGCTTTTTAACATGGTACATTTTCATTCCCAAAGGCTGTGGATCTTTCCATTGATGAATCCAGTCTGACCGGGGAGACGACCCCCTGTTCTAAGCTGACGACCCCTCAGCCTGCGGCTACTAATGGCGATCTCACCTCCAGAAGTAACATCGCTTTCATGGGGACCTTGGTCAGGTGTGGGAAGGCGAAAGTAAGTTTAAAAAAATGAAAATGTCTTACTTTAGATAAATTCCACATCCGTTAAATTTCTTTTTTTTAAAGTGACATCTAGACGAATGAGAAGAGATGAGGGGAGTACGTGACACTTGAACCTTAACTTTTTTTTGTGTGTGTGAGGCAATTGGGGTTAAATGACTTGCCCAGGGTCACACAGCTAGTGAGTGTTAAGTGTCTGAGGCCGCATTTGAACTCAGGTCCTCCTGACTCCAGGGCCGGTGCTCTATCCACTGCGCCACCTAGCTGCCCCCACATCCGTTAAATTTCAAAGATCGAAGGCTTTAAGAAACAAAACGCATAGCCTTTTTCTTCATTCCTCTTTGGAAAAATAGACGTGACTTATTCCAGGGTAACATAGCAATTGAAGGGACGAGATAAGGTCGGAATGGCCATTTCACACTTTACCCTACGTGACACCTGCTGTTCTACCTCTTCTCCCTGGAGGTGATAGCCTGGTTCTGTTCCTTGTTAAAGCACGCATTGTTAGAGGTTTGGTTATGAGCCTTCTAACGTACTAACTCCTGTCTGGGGCAGGCAGATGTGTGGGGTTGGCTGGCAGCAGGACCTCTGCTGTTGCAGTTACTGTGTTAACTTTTTTCAGTAGAATTTGAAATCCCTCATCTTTCACATTGCTTGAAAGGAAAAGTTGAATCTGTACATTTTGAACTTTTTTTCCTCTCTTAGGGAATTGTCATTGGGACAGGAGAAAACTCTGAATTTGGCGAGGTTTTTAAAATGATGCAGGCAGAAGAAGTGAGTACTGTTCTGTTGGTTAGCAAGTCCCTTATCAAGCGCTGACTGTGTGCTAGGTTCTGTGCAGCTTGTGTTCAGGAGAAACAACAAGCGCGGGTGGGGACAAAGTAAGGAAATGGAAAACCAAGGTAGAGGAAGACTGCCCTATAGCTGGGGGGAAGCACTAGACCCTCCCCCGAGAGAGAGGTAGCCCTTGGGCTTTGGGGGGGGCAGAGGAGGCTGGGGGCTCATGAGTCTGCTCTGTGGGACTGGTACCTGAGAAGTTCATGTGGGGAGCAATCAGGGTGAACGCTGCTGTGATATTCAGGATGTTGTAGGCCTCATGCGGTATTGTTGCACAAGGGAAGTTTGGGTCTGAACTATAGATGCCTCATAAGGAGTGGATGTCCTTGTTACAAATGAAACACGGTTAGGGCCCGACACTGACCTTCAGGCCGGGGTGCTTAGGAAGGGCCCCGATGGTCTCTGTAGCCTCGGTGTCTTCTGCCTAAAACGCCAGGCTGGATGGGGCCACACCTCTGTGCTGCTGTCGGTCCCTTAAGCTGTGTCCCGGAAAGGTCCACTTCCAGCAACACTGGGGCTTAGCTTTTCTTAGGTTTTCTTTGTTTCTTTGGGGGGAAATCTGCTGAAGTAGGGAATTAAGTGGCCATCACCAGATTTAAAAAAAATTATTCTTGTCATTTAAAGAAATATGTTTGTATGAGAAGTAAAACTCGGCTACATATGATTAGTTTTTCAAAGTGTGTTTCTGCTTTTAAGTGCTTAGCATTCACTTGGCATCTCATTTTCAAGTCTTTGAAGTTGTCATTTCACATTATAATTAATTCACACAATACGCATCCTCATAGAAGTATATTCTTCCATGAATTTTCCAATTGATAGAATTAAAAAGCTGGCTTTTACCTAGTCATACCTAGGGTTAGACAGTGTTAGTATATTTCCATTAAGCTCAATCGACCCCTGAACATTTGTCTTTGTTCTCACTGAAGTTTTTGGTTTTGTCATGATCCCATTGTTCTTAGGGATGCCTCATATTTTTCAATCCTATCCTCTGTAGGACTCATTACTTAATATGCTGCCCTGCATTCATCCTAAGCTTTTCATAGGCCTGATGAAAATGAGTCAGGTTCTTCTGTGCCTGTTACCCTAAGAAGTATATTCATTTAACTGAAGCTTTAAACAAACAGAAGCAAAATCTTTTATCAAGGGCTTCGGTTTCTCCCGTGGCTGACAGATTGTCCTACTTCTCATGTTCTTCGTTTCCAGACTTAGCCGATTTGATACAGAACCATACGATACTTTGTTCCTTTAGACGGCAGCCTTCGTTTGTATTCTGTTCATTAGAGAGCCGTGGCTGGTGCTTTTAACTGCCTCTACTTTTCTGCCAACAATCCAATGTTAAGTTTTCATTTTAGCAGAAATAGTAAAGCTCTTATTGAGCCCAGTGGAAAACTAGGGGGTCTAATTTTTGAGAAGAGTAACCTGACTATTTGGAGCGTTCCTCCATTCAGGAAGTACTTGGTGAGTCCCTTAAGGTCCCAGACATTTCCCATATGTGAAAGATGTGTGTTCTTTCCAGCTTTTATGGTAGCTTTGACCTGTCCTAGGCGTTCACATCATTTCGTTTTACCTTAAGGCCGCAATCTTAAGTGAATCTTAAAAATGGAAATATTTTAATTTACTTATACTAAAATGTTATTGGAGAACCCTGAATCATGATGGTTTCCTCTACTTTTCTCATTCACAAAGTCTCCGAAGACGCCACTGCAGAAGAGCATGGATCTTCTAGGAAAACAACTTTCTTTTTATTCCTTTGGCATAATAGGTAAGAGAAGAGTGGGTAGGTATCTGAAGTTGCTGTTTCGTCCTTGATATTAGAAAGTCACAATTGATGGATCATAGAATTTGGAGCTGGAAGGGGTCTTTAGAAAGGATCTAGCTCAACTTCCTCATTTTATAGGTTGGGGACAATTCCTTGTTTCTCTTTAATGATAATTTTCTGCTTTCAAAGACAGAAGAACCAACAAGGGGGATTGTTATGCATCCACTTTCCTTCCACAAGTAGGACTTGGTGGGTGGGGTGAAAAGGGTGGGGACCTTGAGGGCAAATAGGACACGGTAGAATTTGGGGTAGAGAAGGGAAGTAAAGCCAAGTGTAGTCTGACCTGGACCCTAAACTTTGAGGAGAGCTGATTTTAAAGAGTTCAGAGGATGGATTATTAGAATCTTGCATACTGGGGGCAGCTAGGTGGCGCAGTGGATAGAGCACCAGCCCTGGACTCAGGAGTACCTGGGTTCAAATCCAGCCTCAGACACTTAACACTTACTAGCTGTGTGACCCTGGACAAGTCACTTAACCCCAATTGCCTCACTAAAAAAAAAAAACAAAAACCAAAAAGAATCTTGCACACTAAAATTTTAAAAGGAAATTCAGCCTAGGAAGATAGGGAGCTCTCAAGACAAATTCCATATCTGTCAAGAAAACTTTCTTATGAAAAACAGAAGTAGTTATCAAAAGATACTGATGTGGCTGCAGAGGGAGCCCATCAACTTAATTTTTTTCTAGTTTTTAATTTTTTAAAATTTAGTATTTTCTCCAATTACGTGTAAAAGCAATTTTAACATTGTTTTTTCACATTTTAAGTTCCAAATTCTCTCCCTCCATCCTCTTCCTGCCGTCATTGAGAAGGCAAGCAATTTAACATAGGTTTTACATGTGTAGTCATGTAAAACACATTTCCATGTAAGTGATGCTATGAAAGAAAACACAGACCAAAAAGAAAAACAAGGGGAAAAAAAGTATTTTTATCTGCATTCAGGCTCCACCAGTTCTTTCTTTGGAGATGGATAGCACCTTTCATTATAAGTCCTTCAGAAATGTCTTGGATCATTGTGTTGCTTAAAATAGCTATTCACAGTAGATTGTCATACAGTATTGCAGTCACTGTATACACTGTTCTCCTGGTTCTTCTCATTTCACTTTGCATCAGTTCATGTCAATCTTTCCAGGCATCAACTTAAATTTTTAAAAGATATACATAAAAAGGTTCCAGATGGTACCCAGACTTTTTGTAGGGATGTTTTAATGGGCTGTTGGGAACAGAATAGATGCTCATTTGTTGGGAATAGTTGAACTTATTCTAGCCTATGAAGGCAAGGAAATACAGTTATGCCATGAAAATGAGTAATGTGAAGCATTCAGAAAAACATAGAAGACCTTTCTGAATATTGTCGAGTGAAATTGAAGCAGGAGAACAAATACACAATGAGTGCAGTCCTGTAAATAGAGCAACACTGCAAGGAAACCACAGTGTGATGACCAATCTGGGTCCCATATTTCTCTCTCCTCATAGAGGTAGGGAGGGGCAGCTAGGTGGCACAGTGGATAAAGCACCGGCCCTGGATTCAGGAGGACCTGAGATCAAATCCAGCCTCAGACACTTGACACTAGCTGTGTGACTCTGGGCAAGTCACTTAACCCTCATTGCCCTGCACCCCCCCCCAAAAAAAATTAAAGCTCATAGAGGTAGGGGACCATGGCTGAGGCATATAGCGTGCCCTCTCAAGTAAGCTCACTCTGTCAGTGTTTTGGTTTTTTTCTTAATTTTTTATTTGTTACAAGGTTTGGGTGTGGTATGGGGACTGAGGCACCAGAGAAGTGACTATGAAGTAAAAACAAGGCATCAATAAAACTTAAATATAAAACCTCCTTCTCCATTCCCTCCTCACCGCACTCCCCCCCCCCCCCAAAAAAAAAAGAAAAAAAAAGATGATGTAATGGATATGGAAGCCAGGGCATGTAATAGAGGACAAATACAAAAACATGGCACAGCCCTGTAAGAATTGAGTCAGGAGTGAGAGGAAAGCAAAGAACAAAAAGGTTGGATTTTTAAGCTACAGTGGGGGAAGAGAGGCCATATGAAATAGGTGCTCAGGACAGAAGAGACAAAAGGAATGAACACCTGAAGGAAGGGTTTCTCCACTCTTACTCTGCAAAGGAGAATGATCTTTGGACTCGAAGGGACAAAACAAAAATGCAGCTAAGGGGTTAATATCCCAGATAAGAAAGGCAAGTAAGAGAGCATGTAGCAAGTCTCCACAGTGAGTTCTCCTCATCAGAGCCTCTGGAACATTCTGAGCCTCCATCCAACAACCTTTAAGGTTCTTGGGAAAACAAAATGTGGACACGTCTTGTTCCCAGCACTCAAGGAAAGGGAAGGATTGAGGCCAGAGAACCAGCATCCCTCTGTCAGGACAAGGCCCTGTCAAATTCACATGACCCCTTTCTGACAGCATTGCGAAAGCAATCACACCAGATGAGTGCTGTTGTCCCAGCTCCCCTAGATGTGCAGAAAGGATCTGAGTCGTGCTGTTCTTGTGGAAAACATGTAGAGGTTAGGGCTGGGGAATGGTCAGATCCACAGAGGAGCCCTGGCCCTGGCACTGCAGGTCCATGTTGGCCTCTTCTTGCCCCCTGCCCCCAGAGATGGGTTTGATCAGGGTTCCATAATCCTCTGATGGCCCCAGCAAGGAGGAATAGCTAACACACAGAGCGACAGGATCCTAAATAAAATCACGACTGAACAAAACTTGGGGCCAAATCAAATAAGGAAGTTTAATTGGAGTAAGTGTGACCTCTTCAGCTTGGGTTCAGCGTCCAGTGTACAAGCTGGGGGTGATGTGACTAGACAGCAGTTGGTTGAAAATCCAGTGGAGCGTTTTGTAGAGGTGAGCCCCGAATGAGGCAGCCACACAGGGCTGGTGGGTTCAGGAGGCACTGAGTTCTGCTACTGCTTGACTCCATCCAGAGGAGTGTGCTTTTCTAGGTGGTGTTGTTGAGGAATGACCTTAGTGTGCTCAGGAGTGTCTTGTGGGGCTTTATGCCCAGCTACTCCGACCCATGAAATTATAGACTTAAGGAGACAGCTGTGGGTCTTGAAGTGTTTGGAGGGCTCTTGTGTAAGAAGCGTGACTCTGTTTCCTCTTGGGGAGTAGAATTAGAAGTAATGGGCAGATGTTCCCAAGGGGCAGAGGTGGGCTGCACAGAACCATTCCTAACACCCATGACAATGTGGAGTGGACCACCTTGGGAGAAAGGCAGAGGAGCACTTGTATGGGTGTTGTAGCAGAGGTTCTCATCAGGTCTGGCAGGGACTTGGGGGCCTTGGTAGTCTCTCACAGCTCAGTCACATGCCCAAGGTAGCCTGGGCCACAGAGGCACGATGCTTCCCCCCCCCCCCCGTCCTGCTCTTTCCCCTTGCTGGGTCTTCCAAACAAGTCTACATGTCTGACAGCTTTGGTATAAATTAGGTCGGATGTCAATTTCTCTAATGGCATTTATAAAAAGAATAGCTATTTTATATAGATGGTGCTTTACAGTTTGCAAAGCACTTTACAAATATGATTTCATTTGATCCTCACAACTCTGGGAGGAAGGTGCTGTTATCCCCATTTTACGGATGAGGAAATTGGAGGAAACAGGAGCTAAGTGACTTGCCCAGGGTCACACGACTGCTAAGTGTCTGAGGCTGCATTTGAACAGAGGTCTTCCTGCATTGCCATCCTGCGCTTTATCCGCTGTGCCAGCCAGCTCCCTACTGAAAGGAGACCTGGTCTGGAACACAGATCAGAAAACTTAGAATCGGCTAAAAATGCCCGTCTGAGACGTTCGCATCCCATGGGGTCAGTGAGAACTTCAGTAAATTAGTCAGTCAGCAAACACTTAAGCATTTATTATGTACCAGGGAATGTGTCTGGTCCCTAGAATGCAAATATGCAGAATAAAACAATCCCTGCCCTCAAGGAGCGTGCAGTGCAGTCTAAAACAACAACAGTGGTGCCCCGTGACTGCCTGCCTTTGAGACAGAGGGTTTGGGTTTGAATCCTGAGGCAGCCCTTTGACTCCTCTGTGCCCTTTAACCTTCTGGCTTCAGTTTCCTAATTTGTAACATCTAGCAAATGAACCCTTAGCTGCTTTAAAAGCTGGGCTCTCTAAGGGCGGCAAGTAGAAATACGGGCCAGCCGAGGAGAGGCCGCTGGCGTGTGTTAAGGAGGAGTTTGAAGAATCCAGTGAGGACTGGCTGATCTTGAATGTCTCCACAGTTCCTAGGAGGCACCCCCTGTGTGGTGGCTACCTCGCCATTTAACTCCTTGAGGGAGTCTTGGCCCAGAGGGGTAGAGATTTCACTCTGTCTGCATTTTAACTGACTGAGAAAGAGCCTGCCTTGAAGCAAACGTCAGGATTTTTACCTTAAGAGACCGCGATTTCGTGAGTGGGGCTGCTTCTTTCACAGCCAGAGGTTTTAGCTTTCCTGTGCCTTAGGAGATGATCCGCATCAGCCGCCTTGAGCAAAAGAACATTACAGCCTGGTGGATGGCGTTGGCCTCTCTGACTTTGGCCAGGCTGACCCACATGGGACCGAATTGGTGCTTAGAGCCTTTCCAGCCTCGCCCACCCTGCTGTGGAGCTGAAAATGTGATGTGCTCTCTTGGCTATATAATAATTCAGAATTGGAATGGATATTTTGTTTGAATTAAGAAATTATTTCAGGGGCAGTTAGGTGGCACAGTGAATAGAGCACCAGCCCTGGATTCAGAAGCACCTGAGTTCAAACCCAGCCTCAGACACTTGACACTTACTAGCTATGTGACCCTGGGGAAGTCACTTAACCCTCATTGCCCTGCAAAAAAAAAAAAAAAGAAAGAAAGAAAAATTATTTCAACCTGGTTCCTGTTGTTTAACTTGTCTACTTTTATTGTAAAGTGATGGGAAAGAGAAAGTTAGTTAACTTTACTAACTATAAGCTTACAGAACTCTGTAATAAAACCTCTCTGGGCAGTTAAACTGCATGACCACTGAGGATTAACAGTGATTCCAAAAGCTTTCGGCTCAGCTGAAAGTGTTTCCAAGATGCTGAATTTCCCCCCAGTGTACTCCACCGTTTGTTGATTCTGGAGCTTTCGGGGGTCAGAATGGGCGTCATCATTGTGCAGAGCAATCATCTGTCATTGAGTGGGCAGGCAGCTATAGGCACCAGGGCTGGGTGAAAGGTGTGCTCTCCAGCCCCGTGGACATTTCTGCTGTTGAGGTTTGTCCCCTTCTTTTACAGGCTGGCTCGAGGGAGGCCGTTGGCTTGTGATTGAGCTTTGTCATTTGTAGTGCCATCAAGGTCCGTTTTTAAAGTGTGATCTCAGCTCAGTAGGAAGGACATAAGCATATATTAAGTGCCTACTATGTGTCAGACCTGGTGCTGCTCCAGATGGCTGTGATTAGAGGCTTTCCCCGTTAGAGCTAAAATCGCTTCTCTTTGCACACTGTGTCAGTCTTAAATCACTGTGTTTTAGTGCTGAGGTAATAAAAAGATGTAGGTAGCTTTTGAAATACAGAGCAGATCCGTTCCCGGAAATTTATGTTATTATAAACACCACATATTTGGCTCTATTTTTTCTGTGTTCTTAAATGGACGACTCCGTGATATAATTTTTTCATAGTGTTAAATCCGAATTTACCCAATTGTAATCTGACATCCCCTAATTCGTAAATCAGTGTCATGTTAGAGTTGGCATGAAAGGTCCTGGGTTTGAATTCTACCTCGCCTGTTGTCATAGGACCTGGAATTAGCCACTTCTCTGGGCCTCAGTTTCCTCATTTGTAAAAGGAGGGGGTGGGACTACGTGACTCATAAGGTCCATTCCAGCTTTAAGTCTATGATCTGTCTGCCATGAGATTTCAGTACAGCCTTAACTGTCGTGATGATCTCCCCCGGAGTTTGAATAACGAGGCCAGGACCTCTTTGATTCTGTTACAGGTATTATCATGCTGGTTGGCTGGTTACAAGGAAAACATATCCTGGATATGTTTACTATTGGCGTGAGGTGAGAGAGAAGCTGGCGTTGAGTCTGTTGGGTTTGGTGTGAGGGCTGTGACATTTTGAGCAATGTTCTGAGAGGAGGGAACAATGTCCTTGGGGCTCCACTCTAGTATTTGGTGCATTACAGTACAGCTGGGGAAGCTCTGCGCTTCCCCAAGTCCTCATGGTCCCAAAGAGGATTTCCTTGGTAAATGTCGAGTACATGTTTTAAATTCTACACCAGGATGAAGTTTTGCTCTAGACAGCTCCGTGTTCTGTTGATCTTCCCATTTCAGCCCCTCTTTTCCTGGTTATTTGAGAGCCCTTCCAGTTTCAGCTGTTTCATAGATTGCAGTGAGACTCAGAACTTTAGGCCCATTCATGTACTACCAAATTCTCTGCAGGACTAACAAAACAAGCTATTTTGTGGCTTATTACACATTAGTGATTTATTGTGTGTTCAGGTCAGACCAGCAACACTCTTTTTCCAAAAATAAGTTTTTATTGATGTCTTTTGTTTTTTTACATCACTGTAGTTTTCCCTAGAATCCCTCCCTCCCCTTCCCAGCAAGCCATCCCATTATAACAAACAGCATTGTTGTTTTAAGATAGATAAAATAAGAGGGGGGGAAATTGGCACAACCAATCAATATATTGGAGAAATTTAAGAAGCTGTGCACAACACTTGTGGACCCCCTCCCCTCTTCTTTCTGCAAAGGGGTGGAGGGAGGGTCATCTCGAGTCCTTTCTTTGGAGATATTGATCAGCAGCACTGATTCTTTGGTATTTGAGTAACTTGTACAGTGTGTTCAGAAAGCCAGTGTATGGGCTTTTCACTCGCAATGTAACTCTCTGTTGTAGTCTGGCTGTAGCTGCTATTCCCGAAGGCCTCCCCATTGTGGTGACCGTGACCCTGGCTCTCGGGGTCATGCGGATGGTGAAGAAAAGGGCCATTGTCAAGAAGCTGCCCATCGTTGAAACCCTGGGTGAGTCATGTTAGCAGAGAGCGTTGACTAGGTGGGGATTCCCGAGCAGGGCCAGTGTGGAACTTAGAACCTCTGCTTCTGTCTGTCGCTGCACCGTCACTGGGGTATGGCCACGGAAGGCAGGCTGTCACGAAGCAAGGCCACCTGTGACATCAGTCGTGACAGCACTAGGGGCTGACGTCTGTGACCAGCATCCGGCATCCTAATGCTGGAGTCTTGTAGACAGACACAGAATCCGTGCCTTCAAGCCAGTGGCACAAAGATGGCTGAGAGCCTGCCACCTCAGAGGAACTGGAGATACTTTGGGTACCGATGCCCTTTAGTGCTTAGTGTATAAGATGGTAGGATCACCGTCTCTTTGGGAGCCCCCTCTTTTAAAGGCCAGATAGACAAAAAGCACTTTGAATTTAATTTGCCTGTCTGGCAGTTTCATGTTGTGATCTGAGTTACCAGATACCTTGTGATATCGCAGTTCTAAGAAGTTTTGCATGATTACATGCTAACCCAGTGAATTCCCTCTAGTGCCAATCCTGCCCATCCCACCCTCAGATTCATTAAACATTATGGGAGGGGGCAGCGAGGTGGTGTAATGGATAAAGCACCAGCCCTGGATTCAGCAGGACCTGAGTACAAATCCGGCCTCAGACACTTGACACTTACTAGCTGTGTGACCTTGGGCAAGTCACTTAACCCTCTGTCCCAGCCCTCCAAAAAAACCCAGAAACATTATGGGAAACTAAAAATGAGTTGGGGGGAACACTTATAAAATATGTTTGGATTGTTTTCTAAACCCTGAATGGAAAACTGGGTAACCACTGTTAGAAATAAGCATGATGTGAATGCAACGTTGAGCCCAATGTGATGTCATTTCATAGGTGCAATTGAGTGTCACAGACACCATCTCCAGGTGTCGAGTAATACTCTCGTTATCTTCTGAGTAGCTTGGCTTTCAAAGTTCATTCTTTGTGTCCACTAAAAACCTTTGTGTACTCCCTGCTATTCCCTTTTTGTGATGGTCCTGTTCTGGCTTTTTTAAGGTTGCTGTAATGTGATTTGTTCGGATAAAACTGGGACACTGACCAAGAACGAAATGACTGTGACCCACATCTTTACTTCGGATGGACAGCATGCTGAGGTACCTCATGGGGTTTTCTCTTCTTTGTTTTTATTGAAGGCATACCTTTAGTACTTGATTTCTTTTCGTTTTTCATTATCATTGAAGGCATATTTGTAGAAGAACCTTCACATTATTTTAACTTGCTTTAAAATTCAGGTTTCCTCAGAGAGTTTTAAGTTTGTCATTAGCAAAGCTGGTTTCTTCCCTCTTGCCATCCTAAAGAGTTTTTGTCGATCAGTTAGGAAATATTTATTGAGCACATTATATAGGGTGTCCCCAAAGTCTTAGGGCAGTCCTCAGCTTGAATAGCTGCAAATGGTTCGTTTTGGAATTTGTAGCGGATTCTTTGTCTAACAAAACGAAGCAGTGTTTTCAACCCGATTTAGCCTTGGCACAACCACCCACTAACCATTAGGATCACCATCACTAGATGAAATGTTCTGTAAATGCTGAGGTGAAGTTAATAGATAGTTTCTGTAGAGGCTGTTTCATTATTAATGCAAGTTGTGACATAAAAATGATCAGAGGCGGACAGTGTTGCCAGATGCTCTCTTCTCTGTGAGCACAGCTGAAGCAGCTTGGTTTTTCATGACACTGTTGACAATCAGGCTGGAGACCTTGGACACGATTTCACTTTTGACTTTTGTGGGACGTGTTGAGGTGCACGCTCTGATCCAGGTGGAGGAATTCAGGATTCTGGCGTCAGTGCTCCCATCTCTCTGTCCTGTCTTGGGGGAGTCTGGTCCATGCTATCGCTTAATCTTAAGAAAAGCTGCAGTGTTAGCGTCACTTCATACATTCAACTTGATTCGTCATATGTGTCAGAAGAGAAGTATTAAAGTGGGTACTATAGTAACTCTGTTTGAACTCATTCGACCAAGCATTGATGTGTAAACTTGAAATCACTTAAGGATTATATGGTAGTCATTATTATTAATTATTGCTTCAAGCACTCTCAAATGCTGAGACGAGGTTGATACGCAACAACTATAAAAAGATTTTAGGGGCAGCTAGGTGGCGCAGTGGATAGAGCACCAACCCTGGAGTCAGGAGTGCTTGAGTTCAAATCCGGCCTCAGACACTTAACACTTACTAGCTGTGTGACCCTGGGCAAGTCATTTAACGCCAATTGCCTCACTTTAAAAAAAAAAAAAAAGATTTTAGGTGGTGGCACCTGGTCATCTCATTCATCGCTAACAGAATGTTTTAATTGCATTTTATTAGAGAAAACATTAAACTTGACAGGCCTATTCAGTGGACTCTGCCGAGTCTTTTAAGTTCTTCTTTGGAAGGACAGATTCCAATGTTTTTTGTTTTTTGCAGCATTGTGGCATATGACCTATTACTGTTTACTTTCTCCTCTCTCTCCTGGTCAGTAATTTTGATGCAAGTTTATATGATTTCTTAGGTTACTGGCGTAGGCTATAATCAGTTTGGTGAAGTGATCCTAGACGGAGATGTTGTTCATGGATTCTATCACCCATCCATTAGTAGAATTGTTGAGGTAAGTACTTGGCTGCAAAAAGAGAGCAGTTTTTCAGAATGACTCGGTGTGTTCTCTCTGTCTTATAGTTACATGTGTGTTTCTTTTAGGTGGGCTGTGTGTGCAATGATGCAGTAATTAGGAATAGCACTTTAATGGGAAAGCCTACAGAAGGAGCCTTACTTGCTCTTGCCATGAAGGTGTGTGTTCGTAAGTTATTCTGTTTCAGTTCCTTTCCACCTAAGACTTTGTTATATCAGGACTGATTTTATCTTTGCTCGTGAGCAATGTAGTGGAAAAATCCCATATGCCTTCTTTGTGTGTGTGGGTGTGTTTTGGAGGTGGGGAAAGGTAGACTAGCTAGAGCAGTGGATCTGTATTGGTTGGTCCTGGTTCTAAAGAACCTTATGAGCCAAGGAGGAGAGACTCTTTGAATTGGTAAGCCATAGGAGACTATTATAGGTTGTTAAGCCCCAGGGAAGTCATGTCATGAAAGAGGGATACTTTTGGATCAGGTGTTCTTATGAAACCGCTGGGCCCCTACTCAAAATATGTTTAAATGCATAAAATAAAATATAGAATACTGCGATGGAAACACTTATAATGAAGTATAGTTTTTAATCTCACGCACCCAGCATAAGACTGTTTTATTTTGGTTTCTGTGTTGTTAACCTTCTTGATCCTCTATCTCCCTGTCATTTTGGACAGGCTGGGATCTGCTGTTGTTCATGGGCCTGATCCCAGTGCCAACAGGTTGGGAAGCACTCATCTGCCCCATTCTGTGGCCCCTTCTTTTCAGGCAGCCTATAGAGGCCCTGAGTGCCTCGGCCTCTGCCTCTCCTAGGAGTGGGAAGGGTGGGGTAGCCATGCTCCAGCATCCCTTCTCCCGGGCTGCAGCCAGCGGCCAGTGCACTGGCTTTGGGGTCAGGAGGACCTGGGTTCCAGTTCTGCTTGCAGCATCCCAGGAAAGTCAGACTTTTTAACTGTCACTAAGGTGACCAAACCCCCTCACCTTGGCTGCTGACCAGTGGCCTCACATGTGTGGTCCTAAAAGAAGTGGACGGGGTTGGTAGCATAAATTGGACTGGAAAGAGACTGAAATTATGCCAGCCTTTTCAAAGGTGGCCAGTGGCCCAGTGGATAGAGCATGAGGCCTGCTATCAGGAAGACCTGAGCTCCCATCTGCCCTCATGCACATACTGTTAAATGACCCTGGGCAAGTCATTTAACCTCATCTCTAAAACAGGAATCATAGCAGCCCCTGTCCCTCAGGGTTGTTCTGAGGATCCAGTGAGGGCTTAGCCCATTGTCTGGCATCTGGCGCCACTCTAAGTACAGTAAATAGTTTAATTGGAGAAACGTTGTTAGGAGTGAGGCCTGTGTGGCTGACGCAGCTGACCCTCTGGCCTTGGCTTCTTCAGCGTTGGGCTCTTGCCCCCTGAGGTGCCATGGCTAGAAGACACGTGATGCCCTCTCTGATGCTGTTGGGTTCCCAGTTGGTGAAAAGATTGTTCCTTTGTGTTTGCTGCAGATGGGTCTTGACGGACTTCAGCAGGACTACGTAAGAAAGGCAGAATACCCCTTCAGTTCCGAGCAGAAGTGGATGGCCGTGAAGTGCGTGCACAGGACGCAGCAGGTAGCCCCCCGCTCCCCCCCCCCCCATTGCGGCATCGCACGTCAGGGTCCAGATTTAAAGTCAGCAGAGCCTTTACACTCAGACCTGTGCAGGGAAAGGCGGGCGAACTCTTCCCTCCTCTTGCTGGTCACTCCCAAGGAGAAACAAACCATCTGTTTTTTTAAAGTGGGCAGCAGCAGGCCAGGAGCACAATGTTGAAAAGACCCAAATGAAATCTCTGTTGGTGAGCAAGGGAAATGGTCTCCAAGTTCAAACTTCACAGGAATTACAAATTCCTGGAAAATAAACACAGTTGGAAGAAAAATGGAGGAATGTTTCCATTAAGCACGTGCTGCCAACGAGGTGTGGAAGACTTCCTTTGCCAAAGGTCCTTGAACCTGGGTGGTTTTAGCCGCTTTCCCTCAGGCCTGTGTCTCGAGCAGTCACAGGTAGTTTCCTGGAAGTTCTCACTCCCATACTTGGAAGAGCAACAACCCAGCGGCTTCAGTAGCCAGGGGAAACCTCGACTTCCTTGTGACTGCTCCTATTCCCAGGGTTCCTGGGCACAGCTTGGGGTTTTTCTTCTTCCATTCGGCAAGTTGACTTATGAAGTGTCTTGTGAATAGAACATTTCTATATAACAGCGATAAAACCCAACAGGACAGGCAAAAAGAGGAAAGCCATTTAAAATAACTAAGTCCTGTGTAAAATCCTGGTGATCTATCTCCCAGGCCCCTGTCAAGAAATAAAAACAGACGCAAAGAAGCAGAGAACACAGAGTAAGACTCAAATAAATAAGAATCAAATAAAACTAGATTAATGTACTTGTCTAGTGTCATACCAATCAGACCACCAAAGAATTACTTAATAGACAAAGCAAAAATAATCCTGCAATTCCTATGGAGGGGAGAAAGGTACAGATTTTCAAGGGAAATAATGAAGAAAGTGAGGCAGAAGGGGCCTGGCAGTACTGCCGCTCAGACTCGACCACAAAACTTTATGAATCCAAGCATTTTGGCGCTAGTTAAAAAGAGACGTCCATCAGAAGAACAAATAAGGAACACAACATACAGAAGCTGCTGAGCCTAGTAGCTACTTCTCAGTGTACCCAAGACCCCAGACCTGGGAAAAGGACTTGCTCTTTATTTGCAGTCTATCATTAAACACTTATTCATTTATTTATTTATTTATTTATTTTTTTGGTAGGGCAGTGAGGGTTAAGTGACTTGCCCAGGGTCACACAGATAGTAAGTGTCAAGTGTCTGAGGCCAGATTTGAACTCAGGTACTCCTGAATCCAAGGCCGGTGCTTTACCACTGCGCCATCTAGCTGCCCCTCATTAAACATTTATTAAGCCCCTTCTGTGTGCCAGGAACCATGCTCAGCCTGGGCCTTCTTATAGGGAGCTTATGGCTTAGTGCAGGAAGACAACACGCAAAGGGAAGCTGAAAGTGGGGAGGGGGTGGGCAGGGAATGGTGAGCGGAGCTGGTGGGAAATGGGGAGGAGGTTGTGCCAACGGAGCCTCCTCTTTCTCTCCGCTCCCCCCGCCCCAATTTATTATTTATTTTTGACGTTCATTGGAAACCTTCTTTTGAGTCCCAAATTCTCCCCCTCCCACCAGTCCCTCCCCTGCCCCCTGAGAAGGCAGGCAGTATCTCAGTTACAGGTGGGAAATCCTGCAGCACATTCCCTGTCAGTCTCATTGCCACGGGAAACAAGCAAGAGAACAAAGTGGAGAAGCCGGCTTCAGCTTGCGGTCTCTCTCTGGCCGTGGAGGGCGTTGTTCTCACAGCCGCCTCTTTCAGCGGAGGCCTGGAGCCAGGGGCCCTGCCTGCCAGTCTGAGGGCGCTGGGGCCGACTCAGTCCTGTAGCAGAGGGAGATCTCCCAGGAGGGGCCGGGCATGATGGAGAGTCCAGAGAAGTTCTTAATTTTTCTTAATAAAGGGAAAAAGTAAGAGATAAGAAGCCACGCAACTCGGGAGAGTCCAGCTTGTAAACAGGCCTCGTTACTCTTCTAGTTGGTCAGGTGGTTAGAGAAGGCCCAGGTTCAGGTGTCACCACCGGCACATGCTGGCTGGGAGGTTGGGGCTTGGAGAGAAACCATGGCCCTGTCAGGCCCTGAAAAGCCTGTATTGTTAGTTGTATTCACCTCAGTAAAGTGGAGTACTCTTAATACTGAGGCATTAGCTCATATTTTAGGTTGCAGAACAGTTGCAGATCCGTATTGGTAGTGAGATTCATTATCAAGGGTTTCCTTATCAATGAAATTACAGGTTTGACCCTCTACACTTCTAAAAAAAATTTTTTTTGCCAAGATTGTCTCTGTTGGAGCAAGAGTTCTTTCTTACCCATGTTTGTATTCGTGGACCCCTGCGGCAGTTGAGTGAAACCTGTGGACCCTCTGTTAGAACAGTGGTTTTAAAGGTATAAAATAAAATGTATAGATAAAAATTAAATAAATTCTATAGAAATGCAGTTATCAAAGTATTTTTTAAGTGCATGAACTTGGGTTAAGAACCTCTGATCAAGTAAAAAATTCATGCCAGAAATTCTAAATGTTCAAAATTCCTGCACCCCTAAAATGTACATAAATTGGTGACTTGAGTTTTGTGTAGGGATAGTTTCCTTTATGAGACTGTAAGGAGCACCTGACAGCCGTGTCTTCTGGACAGAATTATTGAACATTTCCAGGGAGATGCAGGGATTTCCACCGAAATCTTCCAGTGGCCAGGATGGTGCCAGCGTCTTCCTGCTTCATGGCCGTCTAGGAGAAATTCCACTTCCTTGTTGTGTCTGTTCTTCTTCTCAGGACAGCCCAGAAATCTGTTTCATGAAGGGCGCTTATGAACAAGTGATTAGATACTGCACCACGTACAACAGCAAAGGGCAGGCCTTGGCCCTCACTCCGCAGCAGAAGGACGTCTACCAGCAGGAGAAGGCCAGCATGGGTGCCGCCGGACTGAGAGGTAACGTCTCCTCGGGGGGACTCCCTGTTAGCTTCTCTCCTTCCATGCAGTACAGAACTAGCGGAGCCCTTCATTCTCCGATCTCCTTATGCCCAGCACAGTGCCAAGCGTGTCCCAATCTTCCTCCAGGACTTTGCTTTGGGGCCAGAAAATTTTTGTGAAGCCGAAGACTGTATAATCAGAATGTGCTTTAACTTGTCCTTTTTGTCATTCTGCAACTGAAGACTGTGCGTCTTTGGCAGGAGGTTGGGGAGCGTCTAGAGGCTGAGCCCCGATTTATGGCCGTGTTTTCCAGCCGTTTTCCATCTTCACCAGTGTCTTCAATGCTTCTAATTAGCTAGAAATGCCCGGCCTTTCCTATTCGGCTGGCATTTCCCTTAGGGAGGATTTTCTTTCTCAGGATTTGGGGACCGACCATACTGGGGTGGAGGAAGGCTGGGAAAGAGTCGCCTCCTTCTAAGTCAGCACTGTCTCCCCCCTCCTGGCCATGCCCTGAGGACAGAAGCAGAGGCCGTTGCCTCCCAGGGCACTGGTTTACCAGTGTTGGAAGTGGGCATTCCAGAGCCTCAGCCCGAGCTGCAGGTTACAGATTCTGTCTTAGTATTCTTGTCTTTGTGGGATAAATTGTCACTACTGTGCAGGGATTCAACACACCGGGAGGTTGGGGCTTGAAGAGAAACCATGGCCCTGTCAGGCCCCGAAAAGCCTGTATCGTTAGCTGTATTCACCTCAGTGAAGTGGAGTCTGAAGTGATGGCACTGTCCCTTTGTCCGGTGTGCAGGACGAGGCCCAGTCTGCACTGTGATGGCTGCAGCGTCTCCACCCCGCAGGCCTGGCTTGAGACAGCTACACGGACTCTAGGGAAGGGTTCAGTCCCAGGCCTGGCAGGGCCTGGCCAAGCCAGGTGTGTGGGACCAGAGCAACCTCAGCTCTGCTTCTGCTGGTGTGTAAATAGATACACACACCTGCAGGTTTAGGGTGACACCCTTTCTGTCGTCTGCGGCTTTTCTTCTGACTGTTTTCTGTCTTCTCAGAAGGGGTTTTAAGCTCCCTTGAGGAACAACATGACTGTTTTCAAACTTAAACTCCACAAAGGACGTTTCTCGGTGTCTCTAGTTTTTGAAGAGCCAGAGAGCCCAGTCCAAGGCCATGGTTCCCCATTAGTACCGACCATCTGGGGAAGAACTCGTAAGGCCCGAGGCTAGAGGATGTCTGGCCTGTGTCCCCATCCCCTATTCAGCCCCTGCCCTTATATCAGCCAGGCCTTCATTCATGAAAATGAAATGGGACCTGAACAGTTTTCAGAGGAAATGAATGTGAGAGACCAGGCGAGGAGGATGTCACTCCTTCCTTGTTGACCCAGAGAATGAGAGGCCACATTCCCTGACTCAAAAAAGCTTCCCTGTCTCCCATTCAAGCTCGGGCCACAGCAGAGCAAGCTGCTGCAGGAGAGAAACAAATGGCTGCCCAGTCAGCCATTCGTGACGACAACATTGGCATCCGCAGACAGCTGGGGCAACGGTCCCAGTGCCCAAAAGGGGCACGTCAAAGAGCGGCACTGCCAGCCTTGAGCCAGCCCCTCCAAACCTCTCAGCCCTCTTCAGTCCTCTCTCTGCATCCTGTCCCCTCCCCCTCGCCTCTGAGGACCTTGCCCAGACTCCACCAAGAGAAAGGGAGGCTGTTGCTGAGCACGTCTCCATCTCTCCTCTCTTGTCTCCCAGCACCCATGTCTTCCTCCCCCGCCCCCCCCAAACCCCCTGCTCCTTCCTCCTTCTGTCTTGCAGGAACAGGTCCCTTTTTGCCAAAAAGATCCCTCTCTGGGCACACTTGCTCCCCTCTCCTCCTGTCTTCTCCAGCGAGACACCCCCTCCCTTCTCATTTTGCCATTCTTTGTCACACCAGCCTTGCCACAGGCCACAGGCTGCAGAGATGCTTGCTCACTCACTGGTGCGTGGCGGAGTCAGGGCCCGTGCCGCCGTTTTCCTTTCACTTTGCACCACCCACTGGATGAGGCATGTTGCTGAGTGTGGAAGGAGCTGTGTTGTTTTTTTTAAAAAGAAAATCAAAAACAGCCCATTGAAAATGAGGACAAGAAAAATGTGCTTTCCAGTGGCTTTAGCTACTTGATTTTATATTCAGCTTTGAACAATTTTAGCATTTTTTAAATAACTGAGGATTTTGCAAGTAAATCCTCATTGGTGCTCTAGGGCTAGAGAATTTAACTACATGGCTAGTTAATTCTAAGAAATTCTAATTCCCAAAACACCGCATCCACTTTTAGTCTTGAGCAGATCTGTCTGTCTCCTATATTGGTAAAGGTTGGTAGTAGTATTTATTGGCAAGCAGCTGACAAATTTCAGGCTAAAAGTATGTGGAGGTCATGTAAAATTACAGGGAGACTGGGAGAAACACCTCCTTCCATTTATGCCAAGTAGTAGAAGGGGTCAGGACCTGACTCGGCTTCTCCTGATTTCAGCCAGATTAGATCGTTACCTATGAAGAACCAGCATTCCCCTACTGGGGGCAGTTCAGTGCTCCTGGCTGAACCACCTGGTTCTTGGCTCTCATCTAAGGAGAAGAGACCCAAATAAATGGATTTTTTTCATCCAGTTGGGTTGTGCAATGAATCAGGCTGGTGTTAGAGGAAGAAAATGGAGTAACTTTTACTAGAATTGGAGTGATTTTTTTTCAGTTGCAAATCCTAGAAGGCAAAGGTAGACCATCTTTTGAGGGACAACCCTATAGACCTGCTGAATTTTTTTCTCCAGACCCATTACTGGGTTAGGTTTCTAAGGAGAAATCACAATACTCCCCATTCTTTGCAACAAGGAGTAAAAGGGAATTGTTCCCCTTAAGGCCTGTTGAGGCAGTGCTCAACACAGGGCCACATCAAAAGGTAAATTCATTTACTTTAAGGGCAAGTTAAAAATAGAAAATGTATTTGGTTTAGCTCCTTTAAAAATCTTAAATTACTTTCAACAAATAAGCAAAAAGGCAAAATGCTTCTTTCTCATGGAAAATGGGAATGAGGAGGAGTGAAAGAGGGAACGCAATGCTTGCCAAAAACTTGGATGGCCCAAGATCTAATTCTGTTACTGATACTTTCTTTTTTTTTTAAGGGGGAATAGGAAGGAAGAAGACACAGAGACAGAGACAGAGACAGACAAAGGATATGTTAGAGTTTGGAAGTACAAGTATTCTTGAAATCCTTTTCATCATTTTTTGACAAGACAGAAAACTTCATTTTTTTCAGTCGTTCATTTCAAAAGGAAACCAGTATATAGGGCTTTTAAATGAAAATATCTCAATATGTTATGCTTTTGCTCATAAATTGCTAAATCAAGTCAAGTCTACAAGCATTTATTAAAAACCTATTGTGGGGGGTAGCTAGGTGGTGCAGTGGATAAAGCACCAGCCCTGGATTCAGGAGGACCTGAGTTCAAATCCAGCCTCAGACACTTAATACTTACTAGGTGTGTGACCCTGGGCAAGTCACTTAACCCTCATTGCCCAAAAAATAAAAATAAAATAATTATATAAAACAAAACTATTATGTCCTGGGCAATGGATAGACAAAGAAAGGCCAAAGTTTGCCCTTGCTGTGAAGCAGGTCACAGTCTACCTGGGGAGACACGCCAACAGCAGTGTATAAATAATAGAGGCTAAGTTGGAGATAGTCACCGAGGGGAGGCACTAGCATTAGGGAGGATGGGAAGAGGCTTCTTGGAGAAGGTGGGCTTTGCACTAGGCCCAGCAGGAAGCCAGATGGGGGGGGGGAGACTTGACAGGGGGCAGGCAGTTAAAATTCCTGGAGTCAAGCAGAGGAAATACTGTCTAAGGAACAGCAAGGAGACCCATGTGACTGGGTCACTGAGGACTTTATGTTTTTCTATTTGATTTGGCAAACATTTTACAGGAATAAAACACTCGGATGATGAGTGAGTGATTGAGGGAGTTCTGTTTGATCTATTGTCCTTCTCTATAGCTGACTTTCTGCTCTCATAGCTATAGGTGAACAAGCTTCTGAGACTTACATTTCTTTTCCTTGAATTTTATCATTTCTTCTGCAGTTCTTGCCTTGGCTTCAGGCCCTGACTTGGGACAGCTGACGTTTCTGGGCCTGGTGGGGATCATCGATCCTCCTAGAACTGGCGTTAAAGAAGCAGTCACCGCTCTGATTGCCTCCGGAGTAGCCATAAAGATGGTGACAGGGGATTCTCAGGAGACCGCAGTCGCCATCGGTACGCAAAGACCAGTGTGGTCATTTTAACTCTGTCACCTTGACTGTCCTGGTAGGTGAGTGAGGCCTGTGTGTTTTTAAGGGGCAGTTTCCATTTCACAAAAGCATCTGTGTGTTTGAGAGATGACTGTGCAGTCAAGACTGACTCAAGCTCCTGGCTGTAGGACACCCCCCCCCCCCCCCCCCCCCCCCCCCCCCCGCCCCAGAGTGGGTTGTAACTATTCATGTGAAAAGATGCTTTAGTACTCAGTCATACTAGCACTATTGATAATACTAATAATGGTACTCGTACTACTAGTCTGTGGAAGTTGTTTGGATTACACAATTCTACAGCATTCATAAGTAGTTCATTAATTATCCTGATGTTCTTAGCTTTGATTTATCAACAATAATAATAATGCCAGCCAAGGTTTTACTGGGCATTTTAGTTTTCAGAGCCTTTCCATCACAGGGGTAAGTCAGGAAAGGGATTATACCCATATCCCAATCCAGGCATAGAAAAATTAATTGGCCGGTCTAAAGTTACACAGCAAATTAAAAGCAAAGTCAAGATGAGCCTTCAGGTTTGCCCCGTCTACCACATTGTTTAGGTCTCAAGACATTTCTTGATTTTGAAGTTTGCTAAGAAGGCCTAAAATATCTCGAATTTTCCTTTTTAATTCAAGTACAGGCATATATCTCTATGTCTCTGTAAAGCATGTCTACATGCCATTGCCAGAAGAGGCAATTCTTATTTCTTCTTATTTCTCCTTATTTCTCAAGAGCCCAGAGATCAGTTAGAAAACTTAAGTTTGAGGTCTTTTACTTGGTAACTGTCAAGTCTTTTTCCCTGTCTGAGCCTTGTTTGCACATCTGCTAAATGCAGACGAGATTGCCTTGTCTGCCTCGCAGGCACTGGGCAAAGGCAGTTTATTTCATTCAATATGTGCTTAAATTTTGGATCTTTTAGAGCCCTATGCTAGATATTAGGGATGAGGTTCAGACCCAGACTTAGAGGGGTCGTCTAGGAGATCATCATTGACTTCACTCTTGAATAAATTGTGTTCTTGTATTTCCCATGGCTCATCGCCTGGAGCCCGTTATTTCAATGCTGTTTTAATTAGCTGACCTTGATAAGGGGACAGAGGGAAGAAAAAAGATGACATTTCTGTCTGACAGGTAGTGAGCGGGTTGGCTTTCTGATGATTCAAAGGAATCCAACATGACTGGTCCTGTTTAGGACCAGAGCTAGGCCCAGATGAATTGTATCAATAAGATTATTGGGAGTGTGTTTCTCTTGTTGAGTAACAGGCCTGGCTTAGAGCTCTGATTCATTTGCGTACAGTAGGTCACAAGGTAATCAGAAGTTCCTGTGCTTCTGTGTGCTAGTTACAGCTCCTTACCCTTCATGACCACAGGTTTCTGTTAGGTGCCCTTAGCTCCACTGGTTGCCCCTTGGGTCTCATTTCTGAATGGAGAGTCCATCCTAAAATCTTAGCCGGGAGGAGACCTCAGCCGCCTGGGTTGGCAGATGGGGCTCCCTCGGTGGGAGCGTGGGTGGGTGGTGAGGCAGGAGTCGGGGCAGGAAGAGCTGGGTTCATCCCTGTTGTCGACCCTGATGGGAAAGGCCTCTGACCATGGGGTCCCTCAGCTGGCTCATCTCTGAAGTGGGGATTGGGCTAATTCAGACAGGACGAAAGTAGAATTTAATATATGATGATTTTTTATATGACATGCATAATTTATTCAGCACTGTCTAGAAAGTTGGGGTTAAGTTTTACATTTTAGATACTCCAGTGGATCTCTAATAGCATTTAGTGCTTCCTGTACCCCAGGCACTGTCAACAAAAAGCACCCTGCCTGCAAGCAGCTGACCTCGCACGTGCCTGTGCCTGCAGCCTTTTTATCTTCCCAGATAGTTGCCCATACATAGAGCCTCCTCAGTGGGTCCCCTCAGCATACCAGAGTCCACCTTCTCTCTGGCCTTTTGGGGTTTAGAGGGTGGCTCGGCTCGGCTTGGCTCTGCTCTGGCCTTTCCCTTCTGCTCTTGTTGCATGATGGGCCCACCCACTTCTCCCATCAGAGAGGCCACTTTTCATGTGGATTGTTGTGGGGTGACAGCCATAGCCTGCTTAAATCTACCTTCAGCCAGTCGAGCGTTAAGCACCTGCCATCTGACACCATGCTATCTTCTCTGTCTATAGAGACAAAACCCAAATAATCCTTGCTACCCAGGGCCTTCCACAATATCCCTGTGATAGCCGTGGGGTGTCACTGAGGGAAGACTCTGAGTAAAAGACTTACTTTACACCTCAACAGTTGGGGAAAACCCCACAAGGTTCAGACTGCTGAAATGAGGATCCAATTCAGTGGTGATCCATTAAGAACACAGCACGATCAGTCCATTGATTTGCTCTCCTCCCTCCCCACTCCCCATTGTTTTCTGCAGCCAGTCGTTTGGGGTTGTATTCCAAAAATTCCCAGTCAGTTTCAGGTGAAGAAATTGATACAATGGATGTGCAACAGCTTTCACAAATAGCACCAAAGGTATGTTTAAAAAGCAACAATGTTTTCTATTGGGGTTTTGGTTTTTGGAAGGATGATGGATATGATTTTTTAAAATTGAATTTTAAAATTTCAGTTTTATTTTCAGTTCCAAATTATCTCCCTATTCCTGCTCCCTTTCCCACCTATTGAGAAAAGAAGAAATATAATTAAAATTGTTTTTACATGACAAATTACAGATACGTATAATCAAAAGCAACAAAATTTTAACAATGTAAAGGGTACATCACAAACTTAGAGGGGAATTGCTTATAGGGGAAAATGAAATGTTTCAGGGAAAATATTCTATAAATGACTAAAATAAGCAATACATTTGAGATTCTCTCAAGAAGTAGGTTTGGAAGCCTTCAGAAAAGCTTTTGTGGCTTAATAACTTTAAATTAATTGGTATTTTTATCTTGGAAGGCCCCTAGGAGTGTTTGTGGTTGCAAAATTCCTATCCTTTATATGCTTTATGATAAAATTATTTGCTTTAATTAGGACTTTGAAATCTTATCTTAGCTCTTGAGCTTTGTTTATCACCTGGGTTTGAGACTAAAGTAACTGTAGATGTCAGGGGTGGGAGCGAAGGAAATGGGAGGAAAAGGAGAGGGGCTTCGGTAAGATAAAGTAGCAGGAGGGGCCTGGGAGTCTAAGTCAGCAGGTTTGATCATCTGTGGCATCCTGCAGTTCTCTGTAACCTTCCTGGGAAGGACAGTAAGCCCGCCATTGAAATAAAGCCTTATCTGACAGCCGCCTCTTTGGTGGATCAGCCTGATGCCAGCACTCACCCCTGCTCTCTGTTTTCACAGTTATCTTCTAAGGGCAGCCCTCAGGACTTAGTAGTTGTGAACTCTGGGAGAAAAGTAGAAAAACCAAACCAAAACCCCTCCAGCGCTGCCCTAGGACTGTCCGGACGCCTGTAACAGACCCCACAGCTTGTCAATGCATTTTTCCCCATCAGTTACTTCTTTAACCTGAGACGGTCTGCATTCCTCTGTTCTCTCTGTGTCATTATCACTAACCCTCTGACCCTGTTCCTTCTTTCCTGCTTCTCTCATGTTCCCCGTCCCTGACTGGTCAGCGCAGGCTCTTGTCTGCGGCGAGATGAGGATCACCTGCCCGGCAGGCTTTTTGAGCATTTGCTCATCTTCACTTTGCTTCTTTCCCTTTCTCCATCTCTTCCACTTCTCTCCACCCTTTCTCTTCTTCCCCTCCTTCCTTTTCTTTTTCTCTTCCTTTACCTCTGTCTCTCCTTTCCCCTCCCCCTCTCCTTTTCTTCTTTTTTCTATAAAGCATTTAAAATTTTATTTTTCCTCAATTACATGTGAAAACAATTTTTAACATTTGATATAAAACTTTGAGTTCCAAATTCTTTCCCCTCCTCCTTCCTCTCCCTCCTCATTGAGAAGGCAAGCAATTTGATATAGGCTTAATACGTTTTAAAAATAAAATGAATGTAACATTCAACAAAGTTTGTTATGTGTAGAGAGAGATACCAGCTCCTGACCCCTGACCCCTCACCCTTCACCTGTAGGAGAAATGAGGAGGGAACTGTACCAGATAGTCACTAAAGTCCTTTCCACACTCACATCTGTAACAGCATCTTACGTATGTATGACCTGAATTTTAGAGATTTTTTAAAAATACTCCATTTTGTCAGGGTTGTTATTCCCCTAACCAAGACAGCTTCCTTAATAGACGGCATTTTTGGATTTCCTGTGAGGATGGGCTAAATGGTTTTTTCTTAGATTTCTGAACTTTTTAAAAGGAAAAGCCATTTTATTTTTTAAAACTATCATATTTACTACCTTTGGTACTATGGATAATGACTTGGCATCATTCGTCGCTGACATCAGACTGCCATTAAAATCGTGTCCTTTTGGGAAAGGATTTGCAGGTCTAGATGACGGCGATGAAATAATGATACAGTATGATGAAAATGTAAGGGAAAGAAACTAAGTCGTGCTTGAATAAAAAAGAAGCAGTAAAGGCTTTCACCATGTAGGGACAGACTGTACAACAACCACTGACCCTCCCTTCTCTAGCTCCACTAGTGACAAATTGAACATCATGAGGCACCATAGTGTGGGACCAAGAGAATTTGTTCCCCCCCCCCCTTTTCATCTGACAGTTTAAAGGGGCTTCACTCCATAGTTGTTGTTTAAAAATAGAGGGATGGGTGAGACTGAGGGTGTTTACGTTCCTGTGCTTTCTACCATGATGAGTATCTCAGGAAAGGCAATGCGTCATAAGGAGGGATGAGTGACGTCTCTGTCACGTGGATATTCCGTGTGACTGAGACTCCTGCACTTTGCTTTCTCTCCAGGTCGCAGTGTTTTACAGAGCCAGTCCGAGGCACAAGTTGAAGATCATTAAGGTAGGTGCCTGAAGCAGGCAGCTGTCCTCCAAAGCTTCTCCTTGCACTTCTTGCTTTGAATGCTCTTGTTGCTCACTAAGTTGTTGTTATTGTCGTTGTTTTTTGGGTGGGGAAGTGAGGGTTAAGTGACTTGCCCAGGGTCACACAGCTAGGAGGACCTGAGTTCAAAGCTGACTTCAGACACTTGACACTTACTAGCTGTGTGACCCTGGGCAAGTCACTTAACCCTCATTGCCCTGCAAAAAAACAAAAAAACAAGAGATGGGAATGGGGAAGGGTAGATGACTGAACATTAGGCATCATGAAAACATTCGTGATATCTGTTAGCTAACTTGAACTGAACTGTTGAGATAAGAGCAATGCCATTCTTTTTTTTTTTTTTTAAAGTACTTTGCATATTACTAAGTGTTAAAAGGCAGCAAGGAATTGTAGGGGAGTAATGCTGGGCTTGACCTCAGGGAGACTTGGGTTCAAATCCCATCCAAACCCTGGCTAAGTTATCTGACCTTTATGGGTTCCAGTAAGCACCTGGAACTTATCTGCTAAGCTGGGGTCGGGGAATGGGGTGGTTTAAAAGAAATTCAGTTTTATTTTGTTTTATTTAAAGGTTCACTTCTACCTCCTATCTCCCAACTTCCCTTCCTCCCCCATTAAGAAAGCAAGAAAAACAGAACTGCCGCAAATATGTCAAAGCAAATTTCTACATTGGCTGTGTGTGTGTGTGTGTGTGTGTGTGTGTGTGTGTGTGTGTGTGCGTGCGTGCGCGCGCACGCGCGCGTGCGCTCACTTTCATTGTGATCAGATTTCTAAAATCTTTCATTTTTCTCTGTGATGCTGTCATTGTATCAATTATTCATCCATTAACATTCACTTCTGTCTATGTTATTTCATAAAGGTCTTCCCAGTTTCCTTTGAAATTTTTTATTTTAACATTTCTTATGACATTAATAATAATAGCTAATATTTACATAGCATTTACTATGTGCCTGTTACTCTGCTAAGCACTTTACAGTTATTTTCCTTTGATCTTCACAACCACCTTGGGATGTAGGTACTGTTCTTATCCCCATTTTGCAGATGAGAAAACTGAGGCAAACAGATTAAGTGACAGCTAGCAAGTGTCTGGGGCCAAATTTGAACTTAGGTCTTCCTGATTGGGTCCAGTGCTCTATCTACTGTATCACCTAGGTGTAATGTTAATATTAACTAGTTGTAGTATTCCATTATGTTTATAACTGATAATGTGTTTACTCAATCCACAATCAGAGGTTAGCTTTTTAATTTCTAATTTTTTTATAACTACAAAAAGATTACATGTAGATGCTTATTTCTTTTTGAATTCTGGGATATCAAAGCATTCAGATCTGGTAACTTTCTGCATAGTTCTGAATTGCTTTTCAGAATTACTGCATCGATTTGCAAGTCCACCACCAGTAAACTAGTATCCCCGTGTGTCTGTTTTCCCACATACCTCTAGCCTTTTAACACAAAAATTGCCCCAGGATTTGTTGCAAGGTACTTCTGCCAATCACACTTTTTTTGTTTTTGTTTTTGGTGAGGCAGTTGGGGTTAAGTGACTTGCCCAGGGTCACACAGCTAATAAGTGTTAAGTGTCTGAGGCCGGATTTGAACTGAGGTCCTCCTGACTCCAGGGCCGGTGCTCTATTCTCTGCACCACCTAGCTGCCCCATGCCTGAAGCAGACAGCACTTCAGATCTGGGGAACAAAAAGGGGCAGAAGGTGAGAGGAATGACAGGAGGCAGGGTTTTTTCTGAAATGCAGCAAGCTCTTCTTTATTTCCCAGCCTAGCAGTTCTTTTGTAGTAAAACAAAGCATGAGCTCCTGAGAACATTTTTGAAGAACAAAACCATCCATCAAGTTATAAGTGACAGATTCAGCACATTCCCAGGAATGGTTGCAAGACATTGAGACCACCTGGCTTCTTGTTTAACCTTAGGCCATGAGAACTTTTCCCCCTAGCATTTCGTCATGTCGTCTTCCTCACGCCCTTGTCCTTGATTATCAGAACCTTTGACCGATCCTTGACATGCCCAAAGGTTTGGGCTATTGCCTGGAACACTTTTAACCACTCCTCCTCAAGCCTAAGGGTTTTGGCCTCTGGCCCTCTGAGTTCTTTACGCATGCCAATCACACTTGTCAGCGCATGGAGACAGTTTAATAACTGGCTTAACTGACATCTGTTTAGCATAGGCTCACAGGACACAAAAGCCAAGGAGACCCAGGTGACATTTCCAAACCAGTGCTGACTGGGGGCTATGCTGAGGTTTTCTGTGAGGCCGATTTGGGGAGGAAAGGGAAATGATTTGGATCATTTTGTAAGTGAAAGTTCAGGATTTCTGCACTGTTGGTTTGATATCAGACATAGCGTAATGTACCATCTTGATTTATACCAGTCCCTCCAGAGTAACGGTTCGGTCGTAGCTATGACTGGAGATGGAGTCAATGATGCGGTCGCCTTGAAGGCTGCAGATATTGGAGTGGCAATGGGGCAGACGGGAACAGACGTTTGTAAAGAAGCGGCGGACATGATCCTGGTGGACGACGACTTCCAAACCATCATGTGAGTTCCGTTTTCATAGCAGTGATCTGAAAGAAATCTCCCCACGAGAAGACAGAGCTCTTCAAGCTTCATCATCTAGATGAACTTAGATGGCCAGCTAGGATAGAAGATAAAACTTGACTTTGTATGCAGGTGTTTAGGGCCGCGTTCCTTGAATAGAAATTCTTTTCCGTTTGTCATGAGCTGTAAATATTTAGCACATGTTTGCAAGGTCCTTAGCCATACACCTGTTATGATCTTGGCTACCTCACAAGGGCTTGAGGTTAAATGAAACTGAATATTGTCCTAACGGGAAAAACTGAGGAGAACATGGGGTCGCTTTTCATTTCCGGTTGTGGCTTTTCCCTCACTTCGAAGAAACTTAAATGTTTAGAGATGTAGACATAATCAGGTCTGTTTGCTTGATTCCACTTACAAACATGCCTATGGGTTTCTCATCCTTAAACGCAAAACCTGTTCTAGACCTTGCTTTGCTACAATCATAGTTTTCTTATCTGCAAAAATGAAAACCCACCTTAGAGGGTTGATTGTGTGTGTGTGTGTGTCTGTCTGTCTGTCTGTCTGTCTGTTGGCTGAAAATAAACTTTAGTGACTCATTGCATCAGGAAGGAAAAAAGGAGAATTTTAATATTGTGTGATTAACAATATACTTATATAGTATTCAGTTTGTTAGAAATTTCAAAATAAATTCCCCATTTTGCAGTTATTTTTTATTTTAAAGTAGATGTTTATTGATCCCTTTTGTTTTTTCACAAAATCTAGACCTTCCATTTCTTACCTTTCCCAAAAAGCCATCCTTTAAAATTCGGTTAAGCTTGAACTCACCTGATCTGATAGAAATGTTCATGCTAAATTGGTTTTTTGCCTGTGTTTTAGGTCTGCAATCGAAGAGGGCAAAGGGATTTATAATAACATCAAAAATTTTGTTAGATTCCAGTTGAGCACGTAAGTTGGCACCATTATTTCTCTTTTTGGTTTTTTATTAAGTTATACATGAATGCTAATACAGAATGACTGGAAGTGTCTGTTTCCTGTTTCTGAATATCATGTCTACATCTGAATGCTCTGGAAAGTAGAGTAAGATTGAAGTAAAAGATAGAGTTAATTTGTGTAGCCGAAATCAAAAATAGCCTCATCAGTAGGTCCATGTATCCAACAGTATTTGTAACACCTTTGTATTTATAATCACGTCTAGCATAAATGTTAAATGTCATCAAACCTTGACAGTTGCTCATAGGTATCCCTTCTTAACAAAATTTGTGCTTTGTTTTTGTCATTAATTGGCCCAGTTGTGTAAGATCCCTAACCAGTGTTAATTCTGTAACTGTAGAATATCATTCATTTTTAAGGTGCTCAGAAAACCTGGCAGTTCCTGTTCAGAACCAAAACAAATTTTTTGTCTCTCCATTGCATGGTAACCTTTATCTAAGGTGATTTAAATCTGTATGAAGGAGTACAGTATTGCATGTTGCCTTCAAGTGCCTCCTATGTTTTTATCTTAGAGCTTATTACTATTTGAAAATTAAATTTGTCTTTAAAACCTAGGGGTAACAACCCCATGATTAAGAAATTAGCATCGTGCAATCAGCAGGAGTTTGCCACGCTTACAACTTGGTTTGATGGCTTTTTTTCTGGCAGGAGCATCGCTGCATTAACGTTAATCTCGTTGGCCACATTAATGAACTTCCCCAATCCGCTCAATGCCATGCAGATTTTGTGGATCAATATTATTATGGACGGGCCTCCAGCTCAGAGGTAATGGGCTGCTTCAAAGGGAATATGGAGAGGCAAGGATCCCATCAGAACTAAAACATGAACTACTTTTGTGTGTCACATTAAATATGAACCGTGTAAAAAACTGGGAATGGGTATATTTACACTGATGTCTTAAGGGAATTCATTATAGAAGTATCTGGCTTTTTGTGTTACTAAGGACCGTTCATTCCCTAACTCGACTGCTGACTTTCTGAGTGATCGTGGGTAGAATATTTTTGTGTTCTCTGTGGTAGAAGGTGGACACAGCCCCAAGAAGAGCTTACCCTAGAGAAGTAAAGCACAGATCCCATAGAGAGATAGTCAAATCCTCTGCGTGATGGAACCTGAGCACTCAGTGATGGGTTAAATATTTATTTCAAGCAACATTTGAGAAATGATACCCGGCATAAAAGAACTTGGTCAGGTAGAATTTCTGACAGAGCTGATTAATATTGAAGTACATTCCTCGGGGAGTATTAAACCAATGCATGTATGCAGAGGAGTTACACATCAGAATAGTACTAATAAGATACAACTCTTTTCTTTCGGAAATGTGGTAGAGTGGAAAGAGGCCGGTGAACTCTGACGGTGCGCCTCTGAGCGAGTCACTGAAGTTCTCTGGCTCCTCGTTTCCTCATCTTGTAAAACTGAGGAGGTTGGACTACATGATCTCAGAATTTCCTTCCATCTCTCAAATTCTTTGGATTCTAATATGTATAGGCAATAGTTGTAGGACCCAGACAGAAATCACCAGTGTGGACCTCAAACTTTTGAAGCACTTTGATTTTTTTCTCTTTGCTTTTAAGCCTCGGAGTAGAGCCTGTGGATAAAGATGTGATACGTCAGCCCCCAAGAAACTGGAAGGACAGCATCTTGACCAAAAATTTAATTGTGAAAATACTGGTTTCATCCATAATCATTGTGTGCGGGACTTTGTTTGTCTTCTGGAGGGAGGTAAGAATTCAGAGTGGGACATCCCATCCTTAGTAGCTGCTCTCAGATTAGTCTTAGTGCTACTAAAGTAATTATCTAGGGAGGCAGGAGGAGGTGGTAGAGAAGTAAAGAAAATGTTCCCCAGGAACAGTCTGGGGTAACAACATAGCAGCCTGTTTTCTCTCTGCTCCTTGAGGGTGGGGGCAGGGGTGGGCAGAGCTGGTAGCATTAGGTATGATCATTGTTATTAAAGTTTCCTCTTGTGCAGGGCCTTCTCACTTAGGGCTCCTCAGAGAGTTTTAAAAATGGTGGCCTCCTGTTCATTAAAAACCGCACCAGAGCCTCAGGGTTCATTGGAAATACCCACTATGTATGTGAGCATTCTTGGCTTTTCCTTAACGTGAGATTGTGTATATGCTCATGGGGTGATTCATTCCGATGACTTGTGGGAAATTTGATTCAGATTTTTTAATGTTTTGTACCTGAGAATGCAGTGGTTTAATAAGCCCCGTTCGGGCATCCAGGGCAGCACTAAGGAGGCTGTTTCCCTTTTCTCTCCTGGCAGCTACGGGACAATGTGATAACACCCCGAGATACAACGATGACTTTTACTTGCTTTGTATTTTTTGACATGTTCAATGCTCTCAGTTCCAGATCACAGGTATGCCACTGACTTAATACTTGGGGAGCTGGTTCCATGGGATCATCTGTTAATGAGGCCAGATATGTGGACCAGATCCCTCCTTTTCCATGGCCCCAAATTCCAAACCCAAGTCACCGTCCTGCAAATTCATATCATTGGTTACAAAGGAGACTAGGAAAGAGTCGAAAAATGACCACTTTAGACCTTTAGCTCTAGAGAAATAGCAACCCAGAATCTGTATCTGTGTCCTGTGAGCGTCAGGAAGACCTGGGTTCAAATCTAGTCTCAGACATGTCCTAGCTGTGTGACCTTGGGCAAGTCACTTTACCTCTGCCTCTGTTTCCCCATCTGTAAAAAAAAAAAAAACAACGAATTGTCATGAGGATAAATTGAGATATTTATAAAGTGCTTTGCAAGTTTTCAGGGGCCAAATATATCCTCGTTAGCCGGTGGTCATGGTAGTGGTGCATGTTAAAATGGCAGTGCAGATTCCGCACGTGTGGAGCCAGGCACAGATGCTTGGAAGCCTGAGTCCTCCAAAAGCTTTACTCTTTGGGTGGAAATGCATCCTGTTCCCATGAAGCTGTCACTAGAGTGACATTCTTTGGAAGAAGCATAAGGGGTTTAGTTTGGTCTGTTTTGGTTTTGGTATTTTCCTTGCGGGTTTAATTTTTCCCCAGGTGAGAGGTTGAAGCCTTTTAGTAGACATACCATCATGAGAAGTTTTGATGAAGTAGAAGGCAGCCATAGATAGCCAGGGCAGCTAGTCCTGTCTGCGTCTTTATAATTCTGCATGGGGACGCAGCTAGGTGGCGCAGTGGATACAGCACCAGCCCTGGATTCAGAAGGACCTGAGTTCAAATCCGACCGCAGACACTTGACATTTACTAGCTGTGTGACCCTGGGCAAGTCACTTAACTCTCATTGCCCTGCAAAAAAATAATAAAATTCTGCATGGGGTTTGAACTTGCCGACAGAGAGCTCTCACCGAGAATATGAGCATAGAAGTCGTGTGACTTGTATCGTTCTATTTCCAGACCAAGTCTGTGTTTGAGACTGGACTCTGCAGCAACAAGATGTTTTGTTATGCCGTCCTTGGATCCATCATGGGACAGTTGCTAGTTATTTATTTTCCCCCTCTTCAGAAAGTTTTTCAGACTGAAAGCCTGAGCATCCTAGGTAAGGAAAAAAAATGTCTACATAAAGTGTGGAGAATGCTTCCATCTGTTGAGATCCAGGTCGCCAGTGATTGCTCTGTGAGGTTTTCAAGGCTGTATGCCTGCTCTTCCCTTTGGGTGGGCAAAGGGGGAGCAGAGCCCAATTCACAAGGGGGCCTCTAACAATAACTACACCTGGGAGGGTGTAACTGCAACAAGTCAGACCTTGCAGTTGGCTGCTTTCTCATATGATGCACAATGCAACCTTGGTGAGCAATATTCCAGCTTCCTCTCAACAGTTAGAAGCAAGGAATTTAAAATTATGACTTCATGGAAACTTTCCATTATTTCCGTGACTTGCCCTGTACTTAAGGAGTTCACATTGATGTGTTATACATAAAAAGTAGCTGGGTTTTCAAATTCAGTCTGTAAAAATGATGGATTTTCAGGTAATAGGGACTTTGCTTCTTAGGTTTGCTTCCTCACATGCTAATATAGGATATACAATTGTACATTTTCTTTGTATGTGATTTGAACCAGTGACTCCAAAATACTGCTTTTGCAGAAAGTTTCATTGGAATGTAGATCATATAAATACATTCTGCTGCCACTCAAGTTTTTCTTATTTCGGATTCCCTTCAAACATGAGCTGGTTTGATTTCTTATGCACCTGCTTGACCCTTAACACTTGTTTAATAAACTAACTGGCTTTTACAGGAAAGCAGACTATCAGTGTGCTTGATGTGTTAAAGCCATGCTATTAAAAATAAGATGCATTACTCTGGACAGAAGAGTAGAGCAGTTTCTCTCTCCCCTGCCCCGCCCCGCGCGCCTCTCTGAAAGCCCCTGCAGTAGCCTGTAGGGTTTTCTTTGCCTTCCACTGGAGCTCTGGAAAGGATGGTCAGGTGGAAGAGAGTGCAGGACTGGTCATCAGGAGACCTGGGTGGCTATTAAGAGCTCACGTTTCCATAGCACTCGAGGGTGTGAGAAGGCCTTTGCACACCCTGTCAGTCACACAGCCCGAGTATTATTCTCTCCATTGTAAAGAGGAGCACACTGAGGTGCCAGTCAGCTGTATGACAGTGCCTCTACTTAGTGTCAGGGCCACAGCTGGGACTTCTCCCTCTGACTCCCCTGAGCTCTGGTGCAGTACACATTAAGAGCCTACTGTGTGCCGGGCATTGTGCTAAGCTCTGGGGAACCAAAGAGCAAAAATGGTCCCTGTTCCGCCCCAGAGAAGTGGGGGGGGGGGGGTTGGTGCGGGCATAGGCTGGAATCCACAGAGGGCCCTGGATGGCCTTCCAAGCCACTCTGAGGCTCATCATTAAGATGGCAGTGAGCCTTGCCGGACCCACCTCGCTGAGTTGGTGAGGAAGTGCCTTGTCATCAAAGGGCTCTGTCCCCACCCTGGACAATGTGGGCATAGCCGAGCTCCCTACCCTCACGGGCTTAGTGAGAGAGAGTGCCCTGGCAGCTGGCAGCCACCATAGAAGTGTGCAGGGGGATTTGTAGAGACAGGCCATCCTGGAGCTAACCCTGGCTTCTCTCTCGCAGACCTGCTCTTCCTGGTGGGCCTCACTTCCTCCGTGTGCATAGTGTCCGAAGTCATCAAGAAGGTGGAGCGGAGTAAGGAGAGGAGCCCGAAGCATGGCTCGTCAGCCTCGTCCTCCTCCTCCTCGTTTCTCGACGTGTGATGCATATTGCATTCTTGATCTGCGAGCGAGGGAGCGAGGAGCTACTGCCTGAGGAGGTGCTAGAGAGGCAGCATTGCATGGGGGCTCTGAGGACTTGGGAATGTCTTCATACCCACATTGACATTGGGGACGGCTGAGGATTGAGACTTCACCCACCCTGCCTGCTGGGAGTCACCAATGAATTATGCAACTAGGATATCATTTTCCTTGATGAAATTGGCTTCTGAGATTGGAACTTTATGGAGTCTTTGCGAGGTTAATTTAAAACAAAAGAGGCTGAGGAAGGAAAGTGGCCAAGCCTGAACTGCCTTCGCACTTAAGGGGTCTGACTGTATAGATAAACTGTCCATCTTAGATATAAATATTTTAGTTCTTTTTTATTTTTAAATATTGTATTACTTTATGGTGGTGGGGCTTTGTTACTAATATACGAATAAATTTAACCATTTAAAAGGCATTCTCTTTGGTTTAGAAATGGAGTCACAGGAGTGAGGGCCAGACTTCAGCTACTGTATTTATTTATTTACTTTCTTTTGCGATGTAAACAGCTCCAATTCTCCTTGCTACCATTTTGATATCCTATGGGGTTTTTTGCACAGGATGTGACCACTGTCGGATCACTGTTTTCTTTTCTTTCTTTTTGTGATTGAAAAGCCTATACTGCGATTTGAAGTAAATGTTTGCTTTTCGTAGTAAGTGTATTTGCTTGCATTTTCTTTGGAGATGTGACTCTTTGGGGTCAAGCAAAAGCTTCACACATCTGGGTTCGAGATCATTAAGGGGCCCACAGTGAGGACAATCCAGTACCTTTTCTCATCTTCCTGTATCAACACAATTGTTACGACGAGCCACAGCTGAAAACATGTAAGCCAGTGGTGGGCTCAACTTTATGATGAATTGTATTAACGTGCTATATACAGCCTTCTCTTTTCAATTCAGAACACCCTTCATCACGTAGTCTCATCATTCCTTAAAGTCAAAGACTTGCCTCAGGAATTTTAGCCTGGATACTTTTTTACTCTTATTTAATTGTTATTTTTTAATAATTCTCCTGTAACTTTTCATGTGGCCTTTCTTTAAATCGCACAATCTGTTTTAAAAAACAAAACTAAAACTCATTAATTTAGATATAAATAAAGGATTCCTTTTTGCCCAAGAGAGAGAGGTCGTTCCATGTACATCTTGTACCTAGTTCCTGTGGTCACTTTGAGCCTACTTTCTGCCTCTGTGTGTCTTTCTCCCCTCTCCTTATTTCCACCATTTGCTTTCTACATTTCCAGTCCTGTAGGAGTGGAGAAGTTGGGGAAATAACGGGTGATTCATTCTCTGAATACCTCCATTCATTCTCCAAACTAAGTTACATAGCAAGTATACTTTGAATAGGTATTCAATTTTGGGTACAGAGAAGATACAAAATTGGGAATTTGATGCAGATTTTCTGATTCCCTGCTGAGTATTTTTAACTTACAGCAGAAATAAATCTTAAAAAGTACTTGTTTAGTTTCTCTTAAGTTATGCAGTTTTATATTTTTTGCACATTTAAAAAGCATTCCGGATTCTTGTGCAATGGGAGAGGATGCCAGTTTGATCACTAAGATTAAATCATAAACATTAAAACCTAAATAATAAGTCCTTGGGGGATTACTGAGGGTAACATAAAGAAACCCTGCCCTGGGGTTGACTCATTAGAGATCTTCTATGCTCTGACAGCAGCTCGTGTCTAATTTTGTCCCTTAATGCTAAATGATCAGGGGCCATGATGCTTTGCTTCGGTTCATTAATTTAGCTGAGAACCCTGTTTCATCAGCTATCTGTCTTTTTTTTTTCTTTTTCTTTTTTTTTGGGGGGGGGGCAGGCAGAGCAGTGAGGGTTAAGTGACTTGCCCAGGGTCACACAGCTAGTAAATGTCAAGTGTCTAAGGCCAGATTTGAACTCAGGTCCTCCTGAATGCAGGGCCGGTGCTTTATCCACTGTGCCATCTAGCTGCCTGCCCCAAGCTATCTGTCTTGATGGAAACTTTAGGTCATATTTTGCCATAGCTGGACGTGAGATGGGTTAGGAAACCCATAGCCTTTGCCTTTTATTTCACAGACATTATATCTCTATTGTACAGTCGAGGTTGGGATGAGTCCTGACTGTCCTTGTTCTCACTTATTAAGGTGGCAATTTTTTTTCTTTTATCTGCCATGTTCATATATTATTGATATCTCCCAGATGTCATTGTAAGTCAGTATTTAAATTACTTGTTAAAAAGTTAAGTCAAGGGGGGCAGCTAGATGGTGCAGTGGTAAAGCACCGGCCCTGGATTCAGGAGTACCTGAGTTCAGATCCGGCCTCAGACACTTGACACTTACTAGCTGTGTGACCCTGGGCAAGTCACTTAACCCTCATTGCCCTGCAAAAAAAAATAAAATAAAATAAAAAAATAAAAAGTTAAGTCAAAGAGAAATCAGGGAATGTGCATAAATGTCTCATGTAGACTGATTTCCAAAAGGAGAATACAAAACTGCAATAGAAAAATATTCACATCAATGCCTACTTGGGGTAATATGAACCATTTATATGCATGGATAATTGGAGCTCTAGCCATGCTCATTCAACATTTAACTAAGGGGTTGCATTGTTACAGGACACCTTACTGGGAGGATGTAGACTTTAGACAAGCTATTGTTCCAGCCTTTGTGGGTTTGACAGTCTTCATAAGGAAGATAATAAAAACAGCTACATTATGCAACATTTACTTGGTGTATATCAGTATTCCACATCAAAATTTTAGGTGAGGTTTAAGCAGGAAGGGAGAAATTAGAGAAGACCAATTAGAGGTTGATTAACCTGTACCACTATTGGACAAAGTTACTTAGTCATAAAAGGACCAAAATATAATGGGAAGGAAGTGGACAAAAGAACCTGGAATAGTCCACAAGCCTGTCACTGGCAAGTAGTCAAGCACCGACCGCTCAAAGCATTTCAAAGATCTGTTTCCATCCCTGCAGATGTTCCACTGCTCAGCTGATGCCAAGTCCTATCCTCTTATGCCTTACTAGACTTGGTGAGTTGCTGTGGCCAAAAATATTAGACTTTGATGGCCAACTTTTAGATAACTTCTGGATTTAGCTGCTCTGATTCTTGGATGGAAGACTTGGAATT
Source organism: Dromiciops gliroides (assembly GCF_019393635.1). Lineage (NCBI taxonomy): Eukaryota > Metazoa > Chordata > Mammalia > Microbiotheria > Microbiotheriidae > Dromiciops > Dromiciops gliroides. The sequence continues at coordinate 39,112,379 of NC_057865.1, forward strand.
TATCTTGGGAGTCATGTTAAGTCTCCTTCACATGGTGTTTAACACCCACTTGCATTCCATTGGCACAGCCTTATAATGAGGCCCTCCAATGGAGGTGAGACACATTAAAGCAAGCAACCCGATGAGTATCTTTGTGCTGAACCTAGATTAAGCAGCGGGAGAGGCAGTGGCCTGAGTACATGGCTGTGAGAGCAACTGGCCTGTGCATTTGTAGTGAATTATGACCATAATTGGCACACTCTACCTTTCAGCGATGTGCTACAAGACTTTCTTTGAACAATAATCTTGGTTTTTATCATTTTACCTTTCATATGGGGTCCTGAGACTGTGCATGGCTTCAGTAGGTTTATAGGGTTTGGAGCTAGCTAAAAATGGCCCGAGGGGTCATATAGGCCAACCACCTCATGTGAGACCCAGAGAAGCTCACAGGGACTTTTCCCTCAAGGTCACCAAGGGAGTTAAGTGAGCCAGGCCTGGATTCAAAGCCTCATCCTCTTCACTCCAAATCCAGTTCTCTTATTTTGTTTTTGTTTCTGTTTTTTTGCCGGGCAATGAGGGTTAAGTGACTTGCCCAGGGTCTGAGTGTCTGAGGCCAAATTTGAACTCAGGTCTTCCTGAATCCAGGGCCAGTGCTGCCCCTCTCTTATTTTTTTTAATATAGAATCACACTTCCCCACTGATTTTCTTTATAATCTCCCCTCCTGAAAAATCACAAAATTCAGACTTCAACTTCACTAACATCCTGCTTTGTCACTGGTAAAAAAAAGTAACACTGGCGTCTTTTTCTTTTCTTTTCTTTTTTTTTTTGCGGGGCAGTGGAGGTTAAATGACTTGCCCAAGGTCACACAGCTAATAAGTGTCAAGTGTCTGAGGCTGGATTTGAACTCAGGTACTCCTGAATCCAAAGCTGGTGCTTTATCCACTGCGCCACCTAGCTGCCCCACCCTGGCTTCTTAAAGGCTATATCAGAAAAATCTGAGTGCTTGCTAGTCCCACCAGGCCTCAAAGGCTTTGAACATGGGTCTGGGACTGATGATGGATTTGCCTCAGTGTGGAGAGGCGATCACCAGAAGGTTGGTCATTATGGATAATGACATCTTTGGCAAGGGGGTAAGATTTGTCTGAATAGAGGAGAAGATCCAAATTGCTGTCCCGGTCCTTCTTAAAGTGGTCAGTACCCCTAGTTCTGGGCATAATCTGGCTTTGTTTATTTGCATTTAACTTGCCCCATCTAAGTCCTGGAAGAAGAAAAACAGGGTATTGATTCATTACAAAAAAGTTAGCACTTAGTCATCTTTTATGCACTAACTCAGAAATAGACATCCGTTAAAATACATACAAATTCATTTCTGTCTTGTTGGAAGATCTCACTGATTCACGGGATTTGTGAGCCACAGATACGATGGCTTATGTAACTTCTTTTTAAGTTTGACATCATCGCTTAACACCTCAAGGAAGGGGTAGGGGAGGGAGGGAAGGAGGGATAAAATTTGGAACTCAAAACTATAAATAAAAATGTTTAAAAAAAATAAACAATGTTTCTAGAGCAAAAAAATAAAAATAAGTTTGACATCACTGCTATAGGCAATCACCATTGCCTAGACCAATGCTGGAAGTTGCCCCAACCCTACAATAAAAATCTGTTACTGCTAATAAATGTTCCTCACATTCCAGAGCTTAGTGAAAGGTTTGTAAATGCTGGGGTCACAGTCAAGAGACAGATGCTAAAAAAATTCTCACAGTTCCAGATTTGTACCATGTAAATGCTGATCCTACTAATTAATGTCTTTAGACCAAATAACTATTTTATCATCAGTCAGTGAACACACACATTAACTGCTTGCTATGTGTCAGGCATTGATGCTAGGGATAGGGAGAAAAGCAGAAACAATCCCTGCTCTTGATGAGTTCCCAGTCTAATGGGGAAGATAGCATGCCAAGAACTATGCATATGCAAGGTCTAGGTGGTGTCATGGAGAGTAATATTGGAGGGAAGGTACCAGCAGTGTGAGGAACGGGGAACGAAGAGTCTCGAAGGAAGGCAGGGAATCCGGCGGGTGGGCTTGACAAGTCTGGAGCTGGAGTGCTCTGGTGTGAGGGGCGATGAGTGGCCAGTCTAGCTGGCCCTTTGAGTTTGTGCGTTAAGACGAGAAAGGTAGGAGAGGGCAGGTTAAGAAGAGCTTTCAATGCCAGAGGACTTTACAGTGGATTCTGGAGGTCCTAGAGAGCCTCTGGAGTTTGTTGGGGAGGGGCATGATCTGACCTAAACTGAACGAAAATCATTTGGGGCGCTGAATGGTGGACGATTGGAATAAGAGACTCGTGGCAAAGAGGAATAACTAGTGTGTAGAACGTCTGGTATGTGAGGTTGACTGAGCTTTCAGGACTCTTTAAAGGTGTTTTCATTTTACTGGGAAGAATGGAAAGGACACTGGATGTGGAGTTGGGACCTGAGTTCAGAGTCCAGACGGGTTACACGCCACCCTTGTGACTTGGGGCCTTGGTTTCCTTTATCCATAGAATGAAAGGGAAGCCGGGACCAGGTGAGCTATATCAAGCCCTTTCCATATCTGATTCCCATGATCCTCTTTGAATAGTTGCTGCCTGTAATTCTAGCTAGACTGTCTAAAAATCTAAAGAGTGGTCGCCAATAAATTAGAAGCTTTAGCAAGAGTTTAGACTTTTAAGCATTCATTAAGGAGCATAAGAATTTGGTGAGGAGAGAGAAAGAGGCCTAGATGCCTTCATCTAGCTATCTTTTTTTTTTTTTAAAGTGAGGCAATTGGGGTTAAGTGACTTGCTCAGGGTCACACAGCTAGTAAGTGTTAAGTGTCTGAGGCCAGATTTGAACTCAGGTACTCCTGACTCCAGGGCTGGCGCTCTATCCAGTGCGCCACCTAGCTGCTCCTCATCTAGCTATCTAAGGGAGCCAGCGTCTCAGCTCTAGTCCACACGAGGTCCTGGCCAAAGAGAGAGCCTCTTGCCCCTTCTTCATCCCAGAAGCCCCCTGTGAAACCAGAAACAGCCTTCCACACCCACACAGCTCCAAGCTAATTGGCTGGTAGCTTTGATCGACAGTACCCACGAGCAAATGTCAGCCAAGGAACTGACCTTCCAAGCCACATGGCTTGTCCTCAGATGCCTTCTCCTCATGGCGGAGCTTTCCTACAGTATCTCTCCCGCAGGGGGCGTCACTCTAATTCTCACACTTTGAAACGCAGTTCAAACATCTCTGACATTCCAATTAAATCCCCGAATTCCTACCCCAGTATAGCATTTACAAACCTATCACTGAGCCCTGGCATGCATGCATAGGACATTTGTTGGGAACGTGTTGTTGGTGGTGTTGGGAAAGCCTCTTGCACTGAGCATGATGACATCAGGATAGAACAGTTGTCTAGCTCAAATAGAAATGGATCCCTCCGGGCCCTGCGATGACTTAGAAAACCACAAATTAACATCATCTGTGTCCTGGAGTGAGTTCTTGTCAAGTGCAGATTTCCCTGATACTATGAGAGCCACTGGTGTTCTTGGTCCCTTAAATTTATAGGGGTTTGAGATTTCTGTCATAGAATGATCCAGAAGCCCCAGCGCTTGAGACTTGATGAACAGCAGTTCTGTTTGTCCTTTTTTTGTTTTCAAATAATTTCCCAAAGGGATCACTAAGAATCAACTCACAAACATGGAAATTTGTAAGATGAATAAAATGAATTCCCTTGTTAGCAGCAGCAGATGGAAGCGTTTCACCGTCTTGACTTTTGTAATTACACTATTTTTTATAGGTACACCCATACATAATCTTGGTGTAGCCAGTTAACAGAGTAGAGTGGAAATTCTGAAATATAATAATGTTAAACGTAACATTTTGGTAGCAAAGGATGCCCCCAAAGGAAAAGGTGAGCAGGGAGTATCCCTGCACTTATCAACTAAACAATTCTGCATATATTTTCATGGCAACTGTTGATATGACTATTCCATGCATATATAATTTGGATGGAAGGAAAAGCAAGGTTGGAAAAAGAATCATTTGTCAGCCTAGGCCTTATCTTTTTCACAAAATGTCTCAGAATGCCAACAGAGATAACATGAATTTCACAGTCATAGAAGTTCTCACTACAAAGCAACTAGGCAGAAACTCTTATAAAATTCCAAGTATCAACAATTGCAGGGACATTCCCCCATCCCTTGAAGTGATGGTTGTGACCTAAATGTCCTTGTGGGACAGGCTGGGCAAGGCCCAGATGTGCATGTTGGGAACAAAAATATGCCAGCCTGGATATGGACAGCCAAGAAATTTGACATTTGTTAATGACCATAGGGCAGAAATATTTAAGATGAATGGACTGAGAACTTAAAAGCTAGATTCAATTCTTGTGATTTTCAAAAATAACTAATTTTCTTTCATTTATTAATCTAGTGACCACAAGTAGGTTTCTGGGAAGAATTTTGAGCAGAGACTTGTGGTGGTGAAGTTCTGCTTACATTTTTCCCCTTTAAATACTGAAATAACATTTAAAAAGTAAATAAAATGGACTCCAATGACATCATCCCGATGCCTTCTAGAAATTCCCATGAGGCTGAATACCTGGCTCCAGTGACTCACAAAGCATCTGAATCTGAGCCAGGTCCCTACCTCCTATACATTTACAATGATAAAGTGGTTGACTTACCTGGGAGACCAAAGGGGACAGCGTAAAAGACAGGAGTTAGATTTTGTAATGTTTCTCCATACACGTTTTTAAAACTTGGGGCAGCATCCTGAAGACAAGCGATGAACTGATATGCCTGACATCAGCAGAACAAATAAGGTGAAATCGAATTGAGTGTGCTTTTAAAATGAGTCTTTATTATTGAGGTAACCAGCTGGAAAGCACTGATCTCAGAGCCATCAGGAGGACATCTGCTCCTTTGATGTTTGGCAGGATATAGATCTCCGTGGTTGGAGCGTCCGGGATACCTGGATACCACTGGAATCAATGTCGGTAAGCATCATTAGCGTGGGGAATAGCTGCTCGCTCAGAACCAATCGCAGTTTATGCAGGTGAGTAGAAAGCGCTGCTGAGCCCGTTCATTTTCTTCACAGTTCACGTCCCATGGAAAAGGTAGGCTGGCCTGTACTGTGCCCATTAGCAAAGCCGTGTTTGCGGAGGTGTACTCTAGTTCATTTAACCATGGGATTTTATTGCTAGGAAAAAACCCTGGGATCAGAGTCCAATCTTCTCGTTTGATAAATAAAAGGGAAAAACCTGGCTCTTTTGTTCATCGTATGTAAGTTCTGCCAGCCATGAGGGGGAAAGGATTAAACATTGAATTGCCGTTTCTTTTGATCTTTAGAAATCTGTTTTTTATAATGAGCAGGGTATACTGTGGCTCATTTGAGTTCTGTTCTAATGGAATTCTAAAGTGTAAGAAAAAATGGGGAGGAGGGGATCACTCCAGGACTGTTTTGACTTCCCTTATCCTTCTTTGTGCAATTACCTGATTATCCTATAACATCCAGGTCCTGGCAAAGTCCTTAACTAATAATGGAAAGAGAGAGATTGGGCTTTGGATTCAGGAGGACCTGAATTCAAATCCTGCCTGAACAAGCCTTGACAAGTCACCTAAGCTCCATGAGCCTCAGTTCCCTAAAGTGTAAAATACAGGGAATAGTAATACTCACTTCACGGGGCTTTGTAAGACTCAAATGAAATGATGCATAACCAAACACTTAGACCTGGGAGGGGAGAGGTGAAGGGAGGAAATGTGAGAAGGGAGCAAGTGAGAGAGACAGAGACAGAGACAGAGAAAGGAGAGAGAGAGAGAGAGAGAGAGAGAGAGAGAGAGAGAGAGAGAGAGAGAGAGAGAGAGAGAGAGAGAGAGAGAGAGAGAGAGAGAAACACACCATAAATTACTAATTGATTTCCACAGTGCGACTTTTAAGCTTTTTGTAGATTTTTCCGCACTTGAGCATAGGGAAGGATGTGCGTTTTCATAGAAACAGTATGTTGTTTAATTCCTTGTCTTATCTCCTTTACCTCTTCCTAGCAATTTTCCATTCCTGGTCTCTTGAGAAAGGGTGTGTGTGTATATATAGGAATCAGCAGGGCATGGGAAAAGAGGAACAGAATGGGGAATGAGGGGAGTTGGGCTCTAGTACTACTAACAAAAACTATTAATAGAACTCTGTAAGAGCTGGGACTGCTCGTGCAGACCCTCTGCTGCCTCTTCAAGCCGCACCCCAACTTAGCAGTCACGGTCAGTCAATAAACACTTATTAAATGCCTACTGTATGCCAGGCGCCGGGCTAAGCTCTTGGGATACAAAAAGAGTCAAAAGACACCCTGCCCTCAAGGAGCCCACAATCTAATGGGGAAATGGCAACAAAAAAATGTGTAAAGGATAAATGGGAAATAACAGAGGGAAGGCACTAGAATGAAGAGGGGTTGGGAAAGCTTCTGTAAAAGATGGGATTTTTGTTGGGTCTTAAAGGAACTGGGGAATCCAACAGGCAGAGGTGAGGAGGGAGAACATTCTAGGCATGTTGGATACCCCAAAGCGAGAATGCCCGGAGCTGAGAGATGGAGGGTCTGAGAACGTCAGTGTCACTGAATGGAAGAATACATGTTGGGGAATAAGATCTCAGGAGACTGGAAAGGTAGGAGGCTGGGTTATGGAGGCCTTTGGACGCCAATAGAGTATTTTGTGTTTGATCTTGAAGGCAATAGGAAGCCTGGGAGGATACTGAGTCAGGGTCTGGGTGTGTGACCCAGTCAGACCTGTGCTTTAGGAAAATCACTTTAGTGGCTGAATGAAGGATGGATTGGAATGGGGAGAGTCCTGAGACAGGCAGATCTCCCATAGGCTATTGCAGTAATGCAGGTATGAGGGGATGGGGGCCCTCACCAGGGGCATGACAGTCAGAGGAGAGAAGGGGGCATACAGCAGAGATGCCCCAGAGGTGTGGGGTTAGAGAGAGTGAGGACACATTGGGAGCTTGGGGGAATTCAAGATGGTGTCATCCGCAGTAATTTGGAAAGTAAGAGATGCGGGGAGAGTTTGGGGGAGAGATTGATGAGTTTGGGTTTGGACACATTGAGTTAAACCTGTCTAAAAGGCAGTTAGAGATGCAAGATTGGAGGTCAGCAGAGAGTTTGGGGCTTGAGAGTCATGAGCAATGAAACAGTAATTAAATCCATGGGAGCTGATGAGATTATCAGGTGAAGCAGTATAGAGGGAGGAGGAGAAGAAAAGAGACCCCAGGACAGAGCTCTGAGGGAAACTTAAGGGTAAGGACATGATCTGTGGGTGAATCCAGCACAGACTGAGAAGAAGAGGTCAGAGAGGTAGAAGGACAACCAGGAGAGAGTCGGGGCCCAAAACCTTAGAGAGAAGAGAGTATCAAAGAGAAGAGGGTGATCATCAGTGTCAGAAGCTACAGAGGTCAGAGAGAATGAGGGTGGAGAAGAGCCCATTGAATTCAGCAACTAAGTGATCACTGGCAACTCTGGAGAGGGCAGTTTCAGGGGAATGGTGAAGTTGGGGGCTGGATTTTTTTTTTTTTTTTTTAGTGAGGCAATTGGGGTTAAGTGACTTGCCCAGGGTCACACAGCTAGTAAGTGTTAAGTAAGTGTCTGAGGCCGGATTTGAACTCAGGTACTCCTGAATCCAGGGCTGGTGCTTTATCCACTGCGCCACCTAGCTGCTCCTGGCCGCTGGATTTTAAGGGAGAAGAAGGGGTGAGAGGAGAGAAGTGGGCAGCAGATATTATATTCCACCTCTTCAAGGAGTTTAGACACAAAGGCAAAAGAAATACAGGATGAAAATGTCTTTAGAAGGTGGGAGTCCTGGGCATGCTACTGAAGACCTGGAAAAGAAAGCTTTTCCCATCAATTTTGTTAAGAAGGAACAACAACCCACTACCATCAAAGCTACTACCACCAACTCCTTTAGACCCAGATGAGGACAGCCCCAAACCTTAAGCCCAAGAATACCCAGAACAGCAGAACCCATGAAAGCACCAGCCCTGCTTCCAGCCTGGCTCCCACAGCCATCATCAAGGGAAGCATTCCTTGGGGAGATAGATGGTCCCTGACAACTGCAGTCTCAACACTCCCAGGTACTGAAGGAAGACCCAGAAAATAAAGTCCTTGGCGCTGTCAGATGGCTCAGCATCTGAAGTGCACCCAGTTTGATCCACGGAGATGGCATTTAAAACCAGCTCCTTTTGTTGATGGACTGTTGGATGTGGTCCATCCAGCTGAAACCTCTTGTGTGGCTCGTTTCTCCTCATTGCTCCTCCATCAGAATGTGACCTCTTTTGAGTCTTCAGAACTTAGCACAAGCAATAAGCACTCATTAAGTGCTTTGTCAACCATTTATCCAACAAGCTGTGTGTGACCTTGAGCAAGGCACTTAACTTTTCCCCAAACAGTTTCCTCATTTGTGAAATGTGGGACTCAAATAGGTGATTCCTAAGGTCCCTTTCGGTGTTAAAATTCAGTGACAGTGATTCATCTGAAGTTTGGGAGGTTACGTGATCAGGGAATTGGTATAGGAATTACTCTAGGGAATCACCCTTCTTTAGAAAGTGACAGTTTACATCTGACACAGGTTGTCCCAAAACACTTGGTGTAGTTTTAAACTATTTAAGCTTAAAATTTTATAAAATGGTTTGCTTGCTTCTTTTTGTTTGGACCTCACAACCTCACAACCACCCTGTGAGGTCGATGATGAAAGTAGTGTGACCTTCTATAGGGGAGGAAGCAGATTCAGTGACTTGACTGAAGTCTTATCTTCAATCTTGTATCCTAATTCTTGAAAACACAAAACACCCCAAACTCTTTACTTTACCCAGCCACCTTTGCTAGCTATCATGATGTATCTCATTTTTTTGTGGATAAGTACCTTAAGAAGGCCATCTACAGTCAGTGTTTCCACTTCCTTTCCCCTCACTCTCTTAACTCTGTGTGGTTGGCATTAGGTTGGGGACGGCAACAAACATTTATTAAGAGTTTACTACGTGGAGGGGCAGCTAGGTGGTGCAGTGGATAAAGCATCAACCCTGGATTCAGGAGGACCTGAATTCAAATCCGGCCTCAGACACTTGACACTTACTAGCTGTGTGACCCTGGGCAAGTCACTTAACCCTCATTGCCCTGCCAAAAAAAAAAAAAAAGTTTACTACGTGCCAGGCACTGTTTGTTTTTTTGGTGAGGCAATTGGGGTTAAGTGACTTGCCCAGGGTCACACGGCTAGTGAGTGTCAAGTGTCTGAGGCCAGATCTGAACTCAACTCCTCCTGAATCCAGGGCTGGTGCTCTATGCACTGCACCACCTAGCCGCCCCTTTGTTTGTTTTTTGGTTTTGTGCTAAGCACTGTTAAAAATATCTCATTTGACCTTCAAAACCACCCTGGGAGGTTAGATGCTGTTATCCCCAATTTATAGATAAGGAAACAAGCAGACAAAGGTTAAATGACTTGCCCAGAGTCACCCAACTAGTAAGGCTCCGAGGTTAGATACGAACCCAGGTCTTTCTGACTCCACATACAGATCTCCATCTGCTGCACGACATAGCTGTCTAAATATTCTTTATATTTTACATTATAACATTCTTCACGTCTTAATTGATAAATCGAAACTCCTAATTTTGGGGGGGGGGGAGTTGGATGAGACGTAGATATTTAAAGTGATGGGGAAAGTACTAGATTTTAAGTCCAAGAATCATGGGGTTGGAATCTTGGCGCTTCCCCTCGCCCTCAGTGTGGACCTTTTAGGTCGTTCAGTTCTTCAGGATTCCATCTCCTCACCTGGATGCTGGATGCGATGATTCTGAATGCCTCTTCCAGTTCTAAACTCCATAATCAGTATGGATGGTACCCTGAGGATAAAGAATTAAAGAATCTTTGCCCTGGCATGCTGCCGCCAAGTCTGGTGTGCTTTTCACACTGCTATGGGCCAGTCCTGAAAAGGTTAGTATTCAGTACCGGTGAAATGGTCATATGTGAATTCTGAGCACAACACATTTATAGCTAGCTCGCTTTTTTTTTTTTTTTTTTTTTTTTTAGTGAAGCAATTGGGGTTAAGTGACTTGCCCAGGGTCACACAGCTAGTAAGTGTTAAGTGTCTGAGGCTGGATTTGAACTCAGGTACTCCTGACTCCAGGACTGGTGCTCTATCCACTGCGCCACCTAGCTGCCCCACTAGCTTGCTTCTTATGCCAAATTACCTATACCAAGACCTCATATAGGATTGCAGCGTTAGAGCGCCCATCTGCCAAGGTTGATTTGGAGACCTTAAGTACTGGATCAACCTTAGCTAGCCAGCTAGCTGTTTGTTTTCAAATGTAAACAAAGATTGGTGGGAACTGGACTGATACTAATAATAGAATTTATCTCCCACCGTCATGAGGACAAAATAAGATACTTAAGTCACTAAATACTAGCTATCATTATCACCACCACCACCACCATCATCATTGCTATTATCACGATTATTATCAAAATTAATACACCTTTTGGGATATGAAATACTTGATAATTGGAAAGAAAGCTGCACACAAACCCAAAAGATCCAGGTTCAAATTCTGTGTCTGCCATTTACTACTTGTGTGACTTTGGGCAAATCCCTTAAGTTCTCTGGGTCCCAGACTCTTCCTCTTTCCAGCTTTAAATCTATGATGCTCTGATTTCATTTTATCCTTAACAGATCAGAAAGCTGCCAACTTCCTTCTCTCTAGCCATTGAAGTTCATATCTAAACTTTTTTTTATAGCCAGTTTGCCCTAGATTTGAACATAAATTGCAGCCATGAAGAAAGGGGGCAAAAACAATTATCATCTCTGGCTCAGTAAAGCTGCTTGTGGACATGAAGGAGGTTTTTGTTTTGTTTTTTCTTATTAAATCCGCCCAGGAAAAATAGTATTTCACTTCAAAACTGGCACTTAGTAGAAGCTAGTAGATGGGGTCAGATTAACCAAAATGGGATTTCACCAAAAAAAGAGACATTATGGAATAAATACATAAATGTACAACATCCATCTTCCTGAGTGTGATGGCAAAAGGAATACAATTTTACCATATGGATGCTGGTTCCAGGAAGCAGAGACTTTATGAAAGATAAAATTTTGCCCAACTCCAGAGCTACATGAAAAAAGACATATTTACAGCTATTTTTTTATTCAGTCCTCTTGGCCCTGGGACTATCTACTGTTTTAGTTATTCTGGACCTAAAAGAATGTACTGAAATATGTGCCATGAATGAGTTAGTTATAGGGTGGATGGAACCTCAGTGAATCTGGGGTATAGATCAAATATGGTAGAGATGACACCTGAAAGGAATGTGTGAGGCACTGTTATAATGCCTTTTTTTTTTTTTTCTTAGGGAGGCAATTGGGGTTAAGTGACCTGCCCAGGGTCACACAGCTAGTGTTAAGTGTCTGAGGCCAGATCCTGACTCCAGGGCTAGTGCTCTGTCCACTGCGCCATCTAGCTGCCCCTATAATGCACTATTGGGGCAGTCATCTGGACACAAGACCAGTTGGATGACACTTGACCTTCTACATCCCCATGAGATATTGAAGAGGGGCTATCCATGGTATATTGTTCCTTGACTTGGCCTTTAAACATGCCCACGTTTCTCCTTCCTTTGACCCTGTCATCTTTTCCAACTCCTGCCCTATTTTTCCTGTTTCTTGTAGCTAAACTTACTGAGCTGGTATTTTCATTCTACTGTTTCCTCTTCAGACTTTGCAACCCGGCCTCCATGATCAACACTCTGGAGTTGCTCTTGGGTCACTAATGGCTTTCTTGCCAAATCAGATGAAAGTTTTCCTCAGTTCTCTTCCTTCTGAGTTTCTTAGCTGCATGTGATCTCTTTAACCACTTTCTCTCTGAAACTTTTTTTTTTTACCTTGCTTGAGTGACACTAATGATCCAGTTCTCCTACCTTAAAAAAATACATTAGTTTGTTTTCACTCACCTTATTTTCCCTTTATAGTTATCCTCACCCTCTCCCAGAGAGTTACATAAGAATTTTTTATAAAGGTGGGAAGGGGGTGAGGAGAAAATAATGCTGCAAAAGGGATAAATAGTTCACAATACTCTGACGTTATATGCAATGTTCCAAACCTATGGTTCCCAACCTCTGCCAAGGAATGGGAGTGGGGTGGGGGGGTTGTCTTCTCTAACTTTTTTTTGGGACCAAGCCTGATCTTGGGAATTTTGTAATTATTCAGTTTTGATTGTTTTGTGGTAGTGGTTTTTGGTTTTTTTTTTTTACATTTAGTTTTGCATGTTGATTTCTTGGCTCTGCCAACTTCATGTTGCATTAGTTCATTTAAGTCTTTCCATGCTTTTCTTTGTTGATTATAATTTGACAATTCTCATAGCCAATTCTCATGTACAATTTGTTTAGCCATTTCCCAATTTATGGGCATATTCTTTTGTTCCAATTTTGCTACCACAAAGAGTGTTGCTATAAATGTTTTGGCGTATGTGGAATCTTTATTTTTATCAGTGACTTCTTTGGGGGTATATGCCTTACATTGGGAATCTCTGGACCAAAGAGTATGGACATCTTAGTAATTTGATTTCCATAATTACAAATTGTTTCCCAGAATGGTTGTGCTGCATTATTATGCCTGACTTTCCATAGCCTCTCCAACATTAAGGATTCTCATATTTTTCTTATCACTAGTGATTTGGTACATTCTTTCATGGGGTTATGAACACTTTGAAATTATTCTTTTGAGAATTGTTTGTTTGAGGGGCAGCTGGATGGCACAGTGGATAGAGTGCTGGCCCTGGATTCAGGAGGACCTGAGTTCAGGTCCAGCCTCAGACACTTGACACTTACTGGCTGTGTGACCCTGCGCAAGTCACCTAACTTTTATTGCCCTGCAAAAAAATGCATGTGAGAATTGTTTCTTCGTATCCTTTGATGCAGCTGGGGAAAGTGGCTTTTGGTCTTATATTTTTGTTAATTGTCTATCTTAGATACCAAACTCTTATCTGTAAGATAACAACACTAGTACTTGCACTATCCACCTTATATATAGTGGTTGTGAGAAAATGGTATTTGGCAAAGATCACTCTAACAGCTTTGTCTAGGAGTGACTGAAGCAGGCAGAGATCAGAAGCAAGGAGGCCAGGTATTGAAAAGTCATAAACAAAGGTGTCATGCTTTTTGCTAAAAAATCAATGAGCTACTCTTTGTGGTGGCAAAGAATCGGAAATTGAGGGAATGTCCATCAATAGGGGAATGGCTAAACAAGTTGTGGTATATGAATGTAATGGAATACTATTGTACTGTAAGAAACAATGAGCAGGAGGAGTTCAGAGAAACCTGGAACTGAGGCTGGTAATATGATATCAACAAACCTTTTTTTTTTAATTTTGATGAAGCAATTGGGGTTAAGTGACTTGCCCAGGGTCACACAGTTAGCAAGTGTCAAGTGTCTGAGGTCGGATTTGAACTCAGGTATTCCTGACTCCAGGGCCAGTGCTCTATCCACTGTGCCACCTAGCTGCCCCATGAGGCTGGTAATATGAATAAACTGAAGACACTGAACATTCTGAAGAAGTATTATGGATTACAAGATATCCAAGAGATAAATGTATAAAAAGAAATTATTTCCACTAAACCTATAAACAGAATTTGAGAGAAAAAATAAACTAGGCTACAAAGACTACAAGAATATCCAGAAGAGATGAAACATGAGATAAAACATGAAATTATAAGTGAAAAAAGAGCTCTAGAAAAAAAAAAGAATGGGAAGGAATTCACATGCTTTGGGGAAGAAAGTGGGAAACCTTACTTGTCTAGCATCTGGAAGAAAAATAAAAAGTTGTACTGTGAACTGATTAGAGTAGGCTGAAGACAAATCAGTGATTCCATGAGACAAAAAGAAATGCTAGAACAAAACCAAAAGGTTGAGGAAAAAAAGAGAGAAGAAAATGTAAGGTATCTACTTTCAAAAACAAATGACCTGAAAAATAGGTAAAAGAAAGACAATTTAAAGATAATTTGATTCCCTGAAAACTATGGCAGAAAAGGGGCCTGGATACTATTTTTCAAAAATAAAATTCTAAACGAAAACTACTCGTAACCAGAGAGTAAAGTGAAAATAGAATCTACTGATCACCTCTTGAAAGAAATGCTAGAATGAAAATTTCAGGAATGTCATAGTCAAAATTCAGAGTGTCTAGGTAAAAATGAAAAAACAATATTGCAAACATCCAGAAAGAAAATGTTCAAGTAGCAAGAAACCATGGTCAGTATCTTATAAGACTTGGCAGCTACTAATACAAAGAGAAAATCTTGGAATAAGGAATACCAAAAGGGAAAAGATAAAGACAAAAAGAATTACTTACCTTGAAAGTCTGAGTATAATAATTTTTTGTGGAATAAATAGATTTTTAAGGGAATAGAAGGTTTTCAGGCATTCTAGTCTATGTGATGAAAAGGCCAGAGCTGAGTTGAAACACTGAAATGCAAACACAGGGACTAAAAGAAACTTAGAAAGCTTTTAAGTACATTTGAGGAATTGGAAATGGGTACGGATGGTAATGACAATGAAGTACTTAGGTTCTAATAGGAGGAAGACATACAAGTGTTTTTTTCAGATTCCTGATAACTTTGAAAGTGACAGATGAAATAAAGGAGAAGACTTGAGGATGAGAGGCACAGCTTCCAGTCTTAGTGAGATGACAGTCTCAATGTAGTCTGACCTAATTAGATCATAGTTACAATAATTATTCCCAGTCCTAGTCTCTATAGGTTGGGAAGTACATTGATAAGCTCAAGACCAGAGGAAGGTTAACCAGAAAGGCTCTTCAAGTCATATCATGAGGATCATTGGAGAGAACTGAAGATCTTTATTTTATTTATTTATTTAATAATAAACATTTTTATTTATAGTTTTGAGTTCCTAATTTTATTCCTCCTTCCCTCCCTAGCCACTCCCCTCCCCATGGCGACAAGGAGATATGGGTTATACACGTGCAATTATGTAAAACATGACCATATTAGTCATTTTGTACAAGAAAACTTGAATAAAAGAAAAAAATGAAAGAAAGTGAAAAATAGCATGCTTCAGTCTGTGTTCAATCAATATCAATTCTTTCTTTGGAGGTAGATAGCATGTTTCATCATTAGTCTTTTGGGACTGTCTTGGATCATTGTATTGCTTTGAACAGTTAAGTCATTCACAGTTCTTCATCAAACAGTAATGCTGTCTGTGCACACAACATTCTCTTGGTTCTGCTCACTTCACTATACATCAGAGAACTGAAGATCATTAGCTTGGAGAAAACATAATGGAGGATATGAGAAGAATAGAAGGAGATATGTTAGCTATCTTGAAGTACTTAAGAGGAAACGATTTGAAAATGTGACTATACTTGCTCTATTTGGCTACAGGGGGTCAAAGAACAGTGGGAAGAAGTTACAGATTAGATTTAATCTTGATGTAAGGAAAAATGTCTTAATTTAAAAGCAGATTGGACTACCTCAGTTTACAATGGCTTTCTCCTAATTGGAGGTCTTAAAGCAAAGACTTGTTAGGTATGTTGCAGGGGGAATTCTTTTTCAGTTGTGGGATGACCAGTGAGGTTCCTTTCCCCTTTGAAATTGTGATCCTTCTTACAAAATAATATCCCTCTCCTAAGAAAATAAACGTTAACCAATAACTTCAGATCCATCCCATTTAAAATGGAAGTGAATCGATTGCAAACATTAGAAAGCTTCAGGAGATCACACTGTTAGAGAATCAGTATTGACTATTTCATGTTGCTGTGATAGATAGGCTGACTGTATCACTATTGACACAGATAACTTTTAATTATGGAGGTGGAGCTCGTAAGAATGTTTTAAGAGATTATTTCCAGATGATACATCATAGTGTAATGTAACGAATATTGGATTTTAAATCAGATGCAGTGAGCCCAGAATCTCTAGGCCATGTTACAGGTTACTAAAAATACCCAGTACAACACAGACTAGCAAAGATAGGAAACCTTTCAGAAGAATGTGTGAAATCTGGGAAGGTGCTAGCCAGTTAACAAATAAAGGATTTAAAAATAGGGAGTAGGAAATAAAAGTGCAGTAAATAACTTGCAGAGAGGCAGGCTCAGAAATGCCAAGACATGGGTTCAAGTCCTATCTTTGATATATACTGGCTCTGAGACGCAAGGCTATGGCCTGTGAGAGCCACCGGGCAACTTTGTAAGACTAAGTTCAGAACAGTTGCCAATTTCTATTGGTGGGGGAGTTTAATCATCAGGAGTTCCTTACAATGAAATTACAGGTCTGGCTTTTAAAATTTAAATTAATCTTAAGAAAAATCTGAATTTAAGCTCCAATCAGGTTCAGTAAAAACCACCTATATAAAATCCATAACTCAGTTCCATGCCAAGGTCATACGGATATAAACATGAACAGGAAATCTGAAAACATTAATTACAAGTGTAAATTACTGCTCTTTTCTTATGGGGATATTTATTTACTGAAAAGAGCAGGGAAAAGGACATTTTGTGACATTCAGAAAAGCAGCTTGAGGAAAACCACAAAAGCTGAGAGAAAAGCAGCCCCTTGGACAAACATTCTAGAGGAGAGCTCAAAGGCGGTAAATGGGAGCATGGCCCTTGGAGGCAAATGCACTGGCTGAGGGTAAAGAAGGTTGTAGTGCAGTTTCCCAAACAAAGAATCTGCATACGGCCTTTTAGGATTGGAAAATGTACTGCTAGGAAACTCTGAATCAAAGAAGTAAGTCTTGTCTAATGAAGGGACCACTGGCTGTTAAGTATTTATGTTATATCTGACAGAAGTTATAGATAGGGGGTTTCTCAACCTAAATTAGAGATGGGTCACTGCACACCAGGTGACCCGGATTTGTGGTATCAGGAGCTACTTGAGAAGACAGCTTTTACTTCACAGAAATTGAGACCACAGGAAAGCCCAGAAAGTCAGCTTGGAAAGCCTGAAGATCCCAGATTTGCAGCTGCTGTAAGCAAAGGATTTAACTACTTCAAGCTCAAGATTGGCAGAGAGGCAGTTTCATCCAACAGGAGAACAGAGGGAGGCTCAGGGTGGCATTCTGCCCCAAAGGAGCAATGGTATAGACTGTTCCCTAAAAAGACCAGAAATGTCCAGGCCTGTCATGAAGTCCAGTTGTGACGTGAGTTGCCCCATGCATGAGGTCCCTTACTTGTGTGCTTCACTGTTGGGGTTTCTCTAAGTTTGTGTTCATTCTCTTCTCTGTGCATTGGTGGGAGAGTGTGACCCAAGTTTATGGGTGAACTGTTATGTTTTGATTATTCTTGCCTTTTTTGTCTTCTCATTGGGTAAATGTTTCATGTCTGAGTTAATCATATCATTGTGACTGATTTGTTGAAACATCAGTAAGGGCTCAGGAGCTATTTTGCTAAATAGTATTCTCCTAGGTTCCCAAGTGTCCAGTTGTAGCTGCGTGGCCACCTTTTTGGGTGTAGGTGAGGTGAGTGAGCAAAGGCCATTTCAAGAAGAGAAGAGCAGGGGAGCCTGAGGAGAGCTGGGGGTGAGGATGGACACAATGCCATGCTCTTTATGAGCACTTATCAAGAAACTCAAACCTCACTCTTGCTCTAAGTCTTGACTAATGGGGGAAAGTATTCACTAATTATTGAATCAGCTTTAAAACAACCCTAACCTTACATGATAAAGAAACTTGTTTTTTTTTGTTGCCAATGACCTTTTGAAAATTGCATTAATTTGCATGGAAAAATTATCAGATCATTTTAACTGTAGATGTACAACACAACATTTCAAATGCTTTTTTCAATTCCCTTGTTAGGCTAATGTTTTATCCCTCTGTTAATGACAGATTTTTTAAAAAATCCTGCCAAACAGGAAGCAAATAACTGGTAGACAAATTAAGGCCTACATCTCATCCACTAATTTCTTGCCTTGGAAGGAATTGTTTAGTGCTCACAGAAAGATGATGTCTTGAGAGTGATTACTGGGGCAGCTAGGTGGCGCAGTGGATAGAGCACTGGCCCTGGAGTCAGGAGTTCAAATTTGGCATCAGACGCTCAACACTTACTGCTGTGTGACCCTGGGCAAGTCACTTAACCCCAACTGCCTCACCAAAAAAAAAAAAAAAAAGATAGGAGGCTGCTATCAACCATACTCTGCCCTCAATCAAGAATTCCCCACATCCCAGCATCTGTAACCTCTCTCTTCTATCCTGCCCATGGATCTGATTGTGCTTTTATTTATGCTGAGTGTTTGCCAGGCCCTTTAGCCCCTTCTGTTTTATTACACTTCTCCCAAATTCCCAGGAGCTTATGAATGTATAATGACCACAAAGTATTTGAATGCCAGTGATAATCATTAAATACATGAAATCCCCTAGTGAGTAAAACCAAAATGAATAATGTCTTAAAAGGAATGCGTAAAAATATGAAAGCAGTTCCATGACCAATTAAGAAACATAAATTTGCACGCAAGACTTCAAGGAACACGTTTGTCTGGAGACTATTTACAAAATACCTGTAGCTGTCTGTCCCTCTTCATTTTCACATTTTCATATCAGCCTGCCATGTTTGCCACTTTGTAAATGATGCTAAATCTTCCTACCTTAGGCCTGGTTTACAGAGAATACCTTACTTAGTCCATTTTCAAGTGCATGATAGCTATGACACTAATCTCATGCTAAAAAATACTTATGCAGGTTCAGAACCAAGAGCTTGAAGCAAAAGCTGGAGTCAACAGATAAAAATTACTCTGAAAATTTAGGGCCTGCTAGACTAAAAATCTTTCCCTGAAGAGTGTGCTCTCCTCCATGGCATAATCCCTGTGTTACTTGCTTCATGGTCTAATGATTAAAACCCAGCTACAAGGGAGGTGTGGGGGATGCTCGAGTTGCAACAAAATACATACTGCCAACCCATTCTGTTTTTATGCTGTGACATTTTATTTTTCAGTGTAAATGGAATATGAAAACATATAAAAAGTATTATAAAAATACATAATTTTAGAAACAGAAATTATCTGGTTCCCTGTTATAGTAAAATTTGTGGCAGTTTCATGGCTACATTGTACTATCCCTAAGGGTAAAATACATGTCCCAGGGGTCTTGACAGGATGTATATAATATAAAATCTTTTAAAAAAAAATTTCTATGTACATATGTATATACACACATAACTCACCCATTCCCACACACATATGTATGTATGTCTCTGTCCACATATGCATATACCTACTGTCATACACACACACACACACCCCCAGAGCCAGGCAGTTTGAAAATCTATTATAATGGTCAGTCAACTTAAGGGGGAGGGGGCATACGAGAGAGGTTTCAAGTAATGATCATTCCATACTGACATCTTCCCTGGGTTGAACTGTGCTGAGTACTACCCAAGCCATGGGTGTGCTGAAATCCCTGAAGCATGATTGATTTAGAGAATAAGCCTGAAAGCTTGATCTCTGGAAGGAAATGACTTGGAAAGCTACAATCCATGAGACTAAAAACACTTCTGGTTGAGAGTCTGGGTTTACTCCAGCCCTGACCCCTGACCTGAATCCTCGACATCGTCCACTGTGAGGAGCTCAAACCTGTTGCTTACATGATCACGTAAGACCCTGGTTTCACGGGAGCCGCCCCCTCGGTGCTTTGCCGGGCTGCTGTCATTCTTCTTCTGTTTCTTCTTTCTGGCTTTTGACTTCTCCCTCCGGGATAGGCAATCTGAAGGGACCGATGATTTCAACGCATAAAAGAGCTGGTTATAAAGCTGCCTTGCTCCAGGGCACACGCTCAAGAGACTTTCTGCTGAGGATGAAGCTGAAAGTTCTTGAGAAAGTCCATGGACAAGAGTCCCACTGTACAACCTGTCCAAGTGGAAAAGAAAGTGTGTTACTGCTCTCACCGAAGGACTAGGAGACTGACATTCTAAAGCTTAAAACTGCACTGAGAATTGTGGGACTCCTTATGTGAGGCACTTTGAATTAAGCTACAGTCAGGTGAAAAATTTAATTGGACATTCGAGGGTTCCTCCTATTTATTTACCTCTGAAACTCTGTCAAGTTGCCTAGAAATACTAACCTCTGGCCATAGTCCTGCTGAAGATGGAAAGGTTACAAAAGTCAGTTTTAGTTTGGGAGCATCTAGTGTATTTGTTAGTGAGTAAAATGCTAGAAACTCAGTTTATAGATAGCGTCAGGGTGAGCAGGTTTGCCAGTAAATTCAAATTAAACTTGCTAAATTAGAAAAGCTAGCTATTAGAAATAGGATAAAGTAGTTTATTTTAAAACAAACAAAAAATTGTATTGTTCAACAACAGAAATTGACCAGGTATGTCTATTAAAGAGACAGGCATGACCCTGGATAGCAAGAGAGCTGGAGGGATTCTCAGGTCGTTCAGTACAAAGAAACTGGACCTCATGGAGTTTAAGGAACTTTGCCAAGGTTACAGAAGTGGGATTTGAACCCAGGTTCCTTGGCTCTGGAGGCCAACGTTCTTCCTACTGTTCCATGGTGTCCCATAGAGCTGACTTTGAAACAAGGAAAATCTGGACCCAGGTTCTGCCTCTGAAACATGAGCAGAGTGACCACGGCCACACCACTAAATCTTTTCTGTGTTCTAGGTAATTCTCTTAAGACTCTTAATTACAGAAAAAATGCTGAACTTCACAGGGATGTGGTGGGGACTTACCAGGCTGATGAAATCATAGGTCTGGACCCTACCCCAAACAAAACAAAATGTCCCAATTCGGGGCCCAAATTGACCAACGGTTGAACAAGCCAGAATTTCTGGGTCTGGCAGTATGAATTCAGTGGTCAGAGCTCTCAGGATGGAAAGACAATACTGCTTTTGAAAAAATAACCAAATGGGCCCATCAACAGAGAAAGCACCCGGAAATCGTTATTTAGCTATGGTCACCCAGTGGGCTTGAAGTGAAAGAGTGCTAATCTCCTCCCCTTCCCCCTTAAATGAAACCTGGTCCTTATCCCTCTTCTCTCTTATGCTTTCCTGGGCCCGGAGTCCGTGACTGACTTAATCTTACCACGTGAGGTTGGGCTCAGGTAAAGGCGTCAACAGAAGCTGATTGAGATAGAATCCCATCTGGAGGCAGCACTGCCACTGACAGAAAACATGGGCTGTATCTAAATCCAATCTTTTCTGTAGTTTATTTTCTTTCACTTTAAGAAACTGGTCACACAACAGCTTAGCCCCATCCGCATGCAATTCCTCATTATCTAGATGAAAAAGAAACCTAAGAGTAGTGTTTGCAAAAGCTTTCAAATGCTCTCTATCCATAAGTTTCAAAGGTGACAACCAAATGGAAAACACTTTTAAAAAAATTATGAAAAGTCTGCTCTACCTTGACACTTTGCTATTTTCATTTTAAATACCTAGGCCTTGAAGGCATTTGCATTTAAGCACTCTAGTGACAATTTTCTTCTGACTCAAACTTAATTCTGCTGAATACTCGTCTTAGGTAATATCTTAGGCTAGTCTCCAGGACAAAGTCTTATACTATTATATGCCTCAGTTCTCTAAATCGTTTGGTCTGTGAAATCTAAATTAACATTTTCTTTATAAGAGTCTAACAAATCTATTTTCATGAAAGCCAGAAAAGCGAGTGCTGTAGCTCACACTCCTGGGTAAAAACCATTAGATAGAACAGAAAACACTAGGGCCGCTAGATGGTACAGTAGATAGAGCACCGGCCCTGGATTCAGGAGGACCTGAGTTCAAATCCAGCCTCAGACACTTGACACTTACTAGCTGTGTGACCCTGGGCAAGTCACTTAACCCCAAATGCCTTAACAAAAAACAAAAACAAAAACCCCACAAAAAACCCAAAACAGAAAACACCTCCATGCTGGCGCGAAGAGGAAAAGTGAAAACTTACAGGAGTGGGAGCCCAAACTGAACAATCAACTTCCTCAAGTACCAAAGGAACAATCTCTGTATATGGGGGCTGTATGGACCACCTGGAAAATACCCCCTTTCTAATTTATTATCGGGAGGGCACTGAGGCTGCCCATGCTCAGTATCCATAATCCTGAAAGGAACATCAACCCTTGGCATGTGCCCTTCTGTTGGACTCAGCAAGAGAGCTGGCAGATTTTGCTCTAGGTCTTTTCTTATATACCTTTTACTCAGCAGAAAAAATAAGCGTGAGGGTTTAAAAAACACACAAAAAAAATGCAACAGCGAAGCAATAGCTTCTTTTGCTTTCTGGCTCTAATTAGACTAAAACTTCAATAAAGTTATGAAATGATACAATTAAGACAAAGAGCCTTCTAAGTTTAAAACTTAGGCATTTTAGTACAAGGGTTAGAGTCCTATTTCTTTAATTGTTTCACTTAAATTATTCTGGAAAAAAGCAATCTCTTATGAAACTAGGTAACTGCTGAAAATCCAGACAGTAAGAGTCATTCAGAACTGTTACTGCACTTGGGGAAAGAAAAGTCGTCCTATCCATGGCCTATAAAAAGGGAGTATTCTTCAGAAGAATCGAATGTCTTCATTGCACAAAGAATGCTTGTATGCTAATTAAATCTCCTCAAAAGGACTATTTAGCAGAAAAAGAAAAGTTGATGTTCTTCTCCCCATTACTGCTCAAATATTAACTGAAGGTTATGGGGGGAGGGGAAGATAAAGATGACAGCACAGCTAGAATACGACTCTACAATTCTGTGTGGTCCTAAGTATCTGTTTTTTTACAGAGCAGTGACAAATAACCACCTTAGGAAAGAATCGCTCCTGAACTGGTAACATGTCCTAGCAAACATAATGACCATTACCCCTGAATTTGGAGAAAGAAATGACACTGGCACATGTTCTGCATATCAAAAACACATCATCTGCATGTGCTACCACTGAGGGTGAAGGGTCAGGAGGCATCAAGGTAGTCCCATCATATCAGAAGCTATGGATCCATCAGGAATGGCGCCCTCCCCTATTTTTTTTTTTAATTTTAGGTAGAAGTATAAATAAGTTTCTGGAAGAAGAGATGCCAGTTTCTGTAAACTACAGATACCTACCAGGCTCGCTGGTCATCTTGTACAACTGCCCACACAGCATTCCCATCAGTAAAGCTTGTACATGATGCAGTTTTGCTTTGGCTTCTAAGGACTGCAACCAGAAGCAAGTGACAGCAATAGGTAACTTCAAAGAGGCGGGAATTGGGTCCAAGATACTCTCCTTCACTTTCAGGGTTTCCAACAGAAGAATCTTCCGCTTAGAGAGAGAAAGCTGAAAACACACAGCAAATACGAGCTCAGTTATGTCTCGAGAAGCTTGACATTTTTTTATGTGCAAATATAGGATTAAACAATACAAAGGAAACATTTTGAACTGTTAAGTTGATCTCTTCAAAAAGGTTAAATACTGAATGAAAAGACTGTGCTTGAAGCTCTGGCGGCCACTAACGGCTAACACTTGCAGAACCCTTGAAGAATTACCAAATGCTCTACATATATCTCATTTCATTGGATCCTTTTGAGACAGGTGTTATTTTTATGCAAAATTAATTAAGTCTGTTCATAGGTTCATCTATCTAGATCCAGAAGTGGCCTCAAAGGCCATCTGCCTAACCACTCAGCTTAGAGATGGGGAATCAGGAATCAGAGGTCCCAGAAGGGGAAGACCACACAAGGTCACACAGGCAGTGTCTGGGGCAGGCTCTGAACCTCCAGAGCCAGTGCTTTTCCTACGCTGTTTAGATCCTTGTCTTAAAATAACTAAATGAAGTTTTAAGCTTGGGGGACTGGGAAGATGGTGGACACGACGACAGAAAACAGGTTCAAAGGAACAGGACTTGGCAGAAGAGGGATTTTGTGGAGGACACAGCAAGCTCGAGCTCTCGGCCATACTGCTCAACTTGCTATGTGCGCTTCTCACCTCCAGGCCTTTGGCTTGGCTGTGCCTTCCAAATCACCGCTTCCACAAATTAAACCCTACCCATCAAGAGCCACATCACAAGGACTTCAAGGATGGCAAGGATCTCCCTCCTCCACAGTCCCATTCCTGATGATTCTAGCCAGAAGAGCAGAGACATGCCTTCCCTTCTCCATATTGTGCTGAATGCCTTATTACATACTGCTTGGGAGGCAGTGGTGGAGTAATTAGTCATGGATCTGACATTATAGGTTTTGTGTGTTTTAACACTTTTTTTTTGGGGGGGGGGGCAGAGCAATGAGGGTTAAGTGACTTGCCCAGGGTCACATAGCAAATAAGTGTCAAGTATCTGAGACTGGATTTGAACTCAGGTCCTCCTGAATCCACTGCGCCACCTAGCTGCCCTGTGCTATGACACTTTTCCCAGCTATTGGACAAGTTGGAGTATATGGTGTGTCCCCTATAAGATGGGCTCACTGTATTATTGCTCAGGTCTCTTACCCCTCCCAAGTGCATGATGATAGTTTATTATGGTTCTCTGCAAGGTGGAGATAGTGTGATATAGTGGAAAGACCACCACACTAGGAACTGGGGCACATGAGTATTTATGCTGAGTCTACTCGCCTGTTATAGGACTTAGGACAAGTCATTTAGTCTCTCCTTGGCTGGATCACCCTCCAGATCATGCCCTTTAATCATAGGGGTCCCACAGGGCTTTGTCCTGGGGCCTCTTCTTCCTTTACACTACCTTACTTGGTGACCTCATCAGCTCCAAAGGATTTAACTTCCATCTCTATGCTGATAATTCTCTAACCTTCCTATCCTGCCCAACAAACCTCTCTTGCTGCCTTTCAGACTTTTCAAATTCAACATGTCCAAAATGGAACTTTCCCCCTAATTCCGGCCCCCATCTTCCTAACTTTTCCATTACTGTCAGGGGCAACAGGTTCTAGATTTTCTCCCCTCACTCATATAACCCATATTCTAGAATATATAATGGCCACTAATGATCTCTAGCTCCTATTTGTAGGGTTGTTACTACCACAGTCCTGAAATCCTTACCTCGGTCAGCCTGCCCAATTCCCGATATTCATCTGGGAGCTTTGCTGCGTGATTCACTACTGTTGCAATATTCTTATCGATCCTGTCTACTTCACTGAAAGCCACTGGGTGTTTAGGCACTGTGCTGTGGGACACATTATTGAGATTTGGAGAAGGGTTCTGAAGAAGCCCATAGATGACTTTCCGAATGGACACAGAGACGACGTGGGCACTTGGGCGCTGAATACTCTCCACCTGTGTGTGAAGAATAGTCCGCCGTAATGACAAAGCGTCACAAACAAAGGGAGACAGCTGCCCCTTTGCCAAGCCCAACTGTATCCATTCCGGTAAGCCCAGGCTGGTGGCACAGGGAGATACATAAGCGCCAAGCTGGAAGAAATCCTGTAGCTTCACCGGAGACGGCTGGTATTCCTCCATTGAAACCCAGAGCACTTCTCTAACCCCTTCTCTATCATTCATTTTCAGGTTCTTCACAACATGATCTAAGGCTTCAGCGGGATCATCAAAACGAGACAGCCAGTTCAGGAGTCCCAGAATCCGATGGTGCTTTCTCCCTTTGCTGTTGGACGTTCCAGGGGTGAAACTTATTCTACTGATGACTGAGTCCAGGGCAGGCAGATTGATGTAGTCATTACCGCACAGCACAGCAAAGAGAGGCAACAGGGCTTTATTCATATTGTTGAAATGTCTGCAGAACTTCTCTACAGAGAAGCATCTGGCAGGGATATAGTAGTGAAATGTGTCTTTCATCACAGTCAGGTTTTTCCATTGAAAAGCATTCAGAGGACAAAAGCCAGCTTTCAGGTCGAAAATGCAAAAATCACTATCCATCGTTAATACAGGGCAATTCCAATGGTTAGCGAGTGTCATGATGTCTCTGTCTGCTTCTGAGAAGCACTGGACAAAGTCGACATGAAGCTTGATCAAGACTTGAATGAACACTTCTCGGATGAGTAAGGGGAGCAAGTTTCCCCTTCCACTAACAGCAAGGGAATATGCCACCTGGATCTTCTCCCGGGCTCTGTCTTTTAAGGTGAGGAGTTTTTTATCTGAAACGTCACAGCCTCCATCTAATACAACATATGGATGAATTTTACAAGCGAAGAGCGATTCAAAGAATCTCTGTATAACATCAGTAAAAGAATCATAGTCTCCTCCATGCCGGAGGTCCACATCTGAATCAAAACACAGTCGATGGAAAAGTGCATAGCCATCAATAATAAGTTTAGTGTCCCTCAACTTCAAATCAACAAAGAATTGACTGTGATCTTCTACATAACTCATTAGTCCACGGATACCCATACTGCTGGTCTCAGGAACTGCCTTCAAGACAAAAAACATGCACCAAGTTTTCAATAGAGTTGTGGGAATGGCTTAAAATGGATTCAGACTTTTGGGACACTGGGTATCAAAGAAAGTTGTTATTGCTTTCCACCATCCTAAAAATCAACTGGAATCTACGTTAGGAGCTCTGATTATACTATTATACCAGAGCTATGTTTTTGTTTTGGAAAAGGGCTCTTTTTTTTTTTTAATTAATACCTAAATGAACACAAAAACATTTTATTTTTTCCTGATCAAAATGAGACCTAGCACAAAAATATTAGATAAAGAAGTATGACTCCCAGCAAAGGAGTCATTTTTACCTAGACAAAAAACAAGTCTTTCCCCCTTCTCACTAATCAAGGCCACACTATTTTCAAATGACCATCCACTGAGAAATTAGTTGTGCATTTGATAAAAGTACCATAATGTGGTTCAAAATAACAAAATTTAGTAAAGAATACGTATGTGCTTGAGCTATACATACACTCAAGATTCCCTCCAAATTCATTAACTTGCCTCTGAAGGGCAAGATAGATAGAAATTAATAGTCATGAAAAAGGGCCTTTTTAAAAAGACAAATCCAAAGGTTAAAAAAACCAAACTTCGATTCCAGAATCTAGCTAAATTAGAGGAAGAAACATAAGGTGGGGTGGTTAAGAGTGAAAGATTTAGTAGCTTTGGAAGTCTGTATTCTAGGAGAAACTGTACTCATGATAACCCACCAGCCACTTGTGAACTGTGGTAAATGAAAATTCTGGGAGACAGGGCTCCAAGTAATGAAGAAATTAATTTATTAAATCAATTGGCCAACACTGACCATTAATTTATTGATTGCTGTTTGGCCTATTTAATAAATTAAACTGGACTCAGATTTTTCACTGGTCACAGCTTGATGACCATGTAGGGATTCTTTGAGCTGCAGTTTCTGGGGTGGCTTTGGAATGGGCAGGTATCAGGTTTCACAGAAGAAGCTGGTAGGGTGGATGGCCAGATCCATCATGGACTACGCCTGCCTCACATGTGAATATTACATTTGGAGCCAGTATTGCTCTTAGATTTTGTGAACACTCATTTCCCCACAAAAAAAAAAAAATATTTAGTTGGTGACATTTGAAAATTTTTACAAAAGGCTTCATTGAAAATAGTCTTCAGGAATATATACCAGGAATTCTTAACCAGGGGCCCATGGATTCCCGCCCCTCCCCATCAGTTCATTAACTTGGATGTGGAAAAAAAATGTAACTTTAAAAAAAATTTCACAAACCTTAATTGGAATTTATCATTTCCTCCACTGGTTTAAAAATAGTATTCTGAGAAGGGGTCCATGAGACAAAAAGGCTGGGAGGGGGCACGGTGGACAGAGCGCTGGGCTTGGAGATGGCCCGAGTTCAAATCCAGTCTCAGACACTTACTAGCTGTATGACCCTAGGCAAGTCACTTCCCCCTGCCTGCCTCAGTTTCCTCATCTGTCAAATGAGGCACACCACTCTGGTGTTTTTTTGCCCAAGAAACCCCCAAATGGGGTCACCAGGAGCGGAAGTGACTGATCAACAACAAGCAATGACCTAAGGGAACAGCGTGTAATTATGCGGCTTCAGCTCCGGTGGTTGGGGTGCCCAGGGAAGCACGTCTGAGCCTACATAAGATAATGCAGGGGGCAGCTAGGTGGCGTAGTGGATACTCCTGGATTCAGGAGTACCTGAGTTCAAATCCAGCCTCAGACACTTGACACTTAACTAGCTGTGTGACCCTGGGCAAGTCACTTAACCCTCATTGCCCTGCTCCCCCCTCCCCCAAAAAAGATAATGCACCAGCTGCAGGCCCAGGGTGTCCCCAAAGCGCTACCAAAACGGGTTGAAGCACTTCGTGGCTCAGACCACACCCACTACCACCCCATCCCGGGGGCAACAGCACCAGCTCAAAGGAAATGCGGTGGGTGGGTGGTTTAGACCCCAGACAAGGTCCCCAGAATTCGCCTTAGTCTTCTTGGTGTCTCAGCCATTCAAGGGGGGGAGGAGTACGCAGGGGCGGGTATACAGCCAGCGCTCAAGGAGGAGGAGGCGGGGGCGGGGAGGGGGTGTCCCTAAGTCTTGCCTGGTATCCCGTGGTCTTGTTCAACCCTGACTCTTCGTGACCCCATTGGGGTTTTCTTGGCAGACACTGCAGTGCTTCTCCAGCTCATTTGACACATGAGGGAAACTGAGGCAAACAGGGTGGGATGACTCCCCTAGGATTGGCCAGCTAGTGTCGATGCAGCATTTGAACTCGAGTCTTCCCGACTCTACGGCGCCATCGGGCTGCTCTGCATACAGCTAGGGCTTAATAATTGCTCGCGGGCTGAAGTAAGCAGAGAGGGCCAGGCCTCAGCCCCGCCCCTCGCTCCCCGCGCGGCCCGAGCAGTCCCGGAGGCTCCCTCGGGTCCCCTCCTCCTGCACACCCCTCCCTCCTCCTCGCGCTCCATCCGGGTCTCGAGGACTTGTCCAGCCCGGGCCTCCTCCCTGCCCCCGTGTGGCGGCGGCAGCCGCGGGCCCCACCTGCTCTTCGGCGCTCGCTGAGAAGCCCAGCAGGCAGAAAGTGGGAGAACAGGGCACAAAACCGGAAGTCCTGGAAGCCGGCTATCGCGAGACTACGGCACCGGAACCGGCCGGATGTGACGTGACCCACGGAGCTCTGCCCGCCCTGGCACTCCTCCTCCCCCAAACTCTTGCCCCTGAGAGTCCTTTACGCGGGGTCATGGGTGACCGAGGTGAGGGCAGGGCTGCCACGGGAGGCTAGGGAGAGGTCCCTAAGACAAAGAACGTTTCTCTAGACCCTCCCAGCGTTGGCGCCTGAGCTGGTCCCGCCTCTGGAACCGCCAGGGCGGAAGGCTCCCCGGGGGAGCTTCCCATACTTCTCCGCGGCCGTCTCCTAGCGACGCTGCCCAAACATTTTGGCCACGTGAGCCGGGGCGCGGTGTCATCCTTGGCTGGGGAAGGAGGCGGAGGCGGGCGCGGCTGCCCCAAGGCTTCGGCCCCTTCCCCGGCCCCTGCAGCCGCCTCCGCCCCCGCAGCTCCTCCTCCCCGGACCGGTAAAGGTGAGCGGCACCAGGCTCCGAGTCAGGCCCCCGCGGCTTGGCCCTCCCTCCGGGGCCCTTTCTCGCCGTCGCCCCGGTCACCCCCGCACGCCATCTCCTCGTCCTTCCAGGTGACCCTTGCTACAGGCAAAGCGACGCGTGTGGTCGGGGTTCCCATCACGGAAACGGCCGCCCCCTCCCCAAAGTCAGGCTGAGCCCTACGGCTAAGGTCCGCCGAGCTCTGCTCCAGCCTTTGCAAACCTTAGGCCCCTGGTGGCTGGCTCTTTCCTAAGGTCCTTCTCTAGCCCCTCAAGGCAGGTCAAGCAAGCACTGTACCAAGCGCTGGGGACGCAAATCTGGGCTGCTCTTGTTCTCCTGCATAGACGGAAGCTTAGGCTTGTGAAGTCTCAGATATGATAATAAAAAAATAATAATAATAAAAAATAACATTAATAATACCTTTTTAACAACCACCCTGGGAGATAGCTGCCGTTATCCCCGTATTAACAGATAAGAAAACGGAGGTAGACAGGTGGCCCACAGTCACACATCTAGTAACTGTCTAAGGCGGTATTTACAAGGTGGCTTCGCGTTATTCGGGAAGTGGACGGAGAGTGCCGAGTCTTCTAGGCGAGGCAGAATTGAACCTAGATCCAAGACAATTCACTGGCCAATGTCCCTAAAAGCTAATTCAGTTTGTGAGGTTGGCTGAATCTTTGGGCTCGCAGAGAAAGAAAATAAGTTAGTTGAGGTCCGAGACCCTCTTTTTACATTTCCTTGTATTATCAGTTATTAGCACACAGCAAGCACTTAATAAATTCATGACTTGATTGGACACTAGTCCCATAAACGTTCCACTTTCCAAATCAGACTTTTTCAAAGCCTACTGGGACGAATCTTGAAAATGAGAGTCACCAGGAAAATACTAGAGAATTTTCTTCACAGACCACTTGGTCAAAGTCCATTTTATGAAAGGGATACCTGTATACCCAGAGAGGCAAATACAAAAATGGTATACTTGGAGGCTTTCTAATCTGAAAATGCTTCGATTTTCAGTCACCTAAGCAATAGAGTTCCCCAATGTCACTTTTTCCTGATCCTGATATTTCAAAATTACTCTAGTTTCTCTTGGTATCAGAAATAAAATCTGTTATTTTTAGTGAGAATTGTGGGCTGGGCAGAGGGCAAAGAGCCCAGAGCTTTCAGGTTGCAATTCCAGTGTTGATACGTTCTAGTGTTTCCATGGGCAAGTATCAGCTTCTTTTTTGGCATAGTCTCTTCTAAAATCAGGTTGCCGATAGCCTCTTCACGAGAAGATGGTAAGACTGGACAGATTAATTTATTTCAAGGTTAAAAAATGTAATGAAGATTTTTGCTGTTTATAATTGTATTTTCATTCCTTTCTGAAAATTAATTTGAGCCATCAGTGTTCATTATTGCCAGTGCCAAACACAAAGTCTGTTAGCAGACTATGCCAGCACCACAACAGATGGCTTCTATAATGCTTCCATACCTTGTGTTATCATAAGAAGTGATAGATTTTTGTAACTTATTATGGCTTTAGAGTGGTTACATATGGTAAAGTACTTTAAAAAAAATCAGACATTCTGCATCATTTAAAACAAACATTTTAATCTACTGTGTAGCTACAGGCTAGTCTCTCGACTTCCCTAGGACTCATTTCCTCCACCATAAAATGTGGGTGTTATTTTGTAAAATAATAACTCATTTACATAGCACTTTGGCGTTTACAAAGCTCTTTCCTTCTAATAAACTTGTGAGATAGCAAGGTATTATTATCTTCATTTTGTAGAGAAGGAAACAGAGGTACACAGATATAAAGTAACTTGCCCAGGGTCACTAAGGCAGTAAATGCTAGGAATTGAATCCAGGTACTTGGAATGAGTACTGAAATCATTCCCTCCACTCTCACTGTCTCTTGGATGATCTCTAATGTTATTTTTCACCCCAAAATTATGTACTGTGAAAAAACAATAGTGACCATTATTTGACAACACATTTTTAAAAACACATTAATAAACTCGGAATAATGGTTTTTAGCAATGCCAACATAAATATTTTACAACTTCTCTGCCCTAAAAAGATTCCAGATGATTTTTTAAAAAACTGTCACACATAACAAATCTCTTAGCTATTATTAAAATAGAACTTGGGGAATTGATGTGTATTGAGAATGCTGTGACATTTTTCATGCTATGATGAGGTGGTTACTGTTTAAAATTAATTCCAGAAATAGGATATAATGGTTGTATTTAAGTTAGAACTTCCTTCGGATACAAAGTATCACTTTTTTCATCATCCTGGTCCATGTTTACGCTTGCAAATGTTATCTGATTATACATCTGGAGCAACCAGCATAGAAGCAGCTTGATGGTAGAGTGGATAGAGAGCTAGTCTTAGAGTCAGGAACAGCCGAGTTCAGGTTCCGCCTTTGATACTTACTTTCCTGAATGACCCTGGACAGGTCACTTAACCTCTCAAAGACTCTAAATTGTGGAACAGTTGCAAATTTATATTGGTAGAGGGCGTTTTCTCACATCGAATTCCTTAAATTTATGAAATGACTGGTCTGGGTTCTCCATCCCCCAGCAGGAGCATTTTGTTGGCTTGATGCTAACCCATTTGATTACCTGCTATTTGTGATCCAAAAAGTATGTGAATTCTGAATGCAGAGAGCAGGTGAACACATACGAAGAGATGGAAGTGTATAGACAAGGAAGAGATGAGACAGCTTCTAGAACTTTGGCAGAGTTGCCGTTAGTCTTATGAAATTTGGACAACCAAAACAAGAAAACCACCTACTCTATGGTAGACCACCAGCACTACTTAAGGTAACGCGTATCCAGCTCTGAACTCAGCGAGGCCTGACAAGGCGGTAGGGTCTGTAGGACAGTGACAGACTTGAACATTTTGTTAATATTTTAGCACACTATGTCAAATCTGACATGAAATTTTCATCTTTAAGGAATTTCTCTGTGATCATCACTTGGATGAATATGAACATTTCTTAGGAGGCCTGAATTTTAAATCTCTATAAATGAGTAAACATAATCTAATTTGGAGTGATGCTCAGATTCCAAGAAGCTGTCAAGTGTGTGAGTGTATCTCCAGCTGTCTCCACTTACTCAAAGACTTTGATTGCAAGAAGATACGTGCTTCAACAGAAACTTGGAAGTGGAAGCTTTGGAACGGTTTATCTGGTTTCAGATAAGAAAGCAAAACAAGGAGAAGAATTGTAAGTAAATACTCTTCATGAGAATCTGCAGTTGCCTGCCCTATATCTGTGGTGCATAGATTTGACTACTCTTTGCTCATTTAGGTTTAGGGGGTATCAACCAAAGTGCAATTTTCTACAAATAATTATGTAGTTAGAAAAAAATGGAGCTTGTTTTTTTTTCACCTAATGTTCTGGCATATTTAAAGGCATTTCAGCATATAGGTACTAAGATATGTAGGAAAGCTGAGGAATGATTGGGATAGAATAGGTAAAAATAAGACTTAGGGATCTATTGCAATCTTAATTTAACATCTCCAAACTCTTGAGGTTTACCTCTTGATCATTTTTTTCCTCATTATCTAGTCCTTAATCTCTTATTATGCAAAGGCTTCTTTCGAAACACCTACAAACATGGCCAGGTCTCCCCATTATTAAAAAATCTGACTTGGACATCCCCTTAACCTGTCATCTTCTCCCTTTCAGAACTGAACTCCTAGAAAGGCTTAACTACACTTGTTGCTTTTATTTTCTCATTTCTCATTGACTTCTTGTCCTCTTGCAGTTGGCCTTTGAACTCTCCACTAGACTGAAACGCTTTCTCTAAGGTTCCAGTGACCAGCTGTCCTGTGTAGGGGCCTTTTCTTAGTCCTTGTGCTACTTGACCCTTCTAGCTTTTGACTCTTGTCAGTAACACACACCTCCTGGGTCCTTTCTGAACTGTTGTGGTACAGTGTGTAATGATTGGAATGACGCCACCTACTGGAGACTTGCTGTGGGAAAGCTCCACCATGAGGAAAATGCCTCAGAGGCATTGTGGCTTTTCCTTGGCATCAGGAAATGACGTTTGCTCATGGGTGCTGTCTATCAAGTCTACCAGCCAATCAACTGGAGGAGCCTCCTATGGTCTGGGAGGAGACAGGAAGGAGGAAAGGGAGCCTGGGCAGAGAGCGCTGGCCTTTTTGGCTTCCGGACTTGATGGTGGTGGCGGCAGAGGACTTCACAGGAAATTTGAGGAAAGATAGGAATGCCAGGCTGTTAGAATTCTGTTCTCAATCTTTTTCTTTCTATTTTCCAATAAACCCTTAAAAACCTAAACTCGTTTTATCAGCGATTTTTAGTCAGTTTCCCCCAAACTGGGGGAACACATTAGAATCCACATTTAGAATCTTAAATTACACAAGTGCTGCCTATTTTCTGCAGGACGCTCTCTGAATATTCCTTCTCAGTCTGTTGTGCTGGGCAGTCATCCACCTCTTACTTATTAAGCATGGATATTCCTCAGGATTCTGCCTCCCCCCCCCATCCTACCCTAACAAATAAACACAAAATCATGTACATATATTTATATTTTTTCTAAGTGGTCTCATCATCTTTCATCAAATCAGTTATCATCTCCATGCAAGTGACTTTCAAAACCAGCCCCAATACCTCTCTCTTGAATGCTGGTGGCATTATCATTTGCCTGCTCAATGTCTCCTTCTGGTTGTCTGATAGGCACCTCAGGCTCAACCCATCCCCCCAAAGTTCTCCACTTTTGTAAGGGCACCCCATTCTTGAAGGTTTTTGTTTTGCCTTTTTTGGTATTCCCAGCACTTACCAGAGTGGTTGGCATTTAGTAAGTGCTTAGTAAATACTCATTGAATGCTTGATTACTTCAATCACCCAGGATTCCAAACTCAAAAATCAACCTTGAATTCTCTCTTTTTACTTTCACATCTTTTCTATTCATACCCTTCTCTGTTTCCATAGCCACTCCCTTTGTCCAGACTATCATTGCCTCTTTCTTAGACTATCACAATGGCCCCCTTCTTGGTCTCTCTGCTTCCTAGATTTTTCTTTTCCCAGTCCATCTTCCACTCACCTGCCAAATTCAATGTTCTTAAGTCAAGATTAGGTCACTCCCTTGTTCAGAAATCATCAGTGGTTTCCTCTTGCCTCTGGATTAAAATCACGAACTCAGTGCTGGGTGTTAGAGATAGGAGTACAAAGAATGCCCCAAAGGTACTTCTGTTTTCATGGGGGAGGGAAAAAAGCACCTACATAAATGCACAGCAAATAAATGCCAATTTCTCCGCTAGTTGGCACATGCTTTACTCTCACACGCCATGCACTATGGA
The DNA here is from genome assembly GCF_019393635.1 of Dromiciops gliroides. Taxonomy (NCBI): domain Eukaryota; kingdom Metazoa; phylum Chordata; class Mammalia; order Microbiotheria; family Microbiotheriidae; genus Dromiciops; species Dromiciops gliroides. Next base: position 39,147,047 of record NC_057865.1, read on the forward strand.
GAGATCAGGCTGGCCTACTCGCTGATGTTCTACAATCCCCCATTTGCAGAATTTCCTTCCTTAAATCTGCCTCTTAAAAATCCTTTGCTCCCTTCAAGGCTTATTTCAGATGCTCTCAATGAACCCTTTACAGATTCTCTCCCAGGTGTTGGTTCTTTCTTCTTCTTGAAATCACTTTGTTGTTATGGCTCCCCCTCCCACCTTGGAGAGTGTAAGCTTCTTGAAGGTGTGAGCTGTATCTGTTTTGTTTTTGTATCTCTGGTGCCTTGTGCAGCGCCTTGCATATGTTGGGCAGTAATAGAGGTTTCCTTGGATGGAAAAATGAAAATTTCAGGGGGCAGCTAGGTGGCGCAGTGCATAAAGCACCAGCCCTGGATTCAGGAGGACCCGAGTTCAAATGAGACCTCAGACACTTGACACTTACTAGCTGTGTGACCCTGGAAAAGTCACTTAACCCTCATTGTTCTCCCCCCCCCAAAAAAAAAGAAAAATGAAAATTCCTTATTATGGCAATAGTACTAAAACATCTTGGAAATAAAATAATTTACATTTAACTTTTCAGGGAACTTACAAGGAAATAATGTGATTTTTCTTTGATTTTGGTGGTATCATAAGAAATTCTCATGGTATCTGTCATAGATCATTGCTATCATGAAGACACTAGACATTGGCTTTTTTAAGGTTTTAAACCCAATGGCTTTGTTCCTTTTCATTTAATGCCAAGAGGATTGTGGAAGATAACATTTCACCAAGAGAAACTGTAATGGTAAGAGATGAAATCTCAATTCCTGTTTGACAGGGAGGGGCCACTTTCAGATGAGATTTCAGAGACAGCAGTAAAGAAAGTCAGTTAAGACTAAAAGGAAACACTTGTGCATCTAAAACAAAAATGCTAGACTTTCATTCTATTAGAATCACAGGGGATGCTGAAACAAATTGTTCTTTGTTTATCTCTTTGGGGATATATCCCCGAGGTTCTGACACTGACAACAGGAAAGACAACAGCTCCTTCCCAGAACCAATCATCCCCTTGATGTCACAGTAGCCTGTGAGTCAGGTCCAGTTGGCATGTCAGTTTAAAAAAAAATTCTACATATTATTTAGGATCTTTGGATATTTAGCTTGAAAAACAGATCCAGTTTTGAGAAACTCCTGGCTGTGATGAAGCTTCTCCATCTTTTCCCTGTTCTGTAATTTACCATTGAACCACTTGGAGGCAGCAATATACCACACACGTGCAAGATGTACTCTGGACTTTAATTAGAATTTAAACAGCATATTGTGGTTGAATTGCTGTGTGGTAGATAATTTAACAGTGGGATAAAACAGAAAAAATAACTATAGATGTGACACTTGCAGGATGAATATTGGGGACATCTTTTTCTTTTGGAATTTTCCTTTTTGGTTGTCAGGCTTAAACGGAATTTAATTGTTAAAACAGGCAGTTGTCTCTTGTAATGGCATTTGCTAGCAAGGTTTCTTGACTTCATGTCATGAAATTAATAAAAAATTTCTCATGCTTTTTACTATTAAAAGAACTTTGCTACAATGTCTAATAGGATCACCATTACATTCTCAGTAAGGTTCAAGTTTATTAGGGTCTGCTATATAAAAGCTGGAAAATGTGATTTTTATTTTAATTTACAAAGACTCAGAAGGTTGTTGAAAATGAAAGGATTACTCAGATGAGTCAAGGAAAACAGACAATTCCATTTAAAAAAATATTGCATGCAATTAAAAAGTTTTACTGCTCCAAAGAACAACTAAGCTTATTACTGGGATTTTTTTGGTAATGCTAAGAGTACAAAATATTGGTTATATTGTTATTTGTAGTACAGCATGCTTAAGAGAATTTAATTTAGTTTTCAGGAAAATCTGCTTTGGACATTACCCAAATAGAAGTTTAATTCTTTTGAGTCTGAGCCGATTAGATTTCCAGACATGGTACATAGGCACATGTATTCATTAAATATTTGTTTCTCTCTTGTTACAATTCCAATCAATCAGTACTTATTTTGCACTTGTTATACGAGCAACACTGTTGTTGTGCAGTCATTCAGTCATGTCTGACTCTTTGTGACCCCATGGACCACAGCACATCAGGCCCTTCTGTCTTCCTCTATCTCCCAAAGTCTGTCCAAGGCCATGCTTATTGTTTCCATGACTCCATCTATCCATCTCATCCTCGGCTGCCCCTTTTCCTTTTGCCTTCAGTCTCTGCAACATCCAGGAACATCAGCCCTGTGGGAGGTCCAGAAAGATGAGATTTGAACTCTTCCCCCAGAAGCACACTCTATAACTGAAAAGATGGTCAATAAAACGCAACCTATTAGCATTGAGTAATTGTCTGCTAGACATGGGGGTAGGCCCTGGGGATACAGCCTGGAAGAGTCCAATAGTCCTGCTCGAAAACATTCTAACTGGGGAGATGAGGACATATATGAGCAAACACAAACCGAGTATTAAAGAATAAATACAACAACAATAGCCAATGTTTACACAGTGCCTACTGTGTGCTGGAAGTGTGGCAAGTGCTTCACAACACCCTTGGGAAGGGGGTACGATTATTATTCCCACTTTACAGATGAAGAAACTGAGACAGAGGCTAAGGGACTCGCCAAGGGTCCTACAGCTAAGGGTCTTTTGTTTTGTGAATATGAAAGACCAGTCTGAGGTTAGATTTGAACTCAGGTCTTCCCAACTCTGAGCTCCTTGCTCTTTTTATTTTATTTTTATTTTTGGCTCTTTTCAGTTTATTACATGAATGAGTTACACTAGTCCAAGTTAAACAGCGGACCCCAAATGATTCCATTATGCAAGTTATGAGGTTTTTAAACTTGTGACAAGGAAATCCTCACTTAAGCTTCAGAAAGCCACAAGCAGTTAAAACCCAGTCCAGTCTCAATGAGAAACTGGCATATGTTCTTGCACTGGTCACCCTGTAGCTGAATTACTTCTCCATATTCTGGATGCTCAATTACAGTACCATTGCAGGCAAATTTCTCCTTGAATGCCTTCACTAGTTTCTTTTTATTGTAATCATCAGCGGTCCCCTGGACAGTAGTGAGGGTCTTCCTGCTGTTTCTCTGTTGAATTCTTATATGGATATAATCCTCAGTCCCAGCAGGAAGCAGGTTATCACCCTTACTTGCATCATCAGCAAAGGGGTCAAAAGAGTGGAGGTTCTGAATAGCGGACATATGATATGATTCCTTTTCTTTGGTGAAAATGGCCTGCGGAAGGTGGTGGTGGTGGTGAGACACGGAAGGCTGCTGAGTCCTTGGCAGCTCAGTGACTGGTGCCCCTCTTATACTGTGGTACTCCCTAGCTGCCCTACAAAACAGTTCAATATAAGGTACTTAGGGAGGCTGCTAGCTACTGGAAGTAGAAGAAGGTGATACTCAAACAGCATCCTGAAGGAAGACAGGGATTCTCTGAGGCAGCAGTGGGAAGGGGTTGCATTCAGGCACAGGGGTAGCCAGTGTGGCAGCATTGTAGAACTCAGGAAAGTAGGGGATGTGTAATGGGGCTGGATAGATGGGCTGGGTCAGGGTTGGCTTTAAAGGCTCACCCAGAGATTCTAGTTGATCCTAGAGGCAATAGGAAGCTCCTAAAGTTTATTAAAAAAGAGAATGACTTGGTTAGATCTGCACTTGAGGAAAATCATATTGGCAGCAGTGCAGGATGCAGTGGGGGGGGGGGTCGGGCACTTGAGGCCAGGAAATCCACTGGGAGGGAGGGTGTGGGCTACAACTAGTGAGGGCCTGAACCAAGATGGTGGGGGTGTGAGTGGAGAGAAAGGGTCAGATGGGAAAGCTGGTGTGGAGGCAGAAAAAGTGAGATTGGCAACAGATTGCATATGTGGGGTGAGGGAGAAGGAGGGACAAACTGAGGTTATGAACCGGAAGCAGAGATGGCGACACCTTCAACAGAAATAGGGAAATCTGCTAAGAGGGAAGGTTTTGGTGGGCAAGATAAGGAGTTCTGTTTTGGAAGTGTGGGTTTGAGGTATCTCCTGGTAACTGGGGATGTGGGCCTGAATTTTTTTTTTCAAGGCAATGGGGGTTAAGTGACTTGTCCAGGGTCACACAGCTAGTAAGTGTCAAGTGTCTGAGGCTGGATTTGAACTCAGGAGCTTCTGAATTCAAGGCCGGTGCTTTATCCACTGTGCCATCTAGCTGCCCCCCCTCCCAACCTAGCTGACCCTGGGGCAGAAATTTAATGGAGAGAATGGAGCTGGATGCCTATACCTGTGAGCCATCTGCATAGATATAATCACTAAAGCCAGCTGGTAGTCACCCAGAGCAAGCAGAGGGAGAGGAGAGGGGGCCCAGAACACGTCTAGTGTTCCATAAACATTCAGTGAAGGCACATGATATAGATGATGACCCATGGGCTGGGGGAGAAGTGGGAGAGAGCAGTGTCATGAGAATCTAGAAGGGAGAGAGTATCCAGAAACAAGGGGTCGAATGTCATGAGGAGGTCAGGAAGGGTTAGGCCGGAGGGATGAAATGATGATGGGACCTTGTGGTGAGACATAGGAACAGGAGCAGGTTTGGCTAAGGATGGGGGAGATGTGTGGGTAATAGTGAGAGCCAGGATGGGACCGTGAGGCAGCACTCATCTCAGAGCTGTGAGGAGCAGATGAAACAGTGTTTTGTGAAGCCCTTAGGGCTGCGTCTGGCATGCAGTGGGCACCTAATAAATGCTTATTATCTCCTCTCTCCTAATCCATGGCTGTGGTGAAGGGGAGGGTCATGGAATTTATGGAGATGGAGGCACTGGGAGATTAGGAAGTTTGAGGGAGCATCAGCAAGGATATTTAGGTCCCCTAGTATAAAGGCAGAAGGTGGAAAGGAGAGGAAAAGGGTGGTTTAATTCAAAGTCTTGATGAAAATCTGGGTCAGACTGTGAAAACAGAGGAAGGGAAGAGTTGGGAACAGCTGTGGAGAGATCTCAACTAGTAGGGTTCGTTCTTTCTTTCTCCTTTCTTTCTCTCTCTCTCTCTCTCTCTCTCTCTCTCTCTCTCTCTCTCTCTCTCTCTCTCTCTCTCTCTCTCTCTCTCTCTCTCTCTCTCTCTCTCTTTCCTTTTCTTTTTGTATCACAGAGACCTTAATTTATTCTCAGTATCCACACAGAGAATGGGAAATGGAACATAGAGTTTGGGAAGTCATGATCAATACAGTGTGGCTCATACATGTATACCTGTGCTCACTACCTCCCCTTGCTCATTATCCACTTGTTTCCCTTCTCTTTGCACTCTGATTTTTGACCTCGCCAATGGAGTAAAACGGCCTTTTTTTCAAGGCCACCAAGGAACTTTTAGCTACTGAAAGGCTCTTCTCCACCTTGGTCTTCATCCTCGGCTGGCATTGGCTATTGAGTGCTGCCTTTTCTTGAGTGGCTTCGCCCCTTGACTTTCATGACATCTGAAATGGGCCTTGCAGGAAGATAAGTTAGGACAGGGCGTGCTCTTAGGCAGATGATGCTCCTTAATTGTGGATATTAGGGAAGTCTGTTAGCCGTTGGGCAAGAGAAAGTAAGGTTGTAATGAAAAGACCTGCATGACCAAGAGGGCCCTCATCCCTGAGAATGGAGGTAGAGGCAGCCATTCTCTGTTGACACACTTGGGAAGGGCCAGGGTACCAGTGTTGGTGTTGGTAGCAGTTGTACTTGGCCTCAGCTCCCTGGATCCCTTGTGGAAGGAGGGCCAACTGGGGGCCAGTTTTTCATATTTCATAGCAAGGAACATGTGGAAAGAGAAGATGAGGTAGGTGTTTCTTCCCTGGGTGACAGTGTCACATGGGCGGGTCAGGCATCAGCAAGATGTAAGGAATTAATTGTGATTTGGGGTTTCTATGACCCCATCTTTGCTTCATTATGGTCAGACTGAAAAGATGTAACCTTGAAAAAGCCCCACCTAGGAGTTCCCCCACACCCACATGGACCTGGCCAAATTATAATGGGAACAGATCAGGGCGTATGTTGAACCAATTGGAGACTCAGCATGGCTAAGAACCTCCCTTCTGGTGAGAGAGGTAGGAAGGAAAAGGGAGAGAGAGGAGCTGGTGGTGGTGGACCTTCAGACCTAAGTGGGAGACCCTGCACAGCTGATTCTCCTCAGAACTAGATTCCAGGTGGTGGTAAGTTTGTGTTGTTGAAGCGAGGCTGGCTCTTTGGGCCAGCTGAGCTGGAGGCAAGTTTAGGGTTTGAATCAGTTTTTGTTCGAGCCGGGCTGTTCTGGGGAAGCAGAGCTTGTTCAGGGTACAGGGGGGCCTTTTTACCCTAGAGATTTAGAGTCTAATCATCTGGGAAGTGGGTCATATCTTTTCCTTTCTCTATCCCCTTTCTCATTGTCCCTGGCTCTATTAACTTCACCTGTGTTGTAGATTTGTTCTCATTAATAAAACCTGATTTGTTTGTGGAAAAGAGTCCGTTAATTTCCTTTCTTATCAATCTTAGCGAAATAACTAAACAAAAGGCAGTTTGGAAGGGAGGAAACTCTGGACCTAGAGGTCTCTCATTATTTTCTGAACCCCAGTATTACAGTGAGCCACCCAATGAACTCTCCCCATACTAAATTTGGCCCATACAAAGACCTCCAGCTGTTCCAGAACAGCACTGGGGCAGGAACATCAACAATGCCCCTTCTCTCTTCTGAAGAGGCACTTCCTCTCCTTAGGGGCAGCCCCCACCTCTCTGGGTCCTGGGTGACAGGAAAGAGCATGCCCTGACTTTCCAGAGGTCAGGGAGCATATTGGACTGAAGAGGAAAGAAGTAATCTTTCTGTGAGTATGGCAGCCAGTAGGTTTCCAGCCTTCACCCTTGTGAAGGGCTTGCTCTTAGGGATGGGCCTGAGGTTTTCAATTTAGAGCTAAAAGGGATCACAGAATTTGAGAGTTGCGAGGGACCGTGGCAGCCCTCTGGTCCAGGGCATCTACCTTACACACAGGGGCACTGAGATTAAATGACCTGGCCTAAGGTCATGCCACTAGTAAACAGCATAGGTGGCGACTAGAACCCAGATACTGAAGCCAAAGGGGGACTCTTTCTGCTCTGTGACCTTTCCAAAGCCACTTTGTCTCTGATTGACGGTTTCCTTACCTCTAATAGTGTGAGAGCATTGACAGACTTGTGCAGGAAGGTGTCTATGGGTTTATGATGACACCAGTCAACAAGCACTTATCACAAAGACAAAAGTTAAATAGTTCAGGAGAGACAACGTACATACAAAGTAAACACCAGGTAATTGTGGCGGCAGGTGGAAAGGAGAAGCACCAGCTGCTCAGGGCAGGGGACTGAGCAGAGGTCTCTTGGAGAAGGTGGCCCTTGAACCAAGTTGTAAAGGAAATTACCAATCCCGGAGGCGGAGGTTGACGATGGAGTGCATTCCAGGCATGGGAGACAGCCAGTGTAAAGATAGAGGTGAGAGATGGAACTTTGTGTGTGAGGAACATCGAGAAAAGCCAGTCTGATGGGTCCAAAGAATGTGTGAAGGGGAGTAATGTAGAGTAAACCATGTAGTTGGGAGCCAGGTTGTATAGGGATTTAAATGCCAAACCAGAGGAGTTTACCTTTCATCCTAATGTTCATAGGGAACCCCTGGTGTAAATTGAATATGGGGGTACCATAGTCTGATCATGACTTTGGGAAAATCACTTGGTGGCTGTGTGAAGAATGTATTAGAGAAGGGAGAGACTGGATGGAGGGGCACCAGTTGGGAGATTGTTCTAGTAATCCAGGTGTGAGGATGGCAGCCGTGTGAGCAAACAGAAGGGGACAGATGCAAGAGATATGGGAGAGGCAGAATTGACAAGATGTGGCAGCTGTTTGGATAAATAGGATAAATGAGGAGTTGAGGATTACTCCTAGGTGGTAAACTTGAGTGACTGGCATAAAGATGCCCTTGACAGAAACGGGGAAGCTTGGAAGAGGGATAGATCTGAAGGAGGTAGAGAAAATGGGGGGTTCAAATGTTAGCGAATTATTACTGCAGCAGGCCCTTCAACCATGGAAAATTTTCATGTATTACCCAAGCTTAGGCCACCAAAACGATCCTCATTTTGTGACATTTGGTTTAGGCATATTTAGGTCAGATAGAAATTGTAGCTGTATTTGCTAAGCTGGTCCAATGGTAATTAAAAAAAGACTTCATCAGTTTCCAAGTTCATTTTTGACACATTTTGAGATGAACAAATTGGTTTTCCTTATTAAAAAAACCCCAACCAGAATCCCAATAGCTTTTCTGTGTCAAACTTTTTCCTGCTTTAAAAACCAAGGGACTTTTGTTCTCCTGCAGTTAATAAAAATTGGTCATAGTTGTCTGAAAGTGTCAGATATAATTAAGGAAGAGTAATGGATCTTACAGAAATTCATGGATAGCGTTTACAATCTCCGAGGTCGTCTTTCTGTTATTTAGAATATGACAACGTTGTGTGTGGAAAGAGTAGTAGTAGCCTTGGAACCAGAGGTCTTCGGTTCAAGTGCCAGTTCTTTTGCTTCCTAAGGCAGGTCTGTGACCTTGGTATAATCACTTGTCCTCGGTGGTCCTCCTTTTTTTCTGTAAAACCAGACAGTTTTACTGTATTTCACCCCAGGTCTCTTCCAGCTCTATATACTTATGTGATCAGCGTTGTACGTGAGCTAGTTTAAAGCTAGGTGCATTCAATTTTTTCCCCATAAGATGATGTTTACCAGTTGTCCCTCACTTGATCCAGCCATCCCCTCTAGCTGTCATCGGATATCCCTTCCTAGTTAAGTTCCTTCAGAAAGCCGTCCATGAGAGGTGCCCTCACTTTCCACGTTCTCCCCCTTTGTAAGCCCCTGAAGTCTGGCTTCCATTCTCCTCACTCAGCCAAATTCCCATATCTGATGACATTCTGTTCATCCTTATCTTTCTCCACCTCTTTGGCATTTATTGTTGTTCAGACCCTCCTCTGGGGATACCTTTTTTTCCTATGAGAGAGACTGGAGGCAGAATGGCTATTCATTGCAGCAACATGGCTGGGAGGAAGTGAGGGTTTACAGAGGGGGGTTTGTGAGGGCAGACGAGGGGGCACCTACCAGAGAACCAGGAGAGGCAAGAAAACCCACTGGGAGAAGAGGAAGAGGAGGAGGAGGAAGAGGAGGCGGCAGCGATAACAGCGGCGATGACAATGACGACCACCATGCTTTCTCCATCTCCTTTGATGATCGCCATCTCTGTCACAGCCACTAACTGTGGGAATCCCCAAGGTCCTATCTTTTCTTATCTTTCTCTCTCACGTGGGGAAATCTCATCAGTTTCCATGACTTCAGTGATCGTCTTCATGTAGACAATCTCCTCTATACACACACAGGGGAGGGGAGGAAGGGAGGAATAAGCATTTCTATAGCACCTACTCTTTTCCAGGCACTGTGCTAAGGGCTTTAAACAGATGTTATCTGAATTGACAGCCCTGAGAGCTAGGTGCTATTTTGATCCTCGTTTTACCGTTGAGGAAGCTGAGGCAAACAGGTTAAGTGACTGGCCCAGGGTCATACAGCTAATACATGTCTGAGGCTCGATTTGAACTCAGATCTTTTTGACTCTTAGCCTAACACTCTCTCCCCTGCTCCATAAACTGCCACATATATAATAAATACCTTGCCCTTCTCTACCTCCAACTCCCCCCATGTTCCATAAGCATCTTCAACTCAACGTGTCCAAAATTGCTCATTCTTATTATTATTGAGGGTGGCATTCTCAACTCTTCCCTCTTAGTCACTTTTGTGTCCAGTCTGTTGACTCCCCTTGTCCAATTCCGACGTCGTCATTTCTTCCTTCACAGCCTCTCTTGTAGGTGTCCCCTTGTCTGTCCTCACAAAGCCCCCTCTAGTGTAGACCCTCACCCCCTCTTGGCCTTCTAATTAGCCACTCTGCCTCCAATCCAACCTGCCCCCACCTGCCGAGATGATTTTCCTAAAGGGCATTTCTGACCACAGGGATGGGGGGGTCTCCCTCAATAAACCCCAATGGTTCCCTCTTACCTCCAGGATCAAATATAAAGGCCTCTGCTAATACTTTACTCACCTCCATACACTGCACCATTGAGCTACTGTCACTGTTCCCAAAACACACCAGTCAGATTTCCCCCATCTCTCACTTCTGGACCTTTGCCTTGACTGTGCCATCCTCCACCCTCGCCTGGAATGCTCTTCTTCCTCACCCCTTTCCTTCAAACCCCTTGGGCAGGAGCTTCCCCCTCAGAGCCGGGCTTCTGTCTCTGGCGCCTGTGTCTCTGCCAGGTTATTGACATATTGTTCCTCCTGTCCACAGGTGAGCTGCTGGAGGGCAGTGTCTGTTTTCTACTTTATCTGCCTTCCCCAGTGTTTCACCCAGTGCCTGGCATATAAGTGGGCTCTTAATCCTTATTGATTGACTGCCTGATAACGCTTGCATATGAATTTTCTCTTTAATATAATTATTTTTCAATAATCTCTTTAACTAATGCTCATTGAGTCTTTCAAAACACTCTTTAGCATCTTTGTATTTTAATGTGCTTAAACTTTGAATGAGTGCCATTTTTTCTGAACCCTTATACAGTTTACTCATATATTGTAATCTAGAATCCTATCAAATCATTAACTGTGAGTGACAAACCTGGAGGTTTTGAGTAGGTCGGGCTTATGTAAAACACTCAGGATTCAATAGTGGATGGAGTACAATGTCTCAAAAGAGAGTCATTATTTCCTCTCCAACTTTCCTTCTTTTCAGACCTCTAGACACAGTTCTCCGCGTGGACTTTTTCCATCCTCTTTTCTCCCCCAGTTTACTATATGAAGTGAAAGCCACCAAAACAAATCATTGTGGTATTCACTTAAATTTTTTTCCCAGTTAAAATGCTTTTATGTTGTAGTCTTTTTTTTTTTTTCCTTCTCCAAAATTGTGTATGTGGAGAAAAAGCTTTGAACCTGACCAGCTTTGGGCTTTGCCAGAAGAATGTGGGTGGGGCCTTTGAAATTGAGGCCCCCTTTGGATGGTCACAGTTCTGCATCTGGTGGGAAGGAAGGAAGGAAGGAAGGAAGGAAGGAAGGGAGGGAGGGAGGGAAGGAAGAAAGGAGGGAGGGAAAGCAACAGCTGCTGCTCAGCCTTAGCCTTTCACCTGGCTGGTGAGTCGTTCTATCATCCTGAAGGTTTCTACAGAAGTGAACGGAGTCAGGATTTTGATGGGAAATGATTTCCATTTACAGTTCTGTTTCTGCTGCTAGAAGCAGCAACTTAAAAGGAGCCACGTGCCGAGCTCGGTTGTTTTTTTTTTTAATATTTAGAGAGAAGAGATGATTAATAAGTAAAACAAAATATTCTAGTTTGAATAGGGCACAGGGACTCCCTCAGTCCCTTTTGAACCCGGGCAGGGGGCCAGAAAAGCCTTACTTTGAAGAATGAATCACCACTAAGCACATTTGGGAGGAAGAAAGAAAATAATAAAAACAAGAATATTAATTAATTTTCTGTTTTGTTTCTTGTGTTGCCACTGCTTGAAGAAATGTAAAATAATTCATTTAAAGTACCACAGGAAATGTCCTTATGCAAATTAATACAATATTGGATAGATATTTTTTAGCCTGATTCTTATACATTCTTTAGTTTCATGTGTATTTATTGAGACTGGCGTTTTTGCTGATCTTGAAATATGTCTCCAGGAAATAAGGGATATAATTGTTCATTTGAATGGGTGAGTTATGGGAGAGAATTTTAAAGCTGCTATAAAGAAAATTATATTACAAAAATGTAATTGGTTGTTTTATCCTTCTTGGATTAGCACTGTCTGCAAAAATAATAATCACAATAATAACAGCACTTTTTATATTCTAGGTCTGTTTATCTAAATATTACTTTGAGGAACTTTGTTGCTGTTAAACTTTTTCTTTTAAACTTATTTTTGTTTTTTTGTTTTTTGTAGTGAGGCAATTGGGGTTAAGTGACTTGCCCAGGGTCACACAGCTAGTAAGTGTCTGAGGCTGGATTTGAACTCGGGTCCTCCTGAATCCAGGGCCAGTGCTCTATCTACTGTGCCACCTAGCTGCTCCTAAACTTATTTTCAATCAATTTTGAAAAGTACTCATTGGTTCAAACTGTGTTGAGAATTAAAGTGTGTAGGCTTAATTTAGTTGTGGGGTTGGTATTATTGGTTTCTCTTCACAGAAAAATCAGGGCAACAGAAATAACTTAGGTAGGTGTGTGTGTGTGTGTGTGTGTGTGTGTGTGTGTGTGTGTGTGTGTGTGTGTACTTAGAGACCTATCTTGGAATCTGGGGAGTTGATAGCAGAGGGGGGAAGAGGTCTGAGAACTATTACATCATGGGAACTCGAATAACTCTAGGGAGTATGTATAGGTTTTGGGGGGCACTAGTTGGCACAATGAATAGAGCTCTGGGCCTCGAGTGAGGAAGACTCATCTTCCTGAGTTCAAATCTGGCCTCAAATACTTACTAGCTGTGTGACCCTGGGTAAGTTGCTTAACCCAGTTTGCTTAAGTTTCCCTTATCTGTAAAATGAGCTGGAGAAGGAAATGGCAAACCACTCTAGTAAGTTTACTGAGAACACCCCAAATGGGGTCACGAAGAGTTGGACACAACCGAAAAACTACTGAACAATAACAAAAATCTTTTCTTTCAATTTTGCTTTTGCCCATTATAATAATGACCTCAGGCAAAATTGTGAAACTGTTGTTTTTCACTTTGGGCTCCGGACTCTGCTTCCTCCTCCAAGTTAATCCACCTTCAAGCAGCTCTTGATGCAGACCCGGCTCCCAGAACCCATTTCCTAAGCATCTAGATCTCTGTTAAATGATAACTAGTAATTCACATAATCTGCGTATGTCTTTTTTTTTTTTTTTTTTTTGCAGGGCAATGAGGGTTAAGTGACTTGCCCAGGGTCACACAGCTAGTGTCAAGTGTCTGAGGCTGGATTTGAACTCAGGTACTCCTGAGTCCAAGGCCAGTGCTTTATCCACTGCGCCACCTAGCTGCCCTAATCTGCGTATATCTTAACTAGAGTCTCTGGAGATGGTGCTATGTTAAGTCAGAGGAGTAATTCACATGGTGAGTGTTTTTTGAGTGAGCTGGAGCTCAGATTTCGATGACAGCCCTGAAAAAGCATCGATTAAGCACTTACTGTGTGCCAAGCAAGTTGTTCAGTTGTGTTTCAGTCATGTGTAACTTTTCGTGACCCCATTTGGGGTTTTCTTGATGGAGGTACTGGAGGGCTTTGCCATTTCCTTTTCTAGCTCATTTTATAGATAAGGAAACTGAGGCCAACAGGGCTAAGTGACCTGTCCAGAGCTAGTAAATGTCTAAGGCTGGACTTAAACTCTCAAAGATGAGTCAGTTTCTGATTCTAGGTCCAGGTGCTCTATGTACTATGGCGCTACCTAGCTGCCCACAGTGCTAAGTAGTACAGAGCATATCAATACAAAAGAGATAATGCCTGCCCTCAGAGAGCTTACATTTTAATGGAGGGAGACCACATTTACAGGGGCTTGGCGGCCAAGGAAGGATGAATGCCAACAAAGAGAGGTTTGGTCTACCTGGATACATCTCATAGGATCCATAGGAGTGAAGTTTGGGAGCTGGAGGGGGCCTTCAAAGGCATCTAATCTAACCCCTCATTTTTCAGATAAGGACTGAAGCCCAGAAGGAGTGAAAGCTGGTACTGGATGTTGGGGCCTGTGACTTGCAAGTTCACTGCATCACACTGGATATTTTTAAAGCTTAAATTTAGCTCCACAGGAGTTCATCAAAGTATTAGAATAAGCAGCAAAGTGTAGGAAGAAGTGAAAAGTCATACGTTATTCCCATTATCATCAGAGTGCAATTCATCTTAATTAACATTTATATAGTACTTCAAGGTTTGCAAAGCACTTTTCTCACAGCCTATGAGGGTGGATTGTAAAGGTGTTAACCCCAATTTTGCAGAAATTGCAAAAGTCTTTGCAAAGTTAATCAACTTGGTATAGTAAGATTCAAACCAAGGTAGCTTATGATTTTAAAAGTTTGAGATATCACTTACTTTTCTGTAATAACTCATAAGTTCTGTGACTACTGAAAAATCTAAATAGACACTTTTTTTTTTCAGGGCAGTGAGGGTTAAGTGACTTGCCCAGGGTCACACAGCTAGTGTCAAGTGTCTGAGGCTGGATTTGAACTCAGGTCCTCCTGAATCCAGGACTGGTGCTTTATCCACTACGCCATTTAGCTGTCCCCTAAATAGACACTTTCAATGATTTTCTCCCTAGCATAGTCTCATGAATCATGAGTGTAATAGATCTATGGGAAAATAAATCTCCCTTTATCAAAAACTGAGTTGGTCCGGCATACTGCTAGACTTATCGTCTCCTACTCATTAAATGGTTCTGGTTGATGTATAAATTCTTGTTCTTTTATACTTACCATCACTAATTATTTGTGTCTTCATTCAACTCCCATGTTTTCTTCCTCTTATTTTCATTTCCTATCTTCTTAGGAAAGGGGGCGGGGATGATAAAGAATGATGTCAATTTCCCCCCCTCCCTAGGTTTTGTATTCTAAGGAAATTGAGACACAACCTTTGCAGAAACTCCCAAATCAAATAAACTTTCTGCCATAAAGTATTATAAGCTAGCTAATTTTATTTTAAGCCCTCACTATTACCTCCCCTTCTCAATTATTACACTAATGTGGTCTCTGAGGGCTCATAGTGAACATTTCTCCTGGACTTCAGAGTTGATGAACTAAGTCAGCAACGTAGGGAAATAGTGGGAATGAGTGTTTCTGGGGTCCCAGTGGCGATAGAAGGTTTGCTCTCATTTTCCTTCCCTCCCATAGTTGCTTTCAAACTCTGTAGATAGATTTCTCCGCAGAAAAGCAGAAAGTGAAGCTGCTTCCATTAGGGACATTTGGAGAGATGTTTTCTTCAGTTCCATTATTAGATCAGGGTTCCATAGTGCCCTAGTGCCCTGTGTGAAGGGAGGAGCTCTGTGAGAACATTTCAGTGCTGGTGAGATTTCTCTCTCAAAAAGATGAAATATAAGAGCATATATACAAATGGTCAGCATGTGCGGCAATTGGGTATGTTTAAATAGGTTTAATTTCTTCTTTTCCTTCCCAGATATCCTTGATCCTGAGAGTATTGTTTTCCCTCCACATCAGGCTTAAACTTGCCTCTTTGCAACTTGGACACATTTCTCCTAGACCTGCTTTTTGGGCCCAAGCAGTTTGAGGCTCAGACCTGTTGCACATGGAGCAGTTCAGATACATGAAGACAGCATCCGTGTCCCTTCCCTACTTTCATTTTGTTAGGGTATGCGTCCCTGGTTTCATTAAGTGCTCCAGATTGTGGTGGGATCTTCAGGTCTTTTGCCATTTTGCTTATTTTCTTCTGGATGCTCTCCAAATGATTGGTGTCTTTCCTAAAATGCAGTCCCTGGAACAGCACACAGTACTCCATTTCTGGGCTGATAGAGGCAGGGTGTATTGACATAACCACTTCCCTATTTTTGACCTCTCAATCTATCTACACATGTTCATTCATTAAGCTCCTACTATGTGCAGGAAAGGTATTGTGCAGCCCGAGATGCCGTTACTTGTTCAGCTGTTTTCTCATGGTGCATTGTTACATTTTTAATGATACAATGAATAATTATTTTTCCTGAATGATATAAACTTATCATGTATTGGGAGTTTCACATTTTTTCTATTCTGGTTTTCATTCATTCATTTCATGCATTTGCTCCTCATGTTAAAGTGTTCCTGGACACTTTTCCCCTATGTATGTATTATCTCTCGGTGCTCTGTTGCATGAGGAGATGGAATACAAGCACACAAGCATATATACACACACAGCACATTTTTGCTCCCCAATGATTATTTTTTGCTGAAAACAAGAACTTGCTAATGATCAGTGAAGCTCACTTTGATGACCCAACATTTCAGTCCAACACTTTGTACAGAGCTTCCTGGACCCAAACAGCTGAGCAAAGCACCTTTGTGCCTTTAAAGAAAACAGGGACTTCTTGGGCTTCATATACCAGGGCCAGCCCAGCAAGCATTGACTTTTAAGTGGAGCCATCACCCCCATTTTCTAAACATACACAGGGCTTCTCTTTGGACCAACTGACATATGGGTACAAATGAATGTACAAAATTTAAAGCCATCAACGCCAATGAGATTGTTGGTGAAAGCACCCAATGGTGGGTGGACATCAGTCATTAGGATTAGTGAGGCTGTCATCAAGAAAGGAGGCCCCCCAAAGGTAGAAAGGAGGTAAGGAACTAGTTTGGATCCCTTTGGAAGGTGAGTCTTTATGGGGTGATTGCTTTTTAAATTTAGTCAATGGCTTTATCTGCATGTTATTTCTGTAAATATAAATTTAGGAGTTTTCGGGGGGCAGCTAGGTGGCGCAGTGGATAAAGCACCTGCCCTGGATTCAGAAGGACCTGAGTTCAAATCCGGCCTCAGACACTTGACACTTACTAGCTGTGTGACCCTGGGCAAGTCACTTAACCTTCATTGCCCTGCCTCCCCCCCCCCCAAAAAAAAATTAGGAGTTTTCTTTAGGAGGTGTAAAGAATTAATTGTTATTTGAGGTTTTTATGCCTCGGTGCGCACTGGCCTGGGGCTGCGCGGTGCTCCACTCACGGGTTGTAGCTTTTGCCAGGGTTCTGGCACCTCATGTCATCACCACCTAGTGAATTTCACTAGGCTTCCAATCATCATAATTTTGCCAGGCCCATGTAGGCGTCGGCGAGTGGTGATGACGTGAGGTGCCAGAGCCCTGGCAACGGCTACAACCCATGGATGGAGCACCTTGGGGTTTGCGGAGCCCCAGGCCATTAATTCTTTACAGAGGATACATCTGATCTAGTGCTGATAAGTGACCTAAGGAATATACGAATTAAGGTCTCCACCCTATGAGCTTAAAATCCAAGTGCAGTAAAGTAGACATATTCCCACACAAAATCGTGTAAGAATCCCTTACAAAGCCAAATGTCAGTACCATGCTGAGCGATACTGTGGTTATTAAGCAAACAAATGGGCCAAGAATTTCAGTTAGGAGTGGATGTAAGGGACCATCTAGTTTAACCCATGCCTGAAAAATTACCTCTTCTACAAAGTACTGGAATCCTTTCCTTAAAGACTTTAAATGATATAGGAACTCAGTTCTTCCCAAGCAGCTCATTTAATTTTAATTTTTTAAAATTTTTAAGTGACTTGCCCAGGGTCACACAGCTAGTAAGTGTCAAGTATCTGAGGCTGGATCTGAACTCAGGTCCTCCTGACTCCAGGGCCAGTGCTTTATCCACCGTGCTATCTAGCTGCCCCCAATTTGTGTTAGTTCTGAGAGAAAGTAAGCTAAAAACTTATATTTGCTTAGCAAATTCCACCTTTGGGGTGGAAATTAATAGCTTAAAATAAGATTAGTGCCTTACAAGATCAAACTGTTTGATAGGCATTGAATAAATATCTGTTGAATTGATTCAAATGATATTTAGCATTTTTAAGCCCCTTAGAACCAACAACTTAGGTAATAACAAATAATTTTATATATTTATATGCATTGCTTTAAATAATTTTTTTCTCTGTTATAAGGCAAGCTATGCTCACCTCTTTTAGCTATTTTGCATCCTTGAAAGCAATTTAGTTGTGTTTCTTTGGCATCATTGTCTAATTCAGACTTTTCACCAGTTCAGACAGGTTTATAATCAGAGTATGCAGTAACGGAGCAATTAAGAGAGGCGATTCATCAAGGAAGACCTCAGTGAAGAGAAGAACTTTGATTTGCTTTATGAAAACGTGGTCTATAGGTTGAGTAAATAGAGAAGTTGGGAAGGGTGTAAAATAGGGAAAAGGAGTGAGAGATTGTGTGTTGGGTGGAAAAGGCATAGGTTCTGGGTGGTCAGATTCCACCTGTGCTTACCACCTGTGCTTTTCCTTAGGTAAATCATGTAACCTCCTTGGTCCTTTGTTTCCCCATCTGTAAAATGACAGGATGGGACAACATGACCTCTGAGCTACAGGCAGAGGACAAGCAGTGTGTTTAGGAGGAAAATCCAACTTAATCTTCTTTTTTGGGGGGCAGTAAATGAAGTGGATTTTTTTGTGGACATGATATGTCTATATTATGCATGGTCAGTAAGCTTTTATTAAGTGTTGACTTAATTATTAATTAGGTTGCTTGAATCTTGACGTTCCATCTCCCTACTCGGGTCCCCTTTCCCTGACTGTTCCCCATTCCTGGAATGCTCTGTCCTTTCCACCACCTCCACTCACCCCTCACACTACTAGTGTCTCCCCTCTGATATTACCTTCACCCCAAATGTAAGAAGTTTGGAGAAGTAGGAAGGGGCCACTTTGTCATTTCTGTGTCTGAATATACAAAACTGATACTCTGTGTGACAAAGTTGGCCATGTTTTAGTTTCTAAAATGAAGTATTTTGAAGATTTGCTTAAATTCACCTTTGTTACTTTCTTGTGTATGTTATAAGCTTCGATTTTTTCCCCCTGTATGCTCTTTTATTTTTATTTAAGTGTATGAGTTTGAAGCCAGTGTTCGATGCTACTAATAAAGTTTCTATCTTCTTTCAAAATTCCATTTTAAACATCTGCCTTCTATTGGCCAGGCACCCATTAATAATAAAGTAGGGGTTTCTGTTAATGCTTATACTTGTCTGATATAGAACTTTAGGCCCAAAGCCTTGGATTTGTATTCTCATTTTTTTTAAGGATTTCAGACAGATAAGTAGGAAATTTCATTTTGTTATGGTATTCAATCAATGTTGAGAAAAGATGTAATTAAAAGTGAATAGATAGCAAGAGAGATCAGATTTTCATCCTAGGATATTGCTCATTAATTTGAGTAATGAAGTATATTCTTTTGTAATCATGACAGGCAGATTCCTTTATAATGGTAGCTAGATGTACACATTATCCATTAGAGAAAAATATGATTCACAAATGAATTTATTTCCATATATGAATTTCATCTTATAGTGGTATAACATTAGGAAGAGCAAGCATTTATGTCGCACTTTTCTCACTCTGAATATCATACATCATTAAGTCTTTCCCCAAGCTCCTGACTTTGAGATCAGTGTTAGGATAATCGATTTTAAAATATAAAAGAGAATAAATTGGGGTGGGGGAAGGAGAGGCCATCTTTTCTATTTAGCCTGTTTCTTCTTATCCAGAGGTTCATTCAAAGGTAAAAAGGCTGTTCAATAAAGGAATCTTGTCTCAAAGGTGACATACTCTCTTTGAGGTAGAATGAGTAAATCAGTCTGATGGTGAGGGCTTCCCAGAGAAAATGGCAGAGATTGAGAGGTGGATGGGACCTCAGAGAGCATCAAGTCCTGCCCACTTATTGTACAGATCAAGTCAATGTTGTGAAATGACTCAACACAAGTTACTTTGTGACTTCGAGGCAAATGAGGATGAGACTACCTCCTGACTCCTTTCCATTACATGTACAATCTTCATGTAATCCATCTTCCATAAGGTTATGGGGGAAATCAAGGTCAAGTATTCCTTCATGTTCTGCCTCTTTATTCTTGCATTCCTTCAGCAAGCATTTACTGGGCATGGACCGATATTTTAAATTATTTCAGGGTGGTAAGAATCCATCCATTTCCAAAGAAGGAAATTCTACAGATTTCCTTGACATCTGATTGTTGTTGTTCTTGGGGTTTTTTTTGTTTGTTTTGTTTTTTTTTTAACAACTGTCAATGTTGGAAAATTCACTTCTATTCTTAATTTCCATGACTTTCATACTGCTGGAGCTGTCACACTGATGGATCTGTGATGCTGTCTGCCTGTAGGATATTTGGGTCTTCTCTCCTCTCAGTTGCCTCCCTCTTTTCTTTTGAGATTCCTTCTAGTAGCTTCTACACATTGCAAAAGTCTTCTCAGGAACCTTTCCCTAAGACACACTCTTTTGGCCTCATAAATCTTTTTGGCAGTCTCTTGATGCTGTGTAATTTAAGATTCTAAATGTGGATTCTAATCTGTTCCCCCAGTTTTGGGGGAAACTGACTAAAATCACTGATAAAACGAGTTTAGGTTTTTAAGGGTTTATTGGAAAATAGAAAGAAAAATATTGAGAACAGAATTCCAACAGCCTGGCATTCCTATCTTTCCTCAAATTTCCTGTGAAGTCCTCTGCCACCACCACCATCAAGTCAGGAACCCAAAAAACCCCAGAGCTCTCCGCGCAGGCTCTCTTTCCTCCTTCCTGTCTCCTCCCAGACCATAGGAGGCGCCTCAAGTTGATTGGCTGGTAGCCTTAATAGACAGCACCCATGAGCAAACGTCATTTCCTGAAGCCAAGGAAAAGCCACAATGCCTCTGAGGCATTTTCCTCATGGTGGAGCTTTCCCACAGCAAGTCTCCAGTAGGTGGCATCATTCCAATCATTACAATGCCCATGGACCCCTCCTCAAAATAATGTTTTTAAAATGTACTATATAGAATGCATTTAAAAATGCATATGTATGTATATATGTATACATATATATGTATATATATATATATATATATATAATTACAGATGAAACCAATTACACTGGAATGCAGTTATCAAAATAATAATTAAAGAAAAACAGTGTCACAAACTCCAAGGTAAGAACTCCTATAGGAAATTCAACAGAAGGTTCCATTTATACTAAATACCTTTCCCATGGATTTTCTAGGACCCTTGATTTTTATTCATTTTGTGCCTAAACTGTGATTTGAATGGATGTAACCTGGGTATTGGTGCCTGCTTTTATGCATGTATAAACCTAAGCAGGGGGAGCAGCAAAAAGTTACTCTTCAAGGAGTTAAGATATGCCATTGTTTATAAACTGACCTTTTTTTTTTTTTTTTTTTTTTTTTTAGTGAGGCAACTGGGGTTAAGTGACTTGCCCAGGGTCACACAGCTAGTAAGTGTTAAGTGTCTGAGGCCGGATTTGAACTCAGGTACTCCTGACTCCAGGGCCGGTGCTCTATCCACTGTGCCATCTAGCTGCCCCATAAACTGACTTTTAAAAGAAAACATTGGGATTATTTCATTGCTTTGATATCCCTGATGAGTCACAAAGATGAATGGTTGGACTCATCCTTTTGAAGAGATGTACCTAGGACAAGATGATGGGAGTTTTGTCCCAGGGTGCCAAAATTCAGAGAATGCTGACAGCAGGTGTACTTCATCATTGTAGAAACAACTGACCTTGGTACTTAGTTGGTGAAAATACTTGGTTAAAATAAGAAACTACCACATGATGAGCTTCCTCTTTTCCCTCCCATAAGGACTGCTGCTATGTTCTGGGGTCCCTGCCTCCCTCAGATTAAATTGAGATTTATCCCCAGCTGAATTTGTCTTTTAAAGTTGTGATGGTACATTTGGTGCCAGTGCCCCACAGGGGCTGTGTTCCATGGCATTTCCTGTGAATTCCTTTAGGTAACACTCCTGCTTGGATAGATGAGAGATTAAAGCCACTTTATAAATGTAAAGTGTTATTGTTATGCTGTTGTTGTTTTGGAGTTTTTAATCTGTGATTATTAGCTACTTTCAAATTTGAAAAAGTAATTTGTGCATTTCAAACTTGGATTGACATGCAGAGCTTGGGTACCTAGCAGGTGAGGGTGGTTAAAAAATAATCTAATGTTGACAGTTTCTGAGTCAGTAGTCTCTAAACTGAGTCTGAGTGATTTTTTGTAAAGAATGCTTTGTAGATTTATATTTGTGTATGCAAATAGACACTGCTTACATTGAAGGGCTCCAAAAAGTACCTTGTGCACTCTGCTAATCATGCAGCGCATTTATAATTTCCCCAAGCATTAAAAATATGCAATTCATATTGTGTGTGTTTTTTTCATTGCTTTAAAATTCAGTGGAATTGAATTTTTCTTCCGTAGCTTAATAAGTACACAATCACTTTTTATTCTCCAACTGCTTTAATCGACCTTGCTTACATGGTACTGTGGTGGCATGTTATTTATTAGGAATCCTAAAACCATTGGCAGACAGTTTCTTCTCACTGTGTATCTAACTACCTTTTTCACAAAGTTATGCATTGTTTTGGTGATTATGTCAAAATCCGCCTACGGTCTTAGAATGTTTAATTATTGTAAACCTTGGACTTAATTTGATCAAGTCCTCTAAACTTTATAAATGTTGGTCAAGTTTGCAGTTGCTATTGGGAATTAGTATGAGTTAAGCATTTGGCCTTCACTAGGAAATTTCCATATTGCTTTTGAAAATTTTCCTGAAGAAGACCCCTTTCTTCCTTTTTCTGGGACACTGAGCCATAACTGTTCCTCTACCACCCCCATCATACTTCCCGGAAAAGCCTTATCATCTGAAGAATTCTCTCTCATTCTACAACAAATCTCATATGGCTGTGGGTGTCAAGGCAAGGAAAGCCAGTCTAATATTAAATTTTGCTATTTAGAATCTAAGGATGATTAAATGGGGATCAGCACGATGGATTTTTAAAGTGGCTTTGATTCATATAATATTTTAAGGTTCACAAAATACTTTAAATGCACTATCTTATTTGATCCCCTTTGTCGTTGTATAGTATAAATAGTATATACATAGTATAAATAGCATTATTTCCCATTTTGTAGATAAGGAAAATGAGGTTCACAGTCAAAATTACTTTCCCAGTCAATCCATGGGCATTAACAAATGCCTGTTATATGCCAAGCCTTGTTCTAGATGCCTTGTGAAATCTGAAATATTAGAAGAGCTATCAGAGGACCCTATTTCCTTCCTCCCAGCTGCTCCTTGTCAACCCTAGGGAGTAACAGAGCCCACAAGTGGTTGTGGTAGCGGCTTCTGCAGATGGAAGTGGGCAGCCATTTACCAGAGTGTGGCCTCTAAGGAGAAGAGGCCAGCAATGGACCCTGGAAAGGGTCTGATCATCAGAACAAAAGAGAACTCCACCGGAGGAATTCCTTGAGGATTGCAAGAAGGGCCAAGTCACCATACACACCTCACTGGGATTGAACTCTAAGTGTGAACCGATTGTCCCCAGGAGGAGAGGGTACTCCTGGGCTGAGGGAAGGGAGGTAGGGATTCTATTGTTCTTACTATACCCTTTTAAATTTTTTTTAAAGTGAGGCAATTGGGGTTAAGTGACTTGCCCAGGGTCACACAGCTAGTGTTAAGTGTCTGAGGCCCGATTTGAACTCAGGTACTCCTGACTCCAGAGCCGGTACTCTATCCACTGCGCCACCTACCTGCCCCCTTACTGTGCCCTTTTAGCAAATACCCTTCCTAAAAATGATTCGAGGTCTGTTGGGTGATGGGTAACAGGAAGCATGCAACAGATGAGAAACCCAGGTCTCTTAGGGTTGCCCCAGAGCCCTGAGGAGAGGGTGTGCTATTAATATGAGATGCGTACAGAAGAAATAGCCCAGGTAAAGGGGAGGAGGTGCTAGCCCCTGGAAAAGCCTTACATGGATGGTGGAGTTTGTGCTCCAGTCCTTTCAGAATTCAGCAGAGTTGGGGCTTTTCTGATTCCCAGGTCCAGGCCTACTGGTCTCTCTGAAATAGTTCCTCTTAAGTTCTTTGGTCTTCAAAATAAAACAACGGAACAGGGCTATTTGCCAGGCAGGTTCAGATGAGTTGACTCAACCTAGCCCTTGGGAGCTGCTGCCCATAGTTGTGGATATTTACATTGAGTTTTATAAGAACTTTATAAATACCAAAAGACTCATTGGAAGGGAGCTGTCTTTAGGAAAGAGCTGAAGATTGATCTCCCGGGTGGTGTCAATGTGTGCTAAAAAAGGTTCTGAAAATCTGAGGATTCCCTCCATCAGTCTCGGTGTGCATGCATTATTTATCATCCATCCATTCTGGTAAAAGTCACTGGTCTGAGTGCAAATGATATCCCAGGCACAAGGAAGGCCGGGCTGGCCTCAGTGGGTAATCACTGCCCCAATCAGTCGGCTAAAGGGAACCTTAGGGTCAGGTCTCATGATTTCATAATGGCGCGCTTAGGCTTAGCCGAGGCACAGAAGTACCCAGTGGGGATTTCTTTTCTATAAATATTCAGGAGGCATTAATGTGTCCCTGTGGTGGAAGGCCCATGCTGGGAGGTGTGAAGCCCCCAGCTCGGCTGCCACAGGGGGTGCTTGTGGGGCGTCAGCCCCGTGGCTGTCTCTCCCGCTCATGATGCCATTAATCTAGCCTCATGCTAGGATTCCTTGGAAACTGTGCACTTACCTGAATAATTTATTACACAATGATCAATTATTTATGACATGTTATTACAACTGAAATGAAACCTTAAAGGTGGAATTCTTCTGTCACTCATGAATATCCAGCACATAATCAGCAGATTGCTGGGTCGTTTTCAGCCCTTGCCGTCACTGCCTGTTTATTTCTCTGAAGGTATTCCAAAGAGAACATTCATCTGAGGCGGAATTGATGAAAACAGTAACTAACGGCTCCCTGCTGCTCCTGCTGCATTTGCTCATCTAATCATGTCCTTTTCTTTCTATTTCCACCCTTGTGTAGACCTGGAAGTAAAACTTCTGGTGTGAGAGAGCAGTAGGAAACACGAAGGGTTGGGGAGGATGTGGGGGCTGAGAGTATGCAAGTAGGCACAAGGTTTTCTGCCAGGTTGAATGGTTGCCCTCCTTGCCCCTTCCCTATAAGCATTTCTCACATTGAATTTACCAGTGCTCTCCTCCATGGCATCATTTTACTTCAAAAGAAATTATTGTGGGGTGGGGTGGACAGAAAAAAATGGAAGCAGATTATTTGCTTGGGTTAGATGTTGTCTCTTCAGAGTGTCCTACCTTTCATATAAAAATATTTTGTGAGACCTAGTTAATAATAATAATATCCCAGTTAAAGTGTGGACTTAAAATACTGAAAAATAAAATCTTAATTTTATTCTGAAGATAAAGGAAGGCATGTGCTTCATTTTGAACCAGACTGATTATTAAAAAAAATCCAATTAATTTTTAAAGCATCAAAAGCAGATGAAGACTTGGAGCTTAATTTGTAAAATTCTGAATTGTTTTAGGATTGAGTTATGTTAGGATACACATAAAGAAGAAAAATATTGTTTTTGTTGAAAACCTTTGGGTTTAAATTATAGTGGGTTGTTCGTCTCTTTTCAGAAGGAAAACAAAAAACTCCTTTGGAATTCCCTGTTGCCTAGTCAGGTAGTAAAAAAAAAATGCCATTTGTATTGTGCTTTATGGTATATAAAATGTTTTACATATTTTATCTCATATGCCCATAATAATTGAGGCTAGCCTCGTCATACCAGTACCTGTGGCCTGGTAGCAAAAGTCAGGGATATGGGGGCAGCTAGGTGGCACAGTGGATAAAGCACTGGCCCTGGATTCAGGAGTACCTGAGTTCAAATCTGGCCTCAGACACTTGACACTTACTAGTTGTATGACCCTGGGCAAGTCATTTAACCCTCATTTATCCCCCCCAAAGCCAGGGATATCATCTGGATACAGACCAGTGACTTTTACTATGATGGATAGGTGGGTGATAAATAATGCACATGCCAAGACTTATTGGGGGGAGTTCTCCACTGTTTTATCCTATTTTCAGAACTTTTTTTTTTAAGCACAATAGTCCTATAAGGTAGGAATTCTTCACCTGAGCTTGATGAACTAACTCTCTCTGTGTTTCTCTGAGTCTGTCTCCCCTCCCCTCCCCTCCCCTCCCTTCCTCTCCACTGCTCTCTTCCCCCCTCCTCTCCCTCTGTGTATATGTATACCCACACATATATACATACACGCATATACATACATACATACATAACTCATATTTCATTATATATTTTTTTGCACTCCTCTGTGTTTGTACTCCATATGCATTTAAAAATATTCTATGGCAACCTGGTGGCCTCCTTCTCAGGAGTCCTTAGCCCCCCAAAGCTTAAGAATCCCCACTCTATGGTGGTATCATCATTTTATACATGAGTACTTTGGGGTTTGGAAAGGACCATAAGACCCTAGGCCTTCGAGGGCGCGACGTCCCATCTCTTCATTTTAGAGACGAGGAAGCATGGGCTGGCAGAGGATGAGAGACTTGCCTAAGCATACATAGCCAATGCGTGGCAGGAATACTGATGTGATGCACAGGGTCCGCATGGTGTTCAAGGCATGCTTCAAACCTTGGCATTCTGATTGAAAAATCCATCACTCCGTAAATCACGTCAGCCTCTCACCCCTAAGTGAGGCTGTTAACGGTCATTCTGGAGATAGGTTGTCAAAGCTGTTTCTTCCAGTGTACCTCAAATGCAGGTAGAGCTCTTTAGCCGTTGTGTTCAATGCCAAGCGGCAGCTTAGTCTCTACACCCTTCCCACGGTTTATTTGTAGATGCAGACACTAATAAGTACAAGCAAGTCCAATTTCCTCGCAGACATTTCTATCAGCATTTGAGCTAAGAAGATATGCAATCATACATTTTTTTTGTTTGTTTTTTTTGGGGGGCGCGGTTTTTGCAGGGCAATGAGGGTTAAGTGACTTGCCCAAGGTCACACAGCTAGTATGTGTCAAGTGTCTGAGGCCGGATTTGAACTCAGGTCCTCCTGAATCCAGGGCTGGTGCTTTATCCACTGTGCCACCTAGCTGCCCCCACAATCATACATTTTTGCTGTAACTGCCCTGTTGAAATTGGCAGGGTAGGCACATGGGGCGTTTTATTTCCTGTTAGATTGTGGGGTGGCACGAGGGGAGAAAAGAATGAAAACAAATTCTTACAACTTTCTGATAGCCATGTCCAGCAGATGGCAGTAAGACAACACGAAGACCATTTATCAGGAAATAGTATAGGGGTGTGTGTATGTGTCTATTTATATAGACACATATACACGCACACACACATGTATTTTCATGTGCAACAGTATTTCTAATGAGGATACTCTAATTTTGAATCCATAATGGTTTTTCACTAATTGCGATCCATCCATATTGTAATTTTACATTTTTAAGTGAATAAAAGGTTAAAAATGTAATTAAGACACTTCTAGTTTTCTCCTAGGAAAGGAATAAATCAGTTAAATGATGATCTTTGAGAAGTATTATTTTTATCTTTACACATCATTTAAATTGGGATTAATTAGTTCTGCCCCTTCTAAGCTTTAATAAGACACAGGAGTGTCTTAGTATGTTTCTATATGCAAACAGTTTTGCATATTAAGTTAAAAAATCTTTATATAAGATATTGAATCAAACTTTAGTCTGCTCTCATTTATCCAGGGTGGTGGTGAGAAACAGTGGTCTCATAGATTTAGAGGAGCAGAATTTTAGAAGGGACCTTGGGTTATAGCTTAACCCCTTTAAAGCTTAGTCCAATCTCTTTGTTTCACAAGTGAGCATACTGAACCATAGAGGGCAAGTGATTTGCTCAGAGCATGTGGGAAGTATGCAGCAGAGTCTAGATTTGAACCCAGATCCTCTGGCTTGAAATCCACTACCTCAGTCTTCTCCCTTATTCTCCTCCTTTCTGTTGTGTTTCAGGTTGGACATAGTTAGGATGGGTGGTCAGGATAATTGGGCCTAGGGAGAAAGGAGGAAAGGATTAGGAAGAAAAGCAGGTACAAAATTATTTTTCAAAGATCTTGGGTTTTAACATTTTTCCTTCTCACCTGTTACCAGAAAATTTTACCCAAACCTCTTTGCAAGAAATTGTAATTTGTAATGCTTCAAAGTTTGGGATTTGTCTAAAAGCATCATTTTTCAAGATTTATCTCGATATGAAACCTACCATTGTGAGCTGTTCCATGTGTAACGATTGGAATAACGCCACCTGCTGGATACTTACTGTAGAAGAGTTCTGCCCATGAAGCGAAGGTCTTTGAGGGCAAGACCAGGAGTCTTTTCTTTGGCATCAGGAAGTGACGCGGCCTAGTGGGAGGAGGAAAGAAGAGACTGGCGCTCGGTCTCACGCTCTTTCCTGAGGATGCTGGTGGAGAAGGGAGCTAGAAATGTGCTCTCCCTTTAATAGATAGGAATCTAGGCCTTTCTCTCTCTCTTTACCAAATTCTTATTCTCCTTAATAAATGCTTAAAAGTCTAACTCTTGCTAAAGCTTGTAATTGATTGGCGACCACTCATTAGATATTTTAGACAGCTAGAATTTTACCCCTTAACACATGAGACATGTGAAGAAATCCCCACTGAGGTATCCACTATGTCTGATTATGCATTGCAGTATATTTATTCATTCATTCTCTGGGGAGGATACAAAAACATTTAGGTTCAGTCTCTACCCTCTTCCCACATGTATACAAACAACATAATGCATTCTGCAAACAGTAAGGGCCGACTGTATGTAGTGCGCTACTCTTGTGTGTAGGGTAGGACTGGGGGAAGAGAATACAAGGATGAATGAGGCCATTCTGGCTTTTGAGGAGTTTAGACTGTAGCAGAGAGAGAAAATGCATCATCATGCATCATGCAGATGAATGGCACAGAAGAGAAACACCCTGGAATTCATAGGCTCATAGAGCTGGAGGAAACATTAGGGTCTGTTCAGTCTGACCCCCTCATTTTATGGAGGAGGAGACGGATGCAGAGAAGTTGGCTGATTTTCTCAAGGTCACACAGGTGAGTCAAGTGAATAACGTAGCTGAGAGCTCAGATTTGAACCCAGCTCTTGTAAATCCCCATCCAGCACTCTCACAGGGAAAGAACATTTTCATTTAGGTACGAGCATGCTGTAATGGTGGACAAGAGCTCTTGGGAGTCTGGGGACCTGTATTTGAATCCTATAGCTTTCACTTACTGGCAGTTAGGTGGTGTACTGGATAGAGAGCCAGGCCTGGAGTCAGGAGGACCTGAGTGCAAATCCAGCTTTAGACACTAGCTGGGCAAGTCATTTCACCTTGTTTGCCTCATCTGTAAAATGAGCTGGAGAAGGAAATGGCAAACTGCTCCAGTAACCTTGCCAAGAAAACCTCAAATGATGTCACCAAGAGTTGGACACAACTGAACAACAGCAGCAACAAAAACCTGTCATTTACTACCTGTGTGACTCTGTACAAATCACTTCACTAAACTTGGTCTCGTCTTTCTCATCTGTAGAATGAGAGAATTGAACTACGTAACTCCTGAGGTTCCTTCTAGCTCTAGGTCTGATGATCTAACCAACAGAAGGCTGATCATTTAGGATTATCTTGGCACTTGGAGGCATGTTTGTACATACTTGTATTTAAGTTTTTTCTGATGTTTTAGGAATTCACCATATATGGGAGGAAATAATGAAGCCACACTTTAAGGAGCTGCTCTCTGTTTTCCCCCATTCTTTGCTCATTGTGTTAGTGTGTTGCCTCTTATTCTCCTCCTCCATCTCTACCCCCTTTAGAATATGTGCTCCTTGAGGGTAGTAAGTGCTTAAGAAACAATTGTTTACTTGATTTGACTTCTGTGGCTCTATACAAGAAACTGTATCATCTTTGACGGGTGTGGATTGCATGATCTGTCTCCCTCTTGTAAAGAAAGCAGAACTCAGCTGTCTGGAAGCTTGTTGGTTCATGTAATTAAATTTGGCGGTCCCCAAGCTCCCTGGGGCCGGGAGGTAATTGTTGTGGTTTAAAAGACTCAGTTCCTGCTCTTTCTGGAGTGAGGTAAACACGGATGTTGCGTATCTCTATAATTAACTAGAGTAGCTAACAAGGTCAGTAAGAATGAGGTAGCAAGGTGTGTGGTGAATAATCCATAGTGTGGATCATCTCATCCTCCTCAGAGGAAAATGGAGAAGAGCATGGTGGGTGTGAATAGACTGGGTTGTGTAGGTGAAGTACAGGGTAAAGAATGTTGTCAGAGACATTCGAGGCCAGAAGATGGGGTGGGATGCCCATGTAGACAGCATGCATGCTCTATTGGTCAACGCCACGAGATTTAGAGAAAGGCTTTCAACATGTTAGGTGGATGCTTCTGTGATGGAAGATGTGGCCAGGATGAGTGGTTATTACACCATCAGAGAAAGTGCCAGCATTGAGGTGATCCCAGATCCACTGCTTGTTTGTAAAGAAATTAGTAACTGAATTTGAGAAAATGACAGAAAGCACACACAAGTGTATTAGGGTTTTTTGTTTGTTTTTGTAGTGAATGAGAGTAAGTAGTGGAGGTACTTGATTGAAGGTGACAGAAATACTATATAAATGTGATCTCATCTCTGTGCCTTTGTATTGGCTACCCCCACCCCCCACCCATGTTGGAATGTTCTCCCTTCCTTTTGCCACCTCTTAGATTCTCCGACTTCCTTTAAGACTCACCTCAAATGCTGTCTTCTGTAGGAAGCCTTTCCTCATCCCCCTTGTTACTAGGATTTTTCTCTCTGAGACTGCCTTCCATGGCCTCTTTAGATTTTCTTTATACCTATATTTATATATGTTTTCTCCTCCGTTAAAGTGTAAGCTTCTTTTTGAGGGTTTGGAATTGCTTTTATCGCCCACCCCCATTTTTTATAACCCCAGTATGTCTCACGGTGTTTGACACACAGTAAGAGCTTAATTCTTGTTGATTGATTATTATTTATTATTGGTCATTTTGTTTCCATTTTTTAAGATTGTATATTAGTTCAGAATGAGATTCATCCACATTATGTGTTACTTTACAACATTTTCTGAACTTTTGGAACCATTTTATATGTATATAGGAAATGAAATAGGGGAAAATGAGATGTTACTCTCTCAATTAAAGAAAAAATTATAATTTTTGTCTCTACATCTTAATTTTCAAATATAATCCTCTTCCCACCCCTCCCCAGAGAGCCATACTTTGGAACAGAGAACAGAAGAGCAAGAGAAAACAAAATTAGCTCAGCAAAATTTACCAAAACATTAGTTGTGTCCAATAACTTAGGCCCCCCCCCCACCTCCACAAAGAGGGGAGGGAGGTGCATTTTCTCATCTTCTCTTTGTGGTTTCTATAAAGAGCTTTAATTTCATGCCACTTCTATGGAGCCAGAAAGAACTAGTGTGAACTGCTCCATATGCCACTAATATAGGAGTTAAATGTAGAATTGGGGAGTGTTGTGGTTTGGGAGTAAGAGTAGTATCAGGGTTGAAAGAATAGGGAGAGAAAGCTTGCTGACTTCTTTCTCTTTACACTGTTACCAGAGACCCTGCATACATAATCTTCATGGATTTTACATGCTTTTAAAGGGATGACCTTTATTTGTTTGTTTGTTTGTTCATTCATTCATTCATTTAATTAATTAATTAATTAATTTTTGCAGGGCAGTGAGGGTTAAGTGACTTGCCCAGGGTCACACAGCTAGTGTCAAGTATCTGAGGTCAGATTTGAACTCAGGTCCTCCTGAATCCAGGGCCGGTACTTTATCCACTGGGTCATCTACCTGCCCAAAGGGATGATCTTTTAGACCATCCAGATAAAGCATAATATTTTTCTATATGCAACATTCCCTCTGGGTCCATTCTCTGAACTCACACTGCTGATCAGGTCCCCAAAGGGGTTCTAGGAGTAACTCTTGTGGGTGTTTGTTCTCCAAACACTGTAACTCATGAGTCCCCACTGGTATGCTTCCTCTCAACAATCAGCCAACAGACTCAATTAGCTTTCAGATAAGGCATTGGCTCAAATGGCATAACAAAAGAGTTATCTTTTTTTTGGGCAGGTCAGTGAGGGTTAAGTGACTTGCCCAGGGTCACACAGATAGTTAAGTGTCAAGTGTTTGAGGTCAGATTTGAACTCTGGTCTTCCTGAATCCAGGGCCAGTGCTTTATCCATTGTGCCACCTAGCTGCTCCCTTAAAAGAGTTTCTCATAAACCTAGGGTGAATTCTCCTTCATATACAGAAGAATCTATGGGGAAAAAAAGCAGACATAAACTTAAAAGGGTAGTGGTATTGAGGCATGCATGTAGGGACCACATTTGCCCAAGGCAACTCACAGCTCTGGTCCAGTTCAACAATCTTTTTATATTAGATAAGTATTTCTTTAATGAGGAACCCTACTCTTATTTATGTCGATCAGGCAGTTTTATATCCCTGAATCCCATTGCGGTTTAATGGAGATAAGTGTTGTGGGGATGAAGGTATGGAGACCCCCTGTATCCTAGGGACAAATTTGGTGTCTCCACTTGCAGTTGAGCTCTTCAATTCAGCCGTTATTCCCAGTTATACACTGAAGAAACAGAACAGTGTAGAAGCTAAGTGATTTTCCAAAAACTTGAATTCTGTAGGAAAACAGAAAAAAATTCATATTTTCCTGGTTTTCACTTGAGATTTGATCTGAACTATTCCCCACGGAAATTTTAAGAAAATATGAATTATTGACTGAGGGTAGTTTGTCATTCTTGGTTTTTTATTTATATAAGATTTTATGAAGTTGATGCAGACTTCAAAAGCATTTGTATAATCCTCATCAGTAAAAAGCCAGAAAGTTAGTAATAAAAGACTATTTCTGAATTAGCGTTTATTAGCTCTCATTGGATTCCTGAGGCAGCTTCAAGTCAAAGATAAAAAATATTCAGATATTGTAGGTGTAGACCTACAGTAGATGTGTTGAGTTTCCTGTGTCATTTATTAAAGAAGTGGGAGGGAGAAATTATTTTTTCCATTTAATTTAAAGAGGATCATGTTTTGTTTTGTTTTTCCCCTCCATTTAAATGGAAAGGTCATTCAAGCTCATCCAAGTCTCTCTGTTCATTGTTCTAATAACAGCTCAGGGGACTGCTTGGGAGCTGCATTAAAAGGTATGGTGGAGATGGAGCTCACCTTTTGTACTGAGCACTTTTATGGGGAGAGCTATTATGTCTGCCCACGGCACTATCCCTGCCATCCCCACTCAGTAAATTCCAGTGGCTCCTCCCTATTACTTCTATTACCTCTAGCATCCAATATAAACTCTCCTGTTTGCAATTGGAAGCCTTTATGACCCAGCCCCATTCTACCTTTCCAAGCCTCTTCTTCATAACTTCCCTCCAGCCATTTTGTGGTCCAGCTGTACTGGCCCACCTTCTTTCCACTCTCCCCTATTCCTCAAATGTTCTTCTTCTTCATTTCTTCTGCTTAGAATCTCCACCTTCCCTCCCAACCCAGCTCAAACACCACTTTCTGCCTTCCCCATCCCCTAATTGCTACCCTCTAATGTTACCTTTCATCCATGCTGTATGTATCCTGTATACCGTCCCATCTCCCCCATTAGAGTAGAAGTTCTTGAGGGCAGGTACTATTTTTGCTTTTTCTTTGTGTTTTCCACGTGTAGCCCAGTACCTGGTGCATTTATTGTTTAGTTATCCTCAGTTGTGTCTGGATCTTTGATCCCCCTTTTTGGGGAGTTTTCTTGGAAAAGATACTGGGGTGGTTTTGCCATTTCCTTCTCCAGCTCCATTTTGAGGAAACTGAGACAAACAGGGTGAAGTGACTTGCCCAGGGACACACAGCTAGTAAGTGTCTGAGTTCAGATCTGAACTCAGGTCTTCCTGCCTCCAGGCTGGGTGCTCTATCCATTGAGCCACCTAGCTACCATAGCTACATGTCTAGCATATAGAGAGAGTTTCATAAATGCTTGGTTATTGCTTTCTTGTTTAATGGAATAGTCAAGGGAAGCAGGAAGAACATAAAGGTACCTGGGTCAAGATACATTATGTTCATTATGTGTTCCAGGTAAGACAAGAGAGAGAGAAAAGGAGAGATTGTTTGTGGGTGCACAGAACAGCTTCTCTGTAGCTCACACTTACTTTGTTCTAGTCAATAACTTATTAATTAAATAACAACTATTGTTAACCAAATACAACTTTTCATTCTATTGTTGAGGTGATGGTTTTTTTTTTTTTGGTGAGGCAATTGGGGTTAAGTGACTTGCCCAGGGTCACACAGCTAATAAGTGTTAAATGTCTGAGGCCAGATTTGAACTCAGGTACTACTGACTCCAGGGCCGGTGCTCTATCCACTGCGCCACCTAGCTGCTCCGAGGTGATGATTTTAAGGCATGGGACATATATATGCTTACATATATGTGTATGTGTGTATATATATATATATATATATATAATAACTATAGTTATTATAGTACTTACTGTGTGCTAAGAGCTTTATAATTATGATCTCATTTGATCCTCTCCAACAACCCTGCAGGGTAGGTGCTGTTATCCCCATTTAACAGATGAGACAACTGAGGCAAATAGAGGTTAAATGACCTGTCCAGGGTCATACTAGTAAGTGTCTAAGGCTGGATTTGAACTCAGGTCTTCCTCACTCCAGTCCCAGCTGTGTGTGTGTGTGTGTGTGTGTGTGTTTGTGTGTGTGTATTTCTGTATAGCTATTGGAGGAATTAGTTTTGCTTGACTGTATATTTGTTACAAGAAATTTCCTTTTTTATTCATTTTGTTTTTATGGGGTGAAGATGGGAGGGAGAGAAAAATAAATATTAGTTTTTTAAAAATAGAGGTAAGGGGTGCTATAGATGGGAAATGTTGCATTGACTTTCAGACAAGGTTACTATTATTTGTTGGGGGTTTTTTTTGGGGGGGCAGGGCAATGAGGGTTAAGTGACTTGCCCAAGGTCACACAGTTAGTAAATGTCAAGTGTCTGAGGCTGGATTTGAACTCAGGTCCTCCCCAATCCAGGGCCGGTGCTTTATCCACTGTGCCACCCAGCTGCCCCCACTATTATTTGTTTACTTAACTTTTTACTTTGTTAACAAGAGGCCTCTCAAAAAGCAGGAGTAATCTTTGCATGTTTGTAATGTGAAGACAAAAAAACACCCCTGTATTTAAGCTGCCACCACTTTAGTTCATCCCTTCCCTTCTGGCCAACCATTTCCCAACCAGGGGCTAAAAACCAGTGTGAGTGTCCATCTCCTCTGCTGATCTGCTCATCGAGGCTTTTCCAGGATCACAGGTGAATTCAATACAGTGTGCACTGATTTGGAAGGCATGAGATTTATGCAGCTGCTGATGCCAGAAATCCCCTTCTTTCACATTTGTCTAAGAGAGTTCCCTCGTCATCTGTCTGTGTGAGTTTTCTGCATGGTTCTGGCTTGTAGAAATTTGGGGAGCAACCTCCGTGTGATCCCCACCCCACCCTCACCCTCCACCCCCCAGCAGCTGGCCCAGTGCATAGAGTATTGGACATGAAGTCAGGAAGACCTGAATTCAAATCCTACCTCAGACACTTACCAGTTGTGCAGTCCTGGGCAAGTCACGTAATGTCTTTCCACCTAAATTTCCTCATTTGTGAAATGGTAATAATAAAGGGCACAAATGAGATGACATGTGTTAAGTGCCCTGCAGACCTTAAAGTACTATATAAATGGTATTCATCATTATAATAATTATTATTATCTTTGTGTACTTGAGGAGCCGGGTTCCCCAGAAAAAATTCTCATCTACCTATTCATCTGGGATCAATAAAAGCAAAGCCTGAGTCCTGGCCAGAACTGAGCAAATCACAGTGACCAAGACTGGCTGCAACCTAAGTCAGCCCACTCCCTACTTTACCAAGCACCTACTTTGTGCCAGGGCTCACTGCTAGAGAGACGGAGAGAAGGAGGATAAGGGAGAGGTAGTCTAGCAAAAGGGAGAGCTAGCCTCAGAGCCCTGGTCCAGGGCTGCAACTCTGCAACTCTGAGCAAGCCAGAGCTCCTGTGCAGCTGTCTTAGGACAAAGTTACCCAGCAGTTGCTGACCTGCATGAATAAAGGGATTTTCCTCAGTAGGTGTTCCCTAATCCATGAAATCATAAGTCCAGGTGAGGAAGAGCACGCCCCTAGTTAGGCCACCACTCCACCTATTAAGTGGATCCCACTTGGACGAGTTCTATTGAAGTGCCTTTTCTTTTGCTCCAATATTTAGAGACGACCCCCTCCCCAGACTCCATCTCTTTGTCTCTCCACAATCTCACACACACACACACACACCTGCACAAATGGAAAGGGGCTGAGGTGAAATGATTTGCCCACAGACATACAACTGGTAAGGGTCTGAAGCCAGATTTGAAATCATGAAGATGCATCTTCCTGATTCCAAGCCCTGCGCTCAATGCACTAGGGTGCCTCTTAGCTGCAAGATATAGACAGGATTAATTGGGGATAATCAGTGGAGGGAAGACGCAGGCATTCCAGTGGATTGGGAATAGTTTCTGAGATGTTAGGATAAAGTTGTTTCCATCCCTTTGTTCACTATCTTGATTATTTTTTACTTTTATATCATTTTGTCAATGCCTTGCTTTTACACCAGCCATTTCCTAATATACCCTTCTCCACCCCCATCAAATCCTCCCTTGTTACACAGGCAAAAGTAAAAACAAACCAGTTAAGCAAAATCAGCCCACTCGAGCGTGTGCCTCATGCCCCACCATAGTTACCGGCTGGAATGTGCTTCTTCGTCTATTCTCTGAGACCAAGATTGTTTATGAGAATCAATCAGAGTTGGTCAGGCCCTTCCCGTCATCTTCATTCCTCTTGCTTTAGTCACCGTGTGCACTGTTTGCCTGGTTCTGCTCACCTCTCCGTGAATGACAAATTGATAACAAAAATCCTCAGATCTCTTCTTGCCCGACGGGGCAGCTTTGGCGATGAGAGCCGACCCGACGGGCCTTTTGGCCTCTGTGACGCCAATTTGCTGAAGTCATGGAGTACTCAGATCAGAGCAGGGCCTTGATTTCTCAACCATGGACCACAAGTGAAAAGCTGCCCAAGTGACCAGGTCCTGGTGAGCTTGACCCACGACAAAATGTTGATGGGTTGAGTCACCTCTACAGAGCTTCCATGCTCCAGTGGGTTTGGGGCAGCAGTTCTCACAACTGGGAAGCGAAAACAACTTGGAGTCACTGACCGAATGGCACAGGGCTGCAGTCTATTCGTAATGATAGCCCGCTAAGTAAAATGGATCAAAAGTGGCCAAGGGAGACTGCAGATAATTAACCCAGGTGAAGGAACTGCCTCGAAATAACCATTGCAAACTCAAAAGTAACCCTAGAAATAGAAGTCATGGAAATCACA
This sequence comes from Dromiciops gliroides, assembly GCF_019393635.1. NCBI lineage: Eukaryota > Metazoa > Chordata > Mammalia > Microbiotheria > Microbiotheriidae > Dromiciops > Dromiciops gliroides. The sequence goes on from NC_057865.1 coordinate 39,183,976, forward strand.
TTTAATGAGGGAAAATAGTCTTTCATCTTCTTACTAGTGTAAGGTTTTGATAGGGTTTTTTTTCCTCATTCAGGAATTTTTTTCAGCATTTGGTAAATCATCAAGAGGCTTACCAGAGTGCCTGGAATATAGCTTTTTAGGCTTGAGTTTTCTGTAATGATCACCCTATTTTAGACCTTCATTGCCATTTGCCTGTGTTAGGTCAGTAACCTTCTAGCTGGTCAACTCTGATTTCTCTTTACCACAATGTCTCCTCTACCCAGTGCCACTTTTATGATACCACTAAAATTCATTAGAATTCAGATTAATTGCAGTCACTAGACAAAAGGTGATGATGCTCAGCCTTTTCATTTTCTTTTACCCTTCCCCGTGTCCCCCTTCTCTTTGCTGATCTTCACACAAGACACCCCATCCCTATACTCTGAACATTTTTGTGGACTGTCCCTCATCTCTGGAATTCTTTCCCTCTTCATCTCTATCTCATGGCTTTCCTGGTTCCTTCCAGTTCCCGATAAAATTCCACCTTCCGCAAGGTGCTGTTTCCTCCTGATGCTGGTGGTACCTTCCCTCTATCGATAATCTCCATTGTGCATGTGTAATTGTTTGCTTGTTATCTCTCTTGTTAATCTTCGAGCTCCTTTGGGACCTAGATGCGAGTCTGGTCTTCCTTCATTTAGCACAGTGACTGGTACATAGTAATACTGAATAAATTTCTGTTGCCTGAATGGTAGCCATTACCTTGAGTTCACCTGTATATGCACTTAAGTGTTTGCATGTTGCCTATTTTTACACTGCTTTATTTCTACATCACTCACCCTTATTTTTTTCTGTCAAACTATTTTAATTTTTTTACTTTGAATAGAATTTTATTTTCTAAAATATATGTAAAAACAAATTTTAACATCAATTTTTAAAAACTTTGTGTTCCAACTTCCCTTCCTCCCTCCATTAAATGCTTGTTGACAGACTGAACCTCGAGGAGCCAATAGTTTATTGATATTGTTTTGTTGTTGTTATGTTTGAGTCATTTCAGTTGTATCTGACTTTTTGTGATGCCATGTGGGGTCTTCTTGCAAAGATACTGGAGTGGTTTGCCATTTCTTTCTCCAGCTCATTTGACAGATGAGGAAATGGAGGCAAGCAGTGTGAAGTGACTTGCCCAGGGTCACACAGCTACTGTCTGAGGCCAGATTTGAGCTCAGGAAGATGAGTCTTCCTGATTCCCAGCCCATTGTCCTATCTACCAAACCGCCCATACCTTTTTAGCAGAAGGCATATATAAAGTTGTCCTTGAATATTTGATCACTGAAAATTTGTGCTCTCCTGCACTTTCTCATGTGATAGCTTGTAATTTTTTCTTAATTCCTTAGGAGGGGGCAGGGGCTAGGTGCCTAACTGGACTATAACACCATTGAGAGGTATAACATAAATCTTCTGTTTCTTTTGTCAGCATCTGGAGGGTTTAGTGCAAAGGGCCGTGAACACTCTGTCAGGATGACCCAAATTAGGATCCCGTCTCAAACGCCAGCTGTGGGATCATAGGCAGGTCACTGATCCTTTCTCAGAATCAACTTCCTCTACTGTAAAATGTGAATAATAACAGCACCCACCTCGCAGGGTTGTTGTGAGAGTCATTGTGATTCTATATGAGGGAAGCTCTTTGCAAAGGCTCTAATCTCAGTTGTTAATTAATATTCCTCCTAACACTGCTGAGACGTCTGAGGCTTATGGCATTGGGATATCGAGAACACTAATTCATCCCTTCTGTGTGCAGTCCTCTTCTTGGGGATTGGCTGCCCCTCATTTAGTGGTTTGTAGGAATCTGGTTCAGGTCCATGAGGGGGCCTGGGTCACCTGCTATGTGTTACATCTGCAGGGCACCTTTGGATCTACCTTGGAATTAAGGGGATGGAAGAAGTCCTGTGGACAGCCGTGTTCTCCGGCAGCCTTGGCCTCCGGGGTTGCATCCATGGATTCTTCTAGCAATTGACACCGACAGTTGGCATGAACAAACTAGAATTTGGAGTTTTAAGAGATAATGGGGGGGCAGCTAGGTGGCTCAGTGGATAAAGCACCAGCCCTGGATTCAGGAAGACCTGAGTTCAAATCCGGCCTCAGACACTTGACACTTACTAGCTGTGTGACCCTGGGCAAGTCACTTAACCCTCCTTGCCCTGCAAAAAAAAAAAAAAAAGATAATGGGAATTCATCTGGGTTTCATTGGGGAGACTATAGCTGAGTGTGCCTGATGCAATAGTGGATATTCAGAAAATATTTGTTGAACGATAAGGAGGCAAAAACTGATTAGCAGAAATGGTGGATGAGAAAGAAACCCTTTTTTTCTTGGCTAAAATACTGTGACTTGCAGTTGATTTAAAACAACATTTTATTTATGCCTTTTTTTCACACTACAGTCTTTTCCAAATGTATCCCTGTCTCCCCTACCCCCCCACCTTCCTACCCCCCCCACCTTGAACTGTCTCACCTGAGAAAAACAAGTCAAACCAGTGAACAAAATGACCTTATCAAGTGGCAGGTGAAGTTTCCAAACCCGCTCCCCAGCAAGCCTAAAGAACGTTTTTTGAACCAAGATCAACCCTTTTGCAAATTCATTAAGTCCTGTTGTCTTTTAGTGTCATTCCCATTCCCACTGTTGTAGCAACTGTGTGTAGTGTTTCATAGCTGATTGTGTAAAATGGTAAGAATAACCCTTCACCCTTGCTAGAAAGGTTTAGGGATTTTGGATGGAGGAGAAGGGGAGGTAAAGCAGGAGAGTTAGACTAGGGTTGGGAAGCTGGCCTCCTAGCTGGACTGTGAGAGATATGTCTGTGCATGGGACCTGTGATGGATGGATTGATTTCTTTCTTTTTGTGAGGCAATTGGGGTTAAGTGACTTGCTCAGGGTCACACAGCTAGTGTCAAGTGTCAGATTTGAACTCAGGTCCTCCTGAATCTAAGGCTGGTGTTTTATCCACTGTGCCACCAGGATCTGTGATTTGTGTTTCTGCCAAAGGAGACTGGCACCTCTGCAGTGTATAGTCCTAGGCTACAGGGCTGCAGCAGGCATTGTAGGACTTTTTTTTTCTTTTTTTTTGGTGAGGCAACTGGGGTTAAGTGACTTGCCCAGGGTCACACAGCTAGTAAGTGTTAAATGTCTGAGGCTGGATTTGAACTCAGGTCCTCCTGAATCCAGGGCTGGTGCTCTATCCACTGTGCCATCTAGCTTCCCCTTAGGATTTTTTTTTGCATCAGGCATTGTAAAGAGGGGACTTGCTCATGGTCACACAACCACTAGTGTCAGAGGTAAGACTTGAACCCAGGTCTTCCTGGCTCTGAACTCCATTGCCCATCTCAGCATCTTTATGATCTTAGCTGGATCACTCTCTCCTCAGTGACTTTATTTGTACCATGACGACCCAGTTCATGTATTTTCTTGAAAACAATACTTGACTGAACCTCTTGAAGTAGAAGTTCACAGCCTGTGAACACAAATTCCCACGGAGAAATCAGCAGAGAGAGCAGATGCCCGAGCGTGAGAAGGCAACAAAAGCCAAATTTCTGGCTGATCGGGGAGAGCTCGTATTCAGCTTTCTTTTTTCCTTATGAATCTTGGGCACTGTTTGTTATGCAGTTAATTAGGCAAGGAAAACAAAAGCCTGTTTGGAAAGACAAACAGAGCCTAGGACAAGTCAAGCCAAACTACTGATTGACCTTCAGTTCAGAGTGTTTTTTTTCCAACTTAAGTCTATCGATCTTTAAAGTGGGAAACTGCTAGTACGAACACAGTGCTTTGATTTTTTTTCTTGCATCAGTCTGTCCATCCATTCAGACCTTGTCTTGCAAATGTTTGGTTGTTGTCTTTGCACCATATGGTAGAGATAAAGGCTGAGATGCCACGTTGCCTATTGGATAGAGTCTCAGAGCCAGGAAGCTCACTTCTTACACGTTCTGGGTGACTCTGGGCAAGTCCCTTAACCCCTGGTCACTTCTCTAAGACCATAAGTTGCAGAAATATTGTTGGTCTGAATTGGTGGAGAGTGTTTACACGTTGGGAGTTTACCACACAAATAAAATCATAAGTCTGGACTCCCCAGAATAATAAGTCAGTTAAGGCCATATACATTGTACATGTAAATGTAATACCAAGTACATTTGTACTTGGGGCAGGGGCAGCTAGGTGGCACAGTGGATAGAACACCAGCCTGGAGTCAGGAGGACTTGAGTTCAAATATAGCCTCAGACACTTACTAGCTAGGTGACCCTGAGCAAGTCACTTAACCCTGATTGCCTTCAAAAAAAAAAAATGGGAAAAGACATTTTTAAGGATATATCATAGAATTGTAGACTCTTAGAATTGGAAGGACCCTGAGAGATCTGATTGCCCAACCTTTAACACTGATGCAGGTATTCCCTCCCCAAAATTCTTGACCAATCCAACAATTTCTTGAAGGAAGGGAGAAGGGAAAGAGACCAAACTTACTAAGCTCCATGTATATTCCATGCCCTGTGCTAAGTGCTTACAGGTATTCTCTCATTTGATTATTTAATGGGAGGTCATCATTATGTTAGGCAGCCTTTACTTCTTCCTTATAGTGAGTCAGAATCTGCTGCCCTACAACTTTCCTTCATTAGCCCTAATTAAACCCTCTGAGCAACTATCCCAATATAGGACAGTGTCATCTAGCTGCCCATTCTATATTGGTAAACGTCGGTCAATCAGAAAACATTGATTGAGCATCTGCTATGTGCCAAGCATTGTGCTAACTGCTAGAGATACAGACAGAAATAGATAGTCCCTGCCCTCAGGGAGTTTACAGTCTAAGGTATCAAACAAACTAGACTATCAGATGCACTGTGTCCTAGCATAGGGATCTGCATACAGTAATCACTTCATAGATGTTTGCCAAAGTAAACCTAAAAAGATGATGGGGCCTGAGCCTCTGAGAGTCCTTCATGTAATTGAAGGCAATTGCCCCATGTTCTCCTAAGTGCTCTTCTTAGAGGTAGCTGTGGGGCTCAGTGGATAGAGTAGCTGGTCTGGAGTCAAAAAGACCCCAGGTGAAATCTAGCCTCAGACACTCACTAGCTGGGTGACCCTGTGCAAGTCACTTAACTTCTGTCTGCTTTGGTTTCCTCATTTGTAAAATGAAGTGCATGTGTGTGTACGTATGTATATGGAGAACTTGATGACCTTTCTAAGGCCCTTTCCAGCTTTTATGAGTCAGTGACTAGAAGATTCTTTGTGAGTAGAGATCGCTATATCCCTGCTACAGTGCTTGGCACATAGTAGGCACTTAATAATTGCTTGTTGATTAATGGAGGTTCCCTTTCAGCTGAAGATCTATGATTTTTAGGCCTGTCACTTTCAGTCTGGTTCACATTCTTCACTCTGTCACTACTGTAAAACGTACTGTCCAGAACTGAACCTAATTTTCTAGACATTAGCTCCCCAGCACAACATACATTGGTACTCTCGTCTTTTTTAATCTGGACATTATATTTCTCTCAATGCAACCTAGGATTACATTAGATTTTTGTAGCAGCCAAAATTGCCTGTTGCTTTTTGAGCTTATTTTCAGTACAAACCCATATTTTTTCCCCCATAACTGTTACTCTGATCAAGCTTGTAAAATTGATTTTTTTTAAAAAAACTTGTACTTAGGCTTTTTTATTTATCCCTGTTAAATTTCATCTTGTTGGTCCCTGTCCTCTCCCTAGCTTCTTATCCAAGATGATTTCAAATTTTGTTTCTGTCATATATTAACCGTCCTTCCTAGATTTATGTCCATTTGACAAATAAACATTTATTGAGCATATATTTATATGGAAGGCACAAGGCCAGGTGCTGTCAAGGACATGAAGATGAATGACTCTCTCCTTTCCTAGAGGAAAACAAGTAAAACGGACACAGCCATTTTAAGGATGGAAGAGTGTTTTTAAAAAATATTTTACCTCTTGGGGCAGCTAGATGGTGGAGTGGATAAAGCACCAGCCCTGGATTCAGGAGGACCTGAGTTCAAATGAGACCTTAGACACTTGACATTTACTAGCTGTGTGACCCTGGGCAAGTCACTTAACCCCCATTGCCCCACAAAATATATATATTACCTCATTTGATTCTCATAATAGTCTTTGACGTGACTACTGCTGGTGTGATTGTCCCCATTTTATAGATGAAGAAACTGAGGTTCAGAGTGGTTAAATGTTTTGCCGTAGTAACGTAGCTAGTAAGAGTAAGAGGCAGAATTGTGAGCTGGGGTCTCTCTTGACTCCAGGCCCCTCCCCCTCCCCCTTTACATCCACATTAAGTCTGGAGGTTATGATTTACTAGAGTCCAGGATGTGTACACGATGAAGCCCTAATTCAATGAGAGCAGAGGGTGGTAAGTGCCTGTTAGAGGTATAGAAAAAGGCACTGTGAGAATTTAGAGAAGAGAAAAATCACTTCAGGGTTAGGAGAATTAGGGAAGGCTTCATGGGTAAGGTGGTGTTTAAGCTGGGCTTTAAAGGTTGGGTGAGTTCAGTAAGCATTCTAGGCTCAGGGAAAGGGCTGAGAGTCAGGAGTAGCAAGATTTCCTAGAAACAGGGAGGTACAAAGGCTGAAAAGGGAGGTTGGCTCGAGATTCTGCAGAGGCTCAAATGCCATGACATGGGGCTTGGGGTTTATTTGGTGTGAATAGAGTCATATCTTAGATTGGGATGGGAGGGGGCAGTCTACTAGTATTTACCATGGGCCTGAAGAGGCAAAGAAAAGTGAAAACAGCCCCTGTCCTCAAGGCGCTTCCAGTCTAATGGGAGAGAAAGCAAAGAACCAGGAACTTAGGAGATAGATACAGAATCAATAGAAGGTGTTCTCTGAGAAAAGGCACTGGCAGGGTGAATAGAGGAGGGGGATGGGCACTAAGAAAGGCATCCTGCAGAAGGTGAGATTTGAACTGAGTCTTTTTTTAAGTAACAAATATTTTTATTTATACGGTTGAGTTCCAATTTTTATCCCTCTTTTCCTCCCTTCCCCCCTCCCTGGGGCAGTAAGCAATCAGCTATGGGTTATGCATGTACGATTATGTAAAACATTACCCTATTAGTCATTTTGTACAAGAAAACTTGAATAAAAGGAAAAAATGCAAAAAATAGCATGTTTCAGTCTGTGTTCCAGCAATATCAGTTCTTTCTTTGGAGGTGGATAGTGTGTTTCATCAACAGTCCTTTGGGATTGTCTTAGATCATTGTATTGTTGAGAATAGTTGTCATTCACAGTTGAACTGAGTCTTGAAGGAGGCCAGTGAATCTAGGAGTCACTGATAAGGAGGGAGACGTGGAGTTGGTAAATGGGTGGGTCCTGCTTGAGGAACACCAATAGGCAGGTATCACTGGGATGGAGAGTAGATGCAGAGGAGTAACATGTAAGAAGACTAGGAAGGAGGTAGGAAGGTCCCAAGCTAGGAGGGTCTTTAAATGCCAGTCAGAGATTTTTATATCTGATCCTAGAAGTAACAGGAGCTTGGTGAGGACAGGAGAGCAGGCTGACATGGTCAGATCTGTGGTTTAGCAAAATCATTTGGACATTGAGCAGAAGATGGACTAGAGTGAGGAAAGACTCAAAACAGGGAGAGCAAAGAGCAGACTGTTGCAATAGTCCAGGCACAAGGCAATGAGGCCTATACCGAGGTGGCATCTGTGTGAGTGCAGAGAAAGGGAAATACATAACTATGAGACTTGAGGTGGAGACATAGTTAGGAGGCTTCCAGGCTGGTGAGAGAGGCGCAAGATACCGCTGAGTTATCATTGAAAGGAATTGACAACTGATTTGATGTTACCAGCCGAAGGAAGAAGGTGCGGTCAAAGATAATTTCAGAGTTTCAAACGCAGGTTACTGGGGGACCTTTAACAGAGGAGCAATGTCAGGGAAAGAAAAGCGGATTTCATCTGGGGAGATGTTGAGTTAGGTTTTGGAGATGTTAGATTGGGGGCACCGTGAGATGTTCTAAGGGAAAGGTCTATCAGGTACTTTGAAATGCAAGTCTGGGACTCAGAAGACAAGATGGGATGAAGGAGAAATTCAGGGAATCAAGAAAGTGAGTTTAAATGTGACATAGGAAGACTGAGGACCGAAGGCCGAGAAACGCTGAGCTGCAGGGGAGTGAGAAGAGCAGGGGGTGCTAGCCAAGGAGATAAAGAAGGGGTGAGTAGAGGGAGGAGAGCCAGTGATATTATGGAAGCCTCAGAAAGAGGGAGGGCATTGCTGAGGTTTGCAGTTGGCAGCTACTGGGATGAGGGTGAAGAGAGAAGTAGAAGGGACCCCCCTCCGATGTCATACAGTCTATCCCTTCCATACTGAGGCCCGGAGACTTGACAACTTTCCTGAGGTTGCACGATTACCAAAGGGCCAGGAACAGGGAGGCCAACTTCAGGCCTTCAGGATCTTTATCTGTAAAACAAGGGGGTTGAATTGGATCATGTCCAAGGACCCTCAGAGCTCTATGATAACAATTTCTAAAGTCTCTTCTAGACATACAGTGCTTTGTTTGACCCTCTGGCTTTGCAAGCGTCTTCAAACCTGGCAGCTTTAGGAGTCTGCCATTTTAAAGTTTGATTTCCTGAGTTGGAAATCACTTTGAATTTCCTTTTTCTAAAGCAAACTCTAGGATTTCTGGATGTAATGCATAAAAGAAACCACTTCCTAGTTTCTTTTACATTATATGCTTGGTCACCAGCCTGATGTGTAGGAGAAGCCCTTGATCCCAGGGGCTACTTTGAAAAGTTCTGCTAAGCAGTGTCAAATTGTGCAAAAACCATCTCAGGGCAAGGCGGCGGGAGCTTGTGTTGTCAGAACTTCATTTAGTCAGGCTGTCTCCTCGAGTCCATTCCCAGAAAAAGGAACTGAGGATAATTTGAGAAGTGCTAATCACATATCACTCTCTGGCTCCTCTCTGCCTCTCATCTGCAGTCACCACTAACTATTTTATGTTACCAATCAATACAAAAATCCATAAATTGTCATCTAGGGAAAGAAGATCTTTTCAAGTATTGGAAGCCTATCCAGTTTTTGTGAGTAGTGTAGACCCTGGATATTTTTGGGTGCCCAAAATTATACTTTTATTGTATATATTCTCTCTCTCCCCCTCCCTCTCTTCCTTCCCCCTTCCTCTCCCCTTCTCCCTTTCCTTCTCCCTCCCCCTTTCTGTCCTTGTCTCCTTTCCCCATTTTCTCCCATCTATCTATATGCCTCACTGTCTCCATTTCTCTTTCTCTCCTTTCATCTTCTCTTCCTCCTTCCCTTACTTTCCCTCCTCTCCCCTTCTCTTATATTCTTTACTTCCATATATATTTCCATACATATAGGCATCTGTATATTTATATTATTTTCATACATCTATTTTGTGTATTATAGATGTATAAAGTACCAAGGCAGCTGCTGTGCATATACATGTGTGTGTATATATGTTATGTATGTATGTATGTATATACAAACATGTATATATAAACCACCTGCAGAACCCACAGATGAGGTCAGGCGCTCCTAGCATCACTGTGTCACTATGGTGGCATTGCCTTGCAAATTACACATGCTTAGTTGAAACTTTCTTATTGCTACTTCTCATGTGAGTCTCTACTTTCTCATCAAAGGTCGGGCTGTTGTTAAAATGTGTTGGGAGCCAGCTACTCAAGCACTCTCAGGCTAATCAACTGTGGTGTTTCTCCCTCGTGCTACTTATAGGCTCTTATACATAATGGGGATGAATATAGAGTTATTTCGGGAATATTTGATCTCACATTCTTTTGCAGCATTTGTGAATGTCAAGTACCGGCTCCCCTGCCTTGCTTCTCCCAAGCTCATCCCTCCGTTTAGCTCAACTGAACAAATATATCTTTTGTCTCTAAAAATGAAATCCCATCACCTCTCTCTAACAGATTTATATACACATACAGGAAAATACATTATATTGCTTGGGTTTTTTGTTGGCCAACAGTTCATCTCATTTTAAAGGCTTAGCGGTAAAAGTGAATTTTTAGAAGAACACTAAAAATTTCCGAGCTTCTGCCTGCTTTTCATACAGCTTAGCACGAATGGATGGAAATAGGGAGGAAATAGGGTGAAAGCGAGTAGATAGAGCACACAGGATATTTGGTTTCCTCTCTGGAGAGAGGGAAAAGGAGAGGTGTAGGGTTTCACTGTCTCCCCTCCTGGCTCATGGTGGATCAGAGTCAGAGCTCAGCCCTTGATTAGAACCTGGATCATGATTAGAGTTTTAACTATCCCCATGTCTATACTCTGCTCATGGTGACAGGACAGCCCTGCTTCTCCTGTGACCTCCAGCAGCCCCATGGTGACATCTGCAGCATCTTCTTCCTATGGCTTTCTCCTTTTTTTCTACGAGCCCCCACACATTTCAACGCTTCAGCTTCCTGGGTAATTTGTTCCAGGTCAAATCCCAAACCACCAAAGCTTGGTGGAATCTGGGGAAAGGGCTGCTTAGGTTCAGGCAGTTCCCTGTCTCCTTGATACTCCTCCCCGGCTTCTCCCATGCCTCTGTGAGTGGAGCCTAAAATGAACTACGTATGTACATAATACATACATACATATACACATATATGTATGTATATATATATGTGTGTGTGTGTATGTGTATATGGTTTACATAAACATATATTCAAGAATGTAAAAGTATGAAACTTTAAATCAGTTGCTTAAGCCTTTCATAGGATATGTGCCAATATAGATAGATCGTAATCTCTCCCCTTTCAAAATAAAGTAGTCATTTCTACATTTAGACCTTAATTAAGCTAGAGTCAAGCTATTAAATTTTAATTTTGTTCCACATATTGCAGTTAAAATGATTATGAAATCTCAAGTGTTAGTGAACCTGGCACTTGGATTGAAAACTCCATTTTGACCATCATAATGTTGGCATGCAACACATAATTGCACATAATATTATTTGATAGTGTGTCATTGAAGTCTTGGGTAATTTTTTTAGAGCATCAACCATTAAATCAGCAAGCTGATTAAATGTTCTGGGTCTTTTTTTTTCATTTTTGCTTTAGCCCATCTAAGGCAAGTAAATACATCCCATCTGTTGACACTCCCTCCACTACTACTGTAGATTTGTCACCATCTTATAATTTTTATGCTGTGGCTTTTCATCACATCTGATGGACTCCATGAAATCCTTTGCTGTTCCAGAACTGTTTTGTGACATCACAAATAGAAGATGAACACTGGAGAGTTATTAGATTGTTGAACTTTTAAAACAAAATTATTGTTTATCAGAACCAGCAGGGCATGATGTCCTTGAGATTTGGGAAGCAGAGTCAGGAACTACTGGGCTCAAATTCCATCCCTGACACATCCTGACTTTATGACCGTGGGCTTAGCCACTTAACCACTCAGTTTTCCAGGCATTGCTCTAAGATCATAAGTTACAAAGGCCTTCAAGAGGAGAGGGTATCTCCTCATTGTATAGTATTAAATCATAGGTCTGATAAAAATAAAACTGGGCATACTTGGAAAATTGTGTTTTCATGTTCTTCTTGACCTGGTCATTCTGTTTAATTGCATTGTAGACATAAACAAAATATTCAGTCCAGTGGCTCTCAAATTTTGCTCTGATGATCTTCAATATGTAATATCAATACTCTTGTTCTTGGAAGTGACTGATCCTTTCCCCCCCCTCCTAATGTTCCCAATAGCTGAACATTCTGACACAAAACATATATTATATAACAACATTTTAGATAATTAACTACAACATATAAAAATTCCACTGGAGTAAATACTTTGGAGTTGCTTGCAGTGACGTCCTCCTCCCAGGGACAAGAAAGTGCTATATTTGGGGTCTCTTTTCCCCATAAGAGCTTCTGAGATAAGGTGGGGCCCCTGCATTCTTTCTCCTAAAACAGTGCATATGTGAGCAGCAGCACCCACTGAGGGTGATTCTGGTCATTAGAATAATTATGAATTTTGTTAACTAGCGAAGGATATTGATGAGCATATTATAATTTTTAAAGTACTTAACTAAAGACAACACCATCTCATTGTTACATCATAAAACACAGCACTGTCTTTCTAATTAATCATAATGAATGGTTTTTCTAAATACCAAGTAGGGAAAGAAGAAAAATTCCCTTGTTTGATTGTTTGCAATTCTTCCACAATTATCAAGGATACTTCATTTTGCAGAAAAGATACAACAAATCCAAGGTCAAGGAGACCTGGCTTAACATTAATTTGTGGGGATGGGGGTAGCAGTTAGTTCTTTGGGTCATAATTTTAGAACTCGAAGGGACTCCCTCATTTTTACACATGAGGAAACCCATGCCATGAAAAATTTAAGGACTCACCCAAGGCCATGTAGCTCCTCATCTTTGTACCACGCAGCAATCTCCATCAATTTATGCCAACAGTGCCCTATGGACAGTGCTCCAAAACGCTAACTCAACCTCAGAATTGAACAGAGCTACTTGAATATGGACTGCATCTTATCTGAGACCACTTTTCAGAAAACTACAAAAAAGGACTCTTACTTATATTAAAGAATTCACAGCAGAAATGATTAAATTTGTGTAGCAGAGAGACTGTGAAGACTGTGAAAGTATGACAGATAGGATGTTGTTAGTGGAAATTGTGGTTAGAAGCATGTATGAGTTATGCACTTTTAAAATATTTCACCTTAGGATGAAGGTGTCAGGGGACTTTGAGATTTTAGAAAAGTTGTGAAAATCAGCTGGTAAAATAAATAAAACAGATTTGATCTCTTGCCCATGAACTCTCCTTTCCTGCCAAAGATAAAATGGAAAAGAGATCAGACTTATTTGGCATAGCTTCAGAGGAGAGAATTAGGATGAAGGATGGAAGTTACAGTGGAGTAGATTTTGATTCAGAACAAAAAGTGATCCCCTCTTAGATCACTGCCTTGTCACGGTGGAAGGGCTTGTGTAGCTTAGTGAAATTATGACCTATGCCATTCGGGGTTACCCAAGATGGACAGGTCACGGTGGAAAACAAAATGGTGTACCACTCCAGTATCTTTGCCTATGAAACCCCACGGACAGGATGAAAATAATGAAAGTAATGCCAATGGAAGATGAGCCCCTCAGATTGGAAGGTGTCCAACATACTACTGGGGAAGAGCAGGGGTAGCTATAAGTAGCTCCAGAAAGAATGAAGAGGTTGGTTCAAAGCCAAAAGGAAGCTCAGCTCTGGATTTTTTCTGGTGATGAAAGGAAAATCTGACGTTGTAAAGGTCAGTATTGCACAGGAACTTGAAAAGTAAGGTCTATGAACCCAGGCAAGCTAGATGTGGTCAAACAAGAGATGGAAAGATTGAATGTCAACATCTTGGCTGTTGAACTTAAATGGATGGGAATGGGTGAATATAATTGAGGTGATCATGACATAAACTACTGTGGGCAAGAATCAGAATCCCTTAGAAGACATGGAGTAGCCCTCAGTCAGTAAAAGGGTGAGAAAAGCAATACTGGAGTATAATCTAAAAATGACAGAAGAGTGTCTCTTTGAATCCAAGGAAAACCATTCAATAACATCAGTAATGCAACTGTATGCTCCAACCACTGTGAAGGTGGAGACAATGGATAGATTTAAGGGATTTGATCAGGCAGAGTGCCTGAAGAATTATGGGCAGAGCCTTGCAATATTATACAGGAGGTAGCAACAAAAAACATCTCAAAGAAAATAAGAGCAAGAAAGCAAGATGACTGTGAGGAGGCTTTGCAAATAGCTAAGGAAAGAAGGAAGGGAAAAAATAAAAGAAAAAAGGGAAAGGATTTGCAGAATTTCAGCAAAGAGCAAGGAGAAATAAGTTTTTTTTTTTAAATGAGTAATGTAAAGAAATGGAAGAAAACAATAGAATGGGAAAGATGAAATCTCTTCAAGAAAAGTAGAAATTTCAAGGGAACATTTCATACAAAAACGGGCATGCTAAAAGACAAGAATGGTAGGGACTTCACAGAAGCAGAAGAGATTAAGAAGAGGTGGCAAAGTGGGGCAACTAGGTGGTGCAGTGGATAAAGCAATGGCCCTGGATTCAGGAGTACCTGAGTTCAAATCCAGCCTCTGACACTTGACACTTACTAGCTGTGTGACTCTGGGCAAGTCACTTAACCCTCATTGCCCCACCAAAAAAAAAAAAAGAAGAAGAAGAAGAAGAGGTGGCAAGAATACACAAAAGAACAGGACAAGAAAGATCTTATCACCAATAACCACGATGGTGTGATTATCAATCTAGAACCAGACATCATGGAGAGTGAAGTCAATTGGGCCTTAGGAAGTATTGCTAATCATGAGGTTAGAGGAGGGGGTGGAATTCCAGCTAAGCTATTTAAAATCCTAAAAGATGATGCTGTTAAAGTGCTGCACTGAATATGCCAGTAAATTTATAAAACTCAATAGTGACCAGTGGATTGGAGAAGATCGGTTTACATCCCAATCCTGAAGAAGGGCAATGCCAAAGAATGTTCAAATTACCAAATGATTACACTCTTTTCATACACCAGCAAGGTTATGCTTAAGATTCTGCAAACTAGGCTTTAACAATATGTGAACTGAGAATTACTAAAAGAGTGGTCTCATTTCTTTCTTTTTCTTTTCTTTTCTTTTCTTTTTTTTTTTTTTGGCGGGGCAATGAAGGTTAAATGACTTGCCCAGGGTCACACAGCTAGTAAGTGTCAAGTGTCTGAGGCTGGATTTGAACTCAGGTACTCCTGAATCCAGGGCCTGTGCTTTATCCACTATGCCATCTAGCTGCCCCCTGTTTGTCATTTCTTATACACAATAATATTCCATCACCATCATATACCACAGCTTGTTTAGCCATTCCTCAATTGATGGGCATTCCTTTGATTTCCAATTCTTAGCCACCACAAAGAGCTGCTATAAATATTTTTGTACAAAGAAGTCTTTTTCTCTTTTTTGGGATGTTTTTGGGATATAAACCTAATCATTGGGATTGCTGGATCAGAGGGTATGCACAGTTTGATAGCCCTTTGAGCATAGTTCCAAATTGCTCTCCAGAATGGTTGGATCAGTTCACAACTCCACCAATAGCGCATTACCATCCCAGTTTTCCCACATCTCCTCCAACATCCACTATTTTCCATTTTTGTTATATTTGCCACTCTGATAGGTGTGAGGTGATACCTCAGAGTTTTATTTTTTTGTTTTTTTTTAGAGTTGTTTTAATTTGCATTTCTCTGATCACTAGTGATCTAGAGCGTTTTTATATGACTATAGATAGCTTTGAAAATCAGTCAATATGGGGCAGCTAGGCATATAAAGCTCTGGCCCTGGATTCAGGAGGACCTGAGTTCAAATCCGGCCTCAGACACTTGATGCTTACTAGCTGTGTGACTCTGGGTAAGTCACTTAACCCTCATTGCCCTGAAAAAAAATGAACATTAAGAAAATCAGTCACTACTTAAAGATATTAATTGAGACTATTCTCTGGAAGGACAAAAGTGAAGTTGGAGCTTAAATACTTCGGCCGTATAACAAGAAGATGAGACCCATTGAAAAAGACCCTAGGGGCAGCTAGGTGGCGCAGTGGATAGAGCATCAGCCCTGGATTCAGGAGGACCTGAGTTCAAATCCGGCCTCAGACACGTGACATTTACTAGCTGTGTGACCCTGGGCAAGTCACTTAACCCCAATTGCCTCACCAAAAAAAAAAAAACCCCAAACCAAAAGAAAAAACCAAACTAGTAGAAAAAGACCCTGATGTTGGGAAAGATTGAAGGCAAAAGTTGAAGGAGGATAGTAGAGGATTCAATGAATGGATAGTGTCATGGATGCAGTGAACATGAACTTGAACAGACTTTGAGACATGGTGGCGTGCAGGAGGCCTGTCATGCTATATAGGGTCCATGGAGTCACAAAGAGTCAGAGACAACTGAACAACTGAACAACAACAAGAAATAACTGTCTAACAATAAGAGATGTCCTCAAATGGAGTGGATTGTCTCTTAAGGTATTGAGCTCTCATCTTTGGAAATGTGCAAGCTAGAATTGACTGACCAACCACCTCTTGCAGAGGGGATGCCTGAATGGGATGGAGATGAGGGGACTAGATGACCCACAGCCTTCCAGATAAGGAACCTGAAGGCTAGAGAGGTTGTGACTTGGCCTAATGTCACACAGTTTCTTAGAGGCAGAGTCAGGAACACAAGCCCAGTTATCTTCTTTCCAGTTTACTACTCTGTATGTTACCCAAATCCACTCATTATTCCGGTCACTGCACCCATACTCCCTTCTTTTTTCATACTCCCCTCTTAGAAGAGGATTCCTGCATATGGTGGAAGGTTGGAGTGCCAGATTTTTAAGGACCCACTTATTTACCACCTGCCCCATGGGATCATTGCACCATAGGTGTGGAGTTAGAAGAAATTTTAGAGGTCACTTAATTCAACCCCCTTATTTTATAGATGACCTTGTCCAAGTGACCTTTATAGGTGACCTTGTCCAAGGTCACCTTGGACCTTTATTTGTGGCCATGTACCATATTAAGTGGCAGAGCCAGCTTTTGAACTGGAGTCCTGTGACTCAGTTCACCCACTCTTTTCCATTATGCCACTAGGCATCCACTATATTAAATGAGCTTCATCATTCAGTCATTCATTAATCAAACATTGATTATGCACCTTCACTAAGGAGCTCTACTCAAAAGAGAAGTCTTGAACTTCTATTAAATCTGTAGCATAAGAAAAGAAGGGAACAATAGCTATTTTTTAATGCAAGAGATGCATGAAATGCAAAATGTTCATGCATTTAGTAAGATAGCTTTCTGTAGTTCTAGCAGTTAGTTTATTAGCAATCTTTCATATCACTTTTAGAGTCTAAAAGGCTAAGGTATAGAGCCCTGCTATGGTGGGCTATTCCTTAAAAACATTTTTTTTTTCTGTGAAGAGAACAAAAATATATACGTTTGTACCTTTTCTCCTTCCCATATCTTGCCTCTAAGGATTCTAAATATATTCGAATCTTCATCCCTGTACCCTCCCCCCCCCCACTTCTGAGCCAGGGTTGGATATGGTCCATTATGAAGTCAACACATTGCTTTCACGGCTGTGGCTACCCTACTTCGTTCACCCAACAGGGTACCTCTCCTGGGTTCCCAGCTCTATGTTAAGCCTAGGGACATGGTACTGAACAGATTCTGTATTTCTCAGCAGAATGAAATCTTGGTAATATGATTATTGGGTGTTTTGGTTCCATTCAATATATGGTTTGTTGTCACTCCTTCCATGGCTGAAATTTCTATTTGCTGTGCATCTTCCAACCTCTAAAAATACTTTTTTTTTTAATAAAAGGAAATTAGCATAATTTCCTATGCTGTACTAGCATTGAAATTTTGTAGTCAGAAGTGTCACCCTTAATAAAAATGTGATATAAACAGTATCGAATATTTGGCATTGCTCTATCAAATCACAGACTCTTAAATGAGAATCTCTTGGCTCATTTTTCTAATCCCTTGCATATCACCTCTGCATAACCTTCAGTGATATCAACTAATGACACTGGAAAATAAATTGTATGCTTTGAAATTATATGAAAGAGCATATATTGTAGGTCATGGTTGATTCATAGCTTTATCACTCAATAATGGTCTCGATATTGCTCTGTCTAAGCTATCTATCCAGGTGTATAAATGAAGCGAGAGGTAGTGTGGCATAGTAGATAGAGAACCTTAAATGTAAGGCAGAATCCTCCTTTGTTGGTGTTCTACTAAAGCTGAGTATGTCTGAAAGGAGAAAGAAGAAAATGGCAAACAGGATTGTGGATTTAATAGAGATTGATCTATTGAAATATCTCCAATTCAACAAACGTTGATTAAACTCCTGTTATGAGCCAGGTGTGATGTTTGATGCCATAGACACAAAGAGGAAAATGACATAGACTTTCCCCTTTAGGAGCTTCTGACACCTACACAGGTAAATAAAAACAAGATGGTTTGAGGAGGGACAGAGAGCCAGTAAGTGGGGGAATCTGAAAGGCATCACAGAGGTAGTGCCCAGGCTGAGCCTGTCCTCCTTGTGCAAAGGGGTGGGAGATTAAGTTAGGAGAACAATTAGTGGTGCCATTCGCTGGAATGGAGGGTGCATGGAGGGGAGTTGTGCTAAGACCAATATGAACCACCATTTCTTTACAGCATTAAGTTAAGCCCACCCCTCCTCCTCCTTAAAAGGATACAAAACGGGGGCAGCTAGATGGCGCAGTGGATAAAGCACTGGCCTTGGATTCAGGAGGACCTGAGTTCAAATCCAGCCTCAGACACTTGACACTTAACTAGCTGTGTGACTCTGGGCAAGTCACTTAACCCTCATTGCCCTGCAAAAACAAAACAAAACTAAAAAAACAAAAAACAAAAAAAACCAACGATACAAAATGGTCCCAGGACCTGATTGGCCCATTTCCCTAATACTGCTTTCTGGTTACCTAAGGGCATAAGAAGTTCTACCCACATGCAGTTGGGCCTTCCTGGTGGATGTCTGAAGACCGCAGGCAACTGATATTAGACACGTGGGTTGAGAGAGGGGAGATAATCAAGGGTGATAATAAGGTGATGAATGTGGCTGATAGAAAAATGCTGTTGCATTTTAAATGGATTATTATTTTTTTTTTTGGTGAGGCAATTGGGGTTAAGTGACTTGCCCAGGGTCACACAGCTAGTAAGTGTCAAGTGTCTGAGGCCGGATTTGAACTCAGGTACTCCTGAATCCAGGGCCGGTGCTTTATCCACTGCGCCACCTAGCTGCCCCCTTAAATGGATTCTTGGAGGAGGAGCAGGTTGGAGGTGAGGAAAAGATCATAAATTCAGTCTTGGACATAATGAGTTTGAGATACCAATGGAACAGCTGAGTGGGAATCCACAACATCAGTCGAATATTGGTATTAAAAAGACAGACCTTCATTTCTGGAGACATTTGGGGTTATTAAAGGAGTTTCTCACTATACTGAAAGCAATCAGCCTGCTCCCCTCTTACCCCTCTTCACCGTGTTTAATTCTGGGGCCAGCTCATACATTTCCATGGATATTTATATTGATGGACAAGCTGTCTGTCTAACTGCATGTCATCCTCTCTGGAGCAGGCATTCTTCATCCATTTGGTTTTTCTTGTATGATTGATTAGCTCAGACTCTTTTGAGTGGTTATGAATCTTGTCTAGGATTCACCTCAGTGTTCTGGGACTTGGAAACAGAGAAATAAATCAATGAAAGTAACTTCCATGGAAGGTCACAGTCCCTGTGTATATTCAGCACACCTTTGTCGACCTTGGGTGTTTACTCGGCACCCTGAAGATTGATTTCATAGTGATAATTTCATAATGGTAATGGCACTGAAATCTCCTCACCTGGCTTTTGAATCATGAAGGAGCGATGATAGAATATTCATTATGGTGTTATTGTTAAGTACATTTTGTTTTATTTGGAAACCATAAATTCACAAATATCACATGTGACAATCATTCATTAAATTAATTAATTAATTGATCTTTAATTAGTTTATTCCCAAACTATGCTGAGTAGCATTTTACTCCACTTGCACTCAACTAAGGATAAAAAATCTGGCTGCTTTTGAATATGGGGGTGGAGGCTGAGCAGCAAAAACAAATCCAAAACTGATGGGTGCTCATCTGTGAGGTGGGTAGAGAAAGAATGCTGAAGGTCTATTGGTTTGTTACTGTAGGAAATTTTGGTATTCAGATGAACAGCACTGGGTCAGCTTATAGTTACAAAAGCTTAAACAGGAGATGTTGATAAGACAATCTTATCCAAGATTTTTTTATTTGAATTCTAGTCTAGCCCTGGGATGGGGGACAGAGGAATCATTGATTTATCTTTTCATGGCTCAGCTCAAGGGTTGTCTCCTTCAAGAGGAAGGCCTTTCATGATTTCCCCAGGTGTTAATGCTCCTCTAAGCTCCTGAAATCAGTTTGTTTTTATTTGGTACATGTGTTGGATTTACTTGTCTGTCACGTTGTCGTCTTCTCCTCCCTCTCCCTAGTATTGTAAGGTACTTAGTGGAGGACATTGGCTTTTTTGTGTTGTTTTGTTTTGTTTTTTGGCAGGGCAATGGGGGTTAAGTGACTTGCCCAAGGTCACACAGCTAGTAAGTATCAAGGGTCTGAGGCCGGATTTGAACTCAGGTCCTCCTGAATCCAGGGCCGGCGTTTTATCCACTGCGCCACCTAGCCGCCCCCCCCGGACATTGTCTTTTACTATTTGTGTCCCTAGAACCTAACACAGTGTCTGGCACATAGTAGGCACTTAATAAATGCTTGTTAATGGATTGATAGGATGTAGCATCATTTAAGACCCCAGACTTCCAAGGCAAAATCCAGTCAATCTGGAAAGCTCTTTTTCAGTTGGAATGGATTTCCTGACTCAAGATTTGGAAGATGTGAGAAGCCTTTGGCCTCTAGCATCCTTGTCTTCAGTTGTAGCTGCAATATGGAAACAGCTCATTTTAAAGCCAGGTTAGCCCCTGTGATCTTAGCTCATTGCTCATTCGGTACAGCAGTTCCTTCCTAAGGAAGAAGGCAACCAGGAATTTTAGGATGTCTAAACCCTTCATCAGTAATAAGTGTATAGGAGGGGACAGGAATGGGAAGAACAGAAAAATGAATTTTATTTCATTGAAGTTATTTATTTCTTCTCTTACATTCAGAGTCAGAGAGACACAATAAACATTTATTAAGTGCCTACTATGTGCCAGGCACTGTGCTAAGTGCTAGGGATAAAGCCGCTTATTTTTAATGTTTACAGTCAAAGGGGGAAGCAAATTGGCTTTTGGAGCTCAGGAATTTATATGATTTTCTTTATCAGCATCATATATCAACCTGAAGAATATTTCTTTACCAAGTCAATAAAGTGCCATTGAGGGAAAGAAACCCTTTGTCTCACTGAGCTATAGTAAAGTTTAACTTTTAAGAAATAAATTTAGTAAGATCAAATTTCCACACAATATTGAATTGAACCCAGTAGGGGCATAGACTATTATTAATCAAAGAAGTGGCTATAGGTAAGTCATTTAGATCAACTGTTTGCCTGCTAGCTGGATAGACATTTATCTTACTAAAAAACCTTTTGCAAAGGAGGTGCAGTGCTATACAATTCCAATAACATTTATTATGCAATGACAATGGCTAAAGCACTGTGGTAGGTACTGGCACGACAGCAATAATGTTTTCATTTATATAGCACTTTAAGGTTTTCAGAGCACTTTACAAGTATCTCATTTCTCAGGAGAGGGTGTTATTATTCTTCCCATTTTTGTAGTGCAGGAAACCGAGGCAGGTCTACAGGTTAAGGGACTGGCCCAGGTTCACATAGCTACTAAGTGTCTGAGTTTGGATTTGAACTGGGATCCTCTCAATGCCAGGTCTGGCTCTGTCCACTCACTGTGCCATCTAGATGTCTAGTTTTCAGACGCAAAAGGAAAAACAGGTTTTTCCTACAGGGACCATGCATTCTCTATGGGAGAAAACACCAATGTGGTCACTGATAATGGAATACAAGACAGTTGGAGGAAGGAGCAAACACCAGGATTTAGGGCAATGGGCAAGGCTTATTAAGGGGCAGGCATCTAAGCTGACCTTTGAGGAAAGTAAGGATTCTTAGAGGCAGAGAGGTGGAGGGAGGGAGAGGGAGAGGGAGAGGGAGAGGGAGAGGGAGAGGGAGAGGGAGAGGGAGAGGGAGAGGGAGAGAGAGAGAGAGAGAGAGAGAGAGAGAGAGAGAGAGAGAGAGAGAGAGAGAGAGAGAGAGAGAGAGCGCGCGTGCCTGAGCCCTTAGCAAACATGAAAGGGAGTAATGTGAAAGAAATAAGGCTGCAAAGACAGGCTAAGGGGAAATGGTAGAGTCAGCTACCAGTCTTCCCTGGTAGCTGACTATTCCTTAAGTTTTTCCTTTCCTACATTTTGTTTTGTTGTATTTTGTTTTTGTTTTTGGATAATAATCATTTTTATTTAAAGTTTTGAATTCCATATTCTATCTCCCCTTCCCTCCCTGCTCCCTGAGGCAGTAAGCAATCAGATATAGGTTATACATATTCAATTATGTAAAACATGACCATATTAGTCATCTTGTATAAGAGAATTCGAATAAAAGGGAAAAAAAGAGAAAAATAGCATGCTTCAGTCTGTGTTCAATCAATATCAGTTTTTTCTTTTTTTTCCTTTTAAAAAAATATCAGTTCTTCCTTTGGAGGTGGATAGTATGCTTCATCATGAGTCCTTTGGGATTGTCCTGGATCACTGTATTGTTGAGAATAGTTAAGTCATTCACAGTTCTTCATCAAACAATATTACTGTCCATGTGCACAATGTTCTGCTCACTTCACTATACATCAATTCATACAAGTCTTTCCAGGTCTTTCTGAAATCTTCCTGTTTGTCATTTCTTATAGTACAATGATATTCCATCACCATCATACACCACAGCTTGTTTAGCCATTCCCCAATTGATGGGCATCCCTCTGATTTCCAATTCTTAGCCACCACCAAAAGAGCTGCTATAAATAGGTCTTTCCCTCTTTTTTTGGGGTGTCTTTGCTTCCTTGAATTTTGAGAGGATTTTCTCTTGTTGTGAGCTCACTGAACACAAAACACAGTTGGTCCGCTTTCCTCCCTGCTAGAGGGTGAAGTCCGAGTGGTGAAAGATTGTTCAACTACTCGAGTCTTCTCTTCTGGCTGGGTCATCTTGGCTCCTTGTTCTGTTTGCCTCAGCTTTCTCATCTTTAAAATGGGGACAAGATTAGCACCTCCCTCCCAGGGTTGTTGTGGGGGTGAAATGGGACAATGTGTGTGTAAAGTGCTTAACACAGTGCCTGGCGCATAGTAGGCACTGTGTAAAGGTTAGCTCTTAGTATTAGCTATTTTTTTCTTTTTCTTTTTTTTGAGCAGGGTAATGAGGGTTGAGTGACTTGCCCAGGGTCACACAGCTAGTAAGTGTCAAGGGTCTGAGGCCGGGTCTGAACTCAGGTCCTCTTGAATCCAGGGCTGGTGCTTTATATACTGTGCCACCTAGCTGCCCCCAGTATTAGCTATTCTTGTAAGTTTCCCAATCAGTCCTATTTCCAGTTGCTTCAGTCATCATCAGAGGTGGAATCAGAGGAGATCCACACTGTTAAATGAGAGAAGCCTTGTTGCTGGATGATCGTCATGGGTACAGTATGTGGCACACAGTTGGCGCTTAATAAATACTTTGTTGCTTGAAGATAAAGAGTACAAGACTTGGCACTCAGCAGATTCTTGGGGCAGTGGATAGAGTGCTGGGCCTGGAGCCAGGAATACTCATGTTCCCGAGTTCAAATCTGGCCTCAAATACTTCCTAGCACTGTGACCCAGGGTAAGTCACTTGACCCTGTTTGCCTCAGTTTTCTTATCTGCAAAATTAGCTGGAGAAGGAAATGGTGAACGGCTGCAGTGTCTTTGTCAAGAAAACCCTAAATGGGGCCATGAAAAGTGGATAACAACAACAAGGTTCTTAATCAGTTGTTGATCAGTCATGATGATGGATATGACAACACAACACTACAGTGGCACTTCATAAATGCTTGTTGATCCGTGATGATGACAATTCCAAGTAATTGTACCTGGCACATGTTAGAGAATTAATAAATTCTGCTTGATTCATGATGATGATGAGTGTAGTACCTAGCACATGGCAATTGCTTAAGAAATCCTTGTTGATTGTTGTTGGTGATATCAATCAACAAACAATTAGTCAATAAATAATTAATAAACAATAATCAATAAAATTTTATTTAAGTACCTGTCATGTGCCAGGCACTATGCTAAGTGCTGCTTGTGTGCGTTTCAAATGAGGAACTAGATTTCAAGGAAGAAAAATTCACAATCCATTGATTTCCAAAGTACTTTATGGAATTTAAGTCATCTTGCCACTGACTACAGAGAGAAAAACTAGGGTATTGGAACAAAACTAGGCATTTTTTTTTTTTTAATCAGAAAGGAAAGAAAAAGTGCACAGGGCTCCATGTTCCAAGTGTGTCTGTATGGAGACTTAGTTTTACTGTTGGCATCAAGTTTCTCCCAAGCAGTTGCATTTTTGATAAACATTTGTTGTGTTACCAAAGATTAGTCACTGAGCCAATGACAAGATATCCTTGACATGTCGAGTTTTTATTACTGTCTTTGGCTTCCGAACATCTAATATGAAGTGATCTATAACGGAGGAGACTGACTGTTTGTCAGCTCAGTAAAGTGACATGATTTGCGGGGAGGAAGGCAGACTGTTCCGGTGTCAGCTAGAGATGATTACAATAGATATCACCGGTCTTGATGGCACTAACCCAATCTGAAAAGCTGTAGACAAATCTGAATTTATGCTTTATCATCAGGCTGCCAGATGGGTTCAGGCAACTATATGTAAAAATTCATGGTCTGTTACTCAGTAATTGATGTTTGGAAGGAAGCTATCATAT
This sequence comes from Dromiciops gliroides, assembly GCF_019393635.1. NCBI lineage: Eukaryota > Metazoa > Chordata > Mammalia > Microbiotheria > Microbiotheriidae > Dromiciops > Dromiciops gliroides. Next base: position 39,208,430 of record NC_057865.1, read on the forward strand.
GGGGTTTTACTGTGTTCGTTCCTGAATGTCAGGAGAGTGTCTTTAGCTTCTATAAGGTTTTGTATTGTTATGTTTAGCTACCGTGACTTTTACAACTATGCAACAATGAGCAACAAATTACTTGGAGAAGAATAAAAGCAATATGAAGATGTTATTTTCACTTCACACATAGTTACTGAAAAATCATAATTATGTACATAAATATATAATGAGAGATACAGATGATTAAGAGCTCCATTTTGTATATTTACAGCCCTACAGATACTAATCCCAATCAGCATTTTATCATTTTGCCCAATTTCTTGATAGAGCGTCCTCTCTTAGAATGGAACAGCTTCAAGTACAAGAATGGTAAGGGAATATATATCTATCCCCTTGAGGACCATCCCCAGCTAAGTTAGCACTACTTTAGAACCCATTTCACTCCCAAGAAGCAAAAGATACTCTTCATTAGCTGCCGCAGAAAGAGAGAATTCAATTTTGCTCAACAAACATTTATCACTATGTTTTAGGTCGGACAATTGGGAGTTGGGTCTAGGATAAATTGGGAGGGGGAAGACTGCCTTCAGGAAATTGTACAGCCCCTTCAATGACCCCAAACTCCCCCCAGAAGCAAATCCCCCCTTTATTATTTTAAAAAATAAAATGTTATTGAAGTTTTGTTTTTTATGGAATCTACATTTCACAAAACATCCTTCCTCCTACTCTGAATCCCAGAGAGCTCTCTCTCTCTCATAACAAAGAATAAAAGAGAGCATTCCTCAAATAAAAATATAGAAATAATAAAACAACAAACAACAAAATGATAAACAAAAGAAATAGGTTCCTCAAAACTAACTGACAAAATGAAAAAATCTCCATTATATGTGGCGTTCCACATTCATAGACCTTCCCCTGACCACCACTTCTACAAAGAAGCAAGAAGGGAGGAGGTAAAAGGCACATCTTTTTAATACCAGTATTCTCCTGGGATTGTTGTCTGAGTCTGAACCATGGAAGAAATGAAATCTCTGAAGTCTCTGAAGAATTTAAAAAAATATCCTACAGAGGGCAGTGGAGAAGCAGATTGGTGAGTTCTAAGAGCAGGCTTCAACAGTTAATATGAGAACTTCAAAGATGAACTAGAATAATGGATGGCATCAAGATGGTGAATGAGTGATAAAGAAAACATGCTATTCCTAGGGCCAGAGCTAGATAACAAGATGACAGCTGGGGCATCTCCTGATGTTCTTGAGATTCTAGGAGAAATTGGGGAACATCTCTCAGTACACCGGGTGGAGCCCTGGTAGAGAGCATCCCGAAGGGCATGGACAAAAGTTGCCCAGGGTGCAGGGGTCAGGATGGGTTGTGATCTGAAGAGGTGCTGGGAATATCCATGTGAATGAGGCCCCAGGTCTATTGGAGTAGATGCAAATGATTGCGCCAGATATCAAAGGCACAAAGATGAAAATGGAACACAGCCATACCCCAAGACATGCCCATTCCACTCTATGAGGAATTTCATTTAATGTTCCTTCTTTGATTTATGAGGAGTTTTTTGAATTTGTGAGGACCAATTTGCATTTGGTAGTCCCAAGAACTTCTGAGCCCCCAGTTGAGACCCGCCCTAGAATCTTAATCATTGTCTGCTTGGCTCCTTTTGTGCTAAGTTCTTCTTTCATCATCAAATGGTTCAATATCAGAAACAGATGTGGTTTTATTGACACTTAAGAAAATGAGGTCTATCACCAGGCAGTCTGTCTGTAAGGTGATGAGCTTTTGGTATCGGCAACTCAACATAGACCATCTTAGAAGATAGTTGGGCTCGTGGTCTTTGTCAGTGGAGGGAGTGCCTGCACTGGTGAAATCACAGATCCTTGAGAAATTTGTTGCCTTTTTTCTTACTCTATGTTCAGAATATTATGGGTTTCACCGAAGGCTTTGGAGCATTTCTGCCATTCGTTGTAATTAGCACACTCTCTTTGGCAAATAAGAGCGTTTGGAGACCCTCAACATGAATAGGGAATCTATCATCCATGTGGACTTTGTTGAGGATATCCTATATGACTATCCTATCTTATCCTATGTGATTTCCTCCTTTTCCTGGGGAATTTCTGAATTTAGAATAATAGGATATGGTTTTAAACCCTTGCTCTCTGACTACCTATGTGACTCTAGGACTCAGCTGGCTCATCTGTAATAGGGAAATGGGGAGAATATGGTAGGGGGAGAAGTCAGACCAGATGCCTTCTACTGGGTTCCTTTTGGTCCTAGACTGAAGATCTTCATGAGAAGAGCCAGAATTAATGCTATTTTATTTCTTTTTTTTGTTTTTGTTTTTGTTTTTGTTTTTGCAGGGCAATGAGGGTTAAGTGACTTGCCCAGGGTCACACAGCTACTTAAGTGTCACGTGTCTGAGGCTGGATTTGAACTCAGGTCCTCCTGAATCCAAGGCCAGTGCTTTATCCACTGCGCCACCTAGCTGCCCCCAATTTTTTTTTTTGTTAGGCAATTGGGGTTAAGTGACTTGCCTAGGGTCACACAGCTAGTAAGTGTTGTGTCTGAGGCCGGATTTGAACTCAGGTCCTCCTGACTCCAGCACCGGTGCTCTATCCACTGTGCCACCTAGCTGCCCCCCTTTTTTTTTTAAATTTTTTAAATTTAGTTTGCAGGGCAATGGAGATTAAGTGACTTGCCCAGGGTCACACAGCTAGTAAGTGTCAAGTGTCTGAGGCTGAATTTGAACTCAGGTCCTCCTGAATCCAGGGCTGGTACTCTATCCACTGTGCCACCTAGCTGCCCCCTTAAATTATGTTTCAATTGTCTTAGAATTACCTTTGCCTCTGCCATAATTCTTGGCTTATGTGGCAAATAGAAATGAATTTTGGTACAGTTCATGGAAATAAGTTCTCTATCACCTTAGCACTTGGATTTTTCCTGTTTGTACTATAATTCAATATTTTATAGACTAAATCACAGCGTGTAATACCAGGACACACACAATGGTGGGACCTGGCTGACCACAGTTGGCCAGGATTGAGAATCTGGCTATCTAGCCATGATCAAGACATTAACCAAGTGTGGGCAGGCAAGGAATTGCATACCAGAGAAAAAAGACAGATTTGAAAGGCTCAAACTGTATGCTAGGTTAGACAGGTAGGTAAGTTAGCCAAGGTGGAGTGGAACAAGCAGGCAAGGTTTAGAGTCTGGGAGAGTGACCAAGAGGGTCTTTTGTAGCTGTTGACCCTGAACGTGAGCTCGGATGTTAAACAGAAATTGTTTGTTTTCTGTCCCTAATTTAAGGACCTTCTGAATGACTCTTGGTCTCCAGGTGATGGTCGCCCCTGATTTGCATGGGATTCAAGCACAGGGGTGGCCAGCACATTTCAATGCAGTTTCATCAATGGATTCCCCATCCTTAGCTGTCTTATCGTGTTTTCTTCTCTCCCTCACTGCAGAAAGGTTTTGAAGGAAATATCTGTTGGAGACCTGAAGCCAAATGAAACCGTTCAGGCAAATTTGGAAGCACAGCTCCTCTCTAAACTTGACCACCCAGCCATCGTCAAGTTTCATGCCAGCTTTGTGGAACGAGATAATTTCTGCATCATCACTGAGTACTGTGAGGTAAGGCTGTAAGCTAATTCTGCGGTTTGATGAGGGTGGAAACCAGACTAGAATGGTCCTGCAGGAGAAAGCCTCTCAAACAAAACTACCTTGAAAGTGTGAGCACCAAATTATTGTGGATTTGAACCCTTGGGATCTCTTATTGTGCCGCTTAGAGCAATCATCTCTGGGAGGCTATTGAGTTCCAAAGGAGGGTTCTTTTCTTCTTTTGGTTCCCTAAAACCATGCACTATTTAGAGAGAATCGCTGCAGCTGAATGTTAGGAGAATGCTTTAGGAAGTAGGTGTTTTTTTAAAACCCAAACAATTCCCACAGAATCTCATGTGAATTTGAATTCATTGATATGGAATAATGAGTATATAGGACTGCTGGCACCTCTTTCTCACATATAGGGCTTCCAGATTAACTTCTTGGGGATCAGGATGCTTTCTGGGTCCACAGCCTCTCAGCATAAATAGTTTATGGGCATCTAGTGATATTTACTCTTTCTCCTATTTAGCCAGAGGACCCAGGTAGTTCAAAGCAAAGACACTTTAATGAATAGCTTAGTGGGGATGAACCTAAGGTTCACTCACACAAATATATATGCTACCACTGGGGAGAATGAGCTTACATAGGGATCATGCATGAAGGGCCCATACATGGAGAATATATGTGGAGAGCCAACTCACACCTCCGATTATGCAGAAACTCTAGTGTCTTCTGGTGATTCCTAGCCCTGCTCCTCTTAGGTAGGGGTGTCTCAAGTGCGTTGTTCTTCTGGGCTCACTGGGTGTAGTATCTCTGCTGATCACATTGCTCTCGTGGATCCATGGGGCTTGCTTCTTGCTTGACGCAGTGTCCTTCTGAGCTTTTCTCTTGCTTGTGTCTTCTGGGCTCATCTCTTTGGGGCCAGCCAAGCCATCTCAGCCTCAGTCAGCTAGGGTATTATGGCTAAAACCTCTCCTTGATAAAGTCAGGCCGACGAGCTCTTTAGTCCTAACCACCACACAGCTGACAAAAGCCAGATTGGGTAACCTCAGGGAAAGATTAGGTCTTTCCTTTTCTAACCCTGTGGGAGCTCAAAGCCTTCTGTTAATGAGACTGTTCAACTGGGCTCTCCATGTCCTTTCATACTCCCAGTATCCTCTGTGACTTGGTGGCAAAGGATCCAAGCTAAGTGTTCTCCCTCCATTTAGCCTAAATTCCCATCTTAATTATGCATGTCTGTCAGGTTGATGCAAATACAGCTTTTGTATTATAGTTTGCTAGCAAAAACCTGAGTCTTCTTTCAGCTAATTTACCTGTTTTCATCCTACATTACTCATTTAACACCTCTGTGCCTTCATTTATCCATCTATGAAGTAGAAATGCCCATGGCCTTCTAAATGGAATATTTGAGATCTTTAATAATGGTTTTCAAACATTTGCTTACTGAGTCTAAACATTTTTCACCCCAAGCAAGGAATGATGGTTTGTTTTCCTTTTATGTTTGCCCGGGGGAGGAGGAGTAAGGATGATATCCAGTGTGGAGGTGGCCTGGTGTGGAAGTGTCTAGGAATGATCATGTAGACCTTATTACATGGTTTTGTTTTTAAGAAAAAAAAAGAGAAACAAGGGGTTCATTTCTTTGTTTTTAAACCCAAACAATTCCTAAAATATCCTCAAGTGAGTTTGGGTTTAATGCTATAGGCGAATGGGTATATACCACCTCTGGTTCCCTAGGCACTTAATGTAATAGTTCACAAGCATCCAATGGTATTTACTCAGTGGGTGAATTTTGCCCTGGAATGAGCCAATTCCTTATGGGTTTTTTTTTTTTACCTTGGCAGATGAGGGAATGGAAAGGAGAGGGGGAAGGCTGCCAAGGGACTAGACTTGGGCAAGGAGAATGTTACTTTTGGCTCTCCATTAACCTCTGTCTCCCCAGCCCAAGGGTAAAGGGTGACATCAGTCATACATAGAGAGTTACTAAAGAAATCCAGTGAATTTTGGGACTCCTGGCATGGAAACTGGACAGTCATGGCAACCTCAACAGGCTCCTCTTGATGGCTCCATTTAGCCTCTGTCCTCTTCCTAGCCAGACATTCTGCCTGATGCATAGCACGCTGCAAGCCCTGTAACTAAGCATCCTCTGCAGGGAATATTTGAAGCCATGGGAAAACCAAATCTCTGCTGGGCTCATCTCATTAAAAGCAAAGGCATTGGGGGTAGCTAGGTAGCACAGTGGATAAAGCACTGGCCCTGGATTCAGGAGGACCTGAGTTCAAATCCGGCCTCAGACACTTGATACTTACTAGCTGTGTGACCCCGGGCAAGTCATTTAACCCTCATTGCCCTGCCCCCCCCCAATAATAATAATAAAATTTTAGGGGCAGCTAGGTGGTGCAGTGGATAGAGCACTGGCCCTGGAGTCAGGAGGACCAGAGTTCAAATCTAGCCTCAGACATTTGATACTTATTAGCTGTGTGACCCTGGGCAAGTCACTTAACACCAATCACCTCACCAAACCCCCCCCCCCAAACAATAAAAGCAAAGGCATTTTCTCATTGTGTTACCTTGGGCAAGTCACTCACTCCTCTGGGCTTAGTCTCCTTGCCTGTAAAATGATGGGGTTGAATGTGATGGCCAACAAGGTCCCTTCTAGTTCTAGATTTAGGAGCCTATGATCTTATAAGAGTTGTGCTTCAGTTTCCTCATCTGTAAAATGGGGTTGGACTTGGTAGCCTCGAAGGTCCCTGCCGGTTCTCAGTCTGTAATCCCGAGATCCTCTGACCTGCCAAAGCTCGCATTCCACTGCCCCAGCCTTTGAAGTGTAACCGGGGTCTCTACCCAAACGAGGTCTCAGAACAGGACTTGGGGGGAGGACATGAATACAACCCAGCTCCAAACTGCTACCCATTCGTCGTGAGTTTCTTCTCATCTCTCTTTCTTTAACTTCTCTAGTTAATCGCCATCTGTTTCTGAGACAAGTGTTGACAAGTATTACTGCTATCACACTGACTTTGTAACAGCTTGAGTTTTCAAAAAAAAAAATTCCCTATTTTCAAATACTTCTTAATGGCTTCAGTGAAAAAAAGACACACCTTTCCCTCTATGTGTTAATTTAAAAATGATGGGTGGTTTCCAAATGGATGGACCTGTTCTCTCAGATAGGAGTTGGGTTGCCATGGCAGCAGGAGCTAGAAGGGCAAACGGAGCATCTGTAGATTTCCAGGGCTCTGCTGAGTGTGCGAGCTTCTGGGACCCATACAAAGGACATCATGCATACGCATTCTTAGTCCCTTGTTGCTACCAGGAATATCCCTCACTCATTTTGAGACCCAAAAAGCAGGTGATACCCCCCCCTTTTCTTAGGGAAAATATTCATGTTTGAAATGAAAGGCCTGATTCATAGGAATATGTTATTAACATCAGAGGAGTGGAGTGTTCTTCTCTTTTAATTTCCTCTTAAGTAATTACAGTGATGTGTGGAGAAGGCCAGCCTCAATTAACTAGGGTTAAATAAAAAAGTAGATATGGTTCAGGAGATAGATTCAAAAGATAGATAGATGGATAGAGAAATAGATGCTAGATAGATGGCAGATAGGTGATAGATAAATAGATGATAGATGGATAGATAGATAATATAGATTAACAGATGATGGATGGATAGATAGATGATAGATTAATAGATGAAGGATGATAGATAGATGGATAGATAGAAAGATCACCTTTCAAATGCTTGCTATGTGCCAAGCACTGTGCTAAATATTGGGATGAAAGATGCTTCCATATCTTAAGGCTCTTACATTCTAATAGGGGAAGACAAAGCACAAAGGAGACCAGAGGCATGGGGGGAGGCAAAGCAGATGGTAGGAAGGCAAAACACTCTGGGAATTAAGTTGAGTTGAGAGTGAAGTAAGCAGCGACTGGTCTTCATAAGAAATAAGATGAAATTAAGTCCTTTAAATCCTCCTTATAATAAAATGATGGCCAAGAGACCTCTCTAGTCCATTAGAATGAAAGTCAGCTTTCTAAGGCTCTAATTTGGAACTGTTGGTCCTAAGAACCTAGATCTAGGACTGAAAAGGAACATTCAGCCTAACCCCCTCATTTTAGAGATGGGGAAACTGAGGCACAGAGAGGTTAAGGCACTTACCCAATCTCCTACAGGTAGTAAGTGTATGACAGAGCCAGAGTTCGAGTTTAGGGCCTCTGACGGCAAAGCCAGTATTCTTTCTACTGTATCATGTACTTTCTTTGGCCTGAGGAGCATGGACAGAACCACTAGGATACATCATTAAGAACACCCCCCCCCCTCCCCAGGTGGGATCCTGGTTTTGCTCGCTTCATTATACATCAGTTCATACAAGTCTTTCCAGGTCTTTCTGAAATCGTCCCGCTTGTTGTTTCTTATAGCACAATAATATTTCATCACTATCATATACCACAGCTTGTTTAGCCATTCCCCAATTGGTGGACACTCCTTTGATTTCCAATTCTTAGCCACCACAAAAAGAGCTGCTATAAATGTTCTTGTACAAATAAACCTTTTTCTCTCTTTTGGGATGTCTTTGGGATATAAACCTAGCAGTGGCATTGCTGGATCAATAAGTATGCACAGTTTGGTAGCCTTTTTGGCATAGTCAGAGGACCCTTTCCTAATTCTTCCGCTCCTCCCTCTGAAGTCTTGCCTCCTTCAATAATGTTGAGCTTTGGAGACTGTGGGTTGGAAAGGGAAGATATCAGTAAAGACATGGAGGACCACTTTACATCATCTCTTTGTTTCTAAGGCACAGGGCACCTTGATCAGGGATCGCCTACCATGGTAGCTCTTTTACATGGTTAATTATTTTAAGAGGTTCGTCAACAGAATGTATTGAGAGCCTGTGATAAGCACAGTGGTGAGATAAGAAGGAAATAGAAGACAGCTCTCAAAGTGCTTTCAGAATAATTGAGGAGAATGAGTGTACCCAGGACAAAGGAAGAGGGTGCATCATCTCTCCAGGAATCTGCAAGTACTAAAAATGCAATCTTTGGGACTCACGGGGATTTTTTTTTTTGTTTTTTGGTGGGGCAATGAGGGTTAAGTGACTCGCCCAGGGTCACACAGTTAGTAAGTGTCAAGTGTCCGAGGCTGCATTTGAATTCAGGTCTTGCTGAATCCAGGGCAGGTGCTTTATTCACTGTGCCACCTAGCTGCCCCCACAGGGATATTGATAGTGAGGCTAGAAGCCATTTGAGAGCCTTGATCCATGGGGGGTGGCTAGGTGGCGCAGTGGATAAAGCACCGGCTCTGGAATTCAGGAGTACCTGAGTTCAAATATGGCCTCAGACACTTGACACTTACTAGCCATGTGACCCTGGGCGAGTCACTTAACCCCCATTGCCCAGCCAAAAAAAAAAAAAATTATAAAAAAAAAGAGAGCCTTGATCCAGAGAAGGGGTTGTTCCCTCTCTACAAGGGTTACTTATGTGATCAGTATCATGGATATGAAGCTAGAAGGGATGGGCAAGGTTATTGACTCCAGCCCCCCACCCCTTATTTTACAGAAGAGCGGCTGTGACTTGGAGTGTGTGTGTGTTGGGGGGGTATGGGTGTGTGAGTGTGTATGTGCATGCATGTGGTTTGAACCTAATTATCTGACTCCCAAATCTAGGGATCTCTCCATAGTTTTGTGGTGCCTCCCTTGTATCTTCTGAGGCAAAAGCTACCAAGCTTTAAATAGCTTGGGGGCTCAGTTTAACTCAGCCAGATGTTGGAAAGGCAGAAATAATAATAATAGTAATAATAATAATAATAATAATAATAATAATAATAAACAACTAACTCTTTTTCACGTGGCTGCTTGGTGGCATGGTGGATAGAGTGGTCCTGGAATTAAGAAAGACCTGAGAACAAATCTGCCCTCTGATGCACACCAGTGAGGTAACCCTAGGCAAATCATTTAACCTCTATCTGCCTCAGTTTCCTTAACCATAAAATAAGAATAATCATGGTACCTACTTCCCAGGGTTGTTGTAAGGATCAAATGAGATAAAAAATTTGTCAGGTATTTTGAAAACCTTAAAATGCTATGTAAATGCTAGTTATTGATAATCATTATTATTTCAGTTCTATTATAAAAAGACCAAAACCTTTATTTTTTTTTTTTATTTTTTGCTTGAAAACAATTGATTTCTTTCATTTGGCTACTCACATGCACGTTACTCATAATCTAGGTAAATTATATTCACATCATCCTCTTCATCTTCCAAGTAAATGGATTTTGTTTTTTGCTGGTGTGTGTGTGTGTGTGTGTGTGTGTGTGTGTGTGTATGTGTGTGTGTGTGTGTGTGTGTGTGTGTGTGTGTGTATGGTCATTTCATGACCTTCCTGTTTGTTCCAAGTAGAGAAATGGATTAGCACTGAGTAATTCATTAAAATGCATTGTGCTCATTTACAGAATTATCCTTTTCCCCACTGTCAAAATTGAGACATTCCTCTGTTTTCAATGGTTGAAGCTCCCACATGTTATTTCTGTTATCCATAATGGATGGTAAGCCAGTTTACAGAGTGTTGACATCTGCTGAACCAAAGGATTCAAGGCTGATGGAAGGAAAGTTAACAGACCCCATTTCTTTTGGCTGTGGCTTCAGGTGAGGTCGAGTCAACACAAGGAAATAGGAGAAAAGACCAAAAGCAAAAGGGAAAAGAGGGGAGAGACATTGTCCCTATTGAGCTTCCTTTTATTAGACTGAGCCTGGTATATCAGCCTCTTGTGGTCCTTTTCGATCCTCACTCTGTGATCCAGTGTGTTAGCTATCCCCAAATTGACTATCCCTATCCCTAAAGCTATCCCACAGCTGGGTGGAGCAGCAGAGTCAGGAAGATGAGTTTGAATTGGGCTTTATACACCTGCTTGTTGTGTGATCTTGGGCACTTCACTTAACCTTTATTTACCTCCGTTTCCTCAATTATAAAATGGGGATAATCACAGCACCTACCTCACAGGGTTGTGGTGAAGATCAATTAAAATATTTGTAAAAAGCACTTATTACACAGTAGGCCTGGCACACAGTAGGCACTATATAAATTCTTAATCCCTTACTCCTTTTTTAAAAAACAGTATCACATAATAAATTAACTTATTAGTAACCCTAACCCTTATCAGCTTTGTGTAATCCGTAAATTTGATAAGCAGTACTACATAAGCCTTTAACCAAGTAGTTGATAAAAGTGTTCAGTAGCGCAGAGCAAAGGACAGATTTTCTTGGTGTGCTCCACTGGGGACAACCTGCCGTGTTGACACTGATACATTATAATGACTCTTGGAGTTCAACCATCCAACTAGTTATGGATTCATCTGTTTATCTTCTAATCCATATCTCTCTATCTTATCTCTAAGAGTAGGAAGATTTACTTTATAAAGAACTTTGCATAAATCTAGGTAAACTATAGCTGCATCATTCTATTCCTCTCCCAGTTTAGTAATCTTGTCCAAAAGGAAATGAGGTGAGTCTATTTTTGATGGAGCCGTGTCGCTGCTAACTCTTTCTAGCCATTCAGCAACTGTCTCTTGAATGATCTATTTTTAGAATTTTCCCAGGAGTCACAAAGTCAAGCCTACTGGCCCATAGTTTGTAGACTCTTTTCTTTTACTTTGTTTTTTTTTTTTTGTTTGTTTTTGTTTTTGTTTTTTTTTTTTAGAGATAGCATTTTCCCTTTAGTCTCGTGGCATCTCTCTTATTTCACATATTTTTTCATAAATCACTGACAGTGGCTCAGATATCACATCTGCTGTTTTTCTTTCAGGATCTGAAGATATTATTCCTCTGGAATTAATATCTGACGGCTGAGTGTTCTTTTATTGTCTTCCCACTTATCTTAGATATCGCATCCTTGTAAGTCATTTTTGTTTTATCAGTTTTAGGGTAAATGTCATTCTCCTTTGCAAAGAAAACACAAAAAAAATGAGTTGACTAGTTCTGGCTTCCCTTTTTAGTTTTCATCATCTAGTCTACCCCAAGCAAAAGTCTTATACCTTCTCTGATCACTTTTTACTCCCTATATAGCTTTAAAATAGCTTTTGTTTTGGTTGTTGCCATTATTCTTAGCTTCTGTCACCAAATGTAGCTCATTCTGATCTGTGGAATTCCTAATGTTATTTTTAGGGGACCATCTCACCCTCTTATATTCATCCTCTGTTATCTGGCCTTGCTGCCATCATTGGTGCAGTTGTTTCAAAATATAAGTTGATTGGTGATTTGTCTGTGCATCCACATTAGTTTCTTCAGACACATCCAATATTTCCTCCTCACTGGACATGTTTCGCTTTGTGTCTTCAGAATTTTCTTTTTAAGGATCTCCATCATCCCTCCTAGGCTGAATTCCCTTGAAGCATTTTACTCCATGGGACTCTTCTCTTCTGAACCCTCTGAAATTTGGATGTACATCAGACTGTACCCAGATTTCTTCTCTTATCACAAACTCTAATATTAACTTCCCTTTAAGGTTTCCATCATTCTCTCTCCAACAATCAGTTCTTCCCTGTTAGTGATATTCAGATCCAGAATAGAATTTCCACTTGTTGGTTCCTTCCTCTTTTGAAAGATGAAATTATCGTTAAGGCAAGTCAAGAGGTTATTAGCTACTCTGCTTTGGGCGAGGCGGGGGGGGGGGGGTGAAGAGGAAGAGGAAGCTCCAGTAGATTTTTAAAGTCCCCCATGACTATTATGTCATGCCTTTGTTGCAGGATTTTGATATTTCCAAAATTCTTCCCGTATTTTCTCCTTCTGACTAGGTGGTCTGTAGTATACTTGAGTAAACCTTAGTTTCTTCAGCTGGAAGATGGAGATTATAAAAGTATCTAACTCTCAGGGTTGTTGTGAGGATCAAATAAGATAATATTTGTAAAACACTGGCCCATAGTAGGTGTTATATAAATGCTTTTTATTACTACTACTACTACTACTACTACTTTGATGGCAATTTTTTTTTACATTTCTCCCTCCTTTGATCTTCACCCAAATACTCTCCATCATGCTTTTTATCTCTGATTCCTAGATTTCCTCACATGATTATACCTTCTTAATATATAAGACTACTCTAACTCCTTTTACCCATCTTGTTCCTTCTGAAAAAGGTATACCTATCTAATCTTGGGGTTTACCCAGTCTGAATGACATCTCTGACATCAAATTTGCACCCTTCCCTTGACTTTGAGTTCCTTATTTATTAAATTTTGGACATTTGTGTATATACTTGAAGTCACAAGCTTACTATTGACTCCTTTCTTGAATTTTTGTCTCTTGTGAATGTTTGAGTGTCTTAGCTACTATTCTCCCTTCTTTATTACTGTGCTTTATAGTGTCTAACTTTGGTGACCCACATAAGCAACCTTCTTCAACTCTCAAGTGTTGGGCATCTTTCTTCAGTATCCCTGGAACGTCAAAATTTTGGGAAATTGGGGTTATCCCAGGGGAATCTGGCCTCTCTTAAACTTCTAGACTACCAGGATCACCTTAAAACCAGAGTAAGATAGTTATGGTATGTAGAAATTCACCTGAGTGTGGCCTGTAGTGACTCTAGAGAGTGGAGTCCAACCATGGGGATCAGGGAGCAGAGATTATCCAAGATATAAATTGGTTCTTAACCCAGTACAAGTAGGCCCCTATTTTTGTGTTTTTAACATGCCAAAAAAACTTTGTCCATTGTTTTGGAAATAATTTTTTTTTACTTATATTTATAAATATATTCAGCTAAAAGCTAGCAAGGCAACCCACATTTATTGCAAAGAAATACAGAACTATAAATCATCTTGAGATTTAATTTTTGCGACTTTAGATGCCCTAAGAACATTAAGTATCTTCCTCAAAATAGAATGGAGTAATTCACTTAAATGTCCAGAATGTTCTAAAATAGTACTTTATGGATTGAACCATTATTTCATTCCATTTCTGGAAATAAAAAGAAGTTCTGCCACTTTACTCTTGTTCATGTAAATTCAGCTCAGCAGAAAGAACACTTACTTGAAAGGAATTTGAAGAAAATTAGCAACTGAAATCATGAATGCCCATTCATATTATCAATCACACACTCCATGAATATGACATGATATGCTGCAATAACAATTTAGAAATTGGATTTTCTCTTTTGGCTTTTAAGAGCATAATATGGCTTGACACCTTTCCTGGTTTTCCTTTATGAAGTCCATTGTAGAGATGAAAAGATTCAAAAGAAGATAAATGTAGGTCTTCAGGATTTTACAGTATAATAACAGGGCTTTTATTTTCCATTGCCTGGTATTTTTCTGAGCAGTGCCACAGGCTTTAAAAATGATTCTGGAAGGATTCTCGTCACGTTATTTGGCCTTGGCTTTACTAAGATTATTATTTTTACCTTTTTAATTGTCCAAAGGAACAGACAAAACATTCTCATTAATGGGTTAAATGTTAGCTATGTTTTCAATTTTTACCATTACCATCTGAATTGTCTAGCTTTTCTTTTCTTTTTTGTTGTTGTTAATGTTTCATATAAGAGAGCTCTTTGTAAATACTGATCCTAGAGGCTTTTTAAATGCATTTGTTCTTAAAATTTAAGTTCCATCGTACTCAGTATCCTTCAGATAATGTCACCCTTCTCACTTTGAAGACTAGATTTATCAGCTTATGTTAATGAGAGTATATATGTGTATATGTCTCTGAGGCTCAATTTTTATCTAATGTTAGAATAATTCATTTAGTATTTACAACATGAATATTCAATATTGGGGTATAGATAGACTATCAACATGATACAGTTAAAGCATTTGGAATCAGAGTGCTGACTGAGTTATTGATTACCAGTATACCTTGGACATAGTCATTTAAGCATTGTGAGGCTTCCTCAGCTATAAAACAAAGATAATAAATAACATGACTATCTTCCCAGGTAGCCCTCTAAATGTTGAAGAATGATGTAGAGTCAGATGTCATTAGTATCATTAGTATTGTACAAGAGCATTTATTAGCATGTTATTGGCATCTCACTGAGATTTCAGAATGGAAAAGACAGGTCATGATGATTTAATTAGTAACAGCACTACTATTAATGTTATATATACCACAGTGTAAGTGAGATGTTTTCCTTTTTTTTAACCTTAAAAAGATTAACTTTATTTTTTTAAGGTTTTTTTTTTGTGTTTTAAAAATTATTTATTTATTTAAATTTTTCTCAATTACATGTAAAGATATTTTTTGAGTTCTAAATTTTTCTCCCACCTTCCCTTCCCTCCCCACTCCTGAAGACAGTAAACAATTTGATATAGGTTATATATTACAATCATGTTATACATATTTCCATATTAATCAGAACAAAAGGAAAGAAAAAACACAAGACAAAATAAACAAGAACAATAACAAAGAAAGCAATAACAAAAGTGAATATAGTATGCTTCAGTCTACATTCGGACTCTATAGTTCTTTTTCTGAATGTGGAGAGCATTTTCCATCATAAGTCTTTTGGCATTGTCTTGGGATCATTACATTGCTGAGAAGAGCCAAGTCCAACACAGCTGGTCATCACAAAATGTTGTTGATACTGTGTACAATGTTCTCTTGGTTCTGTTCATTTCACTCAGCATCAATTTATGTCTTTCCACATTTTTCTGAAATCCATCTGCTTATCATTTCTTATAGCACAATAGTATTCCATTACTTTCATATGCCATAACTTGTTCAGCCATTCATCAATTGATGGGCATCCCCTCAATCTTCAATTCTTTGCCACCACAAAAAGAACAACTATAAATATTTATACATGTGGGTCCTTTTCCCTTTTCCATGATCTCTTTGGGATACAGACTTAGTAGTAGTATTGCTGGGTCAAAGGGTATGCACAGTCCCATAGCCTTTTGGGCATGGTTCCAAACTGCTCTCCAGAATGGTTGGATTAATTCACAGCTCAACCAACAGTACTTAAGTGTTCCCACATCTTCAGCATTTATCATTCTCTTTTTTTGGCATATTAGCCAATTGGATAGCTGTGAGGTGCTATCTCAGAGTAGTTTTAATTTGCATTTCTCTAATCAATCGTGATTGAGAACATTTTTTCATATGGTTGTAGATAGTTTTAATTTCATCACCTGAAAACTGCCTGTTCATATCCTTTGACCATTTCTCAGTTGGGGAGAGACATTTTCAAAACAAAGATTTGAGTGTCTTACTTGACCTCTAGCTCAGTAGGAGTCAGGAACGTCATATGGTAGTCAAAAGAACAATTGTGAGCTTGGATGATCCTAAGTCTTGCATCCAGAAATAAGGAGTTGTGGTCCCTCCGTTCTCCACCCTGGTCAGACCACTTCTAAAGGATAATGCTCAGTTTTACATGCCACACGTTAGGAAGGGCACATTTTAGAAAGCTAGAGAAGGGCTTTTGGAGCATGACCAAGATGGTGAAGGGGTCTTGTCTTCAGAGTTTATGAAAAGAATTTGTTGAAGGAACTGAAGATGTTTATTCTGGAGAAATGAAGGTTTGATAGGGCAACAGTCACATGAAGAACCTTGTCTGCTTAGTCCCGGGGGAGGGCAGAACTGGGAGTGGAAGAGAATTTGTCAAGGAGCAGATTTTTGGGTTTGAGATGAAGTAAAACTTCCCTTAACAATTAGAGCCACCCCAAAGTAGAATGAGCTCCCTGGGGGATGAGAGAGGAGATAGTTCCTCCCTCACTGGAAGTGTTCTGGAAAAGGCAGAATGGGCATTTTCCGAGTATGTTGTGGTGGGGGAATCCATTTTCAAGATTGGATTGGTTCTTTATAGCTCTTTGAACTCTAAAATTAGGTGATTCTGTTAAAAAGGGGAATGAGTAATGTAAAATCATGCTAAATGAAGCAGTATTTTAGGGGTAGTATCTAGGGAAATTTATTCCACTTGGTATAAGTCAGCATTAATTTTAGCTTCAAGTTAAAATAAATACCCTTTTCTTTATAGTCATTTCAGGGAAAAAAGGCCACCATTAGACACCACTTTAAGATGTCTTCTAGGAGTGCTTAGAAAAATTGAACGAGCTAAGAAATACTATAATTTTAAACTTCTTTGTAAAATTACTGTGAGAGTCGATCAAAAGCATCAGCATTGTTACTTATAAAAACAGTTTCAAGAAAGGAAGTTCAGAATTTTAAATCATGGTTTTTCTGAATTAACAATTATGTTGCTTTAAGGAAATTTTTTGTGGGGGTGGAGTTTCTTTTGTAATATACGAAGTGTAAATCATTAAGTGTTAAGCAATGGAATCCACATAGGCTTTATTCATTAAGATTGCTACTACATTCATTTATTTCATTGAGCAAACGTTCCTTTTTTAGTTTTCACCAACTAAAAATTTTTTATTGATTTTGGTCATCACCATTCTTGCTAGCTTTTTAAAACTTTTGTTCCTACTCTCTTAGAGTGTGATTTTTGGGTCATGCTCATAGAAACCTAGATTTGAGAAAAGGAGGAGTGGAAGTAAAGGTTTTTTCCCCCCAGGCTAATAGGGTCTAATATCCATGCTGGGTTATCACCATTGAGCAGAGTAGAAGTGATGATTGTTGTTTGGAAATGCAGATTATATTGAAATATTATTTTGCCGGCCATTGTCTGAATCGAGGCAGTTAGGAAGAATGCTCCGACATCTAGGTCATTCAGCAGCAGCAGCAGCAGCAGCAGCAGAAGATAAGGATAAGTTTGATTCCTATTTAAGAATCTGATGAAGAGATGAACTAAAAGAAAGTTGATGTCCTTTCTGGGCTTAGAAAAAAGTATTGCTAGTATAGGATAAGAGGGAAAAATCAGCGTGGAAAAATGATATTATATCCTTTTATGTAGCCATCCAATCAAACAAGTGTTTATTAAATATCTACTATGTTCCAGTAGAATTGACAAAAATGAAATAGTTCTTCCAATCAAAGGGCTATCTATGCTGATAGAATTCCATCAGAGAAGCACACGTATGTATATAATTACATATACAATATATATGTACTCATACATGCATGTGTATATATGTACCTATACATGCATAGGAGTATCTATGTTCCAAATACATGCACATGTATATACATACACATATGCATACATATATATGTGTATAATATTATGTATGTGTATATATGTGTGTATATACACACACACAATAAATTTTCATTGGAACCTACTCTGCAAAGTCTTAGAGAATTTCCTGGGACACTAACTGGTCTAAGTTAACCCAGCCAGTCTGTGTCAGGGAGAGGTCTTCAACTCAGGTCTCACTAAACCGTCCTGCTTTTTAGGTATATGTGTCTATGGTATTTATATAACTCCATACATCAAAAGCTTTTTCATATCTCTAGGTTGATTAGTGAAAATGTTTTGAGTCACTTGTAGGAACATTAGGTTAGCATGGCTTGAATAATTAGCATGAACTTCAGAAGAATGGGAGCTTGGGGTGCTTATCTATATTTTAGCACCTTAGACCAATTACACAGGTTGTGTATATACTGCTTACTCTCTGAGATGCCTTCTTTTTTTTTTTTTTTTTTTTTGGCAGAGCAATGGGGTTTAAGTGACTTGCCCAGGGTCACACAGCTAGTAAGTGTCTGAGGCTGGGTTTGAACTCAGGTCCTCCTGAATCCAAGGCTAGTGCCTTATCCATTGCGCCACCTAGCTGCCCCCCCCTTTTTTTTTTTTGGCAGATGAGATGCCTTCTTTACTCCAACTTGTCTTTACTTTGGGAGATGTGACCATTACCACAGGATCTTAAGGGTTAGCTCTGTTTTAAAGGAGTACACTTCTTCTACTCACCACTACAATTCTTGAATCCCCATTGATCTGTTTCTATTTATGTAAAACCGGACACTCACAATAATGATGCTTTTATGTCTTAAACATAACCATTTACTTTATAATAAAGCAAAAGAAATAATAATATCATCACATATGCTCATAAACCTACACTTACAGGAATAAGAAATATATTATAATCTACACATAGACCTGGATCACATATTCATACAAATGCATCCAGAGAGTGGACTCATCTTTACTGAAATTGACCAAGGAAAATTAATCTGCTAGAGATAACTCACGACTCTGGAACTGTCAATTTTTATGTCCTTCGTCTCAGGAACTGTCCATAAAAGTTCCTTCATGAAAGTAATTCCTGTGTTAAACAGATGTTTCCACGGCTAACCTAATACCATCCATCCTGTGCTTCACTAACACCTCTCTAGGAATGAAGCCCCAGCCAAACTAATTGATCCACTGGGTAACTTCTCTGATTCTCTGCTTCAAAACTATTGCTTTGTTCATTTGAACTTATTCCTCAATAACATCTCTAGTATCTATCACTTCCAGCATCAAGCTCAGCTGATGCAGTTCTGAAATTTGTTCTTTTGTTGTTTTCTCTTATTATCTTCTTGGATTTAGACTTGGGGTTCTTTCTGATAATGACTATACCTCAGTTTATGGTTAATAACAAAAATATCTTCTGTCTGTGATTGGATTATTATATTTGTTCCATAACCATATAACAATTCTGGTGTGCATATCTTTCTAGTGTGCTATAGCTTGTTACATTCAAGAGTATAACTGTTTTCCTCAGATATCTAAGTCAGGTATAGTAGTGAGAAGGTTGTGAAAGGACAAATATCAGAAGTGCATCAGCTTGATGCTAGAAGTGATGGTTACCAGAGTTGCTCTTGAGGAGTACACACGTGTGTATGTGTGTACTTTCATACTATAGATCTATCTATCTATCTATCTATATTATATATATAAACTGTAGGTATATATATATATATGTAAATATACTTGTTTCTGTCTAACTTTATATATCTTTGTGAATGTGAACCGAGGATAAACATTTATGCTGATAGTAATTCATAAGATATGTTGATAGGATTTAGATTTAGAAAGGACCTTAAAGGTCAAATCCAAATATCTCATTTTACAAAGGAGAAAATGAAGACCTGAGGAGATTGAAAGACTTGCCTGAGGTTACATAGTAAGTATATGCTATTTCTTTTGGGCTTGGAGTTATTAGATTTAATAAAAAGGCCTTGAATTCGATGTCTCAATTAAAAAAAAAACGTGAGAAAATATACTCTTCTTTCAGGGTCGAGATCTGGACTATAAAATTCAAGAGTACAAAGAAGCTGGAAACACCTTTCCTGAAAACCAGATAATAGAATGGTTTATCCAGCTGTTACTGGGAGTTGACTACATGCATGAAAGGTATAGTTGCCAGCTACAATGAGCCGCTTTATGTGAATTTGTATCTAACAAATAAGAATTTTTTTTACATTCTAAAGAAAATTCAGGGCAGCAAGTGATCCATGGCCCTTACGAATATAAACTCTTTGAGAGCAAATACTTAAAAAAAAAATCTCTCTTTTACCAGATACTCTATAAACTAGCCACTTTGTGTTCATAAACACTTGGGAAAACTGGTCAACCAACAGATATTTGCTTATATAGTATTTGCTTTAATAGAGTATGTTAAAGTTGTTTTTGAAGAGTTGCCCTTAAATAACAGAAACTGACATTTAGCGATATCTCATATGCTGTCTATAATGTTAAAGCACTTACTTTGTACAATTAATGTGTCTTATGCCAGAATCAAATCATAAAATTTTTGGTACCTGGAACATTTGGCTGGACTGTTTTGGAATAATTGAGGCAGAAAATACACTTTGGCTTCAGTTAAATGGAATTCTACACCAAAATCCCATACCACACCAAAATCTCCAATTCTGAAAGCCAAAGAGTATTTTGTGGATTTTACTTATCTATAATTTGTGTGTTTACTATTTTGAACTATGCTTAAAATCTCACATTCTTTCTAATGTTCACTTGATAATTAACAAAAGATTTTAAATAATCTCTAAGGTATATAGTATTAGAGTAGACCAACCAGTGCAAAGATGTTGGTCCAGAGAAGAAAGAAAGAAAAAAAAACCCTCCTGTGAAGTGTTCACAGAGCTAATCATTTGGAAAACTGTAGCAGCAGCCTTATGGCCTTCACTGCCTACAGTGATGGTTCCTGTGATAAACAAAGGTCTGACCATCCCTGACGGTCAGCCTGCTTAAACACCTGTCACGGATGGTTTCTGATAACATGAAAAGTAATCGCATTATCCTGGGTTTCTCCACCTATCTTAGCAAACACATGCTAGATGATAAATATAATCCACAGTGTTAAGGGTAACCTAGAACTGTCTTTTGAGTGATGTTAATCCAACTCGAGAGACATTTGTAAAGGTATACCAAGTAATCTTTTTATAGACTAAGCAACTCTTGCAGAATTTAGGACTTCAGGACTCATCCATTTTGAAAAATCACCATTTCTGTTATTTCCCATGACGATTTTGAATTAAATTTCAAAATACTTATTAAATATAATTACTTGAGAAAGCCCACTATGTACAAGAGCACCCAATCAATTGGAGTAAGAGTGACTCAAAACTATCTTTAGACTGTAGAACTGTCTTATGTCTGTCATTTCTTTGTTGTTCATTGGACAAAATGTAAAATTATCTAAATGTCAATTTGTTTTGTTTTGTTTTGTTTTGCGGGGCAATGGGGGTTAAGTGACTTGCCCAGGGTCGCACAGCTAGTAAGTGTCAAGTGTCTGAGGCCGGATTTGAACTCAGGTCCTCCTGAATCCAGGGCCGGTGCTTTATCCACTGTGCCACCTAGCTGCCCCCCTAAATGTCAATTTAAAGTTGAATGACCCAGAAGTTGTTTTCTATGTTTGGTTCTACATAGAAACAGTTAAATACATTTCTCATTCTAAAATCACCATCTGAAAGGCTTAGGGATATTTTACTAGGAGATACTGTGTTTTAACCTTTATCTGAAATCAGTTCAATAAAGGAACAGCCAAAATGGGGATGACTATTTCTTCTCTAATACTGAATAATAAAGGAAGAAAGGTGATAAAGCAGAATGAATATTCAATGTTTGTAACATCTGGATCTGAAATTTGATGCTTTATATTTCATCTGATGAATGAAACTAATTCTCATTAGTTCTGTCATTGAGGTAGCTAATGTTATGTTTTACTCTTCTCATACAAGTTTTAATTTCATATCTCAGTTAATATTAGTTTAGGAATGACTCCTACATGCAAATTAAGAGAATCAAGGCTGTAAGGGCAATTATGTTTTTATTTGACCATTTATGAATGACAATTAAATATCCCTTGCCTTGCTGGATATCTGTATAATAGAGCAATATGGAGATCCCTTCATTTCTTTCAAATGACCTCATTTATCTGATACTTTCTCCCTAAGCAGGGATTATATCCCTACTTATTGTCCCCATAGGCATCTCTAACTCAATATCACAGCCAAATGGAACTCATTATATTGCTTCCAAAATCCCCCTTTTTTGTTGAAGGTCTATTGTAGGCTAGTCCTGATTCAAGCTAGTCTGCTGCTTCAGGTTTGGAAATGGAAAAAAAAACACATTTAGACCAGGGATGGCAAACTCAAATAGAAAAGGAGACCACTAGACCTTACTTAAGGGTCCCTGTGGGCTGCATGTTGTCTTAGAAAACCAAATATTAATATTACCTATGTTTTATTGTATTTTTACTTATTCTATGAAAGATTTCCCAATTATGGTTAAATCTTGTTCAGGCCACAGTCAGGAGTGTTGTCGATACCTCTATGTAATAGTTAACAAAAGGCGGTTTACTTAGCTATGGCTAGTTAAACGGACACCCAGCGAGGATAAAGCACCGATTTATTTAGTTGAGTGTAGCTTGGCTCTCTTCTGGCTTGGTTCTTCTCCTACTTATCAGACCACTCCTCAGTTTTCTCCTTTGCTGAATCCTCATTCAGGGCATACCTCCCCCCATAATGCTCCCACAGCGCTCTATCTTGGGCTCTCTTCTCCCTCTAAGTTACTTCACTTGGTGATTAGAGTTAATAATCATCTCTCTGTTGATGAGTCTCAAGTTT
Organism: Dromiciops gliroides; assembly: GCF_019393635.1. Classification (NCBI taxonomy): domain Eukaryota; kingdom Metazoa; phylum Chordata; class Mammalia; order Microbiotheria; family Microbiotheriidae; genus Dromiciops; species Dromiciops gliroides. The sequence continues at coordinate 39,230,936 of NC_057865.1, forward strand.
ACCTATCCTGCCCTGACCTCTCTGAGGACCTCCAGTTTCATGTCTCCAGTTGCCCTTCAGACATCTTGAACTGGATGCCCAGAAATTGAGCTCATTATCTTTTCCCCTAAACTTTCCCCATATTTTCAAACTTCCCAGTTACTGTTGAAGGCATCACCATCTTCCCATCACTCACTTTCATCCCCCATATCCAAGCTGTTACCAAGGCCTGTTGATTCCTCCTCCGAAGCATCTCTTTAATACGCCCCCTTCTTTTGTCTGAAGCTGCCACCTCGCTAGTGCAGACCCTCATCACCTCTCACCTGGACTAGTGCAGTAGCTGCTGGTGGGTCTGCCTGTCTCAAGGCTCTCCCCACTCCAGTCTGTCCATTCTTTTCATTCATATGACCACCACCTTAATTAAAACCTTCATTACCTCTCCTTTGAACTATTGTGATAGCCTTCTAATTGCTTTATTTATCGTGTCTTACTCCTCCAATCCATATTGCCCATAGCTGCCAACTTGATATTCCTAAAACACGAATCTGGTCATGGCAGTCCACTACTAAAAATCTTCAGTGGCTACCTATCACCTCCAGGAAACAGGAGAGAGCCTTTAAGCTGGTGTTTAATGCCCCTCATGCTATAGCTCCCATTTTTCCTTAAAGCCAGCCTTAGTTCATGTTTCTCCCCATCACGCACTCTCCCTTCCATACAAAATGGCTTACTTACTAGCTGTTTCCTGTACATCCCCCCATCTCCCACCTTTGTGCCTTTTCACAGGCTGTTCCCCATGTCTTGAAAGCATTCCCTGCTCATCTCTGCCTCTTGCTTCCATCAAAACACAGATGAGATGACATCTTGAAACTGGATTACTTTATATATCTCTGTATTTTTGTGTATGTTATATCCCCTCACCCCCCACTCCTCACTATTAATATGTAAGCTCCTTTGGGGCAGGGATGTGTGTGTGTGTGTGTGTGTGTGTGTGTGTATGTGTATGTATTTGTAATGCCAGCCCTTGGAAAAGTGTGGTGCATCTCATAGGTACTCAGTAAATGTTTATGGAATCAGGTGATTAACAAGTACTTATTAAGAACTTACTATATGCCCAGCACTGAGCTAGGCACTAGGGACAATGGAAGTAGTCCCTCCACTCTTCTTCTTCCTCTCTGCTTTTCATTCCTCTTTCTCCTCTTCTTCTTCATCCATTTTCTTCCTTTTCTTCATCCTTCTTTTTCTTCTTCTTTCTCCTCTTTTTCCATTTTCTCCTTTGCTTCTCCATCCTTCTTTCTATTTTTCATCCTCATTTTCTTCTTCTTCATCCTTTTTTATTCTTTTCCCTCTTAATCCATTTTCTTCTTCCTCATCTTCTTCCTTTTCCTGATCCTCTTCTTTCTCTTCTATCTTTTCCTCCTGATTTCATCAGTGTGGTACTCTGCACAGGTGCAGGTCAGAGCTCCTCTTCTCTTAATGTTTCCCTTTCCCCTCCTCACTAGTCTGTTGGTGGTGGTGGGAATGCCTGATGACCCTTTTTCCTGGTCATGGAACCTGCCTGGTTATTTGAGAGGGATCAAACTGCAGGAGAATTCCTCCTACGTTTCCCTTAGATTTTGAATGCAAAGAGAGCAATGTTGGCCGAGACATTATTCTTATGGTCGGGATCTCTTAACATTAGACATTTTTAGTTCAAAAATTGATTCTGCGGGGCGGCTAGGTGTGGCAGTGGATAGAGCACCGGCCCTGGATTCAGGAGGACCTGAGTTCAAATCCGGCCTCAGACACTTGACACTTGATAGCTGTGTGACCCTGGGCAAGTCACTTAACCCTCATTGCCCCTCAAAAAAACAAACAAACAAACAAAAAAACAAAAACAAAAACAAAACCAAAATTGATTCTGAGGCATCTTAAGCAGACTGGTGTTTAGGGCTACATTTGTGAGCTTTGCAGTCAGTATTTTACAGAAATAGGTCTGGCCAACAAGATGTATTGAGCGACTGTCCTAAAAAATTAACGGCACAACATTACCATTTCTCTCCCACCAGAGTTATCTGATGATTTGATTCTATTTAAATTATTTGCATAGATCTTCCTTACCCACTAGGAGATTAAATCTTAATTTTATTTTATAACCTATCTTAAATTTTTCTATCGACAAGTTTTAGGATTTAAATTCATTTGTATAATTGGGATCTTTCACCCCGGGTATTCATCCTCTTATGATGCTCAAAACTGGTCAGAGTGAAAAAGCATATAACATGGTTGTTATTTAGACATAATTTTGCTATTCCAATTTATTTTTTAGGAAGACCTGTCCTCATTCTTTTTTCCTTTTCCTTTTAAGCTGGCCTGCATAAGGCTAATCTGATATCTCAGTTTAAAAGTGGAGACCTTGATTAGTTTTACTCTTTTGTTTTTGAGATAGCACATACAGGAAAAAAAATTAATTTATAGAGATGCTGTTCTGTAGATAAAGATGTAAAACATTATTTTCTATAAAAGACTTCCTCTACTTTTTTTACAAGTGGGACCAGAGGCAGGGAGGTGGAGTAGTGAATAGAATGTCGTACTTAGAGCGCTGGATCTGGAATCAGGAGAACCTGAGTTCAAATGTGACCTTAGAGGGAGCAGTGAGGTAGCGCAGTGGATAAAGCACTGGCCCTGGATTCAGGAGGACCTGAGTTCAAATCCAGCCTCAGACACTTGACACGTGCTAGCTGTGTGACCCTGGGCAAGTCACTTAACCCTCATTGTCCCACAAAAAACCCCAAAAAACAACCAAACAAATGTGACCTTAGACACTGAGTAGCTGTGTGACCCTGGGCAAGTTATTTAACCCTTTTCTGCCTCAGTTTCCTCATCTGTAAAATGGGCATAAGAATTCCCAGGGATGTTGTCAGATTAAAAAGAGATTATATACATATATATGTGTGTGTGTGTGTATATATATATATATATAAAGAGCTATACAATTGCTAGTTATTATTAACAATCAGGCCCCTAAGAGATAAGACTTGGGGGTCGGTAGGATGGTTTCTTGTGCTGGGGATGGGGTGAGGAAGTAAAGATTAGATCTGAGAAGTTATCCAATAGACCAAGATTCAGGAAGAAAGATCGTTGCCTCAGAAAGGTCAGGCCTGGGGCAGCTAGGTGGCGCAGTGGATAAAGCACCGGCCCTGCATTCAGGAGTACCTGAGTTCAAATCCGGCCTCAGACACTTAACACTTACTAGCTGTGTGACCCTGGGCAAGTCACTTAACCCTCATTGCCCTAAAAAAAGAAGAAGAAGAAGAAGAAGAAGAAGAAGAAGAAGAAAGGTCAGGCCTGGGATCCAGTGTCTCCATCCAAAGGAGGATCAAAACTAGAAATTGTTACAGGCACAAGATGGGGCTAGCAGGAGGCTTGATCTAGGGATGAGTGGGCCGTAGTTCAGTCCTAGGCAACTACCAGCATGCTGAGGTGAGTCCACAAATAATGCCCTCCTCTTAGCACCTTTAGCTGTGCACGTGGAGGCCGATAAGTGCCAATGGCCCTGCTGCTCTCGTTGTTCTCTTGGACAGTAGCCGAACCCACTGCAGTGCCAGGAGGTTTAAAAAGTCACATATGTACATAGAATAGAGTATTTGATGTTGGTAAGCTTGCTAACAGGTTCACTGCCTAATAGTCTTAGCACCCTAGCCCCATAATGGCTGATTATTTCCTCCTAGCTCTTCCCTCTTCAATTTGGGTCCCCAGTTCCAGGTGAATGGTGGTAACACTGGTGACAGTGGGCTGGTTGGCTAGGATATTTTCCAAATTTGCTAAACTAAAGAAATCAGGAATAAAACACAATATAGCCAATTATAGGTTTTCTACAAAAGTATAACTATTAAAATGACATTTGTAATTAAGTAACTCCTGTAGCATTGGTATAACTTTTAAAAGGATGCCTTCTATATCAAGAATTAAAGGAATAGGAAAAAATGAGTTCAAATCCAGGATCTCGAATGTGATGGAGACTGTGATTCTAGAGGACAGAGAATGAAACATGCTACCCACTTCCTTTCTGAGAGGTGACAGACTTAAAATACATTTTCAGATGTGGTTGATGTGGAAATTTGTCTTGATGGTTATAAGGATTTTCTTTTTCTTTGAACTATTGTAATTAAGTGGTTGAGGGTGGGCAGGAGATAAAATAAATACTTGTTAACTGGAAAAATAACAAAATTCAATTTGGAGAAAAAAGGATTCAAAAATAAATTCTCTTTTCACCAAATGTGAATAATTAATGTACCATTGCATAGTCTAACCTTGTTTCCCTTATTTTCCTTTAAGGAAAACTTTTATCTGTTGATCTAGGTGTTTGGGGAGCCAAAAAGCCCCAGGCCTTGTACATCTGATGATTAAAGTCATATTAACTGCTTTGTAGCTTACTGATGTTTCCAAGGGCCAGAGTCCTTCAAAGGCACTGCTTTCTCAGAGTTGAGTCTCTCATTAACATGATAGGTAATTCTTTCCACCAATAATAGCACTGAAGGCTTTAAGTTGTCATTTTCTATATCCTAGCCTTCTTCTGGAAGAATAGAAACAGAAAATTGACCTAAAAATCAGATTCATTATTTTCCCTGCATCTGTTAGAAGGGAAGGAAGGAAGGAAGGGAGGGAAGGAGTTGGGGAGGGAGGAAGGAAGAAAGCAAGCAAGCAAGCAGACAACAGTAGCTTTCCAGTCACTAGAAGCTCTCCCTGGTAAATGTGCTTCTTATTCCAACTAATTCATCCCTTCCACCCTGGTCAATGCTTAATTTGCACCGACAGGACTTTCTTTGCTGTAGTAGATTCTGGCAGATTTTATGCTTAATCAAAAAGCTCTGAAAAAGGGCTCTTTCTTTTTTTTCTTCTTTTTTCTTTGGGGCAATGAGGGTTAAGTGACTTGTCCAGGGTCACACAGCTAGTACGTGTCAAGTGTCTGAGGCTGGATTTGAACTCAGGTCCTCCTGAATCCAGGGCCGGTGCTTTATCCACTGCGCCACCTAGCTGCCCCCCAAGAAGAATATTTTTTATGAATTTTATACCTTTTACAAACAAACCAGAAGTTTCAAAATGGAGAGTTGTGGTCAGTCAACAAACATTTGTTTAAGTGGTTTCTCTGTGCTAAGCTCTGAAGATAACAAATTAAAGCAGAAACACTGTCTCTGCTGTTGGAGAGAGAGAAAACATGCCCCAAGTTGTACCTACAAGCTATATCCAGTGTAACTGGAAGGCACAAGCAGGATTTGATCGGCATGGTATGAGGGAGGAAGTTCCAATCTGATGTCATACTAGGGCTGCTGGGGGCTAGGAAATATCCCCCAATGGAAGGGGGGATGTGGAATAAGTCTAGTACAAAGTTAGGTAGAGCATTGAACTGGGAGAGCTTACCTGCCAGGCACGGGAGCAAGCCAGAGCAGACATTGGACGTTGGTCGATGGAATGGGGTGTGTAGAGATCCGTGAGAAGGTCGGTGTCTATAGTTGTAAAATATGTAGATTTTGGAGTTGAAGGAAGGTTTGAGGTCATCTAAGTGATGGATCTGAGTTCACACAGACATTAGGTAGGGAAGGCTCAATCATAATTTGAGCCCACTTTTCTGGTGAAAACAAGGTAGAAGGGATGGGAGATTTGCAGTCAAAGCACCCAGTCTTGAATCCTGGCCCTACTGTGTGACTTTGGGCAAGCCTCTTCCACTCTCTGGGCCTCAGTTTCCTCAGGTATAAAATGAGGGGGTTGAAGAGGATGATCTCGGAGTGCCATGATCCAAATCTACTGCCCCACCCCAGTCAGTGTCTGTGTTAATTTCCAGCTCCCAATTTAATGAAGGTCTAAGGAAATCCTCCTCCAGGAACTTCTGTGGCAGAGCTACAGTTTGGGAAAGCAATTCAGATTCAAAAGTGCACTTCACTGAGCATTAAACACATATTTCAGACTGCAGTCCATAAAAATTCTGCTGTCTCTAAAGTATTTATTATGCTAGTGTCTTCCCTTTTATTGCCAGTAGTATATATTAAAATGAGCTGTAGACATAGATTGCTTTCACCTGAGATGGGAAGTAAATTACCTGGGAAAATGATGGTTGGCTTGGCTCCTCTGAGCAAAATACCTTCGAAATAATCTCAGTGTATCACTTCAGGAAATGAAAAAAGATATGGGGAAAGCAGTAGTGCTAAGAACTAAAGATCAGCATTCTGTTTATACTTTTGTTTTTCTCCCTGGCCTCTCTGGGTGGCCAAGGCTTCTTTTAATTGGATTAGTGGAATTTATTGCCAAGGTACCAACTCTATGACAGATGACATAAATTCTAATCAATGATGTTTTAAAAGCAGAAAATACTTGAAGCTATCATGAGAGAGCAACTGCTAATTGGAAGGGCTGGAGTTTAAATGAGCCTAGATTGCAAAGAATATGAAGTGGTACTGGGCTTTTCCAAGGAGGGCATTGGTCCTGGGGCACCAGAGGTCTGGGCTTTTTGAGATTAAAGTAGCAGAGAAGACCAGCTGCTGAGATAAACTCAGTGAGTGGTCGGCTATCAGTCACAGGGATTTGGTTGGCATGATTATCTAGAGAAAGTTCAACTATGATACCACATTAAAATTTACATTTTGTTTTGTTTATTTATTTTTGGCTGCTATGGGAAAAACCCCTCACTAAAATGTAGACCAATTATTTGCATGTAGGCAAATATTCTAATACCATTTTCCCCCCCTCAATTCTGGGCCTGATCAAGATATAACAGGGAGATTTAGGTAACAGTCTCATGTTTCCTAAATAACATTAATATCAGTCATTAATAACCTTTAATATTACCTATTAGCAATTATTACTACCTACTAATAACATTAATATAGTACATTACTACATATTATATATGTATCATATCTTTTATCACAACAGTGAATGTTAGGTACTATAGTTATTATTAGCCTCTTTTTACAGATGAGGAGATTCAGAGAGATCTTCTATGGCCATGTGTCTTTCAGATAAAAGTTAAAGGGGCAGGGCAGCTAGGTGGCATAGTGGATAGAGCACCGGCCCTGGAGTCAGGAGGACCTGAGTTCAAATCGGGCCTCAGACACTTAACACTTACTAGCTGTGTGACCCTGGGCAAGTCACTTAACCCCAATTGCCTCACTAAAAAAAAAAAAAAAGTTAAAGGGGCTATTTGAGCCCATCTCTCTATTAATTCAAAATGGAAACTTCTTTTCAACTCTATTATGCTGCCTTATGACCCACCTCTGAAGCTCTGTATTATTCCTCATCTCTGTCCTCCTCTTCTTCTCCTCTCCTCTTCCTATCCCTCTTCCTTTTAAAGGATTAAAAGGTGGGAACCTATGTCATTAACATAGTTTCAGTCGCCCAAGTTGCTCAAGATGAATCCACACCTTATCAATGAGACATAATCATTGCTACCTTGTGTTTACATTGTTACTAAGGAATTAGCATGATCAAGAGAATCTCTTAGGTAAACCTTACTAGTCGTTACAGTGGGAAAAGAATTTAATCTAAATTTGAACCATTGTTTCCATTTTACTTTTTCATCAAAATCAAGACCAGCCCCGGAGAAAATTATGGAATGCTTGATTTATTTTTGTTGTTGTTCTTCTACCTCTCCCTTCTTCTTCATGAGGTACCAGGTCTTCAACCTGTCCTTGGCCACCTTGGATCTTCTCTTTGAGTTGCCTGTAGCTTACCCCTATGCAGATGAAGAGAAGAATCCTCTCTGTATCATTGTGTCTGATCCCGAAAGTCATGGGACAAGATACTCCCCCTTCTATACCCTAACTTGATTCTTATAATTTTATACTCTGAACTTCTGTCATTATTTCATAACCTGCCTCATTCCTCATTTCTTAAGGCCTTAAAAGGTAATTGGGCTATTAATCTTCAATAAATTAATTCTGAGCTACCGTAGGAATAAAGCTGATTGCACATCTGCACACAGCTTGGCATGAATGTGGAGGTGAAGGAGTGGGATCCAGACTGCCTGAGAAGGAACCCAGCTCGCATATGGGGCCAATTTGTGCCAGTCAGCAGTGGGGTTGGGCCATGAGTGGCCACTGTGCTTCAAGTCTGGACGAAATAGGGAGACCCAAGTTCCGAAAGGAAAAAAAAAAGGAATTTCTGGATAAGATAAGCTGCAAAATGGGAGTCTGTAGCAACCATGGGAGGCCGGTGGTCAAGAGACATGAGGATGCTCCTTTTGGATGTTTTCTAGGTCACATGACACGGGCAGCTACCTCTTGAGAGTATGCCTTAGATGGATTTCAGCTTAAATTATACTGATCTGTGCTTAGGGTTCCCAGGAAAAGGAATGTTTCCTAGGATCATGGGATCGTAGATATTGAGCTGGAATCAAAGAATGTTTTGGAAAAAATCAGCCCCGGGGGTTGTAAACGCCAAAATGGGTAACCATGGAACCGTGAGACTCTCTGGCCCAGCTTTTGGAAGTGTACTGTTGTGCCCCAGGGGTGGTATGGGGAAAGACGTGCCTTGTACAAAATGGCTGTGGCGTGGAGCTCATACAGAAAATTAGACCTTTTACTTACCTTTAGGCCTTGGTCTTTGACAACATGTTGTGTATGTGGCTTAGAGGAGAGGAGTACTGACATAATGGAACCTGGGTTCTGCTCCTAATTTGGCCACTGATTAAGAATGCAACCATGGGGGCAGCTAGATGGCGCAGTGGTTAAAGCACCGGCCCTGGATTCAGGAGTACCTGAGTTCAAATCCGGCCTCAGACACTTGACACTTACTAGCTGTGTGACCCTGGGCAAGTCACTTAACCCCCATTGCCCCGCAAAAAACCAAAAAAAACAAAAACAAGAATGCAACCATGATGGTTAAATTTTCATCCTGAAAAATTCATCCTGAGGATAATTTTTTTTGGTAGAGGCAGCTCTTGAAGGTTTTTGATCCATGACGATGGAGGAGGAACCTAATCCAGACGAAAGTTGAAGAAGTGAAATTTGCTCCAGAGAAGTTTGGAGAAAATATGTACTTCATTATATGTCAGTGACCCCAATTTCTCAAAGGGTATTCCAGGAGACTTGTAGCTCTTTGTTCTAGGCCAGTTGGCCCACAAGATGTTCCCTATCCTCCCTGTTCCATCACCAAACTCCATGATTCTGCCCCAAATGCCCTTCATACAAAAGCTTCCTTCCCTCTTAGAATCCCTTAGTTTCTTTCAAGCCTCAACTCAGGTACAAATTTTTACATAGCCTCTTTCCTAGTTTCTCTTCTGAAATTACCTTGTATTTATTTATGTGTACCTGTTGTATCTCCGCACTGGAATGTAACCTTGGTGAGGGCAGGAGCTATTTTTTTGCCTTTTTTTACCCCCCGAGTTCAGCATGGTGCTTGGCACAGGCATCATAAGGGTTTGTTGACTGACTGGCTGATATTGTTTTGATTCTTTATATGCCAGCCACCAAGAAGTCAAAACATCCTTTCCATGAAGAAAGGAGCTTATGTTCTAATGGGAGAGATGTCTAAGGGCATACAGCAAAACATCATCTACAAAGCAGATACACAGTAGGAATAGGAAGGCACTGAGAACTGGGGGTAAGGGGACCAGGAACACTCTTCATACAGTAAATATAGAACTTGAATTGGACCTTGAAGGAAGAAGACAAATGGAAATAGGAGGGGTGCATTGCAAACATGGGGCAAACCACAACAAGGACATGGAGAAGAGAGATGGATCTGCGATTACGATGATTATGTATTGCCTTCGTATTTAATCAGATAATATACATATTATTTGAAAGGACCACTATCCAATCACCACAGATGCTCAGTCATCTACTGTTGGGTTTTAGTGCCACATGTAGAAAGATAACAATTCTTTATATGACATACTTAATTAGGGCACTTAGACTGGGAGTTCTCTGAATATGATCCAGGGACCTGTCGGGCTCCCCAAGACCCTTTCAAAGGGTCTGTGAGGTCAAAATTATTTTCATAATAACACTAAGACATTTAAATTTCAAATACAGGAAACATCATTCGATGTGACCCTACATAGAATAAAGCTCTTTGAGGGTGATTCGTCGGAGTGCAATGGGGTCCTGAGACCAAAAAGTTGGGCAGAGAACCATTCCCCTAGATCATCTTCTATTGGGATGGCTTTTAGTGAAATGATCCCAGGTCATGATTATCTCCAGACTAATGCTCCATCAAAAAACAAAACATGCTTGTGAAGATTTTGTTACTTTATTTTTTAATTAATATTTTATTTATCTCTTGGCATATAAAAATTCCCAACATTTCTATGGACATAGACTTTAATTAAATGTTCTATTATATGTTGCATGATGTCTTTTGCACCTAAAAGCAAGTACATTTCCCTATGTTGTGAATTTTTAATAAAAATTATGATAATGCCTTTTATTTTGCATCTAATGGCTCCAGATTAAAAAATTGCAACAATGGTTTTTTTCATGAATATGAAAAAATAGAGGTGTGGGGGCTTTACAATCACAGCATAGTCATATTTGCAAATTTGCAATTGCACGATTGAAATGAAGTTGAGTTTCTTTTTCCTTTCCCAGGAGAATACTTCACAGGGACCTCAAAGCAAAGAACATTTTTTTGAAAAATAACCTACTTAAAATTGGTAAGATTTTTTCCCCTTATATTGGAAATTGTGAAGTAGTGAAATAGTGAATTCTGACTGTCTGTATATCAAATTAAATTGGATGGTATTGGGAGTGGCTGATTGTTAACAAGAATTCATTAGTTTATAAATGTTATAATCTCTCATTTTTACCAGGAACTATTACACATAAGCCTGAATTGATTTCGAAACTTAAATCCATTATCTTGTTTTTTTAACCTATGCTCTCTAAATGGGAGAAAAAAGTATATGCTCACTTATGTAGAAAATTTGAAATTAATTGGACTTGTCTCCTGGCTTAATGGATTACTACAGGTTCTCTGCTTATTTTCTCATGTCCACAAGTACTTATTACAGATAATTAAAGTGTGGATAAAATAGTTTTGTTAACCTTTTGTCCTTTCTGGTAATTATATAGACCTCAATATCAACCCTCAACGATTAGTTACTGGATTTATTAATCTAAACTTTTCTATTTTTTGATTAGAATAAGCAAACATAAAAACTTAGCAATAGTAATTAGACAAGAATAAGCAGGAGGCAACTGGCAGAAATATATTTAAATTTTACAGTTTTGCCTTGGAAAACCATAGGTTTTTATTTGTACATGGAATTTCCTTTTTGCTGATGAGGCCGAAACTTTCCCTATTTCTGCCAAAATTACCGACTATGTCAAATTTAGCTTTGTCTTTGTGCCACATGATTCACTTGCACCAGATGTTCATTTCCTCAGGATTCTTCTCTAAGGAAGACTCCATCGTTGGCCAAGTAGGTGTTGGTTACTGCTGAGGTTCATCACTTCTTCGTCCGCAGAGGAGTGACTGGTTTTTTTTGGCCTCACCAGCCTTTGAAGACCATCTTCTAAAATTGTACATGTGCCTTGAGCTTCTCTGGTGTCATGAGAATGAAATAACAAATCTTTGAAGCATTAAGGTCGTTGCTCTTATTATGTAGTTGTGGAATTAACAATATGTCTTAGTTTTTTTTCTTTGAGAAATAATATGCTTGAGTATTTCAATGGATACTTCGATGAAGGTACTCATCTAAGTGTTCCATGCACTGTTTTCCCATGAAGTCCGTCCAGTATGCTGAGGGCTCTTTCCCTAGAACTCTGGGCCTTGTGTGGAGAGCAGTGTGGTGCATGTTTAATCCCTGAAACAAAGAAAAACAATATTTTTAAAGGAAAGTCGATGTTAATTCCGTTCATTCCTAGGGTACAATAATGAATTGAATTGAACTGGTTGACTTTTAAAAGTAACAAAATTAATTGTGTTTTGAGGGGATTTTGGAGTCTCCCGGCTCTTAATGGGATCATGTGACCTGGCGACGACTTTCATTGGGACGCCTTACTACATGAGTCCAGAGGCACTGAAGCATCAAGGTTATGACACCAAGTCTGACATTTGGTGAGTGAGCCGTCTGTTATTCCTTATGGGTTATCCTGTTTGCAGTGAGTGTAGGAAAGAATTCTGCCTTGTGCTTAGATCTCCATCCACTGGCAGGTGAGAAGCATCCGTTTTTCTCCCTTTTGCAAAGGAATAATTATTTGACATGAGGGGAAATAAGAAGATCTCGATATCCTGGTGTTTGGGTTTTTTCTGTACTTTTAAACAGATTTTAGAAGATTTTTTACAATGATTTAGAGCATTTGCTTCGTTTGAGTTTAATTGACTTGTGGTGTTTTCTTGAGAGGCAGCTTCATGTAGTCAAAAGAACACAGACCTAAGAGTTAGAAAAATTTGAGTTCAGATCCGTCCTCTGATACAACCTCAGTTTCCTTATCTGTAAAATGGGGGGTTGTTAATACTTTTATTACTTATGTTTCCGTGTTGTTGGGAAGATCAAATGAAATAATGGATGTGAAGGGCCCTTTGAACATTAAAGTGATATATAAATATAGGTCATTATTATTTTCCACATCACCATCATCATTTGGGGGGAGTTGTTTTCTTGAGGGGCAATGAGGGTTAAGTGATTTGCCCAGGGTCACACAGCTAGTAAGTGTCAAGTGTCTGAGGCCAGATTTGAACTCAGTTCCCCTTGAATCCAGGACCTGTGCTTTATCTACTGTGCCACCTAGCTGCCCCATCACCATCATCATTAAGGGAAATTCTCAAGATGCATTGAGACATGGACATTAAACAAACTGTGAACAGATCTCTGAGACAGGAACTAGAAGGCATGCTTGGTTTTAACTACACGGTTGGCTTTCATTTTAAAATTATGTGCCACCTTCTTAGAAAGTGCATTACTTTTCTTTGACGTTCTTTTCATCTTGATGCATTTAAGAACTTTCCTTTGAAAAGTTCCTGGGTTTTGTGAGACAGGTGCAGTGAAAGGATTCCTTTGTTAATGTGCCAGGGAGTCCTTAGCCCATATCATGAAACCAGTTTAAGCCTCTATTCAAAATCATTTCTGAAAAATGTTCCCAACATTTATTCTTTTGTAAGAGATAAAGGCCGCTAGGTGGCGCCATAATGCATAGAATGCTGGGCCTGGAGTCAGGAAGACTCATCTTCGTGAGTTCAAATCTAGCCTCAGACACTTCATAGCTGTGTGACCCTGGGCAAGTCACTTCACCCTGTTTGCCTCAGTTTCATTATCTGTAAAATGAGCTGGAGAAGGAAATGGCAAACCCCTCCGGCATCTTTGCAAGAAAACCCCAAATGAGGTCACGAAGAGTCAGACACAATTGAAACCACCAAACAATAAGAACAAGAGAGATATGGGCTCTTTACAGACAGAGGCAGTGCAATGGATAGAGCGCTGGACCTGGAGTCAGGAAGAAGTGAATTAAAATCTGGCTTTAGATACTTAGTAGTTGTGTGATGCTGGGCATATCACTTAACCACTACCTGCCTCAGTTTCCCTATGTGTAAAATGAGCATAATGATAGCACCTACCTCCCAGGGCTGTTGTGAGAATAAAATGGGTTAATATTTGTAAAGTTCTTTATAAATCTTAAAACATTATATCAGTGTTATTATTATTTTAGAAAACAGTTCATTGGGAAGTAATATGATACTGTGGGAAAGGGTATTAGATTTCAAGTCAGAGAACTTGAGTTCAAATCTGTAACTATCTGTGTGACTTTGGGCAAGTCACTTAATCTTTCTGGGTCTCAGTTTTCCCATCTGTGAAATGAGTGGTAGATGAACTTTGAGGCCACTTGCAATCTATGATCATATAATACTATAAGAATGTGGTACATAGGGGCGGCTAGGTGGCGCAGTGGATAGAGCACCGGCCCTGGAATCAGGAGTACCTGAGTTCAAATCTGGCCTCAGACACTTAACAATTACTAGCTGTGTGACCCTGGGCAAGTCACTTAACCCCAATTGCCTCACTAAAAAAAAAAAAAAAGAATGTGGTACATAAATATTTCAGGTTACTAAGTATTGATGGGGCAACTTAACCATGACTGTAACAATTTAATAATTTTGTATTCCGATGAACTTAGATGTGGACCCCAAATAGAAGGGACTTTTTGCTTCTCTCTCTCTCTCTCTCTCTCTCTCTCTCTCTCTCTCTCTTTTTTTAAGTGAGGCAGTTGGGGTCAAGTGACTTGTCCAGGGTCACACAGCTAGTAAGTGTCAACGTTCTGAGGCCAGATTTGAACTCAGGTACTCCTGACTCCAGGGCCGGTGCTCTATCCACTGCACCATCTAGCTGCCCCACTGCTTCTCTTTTAAAAAAAATATAAAATGTAAAATTACCTTCTCCTAATTGTGGACAAAAATAATAATCATATGGAAATTTTTACCGGACTCCTGTTTTCAGGATAAAGAGATATTCTATCAGGTTTTGAACATGACAGACAAGAATAATTCTTTGATCTAGTTCTGACCTGTCTCAAAGCCTATTATTCTATGTTGATTCAGTAAACTCATGAATTGTTTTCACTTGAATGTAAGTAAAAGTCACCAGTGGGCTCATCCACTGCATCCTGGGCCATTGCCAGCCTTCTTGATTTTTGTCTTGCCACTGGACTTGTATGACCCTAGAAGCAAGAGTGAGGCTGATGACTTTGTGCAAATCTGCCTCACTTAAATCTAATTCATGCATGAGTCAAGAGGCCACCCATAATGTCATTGATCCTGTTTGAAAACAAAGGATGAACAATAAGAGTGAATTGTAAATGCTCTAATCAGTCAATATAAGATTATATTTATGAAAATAGCTCTAGTTTCTACTGTAGGAGTTTAACTAATTTTATGCTGTATTAATTTTGGAATTGAGTCCATTTTTCCTCCGAGTTAAAGTTATAAGTTAACCAAATGGAATATTGTTTGTCCTTGCCTATCCTTGTACAATTAAGGAGAGTCTCTTCTCCCTAACCCTTCTAAGCACCAGTAGGTCTGCTAACTCAGGTCCATTAACAGGGTCTGCAAGATGTTGATGGGTCCCATAAAACACTTAGCATTCATTAATTGTTACAGAGGGATTGTTACTAGTCCCACAATCTCCTTTCTTTAAAATAATCAATCATGCCTTTTAACAAAAAATAATAAAGGAAAGAAGAAAAAAACCCTAACACATTTACCAAGTCCGACAGCACATGCAGCGTTCCACACCCAGAGTGCCCCACTTCTGTGAAGAAGGAGAAAGAGGTTCATTTTCTCTTCTCCCGGACTAAGCTTGATAAATCTAATTTACCACATTCAGCTTTGTGATAGTAGGAGCAGTAGCTGTTGTTAGTCTTCCTATTTACATGGTAGTGGTCATTGGGTCTGCCTATTTACCTGGTTCACTTTGAATAAAAGAGATATATAGGGAAGATAAATAGGGAAGAAGCCTCATTCAGTGGGAATTATATTGCATCTGGGCTCAGGGAATTTAAGCCACAGCTGTGTTGGGTGTCTTTGGACAATTCTCCTAACTCAGTTTTCTAATCTTGCCAACTGACAGGGTCGGACCCGATGACCCTGAAGTTTTTCCCCACCCTGAATCCATGGTCTCCCTTGTCTCTCTGATCCTCTACCCATATATC
Organism: Dromiciops gliroides; assembly: GCF_019393635.1. NCBI lineage: Eukaryota > Metazoa > Chordata > Mammalia > Microbiotheria > Microbiotheriidae > Dromiciops > Dromiciops gliroides. Next base: position 39,246,532 of record NC_057865.1, read on the forward strand.
CTCTCCTATCATTTTATTTCTCGGTCCTCCTTGCAGCAAAGAAGGAAACAGCTTCCTCTTCTCGACAAATATTGACATGCTTTTATATCTGACAGATGACATCTAATGACAGAAGATCCATATATGCTTTTTGCAAACCCAGAACATGCTTTTGTCCTCAGCAGTATCTGTGATTTCCAACACCCACGCTTTGTGTACATAGAACATCAGAAACAGTCACAGTCCCTTGCACTTCATTGAAGACATATCAGTCACACAGTCACAGAAATATCTGAGCCAAGCCGACCTTCACGTGTCAGAACCTCTAGGGTGATGTGAAGCATGGGATGGGAGCTGCATCTTCTCTTTGCAATGTGATCAAGGACGCTCTTTTCATAGAGATTATTTCCTACCCCACAAGATGAGAGCCGAGAAGCCAGCAGCCCTCAACCCCAAATCACAAACTTAATATGAACATGGTAATTACTTTGATTATATCCACATCAAAGATGGCCTTCTCTGTTAATGAAATTTCGACTGTAAAGCCAAGAATGGCAAGAATAAAAGTGAACTTCTAATTACAGTGATGGATCTCAAAGTGTGATGGGCAATCTCCGGGAGGCCCTAGGAGAAAATTCAGGTCTGATAAGGTTAAGAACTCAGCTGTAGGTTTCAGTGGTGAAACATCTGTTTATAGCCGAATGCTTTCATTGCAATCTGGAAATAATCATGAGTAAATGATATATTTCACATTAGCACCAAGGACTGTAAATATTATACTTACAATATTCTTGAAATGGGATTTTCCTAGAGTGGTGTGAACCACCCCTCTCCCTGTTTAATAAATTCTGGTGGCTCCCTGTTACCTCCAGGATAAAATTTAAACTCTGTTTAGTGTTGCCCTCCCAACTTTGCTTTTTCCTATCTGGATTTTGCTACCATCCCTCAGTTTCCATCTTACCCTGGAACTTCCTTACCCTGGAGCATCCCCCTGCTATGTCTGCTCCTTCTCCTCCTGGTGAATTCCTCCCGGAGTCTTCATTTTGGGGAGAGAACCAGGCTGGACACCTTCATTCTCTCCCTAACTCTGATTCTGACTTTCTAGACTGCCACATCCTTCCCTATTACTCTATAGGGCAAGACCATCTTCCTAGTCTCTGGACTCCTCACTCACATCCATCCCCATGTCCAAGCTATTGCCAGGGCCTGTTGATTTCACCTCTGCAGCATTTCCTGAATTTGCCCCCTTCTCTCCTTTAACTCAGCCACCCCCTTCTCGCTGGTCCTCATCACCTCATGACTGGCCTATTACAATAGCTGCTGGCAGTGGGGGGGGGGGTCAGCCTGTCTCAAGTCTCTCCCCACTCCAATCCTCCATTCAAAGTGACTTTCCTAAAATGAAGGTCTGATCATGTCACCTCTGCCTACTTAATAAACTCCAGTGGCCCCCTATCACCTCTAGGATCAAGTACAAAATCCTCTCCTAACCTAGTCCCCTCCTGCCTTTCCCGTCTTCTTACACCTTACACTGTCTTGTACTCTTCCATGCTCTCCGCTGTTCCTAAGAACAAGACATTCCATCTCTGGGCGTTTTCTTTGGCTGTCCCCCATGCCCGGAATGTTCTCTCTCCTCTTCTTCAACTACTGACTGCCCTGGCTTCCTTTTAAATCCCAACTAAAGTTATGCCTTCTTACACCCACCCCAACTCCTCCTAATTCCTGTGCCTTCCTTGTGTTAATTTTCTCCTATTTGTCTTGTATATAGCTTGCCTGTTGTCTCCCCCATTAGATTGGCAGCTCCTCGAGGGCAAAGGCCATTTTTGGGGGGTGGGGGCGGGGCAATGAGGGTTAAGTGACTTGCCCAAGGTCACACAGCTAGTAAATGCCAAGTGTCTGAGGTCAGATTTGAACTCAGGTCCTCCTGAATCCAGGACTAGCGCTTTATCCACTGCGCCACCTAGCTGCCCACAAAGAATATTTTTTGCCCCTGTTTGCCTAGTGCTTAGCGCATTTCCTGTTACATAGCAGGCACTTCATAAATGCCTGGTGGTTGATCTATTGATACAGTTAAACATTTGCTCTAGGAATTGGTGGTCAGGGTTTACAGGGGACTTATGTTTTGTTACAGGAAGTTGTTGGAAAGTGATTAAGGCATCAAAGGAAATCCAACCAGACTTGAGGAAGGTCCAGGACAGAACTTGCAGCCTGGGGAGAAGATTAGAAAAGGAAAGGTCAAGTAGTCCTGGGTATAGAACTGTCGGTGTGGTATATGACCACTATCCACTACAGTCTAATCTTCTTACTTGCATTGAGGTAAACCATAGCCAAAGCTGGCAGCTAAGCTGGGTGGAGGAGATAATGTTCCTGGAGATTTTTTTTTTTGTGTGTGTGAGGCAATGAGGGTTAAGTGACTTGCCCAGGGTCACACAGCTAGTATGTGTCAAGTGTCTGAGGCCGGATTTGAACCCAGGCACTCCTGAATCCAGGGCTGGTGCTTTATCCATTGCACTACCTTGCTGCCCCCTCCTTGAGATATTTAAGAATTATTTTAAGGGAGAGAAATATGGCAAAAAAAGGGAAAAATCTGCCATTAGGTCTTCCTTTGATTTTATACATTGACCAAGAGGTGTTGATATTATTTTGGGAAGACAACTTGGAAGGAATAACTTTTCTTCTCAAATAACCTTTTTTTTTTAAAAAAAAAATAAATTTTATCAAAGTTTTCTAGTCAACATAAATACATGTAAAACTCCCCAGGGTATTTAACAGATGCAAGATAACCATCTTATCTTAGAACTGTGCTAAATTTTAGACAGTCCTCCTTGGCTCCTCAGGGAAGTAGATGGATTTGCTGATTTTACGATTTGCTTATTTGTTTTTTCCTGATATCTTAGAACTTTTATTGCAAAATTTCCCTTTAAAAGATGTGCCATATACCTTTGAGCTTTATGATAGCAGTACACTTGAAACTGACTTTGGAACTTCCTCCTTTGAAAATCAGCAAACTTGTTTGTTTGTTATTAAATGAAAATAATCTTTAGAACATGCTTGAATAACTCACTGCCATTCTTTTTTATTTCTATGTATGCAGAGCAGAATGTGGCAAAATAATTTTATTTATATTTTAATGCAATCCTTTCTTTCCATCCTTCATTTTCTCTTCCCTTTCTTCCCTCCTTCCTTCCTTTCTTCTCCTTCTCCTTCCATCCTTCCCTCCCTCCTTCCTTTCTTTCATTCCTTAAAATATAGTTTATTCTGGTTTCTAGGAGTAAGAGATACTTAAAGCAGAATATACGGTGTTAGAAAAACTGGTAGCAATGACAGTAACTTAAATTTAGATAGTGCTTTATGGTTACAAAGTCTTTTGTGTCCATTATCTCATTTGATTTTTACAACAACCCTGTGAAGTGAAGGTAGTACAGTTTTTATTCTTCTCGTTTTTCAAATAAGGAAACTAATAGAGGTTATGTGGTTTGCTTAAGGCCATATGACTATTTAATGAAAGATCTGGGATTATAATCCCAATCCTTTTCCTCCAGATTCAGTACTATTTCTACTAGTGTTTGATTTTCAGCATTGAATTGAGTCTCACAAGTCACTGGGATCAAGGAGTGGGGCAAATGGAGGCCTACCTATGAAATCAGGTTCTTTAGAAGGAATGAAAAGCACCTGCTTTATCCTGTCCTGCCTTAGTTCTGACTTTTTTCAAGTGTATCTCTTGAAGCATTGAATTCCATTGAACAGAGCCCAGAGCACTTTTACTCAAAAATGGCTGTAGAATTGGAGGGCTGACTGCAAAAAATGAAAACTGTTAATGGTTAGTCACATGGTGGCCATTTGGGCTTTTCATGCTATCTGATTTGTAACAATAGGAATTTTATTTAAAAACTTAATTTTTAATTTAAATTTAAAAAAATTAAAATTTAATTTTTATTTAAAATATATATATTTTAAAATTTTAAACAATTAAAAACAATTTTGAACTATGGCATAGTGGATTGAAAGCTGTCCTCAAAGCCAGGAAAACCTGTGTTCAACTCCTGTCTTTTCTATATAGTGGCTCTGTGACCCTAGGTAAGTTATTAGCTGTCTACAAATGTGGACATATCTCTTCATCCTTAAAAAACCGTCACTTTGTCCAGCCATCCCTGCCAGTTTTTGTTCTATAGGTCTTCTCCCCTTACTGGCTAACCTTCTCTAGAAAGCCATCTATACTTAGTGCCTCCACTTCCTCTCCTCTCTCTTGATTGTGAATCCTCTGTGATCTGGCTTTCAACTGCATCTTCCAATTGACATTGCTCTCTCCAACGTTACCAACATTTGTTTGCCAAATTTAATGACCTTTTCTCAGATCTCTTTGCTGTAGACTTCTCTGTAGCCTTTGGTACCATCAATCACCCTCTTCTGGATTTGCTCTACTCTAGGTTTTTCTGATCTTTTTCTCTCCTAATTCTCTTACCTACCTGTCTGACAGTTCCTTCTCAGTCTCTTTTGCTGGATCTTCATCCAGGTCATGCCCACTGACCATGGGTGTTCCCCAAGGCTATGTCCTGGGTTGTCTTCTCTTTTTATACTATATTTCTTAGTCATTTTATCAACTCTCATAGTCATTTATGAAGATGATTCCTAGACTAAATATTCAGACTTAGGTTGTATCCTGAGCTACAGTTTTATATTCACCACCTGCCTTTTGGACATCTCAAAGTGGATATCCCATAGACACATCAAACTCAACATGTTGAAAACAGAATGAATATTCTTTGCCCCCACAACTCCTGCCACCCCTATATACTTTCTAATTACTGTTGAGGGTGCTACTGTCCTACCTTTCATTCACCCAGATTTCCAGACTCAATATAGCCTCAATTCTTCACTCTCACTTCATAAATCCAATTTGTTCCAAGTCTTGTTCGTTCTAACTTCATAACAGCACTGTTATACTTCTCACCACTCAAATATCTGCCACCTGTTGTAGACCCTTAGTATTTCATGCCTGGACTGTTTCAGCAGCCTGCTGTGTGATCCCCTCGCCTCAAGTCTCTCCCTATTCTGGTCTATCCTCCATTCAGACACCAAAGTGATCTTCCTAAAGCACTAGTGTCGTATCATCACCCCAATACTTAATAAACTCCAGTGGCTTTCCGTCACCCCCAGGACCAAATATAAAATTCTTTGTTTGGCATTCAAAGCCCTTCATAACCTGATCCCTTCCTACCTTTGTAATCATCTTAAACATTACTCTCCATCTATACTCTGCACATGACACTCCACCTCTTGCCTTTTCAGTGGCTATCACCCAAACCTGGAATGCTCTCCCTCACTTCTTTCTGACTCCTCTGGCTTCCTTCAAGACTCTGCTCAGTCTATATTCTGCCAGAGGTCTCTCCCATACAACCCTCCCCTCCCCCCACTCCCTTCCTTCTTAGATTACTTCTCATTTATACTATATATATATATATATATACATATATATATAGAATCTATTTTGTATGTGCAATTTCTGTATTTTTTATTTCCCATTAGATTGTGAGCTCCTTGGCATGAAGGACTACGCCTGCCTCCATTTCTTTGTATTCCTAGCACTTAGCATAATGCCTGGCACCTTGTGTTTAATAAATGTGCAGAGTGGCCAAAATAGCAGGTCTTGTCTTGATCTAATTTAAAACCTACTCTCTTAACATGAACCCGTGATGTCTAATTCAATTATCTGTACTCAGGAAGAATTTTTGCTAAAATTGAATTTTGTCCAAAACTTATATTTGGACCACTGATTAAATGAAAATTTAATGCTCTTGTTAATAACTTGGTTTTACTCTACAAAAAGATATGTAGCAGTAATCATTAAAAATAGGAAAAGATGAGTTTAAAAGACTAGATGATGAAGAATCAGATATAATTGATTTTATTAACTCAGTATTTGATAAACTCAAGAACCAAAATTACTTAGAATGAAGAATCAGACTTAATCGACTTTACTAATAAATTCAAGAACTAAAATTACTTCAGGAAGAACTCTCAGTTTGACAAGGACTGCTGGGCAAAGTGAAATGAATTTGGAGAAAAATGAGATTGAGACCAACATATTACCCCATGAGCTCAAAATGGATAAATGACCTAAATATTAAGGGGTCATTCAAAGAACATTAGATGAGAGTCAGGCTAAGATACCTCTCACAGTTATAGTTGGGGAGAGAAATCTTAGCCACAAAGGAATAGAGGTAATCATGAAAGATAAGATAGATAATTTTGATTATATGAAATTAAACATCATTTGCACAAAGATAATAAAATAAAAACAGATTTTGAAAAAAATTGGCATCAGATATCTCTGATAAGAATCTTTATATTTCAAGATATATAGGGAACAATCACAAATATATAAGACCAGTCCAAAACAGACATAAGTAGGTACTGGATGTATGTTTTCCTATTAAATTCAATTCAGTGAACATTTATTAAATACTGCTATGTACAAGTACTATACCAAGGGTAGGCACTTGATATATTAGTATACAATAAAACTAAGCTAGTGGCTTTCTCTTCCCTTTCCGTCCTTCAGTGGTAGACCCTGGTTGTGTTTTTCCACAAACACACTGAGAATCACTTTGTTGCTACTATATATGTGTGTGTGTATACACACACACACACACACGTATATAGTTGCAACAAAGTAATTATACAATATATATAGTAGCAATATATAGATATAATTTTGACAAATTTATTTATTTTTATGTGCATTTATGATCTTTCCCTTCCACTGATATACCACCCAGTTGTTCAAAAAGAAAAAGAAAATGAAAACCTTTATCATAAACCTGTATAATGCAGCAAAAACATTGGTTATACCTGAAGGTGCATGTGTCTCCCAGCATTTTAAATTAATCACCTCATTAGCAGGAGGAGCGTGGCAGGTTTTAGCTTCAGTTCTCTGTACACATAGTTAGTCATTTGATTGACCAGAGTTATAAAGTTTTTCAAAGTTGCTTTTCTCTTTAATATTGGATAGATAACATTTTCATTGTATTGATTGTTCTTGGAATTTTTCTTACTTCAGTCTGTGTCCTTTCAAAGAAATCTTCCCCGTTTCTTCTGAAAATGTCCATTTTGTGATTTCTTCTGGCCCAATAATGTTCCATTATGTTCATACACTGTTGTTTGTCTGGACATTCTCCAACGGGTCCTCCCCTTAGTTTCTAATTTTTGGTCATTATGAAATAAGCTACTATAAAGGGTTTTTTTTGTACATGTAGGTCTATTTTCTCTTAATTTAATTTTTTTTGGGATATAGGTACAGAAGTGGCCTATTTATTGTTGGGTCAAAGAGTATGCACAATTGGGGGCAGCTAGGTGGCACAGTGGATAAGACACTGGCCTTGGATTCAGGAGTACCTGAGTTCAAATCCGGCTTCAGACACTTTACACTTACTAGCTGTGTGACTCTGGGCAAGTCACTTAACCCCCATTGCCCTGCAAAAAAAAAAAAATAAATAAATAAATTAAAAAAAAAAAAGAGTATGCACAATTTAGTAATTTTGGGGGGGCATAGTTCCAAATTGCTTTACAGAATGGCTCAAACATTTCACAGATCCACCAACAGTGTACTAACATTCTTGTTATCCTGAAGCCCTTTGAACATTTGCCATTTTCCTCTCGCTAGTCTGATAGATATGAGATGGAATCTCAAAGTTATTTCAATCTAATAATTATTGAGGGTGCACTTTTTCACATTATTGTTGATAGCTTGGATATCTTCCTGAGAAAACTGCTTGTTCATAACCTTTGACCGTTTTTCTACTGGGGAATGACTTAGTTTTATATATTTGAATCAATTCCTTACCTATCTTGGATATGAGAGCTTTATCACAGTAACTCATTGTAAAGATTTTTCTTATTTTCCTCCTAATTTAAATTATTTCCAGTTTGCACAAATCTTTTAAATTTTATATAATTAAATTGCCCATTTTATCTAGTGTGACTCTTTCTAGCCCTTATTTGGTGATGAACTCTTCCCCTCTACATAGATCTAAAAGGCAGTTTTTTCTTTGCTCCTCTCATTTATGATGTGAATTTTTATATGTCTTATCTAGAAGCCAGAATGTGATTTGCATTTTCTTTTTTCCAAACTGTGTCTAGGCAAAGAAATCAATTCCAGAGAGACGTAAGTTAAAAGAGACACTGGGCAAGAAAACAGAAGTCTGCAATCTGGCTCCTCCTGCCTAATCCTCCATGCTTATCACAGTATTGGCACCTACTAATCGTTTAATAAATGCTTGTTGAATGAATAAATTAATGAGTAAATGAATGAAAGATATGGACACATCAGAATAAACTAAATGTATCTATTTCCAAGTCTGAAAATCCTCTAAATGGAATTGATCAGCAAAAGATTCTTTTTTTTTTTTTTTTGTGAGGCAGTTGGGGTTAAGTGACTTGCCCAGGGTCACACAGCTAGTAAGTGTTAAGTGTCTGAGGCTGGATTTGAACTCAGGTACTCTGACTCCAGGGCCGGTGCTCTATCCACTGAGCAAAAGATTCTAAAACAGAAAAGTTTTCAGGAATCCTGAATGTTTTACCAGGATATTATTATTATTATTATTTTCTTTTCAGGACTTTTGCAGATTTTGTGATGACATAGAGCTAAGAATGATTTGGGTTGCCTTGAGATAAATCACTGTCCCGGTTATATTTGCAATTCATTATCAGCCTTAGCTGCAACAATCCTCCAGATAGTTAGACAGATGGTAATTTTATGGAGTTCAGGTGTAATAGGCCTAGATTGCACCTGATCTCAGTCTTCCATTTATTGCTCAGTGCCTCTTTTAACTTAAGTCTCTCCGGAATTGATTTACTTACCTAGACACAGTTGGTTGTACTTTGAAGAAAGAAAATTCAAATCATGTTCTGGCTTCTGGATAAAGCCCATATTTTCCTCTATGTCACCTTAACTGTTTTCTCACCTGTTTTTTTCCCCCTGCCTGGAATATAGTTAGCTGAATGACTGCAAGAACAAAGGAGAATCAAGCAGGGTCATAGGGATCCTATGCTATTGGATGCTCAAGAGCAGATGTGAAGCACACACACACACACACACACACACACTCATAATATACACACCGATCTGAAAGGTCTTATAACTCTCACACACAGAGCTCATGTTTATATAACACTTTATGGCTGATTTGAATAGTTTGCATTTTATAGGTTCTTTGCATACATTATCTCATCTGGGCCTCTGGACAGTTCTGCAAGGTAGGCAGCACAAACAATATCATCCTTATCTTATAGATGAAGAAACTGAGGCCTGTTATACCTAATTAGTGCAGAGGTGAACCTGAAACCCTGATCTTTTGACTTCAAGTCCAGTATACTTTCCACCATAACTGTGAACGGCTACAGAAGACCAGTACTTTAAGACTCATACTTGTCCTTTATCTCAGTTCCCACTGCTGCCCTACTCTAGTAGACCATGTTCTCATGGTTACTGTTGTCATTCTGGAACTAATTAATGCAAGCCAGTGATGAGATGACTGGCCTGATTCCTTTCTCCTTCTCTCCCTGGTTGTGGGATCAAAAGATCCCTATAGCCATAGATCAATCTCTCTCTCTCCCTCTCCCTCTCCCTTTCCCTCTTCCTCTTCCTCTCCCTCCCTCCTCATTTAAGGCACCATTAGGACACCAGGTGAAGCTGTCCAGGAACCAGTCAGAAATATAAGACTGGATCTCTAGGGAGAAACAGGGGATGGAGTGATAGATCTAGGTGTCATCTACAAAGTTCTAGTGCTTGAAGCCCTGGGAGAACATGAGATGGCTAAGAGAGAGTGTAGAGAGAGGGGAGAAGAGAACTAGGGATATAACCTTAGAAGACAAACACGTCGAAGGGGCAGAAGGAAGATGAGAAGTCAGTGAATGAGTTTGTGTGGTCAGAGAGCATTCATCCAGTTTAAGAAAATACCCTCATACTGAGGGGACCAAAGAAAACAAAGCTATATCCTTCCTCTTCTTTAGAAAATATTCTAAAATTTGGGGAGCCAGGCAGGCAGCTTCATTCTAGTATCTGTCTAGTAAACAATTCCATGATTGTATCATTTAGTATAAGCCAGTAAAACTTTAATTTCAAGAAACAGCCCTCTCATGAAAATTGTAACCATTTCTAAAAGCATATTAAAAAACCAAATTCTCTCTGTTAGAATTTATGGTATTTATTATAAAGAGCATCAGCTTCTCTAACAGAGACACACAGAACATGCACTTGGGCTTGGTGTTTGTTTTTAACCAAAGTCAGTTTCAATTTCCATTCACTAATAGTTGCTTCTAACAGGAACACTAAAAGCTGTAGAAAATGATAAATAATGCCATATGGATGTGCAGCCTTCAGGGCGCAAAAGCATGTTACGTAAATTAAGGACAATGTACATCAGTAAAAATAGTTTAAACTTCTTATTAAATTTAAAATCTATTTCTACAACCTTTGTTAATCCCTTAAGGCAAAAGACATAGTTATTGGCAACATCTGCTCAAGATTCAGGAGGGGGAAAAAGCCAACAACACAAATAGAAACTTGGGTGTTTGGGGAGAGAAGTTAATAGGGAGCTAATCCAAGACCTTACCCCATTATGTCAGTGGATCTATACTTTCATCAATAGAGGCATTTCTCCAGCAGTCCATTCTGTGAAGCTGACATCCATATCTTTTTGTTAATTCTCTATAAGGGTCAACCCAGTGAACTAGGAGACTTCCTTTTATTCCTTGGATGTTGCCTCAGTAAGGCACATGGGGTTCCCATCAGTTATCCTTTGTTTTTGCTGTGTGATTGACACCTCTGTTTTCTCCAGTCTCCCATTTCTCTGATGATGGGCTTTACACTGCTTCTGCTTTGTAATTGTTCATTTGTAATGTGTTGTACCCTTTTCATGACACCGTGAACCTCTTCATGGACCTTTGGAAGATCCTTAGTTTCACTCCTCTTGAGACTGTAAAATCCCATGAAAACCTAGAAGCTATTTTCCCCCCAAGAAATTCAGAGCCAATCACCGTTCCCCCATTTTATCTTAACTGGAAAGACCAAATTGAATTGAATACAATGGTCTGATTCAGCATTATAAGTCCCTGAGTCTGAGTTGGATTCATCTTTGAAAAAAAAGTATATTCTTCTACATAATTTGAGTGGAATAAGCTTCAAACCCTGACTACCCACTCTGTATTGGACTGATTAGCCACAGCCAAAGACACCTTTCCATGACCCCAACATCATGATGTCACTGGTCCTCTTTGAAAATATTGTTGTTCGTCCTTCATTCTCTAAGAGGACCATGACATTGGGAGGTGATGTCATGACTTGCAGTGAATTGGATTTAAGTGACAGAGGGGTGTGAAAGGTGGCCAACCTCACTCTCTCCTCCAGAGCCAGCTGCATCCAGGGGCAAGATATACATCAGGATGACTATAGATGGCTCCACATGTTTGAGGAAATCAGGGTTAAGTGACTTGCCCAGGGTCACACAGCTGGTGTCAAGTGTCAAGTGTCTGAGGCTGGATTTGAACTCAGGTCCTCCTGACTCCAGGGCCAGTGCTCTATCCACTGTACCACCTAGATGCACCTCTTCAAAAATGAAAGATAAGCAAAACATCCACCCTGCCTAGTAAGCTGGAATTTCCCCATCTTTCCTCCAACAGAGACTTGCTTCAGTAGCTCTTGACCCCTGGGAAATCACTTCCTGATAAACTACTTATTTAACTTGGGAAAAAAAGAGTCCATATGTTAGAGATGAATTGTTGCCTTTTAAAAGAATTATGGGGGCAGCTAGATGGCACAGTGGATAGAGCACCAGCCCTGGAGTCAGGAGTACCTGAGTTCAAATCCGGCCTCAGACATTTAACTAGCTGTGTGACCCTGGGCAAGTCACTTAACCCCAATTGCCTCACTAAAAACAAAACAAAACAAAACAAAAAAAGAATTATGCACACATACTACACAAAGGTATGGTGAAGAAGTGGCAGAAAGAGGATTACTGTTTGTTTCAGGATCTTGACCTATATTACTTTAACTCACTAACCAAGCAGCAGCTTGGTGTCAAATTCAAATAGAAACAGGGGCCACTAGAAAACCACATGTTAACATTATCTATGTCCTATTATATTTTTTATTTATTTTGTTAAATAGTTCCCTGGTTCAGGCCTCCTGTTTGACACCTCTGGGGTAATGGGTAGAGAGCTGGCCTTAGGGTCACGAAGACTCGGGTTCAAATCCTGACTTTGAAACTTGCTGCTTCACCTTGAGCAAGAATCTTCTTCAATGCCCCAGGCAACTCTTTTAGACTGAGGAATCACAGATCTCCATCATTAGAGATAGTTTCCTTTATCAAGAGTTTCCTATTTTGATGAAATCCTAAATTCCAACAAAAAAAATCACAAAGCATATATTTGTCAAAACTACTCATAAGCTGGGTATAATAAGAACATTCTGGCTTCCTACATTGCTATTCTGCCATTAGCAGGAGGGTGTGTTCTTGGATTTGTTCTTCCAGTCATGATAATGGGTTTGCAATAATCCAGCGACTGGTATTTGTGAAGCATTGCAAGGGTCCGGTATGGACCCAAGGAACTGGACATATGTTAGATATATGTAGAAGTCACGTTAGCTGGATCCTAAGATAAGCGATTTGGAGCTCTGGAGGACAGCGAGTCCAACCCCCTCATTTGACAGATGAGGGAACTGAGGCCTAGAGAGGTGAAGTCACTTGTTCAAGGTCACACAGGTCATAAAGGACAGAGTCAGGATTCAGATTTAGGTCCTCTCAGTCCATGCTCATTGCTCTTTATTATGGTGCCACGGCACCTCCAGCATCCACGTGACTAGAGTATCAATTGTAACATTATTGCATCCAGGTATTGAAAGAGCCTCTTGAAGCTGTGATGGTTGAATGTAAATTCTGGGAGTGCCTGACTTCTTTCTAGAGAATAGTTTATATATCGAGGGCCTAAATATTTTAGTATTTCAAAGAATGTCACATCAATCTGAATATAGAGGACACTTTCTCCAAACATCTGGGTAAAAACTATCATTTTGTTCTTGGCAAGACATGAATGATTTGATGCAAAGAACCAGAGAGCATTTGAAAGAAATGCAAAAAACCCCAACAACCCTCAAACAGCTTTCATAGTAAACAATTTTATGTGGTAATTTTTTTGTGTAATTAATTTTCAGCATAGACCTAGATTTTTTTTCTTTTAAAATAGCTCTTATTGTAAGGGGATGGCCTAAAGGAATGGTCTCTGTTTGAACCAATACTATATATTTATTCATTGTGGATGAGAGTTTTTTCCTCTGGTTTTAACAATATTTTTCTAGTGATATTTAATCATTGTATTTTTAAAAAAATCATAGCAAGAAAAACACATTCCACTCCTTGGTCAATTTCTTTATAAATCACATTTTCAGGGTGCTAGAATTTCTTGAACATCAACTGTTCAAAATCAATGCAATAACAATTCATATAAAGTGCCTCACTTGCCTGCTATACATAACTCTTTTTTTTTTTTTTGCGGGGCAATGGGGGTTAAGTGACTTGCCCAGGGTCACACAGCTAGTAAGTGTCAAGTGTCTGAGGCTGGATTTGAACTCAAGTACTCCTGAATCCAGGGCCGGTGCTTTATCCACTGTGCCACCTAGCCGCCCCCTATACATAACTCTTGACAATTTTACCATGAAGATGGTTAATCTTTGCCATGTATTTCTATATTTCTCTGCTTTCCCCCATCCCTATGATAATGTCTCACTATTTTCTTTGTTTATACAAAAATTCACAAAGTCATTTCTGTGATGGCGTTTTTAAATAAAAGAGCAAACATTCATTCTTATTACTTTATGACATAAACTCATTCCCTTTATCTTTAAAATAATCAGTCTTGCCTGGGACATTTCCAGGTACAAGTCCTGAATTTATACATTGTGGAATCGGGGATCAACATACATTGACTTTTAGATTCTAAGTTGAATCTGCTACCTAAATTATATCCTTGAGGTCTGAATAGCTAGGCATCCCATAGATGTCACATAGAATATATTGCACTTTCCCACCCAATTATGATTTTTCTGTAAAGATAGAAAACCTCATTATTTTGTCACCAGGGCTTTTCTCCTCCAACATGACCAGATCCTAAATGCTATTTTCTTCTAGCAAATCCCAGGCTTTTTTGCTGCTATTACTTATTGGTCTCTAGCTTTCACCATATTTCCTTCTGGGACTGGGTATCCTTACTTCGATCCCAGCTTTTAGAAGGGGACATGACATTTCCCTCCCACCTTGCTGAAAACAACACATTCCCCCATTTTCTTATATATTTTAAAATAATTTACTACAAAGCATAACAAAATCAACTGATTAAAAAAGGGAGGGAAAATTATATCAGTCACTCCGAGTATTCTGTCTATTCACTTTTCAATCAACCAGTTCTAGTATTTACTTCCTGAAAACTAGGCTAGAGAACTAGCTCTTCTTCCACCTTCCTTCTCTTGGGTTAATCTCTTACTTTTTTTTTTTTTTTTTTTTTTTTTTTAGGCAATGGGGGTTAAGTGACTTGCCCACGGTCACACAGCTAGTAAGTGTCAAGTGTCTGAGGCCAGATTCGAACTCAGGTACTCCTGAATCCAGGGCCGGTGCTTTAACCACTGCGCCATCTAGCTGCCCCCAATCTCTTACTTTTTAATCTAGACTCCAGAGTCAGGTCACCAGGTGTGTTCTCAATTTCCAAGCCAGTCTATTCTGTATTGTCTTTTGTATGTTCTGATTTATTTATGTTGTCTCCCCCATTAGAATGTAAACTCCTTGAGCACAAGAGCCATTTTTGATTTTTCATTGTATCCTCAGCACTTAGTATCTGGCCTGACACACTGTGGGTGATAAATGCTGGTGGATTGATAGGTTGATTGGTAAAGTTGTAGGAATCTCAGGTTTTTTTTTATAATTTTCTCTCCCAGTGGAATAAGCTCCCAATGTGGTGTCTTGCCATTGGATTAATTTCATCTTCTTATTTGAAATAGTCTTCCTCTTTGGGTGAACCTCTCTTCAGGTTTTTTATTCTGGCTTTCAGTGTCCTTTGCTCATTGGTAGGAGCAGGGGCATGCTGGTAAATGTTTAACAATTGGCATTCCAGAAAAAAATGATAATTTTTTTTTTTCAAAATTTAATCTGGGGCAGCTAGGTGGCACAGTGGATAAAGCACTGGTCCTGGCTCCTTTGGATGGGGTCATGGATGGCCCCATCCCACCTATACTTGTTTCTTGAAAAAAGACTACTCTTGAAATTGGAACTGGGCAGGGTCTGAGTAAAATGAACATCACTTGTGGCTCTCTCTAGGCTTGCCCAAGGCTCCTCTATGCTCGTGACTCTGTGTAAAAACCCCATTAGCCTTACTTCTGCCTCAGGTTTCTACTTACTCTGATTTTCACTCTGACAGGACAGAATATTACTTACTAGAAGAAATGCTGTGCTTGCCTCTCCAAGTTCCTTGTCCTTCCTCTGTTTCCCCATCTCCTGTTGTGGTCCATCAAAAAGAATATGCTCAAGGGTGTTTTCTTCCTTCCTTTCTTTCTGTTTTTTTTTGGGGGGGAGGCAGTGAGGGTTAAGTGACTTGCCCAGGGTCACACAACTAATAATTGTCAAGCGTCTGAGGTTGGATTTGAACTTATTCCTCCTGAATCCAGGGCTGGTGCTTTATCCACTGTGCCACTTAGCTGCCCTCTTTAAGGGTGCTTTCTGGCATGGCAATCCATTCTGCCTCTGAGAACACTTGGTTCTTTTCCAGGACAAAGGGAGTTTCAGAGCTGCTTTAGTAGTAACCATCTCCCTTTCCAAGGTGTTTAGAAATTTGTGGACAGTGAGTTCTCCTTTTCATTAGCTACCTTATTTCTGATACTCAAAGTATTAGTTTGCTCTGGATGCTCACTGTCCTATTTTAAAGGGACAACAATTTAATACATTCAATTCTGTTTTATTTAGTGAACAAAAAGCTAATTCCTCTCCTTCTCACTTCCTTCCCTCAATTGAAAAAGAAAAAAAATCCCTTGAAATAAATATGCATAGTCAAGCAAAGCAAATTTCTGTGTTGTCCATGTTCAAAAAAATATATATGTCTCAATCTGTATCCTGAGTCCATTGCCTCTCTGTAAGGAGATGAGGAGCCTGTGTCATGTGAATATTTTCAAATTATTGTTGCACAATTTAAAAAAATATACTTAACAGACCATGAAATGATTGATTACTGATGTTTAAAGTGATTTCTTCCCAGTGGAGTTTTCTTTATTCATTTTTGTTCTTGTGTCTTCCCTATTAGTTTGTGCTATGTTTTTATTTTTCATCTTTGTGTACCCAGTGACAAACACAGTGCCTTAAATGGTAGATGCTTAATAAGTGTCAGTCTAGCAGGGCTTCAAGAAAGAGGGATTCTGCAGGCAGGAAGAAGGTTTCACAGCCTGGGTTCATGGGTTTCTAGGAGAAGTAGTTTCAAGGAGATAGTATTGTCTTTTTCCTACCCTGAAAGAGACTTGGAGGCTTTTTTCTTTCTTTTTTAAAAATAACATTTTATTTCCCCCCAAATTACACGTAAAAACAATTCTAACTTTTCTTGCAGGGTAATGAGTGACTTGTCCAGGGTCACACAGCTACTAAATGTCAAGTGTCTAGGGCTGGATTTGAATTCAGGTCCTCCTAAATCCAGGGCCAATGCTTTATCCACTGTGCCACCTAGCTGCCCCCACAATTCTAACATTTTAAAGAAAGTTTTGAGTTCCAAATTCTTTCTCTACCGCCTCCATTTCCCCATCTCTGAGACAGTGAGCAACCTTATATAGGATATACATGTGCAATCATGTAAAACATTCTATATTAGTCATTTTGTGGGAAAAAAAACTCAAGAAGAAAGAGAGAGAGAGAAAAAGAAAGGAAAGAAGGAAGGAAGGAAGGAAGAAAGAAAGAAAGAAAGAAAGAAAGAAAGAAAGAAAGAAAGAAAGAAAGAAAGAAAGAAAGAGAAAGAAAGAAAGGTAGTATGCTTAGATCTGTATTTAGACACCATCAGTTCTTTCTTTGGAGGATAGTATTTTTCATCATGAGTTCTTTGGGATTGTTTTGGATCATTATATTGTTGAGAATAGCTAAGTCATTCACAGTTGTTTATTGTACAACATTTCTGTTACTGTATACGATGTTCTTCTGCTTCTGTTGACTTCATTCTGCATTAGTTCATTGAAATCTTTCCAGGTTTTTCTAAAATGATCTTGCTCATAATTTCTTTTTTTTTTGGGTGAGGCAATTGGGGTTAAGTGACTTGCCCAGGGTCACACAGCTAGTAAGTGTTAAGTGTCTGAGGCCGGATTTGAACTCAGGTCCTCCTGACTCCAGGGCCAGTGCTCTATCCACTGTGCCACCTAGCTGCCCCACTCATCATTTCTTATAGCATAATAATATTCCATTCCAATCATATTCCGCAACTTGTTCAGCCATTCCTCATTTGATGGGCATTCCCTCAGTTTCCAATTCTTTGTCACCACAAAAAGAGCTGCTATAAATATTTTTGTATAAATGGGTCCTTTTCGGAGACTCTTTCAAGAGAAGAGTTTTGAGATAGGTTAGGGATTTGAGACATGGTGGTAGCAGAGATGTTGGGCATAGAGGAGATGATTGGTGAATGAATCTAGGCTTCATTGAGGCAGATGGTGCCTTCGTCCCCTGGGCTAGAGGAAAAGGAGTATGGGGAATATCTGATTTTCCCCAGCTGAAAACTAGGGCAGCAAGTGAAGTACCTCTTAAGCCCTCCTTTTCCAATTCCAATTTCGGAATATCAAATGAGGCATTTGTAAAGCACTTATAACCTGGCACATAGCAGACATTTAATAAATGCTTGTTCCCTCTTTCCTTCCGATCCAAGAGGATGGTATATAGTTTTTATTTGTCCTGGGACAAAATGTGTTGGAGTTTGCTTTCTGGGCTAGGACTGGGTGGTTGGATCATATGTTCCCATTCACCCCTTCTCTCCTGCCCTCACACCTGGGCAGAGAAAGATCTCTGCAGATGTGGATTCCAGGGCAGGGTAGGAATTGTCTGGTTGGGGAAGAAAAGGTGTGGCTGGACCTACCTGATAACACTAAGGGTGGAGTCCAGAAAAGGGAGTACTCCTCTAGTTTCTGCCCTCAGATTTCTATCCAGACTCCTACAAAAGGCTAGATTAAATTGGATTGGGGGGCGGCTAGGTGGCGCAGTGGATAAAGCACTGGCCTTGGATTCAGGAGGACCTGAGATCAAATCCAGCCTCAGACACTTGACACTTACTAGCTTTGTGACCCTGGGCAAGTCACTTAACCCCCATTGCCCTGCAAAAAAAAAAAAAAATTGGATTGGGTTGAGTTTTACAAACACAAATTTCTATGCAAATGAACTGAAAATTACAATATTGTAGTAGCAACATTGACCAATTGTCTTTAAGAAGATTTTCTTATGACCCAGACATGTAACGATTGGAATAACGCCACCTGCTGGATACTAACTGTAGAAGAGTTCTGCCCATGAAGCGAAGGTCTTTGAGGGCAAGACCAGGAGTCTTTTCTTTGGCGTCACTTCCTGACGCGGGCTAGTGGGAGGAGGAAGGAAGAGACTGGCGCTCAGTCTCACTCTCTTTCCTGGGGACGCTGGCGGAGAAGGGAGCTAAAAATGTGCTCTCCCTTTAATAGATAGAAATCTAGGCCTTTCTCTCTCTCTTTACCAAATTCTTGTTTTCCTTAATAAATGCTTAAAAGCCTAACTCTTGCTAAAGCTTATAATTTATTGGCGACCACTCATTAGATATTTTAGACAGACTAGCTAGAATTTTAGCCCTTAACAGACATGCTCTCTGTCAGGGTTATTTTCATAATGGTTTTAGACAAATCTAAAACTTGAGTATTTTAGATTGTCATACTCAAAACAGGCTTTTGTTTTTAACAAGATGATTTCATCAGTGTGGGGAACTCTAAATGAGAAAATCCCCTTCGCAGATACAGATAAGCACTTCTTCTGTAAGTTTTAGTCTTAGAAAATTGCCTGGGAGCATCCACAAGTCAAATCTCTGTCCATGACTGCTTGGCTAGTGCATTACCAAGGCAGGGCCCCAGACCTTGATTTTCCTGCCTCTAAGACCAGTCCTTTGCCCATTATGCTCAGCTGCCTCCCAGATGAACATTAGAACCTTCAGTTGTCTATGCAAGTAGCTATCTACTTGCAAGAAGGATGATGTCATAAGACTGTTAAATAATAATGATATTAGTAACTAGTGCACATTATATATATATATATATACACACACACACACACACACACACACACATATATATATATATATACATACACACACATATATGCCATGTTGTTTGATTTTCATAACAACCATGTGAGGTAGGAGCTATTATTATTGTTCCTTATTGTATAGCTGAAGAAATGAACACTGAGAGTTCAGTGATTTGCCCAAGGTCCCATGCCTAATAAGTGTTTGAGGCAGGATTTGAGCTCAGGTGTTCCTGGCTCCAAGGGCAGTGCTCCATGCACCATGCCATCCAGCCATCTTGTAAAGAATGTTGGGCCAGCTAGGTGACACAGTAGATAAAGCACCGGCCCTAGATTCGGGAAGACCTGAGTTCAAATCTGGCTTCAGATACTTGACACTTACTAGCTGCATGACCTTGGCAAGTCGCTTAACCCCTGTTACCTCACAAAAAAAAGAATGTTGATTGTTCTCCAGTGAAAAAGTCAAGTTGAGGACTCTAAATGTTTGGCACTCTCTGCCTCAGATTGAAAAGGTGTTCATACATGTTTTTTCTTTAGTTCCATAGTTGTCCAAGATTAGCTTGTTTGCCCATTTCACTTCTATCTCTGCTAATCTATGTTGAAATAGAAAGGAAGAGTTTGGAGTTGGGGTTTTCCATCAGGCAGGAAAAGTACATGGAGTTGCTTCATGGTCATGCTCTAATGGACTCGTGACTGTGGGTGATAAATGCATCCGGAGTCCTACCTTCGTCTCCCTTTCCCCACACCTCCATTGAAAACCTTTGCTTTTGTTCTTCCAGGTCACTGGCGTGCATTCTGTATGAGCTGTGCTGTATGAATCATGCATTCACCGGTCACAATTTCTTGTCCATTGTTTTAAAAATCGTTGAGGGTGACACGCCTTCTCTTCCTGGCAGATACCCAGAAGAGCTAAATGCCATTATGCAAAGGTAGAGGAAATGTGGGTTTTCTTCACCCCAGTGATGCTGGCTTTGCATGGATAATGTCAGTGCTTTGAAATAAAATGCTTTTCCTTTTGAATATTACAGCATGTTGAACAAGAGTCCTTCCTTGAGACCGTCAGCGATAGAAATCTTAAAAATCCCTTACATTGATGAACAACTGCAGGTATTTATATGAAAAAAGCTACAGAAGAGCCCTTATTAGCATTTAAATAGGAATCATGTGCCCCGAAGAGATGCTTTTGGGAACAAGATGCATTAGGATTCATTGGGAATAGGAGAAATGAGATGAAAAAGTGGGGAAGGGACTTCTTGGACGTGACAGATTCTTTGTGAGAGAGGATCCCCAGAGGACCCCTAGATGCAGGAGTTCAGGGTTTAAGTTTTACACATGAGCCAAAAGGCCATCCTGGATGTCATGGATTTTAGTGTTATTACCAAAACAGTGAGTAGATGTGGGAAAAGACAAGAGTGCACCATTCAATAGTGCTGAAATCTGGCATTTTCCTAGACCATCCTTGAGGATGGGGACATTTTTTTTTTGTCCGAATCCCAGGCTCCTAGGATAGTACCTTGCATATTATTCACTCAAGGTGCCAAATAAATGTTTATTGATTTGAATGTAATCTTGCCCTCTTATTATATATTTTAGTGATCTTTCCAATACAGTGAATTTATTTTAGAATGTAAGCTCCTTAAAGAAAAAAAAATGTAAGCTTCTTGAGGGTAGGGACTATTTTTGTCCTTTTTTTGTGCCCCAAATGTTTAGCACGGTGTCTGGAACAGAGAAAGTAATTAATAAATGTGTATCGGGTGACTTATGTTGTTTCCCTATAGACGGCACATTATAAATGATGAGATGACTTTATTTAGATGGTGTTAAAGAAGCTAATTATTCACTCTTTAGGAGTATTTTGGTCCTTATTCTTTTAGGGCAGAGTTACCTTTATTGTTTGACCTAAGTGGATCTGAGAGAGACCATTTGTCTTCCAAAAACTTTTACTACGTTCTCATCTCTTCAACAAGATGATGCCCATGTGCTTTGATTGAAGAAGCACAGTTTTTAAGGGGCAGAAGGAAGGGCAGTGAAGTTATCAGCTAATGTCTTATTAAACCATATTGTCTGAGACACACCCCTTCATTAAAGAAGAGGAAAAAATGAGCAGTTGCCTTATTCCCAGACTTTCACTTTGGATAATGATGTGTCGTTAGTCTGTGGGAGGTTTGAGGTTTGGAGGTGAAGTAGATGAAAATGTCATATGACAATTTTTTGTGTCTTTTCGTCTCTCTAGAAGGATCATTAACTTTGTCAGGACTGCTGTTCTTTTGCAGTGCATGATGTGTAAATATTCCAACATGACTCTGGAAGACAAGAACTTGAACCGTCAGACAGAATCAGCTCATCTCATTAATGCCATGTGAGTAAATTGCTTTTTGTTAAAATAAAAAAAAGCCACAATTCAGGCTGGAAGATCATTCGATGCATTTATCTTTATAGTTTTGTTAATGCTGAATTTGTTGTCAGTCCCTGGAGTCCATGAATGCAGTGCAGAAAAGCAAGAGTGGCTTGGTGACTATGTCCCAAAGCCCTTTTCCCTAATGGAAGCACATAAAAGCTTAAACCAACACACAGCCGACTCATCTGCAGGGTATCATGGTCATTCTCCTGCAAATATATTGAGAAATTAATACCCAAAGCATTTAGTGATATTTATACCGATGTGCCTTCCATATGGGAAACACAAGTGACTTTCATTTCTTGTTTGTTTAACTTAAAAGTGTCAAAGTATTATTCAGAACCCTCTTTTGAAAAAAAGCATCCCTATGAAAATCAATGGAAAATTAAAAAAAAATTTCCCTTAAGATGCACATACTCTGAAATAAGTAGAGAACGGGTCCTTTTTCAAAGTCTTTTGTTATGGCTTGTTTTGGATTTCCACCTTTTGTCACCCCAGCTTTCTGCTTTATTGAGAGGAGGACTGGTCCTATGATTTCCTAAGTCTCATCTCTTTTCTACGTCATAGCCCCGCAGTCGCTTAAAGACATTTAAAGATGGCTCTCCCCTCCCTAGCCTCTCCACCCAAGTCTCCTCTTCCTCAGGTTAACCATCTCTAATTCCTTCAACCTCTCCTTATATGTCGGGATCGGGAGGCCTATTTCTGTCCTTCTCACCCTTCTCTGGATCAAAGAATCCGAGAATTTTAGAGGTGAAAGCACAGTTGGTGCAACCCATTTCTGAAGGAATTCCATCTCTAACATCATTGAGAATTGGTCAGTCATGTTGTCTAATTCATCAGTGCCCTTCCTAACACTTGGCTCTGAGAAGCTAAAACAGTACTCCACATTTAGTCTGACCAGAGAAGAGCACAGTCAAACTGTTCCCTCTGTTGTTCTGCTTATAGCATCCTTCTTAATGCACATTCACTTTCTCAGCCACATAAAAATAATGTTGGCTCATTTTGAGCATTCAGTGCACTAAAACCTGCAAATGTTTTTTTTTTTCATACAGACTACTGTTTATTTATCCCGCTCCCATCTTAGACCTGTAATGCTGAGTTTTATACTCAAAGTGTAAGACTTTACATATATCTTAATTAGATTTTACCTTATTAGATTTGGTCCCAAATTGTAGCCTGCCAGGATCTTTTTGGCTCCTGACTCTTACTTCCAACATGGTAGGTGTCCCCTACAGTTTTGTGCTGGTTTCAGATCTGATGATCATGTTGTCTATGGTTTTATCCAAGCTCTGTCCTATTCCATGTATATGCTTGGAGTAATCACAAACATGCAGTTGATATTGGTAACACACTTAGCTTTGTGCTTCATACGCAATAAAAACTTAATAAATGTCCCCTTCCTCTCCCCCACTGATATTGGTAATCCGGCTTACATTGATGAGAACAGGAAGGGAGAACAGAGAGAATCCCATCTCCTCATTTTACAGATGAGGAACCTGAATCTCATGTCATTCTCCGAATCCCTTTTTGTTTATTAGAAAATTTAAAAACCTTCTTCCCCGCCCCAACCTTA
Source organism: Dromiciops gliroides (assembly GCF_019393635.1). NCBI lineage: Eukaryota > Metazoa > Chordata > Mammalia > Microbiotheria > Microbiotheriidae > Dromiciops > Dromiciops gliroides. The sequence continues at coordinate 39,269,795 of NC_057865.1, forward strand.
GCAGCTGTAGTATTTACCACAGAATCACTGAATATTAGAGTCGGCATGAACTGTAGTTAATTGAGTCAAATTCCTTCTACACATGGGAACACCAAGACTGAGAGGGGTCAAGTGACTTGCTCAAGACTATACGGTGAACTTATAGTAACAACACTTGGTGTCTCCTCACCCTCTGTCAAGTGTCTGTGCCATTCTAGCGTGTTTGCCAACAGTGCTTCTGTCTAAATATAGGAATAATGCCAGCCCTTGAGGCTTAGGGCTGCCATGGGTGGTTTGGGTTTGCCTTTGAAGAGATTTAGGAGAGGACAGCTGCATAGGTCTATACCATAAAGCCCATTTTTCTGTGACCAGCCATGGATCCTCCATGCCGCTCACTTGTCATCCCCAGGTACTCAGAATGACTAATACAGCTGAAGACTTTCCTAGAAACACGATGACTCTGCTCACGTAGTGGCAGTTTCTTTAGCATGCAGAACACTAGCCTGGTAGGAAAGATTTAGACAGTATTCTATTCAGGGAGAGTGTTTGATTTGTGGCCATTTGACCATGAACGGTTTTTTTCCCCTTGTGTGTGAGGAGGGGGATTGAAGCCCTTTTAAGTAAGATATACAGGAAAGAGAAAAATCTTGAACTCAAACTAGATTTCACCAGACAGAAGCAGAGAAAAGAAACCTGCTTCTATTGCTGCATTGAAAATGGGGGTACTTTCTGGCCTGAATTATTTGAGCAATTGATTCAATTTCAGTCCCTTGGACTCAGTGCCTTTATGTACAGACTGGAAAGTGTAGCTGTCTCGTCAAAGTATAGAGTCTAGGGATTAGAGTTCAGTACTGGGCTTTCCAGTGACTCCCTTCCCATAATATTGGAGTTAACTTTTCTGTCCTTGCTTAGATAAGCAATAGATTTGGATTCTGATCCCTTTACCCACCTGAGAGGGATTTTTAGGATTTCTCCAGAAATAAATCTGATTATATCCATATTTATAGAGGAGCAGGATAGCTCAGACAAATCAAATCCAAAAGTAGTTCCCAAATCTCATTTTATATTCCCCTATCAAATCTTATATTAGAACCGGGAAGACCCATTTCAGTTTTCTCTTCCCTCTATGGCCCATGATATTATACCTTAAAAAAGCTATTTGTTGAGTGCTAGGGGGAATCAGCCCAAGACCCTCCTCATTTTTGTTTTTAGGTTTCTAGGCTGGTTTCCAGATAGTGGTATAAGTGTGAATTCTAGGGCACAAAACAGAATTTTTCAAAGCTTCCCTCCTTCAGCACACTGTCCAATGAATGTCTTCCCCATATACCTTGAGCTCTCTTTTCCTTCTCCTTAAATTCCCGATCTTTGGTCTCTCTATGTGCTAAGGTGGAAGTCTTGCATTTGGTTCCAGAGCCATTCTAGGGATGTGGGACTACATTGGGGCACATCTGAGGCACAATGGAAGAGAGGGCCTATTTAGATAGAAACTTAAGGGTTTCTATTCAGATGGAAGCAAATCTAGGCAGCCTAGGGTAGAAACCTACTTTCTTGGGATGACCTTGGAGAGAACCTTAATGGACCCCAAATCCCAAGGAGTATTTGAGTTCTGGAGCCGGGGGTCAGTTTAGGCCATAGATAAGGCCAACTTTCCATGCAGACATACAATGCAATGGTTGCCTGATGGGTTCTCTGCCCCCAAATGTCTTCCCCACAGGCCTACTAAAGCCTGAAGTTAGTTAGATGATTGGAGACTGAATTGAGACCTGTAAGGTAAGTACCTTTAGAGGTCATCTGCTCATGGGATAACAGGCTCGTAGCAGGGGCTTTTTACTCTGATTCATGTGCTGGGCCCCTTTAACAGTCTGGCTGAGACTGTGGATCCCTTTTGAGAACAGTGTCTAGAACTACATAAAATAAAATTTAGAGGCTTACAAAGGAAAGTAATTATACTGAAATATAATCATTACAATTATAATTATAATCATTACAATTTTTTTGTGGGGCAATGAGGGTTAAGTGACTTGCCTAGGGTCACACAAGCTAGTAAGTGTCAAGTGTCTGAAGCTAGATTTGAACTCAGGTTCAGGTCCTCTTGAATCCAGGGCCGGTGCTTTATCCACTGTGCCACCTAGCTGCCCCCAATTATTACAATATTTTTTTTAAGTTTCATGAATTTGGAACTCAGAACTTTAAAAAAATGTTTAAAAATTATTTTAACATGTGATTGGGGAAAAAGAAAATATTATATTGTAAACAAGCAATAATTTTATGGACCCTAGGTTAAGATCTCTTTGATTATAGGATCATAGATCTAGAGGTGGTAGAGACATTCACAGGACATTGAATCTAACCCTGGATAATCAAATCCTCCCTGGCACTGCCCCTGTCCTTGGGACGGCTCTGGAAACAATCTCTGCTCATATATTTAGAGCTGGAATGGACCAGAGAGATCTCGTTCAACTCCCCTATTTTACAGATGAGAAAAAAGGTCTAGAGACCTGTTGGCATGGTATGGAACAAGTGGCAGAACCAGATCTTCTGACTCCAAATCCTGTTCTCCCTAATGGCCAAGTCTATGAGAAACCGATTCTCCTTCATGTTCTAGAACCTATTTTTCCCCCTGAGCTGCCACACTACCTGCCTTCCTTCGTCATCCTGAAGAGGGAGATGCTGATCAGTCCTACGATGGCAAAAGGGCAGGGGCTCTGAGTCAGGACACAGGTATCGGAAGAAATGAAAATCCCTAGAAAACATGGATGTTAGGCTCATGTAAACTACCTTTAAAAGGGTTGTAATGGGGACCCTCTGATTGGGGTGTGCCCTTTCTCTAACTGCTCTTTCCATCCCCTCAACTCCCCTTTTTAGTTTCCCCCCATATGTTCATTCTTTAAGAATAGAGATGTCTCTAATTAAATGGGGAAGCTGGGTGGCACAGTGGATAGAGCACCAACCCGAGTCCAGATCTGGCCTCAGATATTTACTAGTTGTGTGACCTTGGGCAAGTCACTTAACCCTGTTTGCTTCAGTTTCCCCAGCTGTAAAATAACCGGAGGAGCAAATGGCAAACCACTCTGGTCAGTATCTTTGCCAAGAAAATCCCAAATGGGGTTACAAAGAGTCAGACACGACTGAAAATCCACTGAACACACAACACATGATCAAAGATCTTACCTTAGGTGGATTCATTCAGTCGGTCACGTACAATCCAGGATTATGTTCCAGTACATTGTCCGGTTCCCTTCTGGATTGCTGCTTGGAGATTCAAAGGACATCGAATACCCATTGTAGTAGATACCAGGCTATTCTCATCTAACCTCTCCCCTTACCATGTGCCCAGTATGTCTTGAAAAGGATATAAGAAATGTTCATCGGAACTCCTTGACATCTTATGATAGAAAACAGCCCACTGTCTCTAAAAGTGTAACTATTAGGCACGCCCCTGTATTCCCCCCCCTGACTTATGAATGATAAAAATGAGTCATTAACAACAAAATGAGCAGGTATTTGGATAGTTTACATAATTTGCTTTTAAATAAAAACTTAATTTGAAAATGATTGCCTATTAGCTGCCATCCTGGTTGGCTCATTACCTAACTCCATGATTTTTGCCTTGATGTCCCTGAGATGTTTCAGTTCTCTCTGTAACATAATGATGCTAAGTGTAAAATACTTGTTTATTTTTCCCCACCACGTTTGGCATGAGAATGTGGGTGTATCGGGGGCCTTTATTATTTATAGGCAGAGAAAGATACATCTACAAACCCTGCGGGAGCTGTCTGAAGTGCAGAAAATGACTCCACGAGAGAGGATGAGACTGAGGAAGCTCCTTGCGGCTGATGAGAAAGAAAAGAAGCTTAAGTAAGACGCCCTTCAGCATCTTAACCCTTGTATTTGACTGTCCAGGCATCTTCTGTAATTCATCAAGCCAGAAGAATCAAACTTAATGTGATTTATAGTCTAACAGCAGGCCTGCCACTCCCTATTTAGGGAAGGATTGGCTAGTAAGTAGGCTGTTACTAGTGAAACAGAATCAGAGCTGTAACTAGGGTGGTGCAGTCAGAGCCTTTTCCCAGATGTCAACATTGGTTGGGGTGGAGGACCTGCTTCCTCTTTGCAGTAATTTTACTATTAGTAATTGTGAGACTTCTTTTCTTATGCCTCAAGGACCCCCAGCTTATACTGTTTATAGGGGTTGGGGGAAGGCCAGCCCCAGGAGAGTGCAAGGCAGCCAAATCATGATTTGATAGAGTTTGGAGGAGAGCAAAGTGAGGGGCTCTCTTTTTCCTGGCAGAACTGTACCTCCACAAAATTAGGGGGGACTAGCAATCCCCAAGAGGGAGAGGGGTCAAGGGTCATCAGAGGGCAGAGTGGGATGGACAGAATAAACAGGATTCACTCCTTAGAGTTAAGTTATCTTTTTGAGGATCTGCCTAGCCAGCCACTCCCCTACTTCCAAATAAATTGGCTCTAAGCACGAGGATTCCTAACTATGGCTCTGAATATAACAATAATTATAGTCCTAATAACATTTCTATAGCACTGTGCTAAGCACTTTACAAATATCTCATCTGATTCTCTCAACAACCCAGGGAGGTATTATTATCCCCATCTTACAGATGAGTAAACTGAGGCAAAGAGAGGTTATGAGACCTGCCCAGGGTCACACAGCTAGTGTCTGAGGCAGGATTTGAATTCAGGTTTTCCTGAGTCCAGGACTAGCACTATCCACCATACCACTTAGGAACTGAGAAATTACATTATAACTGACTCCTTTTGTACCATCTACTAGCAATAGAGGGTGAGATTGTGGCGGGGGTGAATAAGATCAGTCCCCATTCTCCTGCCAATTTCTGCAATTCCTTGCAGCTTTTCTGTAATGTATAATAGAGCCCAGGGGAAGCTGTCGTCGTCGTCTGTGTTCTCTGGGCTGTGAATATACCAGAACTCATCTTCCCAGAGAAGAACTTATTTTTCTAAAGTGCTTGACTTAAGTAAGAAGAGGAAGAAATTAGACAGAAGAGAACTTTTTGTGTGTGACATGAAACATTCAAAAAGCGTGTACTCAGGCCATGTGGAGAGTTCACCCGCTTGGAGTCAATAATTACAGGGAGGCTTACTTTTCCGAATGGCCTCCGACTCTCTGTCATTCAGAAGCTGGCCAAGCAGTTTGTGGATTATCTATCTCCATCCTCAGCTTCAGCCTTCCCTGGCTGTTTTACCACCTCTGGCAATAGGAGATGGGCAAAGAAAAGGGAGGAAACTCATCCCCACACTTTTCATTCCTTGTCAGTCTCCCTGGGAAAGCGATTTAGGAAGGAGAAGCTGCCGTGGGCGGCTGAAAGGGAATTTAGGAAGGATCTGTCAGTTTCATTTATTCTGGCCCGTCATTCTGTCCAAGCCTGGATTATTGAGTGAAGGATGTTTTCCTAATCTTATTTAAACAGGCCTCTTCCCTCTAAAATAAAAAAAAAAGGAAAAAAGAAAGAAGAAAAAAGAAATGTCTTGACTTTGTACAAAGAGGGAAAACAGTTTGCTTTTTGTTCTTGGCCTTTACAAAGATTATTATATTATATTATAAGAATTTGAATTTGAAAACCTACAGACACAGCTGGGTAGCTTTGCCAGCATCTTTTGGAAGCATCTTGTGTGTGTGTGTGTGTGTGTGTGTGTGTGTGTGTATAACCTGCTTTCAAGGGAAAAAGCCATAAAAAAACATTTTAAGGTTTTCACAGCATCATCAGGAATGGAGATTTGCAGAGTGCTGGGGGGGGGGGGGTCGTGACACTCCCTTAGGGGCTCATCTACTTAGTCTTGTAAAAATGCTTGTAACCAGAGAAAATAATTCTAGTAGGAAGGAAGGAAAAATGCATTTTCTCCTTAACATATGCTTCCTTTAGCGAGGAGAAAAGTTTCCATCAGAGTTTGATCTCAGTTTAACTAGAGGAAGACGTGCTGATACGTGGCTTTCACTATTCCTCCAACTTGAAGGTTGTCATTATCCTCGACATATTAGTTCTTCTCTCCTTTTATAAGGTGACCACCCAAAGGACCTGCGATTTTGTAAGTTCTGGAACTTACAGATCAAGATCAGAGTTTTTGTGACTTAATGGATTCCAGATTGGAAGGTCCCTTAGAGGCCGTCTCATTTTATAGATGAGGAAACTGAGGCATTGGGAGTGATGTGACTTGCCCAAGGCCACACATGGAGTAAATAGGTTCCAGACGGGGATTTGAACCCAGGTCTTCTGATCCTACTGCCATTGTTCTTTGATCTGAAGAGAGTTGCCTGAGGAAGCTAGGGGATAAGCGACTTGCCCAGGATCATAGAGATAGCTTATACATGTCAAGAGCAGTCTGTGAACCAAAGACTTTCAAACTCCAGGCAAATATTTCTAGCGCTTGACCATCTTCTCTTTGGGTGAGATTTAAGTTGGCCAAAGGGCTGCTAAGGACACCTGAAGCATCTTATGTGTCTTTCCCTAGGGAAAGGAAAGGAAATATTCTTTTCTCCCTTCTCCAGGAGGCCACCTATGCTCTGGGTCAGAGTTTAGGAGGTAGGAGCTGGGAGAGAGGGAGGCTTTGTCCAGGACCCCACCTACCTCGGCAGCCAGAAATCTCTCCTCTGTGGCAGCAGAAAAGCAGACCCGGCCCGTGGGATGCTGGTGCGGTTTTTACCTACATGTATTATACTGATATCTCTGTACACACTCTTGCTTTGCAGAAAGTTAGCAGAAGAGAAATATGAGGAGAATACCAAGCGAATGCAAGAATTGAGATCCCGGCACTGTCAGCGGTCGAGCGTAGACGTACTCCGCGTAAGTCTTTTTGAATTTCGACTCAACTCCTCATGCCTGTTCTTGGCTCACATTGGCACCCTTGGACACCCCCTGTTGTGGCTTTTTAGGGAGTAGCATCAGGATATAGCTAAGTGCTTTACTGGCCCACACCCACTTCGGCAAGTTGCTATGTATAAAAGCTAAATGTCCTCATATTCCAGAAACTCAGAACTGCATATTCAAAAAACCTTTCCCTCCTGCCACCCAGCCCCACAGGACCATAGATGCTGAACTGCAGGGGATCATTCAGTCCAACCCTCTAATGTTACAGAGGAGGAAACTGAGGCCAGAGGAAGTTAAGTGAACTACCCAAAGTCATAAATCTAGCAAGTGCCAGAAGCAGGATTGGAACCCAAATCCTCTGAATTCACAGCGAATGGTTGTTTTGGGTTTTTTTGGACTGTACTATACTATACGCTTCCCAATGACGATAGTATTTATACAGAGCTTTTATAATTTGCAAATGTTATCTCATTTTATTTTATCCTCACAACAACCACGGGAGATAGGTGCTATTATTTATTCCCATTTTACATATGAGGAAACTGAGGCAGGCTTAGGTTAAGTGACTTGCTCAGAGTTACACAGCTAGTAAGTATCTGATGTTGGATTTGAACTCAGCTCCTCCTGACTCCATACCTGGTGCTCTATTACCTGCCTTACCCCTCCCCAAATGTCATTCAAATCATGGTCCAGGATGTCCGGTCACCTTTGTCATCATTGACCTTCATTATGGCCATGCTGGCGTGCACTGGCCTGATTTTGCAGATGCCCAGGTGAAGTTCTCCTATTGCCTAGCAGAGGATTTGTGAGAGTGGCAGTGGAGGAAAATCCCATCCCTCCGGGACCATCTGGTTGGCTAGAGGGAAGGGACTGACCTAGTGCCTGCCAAGTGCCGGGCATTGTGCTAAGGGCTCTACAGATGCAGTCTCATGTGATGGGCCCTTCTGAGCTTAGCTAGGCTGGTCCTTGGACATCTGACCCTATGGCCCATCCTGGAGTCTCTATTTGAAGCCTTTCTGGCTTGGCAGACCCACCAAAGCTGGTACCCCACCGGTGTAGCTTCATCCCTGTCTGGAGAGAGCGCTGCACTTGGAGTGGGCCTGTCTCTGATATTTTCTAACTATGCGGTCCCAGGTTTAATTTCTCAGACTCAGTTTCTTCATCTGTAAAACAAGGAGTCATGTGTTCAATAAGAACGGCCTCTGGGTCAAAGTAATACTTGCATGTAATCACATTGCTTGGAGGCACTTTGGATGCTTCAGATTCCGGCTGTGCGTCTGGGAGGGGGCCTGTCCTTAAGGCTTAAATCCTCCTGGTCGGCCATGCTTTCTCATTCCCTTGGGAGCTATATTCCCCTCCTCTCACACATGTTCTGATTCTGCTTGTGGATAAGCCCATTGCTGAGCGGTGGAGGGATCCTTTACCATGGTTGGGACTGGCATTTTGCCAGAGACAGCATTTTGGGGGAGGGCAGAGGGTTGCTCATTACCCGCCATACTTCTGAGAACTGGAGATCACGGGACATTCAAGGAGGTCACCACTGGTTTTTTCCTCTTGCCTTGGCTGATGAGCGGTTTGAGGCTTCGTAGTCTGAAAAGTCAGGATTTGCCTCAGACAGTCTCTTTTTGCTTTTAAAATCTATCTCTTTGTCTTTCATTCTGAGGCAGAGAGTGGAGCTCTCTGCCCTCTCTGCCCTCTCCTCACCCACTGGAGCCAATTATGAGTTCATGTACAAGACATATACTCTCTTTGCCTCATTCCCACTTCAGCCGGGTTCAGAGACATGGAAACACATGAACACTTAGCTGAATCCCAAGCATCCATCTCTAATTGAGGGACCAGTGGGTTCTGGATTATCTAAAGATATTAGGGGACTTTAGGACTTATTATTGAGGCAGACAAAGGAAACTGGATTCTCCTTCTAGGGAGCATAAACCCCAAGTTCCCATCATGAGTAAGCCAGAGAATCCTAAGCACAGGGATTGTTGGGATTCCTTTCAAGTGAGGAGAGGTGCTCATGAATCTTTATCAGTCATGCTAGTGGTCTTTAGCTGTACATTTCACCAGCTCTGGGTGAAGGGGTCAAGCAATTTATAAAGGAGCAATTTATTCCTAAATGACCAGGACAGGCAAAAGACACAAACACACACATTTCCTGAGATTGTAAACTGAAAAGCAAAGACACAGAAATATTTACTTTAAGGGTTGTATTAAGCTACTTAATACCTTCTTTTTGAAGTAATTCTGTGGCCTCTAAAAATGCACTTAATACTATAATCTTCAACACTGGTGTATCTGATCATTTTTTAACTTTCTGAGTCCCTTATTTTTCTTCTTAGGAGAGAAATTTTACTGTGTTCTTTTTGTTTTCTGGGATAATCATTATTTTGGAGAGGAGATTTCTGTGGTATATGTATACATACATATGTATATACATATATGTGTGTCTACATATATATATACATATATATATATAAATGCATTTATGTGTGTATATGTCTTTAGCTCTTCCGATCTATCTGTCTGTGTATTTAGGTTTATATCTGTGTATCTATCCATCAAATATCTATCTACCCACCCACCCACCCACCCATCTGTCATCCATCCGTCATCTATCATCTATCACCTGTCCATCCATCCATCCATCCATCCATCCATCCATCCATCCATCCATCCATCCATCCATCCATCCTTCCTTCCTTCCTTCTATCCATCCATCCATCCATCCATCCATCCATCCATCCATCCATCCATCCATCCATCCATCCATCCATCCATCCATCCATCCATCCATCCATCCATCCTTCTATCCATCCATCCATCTGTCCTATCTATCTATCTATCTATCTATCTATCTATCTATCTATCTATCTATCTATCTATCTATCTATCTATCTATCTATCTGGTTGTCTATATATATATTTATCTTTTTATCTATCTTTCTACCTATATATCTATCATCTATCTGTCTATTTACCTACCTACTTATCTACCACCATATACTTCATTACCATGGACACCAAGCCTTGCTCTGTGTTATATAATATGGGGAGGACTTCAGAGTGTGTTGAAGTTGTGACAATTTCTTTATAGTTTGCCCATCTCTATTCTTGGTTGCCTAAAGCAATCCCTTTCCTCACTTCCAATTTGCTGCATTTAATCTATGATGTGTTCCTAAAAGTGATAGCCAAATTCCCTAGAATTCTGTCTAAAATAAGATCAAATGGGCTTTCAGTGAGGCCCTGAGGGAGTGAATCAAGCCTGTAAGCTTTAATGAATGATCTCAGTGAAACTGGAGATGTTTTATGTTTCCCTTGGTTCTCAGCCTCCTCCAGGTGGGTTCACATTGTAGGGAGCTGAATTCTGGGTAGGCAGATTGCTATTCCAACTACCCATATGAATGACTGTAGCATCCCTCATAAAGAAACATAGACTGTTCTGGTCAATAACATGCAGGAACTGGGGCTCTAAGAAGTAGTGGTATGTGTAAATGATGGATTCTTTTTCTGTGTGAGGCAATTGGGGTTAAGTGACTTGCCCAGCTGGGGTCACACAGCTAGTAAGTGTCAAATGTCTGAGGCAGGATTTGAACTCAGGTCCTCTTGAATCCAGGGCCAGTGCTTTATCCACTGCGCCACCTTGCTGCCTCTAAATGATGGATTCTTAACTGGGGCGTCACAGACCCCCTAAGGAGTCCATGGAGAGACTTCAGGGGGATATGAAATTGGATGTGAAAAAATTGTATCTTGATTTTTGCCAGCTTCTGCTATCCTTTGTAGTTCTATGTGTTTTATTGATGCCTTTAAAACATTTTTGTGAGGAGTCCAAAGGTTTCACTAGACTGCTGGAAGAGTCTGGAACACACTAAAAGGGTTAAGAAGCCCAGAAAGATGAGGCCCTAAAGAAACCAAGAGGCGGCTGACTTTCTTATGGTCCGTTTAGAAAAAAACCAACAACAAATAAAATCAATGGGGACAGAAGCAAAAGAGGGCTAACCCAAGGAGGACATTTCCTTATTATTCTTTCTATTAAAAACAAGGAAGGAATGAGATGAGACCAGGAGGTATCAGGTTAAGTGAAACAGACAGAAGACTTGGGGTCCATTTGATGATACTCAGAGAACAAAGGTGAGAGGAAATGGGAAGCCAGAAGCATTGTACTCAGACCAAAGGGTATTTAACTCCCTTGAAAAGGCACAATTTGAGAGAGAAGTAAGAAGAAACAGTGCAATAAAGAGGAAAAATGGTTCAATCAGAGGAGAGGGAATGAAGGAGAAGTAAGATAAGGAAGGAGGAGAAGAAGGGGGAGGAGAGGATGTCATTTCATTTCTTTAGTGTTCGTTTTGGGCTGCTTCCTCTCTTCGGATCCCCCTCCCTGCTCTGTCCAGACAGTGTTTTTTAAAAAAAGGTTATTTTTTTTCAAAAGCAGCAGTATCTGCAGCCCTAAGGGAGACAGAACTGGAGAAGCGAGGGACCTCGGGCCTGCTTCATCAAAGGATGGCTGTTGGCTAGGGTTCTCAGAGGCAGGCTCAGGGAAGGCAGCTGGATCTCCTGGGGATGTTTCGGATGCCTCACTGCTGATGCTTTGACTTTGGCTGACAGGCTCTACTGGGCTGAGGCCAGGCTTTGAAATCTTGAAAACCGAACCGCACAGGGTCATGTCAGGAAAGCTCTCTTTAGGAGGGGCCACAGACATTGAGATAATTAGGGAGGGGGTGGCCCGTGGAGCACAGCCGAGGCTCAGAGCAGCTACTGGCTCTGCTCCTCTTGGCTCTGTTCTCACCTCCTTTGGGAGGGATCCTTCTTTTCTCCTTTTAAATTTTACATTTTGATGGACATCTTTTGTTTTCACATCACCTCCCCTTCCCTCTTCTACCCAGGGACCTGTCCCTTGTAGCAAAGAAGGCAGAGATTTATTACATGTGGGAACTTGGGCGAATGACTAGTTTCCTCATTTGTAAAATGAAGGGGGTGGACTTGATGACCGCCGGGGTCCAGTCTAGCTGTAGATCTATGATCCTATGAGAAGAAATAGGGGCAAATAACCACCACCGACAACAATGCAACCAAAGGAAGAGTCAGGGATTCTCAGAGTCGGAAGAGAATAAATGCCTTTCTTAGAGTCGGGGAGACGTACTAGCTGGGTGACCCTAGGCACCTCTCTCAGCCTCAGTTTCCACATTTGTAAAATGGGACATATCATAGCACCTACCTCACAGGCTTGTTGTAAGGTGTCCGAAAAGTCTTAGTGCAGTTGAAAGCTTTGTGGAGACCCTGTATCTGTAAAGCACTTTGTGAACCTTAAAGCACTCTATAAATGCTAGCCGGTATTGTTGTTGTTATTACTATCCCCTCAGGGCCCTCTAGTCTAACCAGCAGGGAAAGGGACAGGCTAAGCACTCCACTGATTTCACTGTATAGGGAACTCCCAGGTGAGGAAGTACACATGATAGGCTGAACCTTTTTCTCTGGCTTAGAGCTTTGGAGGGTTACCCAGAGCCCAGAGACGTTCCACAGCCGGTGTATGTCAGAGGAGAGACTCGAATGCAGACGTCTTGACTCCAAGCTGGCTCTTTTATGCACTCTTCTACACTATCACCTAGTCCAGCCGGCCCCTGAACAAAAACAAAACAAAACATTATAGCATCCCTGGAAAATGCCGCCTGCAAGTCTTTGGCCTCACAAAGCGCTGAGGGGGTCACTACGGACTCTTCTTGGAGCGTGAAGGGAACTGCCACCAGCCTCACTCCCTTTGCTCCCCCTTTGCAATATCTACACATGAACCCTGATATGTTACATGCCTCACACAGAGCCAGGATCATGGTCCATGGACGTACTTAGAGGGAAAAGTCCATGTCTGTCTCTCCCATTAGAAGGTGAGCCCCTAGTTAGGCAGAGACCATGTATTTGCCGATCTTTCTGCTTCAACTCGAGGAGATTAACAAGGGTGCAGAGTCTTTGGGCCTGCTCTCACTTCTGGAACAGGTCCCCTGACCACTCCTTTGAGGGGATGGGAGATAAATGGGCATTTGCCCTGTCTTGGTTGGCTCAAACTCATGGTGGGTCAGAGCCACCCCTTTGTTTCCATCACCGTGGCTTGAGCCAACCAAGACAGGGCAAAATGCCCAAAGACTCTGCACCCTCATCAATCTCATCACGTCGAAGAGCAGACTCTCCTACGTGTAGACAGAGAAGCAAGTCAGTAAGCATTTAATAAAAGTGCCAGACACTGTGATGAGTACCAGGGATGTCAAGATAGGCAAGCACATGGTCTCTGCCTTCTGGGAGCTCACCTGCTAATGGGAGAGACGACCGTGGAGCTAACTAGGTCTGTTCAAGACAGAGACCAACAATCCAGCTTCTCTCCATAAATAGATGCATGGACCATTATCTTGTCTCCATGTGAGGCATGGAACATATCAAGGTTGATAGGTCGATATTGCACATCTCAGGGCTACTTAGGTATGTGATGAAGTGTTTGAGATTGAAAGATTCAATCAAGTCCCTCTTTCTTCTTGCAAAGGGGGAGCAAATGGAGTGAGGCTGGTGGCGCTTCCCTCCTTGCTCCAAGGAAGAGTCTGTGGTAACCCCCTCAGTGGTTCTTGAGACCAAAGACTGTCAGGCAGTGTTTTCCAGGGAAGAGAAGCGCTTTCTGAACTGTAAAAGCCCCCGTTTCACGGGCTTCACAGCATCTCTCTTTGTTCTTAAAACTGTTCTTGGAGCAGCTTTGAACCTTTGAAATTTGGGACCTGCTGGTCTCCCTTGCATCTCAAAACAATCACGGCACACAGCACGGACACCTTTTAAAAAGCCGCGTGACAGCCGTCTCCCAAATGCCAACCCCGGCCAGGATGCTGGTGCATTTTATTTATTAATTTAAGAAGATTAGTTTGAACTTTCCCTTCTGCTTTTAGTAAGGAGAAACTCTTGGAGTATCTCCCCATGAGAGCTTTTATTTGTGTGTGTGTGTGTGTGTGTGTGTGTGTGCATGTGTATATTTTAACTATTTGTCAAAATAAAATAGGTCAATTCAGCACCAGCCCCAGGGCTCATTGAAAGAACAGTCTTGATTGTTTGAAATGCTAATTGATACCTTGAAGCTCAGGCTTCTTTCTAGAGGTTTAGACCATCTGGGTTCTCCCCATGTTCTATTTTCCCATTAGCTCTAGGATTACATTTGCTCTTACCTTGGGAAATATATCAGGGGCCTAGAATGTTTAGAGGTGGAATACATTTTTGAGCTTATCTTGTCCAATGACCTCTTTTGAACATAAGAATACTGAGGCCCAAAGAGGATGAGAGTCTGGCAGAAGGTCATAGCTAATTACGGAGAGAGCTGCTATTACATTAGACCCCTCAGCCCTTCCTACTCAAATTCCAGTTCTCTTTCCTTGACCCTCATCTTGCCTCTTGGGAATTTAATATTTCATATTTTTAATAGCTTTATCAGTGGGAAGGAATATGGGGGCAGGGCTGTCTTTTTCTTTCTAAGCACTTTTCAAGACTAGAAAAATAAAAGGATTGGCTTTGTAATCTTGATATTATTTTTTTTTAATTTTTTTTTTTTTTAGTGAGGCAATTGGGGTTAAGTGACTTGCCCAGGGTCACACAGCTAGTAAGTGTTAAGTGTCTGAGGCCAGATTTGAACTCAGGTACTCCTGACTCCAGGGCTGGTGCTCTCTCCACTGCGCCACCTAGCTGCCCCTTGATGTTATCTTTTAATTAGTTGCTAATTAAATACCATCATGTTTCCCCAAGGAATCCGATGAACAGGCTTCTGGACATTTGATTGAATCTGAGCCCAGGGAAGAGAAGACACCAGTGGAGCTGCCCCTGACTCCTTCTCAGCCAGTCATCTCCCAGGGCTCTGCAGGACAGGAGCCAAGGCAGGAGGCGCCTTCAGAAAGACTGTCTACATATGAGCTAGAGGATCATGGTAAGGACTCAGCATTTTATTTGCAGTATAAGATATATTTTTAGAGCTGGAGGTGACCTTTGAGATCATCACATCCAACTCTCATTTTACAGGCAAGGAAGCCAAGGCTCATGCAGCTCGTTAGTGTCTGACTCTGAGACCAGAACCCTAGTTGTCAATCCATGCTGTTTCTCACCAATCGAAAACCATGAACGCTTTGTGGGGTACAGTGGTTTCCTGAACATCTTCTCAGAGAAACTCTGATGAATGTGGGAATTCAGTTTATTCTCAGTAGGGGGAGGGGGTTGGCTTATCTCTGATAAAAAGAACAGCACAGATCTCAGTTGGACTTATTTCCTTTTTTAAAAAACATTTTTATTTGTATTTATTTTTAATGAGCATGATTCATCTTTTCTCCATTCCACCTTCTTGACCTATACTCCCTTGGAAAAAAGAAAAAGGAAAAACAATCCTTGTAATGCATTGCACAGTCTTGCAAAACAAATTCTCGCTTTGGCCCTGTCCCAAACTGTGGTTCTCATTCTTATTCTGTGTATTTAATCCATTGCCTCTCTCTCAGTCAGGAGACCCTCTGGGATTATGATTGATCACTGTGTTGATTGGAGCACTTAACTCTTTCAGAATTATTCATTTTTATGGAGTCATTGTTATTGTCTAAGTTATTCTCCTGGTTCTGTTCACTTTACTCTGTATCAGTTCATATGAGTCTCCCCAAGCTTCTAAGAAATGATCCCTTTCTTCATTTCTTATAGCACAACAGTATTTTATTCCATTCATATACCACACTTTGCTCAGCCAATCACCACAGATTGAGGCATCTCCATCATGGTGGATAGCATTTGGGAAATGCTGGTCCTGGTGGGATGTGCCATGTAATAGAATTCTAATGCTGGGGGAGCGGCTCAGAACCTGGAAGCATGACACGCATCCGCATCTTTATTTTATCCTCTTTGAGAACGGTTTTCTATAACATCTATGCTTTTTAGAGAGACCAAGAAGTTTCTCTAAGTTAAATTTCTAACTAAAAATAAATAAAAAGAAAGGTAATAGGAAAAAAAGGGAACAAGTCTGATTGATATCTTTGGTCTTTTTATCACAGATAAGCCACTACCCTCCTCCCACTGCTAGTGGATAGTGAGCCAACCTCACAGCCGGGTTCAAGTCTTGTTTCTGGACATGGATATACGCACATACACGTACATACACACATGCATAATATAATATACACACACACAAATAACAGACACACACACACATATATACCCACTCCCACATATATGCACACACATACATATGTACACATATACACACATGCATATATACTTGTACATATGCACATGTATACACACATAAACGCACATACATATATATACACATACATATATACACATTGTATTTACTTTTCTGTGCAGGTTTACTCCAGTTGAACACATGTTCCTGAGGGCATGGATATTGTTTTTCCTTCTATTCCTGGTACCTAGTATTGTGCCTGACACATGGTAGACACTGAATAAGCCGTCTCAATTGAGTTAGAATGCAGTATATTCTGGAATCAAGGCACTGAACTAGATGTGTTCCTGTGGTCACGTGGTTCCTAACTTGTGACCATATTTCAAGGGCTTTTTACGTATCATTGCAAATGACAGGCTGTTTGCCCTGTTGGCTTTTGTCTCCATATTCCAATATAGTAATTACTGGAGTTTGGAGAGAAATAAATTGTTGGAGGGAATAGGTTATTAACGCAAGGGGAATCTGTCAACTTTCTGTTTCCATTGACTTTTCTTAAGCAAAAAACCCCCACAACAACATATTTAACTGAATGAAACCGAGAGAAATTAGAAGTATAATGGCATTAAGGAATCCATGAAATTGATCAGGATGAGAATAGAAGCTGTTGAAAATGGAATAGGAAATAATTTTTCCTTTTAAGAATTATAAAGTTGGTGTACAAGTGCCATGTCTGTAAGTATCCTAATTTAATTATGAGCATTCAGCTCATCCATTACCAAAGTCTGGGGAAGAAAACCCAAGTTTGGTTTGATAGTTAATTAGAATGATGAATAGTTACAAGCTTGTGAATGATTGTGTATCTCAAGCATGAAATGAGGCTTCTGCAAGCTAGGGAAATCTATAGCAGCCAATGGCCCTCCTTGTATCCCTTGCCTTTTGGGAAGGTTACTCTTCAGCCTGTTCCTCTGCCCAAGAGTGTTTTCCTTTGACCTGTCTATATGTATGTAAAAGGACTTTTTTGCCTTGATAATACCCTAAACCCTTTCTGGTTTGGGAAATCCTTTTCATCCTCACTTTACTTACTCCTTCTTTGGGGTTTCCCCTTCAGGCTTGTGAGTCAATTACAGGGGAAAATCATAGGATGAGGCTCGTGCATTTAAATTTGGGACACAGTAGGCAACAGTTGTTTCATTGCATCCCATTAGAGATCAAAGTAGCTGTTATAATCAAGTAAGACAGAGTCTTTAGAACTTTAAAGAAATCATAAATATTTAAATCCCTTTATAGATTGCTGCTGGCAATTGGTGCATTAATTTAAACAGACCCCTGAAATCAGTGTATCACCATTTCACTCTAGTCCTGTAGCGAATGGTTGCATTATGGAGATTTATTCCCTCCATGTTGGGAATGGGAGAGCTGCTGAGAAATCTGGAACTTAGGGGGTTAAAGCAGACTCAAATCATGGCTGCCATTATTCAGGAAGTGGCCTGTGACTCTCAGCTAGTTGACCTTGATGGCTGTCCCTTTGTGCTAGTCATTTCTTTTTTTTTTTTTTTAGTGAGGCAATTGGGGGTTAAGTGACTTGCCCAGGGTCACACAGCTAGTAAGTGTTAAGTGTCTGAGGCCGGATTTGAACTCAGGTACTCCTGACTCCAGGGCCGGTGCTCTATCCACTGCGCCATCTAGCTGCCCTGTGCTAGTCATTTCAATGACTCTTCAGGGCACATTCCCTGCTGACCGCCCCTTGCTCAATGGGAACTGTTGCCAAGCACTCAGAGGGTTAACACGTGTTCTACTTCTGGTGGGCCATGGAGCCTCTTGACTTTGGGGAGCTGTCTGAAACTGATATGACCTTTCCCAATAAAGCATCAACAAAAGAGTTTTGCTTGAAATGGGAAGCAAATGGCAGTTTTGACTTGAAGTGATGTACCTCAATTCTTTTTAGGGAGGGAAGGACCTAATACTAATCAGTGAGTCCAGTTCCCAGTCATGAGTTTATGGAGTGAAATCAGGAGGAGACAGGCAGTTGAGACAAGCTGGTAGGGAATGAAGATTGCCAAATAATGTTGTTAATCTTGGTTCCAGGCTGGGTAAAAGCAGAAAGTAGTGTTTCCAAGGCTTCTTTGGGGAAGAAAATTCATTCTTGAGAGATGATGGCTTAGACATTTTTATTTCCCTCCTCCACAGCAATACTCAATTCGTTCAGTTCAATAAGCATTCACTAAGTGCTTATGTACTACAAGGTCCTGTCATAGTTTATTGGAGAGGGAAGGGGAGAGGAGGGCTGTATAAAAACATGACAAAAACGGTTCCTTTCCCTCAAGTAAACTTATGTTCTAGGGTATTGGATACTCCGAGGATCATTTATTTAGAGCCTGAAGGAACAATCCAACCTTTTCAGTTTTGCCAGTAAGAAAACTGGGGATCCTAGAGGTGAAATGATTTAGCCCCCCAGGTTTCACATGTGGTAAGCAGAAAAAGGCAGAATCTAGTCCCTGGTCCTCTGACGTCCCAAGTCTAGTGGCTTTTCCACTCTACACCATTTACACCAATAAGTAAATATAATTTGAAGAGGGGAGAGGGATTACCAGCAACTATACAGGTTTACCTTGGAAACTGGTGCCTTCCCTGAGCCTCTGAGGGAGCCATGGATTCTAAGACTTGGCAGAGGTCAGGAGGGAGTGTGTTCCAGGGATCGGGGAGGGCGGCCTTTACAGAGGCAGGAAATAGAATGTTGTATTCAGAGACTGACAGGTAGTCAGGTTCAGCTGGAACACAGAATGTATGAATGGGGCATGTCTAAGGTTGTCTTCAAAGTACAGAAACTCAGAGCACTTAGAGACAAGTCCAGAGGTTCTTAGCTTTTTTTTTGTCATGGACTCCTTTGGCATACTGGTGAAGTCTAGGAGTCCTGTTTTCAGAATAATGTTTTTAGGTTCAAAAAATAAGATATATAGGATTGTTGAAATAAAGTTATCAACATACCTTTACAATTTTCAATTAAATGCTCTAAAGGGAGGAAGGATATCATGGATAAATTAAATCCATAGGTAATCCCCAAATCCTCTCTCTTCTTTTTTTGGTGGGCACAATGGGAGTTAGGTGACTTTGCCCAGGGGTCACACAGCTAGTAAGTGTTGAGTGTCTAGGCTAGATTTGAACTCAGGTCCTCCTGATCCATGGCCGGTGCTTATCCACTGCGACACCTACCTGCCCCCCCCTCCAACTCTTATTTTTCAAAATTTATTTTCCTTTAACATTTATTATTTATTTATTTTTAGCATTTGTTTTGAAAAAAAAATTATTTCTAAATTCTCTCCCTCATACCCCCTCTGAAGGCAAGAAATGTGATGTCAGTTATACATGTGAAATCATCTCAACTATTTCCATATTAATCATTTTGCAAAACAAAATGCAAGAAAAATAAAGAAAACTATTTTTGAATCTTCAGTCAGGCTCCATTAGTTCTTTCTCTGGAGGTAGATAACATTTTTCATCATAAGTCCTTTGGAATTTTCTTTGATCATTGGTATTGATCAGAATAGCTAGTCATTCACAGTTGATCATCTTACGATATCACTGTAGTTGTGTACAATGTTCTCCTGGTTCTGCTTACTTCACTTTACATCAGTTCATGTAAGACTTTCTGGGTTTTTCTGTTTACTTGTTTTTTTGGTGAGGCAATGAGGATTAAGTGATTTGCCCAAGGTCACACAGCTAGTAACTGTCAAATGTCTGAGGCTAGATTTGAACTCAGGTCCTCCTGAATTCAGGCTGGTGCTTTATCCACTGTGCCACCCAGCTGCCCCCATCCTGGGTTTTTCTGAAACCATCCTGCTCATCATGTCTTGTAGCACAGTTGCATTCCATAACAATCATATGCCACAGTTTGTTCAGTCATTCTCCAATTGATGGGCATTCCCCATAATTTCCAATTTTTTTGCCACCACAAAAAGAGCTGCCATAAATGTTTTTGCACATATAGGTCTTTTTCCTTTTTCTCTGATCTCTGACCTAGTATTGTTTTTGCTGGGTCAAGGAGTATGCACAGCTTTATAGCCCTTTGGGCATAGTTCTAAATTGTTCTTCAAAATTGTTGGATCAGATCACAACTCTACCCAACAGTACATTAGTGTCCCAATTTTTCCATATCCTCTCCAACATTTGTCATTTTCCTTTTCTGTCATATTGACCAGTCTGATAGGTGCGAGGTGGTATCTCAGAGTTGTTTTAATTTGCATTTGTCTAATCAATATGATTTGGAGTATTTTTTATATGACTATAAATAGTTTTGATTTCTTCTTCTGAAAACTGCCTGTTTATATTTTCTGACCACTTGCCAATTGGGGAATGATTCATATTCTTTTTTTTTTTTGGTGAGGCAATTGGGGTTAAGTGACTTACCTAGGGTCACACAGCTAGTAAGTGTTAAGTGTTTGAGGCCGGGATTGAACTCAGGTCCTCCTAACTCCAGGGTCGGTGCTCTATCCACTGCGCCACCTAGCTGCCCCAATGATTCGTATTCTTACAAAATTGACACAGTTCTCTATATATTTGAGAAATTAGGCCTTTATCAGAAAACATGCTATAAAAATCTCCCCCACCCCCATTTTCTGCTTTTCCTCTGATCTTGGATGCATTGATTTTGTTTGTCTGAAAACTTTTAAATTTAATCAAAGTATTGATTTTTTTTTTTTTTTGGTGAGGCAATTGAGGTCAAGTGACTTTCCCAGGGTCACACAGAAAATTATTGATTTATACCCCATGAGTCTTCTCTTATCCATATATTTAAGAGTTAAAATTTTACATGCTCTCCTAATTTGTTTATGATATTATCCTTTATGTCTAAATCATGTACCTATTTTGGACTTTATCTTGGGATATGATGTGATATATTGGTCTATACCTAGTTTTTTGCCAAACTGCTTTCCAATCTTCCCAGCAATTTTTGTCAAATAGTAAGTTTTTGCCCCCAAAAGCTTGGATCGTTTGAATTTATAAAACATTAGATCACTATGGGTCAGTTTACTACCATCTTTATTCCATTGATCCATCACTCTGTTCCTTAGCCATTACCAGAATTTTTTTTGTTGATTACCACTTTGTAATACAGTTTGAAATCTGGTATTGCTAGGTCACCTTCTTCACATTTTTTCATTGATTCCCTTGATATTCTTGACCTTTTGTTTTTCCAGATAAGTGTTGTTATTCTTTCTAGCTCTATAAAATAATTTTTGGTAATTTCACTGGTATGGCACTGAATATGTAAATTAATTTAGGAAGAATTGCCATTTTTATTATATTTTCTCAGCCTGTCCATGAGCAGTTGATATTTTTCTATTTGTTTAGATTCTGACTTTCTGTGAAAAGTGTTTTGTAATTGTGTTCATGTAGTTCCTGGGTTTGTCTTGGCAAACAGACTATTAAGTAGTTTATATTGTCTGCAATTATCTTAAATGGAATTTCTCTTTTTACCTCTTCCTGCTAGAATTTTTGGTAATATGTAAAAATGCTGATGATTTATGACTAATGATTTTATATCCTGCAACTTTTCCAAATTTGTTCATTGTTTCAACTAGTTTTTTTTGGGTTGTTTCTCTTGGATTTTCTAAGTATACCATTGTATTATTTGCAAAGTGAGAAATTTTGTTTCATTATTATCCGTTTTTATTCTTTCAACTTCTTTTTCCTTGTCTTATTGCTGTTGTTAACATTTCTAGTACAATATTAAATAATAGTGTTGATAATTGGCATCCTTACTTCACTCCTGATCTTATTGGGAAGTCTTCTAGTTTGTCCTCATTACAGATGGTGTTTGCTCATGGTTTTAGATAGATACTACTTATTTTTAAGGAAAAGCTTCATTTATTCCTATGCTTTCTAGTGTGTTTTTTAACTAGGAATGAGTGTTGTATTTTGTCAAAAGCCTTTTCTGTATCTATTGAGATAATCAGTTTTTATTTGTTTTTCTTATTGATATGGTAAGTTGTTCTGATAGTTTTCCTTAATATTGAACCAGCCCTGCATTTCTGGTATAAATCACACCTAGTCATAATGTATAATTTTTGTAATATATTGCTATATTCTCCTTGCTAATATTTTATTTAAAAAATTTTTGTATCAATTAGGGGAGTTGGTCTATAGTTATATCTATGTAAATACTCATTGATTTACCTTAGATTGTCAGATTTATTAGCAATATAATTGGGCAAAATAGGTCCTAATAATTGTATAAATTTCATCTTTATTGGTGATGTAGTTACCCTTTTCATGTTTGATATTGGTAATTTGTTTTTCTTCTTTCTTTTTTTCCTTTATATTATCTCTCTTTGATCTATTTTCAGGTCATTCCCCCCCAATGAGATATTTAACATTTTCTTCTATTTTTTCATTCTTTTGACTGTTATCTTGTTGTTTTCTTGATGTTTCATGGAATCATTTGCCTCCACTTGTTCATATCTAATCTTTAAGGAATTCTTTTCTTTCTTTTTAAAAAAATAATTATTTTCTTCAGTGAGCTTTTGTAATTCTTTCCCATTTTTCCAATTTTTTTAGGAGTTCTTTACTTCAGTGAGTTTTGTATCTCTTTTTACCATTTGGCTAATTCTTTTTTAAGGTGTTATTCAGTATTTTTTGTGCCTTTTACTCTTCATAATTTTCTTGCAATCCGTCATTTCTTTTTTCCAATTTTTACTCTGCCTCTCTTATTTAATTTAAAAAATTCCTTCTGAGCTCTTCTAGGACTTCTTGTTGGCTTGTGTCCAGTTCACTTTTTTTTTTTTTTTTGCATTGAGGCTTTGCTTGTAGCTGTTTTGACATTGAGATCTCTTCTGGATTTGTGTATTTCTCTTCTCTGTCCCATTGTAACTTTTTATGGTCAGGTTCTTTTTTGTTTGTTGCTCATTTTTCCAGTTGATTTTTTTTTTTTACTTTTAACGTTTGTTCAAAGTTGGGCTCTCCTCTAGGGTGGGAGAGGGGCACTGTCCTTAACTTAAAGTGTTTTTCATGCTACTATTTTCAAAGCTGGTCCTGGGGGGATATAATTTTTCAGTGCTTCCAATTTGTATGATCCAAGAAGAGGTGTGGGTCACTGCTCTCCTAACTTAAGCTCTGGTCTTTACCCAGGAAGGGACCTTGTTCCCCTGCTGTTGCAATTGCTGGTTCTCCTCTTGCTCTGGAACTGTGACCAGGTCCCCAGTTTTTCTGTGGCCACAAGTGCTAGTTCTGCTGTTCTGCCTTGGAACTGACACCAGGGCCCCTTGCTCCTTGTGAGTGACCATAGCATTCTCCTTCATTCTAGAACTGTAACTTGAAACTGCATTCTGGGCAATAGAACCTTGTTCCAGACCAGCAAATTTAATTTATCTCTCTTTGAGAGATCTTTGGAGGGTCCTCCTGTAATCTTTTTCTGACCGGTTGTCCTACCCTTACTCTCTGTGCACTGAGAAGCTGCTTTTGTAGCTGCCTCTTTGGCCTGCTGCTGGTGTTGCAGTGGTGTGTGCTGTACTTTGGACAGACCACCACTCTGCTGTCTTAGACTTTCTCCTGCTGACCTCCTAATTGTGCTCAGCTGGAAAAAAATGTCTCACCCCTGACCTTTTGTTGGCTTTGCTGCTCAGAATCTGATAAATTGCTATTTTAAAGTTATTTGGAGAGGAATGTTGGGAGAGTCCAGCTGAATTACTGCCAGACCTCCACCATTTTGACTCTCCCTCCTAACCCCTTTTTTAGCCAAGCCATTTACTAGAGCTCTTAGGAGACAGAAAAATTGACTGATTTTTTCATGCCCTTTTTACTATTATCTAATTTTTAGTGAAGATCCTAAGAAATGGGGGAAATGGTTCTATAGCTGATTAATATTACACTACCATTTTTCTGATTATGCACAAATTAAGCTGGATATGGATGAGTTTAAATCACAGTGAACTACACTTTTGAATTCTAACCAAATTAACTTCTCCTGGATATGTCTTACATTTTTCTTTCTGCATTGAATTCACCAAATGTTTGCTAAATGTGCTAGGCTCTGGGTGAGATACAGAGTTTAGGGACGTAAAGCAATGAAACCTAAAGAATTTCAAAGAGGAATAAGACATGCCCAGATCAATATTCCTACAAAATAGCATGTTTATTGTTCTTTTTCAAGAATGAAGGACATTTGGTACCTAGGTGGTGCAGTGGATAAAGCACCAGCTCTGCATTCAGGAGGACCTGAGTACAAATCTGGCCTCAGACACTTGACACTTACTAGCTGTGTGACCCTGGGCAAATCACTTAACCCCCATTGCCCCACAAAAAAGAAAAAAAAAGAATGAAGGACAAACAACAGCAACATGGAAGTGCTTAAGAGACTTTCAGAGATGAGGCCTGATGGGAAAGTTCATTACCTAATAGAGATGATTGAGAAGTAGGATGGCATCAGATGTGGAGAGCTTTGAAAGCCTGGCAAAGAAGGTCAAGCTTTATTTAGTTGGTAATAAGCCACCATTAAAGAGTTTGGAGCAGAATGATCACCATAGTAAAATATCATGAGCTGCAGGTATTATTATTGCCTTTTTGCAGATGAGAAAATTGAGGCTTAGAAAGGTTTGGCGGCTAGTAGTACAGTGGATAGAGCACCCGGCCCTGGAGTCAGGAGTACCTGAGTTCAAATCCAGTCTCAGACAGTTAACACTTACTGGCTGTGTGACCC
This sequence comes from Dromiciops gliroides, assembly GCF_019393635.1. Classification (NCBI taxonomy): domain Eukaryota; kingdom Metazoa; phylum Chordata; class Mammalia; order Microbiotheria; family Microbiotheriidae; genus Dromiciops; species Dromiciops gliroides. The sequence continues at coordinate 39,294,471 of NC_057865.1, forward strand.
TAGGCAAGTCACTTAACCCCAATTGCCTCACAAATTTAAAAAAAAAAAAAAAAGAAAGAAAGATTTGGTGACTTGTTCATGATTGCATCATGTTCCACCTCACCCAGCTCATCTTCTAGGGTAGTTTATCCTTCAGGAAACAGCTCGGAGCAGTGACACAGGGCTCAAAAGGGCATTAAGAATCCTCAAAAAATGGGGCAGCTAGATGGCGCTGTGGATAGAGCACCGGCCTTGGAGTCAGGAGTACCTGAGTTCAAATCTGGCCTCAGACACTTAAACACTTACTGGCTGTGTGACCCTGGGCAAGTCACTTAACCCCAATTGCCTCACCAAAAAAAAAAAAAAAAAAAGTAAAAAAGAATCCTCAAAAATGAAGACAGATATTTCCCTATTTGTCTTATATAGATAGCTTGTTTTTACATTGTTATTTTATGTGGTCATCTCTCCCCATTAACTGTGAGCTTCTTGAGGGGTGGGGGCTGTCTTTTGCTTTTTTTGTATTTCCAGTGCTTAGCACGTGCATGGGTGCATAGAAGCACTTCATAAATAGTTATTGACTGAATCATTGACATCAAATATTAAAACGTACAGCTATGTTTAGGAAAGAATTTGAAGATTTAGCCAATGAACTAGCTCCAAAGGGACATCTCAGACCGGAGTATATTTATACCCACAAGGAAATCTAATGCTACTGGTGTGCAGAAGTACCCAGTGCCTAATTTAGCATACTACATACAGTCTTATAGATTCACAGATTGTCAGAGCTAGAAGGAAGAGATCTTTTATTCTGTTGCACTAATTTTACAGCTAAAGAGATGACACAGGTCAGCCTGATGGACTGAATCAATAAGATGAAATTTAACAGGGATTCATGTAAAGGCACTTCACAGGTTCAAGGGGAAATGGTCCTGGTTAGCAGTTTGTATGAAAAAGATCTGGACACTTAAGTGGACTGCAAGCTATGAGCCAGCAGGATGATTAGATTTTTAAAAAGGAACTTGAAAGGGCTTCACACCTAAGTGAGATCACACCAGAGAGCATCACAGGGTCACATGATGGTTTCTTCTTCCTGCTTTGCCAAGAAATGAGAGAAGACACTAGAAGTCAAAAAGGGACACAGCAGGGGCCTCCAACCAACCAAGAAAGGTAGGAAGGCCAGTAAGGCTGTCTCTTATTAGCATTATCAGTTAATCAGAATGAATAGTCCCAACTTAAGTCAAATCAACAAGCATTTACTGAGCCCATGTTGTGTGTTCAGTCACATCCTACTCTTCATGACCCCAGTTGGGGGTTTTCTTGGCAAAGATACTGGAGTGGTTTGCCTGCTTATTTACAGATGAGGAAACTGAGGCAGACAGGGTTAAGTGACTTTCCAGGGTCAAACAGCTAGTAATCAGCCGAGGCCAGATTTGAACTCAGTAAGAGGAGTCTTCCTGTTGAGGGCTAGACACTGTGCTAAACACTATGGATAGAAAGAAAGGTAAAAGGTGCTTGGGGGCAGAGCCAAGATGGCAGAGGAAAGGCAGTAACCTCTCAGTGTTCCCAACACAATCACACCAAAAACCTCCAAATAATACATAAGACAATTTTTGGAGCAGCAGAACCCACAAAAGGAGGGGGTGAGATCAATTTCCAGCCAAAGACAGCTTAGAAGCTCAGCAGGAAAGGTCTGTTATACCGGGGTGAGAATGGAGCCATGCCCTGTGTCTGCACTGACACAGATCCAGTCCCAAGCAACCCATGCCAGAAAAAGAGACCTCCAGAGCCTCTGAATCAGCTGCAGCTCATGGTCTGGTGAGAAGGTTGAGTGGTTGGCCAGGAGGAGATTACAGGGGGCTCTGCTGGCACTGAGGCAGAACTTGGTGTCTTGCCTGTGCTGGGAACCAGGAAGTAGTCTTGAATGGCAGTGCCTAGGTGGCAGAGGGATATAGGGCTTGTCCAGACCTTGCAACCACAGTGAAAACAGAATTTTGTTTCTAGATTAAAGAGAAAGCAAGCCTGGGGCTATTTACAGACCAAAGCACAGGCCCGGCAAGTGGAGAACCTGCCTCTTCCTTAAATCGTACCACCTGGGAGCCCCAGGAGCTTGGGACAGTGAATCCTGAAACAGTGTTCCACTTTAAGAAAGGAGTTAAAAGTCCAAGATAGAAGCTAGCAATATGAAGTCAGAAAAAAAAGTGGACCATAGAAAGTTTCTTTGATGACATGAAGATCAAAATATACCCTCAGAAGAAGTTAACAAAGTCAGGCCATGGAAGTACTCAAAAAGGACTTTGAAGATAAAGTACGAGAGGTAGAGGGAAAAAATGAGAGTGATGCAGGAAGTCATGAAAAAAAATCAACAGTTTGAAAAGCCAAATGGAAAAGCTTTCTGAAAGAAAATAATTGCTTAAGAATTAGGATTGAAGAAATGGAAGATAATGACTTTATGAGAAACCAAGACACAATAAAGCAAATCCAAATGAATGAAAAAAATAGAGGGTATTATGAAATATCTCCTTGGAAAAACAGCTGACCTGGAAAATAGATACAGGAGAAATAATTTGAAAAATTTTGGGACTACCCCCATGATAAAAAAAAAAAAAAAAAGCTTAGACATCATTTTCCAAGAGATTGTCGGGGAAAATTGCCCCTGGTATTCTAGAAGCAGAAGGTAAAATAAAAATGGAAAGAATCCACCAATCACCTCCTGAAAGAGATCCTAACATGAAAACTTCCAGGAATATTATAGCTAAATTCCAGAGCTCCCAAGTCAAGGAGAAAATATTGCAAGCAGCCAGAAAGAAACAATTCAAGTACTGTGGAGCCACAGTTAGGATAACACAAGATCTAGCAGGTTCTATGTTAAAGGACCAGAGGGCATGGAATATGATATTCTGGAGGTCAAACTAATTGGGATTACAACTAAAAATCACCTACCCAGAAAAACTGATTATAATCTTTCAGGGGGGAAAAATGGGACTTGAATGAAAAGAGGACTTCAGTTATTTTTGATGAAAAGACCTAAACTGAATAGAAAATTTGACTTTCAGATACAAGATAAAACGGTAAACAGGAAAAAGAAATTAAGAGGAATGTTTAAAAGGTTAAACTGTTTACATTCCTACTTGGGAAGATGATACGTCTAATTCATAACAACTTGCTCAGTATTAGGGCAGCTGAGAGGAATAAATTTAGACAGAGGGAACAGGTGGGAATTGATTATAAAGGGATAATACCTGTAAATCATTTATTTCTTATTTATCTTTTCTTGTGGGGCAGTTGGGGTTGGGTGGCATATCCAGGGTTGCACAGTTGGGGAGTGTCATATCTGAGGCTGAATTTGGGCTTGGGTCCTTCTGGGTCATGGAGGGTACTTTTTCCACTGTGTCACCTAGCTACCCCATGATGACATCTTTAACATAAAATTAAGGGGTGAGAGGGTTGCACTGGGATAAAGGGAAAGGGAGAGGTGGAATGGGGTAAAATATCTCATATAAAAGAATCAAGAAAAAGCTTATGGAGTGGAGGGGAAGATGGGGGAGGTGCAGGGGAGTGAATGAGCCTTACTCTCAGCAGATTTGGCTCAAAGAGGGAATAACATACACATTCAAGTGGGTATAATATTATATCTTGTCCTGTGGGGAAGTGGGGGGAGGGATGAAGGAAGAGAGGGCAGATTTGGGAGGCGCAGTCAGAAGCAAAACACTTTTGAGGAGGGATAGGGTAAAAGAAGATAGAAAATAGAGTAAATATCATGGGGAGTGAATAGGATGGAGGGAAACATAGTTAGCAGCAGTAACTGGGAAAAAAAATGGAAACAGAGGCAAGAGCAATATGAGGATGATGCTAGTGGTGGTTGTGGTGGTCTTGATGATAACGGTACTTACTTTTCTGGGCTATTGTGAAGAAAATTATTTGTCAGGTATAAGGTACTATATAAATGTTAGCTATTATTGTTGTTGCAATAATCAACCTCATGGATGTTTTGTAAGGAAATCTCCCTTTAAAGTACAATATAAATGTAGTTTACTATGAGAAAAAAGATGAGCAGGATACTATCAGAAAAACCTAGAAAGACATGAGCTGATGCAAACTGAAACGTGCTGTATACAAAATAACAGCAATATTGTAAGATGATTTGCTGTGAATGACTTAGTTATTTTCAGCAGTGCAATGATTCAAGACAACTCTAAAGGACTTATGAAAAATGCAATCCATTTACAGAGAAAGAACTGATGGTACCTGAATACAGATGGAAGTATATTTTGTTGTTGTTAGTTCCTTTTTCTAAAGTTTTTTTTGTCTGCTATATTTTACATGATTGCACATGTATAACTTATATTGAATTGTTTGAGTTCTTAAGGGGAGGATAGACAGGATGGATGAGAATTTGGAACACAAAATTTTAAAATCGATGTCACCAATTTGTTTTTTACATGTCAGGTTGGGGGAAATTCCAAATAAATAAATAAATAAGAAACCTTTGCTAGAAAAAACAAGCGCACTTATGTTGACAATTTACTCCAACTTGAGTTATGTCTTATGATTCCTATATGCAGTGTGGATTATGTTACTAAATTTAAAATGTTTCATGGTTCCCGCTAAATTACAAGGATATTTATAGACCAAGTCTTGAATTTTTAAAGCAAAGCTATTCAAATGATATGAATTGGATGTAATAAGAATTGGAATTATCCCTCAAAACTGTGGCACAGTACTAGAATGAGTCAAGAAGACCTGTCTCAGACTCTTACTAGCTGTGTGACCTGGGACAAGTCATTTCACCTCTTTGTGACTCCATTTCCTCATCTGCAAAATGAGGAGACTGGACTTGGTGGTCCCCAAAAACTCTAAATCTGTGATGTTACAATCCTTAAGTCTTGTCTTATGTTAGAGGGAAAGATGAAAATTGTGAGCATCTGAGAAAGGAAACTATATAGCATCCATAATACTTCGATATGGAAAGATATCTTTTTTTTCCTCATTATTTAAATTCACTGATCTCAAAGCCAGGGTGGACCTGCAGATGCTGTGTAGTGCTGCAGTTCTCAAAGTGTGGTATGGGAAACGTGGCGGGGTCCCCAAGATGCTTCCAAACAGCCACAAGATCACAGTTATTTTAGGAATCATACTGAGATGTTTTCCTTTCTAATACTTTAATATGAATTTAACTCACATAAACTAAAGCTCTTTGGCGTCCTTGACCTTCTCACAAGCATAAAGGGATCTTGAGACCCAAAAGTTTGAGAACTGCTGATCTAGCCTGACTTATTGCTGTTTCCTACTTGTATCACTTCAGAGCTTTCTTTTAACTTTATTGCTCAAGTGTGGCTTAATAAGTCTATCCTGACATAGAAAAGTTATATTATCTACTCAGTGAAATGAGGTCCATCTTTGTAAGGCTAAGTAAGACTGGGAGAGGACTTTTAAGGCACATTTACAGAATCTCTGACTTTGTGTCCATGAAGATCAATTTTCCATCCTTGATGAGGTTCCCTCCCTCAGCACTGCTCCCTGCCCCACCCCCAGATATATACATAAAGTAAAAATGGAATCTGACTTAGTGTCATAAACCAGGCTTTTCCTTTTAACTTGTTTTCAGTCATATTGCCCATGTTTTAGCTGGAAGAAATGAATTTCGAATTGATTTTTTGTTGGCCCTTGTCATTATAACTCTTTTAATTTCTCTTTGGCTGTGGCTTGTCTGTTATAAGAATATCTCTAGTTCAAAAGCCACTCATTTCAGCCTCAATTTCTCTGTATAGTATTAGTGAATCCAGAAGACAAAGCAAGCTCAGAGAAAGGACACTGGGACATCCTTTGTAGGAAATAATCTGTTTTGGCAGGCACTACAATATACAGCTATGAGAAGAAGAAAAGTCTTGTGAATTAGGGGGTCACCTAGAGCATTTTGTCTCTCATTGGAGATGGTCATAACATAAAGCCACAAGCAGTGCAATAGAATGAGTACTGAATTCTAGAATTAGAAAACTTTGGATTAAAACTTTACCTCTGCTACTTCTGGGACTTGAGCCTCATTTTCTTCATTTATAAATAAGAGTCTTGGAAAATGTCCTCTGAGATTCCTTACCACTCTTTATCTACGACTCTGTGATTCTGAGGTACCTGAAAAGGAACAAAACAAAACGTGGCAACATGAATTCTTGATTCCATTCCCGAACAGCTGGGTTAAAAAAACAAACAACAAACCTATGTGTGATCTTTCTCCTTGCTTTTGCTATCAAAGGAAGCTTTTTTCATTTGTGTTTTCCCTAATTTCAAGATGCTGCTACACAGTGGATAAGCTACAACCTTTGGCTTCAACTCTGTGCTCCATCACTTGGCCATGTTTTTGGTCAACAGGTTTCTCTGAACTAATCTGTAAAATGGAGATAGTGACATACTAGCTCCTTCATAGAGTTGTAGTGCTGTATAAATTGACAAGTGCTCTACATATAGGAGCTATGATAATTTTCTCTGTAGGAGATCTAGTTCTTTGGATCTTGCAAAGTACTTTGTACCCACCAGTACCATATTCCAGTCTGCATTATAATTATTGTAAAATAGAAAGGCTAGGGGACCTTTGCAGCAGGAAGGAAGGGCCATTGAGGGACCTCTACAATTTGTCCCCAGCATAGTTTTGTTCTGTCGACTCTGAGCCTACTATTCTAACACTCCTTTTTGCATTGACCAAGTGTGTCCCCAGAGGGGCAACTGGCTATCGCTTCCCCCAGAATTCTAGAAGTAATCCTGAGAGGTTGGGGGGGGATGTTTTTTCTACTTTTAGTTCACAAGTCCCCAACAGTGTAAGTCCTCCATTGATTATCAATTGCCTAAATTAGCTAGCCAGGCTTAATTAGCTTTTAGAAATAGGTATTTTTTAAAGTATTATTTTCCAGTTACATATTGCATATAAGGATAGTTTTCAACATTCGTTTTCACTGGATTTTTAGTTCTAAATTTTTTTTTCTCCCCTCCCCTCCCTTCTCCCCAAGATGGAAAGCAGTCTGATATAGGTTGTATACATACAATCAACTTAAACATATTTCTACATTAGTGATCTTGTGAAAGAAGAATCAGAGTACAAAGGAAAAACCTCAAACAAGAAGGAAAAAAACCAGTCCAACAGTATGGTTCAATCTACATTCATAATTCACAGTTCTTTTTTCTGGATGTTGAGAACATTTTCTATCACGAGTTCTTTGAAACTGTTTTGGATTGTTTCACTGCTGAGAAGAGCCAAGTCTATCCCCATTGTTCATCACACAATGTTGTTGTTACTGTGTACAATGTTCTCCAGGTTCTGCTCTTCTCAGTTAGCATCAGTTCATGTAAGTCCTTCCAGGTTTCTCTGAACTCCTCCTGCTCATTGTTTCTTACAGTACAATAGTATTCCGTACATTCATATACAACTTGTTTAGCCATTCCCATATTGATGGGCATTCCTCAATTTCCAATTCTTTCCCACCTCAGAGAGAGCTGCTATCAATGGTTTTGTATATGTGGGTCCTTTTCCCTTTTCTAAGGTCTCTTTGGGGATACAGACCTAGCAGTGGTACCACTGGGTCCAAAGGGTATGAATAGCCCCATAGCCCTTTGGCCATAATTGTAAATTGCTCTCCAGAATGGTTGGATCAGTTCACAGCTCCACCAACAATGCATTAGTGTTCCAATTAGAAATAGGTATCTATAAGGAGGTATTGTATGATCAGTTGATAGAAAAACATCCCTTAAAACTACAAATATACTTCTCTCACATACATTAGATACCAATGGAATGTGGGCTCAAACTTAGAAAATAAAAAAAATAACTCACAGCTCTTGGTTGCTGACATCCTTTTCTCCTTTGTGGAGACCCTACGAAAGTGCCCCATGGACAAGGTGTAACTTTCCGCTGGGTTCCTCATAAAGTCCTAACACTGCCCTTCTTCAGTATTTGAGTTTGTCCCAAACCTCAGATGCAGACGCTGCTGCCAGCTGCTGTTGCTGCAAGGACACTGAGATGTTGATGAGAAAGTCCAAGCCCTATGACCCTTTGAGGTTTACGAGGTCCTCTTTGGCTCAAGGAAGGTGGAAAAGCGTCAGAGATTGTTATCTTCTACCGCAAGCAATTTAGTCTCACAGGACTGGCCGGTGACAACCTAATCAACTTCGTATCTACCTTCATTTCATTTTATGGCTTTACCTCTTTCAAATTGATAATGATTATTCACATCTAGGTTTAATATCCTTGATTAATTGATTCAGGTAGAGGTGCTGTCACCCAATTAAGGTAGTTACTTTAGGTGGGGAGGGCTATTGATCAAATCCATCTCCTTAACACTTTAAAATAACAATTTTTGAGCTTAACAAATACCAAATAAAATGAACATTTCCATGCAATTATGGACTTATATTATGTATACCTTGTTTTTTCTTTTGAGTATATAATAAAACCAGCATGTAATTTTTTTTGGGGGGGGGGGTAAGGCAATTGGGGTTAAGTGACTTGCCCAGGGTCACACAGCTAGTAAGTGTCAAGTGTCTGAGGCCAGATTTGAACTCAGGTCCTCCTGAATCCAGGGCTGGTGCTCTATCCACTGTGCCACCTAGCTGCTCCTCAGCATGTAATTTTTGAAGCTGTTTTGCTTGCCTGAATTTCTTCTGGCTTTCCTTCTGTTCTCTGTGCATTTAAAAATGCTTCAGTGACTCTCTTTTCTGGAGGTGAAGAACAACCCATTTTTCTAAGCTTCTCCCTTCCACTTCTACCCCCACAACCCCACACCCCCAAGCTTACAGCAGTTAGTGCCTTCTCCCTGGAATATAGCCAGTCAGTAGCAAAACCAAACCAAATCCTTGTAACAAATATGATAATCAAGCAAAACAAATTCTCACATTTGCTGTGTCAAAAACAGTGTCTGATTCTTTATCTTCAGTCTTTCAGGAAATGGGTACCAAGGTTCATCACCCGTCTTCTGAAATCCCAGTTGGTCATTGCATTGGTCAGAATTCTCAAGTCTGTCTTTGTTGTTTTTCCTTTCACTATCATCTAACCAATTCCAGATATGATCTCCTTGCTATTATCAATACCATTGATTCATTCATCAATTAATACCAATTAAGATCAATTACCTTTTACAAAACTGATATTTTATTGAACGTATGTAACAAAAAATAGAAGTACAAAATACTTCCCTCTCCCCACCAAACAAGGGTATACTCTGTCCTGAGAGAGAGTGAACTCAAAGTGGTTGTTACAAAACATTTGCCCCCCCCCCCAAGTTTGACTTCTAAATGTGGCCAACGGTTGCTCCCTTACTTATAGAAGGAAGCCTCTTGGTTCTCATCCGCTGCTGGGCTGGTCAAGCAGGTCCCTTGCAGCTTTGCTCCCCCACCAGGTTCAGCTTTCTGATCCTTCCAGCATGGATTCTAGTGTCCAGATCACTGGTGTTCTCCCCAGCATTTCACACTGCCTCAAGTTCCTTCCAACTCCAGTAGTCCTCTTCCTAAAGCAAGAAATGGGAAACAGGAGCAACAGCAGGACCACAGGCTCATGTTGAACCTGGGTAGGGAGTAGTAGTCATTGGTGTTCTCTTCCTACCCCCATGACCCTACAACCCCAAGCTTACAGCATTTAGTACATCTCCCTTGAAGATAGTCAGGCAGTAAAATGAGAGCAAGGTTAAGTCAAGGAGCCTTTTGTATGCGTGCCCAACTTTCTACAAGGAAGCCAATAGAAGAGTTCTTTTACCATTAGAATGACTATATATATTCTGATATTGAGAGCATGAAGATGCCCAGATGTGTGGGCTCGCAAAATTCCATGGACTCCCACAACTGATGGTTAATACAAGAGCCTTCACTGTCCAATCTCCCATCACACATATAATGAAGACTCAGTGAAGTGTTTGTTGATTGATTTAGCTATTTGTCAAAAGCCAACCTGATAAGAAAGATATTAATATAGAATTCTGGTTTCTTGTTGTTGAGTTGTTTCAGTCGTGTCCGACTCTTTGTAACCCTATTTGAGATTTTTCTTGGCAAAGATACTGGGGTGGTTTGCCATTTCCTTCTCCAGCTCATTTTTTTTTATTAAATTTTTTTTAAATTTAATTTAATTTAATTTTTTTTTTTAGTGAGGCAATTGGGGTTAAGTGACTTTGCCCAGGGTCACACAGCTAGTAAGTGTTAAGTGTCAGAGGCCAGATTTGAACTCGGGGTACTCCTGACTCCAGGGCTGGTGCTGTATCTACTGCGCCATCTAGCTGCCTCTCCAGCTCATTTTACAGATAAGGAAACTGAGGTAAACGAGGCTAAGTGACTTGCCCAAGGTCACAAAGTTAGTAAGTGTATGAGGGTGGATTTGAACTCAGGCCTTCCTGACTCCAAGCCTAATACTCTATCCACTGTGCCACTTAGATGCCCCATTTGTATAGAAATAGATCTTTAATAATTAGAATGAGAATTTAATATTTATGATGAATAAAATAGTCCTTTGAAGTATTTAAGGAAGTATGTGATTGGCTTTATGTACTTGAAATGATAATATAGTATTTCTTTTAAAATCTATAATTCCAGTTTTTCCCCCTGCACTGATTTAGACAAGCCTTACCCAGCACATTGAAAATGGTGAGCTATGGAGGCAGCTAGATGATGCAGTGGATAGAGCACCGGCCCTGGAGTCAGGAGTACCTGAGTTCAAATCTGGCCTCAGACACTTAACACTTATTAGCTGTGTGACCCTGGGCAAGTCACTTAACCCCAATTGCCTCACTAAAAAAAAAAAAACAAACAAAAAAACCCCCGAAAATGGTGAGCTATCACTCTGCCTTTTATAACATCAAAAGAAATTTCACAGGAGTACGCTGAAATGTAGAATCAAGCAGACGGCTATATTTTCTCAAGTCCACATATAATTTTTTTAATTAGGGCACCTCTTTAAAGGTTGTCTTGCTTTTAAAATCTGTTAATTCCTTGACGCACAGCATGTGTGAATGTGAGTGATTATAACTTTTATAATATAACAAATTACAAAATTTATAAGTCAGGAGTTGAGGCACACACCTGTGGTCTCTGCTACCTTGAATGCTGAAACTGGAGAATCTCTTGAGCTCAGCAAGTCTGAGCTGTGGTTGGCTAAGCTGACTGGGTGTCTGCACTGTCTGGTACCAATATGTTAAATCCTGGGTTGTGGGGCCACCAGGCTGCCTAAATAAGGGTGAACTGACCCCAACCACACAAAGTTCCTTTGTTTTGCTGTACACTCATCAGGAGAGGATCAAGACTGGGAGTAGCTCTTCACTGCTTGTCTAAGCTGAATGAGATAGGGAGACCCAGTCTTAAAAAAACAACAACTCACTCTCTCCACACACACACACACACACACACACACACACACATATACATACACACGATATATGTATGTGTGCACATGCATGTGTTTTGTTTCTTTGTTTTTTTGCAGGATGATGCGGGTCACACTGCTAGTAAATGTTGGGTTTGAGACTGGATTTGAACTCAGGTCCTCCTGAATCTAGGGCCAATGCTTTATCCACTGCACCACCTAGCTGCCCCCTCACATGCATATGTTTTTGTTTTGTTTTTTGCAGAGCAATTGTGGGTTAAGTGACTTGCCCAGGGTCACACAGCTAGTAAGTGTCAAGTGTCTGAGGCTGGATTTGAATACATGCATATGTTTTAAAGCTTAAAATTACATTAGGGGGGGCAGCTAGTGGCACAGTGGATAAAGCACGTGGCCCTGGATTCAGGAGTATCTGAGTTCAAATCCAGCCTCAGACACTTGACACTAGCTGTGTGACCCTGGGCAAGTCACTTAAACCCCCATTGCCCCACAAAAAAATTTTAAAAAAGCAAAAATTACATTAGGAACACCATACATTTCTCTCTCTCTCTCTCTCTTTCCTCTCTCTCTCTCTCTCTTCTCCATCTATCTATCTAATCTTACATACATATATGTGTAGATATATCTATAATCTTTTATAGGATCATAGTTCTAGAAGCTGGAAGGGAACTTGGAGGTCTTATTGGTCCTGTCCCTTCATTTTAAATATGATACATTTTATGAAGAAAATTTAGTCTTGCTTTCTAGTTGGCTTTGAAGCTATAACTAGGCTTGTGTGTCTGGGGTTATGCCCCAGGGTACGATATTCGAGGAAGCCAAATCCAGAGAAAGTGAAAGACACTTGCAGTGACTTCCACTTTCTGGAAACAACAGAATTTAGCACCTAGGTAACATGAATAATTATTTATTTTCTCGATACCCTTAGGGTATCAAGCCACCAGACAGGCTTGTGAGGAAGCCATTATTCCTCATACCCCTAGCCCTAACTAGCTCCTCACCCCAGTGGCCTCCTCAGCAGTATTGTGACACTGTCTCAGGGTTTCTGTTTCCCTCCAAAGGAACATGTCCCCCACGCCCAGTCCATGCTCAAATAAGAGAGGGTTTCATGTGGCTTGTCGTGAGCATAGACATCTCTATGGCTCTGGTTAACTGTACTGGTTGGATTATGCTCTTAACAAGTAGGGACTTTTTGTCTTATTCTCATTTGAATTAATTAGCTTAATAGAGAACAAAATCCTTTTTCAAGACCATAGACTGAAGTATGATTGGTAGCCAGCCATCTCTCACATATAAAAATGACTTCTCTTCATTGTATTAACTTGTACTCATAAGCTATGGTGGGAAGATAAATTTAACCTCTTTTTTTTTTTTTTTTTTTTTAGTGAGGCAATTGGGGTTAAGTGACTTGCCCAGGGTCACACAGCTAGTATGTGTTAAATGTCTGAGGCTGGATTTGAAACTCAGTGTACTCGACTCCAGGGCCGGTGCTCTATCCACTGTGCCACCTAGCTGCCCCAATAAATCACCTCTTAACTGAGAAAATAATCCAAAGCTTGTGTTCTACTGACAGTGAGGTCAGGAATGTCATGTGTATGTGTATGTATACACACATATACATATATGTGTGTGTATTTTTTTTTTTTTATTGGAAATTATCTATATTTGCCCTAATTTCTTTTTTTTTTTTTTTTTTTTTTTTTTACATTATGATATAGTTTATTTTTCCGTACATGTAAAGTAGTTCTCAACTTTTGTTTATACATGCTTTACAATTTCAGATTTTCTCCCTCCCTCCTCCCCTCCCTCCCCCCTCCCCTAGACAGCAGGTAATCTGATATAGGTTTATCTATATATATCTATACATATAGATATATATATACACACACATATATATACACATATAACATTAATCCTATTTCTGCATTAATCCTGTTACAGAGAGAAAGAATCAGAGCAGTGATGCAAAACCTCAAAATAGAAAAAAAAAAAAACAACAGCACCCAAAACAAAAGAAATAATATGGTTCAATCAGCATCTATACTCCACAGTTCTTTCTTTCTTTTTTTTCTTGGATTTGGAGATCCTCTTCTATCATGAGTTCCCTGGAACTCTTCTGTACCATTGCATTGGTGAGAAGAATATAGTCCATCACAGTAGGTCAACACTCAATGTTGATGATACTGTGTACAATGTTCTTCTGGTTCTGCTCATCTCACTCATCATCAGCTCACGTAAGACCCTCCAGGTTTCTCTGAACTCTTCCTGCTCATCATTTCTTACAGCACAATAGTATTCCATTGTATTCATATACCACAACTTGTCCAGCCATTCCCCAATTGATGGGCACCCCCTCAACTTCCAATTCCTTGCTACCACGTAAAGAGCAGCTATAAATATTTTTGTACATGTGGGTCCCTTTCCCCCTTCCATGATTTCTTTGGGCAAAAGACCTAAAAGTGGGATTGCTGGGTCAAAGGGTATGCACAGCTTTATCGCCCTTTGGGCATAATTCCAAATTGCTCTCCAGAATGGTTGGATCAGCTCACAGCTCCACCAACAATGCATTAGTGTTCCAATTTTCCCACAGCCTCTCCAACATTTATTATCTTCCTTTTTTGTCATTTTAGCCAATCTGATAGGTGTCAGGTGGTACCTCAGAGTTGTTTTAATTTGCATCTCTCTAATCATTAGAGATTTAGAGCATTTTTTCATATGGGAATAGATAGCTTTGGTTTCTTCATCAGAAAACTGCCTGTTCATATCCTTTGACCATTTCTCAATTGGGGAATGACTTGGATTCTTATAAATTTGATTTAATTCCCTATATATTTTAGAGATGAGGCCTTTATCAGAAGCACTGGCCTCAAAAATTGTTTCCCAGCTTTCTGCCTCCCTTCTAATTTTGGATGCATTGCTTCTGTTTGTACAAAAATTTTTTAATTTAATATAATCAAAATCATCCACTTTGCATTTTATAATATACTCTATCTCATGTTTGGTCAAAAACTGTTCTCCTTTCCAAAGATCTGATAGGTACACTATTCCTTTCTCTCCTAATTTACCTATGGTATCACCTCTTATGTCTAAATCATGTATCCATTTTGACCTTATTTTAGTATAAGGTGTAAGATGTTGGTCTAAGCCTAATTTCTGCCATACTATCTTCCAGTTTTCCCAGCAGTTTTTGTCAAATACTGAGTTCCTATCCCAGAAGCTGGAGTCTTTGGGTTTATCAAACACTACATTACTAGTGTCATTTACTACTGCATTTCCTGAGCCTAGCCTATTCCATTGATCTACCACTCTATTTTTTAGCCAGTACCAGATAGTTTTGATGACTGCCGCTTTATAGTAAAGCTCCAGGTTTGGTACCGCTAACCCACCTTCCTGTGAATTTTTTTTCATTATTTCCCTGGATATTCTTGATTTTTTGTTTTTCCAGATGAATTTTGTTATTATTTTTTCTAGCTGTATAAAATAATTTTTAGGTAGCCTGATTGGTATGGCACTGAATAAGTAAATTAATTTAGGCAGTATTGTCATTTTTACTATATTAGCTCTGCCTATCCATGAGCAATTGATATCTTTCCAATTATTTAGATCTGATTTGATTTGTGTGAAGAGTGTTTGGTAGTTGTGTTCATAGAGTTCCTGGGTTTGTCTTGGCAAGTAGACTCCCAAGTATTTTATATTACCTACCGTTACTTTAAATGGAATTTCTCTTTCTATCTCTTGCTGCTGGACTTTGTTGGTCATGTATAGAAATGCTGATGATTTATGTGGATTTATTTTATATCCTGCTACTTTGCTAAAGTTGTTAATTGTTTCAAGTAATTTTTGACTTGATTCTCGAGGATTCCTTAAGTATACCATCATATCATCTGCAAAGAGTGATAGTTTTGTTTCCTCCTTGCCTATTCTAATTCCTTTAATTCCTTTCTCTTCTCTGATTGCTAAAGCTAACATTTCTAGGACAATATTAAATAATAGGGGTGATAATGGACATCCCTGTTTCACCCCTGATCTTATTGGGAAGGCCTCTAATTTATCTCCATTGCATATAATACTTGCTGATGGCTTTAGGTAGATACTGTTTATTATTCTAAGGAAAGCTCCCCCTATTCCTAAACTCTCTAGTGTTTTTATTAGGAATGGGTGCTGTACTTTGTCAAAAGCTTTCTCTGCATCTATTGAGATAATCATATGATTTTGGTTGGTTTTCTTATTGATGTGGTTGATTATGTTAATAGTTTTCCTAATGTTGAACCAGCCCTGCATTCCTGGTATAAATCCCACCTGGTCATAGTGTATTATCCTGGTGATCACTTGCTGTAATCTCCTTGCTAATATCTTATTTAAGATTTTAGCATCAATATTCATTAGGGAGATTGGTCTATAATTTTCTTTCTCTGTTTTTGCTTTGCCTGGTTTTGGTATCACCACCATATTTGTGTCATAAAACGAATTTGGTAGAACTCCTTCTTCACCTATTTTTCCAAATAATTTGTATAATATTGGAATTAATTGTTCTTTAAATGTTTGGTAAAATTCACCCGTAAACCCATCTGGCCCTGGGGATTTTTTCTTAGGGAGTTCATTAATAGCTTGTTCAATTTCTTTTTCTAATATGGGTTTATTTAAGGATTTTATTTCCTCTTCAGTTAACCTGGGCAGTTTGTATTTTTGTAAATATTCATCCATTTCATTTAGATTGTCAAATTTATTGGCATACAGTTGGGCAAAATATTTCCTAATTATTGCTTTAATTTCCACTTCATTGGTGGTAACATCACCCTTTTCATTTTTGATACTGGTAATTTGGTTTTCTTCTTTCTTTTTTTTAATCAAATTAACCAGTATTTTATCTATTTTATTGGTTTTTTCATAAAACCAGCTCTTAGTTTTATTGATTAGTTCTATAGTTTTTTTGCTTTCAATCTTATTGATTTCTCCTTTAATTTTCAGGATCTCTAATTTAGTGTCTAATTGGGGATTTCTAATTTGTTCTTTTTCTAGCTTTTTAAGTTGCATGCCCAATTCATTAATCTCCTCTTTCTCTTTTTTATTCATGTAAGCATTTAGAGCTATAAATTTTCCCCTAAGCACTGCTTTGGCTGCATCCCATAGATTTTGGTATGTTGTCTCATTATTGTCATTCTCTTGGATAAAGTTATTGATTGTTTCTATGATTTCTTGTTTGGCCCATTCATTCTTTAGAATGAAATTATTTAGTTTCCAATTGATTTTCATTCTACTTTTCCCTGGCTCTTTCTTACATGTAATTTTTATTGCATCATGATCTGAGAAGGATGCATTTACTATTTCTGCCTTTCTACATTTGACTATGATGTTTTTGTGCCCTAATACATGGTCAATTTTTGAAAATGTGCCATGTACTGCTGAGAAAAAGGTATATTCCTTTCTATCCCCATTCAATTTTCTCCAGACATCTATCATGTCTAACTTTTCTAGTAATCTATTCACCTCTTTCACTTCTTTCTTATTTATTTTTTGGCTAGATTTATCTAATTCTGAGAGGGGGAGATTCAGATCCCCCACTAGTATAGTATTACTATCTAATTCCTCTTGTAACTCATTTAACTTCTCCTCTAAGAACTTGGATGCTATACCACTTGGCGCATACATATTCAATATTGATATTACTTCATTATCTATAGTACCTTTAAGTAAGATGTAATTTCCTTCCTTATCTCTTTTAATGAGATCTATTTTTGCCTGCACTTTGTCTGAGATAAGGATTGCTACCCCTGCCTTTTTTACTTTAGCTGAGGCATAATATATTCTGCTCCAGCCTTTTACCTTTACTCTGTGTGTATCTCTCTGCTTCAAATGTGTTTCTTGTAAACAGCATATTGTAGGGTTCTGGTTTTTAATCCACTCTGCAATTCGCTTCCGTTTTATAGCAGAGTTCATCCCATTCACATTCACAGTTATTATTACTGACTGTCTATTCCCCTCCATTCTATTTACCCCCTTTGTACTTTTCCCCCCTTCTTTCACCCTATTCCTCCTTACCGACGTTTTACTTCTTACCCCTGCCTCCCCCAATCTGCCCTCCCTTTTTAGCACCCCCCTCTCTTTTCTTTACCCTTTTCTCCTTGCTTTTGTCCTCCGCTTCTCAGTCCCCCCCTTTCCTTCCCTTTTGTTTCCCTATAGGTGAGTTAAGGTTTCTTTATCCCAATGAACGTATATGTTATTCCCTCTTTGAGTCAAATCTAATGAGAATAGGTTGAAACCATGTTCCCCCTCCGTTGCCTTTCTTTCCCTCTAGTATAATAGGTTTTTTTCCACCTCTTCATATGATATAAGTCATCCCATTCCACCTCCCCTTTCCTCTCCTCCCCATAGACTCCCTTTTATCTCCTTAATTCTTTTGTATCATCACATCAAAGACAATTATTATTTATTACCCTCTATATAAAGTCCTTCTCTCTGCCCAAATACATTTACAGTTCTTAAGAGTTTGAAGTATTATCTTCCTGTGTAGGGATATAAACAGTTTAACCTAATAGGGTAACTTTTTTTTTCCCCCTCTGTTTACCTTTTTAAACTTCTCTGAGTCTTGTATGTTGAGATCAAATTTTCTATTCAGTTCTGGTCTTTTCACCAGGAAAGATTGAAAGTCCCCAATGTCATTAAATGTCCATCTTTTCCCCTGAAAGAAAATGCACATTTTGCTGGGTAATAGATTCTCGCTGCAATCCAATCTCCTTTGCTTCCGGAATATCATATTCCAAGCCTTGCGGTCCTTTAATGTTGAAGCTGCCAGGTCTGAGCAATCCTGACTGTGGCTCCATGATATTTAAATTGCTTCTTTCTGGCTGCTTGGAGTATTTTCTCCTTCACCTGATAATTCTGGGATTTGGCTACAATATTCCTTGGAGTTTTCCTTTGGGGGTCTCTTCAGGAGGTGATCGATGGGATTCTTTCAATGAGGATTTTATCCTCTGATTCTATGATATCAGGGCAGTTCTCCTTAATAATTTCCTGGAATATGGTATCTAGATTCTTTTCTGGTCATGGCTTTCAGGCAGTCCAATGATTCTCAAATTGTCTCTCCTCGATCTGTTTTCCAGATCAGTTGTCTTTCCAATGAGGTATTTCACATTTTCTTCTATTTTTTCATTTTTTTTATTCTGCTTGACCGATTCTTGGTGTCTCATGGATTCCTTTTCTTCCAACTGTCCCACTTTAATTTTTAAGGCATTGTTTTCTTCAGTGAGATTATGCACCTTTTTTTCCATTTGGCTAAGTGAATTTTTTAAGGTATTGTTTTCTTCAGTGAGATTATGTACCTTTTTTTCCGTTTGGCTAAGTGAATTTTTTAAGGTATTGTTTTCTTCAGTGAGATTATGCAGCTTTTTTTCCATTTGGCCAAGTGAATTTTTTAAGGCTTTGTTTTCTTCAGCTTCCTTTTCTAAGCTGCTGATTCTTTTTTCATAGTTTTTTTGTGTTGCTTTCATTTCTCTCCCCATTTTTTCTTCTACCTCTTGCAATTGATTTTTAAAATCCTTTTTGAGCTCTTCCAGGAAGGCTTTTTGTTCTTGCGACCTTTTCACACCTTCCCTTGTGAGGCTTCAGATGTAGACTATTGAGGCTATTGTCCTCATCTGAGTTTGTGTGCTCTTCCCTATTGATACAGAAGCTCTCAATGGAGAGGGCTCTTTTTTGCTTCGTACTCATTATTGCAGCTTATTTATTTATTCTTTATGTTGAGGTCTGCTCTGGGGGCACCAGGGTCCCTGTTTTGGGCTTCTTGTGCAGGGGTATAGGTGCTGTGTGACCGGGCTTTTACTCTGAGGCCTTTATGGTGTGTGGAGATCCCCTGTCCTGCACTTCCTGTCTGATTGGCTCAGCCAGCCAGGCGTCAGACCCCGCGTGCTGATCCCGCCGTTCGTGGGCCCTCTCGGCCGGTGCAGGTAAGTTTTTCCACTGTCCTTCTTGGCCACCAGATTTTGAACCAGGTTCCGGGAGCCTCAGTTGTTCGGCTGTGACCCACAGCTGCCTGCTGATTTGCCCCGACCCCCTCGGCGCTGGGTTGCTGCCCTGCGCTGGGCCCCCTTTTGCCCGAGTCAGACCGACCTTTTCCTGAAGTCCTTCTAATTATCTCTGGTTGGAGGACTGTGTCTCTCTGTCTCTTTGCAGGTTCTGTAGTTTCAGAATCCGTCCAGAGGCTTGATTTAATGTTCGTTTTGAGGGAACAGAAGGAGAGCTCAGGCAGCTTGCTGCTCCTCTCCGCCATCGTGGCTCCGCTCCCCTATGTGTGTGTATTTAAGGCAGATTAGATAAGATCTGGGTTATTCATGAGTTTCTTGCTGCCTAGCCTGAACTTGAACTGGCAACCAGAAATTTCAAATTGTTTCCTCTCAATATAGTTCCAAGTGTGAATTTCCTTCTGCTACCATGAAGTATACAACTTCAGAAGATATTCATTGGTTTCTTGTTTGGCATCTAGGAAGAACTTTTAGCTAAAATACAGGTCTTGAAGGTATGCCTACTAATGTGATCATGGAAATGTACAAGTAATAAATGTAGTGATAATAGATTCTGCTGTTTTGTATTTATAATAAAATAAGGTGTTTCCTCACACTTGGCTTTTCAACTCTTTGCTCCTCTTCATACTCAGAAGAACTTTATCTAGCAAGAGGGGACGCCAGCGGGTGCAGGGAGGAAGAAGACAAAGCACTCTCTATTCCTCCTTGTGCTTTTTTATTCATTCAAGTTGCTATTTGGTATGTATTGGATCCTGGAGCCAGTAAGACCTAGATTTGAAACCTACATCTCAAGTTAGTCATGTGACCCCACAGGTCAGTCACTAACTGCTCTATCTTCTCAGTCTCCAGCAGGTGGCGTCATTCCAATCCTTACACTTGAAAGGACTCTAGGGATCCTAAGGGACAGAAGGAAGACAGGAGAACATTCCAGCTTCTGGGAATAGCTTCTGGATTTCTGTGCCCAGAAAGAACAGATAGGCCCATTTGGATGGAATGTATGAGTGGAGAGGGAGAGTAACGAAAAAACCATTCTGGAAATATAGGTGGGAGACATGTTGAGAAGGTGTTAAATGCTGTACTTTATCCTAGGGGCAATAGGGAGCCAGGGTAGCTCTATGAGGATTGGAGGATTGATTCCAGTCCAACTCTCACTTTAGGATATCACCTAGTCAGCTATGGAGAACAGAGGCAGGAGACCAATAGAAAGCTCATAAAGGAAAGAATACTTCCTGAAAACTGGGGGTCCAAACCCTCGCAGCTCCTGCATTGACCAAAAGGGAGTTTCCTATGACAAAAACATTTGAAGAGGGAATAGGTTGGGCATCACTCTGACCACTTGTTTTGTCATCTAAGTGTCCAGCCCTGCTTGCTTTGCTTCATTGAGACGCCAGTGTGTCAGCGGTGTGTGTCCCCTTCCTCCTCAGGGTCCCCGGCTCTTTACCCACAGGGACTGAAAACAGCCTGGCTTTTAGACATTCCAGGTATCTGGAATTATTTCCTCCTCGTGCTGCCTTGTTAAGCAGATTTTTAATAAACTGGCAAAAGGATAATGAAGCAGTGGGAGACAATCTCATGCAGAGAATATGTAAGGAAAAAACCTCACTCTGAATTACAAGAGAATGAAACTGCTAACAAGCAGGGGACGAGAGGCACCAGGGCATCTGGATAGCTATAAGGGCCTGTAAGCTTGCTGAGCGGAAGCCAGTTTTATGCCCTTATCAATTATACGTTAGGTGTATATCATCTAGAACTGGTTTCTTTTTGGGGGGGGGGAGGGGGACAGGGACCATCCCATGGGAATATTGTGTTAAGTAATGGAATAGTAACACAAAATACCTTATATTAATATTTTGTTTTAAACTTGGTAAAATTCCCTCCCTCCTTCCTTCTCCCTTCCTTCTTTCCCTCCTTTTTCTTTTCTTTTTTGATACTGTTTTTTCCCAGTTGTATGTCAAGACAATTTTAGCATTCATTTTCTTGGTTTGTTTGTTTGGTGTGGGGGTTTTTTTGGGTTTTTTTTGTGAGGCAATTGGGATTAAGTGACTTGCCCAGGGTCACACAGCTAGTAAGTTCAAGTGTCTGAGCCAGATTGAACTCAGGTCCTCCTGAATCCAGGGCTGGTGCTCTATCCACTGCACCACCTAGTTGCCCCTAGCATTCATTGTTACAAGAGATTTTTCTTCTTCCTTCCCTCCCTCCCCTCTTCCTAAAATGGTAGGCAATTGATGTAGGTGATAGATGTGCAATTATGCAAAACATATTTGCCATATTAGTCCCAGTTGTGAAGAGGAAACAGAGCAAAAGGGAAAAAACATGAAAAATTAAGTAAAAAAGTATGCTTCAGTCGGCATACAAACTCCATCAGCTCTTTCTTTAGATGTGGGTGGCATTTGCCATCATGGGTCCTTTGTACTTGTCTTGTATCATTGTGTTGCTGAGAGAAGCTAAGTCATTCTTACTTGATCATCATACAATGTTGCTAAAACTGATTGCAATATTTTCCTGGTTCTGCTCATTTTACTTTGCATCCGTTTGTAAAAGTCTTTTCAGGGTTTGTTCCTGAAATCTGCCTGCTCATCATTCTTATAGCACAATAGTATTTCATTACATTCATATACCACAACTTTTTTCAGCCATTCCCCAGTGGATGGGTATTCCCTCAATTTTGTCATATTTTGCCACCACATAAAGGGCTGCTATAATATTTTTGTATATGCAGGCCCTTTTCCATTTTTATGATTTCTTTGGGACACAAACCTAGTATGGGTATTGCTGGATCAAAGGGTATGCACAGTTTGGTGCCCTTTGTGCAGGGTTCCAAAGTGTTCTCCAGAATAGTAGGATCAGTTCACAATTCCACCATTAGTTAGAGTATAGAAATTAGGTTATAGACCAACACCTCATAACATACTAAATTAAGGTCAAAATGGGTACGTTATTTTTTGGGGGGGAGGCAGGGGAAATGGGGGTTAAGTGACTTGTCCAGGGTCACACAGCTAGTAAGTGTCAGTGTCTGAATCTGGATTTGAACTCAGGTCCTCCTGAATCCAAGGCTGGTGCTTTATCCACTAGGCCACCTAGGCTGCCCCAATGGGTACATGATTTACACATATAGGGTGATGCCATAATCAAATTAGAAATGCATGGAATAGTTTATCTGTCAGATTTATGGACAGAGGAAGAATTTAGGACCAAAGAAGATATAGGAGAGCAATGCAAAAGGGGGTAAAATAGATAATCTGATCTTATAAAATTTAAAAAGAGTTTTGCAGCAAACATAACTAATTGTAACCAAGGATTATAAGCAAAGCAGAAAACTGGGAAAGAATTTCTGAACAAATATCTCGGATAAAGGCCTCATTTCGCAAACATATAGAGAACTGAGTCAAATTTATAAAAACCCAAGGTCATTCCCCAATTGATAAATGGTCAAACGATATGAACAGGCAGTTTTCAAAGAAAGAAATCAAAGCTATCTGTAATCATCTGAAAAATGCTCTCTTAGATTCAGAGAAATGCAAATTAGAACCAACTCTGAGTATCACCTCATACCTATCAGAGTGGCAAATATAACAAAAAAGGATAATATTGGATGTTGCAGGGAATGTGGGAAAACTGGGATGCTAATCCACTATTTGTGGAGTTGTGAAAAGATCCAACTATGCTCCTTACCCCCTCCTTTTTCTCTATTTCTTTCCTCACTCTCTCCTTTTCTTACTTTTTTCCCATTCCCCCTTTCTCCTTTCCTCTTTTTCTCCTTTCCTTTCTTCCTTTCTTCCTTCTCTTTTATTCTCTCTCTTCCCCTTCTCCTTCCTCCCACTTTCATTTATTCATTACTCTGCCTCTTTCTCTCTTCTTTTCACTTTGTAACCCAGTCAGCAAAATGCCATCCATTTCACTCCCGAGTCTGCTAGTCACAGCTATTCTTTCATCATCCCAGGAGCCTAAATTAGATGTGAATGATTTGATAAATTGTCTTTCTGTTACTATTCAACTTTTCTGGGGTGGGGATGGGTGGGGAAGCCTCCAGGGGAGCTGTATCTGCAGCCCATACATCGATGCATGAAGATAAGGTTTGATACGTTAGCTTCCACTGTCACTGAGATAAAAACATCAAGACATTGCTGAATGTATTCCTGCCCTCCATGGCATCTTTTAGAATTGATTGTTTTATTAGCGCCAGTCATGAATTAGACCTCTTGCTCTCTTTTACCCTCTACAGCCATATTCTTACAGTCTGTGTTCCCGTGAGCTTTAAAAAAAGTGGTCCCTTGGGAAGCTTTTCATTCTTCATTATTTGAATATAAGGAAATTTGGGTTTATCTGTCAGCAGTGCAATATATTCTATG
Organism: Dromiciops gliroides; assembly: GCF_019393635.1. Taxonomy (NCBI): domain Eukaryota; kingdom Metazoa; phylum Chordata; class Mammalia; order Microbiotheria; family Microbiotheriidae; genus Dromiciops; species Dromiciops gliroides. Next base: position 39,318,158 of record NC_057865.1, read on the forward strand.
GGATGAACACAACTCTAAATTATAAACAACCAAAGAGCAGACTGTACTTCAATTATAATCCTTTCACTGTCACACCTGTCAAATTGGAAAGATTTAGTGGTTGGGTGGGATTTCCAGGGTTTTTCTGCAGTTCTTGCTGGTATGGAGCTATTGAGGCAGCAATAGATACCATTTCCATAATGTGTTCATCTCTTTTCATGCTTTTAAACTGTTGCTTTCTTTCCATTTAGTGAGGCAAGATATTAGCAAGGCCTTGTCTATAATTACATTTTGACTGGCATTCCTTTTTAGTGTTAAATAACTGAGTAATGAGAAGGAGAGGGTTTTAAACTGCTTTCTCTGCATTTTATACAGAGTTTTTGCTTTATTTTAGTTTTTAAGTAGACATAACTCCTGGAGAGGCAGTGTCACATCATGGCTAGAAAGTTGACCTTGAAGCCAGGAAGCCTTGGGTCAATCACATTCTGGCTCTGTGACCCTTACACTAAGCTTCTTACTATTCTAGGCAGTTCACTAAATTCTAGAAGAGGTTTTCGATTCTAAATTCTAGAAAAGGTATGGACTTCTATCACTAGGGAAGTTTCCTTATACCACTAAATTCACAGATCCACAAATCCCTGTCCATAGCCTTTAAAAATCCACAAGCCTTCTTCATTCTTTCCTTCTCCCCAGAAAACTCCTTTCTGAAAATCACTCAATAATATGTTTCTTTCTCCTCTCAATCTCCCTCCCTCCTTCTCTCTCTCTCCCTCTCCCCCCACTCCTTTTTACTCCTTCCCCCTCCCTCTTCCTCTCTCCCCCCCTTTCTCCCTTCTTCCTTCCCTCTCTCTTTCTCCAGGGGGTGGGGGGAGGGCATTATAAAATGCTTTAAAAATTATGCTTTTCCTGCACAGCAAGAGATAAATAGTATCACTCAGGGACAGATCAGAAAAGAAAATGATCACTTTCTGTGCTTAATTTGCTGGGTTTGGCCCAGGTTATAAACCATAAATCAGTTGTTTTTTCAGTCATATCTGACTCTTTGTTACCCCATTTGGGGTTTTCTTGGCAAAGATATTAGATTGCTTTGTCATTTCCTTTTCTAACTATTTTATAGATGAGGAAACTGAGGCAAACAGGATTAAGTGACTTGTCCAAGATAACATAACTAGAAGTATCTGGGGCTGGATTTGAACACAGTAGATGAGTCTTACCTGACTCCAGGCCTGGCCTTCCATTTAATGCACACAAACCATAGAGCAAAGGGGTAAATTTCTCTTTTTTCAAGCCTGTTTTGGAAACACTCAAAGGATTTTCCATATATCATCTAATTGATTCTCAGGACCTTATGCCTCCTATGGAAGTAGGGAAAATAACAAATATTAATACCTCCATTTTTAAAATGACAAAACTGACAGGTTGGCTGACTGGAGAAATCTATAGGGATTTAGAAGAATAAAACTCAGGTAATCTTTGAAACCAAGCTCAACCCTTGTCAACCTCTTTCCCCCTAAGGAATATTTTCTAAGGCTACTAGGAGAGATGTTTAATTAGAAGGTACCATATATCATATTGATTCAAAATGTTTTTCTATTCACCTGACAACTGGGTTTGTGTGGAAATTGACATTGCAAAGCCTTAAGAGGACAGTGAAACTGCCAATCACTCTGGCTACAAACAGTCACAGACTCTCATAGTTGGAAGAGACCTCGGTGGTGGGTTACTTTTACCCCTTTAACTAAATAAGAGTCCCCTTTATAACATGCCCTGAAAAGTGGTTCAGCAGAAGGGCATTGAGAAGAGGGGCTGTCTCATTTTTGTCTTTACGTCCCCTCGCTGGAAATATATCTAGGTTCTTAACATCCATCAAAGTCAATTGATTTAAGTTAGTCCATCCAGTGTTTGTCAGAAGACCTCTCTCATTGGGAACCTATTCCTTCCTAAGACAACGTACTCCACTTTGGAATGACAGCAAGCCCTGCATCATTGGCTCTTAGAAGGATAGCCGGGGACCGTAGACGGTATATTGGACTTATTGCCTAATCTGCTTTCCTCACACTGGCTTTAGGTTCTGGGCATACTATTAATCACAACCGATGATGCTGGGGAAATAGACCGAAGAAGAATGAGTCTCTCAGATGTTTTCTTTTCCTTCATAGAAACTTATGGTAGATTTAGCTTTACTAAAACATATGTTTAAAAAACCATCCGCCTAAAGCTTGAAATATACATGGTCCTACTGTCATCATCATTCCTGATTGTCATCAAGGTAGGTGGCCTACATCTGTGAAAAGATTTTGGTGCATATTGTCATTGAATCAAAGACTGGTGGGTCATTATCACTACGACCAACCACCTTCATCATCATAGCTAGCATTTCCATAGTGCTTTTTTCCCCCAGGGCAATGAGGGTTAAGTGCCTTGCCCAGGGTCACACAGCTAATAAGTGTTAAGTGTCCTGAGTCCGAATTTGAACTCAGGTCCTCCTGAATCCAGGGCCGGTATGCCACCTAGCTGCTAGCTGCCCCCTTCCCCCCCCTGCCCCCACCCAGTGCTTGAAAGTATAAAAAGCACTTTCTCTGCATTATCTCATTTGGTCATCACAACAATCCTATGAAGTAGGTACTGTTATTATCACCATTTTACAAATGACCAAACTGAGTCTGGGAGAGGCCAAATGGTTTGTCCAGGGTCACACAGCTAGTGTCTTCCACCTGGATAAAGGAATGGAAACCCAGAGAAATACATTGACTTGCTCAAGCTCTCATGACTGCTTAGTTCTCAACAACATGCCCTGAATATACCCCCTTCCTTAGGGGTTCAGGCTCTGGGGTTGCCTCTGCTGTGGTCAGAACTGAATGTTGTGACTAATACAGAGATATGTTTTCCATGACCATGCCATGTGCATAACCGATAGCAAATAGCTTGCAATCTCAGGGAGGGGAGAGAGGAGGGAGGGAGAGAATTTGGAACACAAAATTTTTAAAAAATGAAATTTAAAATTGTTTTCATGGAATTGGAAAAAATATTAGAATAAAACTCTAAAAGACAGAGCAATGACCAGTTACAACATAAACTATAATTATATCCTGCAAAAAAAAACCCCAATTCAACTGGATGTTAGCATGGAATGAGGACATGTATTGTGCTGCTCCAAGTGTGTTTCCTATCTTCTGGAGCTGAGGCTTTCACAGAGATTTCATAAGCCAGAGGTGATTTTAGAAGAGATCATAGATTTAGATCTGGAAGGGACCTTAGAGACAACCTAGTCCAACCCTGTCATTTTTACAGAGGGATGAAACTGAGGCTCAGATATGGAAGTGACTTATCTAAGGTCACACACATGTCCCAGCCAGGATTTGAACCCCTGGTCCACTGTCTATTTTCCACTGCACTGTTTTTTTGTTTTTTTTTTTTTGTGGGGGGAGGTTTGCAGGGCAATGAGGGTTAAGTGACTTGCCCAGGGTCCACACAGCTAGTAAGTGTCAAGTGTCTGAGGCCGGATTTGAACTCAGGTACTCCTGAATCCAGGGCCGGTGCTTTACCACTGCGCCATCTAGCTGCCCCTGCACTGTTTTTTTATTGTAGTCAAGCACAGCAGTCCAACCTCCCCCCCCCCCCGCCCCGTCCCCAAATTGGAAATCTGAAAAGGAATCTAATTCAGGATTGACTAAAAGTCTTCTGGTTGTTCAAAAATGGCAAGTATAACCTTTGACTTTCAAAGCAGTTCCCCCCCCTCAATTTTTCTTGCTCATTCAGTTTCCCTTAATGAGTGATGAAGTCTAATCCTCCTGCTGCTTCCAGTGTCACCAAATGACCTTTTCAGTAATGGCTCTCCTGATGCAAAAGGAAATGGTTTTCTGTTACTTGCTGAGTCTCCATGTCTGTACCTGATGGCTTCTATCATCATACTACCTGACTTGGTGTTAAACATTGTTCCAAAGGGTTGCCCGAATGCTTGGAACTCAGTTAACACTGAGATAACTTTACCCTGATGCCTGTACAGCAGCCCTGATCGTCAGGCTAATGGGGGTATGTTTCAGGGCTTGGAAACCCCCTTTTCCTGTGCTTGAGAAAAAAAAAAGAATTCTGACCCATTGGGAAGCACTTAAGTTAGATTCACCTCCTAACTTATTAGGTGTTAGATCATCTTAGACATTAATGGTTGCCTCCAGTAAAGAACCAAAAGTTATTATAGGTTTTCTTTCTTCCCTCTCCTTCCTATTCTCAGTTCTTTATTTTATTAACAATCTATTTATTTATTTATCTATATATTTATTTATTTGTTTATTTATTTATTTATTTTTGTTTGCTTATTTATTTATTTGTGGGGCAATGAGGGTTAAGTGGCTTGCCCAGGGTCACACAGGCTAGTAAGTGTCAAGTGTCTGAGGCTGGATTTGAACTCAGGTCCTCCTGAATCCAGGACCAGTGCTTTATCCACTGTACCACCTAGCTACCCTCTCAGTTATTTAAAGATAAAGAACCAGGGAATTGACTGTCCAGAGACCTAGAGTCCATTCCCAGCTCTGTCGGGGAATCATTGTGTGACTTTAATGTCACAAAGCCAGAAAATTACTGATAATGAGGAAACCTGCACATTTTCCTTATTAGTGTAATTGGAAGAGAAGCTAAGCCCTCGTTTGTTAATTGATTAATTCTTTACTGAAGGCTTCACCTTTGGGAACCTGTTTTTTATCTATCATAGAAAAATAACACATTGCCTGTATAATTCTCTGCAAACCTGAGGTCACTGAAATTGTTATTTGGGGTTTTTTTGCTTGTTTGTTTGCTTTTTCAATTTTAATAACTGTGTTTCCATATATAATACTCTATATTGTAAACTGAATACTGTTATCCAGTACTGTAGGTATACTGTAGTTCAGTACTCTATTTCCTTAGTAATTAGCATTTTATGTTATATAAAGCTTTAAAAACAAACTGTTGTGGACAGGGTCCAAAATAATAAAAATGATTAACATTATTTAGTACTTACTCTGTGCAGTTTGCTTTTACAACGATCTCATTTGATCCTCACAACAACCCTGGGAGGCAAGTGGTATTATTATCTTCATTCTATAGGTAAGAAAACTGAAGTAAATAGAAATTCAATGACTTACCCAGGGTCACACGCCTAGTGAGTGTCTGAGGACAGATTTGAAATCAGGTCTTCCTGACTCCATCCAGGTCCAGCACATGTGTCAGCATCTTACTTTTGGAAATTCTTTTACATTTTCAAGTATATGGCTAAATCATGCATCCTAGCTTTAAAACTGACTGACTGTGTGACCCCCAAAAAAAATAATATAACCTTCCTGGGACTTCAGTTTCCTCGTCTGCATATGAGAGATCACAATTGCTTGCCTTACTGGCTTCACAAGGGATGTTGTACAGTGAGGGAAACCCTGTTAAGCCATAAAGTACTGTATAAAACCTCAAGTGAGATATAAACTGCTATGTGACACCCTCCCCTCATTTGTTTCTAGAATTATTAGTTCAGGTCCTTATCTCTTCATATTTGTAGTATTGTAATATACCCTGATAACTGGTTTCTCGGATACCAGTTTTGTCTCTCTTCCATCCATCCTTCTGAGAGCAGCATCAACCCCAAGGCGCAGGGGACAAATAGCTCTCTCCAAAGAACTAAAATCAATATTTTCTGGAGAAGTGCATGATGAGCTACATCATATAAGCATAAAGGAACTCCAGAGAACAAGAGGAAGAGATGTCCCCAAGGAGTTTCATGCCAGGAAAGAGAAAACGACTGATTAGGAAGCCAGAATGAGAGAGCACACGGAGGAAACAGATCTGTTTTGGTCGTGGAGGGTTGGCAGAGAGTTGTTACTCTACAACAGAGAGGCATCCACCAACCCCATTTGCTTCTTCTTTCTCTAACCCTTTATTGATGGTGCCTGTGGATGCCCATCCCTTAGAGAACAAGAAGATTCTTCCTCTTAGTGGTTCCTGCATTTGTACCCTCCAGTCATCAGGAGAAAACAAGGAAACGCCAAGCACATTGAATAGACCCCCAGGCTGGGTGGAGGGAAAGTACACAGGGGTCCTGGGAGGCAGCAGTTCTATTGTCCCAAGCTCCAAGCTTTAGCCAATGTGCCAAACAGGGTAAGAAGGAAGAAGGCTGGCGGCAACTTGCCCCAGGCAGTTAAACTCTCCATCCTTATGAGCCGCCATTGCATCTGTATCTCTTTATGAAAGAGATACTTTATTGCTTGAGTGCCTGCCTTAGATGCTGATTTCACTCTCCCCTACGTTTCTAGGCACTTGTGACATGTTTGCTAAGTTATACTTTGGGGTCCCATTCTACTTCTTCTTTTTTTTTTTTTGCGGGGCAGTGGGGGTTAAGTGACTTGCCCAAGGTCACACAGCTAGTAAGTGTCAAGTGTCTGAGGCCGGATTTGAACTCAGGAACTCCTGAATCCAGGGCCGGTGCTTTATCCACTGAGCCACCTAGCCGTCCCCCCCCCCTTCTACTTCTGATGTAGTGAGTGGGAAGGGAGCTCTCACACTCTAGGGTAGGACATCTCCAAAAGATTTGCCTGGGGTATTTGGGTCCTTTTTCTTGCAGATCCTTTTATTGTCTAGAACCGAGGCTGTGAGCTGACAAAATGTAGGTGGTTCTGAGAAAATGCAAACCCTCACGACCCCTGGAACAGTAATACAAAGGAAGCAGCATATGGCACCTGCTGTTGGTGAGGGTGTTGTGTCTCCCCATCCTGCCTCGCTTCAAATACCAGAATTCTGGGATGACTCGAGAGCTCAGAGAGCACCGTATATGGCAAAGCGTCCATCGATTCTTTGGATGATAAAGATTTTTCATGATAAAACTCCCCTAAGAGAGAAAGAGACTCAACAGTACCATGTGTCTAGCTCTGGGAGGGTTTTTAATCTGAGGTCCATGGACCCTTATGTGGATAAATTCAGAGGGTCCATGAATTTGAAAAAAAGGAAACACGCATTTATTAAGCACCTTTTATGTTCCAGGTATTGTGCTAAGCACTTTACAAATATCATCTCATTTGATCCTCACAACAACCCTAGGGGGTAGGTGCTATTATTATTTCTACTTTGCAGCTGAGAAAACTGAGGCACATGGAGGTTGTGACTTGAATAGGGTCACACAGCTATTAAGTGTCTATGGCCAGATTTGAACTCAGGTCTTGGTGGGAGGAGGTGATGATTGGTGAGATCTACCAATCTGGCTTCTAAATGACTCCTCTCAGACCTTGTGAGTGAAGCAATAAACTAAAACTAAAACCTTTCCAGGTATCAGTTTTCTTCACCACAGAGAGTATAGATAAACTCTCTAAGGTCTGTTTTACCTACAGATTCTAAGACTCTATGTTTCCTTAAACTTACTCCAAAGAAGTATTAAGGAAGGCACTAGGGAAAAAACCCCAGCAATTCAGCCCCCAACTGGTGGGATTAAAGTTATCTAGAATGCATTTTTGTTTTAAACCAGTCAATGGTTCTGGGACTTCTCTCAAGGCCGTATCAAGGGATGATCTTAGCATCATAGATTTAGAGCCGTAAGAGACCTCAGAAGTAGATCTCAGGCTACCCACCCCTTTCCCTTCCCTGATTTTACAGATGAGAAAACTCAGTTGCATTGAGTTAACTGACTTGCTCCAAGTCTCACAGTTAATAACAATAGCAGGATTTGAACTCAGGTCCTTTCAATGCTGCTTCCATTGGACTAATCAAACCTAAGCATCCTTGTGATGCCCCTTTTCGTCTCTTAACACACCATGATTGGAAATACTAGAAGCCATCTCATCCAAAGTCCATTCTTGGGTCTTTGAGCTCCCTATTGTGCACAATGTCATTGATCCTCTTCGATAATGAAGGACAAACACCAACAAGAAGTCCATGCACTGTATGCCCATCCATCCCTTCAAGCCTGCCAAAGCACCCCCAGGGCAACTTCCAGGAGAAATATACTTAGGTGGGAACAACAAATTCAGTCTTTTTTTTTCTGTTTCAACCTCTCTTGGCTAAATTCTTACACGTTTTTAGCTGCCACACCTCTATGAAACTATAAGCTATAAGTTAGTACAGTGACCTTTTCCAAAATAAACCTTCTAAACCAGGGCTAAAATTAACCACACTGATTAGCTTAGCCTACAGAAGTCACACATGAGACTGTGAAAAGAAACAATTTCTTTAACTAAAATGCATATTCATGACCCTTTCTGTATGTAGGACTAAATTAAGTACTGTACATTACTTTTTTTTTTTAATATTCAGGACAAATTCTCATGTCACTTACCAAAGTGACATCTGCATTTGATCAAATGTATTAAAATACTCTTTTGGATATAGATCTAAAAACTGCCTCTATATGACTTCCACCTGGCATTCCTGGTTCTGCCTTCTGACCCCAAGGAAAACAAAACTAAACTGTCTTCTACATGTCAGAACTTCAAATACTTGGAGATAGCTTCCTGCCCTCATTCTTCTCCAAACTAAATGTCCCCATTTCCTTCAAATGATCCTAGAATGATATGATTTTGAGTCCCATCACCATCTTGGTCACATACCTCTAGAACTCATTTCAAGCTGTCAATGACCCTTTTACAATGTAGTCCTCAAATGGGAGTATGACATTCCAGATGTTGTATGTTGTACTCGTCTCCCAAAAGGTCATATGAAAATGGTAGGACACATCCCAAGGCTAAAACATAAATGTAGTCATTTTTGTCTAAAGATTTTATTTTATTGTATAGAACTTGGAAAACCCTTTTTGAAAAATGTTAACTTGGATATTAGTACTTTTCCAGGGACAAATTTTTAAAAGGCAAAACTTGTCTGCTGAATTTCCCACATTGCAAGTCATTTGTTCTCCATGCTTAGCAAATATTAATTAATTTTGACATTATTATTAGCTATGTAGAGAGAGAGAATCCAATCTTATGGTAAAAGCAAAGTCTGGGGATCTAAGAGAACCTGACATTCTCACAGGATATGACTCACGAGTGACCTTGACTCATGTCTTTCACCTGGGGCTCCTGGGAGATAGAGATGGAAAAGAAGATCATAGACTGAGGGCTAGAAGGGACCTCAGAAGCCCTCATTTTTAAGCATCTCCCATGTGCCAAGCAGCAATGGATAGAGCTGCAAGCCTGGAGTCAGGAAGACCTGAGTTCAAACCTGGCCTCAGACACATATCAGCTATATGACCCTGGGCAAGTCACTTAACTCTCTTTGCCTCAATTTCCTCATCTGCAAAATGTGCTAGAAAAATAAAATGGAAAACCACTCAGTGGGGCAGCTAGGTGGCGCAGTGGATAAAGCACCAGCCTTGGATTCCGGAATACCTGAGGTTCAAATCCGACCTTAGATACTTGACACTAGCTGTGTGACCCTGGGCAAGTCACTTAACCCTCATTGCCCCACCAAAACCAAAAGAATAAAAAAATACACCCAAATGGGGTCATGAAGATTTGCACATGACTCAACAACAAAAATTTTGGCAGCTAGGTGACCTGGGTGGTCAAAACAAAGTATCTTCATTAGGGGTCTTAACCTTGTCACTGAAATCTCTGCCCTTTCATTTCATATGTGTTGAAGTCCAAAAACATTATTATTTGCAAGCCATGCAGTTCTCAAGAATATCATGAAGATGACACAGGCCTTGGGCCTGTAAAGAACTTTCATCTCTAAAGATAGTCAGAGGGACACAAAGGCCTAGATAAAGACAGAAGATTATTAATGTCATGGGGAGAGTAGCACAGTCGGGTTCAGTGCCTAGAACAGTGCCTTGCCCATGGCAGACTCTCAGTAAATATTTGGGAAACTTAATTCAGTTTAGAAAACAACATGGCGCATTGAGTGGAATGCTGGCTGGGGAGTCAAAGGACTTGAGTTTGAATCCTACCACCTGGGTGACCTTGGGCAAATCATTTAGCCTCCTTTGGCCTCAGTTTTCCTCCTCTGTTGGATGAAGAGACTGCGTTACATCAAAGGTGTCAGACATGTGGCCTGTAAGCCCACGAGGCTGACAGCACTCCCCTGAGCCAGATTAAAATGTAATTGGGAACTATTTAACAAAGTAAATAAAAATACACCATGACATGATGTTAATTTTGGGTTTTCTAAGTCAATATGCAGCCTACGGGGATCCTTATGTATGGTTTAGTGGCCTCCATTTCTATTTGACTTTGACATCCCTGACCTTGGGCTTCAAAGGTCCCTTCTAGCTTTTTATCAACTGGGAAAATCCCATCACCTTAAGGAAACCTAAGTTCTAGACCTGGTTCTGTTATTTCCATGAAACACTTTGGATTAGGAAATGTGCGATTCTGAATCCTGGTCTTAGCTCTTCCTCACACTGGCACTGTGGCTTTGAATGAGCCGTTTTTAAGTCAGGCATCTTCAGCTGCCTCAGTGGCAAACTGCTGCTAATATCTTCCCTGCCTGCCTTACATAAAATGAGGCACAAAGATGCACAAAAGTCTCTTTGGAAATTGTACAGATCTTCTGTAAAACACATCCAAGCACAGGGACAGTGCAGAATGACTTCCGGGCAAAAACACTACTATTTCTACTATTTTCCCCCTTAAATAAATGACAAAAACAACAGTCATATATTTGCCAATTCCTTCATCACATGGAATCTTTGCTGATAGCATGTTGTCATTTGGACTTGATAAGTGCAAAATTCTTAATGTATGCAAAGGGAAATTAGAGGCAGAAGGGTTTGGGGCTTGAATCCATAGGTCACATTGAATCAGTGGATGAAGGCAAGACATAAATAACTTAGTCTCCTTCAGGCAAGACACTGAGTGCGTAAAGCTATTAATGAGAATGCTGCAGCTGAACGTTAAGAGACTTATTGGCATCCTGAAATTAAAGTGTAATGGGGAAGATCATATTTAAAGCAATTCACACCTCCGCAATATTAATGTATACTTTTGGAATTGTTAAAAATGGGCAATAGCAGATTTCAAAAGCACCCTAGACAAAAACCTATGTGGGTATCGACAAAATATTAGGACCTATCACCTTGAGGCAGCTAAAACAGAGGAAGGAGATTGATTGACATACTTAGAGGATATGGTCAAAAACGTACAGAACTGCATGTTGGTTTTGTTCAATATCACTGAAATTGGGATACCTCTGGGTGGAGCCTATGAAGCAACTAAGATCCAAGAATAGGATCAAAGACCCTCCATGGGTGACATCCATATGACTTATCCAACAATGTTTTGTTTTGTTTGTTTGTTTGTTTGTTTTTAGTGAGGCAATTGGGGTTAAGTGACTTGCCCAGGGTCACACATCCAACAATGTTTTGAATAAGAAATATTGAACATTGACTGATGTGGATTGATCTGAGGAAACAGAAGTTTATAATGGCGATTCCAGAACTAGTCATTGGCACCACAAACTGCAGAAGGTTATTTTTTTTAATTTTTTTTATTATTTTCCAGTTACATATTACATACATAGATAGTTTTCAACATTTGTTTTCATTGGGATTTTTAGTTCCAAATTTTTCTTTTCTTCCCCCCTTCCCTCCCTCCTCTGCAAGACACAAAGCAGTCTGATATCGGTTGTATATGTGCAATCGCATCAAACATATTTCTATATAGTCATCTTGTGAAAGAAGAATCAGAGCACAAAGGAAAAACCTCAAACAAGAAGGAAAATAAACAGTCCAAAAGTAGAAAACAGTATCTTCAATCTGCATTCATAATTCACAGTTCTTTTTTTTTCTGGATGTTTGAGAACCTTTTCCATCACGAGTTCTTTGAAACTGTTTTGGATTGTTTCACTGCTGAGAAGAGCCAAGTCTATCACCACTGTTCATCACACAATGTTAGCTGTTACTGTGTACAATGTTCTCCTGGTTCTGTTCCTCTCAGTCAGCATCAGTTCATGTAAGTCCTTCCAGGGTTCTCAGAACTCCTTCTCATTGTTTCTTACAGTACAATAGTATTCCATTACATTCATATAACACAACTTGGTTAGCCATTCCCCTATTCTTTGCCACCACAAAGAGAGCTGCTATCAATATTTTTGTACATGTGGGTCCTTTTCCCCTTTTGCTGTGGTCTCTTTGGGATACAGACCTAGCAGAGGTACCACTGGGTCAAAAGGTATGAATAGTCCCATAGCCCTTTGGACATAGTTCCAAATTGCTCTCCAGAATGTTTGGATCATTCACAGATCCACCAACAATGTGTTAGTGTTCCAGTTTTTTTCACAGCTTCTCCAACATTTATTATTTTCCTTTTTTGTCATATAGCCAATCTGATAGGTGTGAGGTAGTAAGAAGGTTATTTTTTTTTTTTGGTGAGGCAATTGGGGTTAAGTGACTTGCCCAGGGGTCCACACAGCCAGTAAGTGCCAAGTGTCTGAGGCCGGATCTGAACTCAGGTCCTCCTGACTCCAGGGCCGGTGCTCTATCCACTGTGCACCTGCTGCCCCAGAAGGTTATTTTTTAAAGGAGACTGATTGAGTGGATCAATGTAGATTTGGAAAGAAATAGTAGAGGTCCATTACTGCCCATCTCATGAAGCCTGATGACTGTGATTTTACATCAGAAGTTCCCTAACTTTTATGGATAGACCTATGACAAACTCCAGGTACTACAAGTAAAGACCTCTGGAGAACTCACCAATAAACTAAACTATACTGGGGACCCAGACCATTATCATAGGCCAAACTGTTTGTCCACAATTTCCTAGATATAATACCAATTCATAAAAACTTAAGAACAACATTTTAAAAGGATGTCTGCATCCACTATACTACAATCATAATTCTCCAAGCTACTTGGAGGTATAAAGCTCTATAAACCCAGCATGTAGATTGCCCATACTGTTACTTTGCTGTCTTGCTGCAAGACAGGACAGTCTACCTCTTTTCTGATCATATAGCACTCTGATGACTTTTAATGTCAGTCCCAGTGTGCAATTCTTGGATAATGTACAGAGCTTGATTGGTTGATCTGTGTCTCTTCGCTGCCCTTCAGTAGATATACATATTTAAATTCTTTATACACTGGATTATCCCATGATTCTATCCTATAATTGTCATATTAATGAAAAATGCTACAATTTATTATTAACATAATAACTTTAGTAATAATATGTAGGTCTTATTAGAATTACCATATTAATTATATATAACAGTATTATATTACTTCAATATTACAAAGTAAATAAGTATAATAATTATAAGCATTTTTAATTGGTATTTTTACACCACAGCTGAAGGGATTTGTTTGGGGCTTAATTGAAGAAGGGCTAAATGAAAATCCTTTCCACGGCACCTGTATCATACATAATCTTCTCTGCCTGTGTGCAGCCCTCATCTGGAACATTTGGTAGTGCAATCTCCGAGGCAGGCATTATTGGATTACTGGGTAAACACACTCCGTCATTGCCTACTAAGTGTGTGGGAATTCTAAGAGTACTGCCCTGATGCATCAGTTATAAGTCTCACTGTAGGTGGAGAGGAAATTAAAGCTATTTATCAAAGAGCATTTTCCCCTTGATGGGAAAAGCGAACATTAATGCAACAAGTGATTGCACACAGGCCAAGAAAACATTCTGATAAACAGACTTGGAGGGGACTGAATTTCCTTTGCCTTCTCCCTTGGAAGAAGAAGTATAGAGGAAATAGAACCAGCTATTGGGTGTGTGTTGTCCTTTGAATGACAGTAGCCTTGTTGGCTCGGTGTGCCATATAAGTTCAGGATGGGCTCTTGGCGAAGGGGGAGAGGGGCGCACTATTTTGCTCACATAGGACATTATCCTCTTTCATGGTTCTTGATGTGAGTCTACATTTTATTAATAATAATAATTGCCGTTCAGTTATGTCTGACTCTCTGTGACCCCATTTTGGGTTTTTCTTGGCAAAGCTACTGGGGTGGTTTGTCATTTCCCCCTCCAGCTCATTTTATAGATGAGGAAACTAAGGCAAACAGGGTTAAGTGACTTTTCCAGGTCACACAGCTAGACCAAATTTGAACTTAGGAGGATGTGTCTTCCTGACTCTAGGCCCAGAGCCCTATCCATTGCACCCCCTCACTGCCAGTATTCCCTACCCAGTTTCAAAGAGATACACTTTTAAGCAATAGTGATATCATGGTTTCATGGCTTTTTCACTTGGAGTTTCAGAAGGAAGTTGAGAATGACATCTCCTCTGTCCTTGCTGACTCTTCACTTTAACAAGTGTCCCCCATTCTCTTCCTGATTTTATTTGTAAGCATTTAGTCTTCATGTTCTTACAGGGCACCACTGATGTAATGGAACAACTGTAAGCCACCTCTTTCCACATCTCTGGGGAAAAACGCCGTCTTACTCCCTGTGATTGTAACTGTAATGAGCTGCCTGTGACTGTGTCTCATTTCAGAGATCCCAGAAGATCCCTTAGAAGCTGAAGAGTATTATGTGGATGTATTTGATTCCTGTTCTGAAGCAAGTGAGGAGGATCAAATAGAAGAGGTGATAGAAGAGGAGGAAGATGAGGTGGAGGAAGACAAGGTGGAAGAGGAGGAGGTGGAGGAGGAAGTAGCAGAGAGCACTTACAGGACTAGTCAACAGGTATGTATTGTCCCTTCAAGGGCTAGAATGGTCAAAATCTCCAGTTTTCCATTGGTCTCCCGAAAGACTAAAGATGGTACATCCCTGAGGCACTGAAGTGATGTAATTGACAAGAGCTCCATCCAAAGTAAATTAAAACTCCCTCCTCATTTCTTGTGTGGAGTATGGTAATAACCTTCAAGTTGGTTTTCTCCTTCCTGTATCTCCTTGCCTCCCTTCACTTTCCACACGGGTGCCAAAATAAGGCAGCCCAGTGGACCTTGAGACAGGAAGACCTAAAATCATATCCAGCCTCAGATTCAAAGCAGGCTTCCAACACTTACTAGCTGTGTGACCCTGGGAAAGTCACTTAACCCTTGCCTGTGTAAAAAACTGGAAAAGAGGAAATGGCACACAATTCCAGTATCTTTGCCAAGAAAACCCCATGTATGTAATTGACATGATATGGCCCATGGGGTAATGAACAGGAGGACACAACTTATGACTGAACAACAGTAACAACAGTATAAGTGCAGGGGATACAAAGAAAGGAAAAGAAGGAGGTCATAATGAAATAGGAGAGACACCATTTTGTTGTTGTTGTTCAGTCATTTTTCACTGTCCAATCTTTGTGACACCTTTTTTTGGCAAAGATACTGGAGGGGTTTGCCATTTCCTTCTCCAGCTCATTTTACAGATGAGGAAAATGAGGCAGGCAGGGTAAAGTGACTTGCCCAGGATCTAACAGCTAGTGTTTGAGGCTGTGTTTCAGTTTAGGTCCTCCTGACTCCAGACCCAGTGCTCTACCCACTGCACCACCTAGCTGTCTCATCGCAAACCATTACAGTAGTTTTAATAATGTGATCTTTGAAATCAGTAATCACTGAATTGGAATGAGCCCTACAACCTCTTTTGAGTATGATATTTATAGCTGTCACCACAGTGGTATACTTTGTCATTGTAAGTGTCAGGTGTGGGGAAAGAAAAGCCTGTCACTGAAGTGGTTTTTCTCCATCCTAATCGACATTGGACAGTGCTTCAGCTTGACAAATGTTTTCATAGAGTCTCCAGTCATCTTTCTATTGCATTGTTTGTCTCTTCCTTTCCTGAATGAAACAAATGTTGCAGTTTCAGCAGGAAAATGTATTTTAGGTATGCCATCAAGCCTTGTGGTATGATCTACTTGGGAATAGGTGCTTATTGAATGAAGGTGTCTGTTTTAAGTGTCCATTCAGGACTGTAGTATTTGTTATTGCTATGATGAAGGGTTCCCAAGGTCCATTTTCCCAAATCTCTGTCTGCCTGTCTCTTTATTTGTCTGTCATGCTTGTTCTCTCTCTCTCTCTCTCTCTCTCTCTCTCTCTCTCGTTCTCTCTCTCTCTTAAACTCAGCAGGAATCCTGACCAGTTTGTTACCACTAACACCTTAGTGGCCTTAGAATCCTTTTGTATCCTGTTGTAGTGAGGCAATAAAGCTAACTTATTACATTCTCCCTAAAACAGTTTTGGGGACACAGCTCATAATCGAGGTTTAATGGGAGTTACAAGGAATTAAAAAAATTTAACCCCAAGTCTGAGATCACAGACCTTGAATCAGTACCAGATAGAGGGTAGTTGACAAATAGACTTAATCTTGGAGTGAGTCATTCTGATTGCTTTTCTTAGCTACCATTTATGAAGAGGCAGGGCTAAAAGTCTCTCTGTGACATATGAATGACTTCACTATGGGTCACCACAGCTACACAGGGAGCTAACACAAGCCAGCTGAATGCCCCAGGTTAGGATTAGGTTCATACATTACCCTTTTTGAGGTTCTGACTCACCATGGTGCCAACAGTTGTCTGACTCAGGGTAGAAAATTCCCATCAAATCTTGGATTCTGACCTGATGGTCCCAGACCTATTTGGGAGACTCTATCTTGTCCCACCAAAACCAAACAAACAAAAAACAACTTGCAGGGTCTGTGCGGGAAAACTGGTGATAATTAAGGCTACATAAGTTCCCAAGATCCTCTTTTAATTGACACGCAAGGAAGAATAAAAGGCTAGGTGAAGTACCTAGTCCAAAGTCCGACATTTATTACGTGCACTTACCAGCTACAAAACCCATGACTTCTGTTCTGTATTCTGCCTCCACACACCTTGCCGTTCGCTCTAGTTGAATCATTGCAAACTAGGTTAGAGGGAACGGGAGGTGATGGTGTGTTTTGAAATAATGCTGCAAAAATAGACAGGTGGAGTCTGTAATCTCCATAGACCGAGAAACAGGAACACTTTTTGTATTAAATCCTGAAAGGTCATTTGTGTCTTTTACTGCAGTGTCGGCTAGTAATTGGACGACTGCCTTGTCACAACAATAATTATCCATCCATCCTCCTAATGCCTTTGAATGCATTATCTGTGAAAGGAGAGCTAGAATAGGTAGGCGCTTGGAGGGATGCTTGGGTGATAGGGGTTGAAAATGAGATGATGTCTGGAAAACCTGTGCAAACTGTAAAAATGCCACGCAGAGTTCCTATTATTAACTGAATAGAGGCTCAGGCTGATTCACGCTCCTGAGAGAGGGCGAAGTCATGAGGGAGAAAAGTAAACCATCTCCCCACCATGACCAAATAAGTAACTGAGAGTCAGTCAGCGTGGTCCAGTGGATGAGAAGGTCTCCTGCTCTCCCCCCAAGCTCAGAATGCCTTTTTGCTACGCACAGCTTGTCTTTCCCCCACACTCTTACTGGCCATAAGTCAGCCCCATCCCTACAGGACATTTCTTTGTTCTCTTCCCTCATGTTAGGTACTACTCCAGTAATTTGATAAACGGTAATTCTTCCCCGTTGGTTGGGAGGTGATGATGGCTTAATGTTGTTGCCCTTAGCGGTTTATAGTGGATCACAAAGAATACTTATGTCAGTCACAAGGATTTTTTGGTGGAGAGGAAGCACTATTATATAATAAAACTTTATTTCTCATTAAGCAAAAAAAAAATTAAAAGGTGGAGGATGATTTACAAGTACACCCACAATGGAATAGCAATTCTGATTTTTAAAAAGTGATTTAGGGCAGCTAGGTGGCATAGTGGATAAAGCACCGGCCCTGGGTTCAGGAGGACCTGAGTTCAAATCCAGCCTGAGACACTTGACACTTACCAGCTGTGTGACCTTAGGCAAGTCACTTAACCCTCATTGCCCCGCAAAAAAAAAAGTGATTTAGATTTAGCATTTATTTAGGGGTTGAAATAAGATGACATCTGGAAAGCCTGTGCAAACTGTAAAATGCTACACAGAGTTCCTATTATTAACTGAATAGAGATTTTTAAATAGGGACCAAAGATCCCTACTGCAGGTGGAAATAGAAGGCATTTACTATAGACCAAAGCCCAGGGACAGGAAGAGGCATACTGGGGCAGTTGGTTCTCTTATGTCTCTTAACTGGCCATAATCTTAGGGTTGGACCCAGGCCTTCTTTCCCAGGATGCGCCTTAGTGTCTGCTTTGTCAGACTGGCCCAGTGGGGTGGGGTTAGGGCCTGAAAAAAATGGTTGGGTTATCTCTCTTAGCACTTCCCCCAGCTAGCAGCTTTGTTAGGCAGCTAGGTGGTACAGGCGATAATAGCAAGTTGGCCTTGGAGGCAGGAAGATTTGAATTCAAATCCTGCTCAGACACTTACTAGGTATGGGTGTGGACAAGTATTAGTTATCTCATCTGTAAAATGGACATTAAGGTGCAGCTAGGTGGCACAGTGGATAGAGCACCAGCCCTAGATTCAGGAGGACCTGAGTTCAAATCCAGCCTCAGACACTTGACACTTACTAGCTGTATGATCCTGGGCAAGTCATTTAACTTTTAAAAAATGGAAATTAAAATAGCACCTTCCCCCAGGGTTTTTGTGGGGATCAAATGGCCTCATCTGCCAACCTTAAGTACTATATAGATATTTTCTAATTACTATGAGTATGACTCTCCCTGCCCAATGTCACATATGTGGGCTAGGGTACAAGTTTGCTTATGGGTGCTGTCTATCAAGGCTACCAGCCAATCAACTTGAGGAGCCTCCTATTTTCTGGGAGGAGACAGGAAGGAGGAAAGAGGGCCTGCGCGGAGAGCTCTCTCTCTTTTGGGTTCCTGACTTGATGGTGGTGGTGGCGGCAGAGGACTTCACAGGAAATTTGAGGAAAGATAGGAATGCCAGGCTGTTGGAATTCTGTTTTCAATCTTTATCTTTCTATTTTTCAATAAACCCTTAAAAACCTAAACTTGTTTTATCAGTGATTTTAGTCAGTTTCCCCCAAAACTGGGGGAACAGATTAGAATCCACATTTAGAATCTTAAATTACACAATGGAAAATAATGAAGTATTTTAAATATCAAAAATAAATAAATAATTTATTAGGGAAGACAGATCATCCCCATTATTCCTCTCCCTATTCTAAAAGCTATGTGACTTTGGGCAAGACAGTTTAATCCCTCTGGGCCTCAGTTTCCTCCTCTGTAAAATGTGAGAATTGGATTAGATAACTGTTCTGAGCTGTGTTTCTGTACTTTTAATATGACCTTAGCCTAGAATGATTCTGGAAAAATTGATTTTTGATCTAATTTTTGGGACACGTCATGATAGTGATGTAGAATAGACTTCAAGTACTTTAAACTCTGTTATTCAGCAAATTGGAGAAGGGTGTCACTTTCTTTCTTTCTTTCTTTTTTTTTTTTGCGGGGCAATGAGGGTTAAGTGACTTGCCCAGGGTCACACAACTAGTAAGTGTCAAGTGTCTGAGGCCAGATTTGAACTCAGGTCCTCCTGAATCCAGGGCCGATGGTTTAGCCACTGCGCCACCTAGCTGCCCCTGGGTGTCACTTTTTCAGGTCTTTGTGGGAAAAGTCTTAGTGGCTAAGGCCCAAGGCCCAAATAGCCTGCACCTCATTCATTGTTACAGAACTAATTAAGATTCTGTGAATTACTAGGATCTTGATCAGATTTACTTATTCCTTTTGCCTAACAGCTGTCAAATATCTCTTCTCATTCCATTCTTATGTACCCATCCTGGTTCAGGTCTATATGTCTTCTTGTTTACAGTAATAACCATAATAGGTCAACTGGTCTGTAATCTGCCTGTTCACCCTCCATTCCTTCCTTCACACTACTCCCTGAGTGATCTCCCTGATCATCCCCTCTGATGGTGTCAGTCTTATATTCTAAAACCTTCAGTAGTTTTCCCTTCCCAAATGAATAATTCATGCAAGATCCTCCATAGTCTCTACTCCAACCTACCGTTCTAGCTGTATCTCCTATATACAACTGCTCTTCTTGTACTTCATTTTCCAGCTAAACTAGACCATCCTCTCTTCTTGGTTTAATGTTGTTTCTCAGGGAAACTTGGGAGAGCTCGGGCAACTTCCTGGCTTCTCTTTGCCATCTTGGTTCGATCCTCTCTTCTTGATCTGCTGTTTCTCATCTTTGTGTTGTGCTATTTTCCATACCTGGAAAGGACACTTCTTGCCACTCTCTCTCATTGTGAAAGCCTCTCCCTTCCTTTGAGGTTTGACTTCCCTTTGAGGTAAGCTTTTACTTAATCCTCCCTCCATCCACCAGGCTGAGCTGGAAGTAATCATTTCCTATTTCCAGTTCTTCATAGCACCTTGCCTGGACTTCTCTGTTGCTAGCCCTGAATCATAATCATTTGTGTGCCTGTCTTTTCTCCCCTATTAGATTATAAATTCTGAGATTGTGTCTCATATTTTTCATCCCTGTATCCTCTGGGCCTTAGCATCACGCATTGCATATAGAAATAATTCAACTGTATTTGTTGTTGAACTGAACTGAAATGCTTCAGGGCTGTTGGTTAATGCCCTGCAGATGAGAATGAAAACAAAAATTCAGCTACTTTCATCCTAATCTGTCCCAGAAGTTTTTGAAGGAATTAAAAAAGGAGGCAGTAATTAGCAGCATGCCTCCTTTTTCTCCTTGACCCGTATGGTACAAGGCTGATTGGGGGATGCAATTCAACAGGGCTTCTTGGAGCTCCATGAAATAAGAGTGAGAGTCTCACATCCCACACCCCCACTCCCATCAGAATAGGTCAGTCCACTCAGTGATCACAATATGAACATGGAATGTTTTCATTCCCCTACTTAACCCCCATCATGGATAGACATTAGGCATCTTTTTGCACTTTCCGCATAGGTGAACAATTAAATAGAATGACAGAAAAGCATGCATTTTAATAGCCAAATTAACCCAGTATTTGACTTAGGGCTTCCTCTCTATACATGATACTCACAAGTGATTCCAAAAATATTTTTCTCATCCCAAAGCCCCTGTAGGTGGATCCTGGCCTTCCTCACTCAATATGCCAAGAACTAAGTACAAATATTTTAAGATGTCCTTTGCTAGCAGACCTAATTCCCAGGAAGTCATTAGTGTTTAGTTTATTAGTTTTAGTCATTAATGTTTGTTGGATTAGATTGGATTGGATTTTCTTCTCTGTTTATAAGTTGATACTGTATTTTAAAGCAGTTTTTCAAGTAATAAGCATTTTTGTTATCTGTGTCTCCCTTGATCCCTCTGCCACATTGAGCAAATTTTTTAAAAATCATATACACACCCCCCACCAAACAAATCTCTCATTAAATATCTGCATAGTCTGGCAAAACAATTTACCACTTTAGCCATGTCTGAAAATGTAAAGGAATTTTCAAAAGGAACCTAATTCAGCTCTAAAATTTTTGCTGTTGTTCAACTGTTTTCCAGTTATGTCCAGTACTTTGTGACCCCATTTGGAGTTTTCTTGGCAAAGATATTGGAGGGGTTTGCCATTTCCTTCTCCAGCTCATTTTATAGGTCAGGAAACAGGGGGAAGTGACTTGCCCAGAGTCACACAACTAGTGAGTGTCTGAGGCCAGATTTGAATTTAGGAAAATGAGTCCCCAGTCCCAGAGCTATATCCATTGTGTCACCTACCTCTCCTAAAATCGTAGGCGGTAAATCTGTACCTGGAAAGTCCTTATTTGTTCATTGCATTCATAGATTTAGAGATGGAAGGAGCCTCAGAGGCCATCTAGTGTGACTTCCTCATTTGACAGATGAGAAAATTCAGGCTGAGGGAGGTTAAGCAACCTGGTCAAGGAGATACAGCTAGTAAGTGTCAGAGGCAGGATTTGAACCCAGGTCTCCTAACTCCCAAGACTGTGTGTTTCCACCAAGTTACGATGCAAACTCCACTCTGCCTCCTGTCCTCCTTCCCCTAGTCAGTTATGAAGGTTAAGGTGGGTAGATAGTAGAGCGACTTCTTAAAGTGAAGTCGAAGGGGAAATCTGAGTTTGAGAAAGTTAGATGGTAGATTTTGTGTATAGCAACATCATAGAAAAAGTACCACCAAAATATCATGGTAGATTTGGGAGCATGTCAAATCTGGAATTGCAATTTAATAGCAGGTATGCTATTGTTCTCTCTATATTTTACCCTTGCTGAAATGAGTCTGGTAATGTGTCTCCCAGAGAAGAGCTATGTGTGGTGATGGGAGTGCATGAGGATCCCTAATGCACATTTTGGAGCTCTCCAGGCCTCCCGTGCAGGTGGATATACTTCCTGGCTAGGACGGGGTGGGCAGGATAGTGCAAAGTATAATTACAGGTATAGATAAAGGGAATTGTGGGTGCCCTTTGAGTTCAGAAAGGAGTATGCTAACTGAGGAAGTCCCAACCTGTGCTGGTTGAGATTGGGGGGCTCAGGTTACAGGAAAATAAGCACTGGAATTCTGGTGAGTGGAATTGAGTGGTTGCTTCAGATGATTCTAAGAAGAGATGTTTTTTGGAGTACACTTGAGCAAGATCTCGCTTCTCAAGGTTCCAGGGAAGATGGAAGAGAAATAGTTGAGTCTGTCATTAAAAGGTGGAAATCAGGAAACTAGTTCAGTAAGTGTGAGGCGCTGTCCATGGTTCTAGAGATAGAAAGACAAAATGAGTCCTTTACTTCAAGGGATATTTAAACAGTTAATAGGTAGCTACATTTACTGCAAATGTAGGGGGTCAGGGAAGGCTTTCAGTAGGAACAGGCACTCAAGTTGATTCTTGAAGGAACCTAAGGATTCTAATATCCTGAGGTGGGGAGGGAGGGCATTCCAAGTACTGGGGTTAGCCTCTGGCAAGTCACTAGAAGTAAAGAGCAGTGATACTAAAGATTGAGACAAGAGACTTTGAGGGCAGCAAAAACAAGGACCTATGCTTGACATAGTTTTAAAATACAGTAATGGTGGAAGGTTGTAAACTCCACCTTTCTTCCCCCTTCTGGGTTTAGTTTGTATTCCAGGAGTCTCTCACATTAAGAAAAAGAAAGTGTGTAAGTTATAGACTCTGTATAGTGAACTTGAGAGCAAGATGAGCCAATGAAGAGAAAGGGGAGGGAGGATGTGATTCCCAGAAGAAAGGGCAAATCCCCTTCCTATCATTCCTCAAGAAGAGGTGGCAATGCAAAGTGACCCAGGCAGCTAGCTGAAGGAGGCTTTGTCCTTGGGTCTGTCTTTGCTTTACTTTCTCCCTTCATGTCTGTGGCTCCATCCTTGCAAGTATTAACAACACTGCTCTAACTAGATATTATGTCATGTCCAGAGTCACCTTCATAATAACAACAACTAATGTGTAGCACTCACATAGTAACAATGATAATATTTACTGACATACAGGACTTAGAGAATACTTACAATCGTAACAACAACTCACATAATATTAACTGACAGAATTTACAGAACAGGAACAATAGTAACTGACATAGAATTAGAGAATACCACCAACAACAATAGTAATAATAACTGACAAATAGAACTCACAGAATAACAATAATGACTGACATATAGAATGTAAAGAATACCAATCATGACAAGTGACATTTAGAACTTGAAAGTTTGCCAAATGCTCTAACATGATATTTCAATCGAGCTTTACAACAACTCTGGTAAGGCAGGGACTACCAGGGACTAAAACTGTTAATAATTCCTATTCCACAGAAAATTATTAAGTGGCTTGCCCAGAGTCACACTACAAGTAAAAGCTTTGAACCCCAGTCTTCATGAACTCCAGTCCAGCACTCTATCATGATACCAAACTGTCAAGCCAAGTCATTCTTCCTACCCTTTTCTCTCTCTTCTTCCTTGGCTCTTTCTTTCTTGCATACACATACATATACTTTTCAAAAATCTGTATCCCCATGGAAAACAATGGGCCATGGAAAATTTAGAAGCCTAAACATGAGTGGAAGTAATTGGGAAACCTTGCCCCACAGCATCTCCCAGTGCACTGTGGCCACAGTGGGTCCTCTGTGAATGCTGTTCTCTAAGTCCCTCTGGGCTTCTCTGTTATCTTCATTTGTCTCAATCTCTCCCTTCCTCGACATATTGGGCACGAGGTGAGATAATATTTCACTTTCCATCATGTATGAATAATGGCTTTCCAAATCACATCAGCCATTAAAAGAAGAGACCAGTCATATTTATATTGTGCTTCAGAAGAGCACATTAAGCTCAAGTACATGCAAAATAAACCCCACCAGCAATTGCCATGATGAAATATGCTATTGCCTTTGAAATGAAACAGGTGAATCATCAAATATTAATTTCCTACTGTGACAGCCACAAGACCTGAAAAGATGCCATAATTAGGAGGTTTCATCTCCCCAGATGCTAGGAAATACTTTCACTATTCCAGGCCTTATTGGTAGAAAGCTAATATCAACTCAGGACCCAGAGTAGTCTCTGATTTCAAGCATGATTCCCAGGAGCATCCTGCATGCAGTTGCTATGGGTTTATGGGACCTCAAGGTCAATAACAAATATAATTTTTATATTGAATGTCATGGCAAACTTCATGTTGCTAAAGGAGCACTGGTGGAAAATCTCTGGTCAAGAAGGTCATGGTTTTCCCTTTGACTCTGTTGTGTGGGGAGGTCACAGGTTGAATGCATCTTTTGGTACTTAAAGCAACTCCTCTTTTCTCTTGTGCTCCCAGGACAGTGACATTGAGGCGCTGGTCAGGTGTCTGGAAAATGTTCTGGCGTGCAGCTCCCTGGGTGAGTTAACATCAAATTTTCAGATTTTGTTTATAGTATTTGATAGAGATCTCTTCATTCTGTTGGAAGCTTGTGTACTGTATTATGTTATTGTATAATGTTAGACACTCCTAGCTATTCTTTCGTGTTTGAAATTCCATCTCCGATGTATTCATAACCAAACAAGGGATAGGAGCAATTACAGAAGATAAAATAGATAGCTTGGATTACACTAAACTGAAAAGCTTCTACACAAACAAAATTAATGTGCTTAGTGGGAAGCAGTCAAATGAGAAAAAAATCTTTGTATTCCATTTCTCTGATAAGAGTTTGTGTACATAAGACATATGAGCATGTAACATAAAGGTCCATATTCACATCTATGTCTACATCCGTATCTATAGGGATGCGTAAAACCAAAAGTCATTCCTTAATAAATAAATGGTCAAAGAATATTTTAAAAAATCCACAGTCCTCAGAAGACTTACAAGCTATTAACAGGCATATGAAAGAATGTTCCATCAAAATAATCCTGAAGTTTCACCTCACATTCAGCAAAGATGACAAAAGATGGGAATAATCAATGTTGGATGAGATAGGCACACTGATGTATTGTTGGTGAAGCTATGAATTGGTACGACCATTTTGGAAAGCAATTCGGAATTATGCAAGTGAAATGACTAAAATACCCACATGCTAGTCCTATAACCTAAAGAGGCCATTGATAAGAAGAAAGTCCCCATATAACTCCAAAATATGATAGTTATTATTTTTTATAATAGCAAAGAATTGGAAATAAAATAGATACTTATGTATCAGAAAATGGTTAAACAAATTGTGGTACATGAATGTAAACAGAATATTACTGTACTAAAAGAAAAGAGGTGTGTGATGAATCCAGGGAAATGTGGAAAGACCTACATGAAATTATTCAGAGTGAAGCAAGCAGAGCCAACAAAACAATATAATCAATGATTACAACAATGTAAATGGAAAGAATAACCACCAAAGAAATCAACAGTGAATGTTGCAAAATTACAAAAAACAAGCCTAGCTCAAAAGTAGATAGATGGGAAGATACCCTGCCCCTCTGCAGAAGTCCACATGTACTACATTGCACATATTTTCAGACTTTTTCAATATATTGATCAGGTTTGTCTGTCCCCCCCTTTTCTTTTTTGTCTTTAAAAATATTTGTCACATGGAAGGGCTCTCTGGATCAGGGAGAGGCATGGGGGGAGTCAGGAGAGGACATTATGAAAATATGAAAAAATAAAAAACATCAATAAAAACAGGTTTTTTTAAAAAAAGAAATTCCATCTACTACCTCCACACCTTTGTCTAAGCAATCCCCCATGTGCTCTATTTTCTCCTTCATCTCTGAAGCGTTGCTTCTTTCAGAG
This sequence comes from Dromiciops gliroides, assembly GCF_019393635.1. Classification (NCBI taxonomy): domain Eukaryota; kingdom Metazoa; phylum Chordata; class Mammalia; order Microbiotheria; family Microbiotheriidae; genus Dromiciops; species Dromiciops gliroides. The sequence goes on from NC_057865.1 coordinate 39,344,108, forward strand.
TACAACTTCTATGTGAGGTCTTTCCTAATCCCCTGGTTATTAGTACTCTCTCCTTGAAAATACTTTATATTGATGTGGCTATGAGACAGCAGGAGAGGCAGTGTGATGTACTCTATAGAAAGACAAGCCAAGAAGGTCTGGGTGCGGGTTCTGTCGCTTACACATGCTGTCTAAATGACTATGGGTAAATCACTTGACTGCCCAGTTAAGGGAGTCTTCTCAGAGGGAATGCCCTATACCAAGGAAATCTGGGGTCTGCCTCCCCCACCCCATCCTATTATCTTTGTGTACATATTGTACCCCCCAATCAAACCTCTGTTCATTTAGTGAGTGCTGTTTTCTCCATTGCGTCCTTCATTCCTTCATACACCCATTATAGGTGCTTAACACAATCACATGACAGAACGGGGAGGGACCTTAGTGATTAGGTTATTATTCATCCATTTCTCACTCACCCCCCACCTTTTTTTTTAAACAGATGAGGAAATTAAAGACCAGAGATTAAATGATTTGTCCAAATAAAGTTGCACAGCTCAGAGAAGACCCTTTTATTCTTAAGTCAGCCTTATCACTTTGAGGAGACCTGTGAAAGCCACTCTCAGGCCTCCCTAGTTGGAATGTGTTGTTATAAATTATAATCTATTGTTAATATATTTTAACAACCCCATCTCCCCTTCTCTGCCTCCCCCCCCAAAAACCCTGAAGTTATTCAATGTCCTACTACTGCCCCAGGGTGAGAAGGTATTGAAATTTGGTAGGCAATCATAATCCAGTGTGAGCCTGCCTGGGCCCACATAATAAGAGATTGTATAGGATTTCCTTAGAAGTGCAATCTCCCTGACTCTTACATTATAAAGAAACAGATTGCTTTCATCCAAGCTGAAAAGACCACAGCCATGAAGGTCAGTCAGTTATTGAAAGATATTAGGTCTGAAAAACAAAACTGAAATTTCTTTCTAGGTGTCAATCTCAATAAATGGAACATGGGCCTTCAAGGATAAAGTCTTGTTTCTAAATTCTCTTTCCAAATAATAGCTTCTCTGGGATATCCCCCTAATGCCAGATAACAGTTGTCCTGCTGCTATGGTGGTAGGAGAGGGGGGTAGTGTCACATGGGAAATGTCAAAGGTGAACGTGGACTTTGGGTCACGCTACAAATGCAGCTTGCTTGGGAGTGATGGCCAGTCACAGGAAGACTGCTTGTTGAGTCGTTGTTGTCCCTTTGGCCATTATCTCTTCACTGCTTTATTGGGTTCTGGCTTTCTCAAGGATTTGTAACGTGTATCTCCCTCTCTGAGACCCCACAACTCAGAAGGTATCTGTTTAGCCTCTTGGCTTGTTTTCCCTTAATCTGTCCTAATTGTTCTTTAGTCATGGGTTTATGAGGGACAGCCTATTCTGGATTCTCCATGGTCAGGGAGACCTCAAGGGGTAGGTGAAGAAAGGCAAGAATACTATGGCAGCCAATTCTGTTTCCATTCTCTCCCACAAACACCATCACACACATTTGAAGCACTGTGGCTTCTTAAAACATTTTCATGGCATCTTGGTATTAATAGTTTTAGCCAACATGGCCTGCCTGCCTCCTGTTCCTCAGACTTGTTCTTCCTTTCCCTGCCACATGCCTGAAATACTTTCTCCTTCTTCCCACCTTAGAGAATCCCTGGCTTTTTTAACATCTTAGCCCACAGGCTACCTCCTATAGGAAGTTGTATTTTCTCCTTCTCCACATAATCATCTATAGTCTTGTTTATTCTTAATGTTAGAGCCTCTCACCCCCAGCAGAATATGTGCTTTGAAGGCTGGGACTCTCATTTCATGTTGGTTTTCCCAGCACTTAGCATGGTACCTGCCACATGGGAGGAGCTTAATAAGTACTTGTTAGATTGGGCTGGATTGGATTGGACCCCAGAACCTTAGGGACCTTAGAGGCCACCTAGTTGAGAGGTGTCAAACTCCAGTACCAGATTAAAGTGTATCTGAGAAATGTTTAACCAAATAAGTACAAATACAACATAGATAGTGTTAATTGTGATTTTCTAAGTCAACATTCATTTCTATTTGAACTTGACACCATTGATCTAGTCCAACCCCCTCATTTAACAGATGAAAAAGTGTGGGATCAGAAGGTTTAAGTGACTTTTCCAAGGTCACCGAGCTAGTTGGTGGATACAACTGCAACTCAGGTCTCCTAAAGCCCCTGTGATGTCCATGACAACACAAGGCCTCCTCAGCTCCCTTCTTATGTACGGGCAAGGAAGACAAGGCATCCTAGAGTCAAAATCAGGTTTCTACTCCAAAGGAGTATTCCTTTGGCTGGGAATGGAGAAACTGAGTTGATGAGAGGAAGCACCCTTTGACTTCTAAAGCTTATTCATGAGGGAGTATTTGAAATAGGCCTACCTTTGGGGATGGGCAGCTGGCTGGTGCAGCAGATAGAATACTGGGCTTGGAATTGGGAAGACTCATCTTCCTGAGTTCAAATCCCTCAGGCACTTAGTAGCTGTGTGACCCTGGGCAAGTCTCTTCACCCTGTTTGACTCAGTTTCCTCATCTGTCAAATGAGTTGAGGAAGGAAATGGCAAACCAATCCAGTATCTCAGCCAAGAAAACCCCAAACTGAGTCATGTAGAGTCAGTCATGACTGGAAGATGACGAACAACCACAATTGGGCAAAGCTTCTTCAGATGGTCACAAGATAGCATGGATCCATTACCCATTTATCCTCGGATCCCCCAAAAGCTTCCATAACACTCAAGGGATGCCATGAAGATGATCTAATTTCATTTTTGTGGGAGCCGAGTCTCTGAAATTGCTCAGGTGTGCCCAGGCTATCACGGTGCTTCACTGTAATTACATTGACTGTGAGAAGCACTGTGATATGATAATTACACAATTATAGTTGTGGTTTATTAATAATTATAGCTGTTATTATATGCCAGAATGTTAATAGGATCCAAGAGCAGATTTGAACTTAAATCAATTACAGAGCAAATGCTAGCATTAGGGAGAGAAACCTCTGCGAGTGAATCTACACCTTTGGATAAGAGATGGGGAATTAAAAATGGGCATCTGGTTTTTGAAAATGTCATATTCTTGGTTAAACTTGTACATATTTTGATAGTCAATCAACAAGCATTTGCGAAGTACCTTCTGTGTGACAGTCATTTTTGTCAAGCTCCGGGAGGATGCAAGATAAAAGGGTAATAGACCCTGCCCTCAAAAGGGCTTCCATTTTAACTGGGGAGATGGCCTGAATGTACATGAATATACACAGAAGAGGAACAAAATAGATCTCCATGAGATTTCCCTGTCAGTTTGAGAAGAAGACATGTACAAGGGCAAAATCTATATGGTGACTCTCCTTTTCCATGTTTAAATCACTTTCTCTCAGGCTCCAATTTCTCTCTTTTCAAAACAATTCAAAGACAGTTTCTTCCTTTCTGGCATCATAGGAGGTTTTAGGGGATTAATGTGTTAATACCTGGTCAGCTTCAAGAGATGTCAAGGTAGAAGGTTTCCTTGACATTTAAAGTATAAATCTGTTACAGATGGAAATAGTTGTGGACTGAGGAGTCCGGAGACGGGCCGCAGCTGTAGTCACAGATCTTCCACTAACGAGCTGCGTGACATTAGCCTTGCCCCTGTAAACCTCTGAACTTTAGCCCCATCATCTCTACAATGCTGGCATTAAACTAAGAGATTGTTCAGCCCTTTCCAGCTCTGATGTTCCAAAGGTATCTCTAGAGGCAGCCAGGTGGCCCAGTGGGTAGAGCTCTGGACTGGGAGTAAGGAAGACCTGAGTTCACCGGGTGACCCTTGGCAAATCACTTTAACTCTGTCTGCTTCTGTTTCTTCAGCTGTAATATGGGAATAATAATAGCACCTACCTTCCAGAGTTGTTGTGAGGATCAAAAGAGATAACGTTTATAAACTTCTTTGTAAACCTTCAAGGGGTATATAAATTAGCTAATGTTATTAGCTATCTATGATGATTGAGCCAACTGGGATAATCTGGGAATGCCCAGTAGAAATATGGAAACAGTTGTGCACTCAAGACCCTGGATACTTGAAACTGTCAGAAGCTTTCTGGTATTTGCAGACTTTATTGAAGAGATATCAAGATGTATCCTGGATGTTAGTGTTAGAGGTGAGGTAAGAGAAATCAGCTCCTGTATATACACCATGAAGGGAGGAGTGTGAGCTGAGGTGGGGGGCCAAGTTTGGTCAGATTGACTAAGTTGGCATATTCACAAGGAGTATGTCTGTGATTGTACATGAGGGAAGCAGGAGGATCAAGGAGGTAGAGAGGAAGGAGCAGAGACAGAAGTAGGAGAAAGAGAGACAGATGGAGACAGAGACACAGAATGTTTACAGTAGGACAAGTGAGGAGGAATTGGCAAGGCCCTGTGTTACACTAAGAGGCACTAGGGCTTGTTATCCGTATCCTAATGCCGCTCCCTCCACACAGCAATAATAATACTGGGGAGCCGGATCAGTTTCTGAATTATATATGAATTTTTCTAAGACACCTGCTGTTTTAAGCAGGTAAAGAGAGCTCCTTGAGGGTGAGGAGACAGACATAAAGAGACTTGGTAATTCAGAGTTCTGAAAGAGAAGGCCTGGATGGAATTGCGTAGAGGCACAGATGCCTCAGCATTTTCACTGAAGGCAGGTACCCTTCCTTGGAGGGCAGCTAGGTGGTGCAGTGGATAGAGCACTGGGTTTGGAGTCAGGAAGACCTGACTTCAAATCCAGCCTCAGACTCGTACTAGCTGTGTGACCCTGGGCAAATCACTTAACCTCTATTTGCCTTAGTTTCTCACCTGCAAAATGGGGGCACACTGGAGAAGGAAATGACAAACCACTTCAATCAATTTGCCAAGGAAACTCCATGGACAAAAGTCCATGGGGTCATGTAGAGTCAGATACAACTGAATGACAGAACCACAACCACTCTTACTTGGGGGCATCAATGAAAATGAAAATAGCACATTTGATACAGTATATGTGCAACAGGGTTCTGAGTATATGCAGGATGCCAGATGCTGTTTGATATTGCCTACCCCATCCTCATCCTCAGTGCCCAAAGTCTTACTGTTTTTAAAATTAACTCTAGGTTCAAAAATATTCCAGCAGGTATACTCTGCAATACACACAGAAATCACCTCAAATCTCAACTCTATCCCTTTCTCTCTTTCCTCCTTCCTTCCCTCCCTCCTCTCCGTTTCTCTCTCTCTCTCTTTTGAGCCCCCATTTTCTCCAACCATCATTGTGCATGTCTAAATGGGATATTTTATCCCTCTATATGTTCTGTTGATGAAGCAATGCTTTATGTCAGCCATTATTCCATTCATTCATTCATTCATTCATTCATTCATTCATTCATTCCTTCCTTCCTTCTCTCCCTGCACCCAATATTCAAACCCAGACCAATGAAACACCAGAACAGATGACCACGTGTTCGCCTTTTCCTAATCCTTTAATAAAATACAAGGTCCTCTTGTTTCTTCACTTCAACTGAATATCTTCTTTTTCCCTTTTTTTGCGGGGCAATGAGGGTTAAGTGACTTGCCCAAGGTCACACAGCTAGTAAATGTCAAGTGTCTGAGGCCGGATTTGAACTCAGGTCCTCCTGAATCCAGGGCCGGTGCTTTATCCACTGTGCCATCTAGCTGCCCCAGTTGAATTTCATAGAAACAAAAATTTGCCCTCAAAAATTTAGTGCCGTAGATTGTGAGCCCAGACAACATAACCAGGCTAACCTTCCTTTGCATTAACCAATAGCAAGCGATCTGCTGATATAAGCCCTTGTTAGAACAGTGCCAGCAGAATACATGGAGGGCATGTAATGAATGCCACTGAGGCAATAATTACAATATCCCTGAAGCCTCTTTGTCTGTTAGGACTTCCTTAGGACCTTGACATGCCTAATCATTGTTACCCCTAAATCCTTTCTCAAAGCTTTGCTAACAATCCAGTCCAAACATGCTGATGCTGACCAGGGAGGATGTGAGAGACACACATCTTATCATTATTTGCACAAAGCACCAAATCCCATTAAAAAATTAAAGGAACTTTACTCTCATAAGCTCTTCAGACTCTGCTCCCTAAAGTGAAGATGTGACTGACAGTCATTTAGCTGCAAGCCCTGGTGCTTTCACTCCCCAGGAAGAATTCCTCTTAATTGATGGAGCAGTTTCAATATGAGGTGCTATCCCCAGATGCTTAATATCCTGGAGGATTGAATTGAGATTTGGAAAACTGATCAGATAATTAAAAAAAAATTTTTTTAGTGAGGCAATTGGGGTTAAGTGACTTGCCGAGGGTCACACAGCTAGTAAGTGTTAAGTGTCTGAGGCTGGATTTGAACTCAGGTACTCCTGACTCCAGGGCCGGTGTTCTATGCACTGTGCCACCTAGCTGCCCCCTGATCAGATAATTTTGATGTAAATGTCTAATACTCACTGGCTTCCATCCTTTCACATGTAGATAGAAGTTTGATTAATTTAGAAAGTTCTTTAAAGAATTAAAGGGGAGGGGAAGAATTAAGAGATTTTGTTCATAATAAAAGCAAACAATTCCCTACAATCCCCTTTATCATTGCTGCTGCTGCTGCTGCTTCTGCTGCTTCTGCTTCTTCTTCTTCTTCTTCTTCTTCTTCTTCTTCTTCTTCTTCTTCTTCTTCTTCTTCTTCTTCGGCAATGGGGGTTAAGTGACTTGCCCAGGGTCACACAGCTGGTAAGTGTCAAGTGTCTGAGGCCGGATTTGAACTCAGGTATAGGGCCGGTGCTTTATCCACTGTGCCACCTAGCCACCCCCTATCGTTGCTTCTTAACCTACACTGAACAAGGAACATTCTGGATGTCCCTTTTGCCCAGAAAAAAGGGAATTAGTAGCTGGGCTTATCCAACCCACATAAAGCAGAAAGTTGTAGAATTATCAGGCTATTTGGGGCTGTCTTAAGAATAAAGTCTTGTAGAATACTTTTTTCCTTATTAAAGAAACATGTTGTCTGTATATTAAATGGAATGTTGAGTGAATATTGAAATCATAAATCTAGTCCTGGAAGGAGCCTCAGAGGTTATGAGGTCCAACCTTCTCACTTTACAGATGAGAACACTGAGGCCCAGTGTCTCACCTAAGGTCACACAGGTAGTAAACGACACAGATTGGATTCGAACCCCGTACTCTGGTCTGAAAGCAGGGGTTCTTAACCATTTTTGATGTTTTAATGACCCTCTTCCCCAGTTGGTTTTTCTTCCCTTTTCTTTTTTAATTAGAGAAGGTAGAGAAATTGGTTGGTTGATCATTACAGGCATCCCTCAGAGATGTTGTGGGTTCGATTCCGCATTGCTGCAAGTGAGCAAATATTCCAATAAAGCAAGTCACATGCATTTTTTGGTTTCCCAATAAATATAAAAGTTATGTTTATACTATGTATAGTCTAAGTGTGCAATAATATTCTATCTAAAAATGTACATACCTTAATTTAAAAAATACTTTATTGTTAAATAATGCTCACCATGACCTGAGCCTTCAGGGAGTCCTAATCTTTTGGCTGGTGGAGGGTCTTGCCTCAATGCTCATGGCTGCTCATTGCTCAGGGTGGTAGTTCCTGAAGTGGGGTGGCTGTAGCAATTTCTTAAAATAAGTCAACAAAGTTCACCACGTTGCTTGACTCTTCCCTTTATTTGAAGACTCGTAGGCCATTGTAGGGTTATTAACTGTCTAATTTAAATTTTGTTGTGTCTTAGGGAATAGGGAGACACAAGGAGAGGGAGATAGCTAGGGAATGACTGGTAGAAGGAATCAGCACACACACACCATTTATTAAGTTCACCTTTTTTTGGTAATAAACATTTTTATTTGTAGTTTGGGGTTCCAATTTTTATCCCTCTTTCCTTCCCTCCCCTTCCCCTTCCCTGAGGCAGCAAGAAATCAGATATGGGTTATACATGTATGACTATGTAAAACATTTCCATAGTTGTCATTTTGTCCAAAAAAACTTAATTAAAAGAAAGAAAATGAGTGAAAAATAGCATGCTTCAGTCTGTTCCATCAATATCGGTTAAGTTCATCATTTTATATGGGTACAGTTTGTGGCACCCCAAAACAATCATAATAGTAACATCATAGATCACCATAAGAGATATAACAATTAAAAAACTTGAAATATTGCTAGAATTACCAAAATATGCCACAGAGACACAATGTGAGCACAGGCTATTGGAAAAATGGCACCAGTAGACTTGCTCAATGCAGGGTTGCCACAGACCTTCAATTTGTAAAAAATACAATATCTTCTAAGTGCAATAAAACTATGCATGCCTGCAATGGGTATGACTTTTTTGAGGCTTGAAAACTTAAATAGATTTAGGTATCATCATGGTAGATCCTTCTGGTACTGTGGGTCCAGACCTCATCATCCTTTGTAATCTTTGTCCATATTCTTTCATAAATTCTCCATGTGGGATCTACCCAATGTGCTGGTAACCTTTGCTTAGGTCTTTTTTACATTTTATGGGGACTGGGCACAGTATTGGACTCAATCTATCATCCCTCCCTTTCATTCTATGACCAACTCACCTCCTCTTGCAATCTATACATTTCCTGGGTAATATTTCTCATGTAGCTTTATGTACACAGGTCACTGTTGGAAAAATATTTGCATTGCTACAAATTACTTGTTCCCATCATCCATTGCCCTTAAGGGCATTTTGATTCTTCAGACATTGTTCTTTTATGATTCATAGCCACATAATCCCACTGGGAGAATATTTGGCTTAGAAAGAGGGGGTTTGCATCAGAGATCGATTTGGACTTGTTGAAAGTATTGCAGTTTCAATGATGAGCAGGCAGATTTCAGAAAAACCTGGAAAGACTCACATGAATTGTTGCTGAGTGAAATGAGCAGAACCAAGAGAACATTGTACACAGTAACAACAACATTGTGCAATAATCAGCTGTGATGGACTTAGTTCTCAGCAATACAGTGATGCAAGATAATGCCAAAAGACTCAAGATACTCTCCACATCCAGAAAAAGAACTATGGAGTTTGAATGAAGATTGAAACATATTATTTCCACCTTTGTTGTTATTGTTGTTTGGTTTCTTATTTCTTGGGTTTTTTTTCCTTTTGTTCTGATTCTTCTCTCACAACATGACTAACGTGGAAATATGTTTAACTTGACTGTAATGTATAACCTATATCAGATTGCTTGCTGGCTTCAGGAGTGGGGAGGGAAAGGAGGAAAGGAGAAAAAATTGAAACTCAAAATCTTACTAAAGTAAATGTTGATGACTAATAGTTTGTGTCACTTTCCACAGTTAGTTTGTTGATTATTTACTCAACCCTCCATACCCCCATTGATTAGAGCTCTGATCTTATTAGCATAGAGAGAATTCCTGGTGAGAAACTCCTTCTTTGAACACAGATATACAATTCTACTCTGCATCTGAAAGAGTTGCTGGGCACATTGAAGGGTTAATTGACTGGTACAGAATCACCTAGCCAGTAGGTGTCACAGTCAGAATTTGAACTCTGTTCTTCCTGACTCTGAGGTCAACTCTCTATCTGCTATTTTATTTAATTTTAATAACTTGGTGTCTACTGCCTTTGACTTAAGATGTATTGCTCTTAAGTATTGCCTTATTTATATTATTATAGTTATTATGTATATTCTCCTAGTTCTATTTTATTCACTCTGCATTACTTGATAAGTGTTCTTTTACATGTTTACATGTGTAATTTCCTTAAAGTAGAACAATATTATTTATATTTTATATTATTTCATTTTAAATTTAAAGTTAATTAAAATATTTATTTAAATAAATAAAATGTTGGAAACTATTTTTACATATAATTGGAAAAATAAAATACTTTTAAAAAAGGTATCGTAGTTTCCCAAATACAATGTGGCTTGATTTTCCTCTTCAAATTTGGGCCCAGGATATTGTCCAACTTCAGAGACAAATATTAATTTGTCTTGGGCTATTAATATCAAGCAAAGAATAAGACAGAAAAAACAAAGATGTTCACCAATGTCATGGAAAATGTTGTAAGGTGTCCAAGTAGAAGAGAGAATTCTCAGAGAGAGAAATACATCAGGTGGTCTTATCTCTGGATGGCAATGGGTTCATTATATCAAGTCTCAGAATATTACAGGGTTTCCTCAGTGAGATCCATAGCCACTCAAAAGACATCAATCTAACAGTCCATAGAAGTGAATCCAAAGGCTTAAAAATGCTTATACTCCAGACCATGGCATGCATTTTGGATGGCCAGCCCAGTGGCTTGATCTATAAACACATATGTCCAAGGCAGGCATTACAAGTACACAGTGGTCTGGGTACAGAACCGAAAACTTGTTATAGTAACATAATAATTTCTTGGTTATAATCATTTTGGATGCATATGGTAAAATATTGCTCTGTAGTTTCATTTTTTTCTCCCTTATGTGTATAGTGACTTTCTTTTACTACACTGTAGCAGCATAGACTAACAAACCTGCACATTTGTTTTTCTGTAATTCCAAACTAAATGGTGCCTGAAGAACTTAAAAAGCCATTATGCTTGTGATTTAAAATAGCCAATAATAAGAACACTTACCATTTCTGAGTTCAAAAGCTTTGGAACCCTGAGCTAATTCATACAATAATATTCCTGGAAGTTTAATTACTATTATAAGTGCTTCTTTCCAGATGGGGAAACTGGAAATCCAAGTGCTTATAAATTACTTTTCTGGCATCAACTTTAGAGCAGGGATTGTCTCACTTATCTTTGTCTTTCCCCAGCACTTAGCAAGTCACACTGAATTTTTTGAACCAGACCTGTGATTTCATGGGGAATTCTCAGTGAGGAAGTCCCCCCTGTGCCAATGCAGAAAAGTACCTTCTCTAGGGTTTCTAGTTTTACATAGAAAGGTTAGGTGAACTGGCCTCCAGGATCACATAGCTAAATGGTATCCGAGGTGGGATTTGAATCTATGTCCTCACTCTGAGCCAGCTCTCTAACCATCATACCACATTGCCTCTCTGTAAGTGCTCAGTACACATTTATGAAGTAAATGAATGTTCTTTGTCAGACAGTGGTTTCTGCACTGCCATCACGAGTCAATAAATCGTCCATTAATTATTAATTAACAAATGTCAAAAGAGTAATGAGCTCAAAGGTGTACACTGAAGAATGAAAGCAGATGGGAAATGGGAAGTCATGGGTCTGAGGGAAGCTTTTCTTCTAAATCACAAATTCTTCATGCCACTTTCCTAGCAGCCCAACTGTTCTCTCATGTAACATATGTAGAGTGCTTTGCTAACCTTAAAGTGCTCTATAAATGCAAGCTGTTTTCATTATCATTATTTGTGTCTGTGGTGAAGAACAGGCATGGGAGAAGAACAAAGTAAGTCCGTTCTGGAGATGATCACAGTGTGATCAAGAGCAGCTGAACAAGGGGCCCCACAAAGGGCAGCCAGGGCCAGAGGCTACCCATGGCTGGGATGAAGTAGGGGAGGCATGAGAAAAAGTCAAGGAGGAGGGGGGCGGCTAGGTGGCGCATTGGATAAAGCACTGGCCCTGGATTCAGGAGGACCTGAGTTCAAATCTGGCCTCAGACACTTGACACTTACTAGCTGTGTGACCCTGGGCAAGTCATTTAACCCCCATTGCCCCGCAAAAAAAAAAAAGTCAAGGAGGCAAGAGATTCAAGGAGAGGAGAGAGAATTATTGAAGTTGGTGGCCATTGGGCAAAGACTGGATAGAGCATGGAAGGGAATGGACAGACTGGAAGGACTGCGAGGACTTGTAGGAGTTAGGTCATGGCAGAAGTGGAGAAAATAGATTATATATAGCCACAGGGCTCCATTGAAATGGCTGGCACAAGACTGGTTAGGGCCCCAAACTGGGGTGAGAGGAAAGAAGAAAAATAGAGGGACCTGAGGTCATGAGGAGGGGGAAGAGCAAGAGGTGGTGAGGTGTTAGAAGCAGAGGGGAAAGAAAATACTGCTATCACAAAATATAACTGAAACGACTGGCCTTTGGGACAAGACTAGCTAGTGGGTTAGATGAGACCTGAGTAGGGCGTGTAAGCTAAGAGAATATTGAAGAACAAAGCAATTGAAAGTCATGTAGAAGGTGAAATGGTATCCCAGGAAGAAATAGAGATGTACGTGTGTGTGTGTGTGGGGGGGGAGAGTTGTTGTATACTTTTTTGTTCACAGATGACTATGTACTTAATGCAGTCTCTGAGGCTGAGATGCAACAAGAGTATGGATTGATTCTCTGCTGCTTGTGCTAATTTTGGTTAACACCAAGAAAACTCAGGTTCTCTACCAGCCATTACTACACCATCTACTCATGGAACCATCAGTTACAGCCAATGGAGAAATATTGAATGCTGTGGATAAGTTCGCTTGCTTTGGCATATGTTTTTCAGGAATGCATACATAGATGATGAGGCTGATGCACACATTACCGGAGCTAACTCAGGGTTTGGGAGACCCTGAAGGAAAGCATTGGAGAGAAGAGGTAGAAGACTGCCCACCAAACTGAAGATCTACAGAGTTCTTGTGCTGACCTCATTGTTGTAAACCTGTGAAACTTGGACTATCTACCAGCACCATGACAGGACAATTCGTTGAATTGTCTTAGGAAGATTCTGAAGATCCCTTGGCAGGATAAGATGCCAGACACTGAGGTCCTTCCTCAGGATGAACTGCCAAACATTCAGCCTCTACTGCAGAGAAAGTAACTCCAGTGGGCTGACCACTGCCAAATGTTTGTTTGCCTAAAAGACTATTTTATGGAGAACTTACACAAGGCAAGCACTCACGTGGAGGTCAGAAGAAGAGAGACAAGGATACTCTCAAGGTCTCTCTGAAGAACTTTGGAATCTATTGTGAGCCAAGGGAGACACCGGCACAGGATCGCCCAGCATGGTGTGCTCTCAACAGAGGAAGTGCTGTGCTCTGTGAGCAGAGCAGAATTGCAGTATCTCAAAAGAGATGTAAGATGCTGAGATTTAGAGACATCTCCCCTCCAAATGTTCATGTGGACTATTAGTGCCTAAGCTGTGGTAGAGTCTTCCAAGCTAGCATTGGTCTGATCAGCCACAGCCAGATACACTGTGCCTTGACCTCAGCAAATGATGTCATTTTTGTCCTCTTTGAGAACAAAGGACAGCTAATAATCAACATATACACACATACGTGTGTCTATACATACATGTATGTATGTGTGCATATCAACATGAAATATCTGCCCTCATCAAACTGTTACTACTTGAGGGAGAACTCTGCTTGGGAGAGAATGAAAACAAACAATAATAATTGTTAACAGTGTGACCTTTAATCACTGAATACCTTGCATTCATAATACAGCTGTCTCTAAAGAGCTTAAAGCCCTTTTCTCATATTATTATTTTTTTAATCTAATCTTCACAACATCCCCATGAGGTTGGTGTCAAGTACTGTAATCATTATCAGTCCCATATTCCAGCTGGGGAAGGAGAATTAGTGACTGAGTCTCTTGTCGTGAAGTATCAAATCCTCTGTTTTGGTGCTAGCTTCCTCCCACCTTCCCAATCTTCTTATGCTTTGCTCCTTTCCACGTGCACCATGGTCCAGTGACTCTGGCCTCTGTGATGTCACTCACACACTCCTACTCTCAGCTTCAAGCATTTTCCCTGGCTGTCCTCTGTACCTGGAACTCTCTCCCTTCTCATCTCTGTCTCCAAGTTTTCCTTCAAGCCTCAGCTAATATCTGCCTTCTATAGGGAATTGTTCCCGGTCCTCCTTAATCTCAGCACCTTTTCTCCAAGATTACTTCCAATTTATCCTGTTTTCCTTTTGTCTCCCCCATTAAATTATGAGTTTCTTGAGGGCAGGGACTGTTTTTGTCTCTCTTTGTATCTATCCCTAGCATTTTATACAGGGTCTGGCTCAATAAAAGCTTGTTGACTTGACTATCCTTGATGGAAATTTTTGAATCAACCTTTGGAGCACTTGCATTTAAACATTCGTTGGGGGGTAGCTAGGTAGTGCAGTGGATAGAGCACCGCCTCTGGATTCAGGAGGACCTGAGTTCAAATCTGACCTCAGACACTTGACACTTACTAGTTGTGTGACCTTGGGAAAGTCACTTAACCCTCATTGCCCCACACAGAACCAAAACAAAATAAACAAAAAAACCCATTTGTTGGGTGCCTAGCCTTGTTCCATATGTTATCATCTTCCGATGTACATACCTCTTTCCCTGGGTAGATTGTAAACTCCTTAGGAAAAAGGGACTATCAAGGCCCAATAGAAATATTAACACTCAGATGGAAACATGGGCCAGCTAGCTGCCACAGTGGATACAGCACCAGTCCTGGAGTCAGGAACACTTGTCTTCATGAGGTCACTTAAGGAGACATTTATTCTATACTTGGCAGCTCGATGGCTCAGTGGGTAGAGTTCTGGGCCTGGAGTCAGGAAAACCTGATTTCAAATCCAGCCCAGCTGTATGACCCTGGGGAAGTCACTTAACCTTCTTTGCCTCAGTTTCCTCATCTGTAAAATGAGCTGGAAAAGGAAATGGCAAACCCCTCCAGTATCTCTGCCAAGAAAACCCCAAATGGGGTCGTGAAGAGTCAGACATGACTAAAAAGTGACGTATGTATATGATAAGTTGGAGATCATCTTAGAGAAAAGGCACTTATATTAATGAGATTTGGGGAAAGTAGGACTTGGGGTGAGACTTGAGGGAAGCCAAGGAAGTCAGGAATCAGAGAGGAAGAAGGAGAAAGTTCAAGGCATAGGAGACAGCCAGTAAGAGTGCCTGGATAGAGCACTGGCCCTGGAGTCAGGCGTACCTGAGTTCAAATCTGGCCTCAGACACTTAACACTTACTAGCTGTGTGACCCTGGGTATGTCACTTAACCCCAATTGCCTCACTAAAAAAAAAAAAAAATGCCTGGAGTCTGGAGACAGCACGTGTAGGGGGAGGGGCAGCAGAAGGCCGGTGTCACTGGGTCAACGAGGACGTGCACAGGTACAGGGTGTGAAGAGACTGGGAAGGAAGGAAAGGAGCAGAGCATGCAGGGCTTTAAAGCCAAACAGAGGATTTTGCGTTTGATCCTGGAGCTAAGCGGAGCCACTGGAGTTTTTGAATAGGGGAAGGATAGTGACCCGGTCAGGCTTGAGCTTTAGGAAGGTCAGCTTGGCAGATGAATGGAGGCTGGGCTGGGGAGAGCCTAGAGGCAGGCAGGCCCCAGCAGCTATTGCAGTAATCCAGAGCCCTTGCCAGGGTCGGGGCAGTGTCGGAGCCGAGAAGGGGGTGTCTACGAAACGTCTCAAGATGAGAAAGCGTCCCATCCCTGGGGGTCCTCCAGGAAAGGGAGGGAAGACCATTCCTGTGGGGTATGGAGGACTTCAGGGACTCTGAACTTCTTTCCTCCATCAGAAGAGGAAATGGAAGTCAAATATGAAAAGGAAGCCAAAGGAGGAGACGCAGAGAAGGCTAAGAGTCATAGATGAAGATTAAGAAAAGGATGGAGAAGAGGAGAAGGGAGGATGGCAGAGAGGTGAGAGTGTCCGTGGGTTATAAGGAATAGAAATGAAGGATTGGGCAGGAGTGCGGTGAATGAAATGAGAAAGATAAAACTGAGTTTCTTTAGGCTGCAATGAATTCCCAGGACCAGGCTGCTACCTTCATTCTTAATTCTATTTTCTTCCTGCAAAAGGCCTAGTAAATCCTCCTAAGCCCCTCCTTATCCCCTTTGCTTTTACCACCAGCGCCTACAGTTCTTACAAGCTTCGGTCTCTGGTGGTTGTTATAATAAAAGACCAAACAGAGAACCTCTTTTTCTCTGACACCCTGTTCTTAACTCTGCTTTGGGGAACATCAGTAGTTCAGGGATCCAGGATATCGTCAGTGTGGGTATCCCCTGCCCACCCCCTAAACCTCCTGCCCCCTTGGCAGCTAGGATTGCCGTGGCTCAAGCCATTAACAAATCCTCACGAGCTTAGAGAGGCAGGTTCCACAAATGCCAGGAATATGGCCTCTCCCCAAAGCTATACTCGAAGCATTTCCAGTTTTGTAGGGCTGGCTGGGGCTTGTTTTCCTCTACATGCCACTACAGGGTCTCAAGATCATAGCTTCAGAGCTAAAGGACACCTTAGATGCCATAAAGTCTAGCCCCTTTAACTTTACACATAAAGAAACTGAGGCACAGTGTAGTCAAGTGACTTGCCCTGTGTCACACAGCTAAGTGTCTAAGGGTAGGAGCTGAACCTGGTCCTGCCTGACACCAGGTCTTGCACTCTATCCACTATACCACACTGCCGATTATCAGAAGAGTTCTCTAATGGAGATTGCTTTTTATGGTAAAATTCATTTCAATTCATACTTCTCAGCGAGACTTGTACTTAATGGCATGAGCTATTTGGAGCTTACCCTTCTGTAACCTACTGACATAACCCATGCCTTACAAACGATTCCCTTCATGCTGCAGAAACCACACCAAGAGCTCATATTGACTGTGGAAAGGAGGGAATTGATCTCCAAAGTCGAGTTTGAAAAGGTCAGCATGAGTCGGTTTACATTTCCCTGAACTGAATTCTTCCTCCCCTGTTTGCACATTACCTTTGTGTCAAGGAACCATTTTTATCTCTTGGTAAAGCGTCAATTCAAAAGTCATCCTAAACATATGAGGGAGACACACACACACACACACACACACACACACACACACACACACACACACACACACACCCCTCTTCCCTTTACTCTTGCTCTCACCATCTCTCACTATACAGTTGTGTCCTGAGCTGTTGCCCTGTTCTAATAAGGAGGTTGACAAAGGGTGGGTCACTGCTGTGTCACAGTAGCTGCCATTCCCTTTTCATTTTCCCAAGCATCCTGAAAACCATGACAAAACCCTTATTTCCCATCTCCTGTTCTCTCCTAACGTGTATGGCCCTCACTCTCTTGTACTTGGCTTCCAGGAAGAGGTTGGGGGTGGCAGGAAGGGAAGGGGGGTCCTGTTTTTCCCCTTCCAGAGACAGCTGGAAATCACACAGGGTTTATGCAAATAAAGGTCAAAGCCATTTCTTTGAGAGGGTGGTAAATATTTCAGTCTAGTCACTGCTTTCAGGAAAGCTCCTAAAATGGCCAGGAAAGGGACCTAAGGAATAGGCAGAAGGTACATCTAACATCAAGCATCACTGCTAACCAAATCAGGGCATCACAACAATTTCTTCTTTGATGTTTTCATCCAGCCTGGTCATACTCCCTGCCCCCTCCCCCATTTCTTTCTTTTTTTTGGCTTTGAATACAATTTTATTTTCCAAAATATATGTAAAAACATTTTTTTTTTGCAGGGCAATAGGGGTTAAGTGACTTGCCCAGGGTCACACAGCTAGTAAGTGTCAAGTGTCTGAGGCCGGATTTGAACTCAGGTACTCCTGAATCTAGGGCCAGTGCTTTATCCACTGCGCCACCTAGCTGCCCCTAAAAACAAATTTTAACATCAATTTTTTAAAACTTTGTGTTCCGACTTCTCTTCCTCCCTCCATTCCCACCCACAAGAAATCAAGCAATTCATAATAAGTTATACATGAGTAGTCATGGGGAAATTCCCATATTAGCAAGTTGTGAGAGAAAATAGTAAAAAAACAAAACCCAAAACTTCAGACTAAGGAATTGTCAAAGAGGAAAAGAAAAAAAAATTTAATGTGTTTCCATCTGTTTTCAGCTACTATCAGTTCTTTCTCTGCAGATGGGCTGCAAAGTTCATAAGTCCTTCAGAGTTATATTGGATCATTGCCTTGCTGAAAATAACCACGTGCTTCCCAGAAGATCATCCCCCACTATTGCAGTTATTTTGTATACAGTGCATTTCACTCTGCTTCAGTTCATGTAGGTCTTTCCAGGTTTTTCTGATAGTATCTTGTTCATCATAACCTGTATATAGTACCTTAAGCTTGACAGAGAATTTTCTTCAGAAAAGCACAGCAAAGTAGGTACCATACATTTTGCCATTATAATCAATCATCATAACTATTTCCCTCCATCCTACTCCCTTCCCATGACATTTACTCTATTTTCTTTTTACCTATTCCTCCTCAAAAGTGTTTTACTTTTGACTATCCTCTCCCCCGCTGTGCTCTTCCTTTTTTCACCCTTCCTTGCTTATCCTTCTCCCCTCCTACTTTCCTGCAGGGTTAAATAGATTACTCCTCCCAATTGGGTATGAATGCTATTCCTTCCATGAGCCCACTCTGATGATATCAAGATCCCTGAGCTAATTCTGTGTTCTAATTTTTTCTTCCTCCCTCCTTCCTCAACCCTCCCTATGAGATCAAGCAATTCAACATGTCATACTTGTGCAGTAATGCAGAACATCTTCATCTTCCTTGAAAGTGTTTTGCTTTTTACTGCTCTCTCCCCCAATCTGCCCTTCCCTCCTTCTCCCCCCATCTCCCTCCCCTCCCTCAGGGCAAAAATATATTACTGTACCTACTTGAGTATGTATGTTAGTCCTTCTTTGAGCCAATTCTGATGATATTAAGGTTCACTCACTCCCCAACTCCTTCCCCCTCTTCTCCCCTCCATAAGCTTTTTGTTTCCTTCATGTGAACTACCTCTCCCCAGACAATCTCTCCCCTTCTCCCTCCCCCAGTCTATTCCTCCTACACCTCAACCCTATTTTAATGATGTCATCATGGGTTAGTTAGGTGGCACAGTGGACAAAGCACCAGCCCTGGACCCAGAAAGCCCCAAGCCCAAATCTGGCCCCAGACATAAGACACCCACCCCGTCTGCCCCACAAAGAACAAACCATAAATGCTTTACAGATATCATCCTTTCATATTCAGTTCAGACCTGTGTCTTCTGTGAATTCCTTACTGAGATAGTTCTTATGAGTTCAAAGTATTATCTTCCCATGTAGGAATGTAAACAGTTTGATCTTTTAATATCCCTCACGAAGTCTTTTTCCTGTTTACCTTTTTATGCTTCTCCAGGGTGTTTGAAAGTCAAATTTTCTATTCAGTTCAGGTCTTTTCATCACAAATGCCTGAAAGACCTCTTTCTTGTTGAAATCCCATTTTTTTCCTCTGAAAGATTATGCACAGTTTTGCTGGGTACATGATTTTTGGCTGTAGTCCCAATTCATTTGCCCTCTTGAATATCATATTCCATGCCCTTCGGTCCTTTAATGTAGAAGCTGCTAGATTTTGCTTTATCCTTATTGGAGCTCCACAGTATTTGAATTCCTTTTTTCTAGCTGCTTGTAATATTTTCACCTTGACCTGTGAGTTCTGGAATTTGGCTATAATATTCCTGGAGGTTTTCCTTTTGGGATCTCTTTCAGGAGGTGATCAGTGGATTCTTTCAATTTCTATTTCAGCTTCTGCTTCTAGAATATCAGGGCAATGTTCCCTCACAATCTCTTGGAGGATGGTGTCTAAGCTTTTGTTTTGGTCGTGGTTTTCAGGTAGTCCAGTGATTTTCAAATTATCTCTCCTAGATTTATCTTCCAGGTCAGCTATTTTTCCAAGGAGATATTTCACATTACCCTCTATTTTTTCATTCAATTGGATTTGCTTTACTGTGTCTTTGTTTCTCATAAGGTCACTAGCTTCCATTTGTTCAATCCTAATTCTTAGGCAGTTATTTTCATCAGACAGTTTTTCAATCTCCTTTTCCATTTGGCTTTTCAAACTGTTGACTTTTTTTCTCATGACTCTCCTGCATCACATTTCTCTTTCCATTCTTTCCTCCCTTTCTCTACATCTTCTTTCTATTTCTCCTACTTTCTTTTCAAAGTCCTTTTGAGAGCTTCCATGGCCTGAGACCAGTTCATATTTTTCTTGGAAGCTTTGGATGTTAGAACTTTGACCCTGTTATTATCTTCTTCTTCTGATGTTGTATTGTGGTCTACCTTACCCCCAAAGAAGTTTTTGATGGTCTTCTGCTTTCTCTGCCTACTCATCCTGGTTTACTATTTCTTGGCTTTTAACTCCTTCTTAAAGTGTGGCGCTGCTTCCAGGACACAATGTTTGAGCTACAGCGTGGCCCAGGGGGTGATTGGGCTTCTTCTCAGCCTGCCTGGCCTCGTTTTTATTTGATTTTAAACTCTCCACTGGGGGGTGAGGGGGTGGGGGTGGGGCTGCTTCTCAGCTCTGCTCCTGTTCCCAGCTTCAGAGGGTCTCAGGTGTTTTGGTTTGAGGTGGGGGGCAGGTTTTAATCTCACCTGGCCTGTTCTCTGGTCCGGAGATAGCCTCAAGCTTACTTACTAAACAACCAACCAGCAAAACTTTTTGTGGTGTGGTTTTTAGCTTCCATAAGCCTGCCTGCTCCCCTCCCCCACCTGGGCCTTCCACTGCTCAGGATTTCTTCCTGGTTCCCCGCTGTGGTGGGACAGTCAAATCCTTCCCCCCAGTCCACTGATACCCCTGCACTTACCACCCCCCCCATTGGAGGGCTCACGCTCGGTTCCAGAAGACGCTGGTGCTGCAGCCAATTCAGAGGCACTGGGGCAAATTCCTCTGGCGGGTGTCTGGTGCATCGGCCCGATTGCGGGGTTAGGCTTTATTCATGGCCCAGCATGGCCCCCTGAAATCTATCTATAGCTGGAGAAAACTCTCAGCCCATATTTTTTTGTGTGTTTTTCTGCTCCAAGGGTTCTTTTATTGCTGTTTTTGGGGTGACCACATCAGGAGCTTTCTGCGTTTAATGCCTTTCCTCAGCCATCTTGGCTCCACCCAGACCCGCCCCCATTTCTTTACAGAATTCTAGTCCAGTGAAAAGAGTTTTGGATTTGGCGTCAGAAGCCTCAGTTTTCCTCATCTGCCAAAGGGGGAGTAATAGAAATAACAACTGGCATTGACACACAAGCTTTATGGATCATAGGATCATAGATTTAGAAGGATCTTAGGGGCTCTCTAGACCAGCTCCCTCATTTTGCAGAAAACAGAGGCCTTATAACTTGAATGACTCGCCTGAAGTTACACAGGTAGGTCTTCTAACTCCAAATCCCATCTTCCTTTAATTGTCCCACACTGCAGATTATGTAGCTCTTAATAAATGAATTAGCAAGTAAAGGTGGTGGTGGTGCTGGTTCAATCATGCCTGACTCTTTGTGACTCTGTATGGGATTTTCTTGGCAAAGATACTAGGGTAGTTTGCTGGTTTGCCACTTCCTTCTCCAGCTCATTTTACAAATGAGGAAACTGAGGCAAACAGTGTTAATTGACTTGCCCAGGGTCACACAGCTAGTAACTGAGGACAGATTTGAACACTAGTCTTCCTGATTCGAGGTACAGAGCTCTATCCACTGAGCCACCGAGCTGCCAATGACAGCTTAAGTGTCTCCTATGTGCTAGGGGCAGGGGGCATAATTACAAATCGCAAGAAATGTGCCTGGAACCAGAGAACAGCAGATTGTCATGTCCTTGGGTTAGGACTGATTTGATCTGATGACAGTTCTGAGACCTCTATAGGTAATTGGTATGGGTAAGATCATATAATTTAGGATTGGAAGGGATTCTTAAGCCCGCTCTACAGAGGAGAAAACTGGTTCATAAAAATGTATTGTGATGTGCCCAGGAGGTAACATTCAAAGAAAGACAGAGCTGGAATTCACCCTCAAGACTTCTTATAATAAATGATACAGGTATGATGTCATCCCTCCGAGAGAAGCCTCATCAACCTTATCGGAACAGCCTCACATCCAGCCTGTTGACTTCTGTAAAAGGGAAGGCCATCACAGCAAGAAGCATCTGTGCCTTCTTCTGACTTCTTAGAGTACTTAAGTTAAGGGGGAATTATTTAGAAAGTCAGACCTCTGGTCCTCTGTGGGCCCCACTGCTTTTCATAACAAGGCTCCATCCCTCTGTTGCCTATTTGGATCTCTTGCCAACATCTGCCACTTGATGCTCTTTAACTCCCCGAGCTATCAATGTTCCTTTCCTTTGCAAAACAACAATCCCCCAAACCCCAATAAATGAGGCAAAGTAGAAGCTAATTTTATAGGGTAAGGGGCAGCTAGATGGCACAGTGGATAGAGCACCGGCCCTGGATTCATGAGGACCTGAGTTCAAACCTGGCCTCAGACACTTAACACTTACTACCTGTGTGACTCTGGGCAAGTCACTTAATCCCAATTGCCTCACCAAAAAAAAAAATAATAATTTTATAGGGAAGAGAGATAGTCATTCAAGTAAACGCAATAGGAAAGATAAAACATTCTCCAAAAACATTTTTTTTCTATTCACTTTTCACATCCACTTTTTTCTTATTGTGAACATTTGCCCCTTTGAGTAATGTGGTTTTGTCTGCACAATCCTTGAAAGGACCAGTCCGTCCTTCAGTTCCTTGTGCATGTTAAAATTGTAAATCTTCCTGTCCTCTGGAAGAAATCTTCTCCACAGATTGAATAATCAAGTTCATCTTTAATTAATGTAGCATTACCTTGTCACAAAGGTGAATTCTCTTGTGTTTTCTGATTGCCCTTGAATATTGCCTTGAGGTTGAAGCTGGGTCTGTGCATTGATTTCTAGGTTCCAGGACTGTCAGCAGATCAGCTCCAGTCTTGCCCCAGGGACCAGGCCGTCTTAACACTGTGTCTGAAACCAAGATGAAACTCATGAGAGAGTAAGTAGTGTATCGCCACATTGGGAAGTTTGGGAGATAACCCAAATTACCACAAACATCAGACAATCTTGGGAAGTTACTTCAACAAATGCATTTCTAAAAGAGGGGATTTGCCCAAGGACAAATAGCTATATTTGCCCAATGGGAGGTTGAGTTGGTTTCAAGCAGCCAAGCAGTCCTAAACCTGCCATGTCTGAATCCCTTTTTGGGGTCACTGGAGGATAGAAATGCCCAGAGCCCATCCCCAATCATTACTGACTCCACAGATTTGTCTCAGATTTCTCTGCTTCCTGTTGTGTTATTGAATAAGTGGACATGTGAGCTAGTCTTGGCACAAGGATCTAATTTTGGTGTTAATGAGTTTGTTGTCCTTGTGCCATATTGTCATCTTGAGCAGTGTTCTTCAAAATTCGGGCTGAGGTCAATAGTCTGACCCCAAGATCAACCAGTTGAAGGGTGGGAAGATGGTTACATGTCATTTGCCCTGAAAAGACAACAATGGGACTTGTCTTAAACACAGCCTCACCTGCCCTTATCTCTCACTGTTTTTCCACTCTGTCCCCTTCTGCAGCAATGACTCCAATAATCTTTTCCAGCACCAACACTGTTAGTTAGAGATCTTTATTTAAAAAAAAAAAGTGTTGCAATTTTTCTGATTTACAAATCTCAGGATGGGAGAAATAGGAGATGGTTTACTTTTTGATTGGTTTCTCGAATCACCATCAGATATTTTGTCTTACTGAACTTTCATTACTTTGGCCAAGTTTATGACAACCTATTTTCTACTGTATTGTGAAATGTAATACGTAAGTACAGCTAAAATCTACTTGCAAAAATAAATTATCACAATATTGTATGTATATCAGCATATATTTCTTCATGGTCTATTGTTTCTTCCCTAGTCATTCAGCAAATTTGCTAATTGGTTTTTAATATAAATTAGCAAGGTTTGGGGAATACTTGTATTAGGGGAGTTGTGAAAGATAAAAACAGAAGATTTGCCATTCGATGGTATTTTCCTTCCCATTGCAGGATCTTCATATTATTTCCAAGATAACTCACATACAACAATGGAAATTTTCCTCTAGTTATTGCACTGGATGAAATTTAATAGAGATAAATGTAAAGTTTTACACTTGAGGTAAAAACAAATCAGCCTCACAAGTACAAAATAAAGAAGGTGGTTAGCAATTTGTTTGAAAAGATCTGAGGGTTTTCTGGTTTGCAGGCTTTGACCAAGTTATAAGTTGTGATTTGTTCCTTTCTAGGAAGTCCCATATCAGTGAAATTACATATCCATTAAAAGTATCAAAGAAGAAATTGTGTATTCCTTTCCAATAGAATAACTGAAGGAAGCACAAAAGTAATTGTTATTTTGAATGTAAAGGACTAAATTCTCCAATAAAATGAAAAAAATATTACAGAATAGTTTAAAAACCAGAATATGCTGCTTATAGGAAAACCATTTTATACAGATTAAAAATTTAAAAGTACTCTAAAATTTCTCATGATACTGCCAAATGCTGAAAAATGAGAATGGAATTAATAGCAGACAAAGATCACTTCTAATTATAGAATAATTATTATATTATAATAATTATAATACTATGGTAAAAGGATCTATAACATCTATAATATTAATCATATATATAAGAATATTAATGGAAGTATATTATCGCACATACCACATATGGCATATATGTATATATGTGATAATTCTATAGAATTCTACAGAATTGAAAAAACATAAATAGAAACAGTGTGCAGTTAGAAAAAAACACCACATTGGGGGCAGCTAGGTGGTGCAGTGGATAAAGCACTGGCCCTGGATTCAGGAGGACCTGAGTTCAAATTTGACCTTAGACACTTGACACTTACTAGTGGTGTGACCCTGAGCATGTCACTTAACGCTCATTGCCCTGAAAAAAAAATCATGGAAAGAAAAGACAGTTTTTATTAAATATAAGAAAATATTGAGAAAGATCCATGAGTTTGATTATAGAAAGATAAAAATATATTGAACACCAAAAAAACCTCTGAAGTCAAAAGAAAAATAGATGGAAAAATTATTTGCAGTAGATATATGAGATAAAGTTCTGATATCAAGAATCTATAAGGAATTAATTAATATATATCATTAAAACTAAAAATCTACCTTCTCCAATAGATAAATGGTGTAAAGACATAAACATTTTTCTGAAGAAGATATAAATGAGGATAAAGTCTTCACCATGAAATGTTGCTAAAATTTATGAATAATCAGCCAACTTATGTTATAGTGAAATTCAAAATAAAAAAAATTGGGGAACTGGTGGGACATTATGGTGGGACTATGACTTATACAAGCCTTTTAGAGAGCAATATGAACCAAAGATCACAAATGCATCATATGTTTTTATCCAGTGGCTGGTTCTGTTGCTACTCATCTTTTTGAAAAAAGGGGGGAAAAGAACATATATGTACAAATATATTCATTATTGCCTAATTTTTAATAGAAATAGGGAACAGATCTGCATTTTCATTGATTTAAGGGAATTCCAGTGAAGAAACTCCCTACACCAATGCAGATCATTATATTCTCAGCAACTTCATAGAAAGTTTCTTAGAACCTTGAGAGATTAAGTGAATTGCCTACTTTCACACAACCAGTACATGTCACCATGAGGATCTAAAACTAAGTCTTCCTTTCTTTCCTTTCCATCCATTTTGTCTCTTATTTATAATAGCAAAAAAAAAATGGAAACTATGTTTAACAATTGAAGAATGATTGAACACTATGTATACATATATATTACATATAGACATAGGCATACTTGTGTAATGGAATATTATGGTTACAGAAAATTATAAATTTGAAGGATATCATGAAATGTGGAGTTAGAATGATGCAAAGTGAGATCAGCAGAATTAGAACTATATGTGAAAAAGGAGAAATGAAGGAAAATCCAGAGGTATTAAAATTTCAGACAGGCCTGGACAGAGAAGCAAACACTTTTTTGCTTGTTTTTGGTTAAATCTTGCTAAATTGGAAGGGCTTTAATTGCTTCCTCTATTTTATGGTATGTTTGTTTGATTATTCAGTTGTTGATTATTAGATTTATAACTTAATTTTTTAGATGGCACATATGTATCTTTTTAAAAAAAAATCATTCTTTTGACTTTGTCCTTGATGGCTTTGGGAACTTTTTAATCTTATTTTCTATCTCCTAACTTGGTAGATCTGAATTGGAAACCATAAAGAAAGGTCATTGGCAGTAGAGAGTAGCTGAATGAAGGGCACATATAGCTTTTGGATTTCATGGTTGAATAACATGTTGATTCCAAGTATATGTTTCTTGGTTCTCCCTCTCTCTCTCTCTCTCTCTCTCTCTCTCTCTCTCTCTCTCTCTCTCTCTCTCTCTCTCTCTGGGGCAATGAGGGTTAAGTGACTTGCCCAAGGTCACACAGCTAGTACATGTGAAGTGTCTGATATCGGATTTGAACTCAAGTCCTCCTGAAGCCAGGGCTGGTGCTTTATCCACTGTGCCACCAAGCTGCCCCCTTGGTATTCTCTTAATAGGCAGCATACATTTAAATCTGGCAAAGAAGAAGACCTTCAAGGATGATAGTAGACAGTAGATATAATGCAGAGTCTTGTGTGTGTGTGTGTGTGTGTGTGGGCAATTGGGGTTAAGTGACTTGCCCAGGGTCACACAGCTAGTAAGTGTTAAGTGTCTGAGGCTGAATTTGAACTCAGGTCCTTCTGAATCCAGGGTGGGTGCTTTATCCACTATGCCACCTAGCTGCCCCTGATATCACTATTTTTCAAATCATTGTTTCTGGCTTATAATTATGAATCCAATTACACCTCTTAACGTGAAAAGCACCTGGAGAATTTCTCTCTGAGTTGGAAAAGAGGCTGGAAATTGCTCTTCTCACCTTTGGTCCTGATTGTGTTCATTCAGACTGTGATTAGCTGCTCTACAAGAAATGAATCAAAATGCTTGATTAATTCCATTTCTCAAGGAGGTCACCACAAGATTGTTCCCATGTTCTTCATCTCTCCCGCTCTTCCTTATATCTTTCCTGCTTTCCCACAGCAGAGCAGAGATGATGATAAAGACAGAACGAAAGCACTTTAGGATCCATCATCTCTAGTGGAATCAGGATAAACACTAAACCCTTGGTACTCAAAAACAACAATTCTTGGAGCTCTAGTTTAGGATTCCCCAGTCTGAGTGGAATGTATTTCTTTCTTTCTTCCTTCCTTCCTTCCTTCCTTCCTTCCTTCCTTCCTTCCTTCCTTCCTTCCTTCCTTCCTTCCTTCCTTCCTTCCTTCCTTCCTTCCTTCCTTCCTTCCTTCCTTCCTTCCTTCCTTCCTTCCTTTCTTTCTTTCTTTCTTTCTTTCTTTCTTTCTTTCTTTCTTTCTTTCTTTCTTTCTTTCTTTCTTTCTTCCTTCCTTCCTTCCTTCCTTCCTTCCTTCCTTCCTTCCTCTCTCTCTCTCTCTCTCTCTCTCTCTCTCTCTCTCTCTCTCTCTCTCTCTCTCTCTCTCTCTCTCTTTCTTTCTTTTTAGTGAGGCAGTTGGGGTTAAGTGACTTGCCCAGGGTCACACAGCTAGTAAGTGTTAAGTGTCTGAGGCCAAATTTGAACTCAAGTACTTCTGACTCCAGGGCTGGTGCTCTATCCACTGCTCCACCTAGCTGCCCCGTGGAATGTATTTCTAGCTCTCCAAACTGGCCACCCTGGAACGCTCTACATCATACTCTTATCTCTTTATTTGCTAAGTTCCTGATTCCCAACAGGGAGTAAAATGCAGCACTTTTCCTCCCGTGGTTCAGATATGGGATTGTCAGCATACCACATCTTCCTCCTATTTCTGATGAATGATATTAACACTTCAGGGAAATAAAAAGGATCTTTCTCATAAAAAAGATCTTCCTAATAAAAAGGAGGACTCCTGTTCTCCAGCCTCCCTTCTACGAAGTAAAGTCCTTATCCTCGGTGCTTGTGTTGACATTGTATGTAGGGGATCCCAGAGGAATGAGCAAACCAGAGAAAGGACCTGAAGCTCATGCAGAAGAATGTGGAAATATCATTTAGCTGGGAAATTTAAGGAAGAAGGAGGGTAGATGTTGTTGCTAGTTCGATGCAAGACTGGCCATAGCTATGTTGCCTTTGGGCAGAACTGGTTTGGCATAATAAGACAGAGGAACACAGCTGTAGCTGTGTGCATAACCCAGAGAATCTTTTCTCCCTTAAGTGTTTAATGTGCTGATCTGCTGAAAAGGCATCCAGAGAGAAATTGTCTAGGAATCTTGGGCAACGTGACTGCTCTCGGCATCCTGGGGTGTAGGGGATTAATTCATCAGAAAGGCAAGTCTGTGATGACACAGTAATTCAAATACAGCCTAAAGGTGATTTATCTGGTTTACTTGGAGTTAAGCACAAAACAGCTGACTTAGCAAGAAGCTAAATGTAAACGATGCTTCGGGAGGTAGATTCCTGGGTAGTTTCTGGTGAACCCTGAGCTAAATAGTTTAATGGGACATAAGATAAGTCTTGTCTCTAGTTTCTCTGTGGCTGAAGAGGATATTAAATGAAAGTACATGAAAGAACAGAAGGATGATTCAAGTGAGGCATTCAGATGACCGTCTGTTGTTTGATCTGCTCCATGTCGATCTGCCTAAGTGGAAGATTAGTAGCTGGTGGTCAGGGCTATAATCAGCAAAAGTTGGGATTGAGAGTAAACTTCACAAAATACATTTGGTACAGGTAACAGGACACAATTACATATCAAAAATTTAAAACAGATTGATAGATTGAAGTGAGAGGCCTGGAAACCTTGGCTTCTATGGGCAGAGACCCTGGGACAGTGTGAGAGGTTACTGCTGGGGGTTACAGTCTAGGGGTGAAGAGAGAAGCAGAGCAGGGCTGAGCCAGGTCATGGAGGAGCCCCCTTGGGGTGCTGCCATGGGAAGTGAGGAAGAGAACAGGCCCTTCTCGGGGCATACTATTTTAACCAATATATGTATGTATATATACACACACACATCCATTCATCTATGCATCTATATATTATCTAAGCTCTAAGTTGTAATTTCTAGCTGCTCAAGGACTCTGCTTGCTTTTGAATTTCAGTACTCTAGGGCAAAATCCTACTCACCCTACGGTGCAGGGACACTTTTTCTAAAGCTGTTTCTTGTCTTTGCCCTACCTGGCAACCAGACAACCAGTATCTCCATATCAAACTGCTTCTCACTGATGACATGAGCCCCCTACACTCTATATATGGTGCCTGCCAGATTCACTGGACACTGATTGGGGTCAAATATGTTTTAGATTATAAGAAGGAAAGAGCTCACTTAACAGTCTTGAACAGAATTAGAATTTGAGTCAAGTTAATGAATTTGTATTATAGTCAATATATATATATATATATATATATATATATATATATATATAGCAGCTCTGAGTATTAGAGGTCACTTGGAAGGATGAGATTGAGTTAATGATGAGGTTGCCAAGGGAATTCTTTCTTGATTGGGGAAAAACAGAGTGATGGGGAAACCTGATGAACGGAGACAGCACATTTCTCTGCAACCTCCCTTTTTCCTGCTGCAGTGAGAAAGATAAGTTATAGAGACTGAACAAAAATTTTAGAAGGCCAAATATAGCTTCTGCTTGGAGCAAATACTAATGATTTCTCTAAGATAATAAGCAAGCCAATAGCTAGTTGGTTTTTTTATGTAAAAATAATTAGGGTGGAAAAAACAAAGCTAAAAAGAGTAACTCAAAATTAAATAAAATTCCCCTCACCTTCTGTGAGATAATGCAAATATTATCATTTTCACTTTATAGTAGAGGAAACTAATCTCATAGACACTGTGTCTTATTCAAGGTCACACAGTGGATTTCCTCAGTTTGAATGAGAGATACAGGCTAGAGTAAGATTAAAAGAAATATGCTTACATACAAATTGAATAACTTCTTCTGTTAAACTTCCATTAAACTGTCATCTGACCGCTGAAATTTAACAGAAGAACATATTCCATGTGCCTGGTTATGTCCTTAAGTGGCTTATAACATCACTGGAGTCATAAGATCATTACACCTTTGAAAAGATGACAAACATCTCTCTGAGGGAGTATATGATAAATGCCAGATAAGTACAATGAGCAATAATGTGATAAAATGGGGGAGAAAAAGGGCTCTTTTTTGTGAGGCAATTGAGATTAAGTGACTTGCCCAGAGTCACATAGCTAGTAAATGTCAAGTGTCTGAGGCTGGATTTTAACTCAGGTCTTCCTGACTCTGGGGACGGTGCTCTATCCACTGTGCCACCTAGCTGCACCAAAAGAGCTCATTTTCATCAGATCCACCTGACTCCTAGAATGAATTTCTTCATCCATTTGAATCTTGCATATGTCTCCTATAGGACAGCTAGGTGGGGCAGTGGATAGAGCACTGGACCTAGAGTCAGGAAATCCTAAATTCAAATCCTGCCTCAGACACCTGATAATTGTGTGGCCCCGGACAAGTCTCTTAACCATTGCCTGCCTCAGTTTTCTCATCTGGAAAATGGGGAAAATAGTAGCACCTCCCCCTTCTTCCCAAATGAGATAATATTTGTAAAGCTTAAAGTGCTGTATAAATGCTGGCTGTTATGCTATCTCCTGACCCAGGTGTTATTACTTAGCACCAGACCATGAGACAGGGTTGCCTGGTAGAAGTACTCAAGTAATTTTGGATGGTAGTGATTTCAAGAAGGAGCATTGCTCTTGACATCAGACAAAGCCTTATGAGTAAGCACATCTTGGAATGAAATTCTTAGGACGTGAGTGCAGTGGAGGTGGTTTGGTAGAGCTCTGGATTTGAAGACAGAGATCTGACCTCCATTCCTGCTGCTCTGCCACTTGTATGACCCCGGGTAAGTTACTTAACTTCCCTAGGTCCTCTGTGAAGTAGATAAAGCACCAGCCCTGGATTCAGGAGGACCTGAGTTCAAATTCGGACTCAGACACTTGATACTTACTAGTTGTGTGACTCTGGGCAAGTCATTTAACCCTCATTGCCCCGAAGAAAGAGAGAGAGAGAGAGAGAGAGAGAGAGAGAGAGAGAGAGAGAGAGAGAGAGAGAGAGAGAGAAATGAGTAGAGGGGAGTGGGGGCTTCCTTTAATGACCCACTTGTCAACCTCACCACTCCAACATGGGTCACTTGTACGTGTCTCTGGGGTCTCTGTCCACGTTCTCCTTGGGCTTCATAAAGATTCTCATGTTTACTCTTCTTTACTAATGTTTTCAATCTTAGTTAAGTACATAAACGGAGTATAATGTTCTTGTATTGTTTCTAGGAAGGCTACACACCGCTTATACTATTTTCATTTGGGGAGTAATCAGCATTATTTTGAAACAATTCATCATGTTTATGATACATTTATAATAAATTACTACAGCTGCTTTCTAGGCTATTTCCAAATACCTGCAATCTGCTCAGACCCAAGAATTACAAGCACTTCTGGGTAGCACAGGTTGAACAAGAAATCTCTGTGTTGATTGCTTTGTTAGTTGAACTTTGTATCTAATGGGTTTTCAATTTGCCACACTAGAAGGAGGGCAGAATTCAGCATGGAGCTTGATCTTTGTGTTTCCAGATGTGGAATCAACCATCTTGTCCCACCAGTCCCTCGATGGGAATGTGAATGTCAAAAGAGACTTCCAGGAAACATGAGTCTCTTCTTGGTGTTGATCTCACCCAGCCTCCATTTTTACCCACTCTAGCTTTTGAACTACTTCCCCACATATTTCACATACCTTCCATATTCACGGACCCCCACAGAGGCTTTCCATCTTAGAAGCCATTCTTGGGAATCCAGGCTTGCTACCTTGCTCCTAAGGATCTCAAAGCCTTAGTCTTTCCACTTGCTGCTGGTATGGGCTCCTATTATTATTATTATTATTAATAATAATAATAATAATAGTTAACATTCAGGCAGTACTTACTATATGCCAGTGCTTTAAAATTATGATCTCATTTTAATTCACCCCCAAACCATGGGAGAGGTGCTATTATTATTCCCACTTTACACACCCCAGCCTGAGACTATTATCTTCACAGGATCATCTATAGCCAAAAGAGATCTCAGAAATCATTTAGTTCAACCCTTTAAGTTTGCAGATGAGGAAAATGAGAACAAGGAGGTTCAATAATTTGTTCAAGGTCATAAAGGTAATAGATAGGAGACCTGGGATGACAAAGTCAAGAGTATTCTTTGCTGTTGTTGTCTTTAATGTAGGATGTGTGACAGGGTTGGTATTTGGGGATTTTTTTTCCTTCTGCAGGTCAATAATACTTAGGTCAATAGTAGGTCAGATTCTTAGAAGAACAAATTAACTTTTTTTTAAACTTTTAAAAAAATATATTTTTGTGGGGGGGCAGCTAGGTGGCACAGTGGATAGAGCACCGGCCCTGGATTCAGGAGGACCTGAGTTCAAATCCAGCTTCAGACACTTAACACTTACTAGCTGTGTGACCCTGAGCAAGTCACTTAACCCCCATTGCCTCACTAAAAAAAAAAAAATTTTTTTTAATTGTGGGGTAGTGAGGGTTAGGTGACTTGCCCAGGGTCACACAGCTAGTAAGTGTCAAGTGTCTGAGGCTGGATTTGAACTCAGGTCCTCCTGAATCCAAGGCCAGTGCTTTCTCTACTGCGCCACCTAGCTGTCCCAACAAATTAACTTTTTTAAGCTACAAAGGTACCATTTCAATGGGAAATTAGGTCCAACCTTGGAGTCTGGAAAACCTGGGTTCAAGTTTTGTCTTGGATACATCCTGAGCAAATCACTCAACTCCTCAATGCTCCAGTACAGCTAAGACAGGTGTCTGTAAATCCGGTTCTGATTTCCACTGGCATGGTTTTCCTCATTGGAAGTTTCCTTTACTGATGAAGGCATAGGTCTGAAATCTCCTACTCCTCAGGATTATTGTTCACCTTTTTCTTTTCATAAAAATTGTGCAAGTGTCTCATCAATGCTTCTTTATAAAGAAAAAATCAGGATCATTTTCCAGTGATTCCTCTCCTCTCCCACTCTCCACTTAGAACCCTCCCATACCATAAAGTCAGGTAAACAATTTAATACATTGGCTGTGTCTAACAATGTTCACAGCTATAATTCACCATATTTTCACTGAGAGGAGAATAGCTTTTCATAACTATCATGAAGAGATAAGCATACTATGCCCATCAGACATTGAGAGGATACTCATCTGGGCCTATGGGGACTATAGGAGTATACTATTCCCAGTTCTGTACCTAGGCATGTGGTGTGACTAGGTTCCTCCTAGGGGAGCCTAAAGAGAGGGCTTAGGCTTCCTTTACTCCAACTCATTAGCTCATTAAGTTCCTCACCCTAGCTCCATTGGGGTAATTTGACTCATAAATGGAGGGGGAAGAGTAAAAAAAGGTACCCAGTGTACAATATGAATCAGGAATGGGACATTTAATTTATTCCTACACACAAAAGGAATGTTAAACATAAGAGACTAACAGAGTGTGCCGTAGCTACATGGCTTGAAAATTGGATTTAGTAACAACTTATAACTACTAATATAATTAGTTAAGGAGGCTGATACTCAGACTTTATTAGAACCAGAAACAGTTCGTGAGTTTGCTAATGAGGCATTTTACATTTCACCTCATTTTGGTACTATCAATCACTCAACCCTAAATCTGAACCTAATCTAAACTTTGCTCTTATGTACTTTTATTTTATTTTATTTTAAAAAGACTAGGTCTCCTTATTTCACCCAGATTGGACATTTGGGTCCTATTCATGGGCTTTCTTTTATTTCCCTCTGCTAATTATCTCCTATTTATCAGATAGATAGACAGATAGACAGACAGACAGATAGACAGACAGACAGACAGACAGACAGATAGATAGATAGATAGATAGATAGATAGATAGATAGATAGATAGATAGATGATGAATGGACTGATGGATGGATGGGTAGATAGTTTGTACAGATTTATTTGCTTGTTGTCTCCTCCATTACAGTCTAAGCTCCTTGAAGGCAAGGACTGTCTTTTGCCTTTCTTTGCATCCCTCATGTTTAGCACAGTGCCTGGCACATATTGAGTGCTAAATAAATGGTTATTAATTGACTCATCCCACTCTAATTGGAACAGGAGCTTTGACCTATTACATTTCTAACCTGGACTGCTTCACCCTTCCATAGGCAATGGGGTACAAACCTATCACCTCACCCCTCATACCAGAAGCTCATCATATTAGTGCTAAACTTAATGTGGACAGCCCATCAACTTAGCCCAAAGAAGCTCAGAAGT
The DNA here is from genome assembly GCF_019393635.1 of Dromiciops gliroides. NCBI lineage: Eukaryota > Metazoa > Chordata > Mammalia > Microbiotheria > Microbiotheriidae > Dromiciops > Dromiciops gliroides. The sequence goes on from NC_057865.1 coordinate 39,378,070, forward strand.
CCCAAGCTCAAGTAATCCACAATTCTCGGCCTCCCTGGTAGCAGAGATTACAGCCTTCTGCCACCATCCCTGACATCCTCCTCAGCTACTTCTCCAACCAACCACTTTTCTCATTGGCTTTACTACCTCTGTACCTTTCAGACTAACAAGGTTGCCATTAGTCCTCTAAGTATCCATCCACCATGTTCAGTTACCTACTCAGGAAAGATAACCCATTGTAGGAAAGGCAGCCAGAGGCCCAAGTGCATGTCCATATTCCATGTAGAGACCTAGCAAGGGTCAGATGATCATTTCCCTTCCCTTCATCTCCTTCATGGGAGACTAGAAATGGAACTCTCTACTTTGAACATGGAAGAACTCTAGCCAAGAGAGGGCCATCCAGAAGGTCTCTTATTTTTACTAGCTGTGTGAAATAACACCTTACTCTCTTGCCTCTGTCATGGGGATGGAGGGTGGGGGACAATCAAGAGACTACTTGGTGTCTACCTGTTAATACTAAAGTACCAAATCTTTTCAGTTCTGGACCACCACTTGGCCAGAAGCAGCCAGGGAGGTCATCACCCCTAAAGGCCTAAGTGCTGAGTCACAATGTCCTTGGAGTCTCTGGATATTTCCAGAGGAGCCGGGGGTGACCCTTCTTAGAATGACCCCCCCCATGAGCCAATTTACCCTTTTCCTAGGAATTGTGGAAAAGATGGGTAACATGCCTACAATGGCTCCAGAAATTAATAATAGAATCAGGAAGGGAACTCAGGGATCCTTAATCCCTCACCCCTGACTACACTTCTCTGAAATCTGTATTGGGTATCTCTGGTCAAAGCAGAGAGTCATGAGAACCTTCCAGAAGTCACAAGGAAAGCCAATTTGTTATCAAGGTCTCTTGGTGATGAATTCATAGGAGACAAGTAAAACATTATTTTCCTGAACAGGATCAATATCACTCCCTACATCTTTGGTCTTTTAGCTCTCATCTTGCCATTACCTTGAGGATCTGCTTCTCATCTTTGGTCATTGGCATGTCCTATCTTTCTCTAACAATCAATCGCTAGGATGGCTTGAATATCTCTTTTCTCTACCTTTGCAGAATCAAAAAGCTTGTGCACCCTTAGTGAAGTCGGGTCAGGGCTTAGGCAGAAATGGAAGGCATCGAGAATTTCAAAAACAGCCATGGAGCCTGGGCTTTTATATGGTCTCTCAAGGGAGAAAATATGAAATTTGTAGTTTGTTGGTTCGGTCAGGAGCATGCATGTGACCCTGGAAAGTTGTCTTTATCCTTTTAAAAAATTTCATTAAAATGACTTAGATTCAAGAGAAGCAAATGAGAGAAAACAGCCTACTCATCCTGAGGCTGCCACAATGTGTTCATTAGTTCAAGACGGACTGAAGGATTCATTTTTTCCCTTGTAATGCTCAAAATTTCCCCAAGACCTAGCCTGGTGCATCATTAAAGAGCCTGTAGGAAGTTCCATCTTATGCAACCCACTTCCCCAAAATGTGTAAGTCATTCTTCCAGTCAGATAATTATTCATTTGGGGAAACAAGATTTTTTTTTCTCCTTTGAATGCCTTCTGCCTTTTCTATTATAATGATAATAATAATAATAGTAAGAGTTGGCATTTACATAGTACATCAAGATTTCCAAACACTTTACAAATACATTATCTCATTTGATCCTCATAACCCTTTGAAGTATGTATTATCCCCATTTTACAGATGAGGAAATGGAGGCCAAAAGCATTTAAATTACTTGCTCAGGGTCACACAGCTAGAAAGTATATGACGTAGGATTAGAAATCAGGTCTTCCTGACTCGAATTCCAATTCTATTCACAGTATCACCTCTCTGCCTTCATTTTATAGTAAATATTGCCTCACCAGTCCCAACAAAGTTCCAGGGCTGTGAATCCCCCAAATCTCTAGGCATTCCTTAGCATTTATTGAGTACTTGTTGTTTGCAGAAGGTAGCTGTTGGTGCCATAGCAGGTTACAATACAAGTAGAAGTTGTGGTTCCTGTCCTTGAGGGACTTAAGCTATAGTGTATATTAGTAAATCTCAGAGTTGGAAGGACCACAGAGGCTGCCTACTCCAACCTACATCTGACATGAAATAAGTGTCTGAGGCCAGATTTGAACTCAGGTCCTCCTGAATCCAGGGCCGGTGCCACTGTACCACCTAGCTGCCCCAGACATGAATCTTCTCTTAAACATCACCAGTAAGTTAGCATACAGTCTCTGCTTGAATACCATTAGTGATGGGGAACTCATTATATACTGAGAACAACCCCTTCCATTGCTGGACAGCTCCAGTTGTTATGAAGTTTTTCCTCATATAATTTTTTTGGAGGCAATCCAGGTTAAGTGACTTGCCCAGAGTCACACAGCTAAGTAAGTGTCTGAGCCCAGGTTTGAACTCAGTTCCTCATGAGTCTAGGACATGTACTCTATCCACTGTACCACCTACCTGCCCCTTCTTCATCTCATTCTAAAACTTGCCTCTGTCATTTCTACCTATGTCTCCTAGTTCTGCTGTCTGAGTTCAATGTGGATAAAAGTAATGTTTGTCACTGATTTTTATTCAAAAGATGTGACTATTAAAGCCATTTCCATAGACACAAAATGGGGGTAAAATGCAGGTTCTTATATTAATAATCTCCAGACCAAATAACCATGAGGCCCTTGATTGATTTAATGAATATATTTCCCTGTGAATTATGTTAACTCTGTTTTGGTTTTCTGTGTTTATGATCAATGCTTAATCAATAATTATTAAAGCACAGTTAGTACTCCATGTTTCCTATGAAAAGCTAGAAATAGAAGAGTACCCAGTATTTGGGCTGAGATAAACCTGTTGTCTGTTTCAGACACTCCTGAAACCCCAAGTCTTTCTTGTCTGTACATGTCTACTCAAGACAAGTACATCCCCTTCCATGTGATCAATTTAGATATTAGCTGAATTAATTAATAGATATGGGATGGGGAGTGAGAATGTTACTATGCCTTCCTTCACCCTCTTGACCTTCTACTTTCTCTGAAAAAGACAAGTGGAGATAGCCAATGGGGAAATGAGAGAGGGACCAGATCTTTGATTTCATTGGTAGCGGGAACTCTGGGATGAAGAAAATCCCTCCACCAATGTAGGTCAGCACCTTCTCTGCAATTTATATAGTGGCCGGGGCACTGAAAAGTTAAGGGACTTGGGGCAGCTAGGTGGCGCAGTGAATAGAGCACCGGCCCTGGAGTCAAGAGTACTTGAGTTCAAATCTGGCCTCAGACACTTAACACTTAGTAGCTGTGTGACCCTGGGCAAGTCACTTAACCCCAATTGCCTCACTAAAAAAAAAAAAAGAAAAAAGTAAAAGAAAAGTTAAGGGACTTACCCAAGACCACACAGCCAAATTGGACCCAGGTCTTCCTTGTTCCCCAGACTAATTCTCTATCCATTCTTCTGTACTTCATAAGATACAAGGTAACCCATGTTTAATGAAATCTATTGGAAGTTCTAACTGAGTCTCTTATTGCATTTGGAGGGATGGTGGTGGAAGTAACAACAGCAGAAACATCTCAGCCACCACCAGCAGCAAGAATAATAGCTAACAATAATAGTAACAGCATCTACAGCAGTGTCACAAGCAACAACAGAAACAGCAGCAGCAGCAGCAACAAAAACAATAACAAACCTCCTCAAATCCCAACCCATCGTCCCTTCTTGGGAGGTAACAGAAAGCCCAAGTAGAGGAGAAAGGGAAGGCCAGCCAGACTAATGGAGGCTGAGGGGCACCATGTTCCCCGACACTGCTGTCGGAGCTGTGAAGACCTGGCAAAAACTCTGAAACAGCCAAATGGGCTGTGCTAATACCCCTGATGACCTGGCCAGTGTGCTGTTACTACTCCCTTATGGAGCTTTGGAAATAGATGGAGGGGCCTGGGATTGAAGACTGGCTTTACTCAAAACCAAAGGGAAGGTGTGATGTGGAGGGCAATAGAGTGAGAGCAGAGAGCAGAGAGCAGAGAGCAGAGAGCAGAGAGCAGAGAGCAGAGTTTTTCTTTATGTTCTGGTACCATAAGATGATAAGATATGTATATGTATGTGTATGTATAGGTGTAGCTGTAGCTGTAGATGCATGCATGCATGTATACATATATATACACATGCACATACACATATGTGTATGTATATATACACATACATATACACACATATAACTTACATTTATCCTATCTTATATATTGTAGATAATATTCTACTACATAATACATTGCATATTATATTAATTATTGTTATATAATATGTCATCTTATATGTGCTTAAGAGCATACATACACACATAAATGTATGTGTATGTGTACATATATTCAGTCAAATGTGTGTATATATAATATATTTCTATATTATATTAATATAATATGGTATATGGTGGTGAGATATTATAATATATGAAATATTATATGTGATTTCTATTATGTGATATGATATGATAATATATGATATATAAATACATATATTTACAGAGTCTAAAACTCCAACTACTAGAAATGCTTTAGCAGAATGGTGATAACAACTAAATCAGGAAAAACTAGAGTGTACATGAAACAGACTGAAGACACAGATACATTGATTATGTTGTCAATTAATTAGCCAACTAATATTTTTAAGTGCCTACCGTGTAGCAGGTTCTATGCTAAGAGGGAGAGAGAAAGAACCACAAAAGGCAGTCCCTGTTCTTTAGGAACTCACAGTGTAAGGGATGGTAGGGGAACAACATGCAGACAACTGTTCAAACAAAATCTATAGATATAGATATAGACAGAAGATGCTTGGGGTCAGGAGATGGAGTGTCCTTTGTGAAGAACAGCCAGGAGGCTATTGTCACTGTGTCACAGAGTAGGTGGGGAGGTGTAAGGTGTCAGAACACTATTAAGGCAGGAAGGATACAGGTAATGGTGAGCTTTAAAAGCCAAAGGAATTTTTTATTTGATCCTGGAGGCAATGGGGAGCTACTGGAATTGATTGAATGGGGGAGAGGGATGACTTGGTCAGATTTGAACGTGAGGAAGATTGATTTGACAGCTAAGGAGAGAGGAGGGAGGGACTGGAGAGGTCAGAAATTTGCACTAGTATTACATCAAAACAATACTTCTCGGACATGTAGGTGGCAGAGTGGATAGAACACCCACCCTGGAGTCAGGAGGACCTAAGTTCAAATGCAGCCTCAGACATTTGGTAGCTGTGTGACCCTGTGCAAGTCATTTAACCCCAGTTGCCTACAACAAAACAAAACATACTGACCAATTAACAAATGTGAAATAAAATAAGTAGTAACAAAAATAAATTTGTGGAATAGAATATAGAGAATGAAAGTATATAACAAATCCTTGATACCTTAGTTCACAATTGAATGTGAATACAAAAAATGTTAAGATGATGAATAGAAAGATCAAATTATGTGATATGCACAAAGTGTTTACAAACTTGAAAGTACTATGTAAATATCAGGCATTATTATGACTTTCCTAACAAAACTAAAAACAGAACTCACCAGTTATAGGGAAGGATGCTATGCTTTTTGTCACCAAAATCCTCAGCTCTAAGTACACAATCATGTATTGCAAATCAATGTAGAGCAATCAGAAGAAATAACTTAATTCCTAAACCCAGATTAGATAAAATAAGGGCAGAAATTGAGGAGTTACTTAAAGCTGAAGAACTTGATGTCATTAAAAATCTCCACTTAACACAAGCTCCAGCTGCTCTCTAATAATGAAATGCTGGGGGAAATGATGGCATCATCAATGATTTGAAGTAGAATGGAATTTTGAAAAGCCCCTTTTGAGTTTGATGGCATGAATCCAACTAACAAACTAAATACCCCAGAACAAAAGAACTTAAAAATAAAAACTGGAATCTGTTTTAGCTGTTATGAACAAATGTGTTCTCCCCCAATATTTGTTGAAGAGTATAAACACATTTCGGCACCTGCACATAATAACCTATGCTGCAGCTGTTGCCGTGGTAAGGACAATGGGAGGAAAAGTAAAATTACCTATGAATACTTCTAAGGATGAGCATCAAATACCACCATGGCAAAAGTAGGTCAAGGAAATTTCCGAGATCTGTGGAAAGACAAATGGAAAGTTACATCAGTATCTAGCTGGTTTTTGTCTTAGGAAACATCTTAAGTTAATGCCCTGATTAAAGGTAATAAAAAAGATTCCATGAGTAATGGGATCAGGGGAACAAATGTGTATCCAAAGGTCTTGACATCCATACCAATGAATGAAAGTGAAAGCTAAAAGGCTTGGGTGTCCACAGAGTCGTGGGGGCACGAAGAACAAAATAAACCATTCAACAAAACTTTACCATCCAGGCTTGAAAAGCAAAGAAATTAGAGAAGAGGAAAGCACCAAAGAAAGACTATGCAGGAAATTTATGGTCATGTGCATGGTCAAAAAGAATTCCAACCTGCCTGCACAATGTTAATATGATGAATGACCAAATGGTTATGTCAAGAAAGGGGACAGAAACTAGTATCTCTGCAACTCAGAATTAAACCCTTCAAAATGGCTCGTGAATTACCAGCATTCTCTGATGCTAATCAAATCCCAACTTTCTTCAGAGAAGGCACATGTTTATTGCCAAAATGTGAAAACATTAGCGACTCCTCTAAAATATAGTCCAGTGTACTCTGTACAGAGGATCCATATCTTGTCATTTAAAACAATCTATAAATATTTATGAGATTACATTATATTGGCTGAGGAGCAGAAAAAGTATGCCAAAACATCTCAGGTACAAGGGTTATAATCAGCTTGGTGACTGGGAAACAAATCATTCAAAAGTTTCACAATATTTACATCTACTTTATTATCACAAAGCCTTTGACTCAGTCCTGCACTCATGGCTTATTTGTGTGCTGAAAAGATATGATCCAAGGGTAGAGAGAATTTGGTAGTTACATGAAAACTGCTCCCTATTTAAAACACACCAAAACAATGTCAAGAACAATTTTTGCAAAATATGCTATTTTTCATGTAGGTCAGTGAAGCCCACTGTGATTTGACCTAGCTTTAAATCCACTATCATCACTCCTAAATAGAGCTAAGCAAAGCATTCAGGTCAAAAAGGGAGTTTGTACTGATACAAAGCATTGTATCATTCCTCAACTAAGATACATTAACTGATGTTGTTCAGTTATTTTTTTTCAGTTGTGTCTCACTCTTTGTGACCACATTTGGGGTTTTCCTGGCAAAGATACCAGAGTGGTTTCCTTTTCCAACTCATTTTACAGATGAGGAAACTGAGGCAAATGGGGTTAAGTGACTTGCCCAGGGTCACACAGCTAGTAAATGTCTGAAGTGGGATTTGAACTCAGGAAGAAGAGTTTTCCTGACTCCTGGCCAGTGCTTTATCCTCTGTGCCACATAGCTGCCCCCTCTATATTGTATTCAGTTACCTGTGATAACAGTGACCTCTCCCAGGGCCATTTCTATCTGAACTTCACTGAACTAAAATGAGAAGGAAATATTAGCAACAATAACATAGCTGTCCTTTATATAGTGTTTATAAGGTTCATATAATGCTTTACTTACTGTTTCTCATTTGTTCTTCACAACAAGCCTGTGGAGTATGTATTATTATTGTACTCATTTTACAGATGAGGAAATGAGGCTAAGCAAAGGTAAGTGACTTCCTTAGGGTCACACAGTGATGCACAGACAACTAGGTGGCACAATGGATAGAGCACTGGGCAAGAAGACCCAAGTTCAAATTCAGCCTCAAACACATACTAGCTGTATGACCTTGGGCAACTCACTTAACCCTATTTGCCTCAGTTTCCTCAAATGTAAAGTGGAAATAATAATAGCACCTAACTTCCCAGGATTATTGCTACTATAGTTGTTATTGTTGTTACTGTTATTATTATTATTATACAGGAGATGACTTAAAAATACCTTTGGATTTAGAGCATGGGTTTGGAGATACACATTTTCTGATAGAATTCCATAGTGATCAGTCATCCAGTAGATTCTTCACTTATCAGTCACTAGCAATGCAGGACCAGGTTACCAGAAGAAGCTGCCATTAAATGGTATAGGGTGGAATATTTGCAAGTGGGCCATGAGCTCTCTCATTTAGGAATTTTTATTTTTACGATTGACTCCAACTGACACACTGAGACTTCTTTTCATAGTGGTCCCTCTTTGGCATCTCTGACCTTATAGCCCATTGCTCAAATGGGCTCCGATGATGCCCGTATGTCAGGTGGCTCTGGCTGACAGAGTTGTCAGGGTGGCTCCAGAAAGCCCCTGTAATCTAGCTAATGTTTTTTTGGGGGGGGTGGGGTGGGTGGGAGGCAATGAGGGTTAAGTGACTTGCCCAGGGTCACACAGCTAGTAAGTGTCAAGTGTCTGAGGTCAGATTTGAACTCAGGTCCTCCTGATAATGGAGCCAGTGCTTTATCCATTGTGCCACCTAGCTGCCTCCAAGCCCCTGTAATCTAGCCGAGGCCTTGTGGATTTTGGAGACAGAAGAATGACAAGAAAGAAAATGATTTTAGTATTGTCCTGGTCCCTTGAGCTGTTTCCTCTTTCAAAGAAATTCAGCTGGAGGGCATCCTGTCAGAGGAGCAGCAAGACTTCTACATGAGAGGCTCAGCTATTGCCTTGGAGAGAGTTCACTTTCATTAGCCCATGTTCCCCAATTTCCTCCCCGCTAAATGCCAAACTGACTTTCAAACCCAAATGTGAGAAGAAGCTGTCAAGACTCTAGAATTCACACCCTTTGATATCCAGCCCCTTTTGTCAGGGAGCAATATGTCTCTTCACTCCTTCTAAGCATTTGGAGAAAAGGGCACTCCTGGTGTGTTTATGTGGAGCTAGATGGTAAACACAGGAAAAATGCAGGAATTGGCTAACAAGAAAACAAGGCATTTCAAATAATGTTTTTATTTTATACAAGCTATTATCTTTTTTGTGTGGGGCAATGGGGGGGTTAAGTGACTTGCCCGAGGTCACACAGCTAGTGAGTGTCAAATGTCTGAGATCGGATTTGAACTCAGGTCCTCCTGAATCCAGGGCTGGTGCTTTATCCACTGTGCCACCTAGCTGCTCCCCAAGCTATTATCTTTTAAAAATTCAATTCAATTTAATTTTCAGTTATATTCCTCCCCCACCTACTGAGAAGGCAAGAAAAACAAAAACCCATTACAAATATGTAGTCATGCAAAAGAAATTCTCACGTTAGCCTTGTCCTAAAAAGAAAGAAAAAAGGAAGGAAGGGAGGAAGGGAGGGAAAAGAAAGAGAGAGGGGGAGAGGGGGACAGAGACAGAAAGAGACAGAAAGAGAGACAGAGAGAGGAAAATATGCTGCACTCTGCACTCTGCACTTTGAGTACATCATTCTTCTGAGTCTTCTGTCTGGAGGTAAATATCATTTTTCATCACGAGTCCTTGGAACTGTGGTTGGTCGTTGTGTTGATCAGAATTACTAAGATTCTCAAATCTGTTTCTCTTTAAAATCGCTGTTTAAACTGTTCTCTTGGTTCTGCTCACTTGACATTGCATCAGTTCATACAGTGCTTCCAAGGTTTTTCTGAAACCATCCCCATCATCATCTATCCCCTTCTTATAGCACAACAGCATTCTATCACATTCTCATCCCATAACTTGTGCATCCGCTCCCCAATGGATGGACATTCTCTTAGTCTCTAATTCTTTGCCATCACAAGAAGAGCTGCTATAAATGTTTTTGTACATATAGGTACCTTCCCTCTTTCTTTAATCTCTCTGGGGGTATAGACCTAGTAGCAGTGTGGCTGGGTTAAAGGGTATGCACACTTTAGTAGCTCTTTGGCCATAGTCCCAAATTATTTTCCAGACTGGTTGTGTACCTGTTTTCCCACAGCCCCTCTAGTATTTGTCATTTTCCTTTTTTGTTAGTTTAGTCATTCTGATAGATATGAAGTGGTGCCTCAGAGTTTATTAATATGCATTTCTTTAATTATCAGTGATTTATATGGCTCTTGATAACTTGTATTCTCTTCTGAAAACTGCCTGTTCCTGTCCTTATCACTCATAGCTTTGAGCCTCAGTTTCCTTATCTGTTAAGTGAGTACAGTGCCTACTTCCCAGGACTATTGTGAGGATCAAATGAGATGATAAATGGAGAGAGCATTTAGCCCAGTGGCTGACACATTGTTGGTGCTTAATAAATGCTTGTTTCAAGGATTAAATGCCCCAGTTCACACAAAGTACTATAGAAACCTTAAAATGCCACCTACGTGTCTGCTCCTTATTTTTCTGGGTCCCCACATCATATCTACTTTGGATCACCAGGACTCCAGGGAGAGGCTACTCAAGATCTGAGGCCAGTTGATATTTTTAGGACTGCATTAGTATCCCAAGATGTCAGGAGAAAAACTGATACTGAGCAGCAATGTGGGGGGAGCCGAAGGAATGGGCAGAGGCTTTAAATCGGTTTCTTCTTAACTCTGTTACTCTATTCAACCCAAAAAAGAACAACCCCCTTTAATGATGGGGATGAGGATGAAGAAATGTGGAAAACCAGTTTGGACAAGATCGCAGCAATGAAGATTCCTTTTAAAAGCTGGTTATTTTCATCCCAGATCAGCAGGGCCTCAGGTATTACACATTATATACTTATAAATCCTGAGTTGTCATCCTTGAGAACTCCTAAAGAACAGTAGAAGGCCGTCGGGGCTAGAAAAGGGGACACCTAATTCTTCTCTTTTTTTAAAGATGGTGCAGTGCTTTTAATTACCTCAAGATTCTGAAAGAATGGGCAATCTTTTTTTTTTTTTTTGTGGGGCAGTGGGGGTTAAGTGACTTGCCCAGGGTCACACAGCTAGTAAGTGTCAAGTGTCTGAGGCCAGATTTGAACTCAGGTCCTCCTGAATCCAGGGCCGATGCTTAATCCACTGCGCCACCTAGCTGCCCCCAGAATGGGCAATCTTTTAACAGTAATGTTCTTCAGTAAGGCAGCATGGGGTAGCATTGGGCTGTATGGGGTGTTTAGAGAGGTCTGGTACCTCTGGTGTGAGGGCTGCTGAGCCCTTTTTTAGGGCTGTTTGTTCCCACATGTCACCTAACTCTCACCTGTGGCTCCAGGAAACTGTAGCTTGTGCAGGGGCCACCCTCATCTCTGCTGGGCAGCTGAACCATCATCAAGCCTTCAAAGTTAGGTGGCTGCTCACGCATTTCTCAATCCCTTGTATCAATAGGGTCAGAAAACATGAATAATCTCCATGAGCCTCCTTAGGGTTATGAAGTGTTCTTCACTGCTGCCTAAAATAGATTACAGGTTGGCTTGTGCGTCATCCATCACCTGGTGCTGTGCCGTTTCAAGCTTTTCTTAGAACAGGGATGTTGTAAATGGTGCTTTAATAAATGCCTGGTTAGGAATTGACCATAAAAATAGGAAACCGAAATGCAGTTAATAATCATCAGATAATTATCTCGCAATCATCCCCGAGAGCCTAGGAGGTATTGGATGGCAGGTCCTCTCAGGAGCCTTTGTATTTTCACAAGTCTTCCACTGGCAAGTTTTGCATCTTGTTGGGAAGAAGATACCTGACACCACCTTCCCTAGAGACAATGAGTGAGGTTCTATTGTGGTAGGCCTCCATACTCCAGAAGTGTGTGGGAATATAAAAGTATCAGTCTGGGAGTAAGGATATTCCAGAGAATCCCTCAAAATAGTGCCTATAGGTCTTTGGGCCCCCCCACCTCCCCCTATGTGAAAGAAAAGGTGCTAAGCCCTAGCCCAGACTCTGCATTACTTTTCATGCTAACTCAGTCAGCTCTAACCCCAATAACCAGAGAAAAACCACTTAGTTCACCAATACTCTAGATTTTTCAACAAGGGCTCAGTAGCATTCTTTGCCTTGTCGATTGCCCTGCTTCTCACAGAGACCCCTAATATAAGAAGGTTGGGGAGGGGATGGAGTGGGAGGTAAGCATCCTGGTCATGCTTTTCATTTACATCAAGTCAGTTGATTCTCATAAAAAAAAAAAACCTGTGAGGTTCCAAAAGAGAAATTATTAACATTTTACAGATGAGGAAACTGAGGCTGGAAATCATTCAGGAATTAGTGCTCAAGCATTTATTAAGTACTTACCACGTTTCAGGGCCTGTGCTAAGTGATGGGGACACAAATACAAGCAAAAAGAAAACTGGTCCCTACCCTCTAGGAGTCCACATTCAAATGAGGAAAAACTGAAGAGGTAGGGACATGGCAGGGGGTAAAGCACCACCAGGCATGATGGCTAGATTCAGAGGATTAAGGGAGTCTGGGGCCTTTTCTCAAAATGGAGACTCCAAGAACTCAGTGGTGGGAGAAGGGGCTGATAGGAACTGATTCAGAACATGGAGGCAAAGTCCTGACCGGGCGAGTGGCTGAACCCTGGTCACCCATGAACTTGGCAATAGTCACAGTACAGTTTTCTAAAATCACAGCCACTACAGACTGTTCTGGATTCAGGAGCCCATGGCTTGTAGACACATCCATCTTTTTCTTGTGGCGGCTGCTTTATATAGACATGCATAGAAACATCCTCTTTGTTAACATGAATTATTTTTATTAAAAAGTTTTCCAAGTGAAGGAAAATCTCCCTCACTCCATAGTTTTAGTATCAATATTAAGGATATGATAAATATTTAATATAATTATCAAATATTAATTAAATTATTAGATAGATTAAATATCATTAAATTATATTAAACATTAAATTATAATGCGATTGATAATGATTCTTATAAAGATAGCATTTAAAGGTTTGCAGATGCTTTGCAAATAGTCCCTCATTTGATCCTCACAACAACTTTGGAAGGTAGAGATTACTAATTCCCATTTTACAGATGGGGAAACTGCAGCAGAAGACAAGTGATTTGCCAGGCCACATGGATAATAAGTGTCTGGGGCTGTATTTGATGTTAAAATAGAACCAGAAGGCTGCTCAGTGTGTTGGTTAGATCCCCTATGGCTAGATATGTACAAGAATCACTCAGTATGAAAAGATGTGGAAAGATTGGGGTCTATACTAGGGAAGAAAAGGTCCATTGAGTATCTGAGTTTATTTAATGCTGAGTTGCATGGCAAGGAGTACAAGGGAATCTCTCTGGGAATGTTCTCAGAGAGATGGTTATCTTTTGGGGGCAATGAAGTTTAAGTGACTTGCCCAGGGTCACAGGGCTAGTAAGTGTCAAGTGTCTGAGGTCACATTTGAACTCAGGTCTTCCTGAATCCAGGGCTGGTGCTTTACCCACTGTGCCACAGGTGGTTGCCTATCGCCTGCTCAAAGACATTGTTGGTGCCCACCATATTAATGACTGTCTTGCATGCCCTACTGAGCTCATTAGTGTTATTTGGTACCGCTTGTCATTTAGTTTTGGAACACTGCATCATTCTACTGCCATGGTAGTAATATAACTTAAGTCACTCTATAAGACTGTGAAGTTTACTTTTTAGTCACCAGGATAAAAGTGGGACAGGGTGTGTCACTTTGTAGGTTTAAGTGGGCAAGCTTGGCATTCAAGACACAGCGATGTGCCACCTAGGTTATAGCCTTCTCTTCAAATAATTGATTCCTTGGGAGATTAGCATATTAACATATGCTTTTCTATTCAGTTATTCTCTTAAACAGATAAAGAACTATGTATTTAAATAGCTAAGTCTAAATATTAGCTAGTATCATTAGTGACTGTTTTAAAAGATTAATTGGAGTAGTATGAATATAAAAGGCCATCCTACCCCAATTTAAATGAAGACAACCCAAGCACAATTAGGCCCCTAACTCATTCATTATTGCTTTATTCTAGCCCTGGTTTTCCCCACCATCCTCTACCCCATGTTTGAGTAGAACATTTCTCCCCTCACCCAAAATGTTTTTCTGGAACTCAAAACCCCTTCCTGGGCCTTCAGTTTCAAGCACCTTTGCTGGATGAGAAGTGTTGGCTCATCTTTCTAGAAAGAGAATTCTGGGTGCTTTGTTACACTTTAAAGGAGCTCTTGGGAGGAGGGATAAACTTCCTTTTGTTTTTGTTAAGGATTTGGCTTTTCTGACACTTCTTTTGTACTCCTGCCTTCCAGCCTTCCTATCCATGGGCAGAAGCATAGCTTTTAAAAGGCACTACATTTAGAAGTCCCCACATCTGCACCGTGAAACCCACAGTGACTATCTTTTTCCAATAAGAGGGCTGCCATTTCCCTTCTCAGTCTTAACACTGTTCTTTGTATACTATACCCCAAAGATTTGATATTATCTTGTTTAGGGTTACACAAATCTCAGTGGGAACTAGAACCTAGCCTTTTCCAAAACACATTCTTATAGAACATGACAAGATTTAAAAATAGAGTTGCAAGATGGTTGGATGACAAATGGAGATTGAATATTTTCCCCCCTTCCTGCTAGCCTTCAAATTGTTTTGAAGCTATGCCTTCAACCCACAGAAATCAGACTGTTCTCACTTTCCCTAGAAATCTAACAGGAAGAGTAATGTGTAAGGTCTTCCACCAGATAACACTTGTAGGGCACTTTCAGGTGTGAACTTTAGATGAAAAAATGCCACTTGGACCCAAAGAATGCCAACACTGGATATTACAGGATTTTGGAGGCCCTGTGTATAGTGTCATCTAACAATGTCAAACAAGCGTCACCATCTTTAGGAAAGGTTACAGATGGAATCCAAGCCAATTTAAACTTGAAGATGCCTGAAAAGTCCAAGAGAACCAAGAAGTTTGATCCAGCTGGAGGAAGATGTGCTTACTAATGGCAGCCACCCTGCTCTTTTGTTGGAAACTGTGCAGAACGAGATGGACAGTAATAGTGGGTGACAGATGCTTTGTTCTATACTAGCTCATTATTGAGATCATCATGTAACATTTGCCCAGGCACATCCATATTTCATAAATAGCACTTCCTAAATCCATTCGTCATTGATTAGTGTCCTCTGAAATTTTTTTTTTTCCAAATCTCCTTGGCTGCCTAAGCCTTCCTTAATCAAATAAAATCCGGCTTCCTTAAGCCAGAAAATACTATGATTGCTGCCTTTTCCTGTTTACTGTGTTCTTTGAATTCCCTGAATACCACATGAATTCTTACTTGATTTCTCCACTTATTTCTGCCCTGGTTTTACTCTCCACTCAAAAATATAGATAAAGGAAAAGTCCCAGGTTTTTACTTATTTAAAAAGTTAGCCAGAGACATTTTCTTCCTGCTATTTCCCCCATATTCCCTTTCCCCAACGCCTCCCTTAAAACAAATGCAGAAAAAAGAGATCTTCTGATATTAATTTCATTTCTCCCAACCTTTCCTTTTTAAAACCCCTGATCCAATTGCTTTTCCTCACCCTAGTTTAAAAAGCAACACTATTCCCATTGCTCTTGCTGACACCTCCAATTTCTCCAATCCTTGATGGTTAAAAATAAATCCCTCCCTCTGATCTCTGCCTACCTCTCCCCTATTTAAGAGCCACACACAAACAGACACACACACACACACACACACACACACGCACACACGCACAAACTTCTCCAACACTTCACGCCCAGCCACCTCCCCAAGAAAACAAACCTTCCCACTTCAGTCTCTGACTGCCTTTTGCTGTTTTCTGAGGTACATCTTAAACATGTAAGAACAATGATAACAAAAACCAACAGTAACTCCCCCACTAACATATGGGAAATGCAGGGAGGAACATTTTTCATAAAAAATAAAACTCCAGCACCAAATCTTCATTTTATAAGAAGGTTCAAATCCCATCTCAAATTCTTCTAGCTGTGAGACCCTGGACAAGTTACTTAACCCCTCTGGGCCTCGGCTTCTTATCTATAACATGAGAGGGGTTTCTTCTAGTGCTAGATTTATAATCCTGTGATCACCATAATCCATAGTGGGGCATAGTGGGGCCCGGAGAGATGACATATGAAAATAGAAACCAGATTCTCAGATATGGTTCCAAATTGTAGTATCCGATCTTAAATACAAGATGACTCTTGTGTCAGAATTTCTCTCGACATGAATGGTTCAATAATACTTTGTCAATTTCTTACATCTCTAGCTCAATCCCCTCACATAAGATCTGGGAATTCAAACATCTAGTACTCTTCAAGGGCTGTAACAGCTCCCCTTATAAGCAGAGAGTTTCACAAGGCTCAAAATATAAAATGTTATTTAAAGTTTATTCAAACAGATAGAACTCCCTCTCCCCCTGCCCAACAGACAGAATAAGCGAGCCTCCATGAGCTACAATATTGGCCTGGGTACACCTCTAGTGGGGAGCAGTCTTGTAGCAGGTATTTTTAGTTGATATTATTGGTGCTGGTTTCTGCTATAATCTACTGTCTTGGCCCAGTCTAGAGGGCTTTTTCGGAGATGAGATGCTGAAGAATTACTGGTCTAATTGGGGCTTTCACTCCCCAAATCTGATATGATTCCTAGTTGGAAAGAGGGGAGGAGCCACGGATCCTGGACATGCAGGGAGCTGAGGTAGAGAAAGCCTAGGAAGCGCAGCTCTCCTCTAGTTCCAGAAGGTCATGGTCATCTTTGGTCATCTTGCCATTGACATTATCTTTTGCACACCTAGCTTCCTGAAACTCAGCCTGTTCTGTGTTATTCCCTGTAGTTCACCACTCTTCCAGAAGATGGTGCTAATAACACATTTGCTGTCTGCTGTTCCCCTTATGTCTTTACAATTCAGGGGTCCTCAAATAGATGGCATTTATTTGTCCCTCCCCAAAGACCTACTGTGCAACCTGGTGTGTTTGATTTAAAAACAACACTTCCTGCTATTTTCAATCTCTTTTGTATATAGCCCCCACAGCCCCCAGTCTCTCATGCTAGACTTCCTTGGGACAGGTGGATGGGGATAGTGACCATTCTTTCATTCACCATTTTATTGACTCTATCTTCAATATCACTTTGTGATGTGGGACCAGAGCTCAGGAGAGAGACTAGGACTGGCTGTGTAGAGCTATGAATCATCTACCCAGAGATGTAGTTGAACCTATGGAAGCTTAGGAGATCACCAGGTGAGAGAACGTTGAGAGAAACAAGGACAGGACCAGAGAGAGTCTTGGGCCAGATTTAGTAGGTGTTACATGAATGATGAGAAAGAACTATTGCAGAGGTAGGGGTGAAGTCGGAGAGAGCAGTGTAATGAAAACTCAAGCTAGGAAAGAATATAGGAATAAGAAATAAGAGAATAGGAAAAAGGGTGGTCAGTGTCAGATGCTACAGAGAGGTAAAGAGAGATGAGGATGGAGAGGACTCTGTTAGGTCATTGGAGAGAGTGGTTTCAGCTGAATGAGGTTTGAAGTCAGATTTCAAAGAGTTTGGAAGAAAGTAAGAGGAGAATTAGAAGCACTGAGAGGAGATGTCTTTTTTTCAAGGAGTTTGGCTGAGAAAGAAAGATGTATAGATTTGAAGGGAACACCATTCTCTTCTTTACCTTGGACCATCAGGTCCAGGGTATTTAAATTTCCCTTGGTTAATTGCCAAAAGTAGAATAGATAGGGAAAATTGAACCAAGTCCTTCCAAAGCCAGTGCCTGTGTGCTGGAGTGAGAGAAAGCTTTCTACTCCTTATAAACAGTCGCCATATTTCTGTCAAGTTGATAAAAGATCATTGTCCAATAATTTTAATCAATTCTGATGCTCATTTTATACATTTCCCCATAATAAAAGTGGGTTTTTATAATCACTGAAACTGTACCTCATCAGTATCTATACTATAAAGTGCCTCATTCATTTCAATTCAACAAGCATTCATTCAAGGTCAGTCATATGATTATGTGCCAGGTACTAAGGTAGACTGACTCTGGGGATCTGAAACCAAATAGATGTAGCAAGGCATCTAAGCTTCTATAAGCAATGACACTGTATACAAAATAACAGCAATATTGTAAGATGATCTGTTGTGAATAACTTAGTTATTTTCAGCAATGCAATGATCCAAGACAACTCTGAAGGACTTATGAAAAATGCAATCCATCTACAGAGAAAGAACTGATGGGGCTTGAATACAGATGGAAGTATATTTTGTTGTTGTTGTTAGTTACTTTTTCTAAAGTCTTTTTGTCTGCTATGTTTTGCACAACTGCATATGTATAACATATTGAATTGCACGAGTTCTTACAGGGGAATAGGGAGGAAGGATGAGAATTTGGAATACAAAGTTTTAAAAATCGATGTTACCTTATGTTTTTACATGTAAGGTGAGGGGAAATTCTAAATAAATATAAGCAATGATATAGTAGAAATGCTGACTTAGGCAGCTAGGTGGCAACAGTGGATAGACCTCCAGGCCTGGAATCAGGAATACATGAATTCAAATCCAACCTCAGAAACTTACTAGTTTTATGACCCTGGGCAAGTCACTTAACCTGTTTGCTTCAATTTCCTCAACTGTAAAGTGGGGCTAATAATAGCACCTACCTCTTAGGGTTGTGGTGAGGATCAAATGAGATAAATATAAAGCACTTAGCACAGTGCCTGGCACACAATAAGTGCTTAATAAATCCTCATTTTCTTCCCCTCCTTAAAGTGCCACCTCAGATCTTTTCATCTCTCTGGATTCTAGTTCCCTCATCTATAAAATGGGGGCATTCAACTAAGATCCTTTACTACTCAAATCCTCTGTTATGGGCTCTTTCATCACTTCTACTGGCATTACTTTCTGAGGGGTCTAATACCCTTCTGGTCAGAACATTCTAATCTGAATGATACAGTTTAGTTCTGTTCTTCCCATTCCTCTCTCTTAAGCGACAGAGAAACCAGAATGAGTGCCTTCTACCACCCTCAAACAAGACTCTTAGCTATAGATCCAATTAAATACGTCTCACTGGAAATATTTCATTAGTGCTGCCCTTGCCCCCATCTATATCACCTTTCATCACCAACACCAAACAAACAAACAAGTATGCATAAGGGACTTGCTTCTCTGTTTCCAATCACTCATTAATAGGCTGAATTTAGATATCTTTGCTAGTGCATCTTTAGAAGGGCAGGAAGTTGACTCCATTTCACTGGAAAGGTGACTTGTGGTTGGTATAGAATTAGGAGTCAAGGAATAGAGCTGAGGTAGCCAAGTCCCCAAGATGCTGCCAGCAGTGAGGCCAGCAGAGACGGTCTTGTCACCTACCTTCTAGTCAGACTGAAATTGACAGGGTTCTTATCACATTAGCCTTTATCCCATTTAATCCTAGGGAGCAATAAGTGAACCTTTACAGGTTAGCCAGTCATAGCTGGGTTCAGATATGTGCCTTGCATTGCAACCAGAGATGACAAAGATTGGAGGAGTCTGCAATTACAGCTTTGGTGTCCTTTGGTGTCCTCTGTCAATAGCAAATCAATGGTCTTGATGATTTTTTATTTCACTCATCTCTTGGTCTATCTGATCCAGCAGATAAAATATGAGCTTCAAGAGTCAGAGGACCTAACTTCTTTCTATCTGAATCTACTACTGACCTTTTGTGACCTTGGTCTCCTTGTATCAGCTATTTTCTTTTTCTTTTTTTAAATTCTTTTCTATTATGAATTTACCTTGTTTGTAATGCAGTCCTATGAAAATTTATTAAGTGTCTACTATATGTCAGGCACTGTGCTACAGAGTTCTTTGTGGGTTATCTCCTCCTGTAGACTGTGAACTCCTTGAGGGTAGAGGCTGTCTTTTACCATTTTTTTGGTATTCCCATTGCTTGGCACAGTGCTTGGCACAGAGTAGGCACTTTATAAATTTTTGTTGAATGATTATCAACAAACACAAACATTTCCATATACAAAGAATAAAAATTGCATAAAAACCACAAACTTCTATTAAATTATATATTCAATTTAACATTATAACAATTTAAAATTACCCTGTGTGTCTCTTATCTGAAATGTTTTTCCTTCTTTCCATTTTTAACTTTTTATTGATGCTCCTTTCTGTTTTTTAATCTATCACTACCCACTACCTTTCCCCTACCCTCACATAGAAACTCTCCCTTGTAACGAATTAATTTAGTCAAGTTAAAAAACTCAGCATGTTGACTGACTGAAAATAAATGACTAACATCATTTTTCACCTCTATCCCCTCTCTCTCTGCCAAGAGGTTGGCACACAATAGGCACTTAATAAATGTTTATTCATTGATTGATATTTTATCATGAGTCCTCTGAAGTAATGGTTGGTCCATGCATTGGTCAGAAGTCTCTAGTCTTTCTAAGCTGTTGTGGTCATTGTGTAAATTGCTTTTGTGGTTCTGCTCACTTCATTCTGTGACAGTTCATTCCAGTCTTCTGAGGCCTCTCAATCTGTCACATTTGCTATTTCTTATGGTACAATAATATTCCTATTCACTCATGTGCCACAGTTGATTTGGCTATTCCCCAATTGATGGCCATTCTCTCTATTTCTAGTGCTTTGATTTGGCTTTACTCCAAGAAAAAGCTGTAAGTATTTTTGGACAAAGGACTGTGTTCCCTCTTTCATCAGTCTTCTTGGAGGTAGATGCCTCATAGTGGTGTTGCTGGGTCAAAGAGTATGCACTTGTGAACAGTATGGTGACTTCTGGAGTATATTTCTAGATTGCTTTCCATTAGGGTTGGACCAATTCATAGCTGTACCAATAATACAGTTGTGTGCCTGTTCTTCCATCTTCCCTCCAATTACCATTTTCCTCTTCTGTTGTCCTTGTCTTTCAGTGGGTGTGAGATAAAACTGCATGGTTGTTTTAATGTTCATTTCTCTTATTAGCCATGACTTGGAACATTTTTCATGTGTTGTTGATAACTTGCTTTGCTTCATGTGAAAGCTAATTCATCTCCTTTTACCATGTGCCTATTGAAGGATGGCTCTTTTCTTAAACCTTTATAAGAAAAACTTGCTACAAAGTTTTTTTTATCAGTAAACTATATCCCTTCTAATTTTAATTGTGGTAATTTTGCTTATGTAAAAGATTTTATATAATCAAAATTGTCCATTTTATCTTTGATTACATCTATCTGTCATGCCCAACAATTGGTCCTGTCATTTTGAAAAGCAATATGGAGTTATGAGAAGAAAATGACTAAAATGTCCATACCTTTGATCCAGGGATGTATATCCTGAGTTGAGTGACATGAAAGAAGGCAGCTAGGTGACATCATACTACATAAAGCACCAGGCCTGGAGTCAGGAAGACTCATCTTCCTGAGTTCAAATCTGGCCTGAGACACTTAGTGGCTCTGTGACCCTGGGCCAGTCCCTTAACCCTGTTTGCCTCAGTTTCCTCATCTGTAAAATGACCTGGAGAAGGAAATGGCGATCCAGTATTTTTGACATGAAAACCCCAAATGGGATCACAAAGAGTTGGACACGGAAAAATGAGTGAACAACAACATATCATGAAAATATTTATATTGCTTTTTTTTGTATTGGCAAAGAACTAGAAACATAGTAGATGCCTGTTTGTTAGGAAATGGCTAAATAAATCATGGTACATGAAGGTAATGCCTTACTATGCTGTAATAAATGATGAATGTGATGACTAGAGAAAAGCAGGGAAGACATAGGAATGTATGCAAAGTACAAGAAGTACTAGGAAAACAATGTGCACATTGGCTATAAGGATTTAGATGGAAAGAACAAAAACAATTGAAATGGAATGTTACGAAATGATGATGTCCAACCATGGCTCCATAGAAGAGACTTGAGGAAGCTCCTCCCACTGCTTCTCTGCAGAGATGGGGGACTATGGGTATGAAAAGTACATATAACATCAGACTTTTTTGATACATAGGTTAGTTTCCTCCCCTTTGAAAAAAATCTTTGTTATAAGGTAGGGCTCTCTAAGAGGAGTGGAGAGAGAGAAACATTGAGAAATGTAGGTGATATAAAAATAAAAGATAGCAACAAAAATTTATTTAAAAAAACGCTGTTCAAAATGAAAGTAGTAAAATTATAAAGACACAGCCTGGCTCTGAAGAAGAAACGTAAGAAGACCATTCCCCATATATCATCAGATGTTGAAAGGTTGTTGGTTAGTTCTGCTGATCTGTTTCTTTCCCTCTGTCTTTGCAAAAACAAAAACAAAAACAACCAGCCCCCAAACCTCCCATTTTTTATTCTTTGTTATAAGGGGTGACTCTCTGGAAGGGTTAAAACAAGGGGATACATTGGAAAATGGAGGTGATATAAAAACAAATATGTCAATAAGTTGTATTTTTTAAAAATTATCTATTGATAGTTGTCAAAGTAATTTTCCCTTCTCTATTTATAATGACTTTTTATATTTAGGTCTTGTATCCATTTGGAGCTTATTTTGGAATAAAGTGTTAGATGTCCATCTAAACGTGATTTGTTTCAAGGTGCTTTCCAGTTTGCCTAGCAGCTTTTGTTGAATAAGTAAGTCCTTACCCCAGTGATTTCAGCTCTTTGGAGCTACTATGTTCAATTGCTTCAGCATTCTGTTTAGTTAATCTGTTCCATTGATAAGCTTTTTGATTTTTTATAATCAATACCAAATAGCTTTGATGACTATTGCTTTATAGGAGGGTTTGAGATTTGGTATTGCTTGGTCCCCTTCATTCCTAACTTCTGTTCATTGTTTCCCTTGAGATTCTTAACCTTTTGTTATTTCAATTAATTTGGCCATCTTTTTTTTTTCTAGTTCTTTAAAGCAACCTCTGAGTGGTTTGATTGGTATGGTTCTAAATCCATAAACTAATTTAGGAAGTATCATTTTAATTACATTGGCATAGCCCAACCATGAACAAGTAATATCTTTTCCATTGTTGATTTACTTTTTTCTGTAAAGAGTGTTCTGTAATTATAGGCACATGAGTTTGGCATGTCTTGGTAGGCTAACTCCCAGATGTTTTATACAGTTGGAGGTTATTTTTGAATGGAATATGTTTCTTATCTCCTCCTACTCTGTTTTGTTAATAATAAACAGAAAGACCGATGATTTTTATGGGTTCATTTTAGATCCTGCTACTTTCTTGCAGTTATTGTTTCTGTTTGGTTGTATCTCAGGGATTGTATCTATAAAGAGAAATCATTTTACTCCCTTTTTGCCTCTGCCTATTCCTTGTCTTCTCTGCTGCAGTAGCTAGTATTTATAGAACTACCATTATTTGATAAAGGTCTAGAAATGCTGGCTGTTAAAAAAAGATAAAGAGAGTGAGAGGAACAGCATCTTATTTTTCTCATCAGTCTAGTGGGACTCTGCAGGTGCTTCCTAGGGAAGGTAGAGTTAGAAATATGTAACCTCAGGGACCATCTCTTCCAATACTCCCATATTCCCATTTTACAGATGAAGAAACCAAGGCCCAGAGGAATGATTTAGCTTTCCCAGTGTCACCAAAGGTAGAAGCAGCAGAGTCAGGATTCAAACTCAGATCCTCTGATTCCAAGTCCCCTGCTTTAAGCACTGTGCTCCCCAGCCTGCCAGTAATACAGAGTCAAATAAGGTAAATCTCTCAGAGGTTGAAGCAAGGTGGGTGGTGTGGGGAGGGAGAGGCTCTTTGATCTTAAACTAAAAACACATTGTGACTACATTGTATTTCTTGAGAGCTTGTTTCCTCTTGGGTTTGGCCACAGGACCAGTCCAAGTCCTTGGCATACCTGTATCAAAGACTAAGCCCCAGGGCAAAGCCATTTCGAAGTGAGCCACTGTCCTTACAAGATCAACTGTGAAATATTCAGGGCCCCAGGTATAGCAACGTCTCTTTCAAACCCCTGGCTGGCACAGCAGATAGAGCACTGGGCTTGAAGTCAGCAAGACCTGAGTTCAAATCCCATCCTGGATACTTATTAGTTGTGTGACTCTCAGCAAGTCACTTAGCCTCTGTTTGCCTCAGTTTCCTCATCTGTACAATGAGCTGGAGAAGGAAATGGCAAACCACTTTATGTCTCTGCCAAGAAAACCCCAAATGGTATCATAGTCGGATGTGATGAAACAACTGAACCACAACAACAGTACTAGCACCGCCTACTTCTGAGGGATGTTTCAAAGATCAAAGGAGATAATGTTTTTAAAGTGCCGCGTAGTAGGTGCTTAATAAGTGCCTGTTTCCTTCCTTCTATCATCAGTGCCCACAGGCAGGTGCCCTCACTAGACATTCCATCTCAAGGCACTGCCTCCTTCCTGAAGCAGGTGCTGCCATGGATTATTGTTTTACAAATGTATTTCAGTCAGTTAATGAAGCCCACAGGAGGATAATGATATTGATTTGATTTCCCTCAACCATCTTTCCCAAGGCTTATAGAACATCTTCCCCCTCCTGTCCAGACGCTGTCATTCTCCATCTGCTACTCTTGCCTCAGTTATTTTTAAGACTTCCCAAGGCTTTCTCTTGCTGGGCTGTCTGTGGTTATCAAAGGATTTCTGCACTAAAGGAATTGCGCATTTATTAAGAAGCCGTAGGGGAAATGAGCTTTTGTATTTACATAGAAAAATTTTAATTTAGCCAAATTGGGATAAAAATTAAATGTGACTGTCCTGCAGATGAGGAGGATTTTCTGATGCCCCTGCTAAAGATGCTGCTTCCTGGTTTGTATGAGTACTTATCATCTTTTAGTGCTAAATAAATGCTGTCACTTTTCAGGACTTCTATTTAGCCAGTTTTACATTTCAATCAATCAGTAGGCATTTATTAAGCACCTACTATGTGCCAGGGACTGGAGATACAAGAAAAAGGAGTTAAATAATCCCTATCATGTATGTGTATATATGCAACACATACATATGCGCACATGCATATACACAAGTGTATATATGTATACATGTACAGAATATAGAGCTATATCTCTAAACATATATAACATACATACCATTTCTCTATAGACACATATACATACATATACATCTATATCTATACACACACAAAGTGTAGTTAAACACAAGGTAGTTTGGGCAAGGGGGCAATAGTAGTTGAGGGGATTGGGAAGAACTCCATGGCAAAATTGATGCCCAAGTTGTATCTTGAAAGAAGAGAGGAATTCTAAGAAACCAAGGTAAGGAGGGAGCAGCATCACACATGGGAGACAGGCAGTGCAAGGTGTGCATATTGGAGAAAGGGTGCTCTGTATAAGGAAGAGAGGAAAGGTCATTGACTAGATGACTGTTTTTGAGATAGGGAGCAATGTCCAGTGAGGCAAGAAAGAAAGGTTGGGACCAGGCTAAATGGGGCTTAAAAACTAAAGTTAGGGGGCAGCTAGGTGGTGCAGTGGATAAAACACTGGCCCTTAATTCAAGAGGACCTGAGTTCAAATGTGGCCTCAGACACTTGACACTAGCTGTGTGACCTTGGGCAAGTCACTCTCATTGCCTCACCAAAAAAAAAAAAAAAAGAAAAGAAAAGAAAAGAAAAAAGAAAAACTAAAGTGAGGAGTTTATTTTATCTGAGAATTAATAGGGAGCCACTGAAGATTATTGAGTATAAAAATGACATGTTCCAGTCTGTGCTTAAGGAAAGCAGCTTAGGAGAATGAACCAGAAGAGGGATACTTGAAGCCAGGGAGCCAATTAAAAGACCTTAGCAGTAATCTAATTGAGAGGTGATGGAAGCCTGGAGTAAAGGGGCAGCTGTGTGAGTAGAGAGAAGACCAGAGGAGATGTAGGAATGGCAAGATTTCCCAAGCTCCCTGGGGGAAGGGAGAAGGAGGAGTGATGGGAAGATTGACGGTATTTTCAGTAGAAACAAGGTAGTCTGTTCACTATGAAACAGGAATTCCAGAGGACACAGGGAAAGGGATGGACAATCAGTCAATCAATCAATCAATCTGTGAACATCTATTAAGTGCTTTTGTGTGCAAGGCATTGTGCTGAGTGCTGGAGATACAAAGAATGGGGGTAACAAAAACCAATCCCTGCCCCGGAGAAGCTTGCATACTAATAAGGGAGACAAGGTGTCCGTTAGAACATACATAAGGAGTAGAGTATATAATACATGTATGTGTATATACATACATACATGCATATATGCACAGACGTGTGTATATGTGTATGTATGTATTTCTCCAAGTCAGAGGCTGAGTCATACTTCGAGATAGAAGCATCCAGGACATGATAGTGAAATGGTAACGTGGACAGACTATTGGTAGATTGGCAGGCAGGGGTCCGTGGGGCCCGACTGTTCACAGGAGCCAGGCTGTGTGCCTGTCACTTTCACCTGCAGAGCGTGTATCTGGCCTCAGCTGGGGAGGACGAGAGGGCAGGTGAAGCCATGCCGCAGTGCTGATCGCAGAGGGGTGGGAAAGAGTATGCCTGTTGTATATGGGTTCTTACTTCTGTGTTGCTTTTGCTTCGTCACCACAAATGAATTACAGCTGTAATCAGGACTGTCCCATGAATACAAATTGCTCACTGTTTTTCTCCGGGAAAGGAAAGGGTTAAATTTTAATTGTTGCCAGGCAGCTAAATATTGTTTTGAAGCAAGATGCTAAAAAATGTCCCGGCTGCTGGCTTCTGCCGTATTTAACTTTCCGTGGCAGACAGCAACAATCTGTTGAGCAGTGTTGCTGCAGCTGGTGACAACCCCAGGGGAACTGAGGGCTGTTAGGTTCTTCTTACTTTGAGGCTTCACCTGGGATGAGCCACAGCAGGATACGGCGCTCTTCACTCCCCCTCTGGCAAAGCCAGAAAGTAGGTGGTGGACTCTGTGTTCTCTCTGCTCTCCCTTACTCTACCCCCTCTTCTCTCCTTTGGTATCCACAGAATCTGAATGAGAAAGGAACTCAGATGCTGCCTGGTCCAACCTGGACTGAATAACCTTCTCAGATGGTGGAGGCCTGAATAGATAGCAGTTGTTCTGAGAAAAAGATCTTGGGGTTTTAGTGGACTGCAAGCTAAATATGTCTGTAATGTGGTGTCACAGCCACAAAAGCTAATGCGTATATGGGCTCAACTTCCAGAAACAGGGAGGCGATAGTCCTGTCATACTTGGCCTTCTTCAGTCCTCGTATGGACTGTTGTGTTCATTTCTGGGCACCACCATTTAAAGAAAGACAGAGTGTCCAGAGGAGGGAAGCCATCATGGTGTCTGGCCATATGAGAATCATTGAAGGGAGGGGATGCATTTAGCCTGGAAAAAGGAAGACTTGGTGCAAATAAGGGAGCATGATAGCTGTCTTCGAGTATTTGAAGCACTATCAGGTGGAGGAAGATTTCCATTTGAGTTTGTTTTAGTCCCAGAAGAAAGAATCAGAAATGATGGATGAAAGTGGCAAAGAGACTAGTTTAAGCTTGATGCCAGGAAAACCTTCCTCGCAATTAGGACCGTCCGGAAGTTAAATGGGCTGCCTATAGAGACACTGGGTTCCTCCTCCTTGGAGGTCTTTAAACAGAGGCTGGAGGACTGCTCAGTGAGAA
Source organism: Dromiciops gliroides (assembly GCF_019393635.1). NCBI lineage: Eukaryota > Metazoa > Chordata > Mammalia > Microbiotheria > Microbiotheriidae > Dromiciops > Dromiciops gliroides. The sequence continues at coordinate 39,405,418 of NC_057865.1, forward strand.
TAGGGCACCGGCTCCCAATCCTGCCCCCTCCACGCTGGCCATCACCCCCACAGAACCTTGGACCCTTCCCAGAACCACCTGGGATCTGATTAGCAAGCTTCTTTATCCTTTCTGGAACCAGCTCCAAAGGATGACCGGGGAAACATATTCCTCTCCCCCTCCAGTTTTCTGTGTTTTATCATCTTCTATAAGAATGTCAGCACCTTGGGGGAAAGGCCTGGCTGGCTTGCTTAGATTCGCATCTCAGCACTTAGCACAGTACCTGACATACAACAAGTGCCTAATAAATGCTTCATCTCCTGGGAATTGCTTTGGTGTAGAGGTCGAACTAGATGGCCTTGGTGGCTCTTTCATGTCTCACATTTTGTGGTTCTGCAAAACAATACAAAACCTCCAACAATAAAGGAGTCTAAGGAGAGGAGACCGCTTTCTTTTTGGAGAGTTCTGTTAGGAAGTTGTTCCTTGCTTGTAGCCTGGTGTATCTCTCTTCTTTCCTGCTGAGCCTGCTTGTTGTGATTGCTTCAACTCACATAGCCCCATCTTTCACTCAACAAGCATTTATTTAGGTGTATATATTTTTCCAGACCCTGTACTAGCCACCGGGTATATCTATGAATACAAAGAATAAAATAATTCCTGCTCTGAAGGAGCCCCCCATTCAAATATTAAGTCAAAATGCAACCATGTAGAGAGTTTTGTTGTTCAGTTGGGGGTTTTCTTGGAAGGGATACTGGAGTGATTTGCCATTTCCTTCTCCAGTTCATTTGACACATGAAGATACTGAGGCAAACAGGGTGAAGTGACTTGCCCAGGGTCACACAGCTACTAAGTGTCTGAGGCCAGATTTGAAGTCAGGAAGAGTCTTCCTGACTCCAGAACTGGTGCCCTGTGCACTTTGGCGCCACCTAGGCTAAGACGATTTACTGAGGTTGTAATTTGCTTACCTTCGTTGTTAGAGAGAATTTCACTAGGAGAGTTCCTTATACCAATGGAATGACCTATCTGGATACAGTATGGGATAGGGGGTAGGGCACTGGACTTACTTAGACTTAGAAAAATCTGGGTCTACATTCTCCTTTAGATACTAATTGAACAACTTTGGGCAAGCCGCTTAAATTCTCTGTGCATCAATTTCGCCATCTGAAAACCGAAGGGTATTCATGAAGCCAGATGCATCTAAGGACCTGCTCCTGCAATGCCTGTCCCCAATCAGAGCGTGACCTGTTTGAGGGCAGACGCTTGGCTCATTTTGACTTTGTGTCCTCGGCATTCACCACCCTGCTCTGGACGTAAATAACAGAGGCTCATTTCAGGGTGGGGAAGTGATTACAAAGAAGAAAATCTCATAAATCCTAAGCTGGAGTTTTCTCTCCCTGGCTAAAGAATTCAAGAGGCAACAACATTTTTTTAATAAAATGTTAGAATCCACGTGCAGGGCCTGGCTTAGCTTTCGAATTATGGAAGGTGGGCTGCAGAGCTGTTGATTTCTTTCCGTAAGGGCTGTTTTCCTCCTACACAGGCTCCAAACTCTCTTATTATCTATATTTTTAGCATTTAAACATGGAAGTTCCTGGATCATCCCTGATTATATATAATGTATTCATTCCAAACATGACCTTTTTTGTTCCTTCCTCATTATCTCTGCACTTGGGAAATATGGATTTAAAAAAAGGATTGTTGGCATATACATCCTTGCAGAACTAGACAGATGTAGTACCTAGCCCAGGGGCACATGGACTCCATGGAATAGAGATAAGTATTAAGAGGACTTGATAAAAATAAATATATCCATAAACTTAGAACAAACTGATGAGGTGCGGGGTTTGTATTGTCTACAAGTCACAAAATGACTGCATTTGTGGAGTGGAGTGAGGAAGGGGTGACTTGGAGGGTTTCAAGATGGATAAGTCGGTGGTAGAATAATTAGAATAGTAATAATAACAATAATAATGACTTTTATGTGGCACTTTAAGGATTCCAAAACATTTTATACACATTTTCTCACTTAAGCCTCACAAGAAACTCTGAGGAAGGTACTAAAAATTCCCTTAACCCCATTTTTCAAATGGGAAAATGAGAACCAGAGAGGTTAAGTAATTTGCCCAAAGTCACATAGCTAACAAGGCTCCGAGTTGGCATTTGGACCCAACTCTTCCTGACTCTAAGTCTGATATTCTTTTTCACTTCACCGTGCTGCCCCGAGTGAGCAGGCAAAAACTAGGGGCTCCATTTTGGTTTAATGGAGTTTGAGATACATAGTAAGACATGAGAATAGAATCATCCCTGACATCCAGAAGTGGATGGCAAAACAGCACAGATACTGACTTAAAAGCCGGCCTTGGCAGCAGAGCCGTGCCTCAGACCCAAACCACTAAGAGTACTCTCTTAAGCAGAATGGCTGATTTGGGGAACGGGATCAATCAGAAAGAAGAAAAGAATGGAAAAGATATTTGCATCAGTTTTCTTTGATTTAAGAGATTCCTCTACCTCAGGGTTTTTGTCAAAGTCATTTAATGTTTTTATTGGTGTTGCTATGTGGTAGCGAACCATGGAATACCACTGCTTCCGAAGAATATAGGAGAGTGTCTCAGAGAGAGTAATGGTGAGGAGAATGGTGGGGGCAAGCAGGCTACCATATGTAAGCTGTGAGGAACTCCAAACAGAAAAATAGGAGTTAAGGGTGTCATTGAGGAATTGCCTGACAGGAAGAGAAGATGGGCCAGTTATAAGGAAAGAGCAAAGGACGCTGGGTGACTAGCCAATAGTTCTGTTGTTACTCTTGAGATGTTGGGAGGAAAATGAGGAAAGTCTTCAGAACATTGGGTAGAACCCATATGATGACCTTCTAGGAAAGTATGGTTGGAGGGTCACATGGCACGGGCAGACATGGATGGAGGACGCAAGCTGAATCACTGGAGGGAACTCCAGAATCAATGAAATCATAGATCCATTTACATATTTGAATATGTCTGTTTGACCTCATTTTCCTTGCTTATAAAGAGATAACAGCTAACTAGCATTTATATGGAACTACAAGGTTTATAGAGAGCTTTGCATTTATTCTCTCATTTGATCCTCTCAATCACCCTGGGAGGTAACTGCTATTATTATCCCCATTATACACTTGAGAAAACTGAGGCAGACAACAGGTAAATCACTTTGCTTAGGGTCATGAATCTAGCATCCTTGGGAGGATTTGAACTCAGGATTTCCTGACTCCTGGCCGAGTGCTTGCCTATAACATCATAGCATAGTGGTCAAAGTGATGAATTTGGAGGCCGGGAGATCTGGAATCAAACCCTGCCACTGTCATTGACTAGCTTGACCTCTTTGACCCTCAGTTTCCTCTTCTGGAAAATGGGGGCTACTTTCAGTAATACCTACCTCCTTGACTTATTCTGAGGCTGAAAAGAGCCAACGTACCCCAGTCAGTCTCTGAAGACTTTTAAAGCCCTCTAAGAAATGTCAGGCTTTTCTACTGCCTATAAAGCAGACACCACTTCTCCTCTGTTGGAGATGGAACTGAGAGCCCTCCGTGCCTCCTGGATGTTAGATAACACCACCAAGTTCCCCTTAAATAGAGTTTTTCTATTTACAAATTCCATAAATATCTGAAGGCGTCACTGGCAAGAAGACTGCAGCTTGTTTTCCAAGTGTCAGAATAAATTCACACTGTAATATTTTCAAGGCAATTCTATGACATCCATCATTTTTTTTTCCTTTTCTTAAAATGAATGTGTTGGTGGCACGACTGACCGGCTCTTTATGCAGAGGAGCTTCATATGAAACAGTAACATTGCAGAACAGGACAAAGCCCTCTACCTACTTCCTGACGTTTACCAACCATGTAGATGAGGCACCTGCCTGCATACTCCTAAGAGTTTCTCTGTGAGGACCAGTGGATTGGGGGATGGCAAGAGGTCAATCAGTCATTCAGTAAACATTAAGTACCTACTATGTGCCAGGCACTGTACTAAGAAAGGCAATGACAGTGCCTGTTCTCTTGTATCTTATAATCTAATGGAGCAAGATTAAAAACAAGTTGAAAAGGTACAGGAGGGTGAAATCTAAAGGAATACAACTAGATGGGAAAGGAAGAGATGTAGCCCGGGATGCCCTCCTTCACTAGGGGGTCTGGGAAGAGGAGCTCTCCACTGTTCTATCCTCTCTGATCAGAGGGAAGGAGGGTCCCAGGGCTGAGGAGGATATAATCTGGCAGGATGATGAAATTCAATTGAGTTCAGGAATGCAGCCAGGTGAAGAGGTTGCCTAAGGCGATGAGGTGCATTTGTCAAACAAAAAATCTTAATATCTGTAGACCAGGAAAAGGACCTGGCATCCTTTTATCAAGCCCCTGGAACAATGAGCTTCATTATCCTCTAAATAAAATGGATCAGAAAGATGGAAGAGAATTTATATTCATAGAATTTTAAGATTCAGAGCTGGAAAAGACCTTGGAAATCATCCAGTGCAAGCCTTCTTAACCTCAGATCTGTGAACTTGGTTTTTAAAAAATACTTTGATAACTGTATCTCCACATATATGCTTTCCTTTGTAACCTGTTATATTTTATTTTATGCATTTAAAATCATTTTTTAGAAAAGGAGATTTCCAAAGGAATGTCCATCAGTTGGGGAATGGCTAAACAAGCTGTGGTATATGATGGTGATGGAATATTATTGTGCTATAAGAAATGACAAGCAGAATGATTTCAGAAAGGCCTGGAAAGACTTGTATGAACTGATGTATAGTGAAGGGAGCAGAACCAAGAGAATATTGTACACAGAGACAGCAATACTGTTTGATGAAGAACTGTGAATGACTTAACTATTCTCAACAATACAATGATCTAAGACAATCCCAAAGGACCATCGATGAAACATACTATCCACCTCCAAAGAAAGAACTGATATTGATGGAACACAGACTGAAGCATGCTATTTTTCACTTTCTTTCATTTTTTTCTTTTATTCAAGTTTTCTTGTACAAAATGACTAATATGGTAATGCTTTATATAGTTGTGCATGTATAACCTATATCTGATTGCTTACCACCTCAGGGAGAGGGGAGGGAAGGAGTGATAAAAATTGAAACTCAAAACTATAAATAAAAATGTTTATTCCTCTCCAAAAAAAAGGAGATTTGCCTGCTTTCCTTTAAGAATCAACTCAAATCCCACCTTGTGCAGGAGGACTTTCCTGGTTTGACCTGCCTCTAATGCCTTCCCTCTGAGTTTATCTTTATAGTAAATATCTTGTATGTCCGTTACTATTTATATGTTGTCTTGCCAAGTGGAATGTAAGCTCCTTCAGGGCAGGGTTTGCTTTTGCCTGACTAATCACAATGGGCAGTTGCATATTAGGGCACTAGATGGTCTTCTTTTGCCTTTGAGTGTTCCTTGATCAGAGTCCTGGGTGACTTTCTGCACTCCTTAGGGCTCACCCAGCCAGGGAGCTACCATGGGCTTCTTTTGTAGTGATGCCAAGTGTTTCCAGGAAATCTACCTGTGCTTTTGCTGGGTGAGATAACCAGGTGGTGTACTGGGTAAAGGACAAGACCTGGAGTCAGAGAGACCCAAGCTCCAAACTGGTCCCAGACACTTGCTAGCTCTTTGACTCTGGGCAATTCATTTGACCTCTGGCTACTTCAGTTTCCTCATCTCTAAAGTGGGGAATAATAAGAATAGCACCTGCCTCCCAAGGGTTGTTGTAAAGATCAAATGAAATCATACTTGTAAAGTGCTATATAAATGCTATCAGCAGCATCATCATCCTCACGATTCTCACACTTCTCCCATAGGACAGCTCTTCTAGCATTCACAGCTTTTGTTTCTGTTTTTGTGAAGCCCTGGGCTGCATGAAAGGGTTTACTGAAATTTCTCTTTGGGTATTTTTGGTCATTAGTCAGTCAGGTGTCGTCATTTACCTTTATTGTGTAATGGATCTTTCTGGTGTAGTCTGATGATGCCTTCTCAGAATAATATTTTTAAATGCATAAAACAAAATTTATAGGATTACAAAGAAGACCAATTATATTGAAATCTACTTATCCAAATGTTTCCTTTTTAAAAGTTATGGATTCAGGGCAGCTAGGTGGCACAGTGGATAGAGCACTGGCCTTGTACTCAGGAGGACCTGAGTTCAAATGCAGCCTCAGACACTTAACACTTACTAGCTGTGTGACCCTGGGCAAGTCACTTAACCCCAATTGCCTCACTAAAAAAAAAGTTATGGACTCTAAGTTAAGAAGCCCAGTTTTAGGGGCAGCTAGGTGGCACAGTGGATAGAGCACTGGCCCTGGATTCAGGAGGACCTAAATTCAAATCTGACCTCAGGGGCAGCTAGGTGGAGCAGTGGATAAAGCACCGGCCCTGGATTCAGGAGGACCTGAGTTCAAATCCGGCATCAGACACTTGACACTTACTAGCTGTATGACCCTGGGCAAGTCACTTAACCCTCATTGCTCTGCAAAACAAACAAATAAACAAACAAACAAATGTGACCTCAGATGCTTGACACTTACTAGCTGTGTGACCCTGGGCAAGTCACTTAACCCTCATTGCCCTGTCCAAAAAGAAAAAAAAGAAGAAGCCCAGCTTTAGATCATTTCTGGAGTAAAAGTAGGAGAGTTGGGCTCCTATGTGACTGACCAAGTGGTCATCTCACTAAAAGAAACATTTAGCCTAAATAGCTTAAATTTTAAAAATTAATTAATATGGAAATTGTTCATTTTGGTTTATATTTTTAAATTTATATTTATTAATTAATAAACATTATTTATTTCTATTTTGTTGCCTTTTAGTAAGTCCCCATTTACATTTCTGTGGTCCCTGTGCATAGTTTTCTTTCAGTCCTGCTTTCTTCCCTCTGTATCAATCCATACCATGGTTCTAGGATACCTTGTTCATTGTTCCTTAGGTCCTTTTTACCTCTAAATACCTCTGATGCTTCACTGGCACATATAGTAGGCATTTAAAAATGCTTGTTGACTTCCTGACAACTGATTTATTGCTGGGCCATCTTGATGCATTACCATACTTCCCCAGAATTCAGAATGTGATGATCAATACCCCTGTGATGAACCCCTCTATATCTTAGTCTCTATATGCCATGCTTACTATTGGCAACGAATCCTGTACTTGGACTCTGTCTAGCTTGGTTGAATCAGTAAGACCTTGAGCTCCACTGACCTTTGAAAATCCAGGGTCACTTCCCCACTATAATGAGAGAAGTAGAGTTGAGCTTTAGTGCAGGAGGGATTTCTAAGTTTACAAGTTACTAACGAATAATGCAGTTGTTCTTCTGTGCTTTGTTCTAAAACGGCTTACCAGGTTTTGACTGTTTAGCTCCAGAAATATACATGAAAGATAGTTTTTCTCCCCTTGACTCACTGGCCCATTGTTTTATATATATTTTTTGTAAATCTGTTGGTGAAATAAGATATAAAGGGATCAGAGATGTACAAGAGAGGCATTAGAATGTGTTTGTGTGTTTCTCAAATGCCTACAAGCAAATTCTACCTTGAATTTGTTCTCCATTGTGGATACTTTCAATCAATCAACATTTATTAAGCACCTGGCTTATTGCAATCAGCTATTCCTACTTCAGTGGAAGACCCCTCCTTCCCTCTGAGCATTTGAGAAATATTTATTCGGTAAATACTGTGATCAAATGGGCCAGTAAGAGGAACCTACTCACAAATACCATCTGTCTTCATTAGGTACTAAAATGTGAAATAAGAGGTGATAGATAGGTGGGTTGGAATTAGATTCCGTAGAGCCTTAAATGCCAGACTGAGGAATTTTTATTTTATTCTATTTTATTTATTATATTCTATTTTTATTTTATTTTATTTTATTTTATTCTGGAGGTATTGGGGAGCCACTGAAGGATTTTGAGCAGGGGAGTCATATAGTCAGACCTGTCCTGTTGGTAGATTATCAGTTGGGTGAAGGATAGTTTGGAGAAGGGAAAACCTAGAATCAGGGATATCATACTATTATAGAGAATCCAGGGAAGAATTAAAGAGGACTTGAATTGGGGTGCTGTGGAAAGAAGTCAAATATGAAATATTGGGGTAATGGAGGAGGGGAGTTGTATTTTTCTCTGTTTCACAGAGAGTGTCCAAAAAAAGAGTAATCACTTCATAGTCATTAGCCTTTATGCTCAAATTAGGTTGGTCTTGGGGCAGCTAGATGGCACAGTGGATAGAGCACCGGCCCTGGATTCAGGAGTACCTGAGTTCAAATCCAGCCTCAGACACTTAACACTTACTAGCTGTGTGACCTTGGGCAAGTCACTTAACCCCAATTGCCTCACCAAAACAAAGGCTATTACAATTGTCTAGTCAAGGGGTGAAAAGTCCCTGATATTTATGACATGTCCATGCCCTCAAGGAATATAAATTCCTTATAATATAATATAAATTAACTTGGAGGGGGAGAAATAATACATGTAGAACAATCAGAGCAATATAAAAAGATAATATATAATCAAGTGCTAAATATTTAAAGGGGCAGCTAGGTGGCGCAGTGGATAGAGCACCAGCCCTGGCGTCAGGAGTACCTGAGTTCAAATCTGGCCTCAGACACTTAACACTTACTAGCTGTGTGACCCTGGACAAGTCACTTAACCCCAATTGCCTCACTAAAAAAAATTTTTTAAAAAATTAGGTTGGTCTTTGGACAGTGGACAAAACCCATCACCTGTCCTTGAAACCTTTCCAGCTGGGTAGAACCTGTTGGTTTGTTGGCATAGGCTTGGCCCACCCAAAATGACTTCGAAGCTATAGAGAGAAATTGAAATTGGATTTTGTGGATGAAGTGCCAGGAATACACTAAAAAGACTCCTGGATTTGACCAAATACATACCTTCAGAAGAAATCTGTGCTAGAGATTACTCAATTTTATTTTTTAAAATAACATTTTACTTTTCCCCAATTACATATAAAAACATTTTTTAACATTTGTTGTATTTTTTAAAGTTTTGAGTTCCAAATTCTATTCCTCCCTCCTTGCCCTCCCCCTTGCTTGAGATAGCAAGCAATCTGATATAAGTTATTCATGTGCAGTCATGTAAAATATTTCCATATTAGTCATTTTGTCCAAAAACACAAAAGAAAGAAGGAGAGGAAAGAAAGAAGAAAAGAAGGAAGGAAGAGAGAAAGGAAGGACAGAAGGATAAAAGAAAGAAAGTAGAAAAATAGTATGCCTCAGTCTATATTCAGACAATATCAGTTCTTTCTCTGGAGACAGTATTTTTCACCATGAGTCCTCTGGGATTGTCTTTGATCATTGTATTGCTAAGAATATCTAAGTCATTCACAATTCTTCATCATATGATGTTGCTGTTACTGTGTATAATGTTCTCCTGGTTCTGATCACTTCACTTTGTATCAGTTTGTGTAAGTCTTTAAAGGTTTTTCTGAAATCATTCTAGTTGTCATTTCTTATAACACAATAATATTCCATCACAATCATATAACACAACTTGTTTGACTATTTCCCAATTCATGGGCAGCCCCTCAATTTCCAATTCTTTATCATCACAAAAAGAGCTGCTGTAAGTATTTTTGTACAACTAGGTCCTTTTCTTTTTTCTTTGATTTCTTTGGTGTACAGACCTATTAGTGCTTTTTCTGGGTCAAAGGACATGCAGTTTTATAGCCCTTTGGGCATAGCTCCAAATTGCTCTCCAGAATGGTTGGATCAGTTTATAGGCTCCACCAATAATGCATTAATGGAGATGACTCAATTTTAAAGCACTTAAAAGTCTGAGGCAGGACTTTTGTCCCTGGTCACTATGATTCCCAGTCTCACGCTCTTTCTAAAACCCACAATGCCTCTTCCCCCACATTAAAAACAGCCAAGGTGCGGGGCGGGGGGGGGGGAGAGAGAGAGAGAGAGAGGGAGAGAGAGAGAGAGAGAGAGAGAGAGAGAGAGAGAGAGAGAGAGAGAGAGAGAGAGAGAGAGAGAGAGATTGAGATTTAAAGCAGGCTTTTCAGTTGTTGTTTTTTTCCTGTTGCCCTCCATCCATAGTATACTTGCCTCATACAAACTGAGGTCTGGGAAAGACCTTAATTTAGAAAGGTAAAGGTCATCTACTTCATACCAAGCCATCACCAGTCATCCTGACTCTTGTTCTGCCACTGGACGTCAGTGACTCTGGGAGAGAGACTGAGGCTGATGACTTTGTGTAGTTCTACCTTACTTAAATCCAATTCATGCACAAATTAAGACATTACTCCAGGATGTCATTGGTCCTCTTTAAGAACAAAGGATGAACAACAATTAGGGCATCAGATGGTCTTCTGTCCCAGGCACTGTGCTAAATGCTAGACTTTTCCTTGTACTGATGTGGACAGTAGTACCACTAATGTCAGTATCAATATTTCTATCATTAATGCTTAGCATGAATGTTAAGGTCACTTGACAGGATGCACCAGATCATTCAGCAGTGGCTACCCTAGAGAGTAATGTTATCAAAGGCATTTCAGTCAAACTAGATTCATTTGAGCTGAACAAATATTGATTGGACACCTATTATGTGCAAGATAATGTAGTGCAGTGTATAAAGACCTGGCCATGGATTTAGGGAGACCTGGGCTCAAGTCCTATTTTAAATACGTGACCTTGAAAAAGTCAACCTTTTTGTGCCTCAAATAATTCTTTAAGATGATCTGCTGTAGAACTATTGCTGATCTTCATTGGTAAAAGGAATGTTCTCCCTGAGCCATCTTAAATACCAATGAAACTACAAGGTTGGACAGAAAGAAATATGCTTAGGGGCAGCTAGGTGGTGCAGTGGATAAAGCACCGGCCCTGGATTCAGGAGGACCTGAGTTCAAATCCGGCCTCAGGCACTTGACACTTACTAGCTGTGTGACCCTGGACAAGTCACTTAACCCTCATTGCCCCACAAAAAGAAAGAAAGAAAGAAAGATGCTTGGCTTGATGCTAGGTCCTGAGGATGCAGAGATGGGATGCAACATTACCTGCCCTTAAAGGGAAGTACAGATTGTCTGTTTTCTCTCCTTCTTATTTGTGCAGGTCAGCCATTCAGAAGCTGGGCTTGGAAGTGTTTGAAACTGTCTACCGCTACCTCAGGAAGGCCAGGCGAGAGAATGCCAATGAAGAGGAGATCAGGGAATCCTTGGAGAAAGTGGTGCCACGAGCCAGCGACTGTTTTGAGGTGGATCAGCTCATCTATTTCGAGGAACAGTTGCTTAAAACAACAAGGGAAGATTCTGGATTCTAGAACCATCTTTAAGTAGTGGACAAGATCAGGTGCAAACCAGATGGGAGACAAATCCCAAAGGTTAACCCGACACATGCACAAGATAGATTGTACTGGGGGATGGATCAATAACTCGGGATACCATCTTTGTCTTCAATTCTTTCTCCGGTGGAATAATTACTTCTTGAGCTAACCAACAATACTTTTTTCTGTTCTCTTAACTAGGTGTGTTACATGTTGCTCAACATGGTACAGTCAAGGTTGGGATACTCCACATGGCAAATGGATGTTTTCTAAGCAGCCTGTAAAAAAGTATTTTTAACTCTTCATAGTGGGGGAAGTGGCCAGCATGGAATAGTGAAAGGGTCCTGGATTAGAATTCAGGATATCTGAGTTCCTGTGCTACCTCTGCTATTAACTGGTTCTATGTGCTTGGGCAAATGACTTCATCTCTCTTAGCCTGTTTCCTATTAAATGGGTGGTTTGGGGTAAATGATCTCTCCCATTCTCTCCTATTCTAATATGCTGTTCATCTACTTGTTATTTCTAGTTCCAGTTCTAGAAACCACATCTACAAGATAGGCCTCTTGAGAATGAGCCATGCCCATTGGGCTGCCAGTGCATTTAAGGGCTCTGCAGGAATGACTGACATTGAGTCTGTGCTTCCAGTTTGGGGAAGTTGTCAGGGTATAGAGGTAGGCTCTTGCCTTTCTTCCCCTGCCTTTATTTTCCCCAAAACCAATTCCTTCTCCATACTTCCTTATTTTTGTTGGAAATGTCAACATGCTTGAGTCTCTGAGGTCTGGAGCCTCAGCGTCTCCCTCAATTCCTTCTCCTCCCTCACCCCTTATGTCCAATCAGTTGCCAAGTCTTGCCTGTTCTACCTCTTACATCACATAGCCATTGCCCTGGTTCCAGCCTTTATTGACTCTCACTTGGATTTTGTCAATGACTCCTGTATCAGCCTTAACTGCTTCCTGCCTCTTTCCTCTCCAATCCAATGTCAAAACAGCTGCCAAATTAATATGTATAATTTACCCCCTTTCTCAGAAATGTTAAGAGTTTCCCCATCACCTCTAGGGTGAATTGAAGACTCCTTAGCCTGGTGTTTAAACTCCCCATAAAATGAGGATGTTGGATTAGATAAACCATAAATTTCCTTTCAGCTCTGAATCTATGATTGATATATGTTAGAGTGGACTAAGTTCAGAAAAGCATTTGTCCTCCTTAATTAAGACAGGGCTCCCTAGAATGCCTTCCCATTAAAGTTTTCCTAAAATACATTTACATTTCACAAAGTGCTACTTTTCTTCTAAACTGGATATGAGAAAAACAAATTTATTTCTTTATAGATGATTAATTTTTCTATTTGTTTAATCCTTCCAAAGATCTTTATTTGTTGAATCTGTGACTTATGGTTCTAGCTTATCTTTCCAGATTTATTTCATTTAAGTCCCCTTTGTGTGCTCTGCATTTTAGACCTTTCAGCTGTTTCTTCAACTTGGCATGCAATCTCCCATCTCCACACCTTTGTCCTTTGTCTTCCCTTTGCCTGAAATATCCTCTTTCCTTACCTGTACCTCATAAAATCCCTCACTTCTTTCATAGCTCACTTTGATAAAGCCCCTACTAACTCCCCATTCCAGCTGTTGATGTTCTCCTTCTGAAATTGCCTTGTCCTTGCTGTATTTACCTAACTGGGGACATGTTGCATTTTCCCATTCGAACTTGAACTCCTTGTGGGCACGGATTGTTTGCTTTCTGTCTCTGTAATCCCCACTACCTGGCCAAGTGCTCTGCTCATAGAAGGTCTTTAATATATGTTTATTGAATTGTTGAATTGATATTCTAATGAAAAGGAGTTACAGATACAATGGCTGATCGGGATTCAAAATCCCATCCCCAATCTACTCTCATGAAATTGAACTTCATACTTTGTTACCCTAAGAATCCTTAGATGTGCTAAATCTCTTTTATTCATGATAAGTGTGTGTCCTTGCATTGTAAGTACATGATGTATGTGTTGTCTCCTCTTACAGAATATGAGCTCTTTCAGGGCAGGGACCCAGTGCTTAGCATTAGTATATGAATTTAATAAATGCTTGTTGATTAAGTGATGAATGTATAACTTTTTGTGTTTTTTTTCTTCATTCAAAGATTCCTTATACCAGGGATTCTTAACACACACATATATGTATATATACACTCATATATACATATACATACTCATGCACAGACACATATACATGCATGCGAATATACACATATGCATATGTACATATTCATATACACATACATATATATGCCCTTGAGTTGTCTGACTAAACCCTCTAGATGCCTTCTCAGCATAATGTTTCTAAATGCAGAAGATAAGATACATAGGAATACAAAGGAAATGGGGTATATTGAAATTCAGTTATCAAACAAACCCTTTTTTAAAGCCTACTTCACAAACCTTGATCTACATAGTTTACAACCATTGGGTATTCCCATAGTTCTTCACTTTGGAGATGGGGGACCAGGCTAGATCCCTTAGATTTTATTTTAGACTTGTGATTATTACCAGGCAGACGCCGGGAATATTTCTTCTCCAATCACCTCCGGCCAGTTCCAGGGTGTGTGTGGGCACATCAGTCCAGGTTCATGGTGAGACCTGCCATGGGTACAATAGTAGATTATCCTCTCTTCAGCCCAGTGAAGTCATATCCTGAAAGCCTAACTTAGGATGACCCCAGAAGCCCTCCTCCCCCTTGACCACAGTGGCTGGCATTTAAAAGGTGGGGAGGCAGGAGAGAGGCCATACGACAGAAGTTAATGAAAGTTTCTGAATGTCCTTGCTCATGCTTTTTATGGCCCCTGTCAGGAAACAAAAGGCAGAGTATTATAAGATGCAGTAGGCAATGGCCCTGGAATGGATGTTGGAGGACCCTACTTCCTTTCATAAGGAGATAAATGCATCTAGGGAACAATGACTGGTGGTTCTCCAGTGATGGTAATAATGTGTTTACAGGAAGACAGGCAGAAATGGGAAACATCTTATGTTCTTGGGATTTGTGCTTCATGGTGTGTCAGGCTAGATGGGAAGAAAAGAAAAGAAATGGGAGGCCTGATCACAGCACTGCACCTTGGAAATGAAGCTCACTTTAATTTATAGTTTCACTGGGCGTGCAGGTGGGGGCCGAGGAAGGTTTAAAATGACTCAAAGAAAATTACCTTTGGTTATTACCATTGGAAAGATGTCTGGCTCAGCTCCACGCAGACTTCTCTGTGAAGAAGTGGTGTGGGTATTGAAGAAGAGCGAAATGGCCCAAGGCAGGGGGGAGACTGACAGCATGACTGTTGTTGAGCCAAAGAACAGAGTTGCCTCTTGACATATGTATGGCTAGGAGTGGAAGGAGCTTAAAGGGACCTTGTTGCCCTACTACTCTGTAGGAAATATACACACATACACACACACACATTATCACACAATACATATATGTGTCTATACACACACACATATATACACACAAACATGCAATATACACGTGCATGTATATAATGTATTTATATGGTATGAATTTGCTTTATTAAATTTATAATAATATCTAATATATAATTTATACATTGCATTTGTATATATATTATGTGTATATAAAAATACAAACACACATGTGTGTATATATATGTATATATGCATATGTGTGTATGTATATATATATATAGAAAGACTCAAACATCTCGGTGCTGTTTTAAGCTATTAAAGTTTAAGACTTTTGGTATGCTCTGTGTGTATGTATTTGTGTGTGTATTTTACAGATGCTAGTTGATCTGTCTACTTCCTAGATATTCGTATGAAATGCTAATTTTGGGAGAGGCTGAGGCAGGGGGCACAAATGGGAGGCAGCTAATTGCTTGATGTCTTTGGGGCCAAGCCCCAGGAACTAGATGTATGAACCCAGGGATGAGGAACTTAGCTATCAAAGCCTGGGCTGGAGCTCACTCCAAAGAGGCAGACAAATGAAGTCGGCAGCAGCCCCAGAGGAAAGACATATCCCTATCAATGACTGATGGGTCTGCTGACCAATCTGACTGGTGGAAACAGAGCCACCCAGAGAAAGGGCGGGGTGGGAGGGTGATCAAAGGATACTCCAGGCTCAGCTCTCTATCCACTGGGCCCCTCTCAGTTTCCTTGTCTACAAAATGAAGGGGTTGGACTGATGGCCTCTGAGGACCCTTTTCCCTGTAGGTCTGTGGTCCCATGATTTCACGATCCTTGAATTGGGGACATCAGATAACAAAGAATTATCCTCAATTACAATTTTGCAAAATTTAGATCCAAGGCTACTTGAGAAGAGGAACCTTGTCTTCTTGGCATCATACTATCTTTTCCTCTGCAGGGTTGAACAGGTGTTCAACAAATGTTTGCCAAAATCTTGGGGGTTGAAGAGCCAGAGAAGGGAACTCAGGAGGGATCTGTGAAAGCCACGGGGGCTCACTTAGACGGGAGCTCAGAGACTATGGGGTCTACCCTCTCTTTGCCCCCTTATACTTCTAAATGCCCCAAGGGCAGGAGCTGTGCCAATCCCCTTTTCTGTTTCCTTGCAGAGACTAGTATCTTCATTCATTTATGGAACAAACATTTATTAAACTCCTACTGTATACAGAGCATCTACTGGAGTTTGGGAGATACTAAGTATTATTTACTAGTAAGAGAACTTAGGAAATAAAGGATGGTCAGCTAATGTCATTGGCTAACTGTCTTTACCAGGGCTATTTGCTGGCATCTACACTGGCAATGCCCCTTGAAACCATATACCAAAGAAGCAGAAACCCACGGGGTTCTACTATCAGATGGCTGTGACTCAGTGGGTCTCCTCCAATCCCCAATTCCTGTCTGCCAGGGGCAGTGTGTATTTGATTGGCCGCCCCACTGTTGACTCAGTGCCACCTTGTATGATGTCCTCACTTGTAATGTCTTGGGCTGCCCATCTGAAAAGAAATATGCCGATGTTTCCCTCATAGGGACACCATATGAAGTATTAATGAGCTGACATTTGCAGAGTGATTAAAGGCATATACCCTAGCAGTCATGTGTTAGCAGCCATCAGCTCCTTGAAAATATCTCACACTTAAAATCCTTGTTCATGTCATGTTGTAATACCCTAAGGACAACCTGGTACATGTGATGGTTTAAGAATCACTCTTTGTGCTTTTCTGAGGGACAGGGAAGTGAGGGAGACAGTGGCCAGCTTGGGACCTGGCATGGTGGGAATTTGTTCAGTTGTCTCAGCCTGACTTCATCCATAGTATGTTATAGAAATGCCCAGTTTTAGCCAGGAGGAGGTTATAGTCTCCAAAGAAGAATGAACAAGAAGGTTAACAGGAGACATTCTTCTCTAGTCACTTGGCCTGGGACCATAACCTTGACCACCTGGGCTTTTGCCAAACAAGATCCAGGCTCCCTGCAGCCCCTAAGAGGTATACTCTCTTTCACCAGGACTTTGTGTGCCTCAGTTAAGTATAACTTCCATAGATGGGCTTCTTTCTTTAAAGTTGACTTAAAGGAAAGGCAAGGACACTCATCTCCCTAAAAATCTTCTGCTTTTTAGATGCAACATTTTTCCCTTCTCTGCTAAGGTCATGCATTTGTTGTTTGATGCTGAGCATGCCCCTTAGTCTCCCTGGGCCTTAGTTTACCCATCTATAAAATGAGGTTCCTTCCGGCTCTAAATCTATGATCCTATCATCCACTTTGTATGCCTCTTTTATATACCTCTATGTGTACATTTTGCCTTTTCCATTAGAATAAAAGTTCCCAGAGGTCAGGGACTGGTTTTGCTTTTCTTTGTATCCCCAGCAGCTAACATAGAGTCTGAGACACAGTAGACACTTAATAAGTGCTTGTTGATTGATTTAGGGAGAGGACCTAATAATAATAGTAACTGTAATCATAATAGCTCACATTTATATCATATTTTAAACTTTATAATGCATATCATTCAGCTTTAAAATAACCTTATAAGGTTGATGCTGTTACTATCACCATTTTACATGAGGCAACTGGAGATCAGAGATGTGAAGTCTGCCCAAGGCTATTAAATGTCTGGGATAGGATTTGAATCTGTCTTCTTGACTCCAAGCCCAATATTTGGTCCATTACTCTATATACCCCTCACACTGATTCTGAACTGCTCTTAAGGAACTGTCCACTCTCTGCCCACAGTCATGGTCACATAGGGAAGGAATGGGAAAAGAAGAGCAAATACCCAATTGTTTTAGTTTGGGGAAGATACTCCGAGAATGTTATCAAAAGTAACGCTCTGCTTGGTGTTCCTGAACAAATATCTGTTCAGAGTTTTTTTGTTTTTGTTTTTGGTTGGAGTGGTATACATAATTGAAATAAAAATCAACGAAAACCTTGAAAAGATCAACCAGCATAACTAAAAGCCCAATAATAGGGGAATGATTAAATAAATCATGGTACATGAATGTTCAGGAATGCCATAATGCTTTAAGCTCGACAAATATGAGGAATAGAAAGAAATAGAGAGAGGCCTTTATGAAATAATACAAAAGATATGTTCTACCAAAAGAACAGAAAACCTAGTAGGACCCTGTGAGAGAAAAAGTGAATAGGAAGAAATGGACAAAAAATTCTGATGAGGACATAGGCAAGTGACTGAAAATTTAGACTATTTTGTGCTGATGTTCATCTGTTTAAATGAAAGTGGATACAAACTAAAATTAATGGATTATGCTGATGTTTAGTATTTTTAAAGTAAATTTTTATTGATGTCTTCTGTTGCTTACACAGTTATCCTAAGTTTCCTTCCCCCTTCCCCATCCCTTTTAGAGAGCCATCTCATATAGCAAATAGCATTTTTTAAAGAGAAAAAAAGAGTCAGCATAACCCATCAATACATTGAAAAAGACAAAAAAATATGTGCAATGTATAACATTTATGGGCCTCTCGTCTCCATGGAGGTGTCTTCCTATATCTTTTCATTTGAATCCTAATTGATCTTTACAATGTTGTTACATTGATTTTTTATTCTGGTTCTTTCTATTTACATTGTTGGCTCTGTTTACTTCGCTCTGCATTAGTTCATATAGATCCTTCAATGTTTCTCTGTATCCATCACATACATCATTTCTTACAGCACAGTAATAATATTCCTTTATATTCATGTACCACAATTTGTCCACCCATTCCCCAATCCATGGGCATCAACTTTATTTCCATTTCTTTGCTATCACAAAAGGTGCTGCTATAAATATTTTGGTGTATATGATGGGGACTTCCTTCTTACCAGTGGCTTCCTTGGGGTATAAGCCCAGTAATGGAATCTCTGGTTCAGAGGGTATTGGTATTTTAGTCACTTTATCTACATAATCCCAAAGTGGTGGTACCCTTTTACAGTTTTACAAAGAATGTATTCATGTGCCTATCATTCCCAAACCTCTACAAAGTTGAGTATTGCTATTTTTTGTCATCTTTGTCAGTTTGCAGGGCATAAGGTGAAACCTTAAGGTTGTTTTGATTTATATTTCTCTTATTACCAGTGATCTGAAATATTTATTTCAGTGATTGTGAATACTATTCAATTCTTTTTTTTTGAGAACTGTTCATATATTTTGACCATTTATCTATTGAAGAATGTCTATTAGGTGGAGCAGTGGATAGAACACCAGACCTGACATTAGGAAGATCTGAGTTAAAATCTGGTCTCGAACACTTGTGACCCTGGGCAAGTCACTTAACCCCTGTTTGCTTCCATTCATCATCTGTAAAATGATGATACACTGGAAAAGGAAATGGCAAATCACTCTCGTATCTTTGTCTTTCATGTAGAGTCAGACACTACTAAACAACAACACCATATCTTGGATGCTAAAACCTTATCAAAGAAATATGATTCAAAGATTTTTCCCATTCGATCATTTCTCTTCTCTTTCTAGATGCATGACAGAAGATTTTCAGTTTCATGTAACCAAATTATCTATTCTATTTTTGTAATCCTTTCTGTCCCTTGTTTGGTGTAAGAATATATCTCCTACCCATAGATGTGAGAGGCACATGATTTGTTTCTCTTCTAATTTTTAAAAAATAGTATAACCTTTAATTCCACGGTCACATACCCATAATGTATTATGGAATATGGTATAAAGTATTGGTTTAAGCCTAAAGTCTACCGGTCTGCTTTCTAGTTTTCTCAGAAATCTTTATCAAATATGGAGCTTTTTCCTAGGTGATTTGTGTTTTCTACTTTATCAAACACTGGCTAATTGATTTGAATTGTTTCTGATTCTCCCTTGTCTCATTTGTTCCTTTTGGGTGGGGGAGGGGGGGGTCAGGGCAATGAGGGTTAAGTGACTTGCCCAGGGTCACACATCTAGTAAGTGCCAAATGTCTGAGGGCAGATTTGAACTCAGGTCCTCCTGAATCCAGGGCCAGTGCTCTATCCACTGTGCTACCTAGCTACCCCCTTTATGATATTCCATTAATCTATTTCTCTATTTTTTAACCAATATCAAATTTTTCTGATGACAGTTGCTTTATAATATAGTTTGAGATCTGGAAGTGCTACTCCCCTTTCATTCCTACTTCTTTTCATTATTTCCCTTGGTATTATACATCTTGTTTTTCCAAATGAATTTTGTTATTATTTTATCAAGTTCTATAAAGTGTACCCTTGGTACTTTGGTTGATATGTTAAAAGTGGAAATTAACTTTGGTAGGAATGTCATTTTTATTGGTACAGCCTATCTATGAGCACTGAATATTCATCCAGCTATTTAAATCATTCTTCATATCTTTAAGGAATACTTTGTAAGTGACTCTATACAAGTCTTTTTTGTGTTTTGCTAGATTGGTCCCAGATATTTTACGTATTTTGTACTTATTTGGAATGGGATTTCCCTATTTTGCTTCCTGTGTTATTACGATGTAGAAATGCTGTTGATTTTGACTGTTTTTGTTGCCTACAACTTTGCTGAAACTACTAATTGTTTCAATTAGTATCTTTGTGGATTCTCTAGGATTTTCCAAATACACTATCATACAATCAACAGCTAGCGATAGTTTTATTTCCTCTTTGCCTAAATGCCTTTAATATTTTTTTTCTTATTGTTGTTTCTACCATTTCCAAAACTATATCAAACAAGAGTAGGGAGAGTAGACATCCTAGTTTCACTCCCATATTTGTTGGGAAAAGTTCTGGTGTGTCCCAGTTGCATATGATGCTTACTTTTGCTTTTTGATAGATGCTTTTTGTGATATATACATATTTTTTATTTTAGTGAGGCAATTGGGGTTAAGTGACTTGCCCAGGGTTACACAGCTAGTAAGTGTTAAGTGTCTGAGGCTGGATTTGAACTCAGGTACTCCTGACTCCAGGGCCGGTGCTCTATCCACTGTGCCACCTAGCCGCCCCCTGTGATATTTTTTAATAGAGGCATCTCTAGTAGACAGCCTTTTCTTTTCTTTTTGTTTTTTGTTTTTTGTTGCTGGGCAATGAGGGTTAAGTGACTTGCCCAAGGTCACACAGCTAATAAGTGTCAAGTGTCTGAGGCTGGATTGGAACTCAGGTCCTCCTGAATCCAGGGCCTGGGTTTTATCTACTGTGCCACCTAGCTGCCCCCTTTATGATATTTTTTGAAGGATCTCTTTATACCTATATTTTTTAGTATTTTTAGCATAAAAGAGTACTGTACTTTGTCAAAAGCTTTTTCTGCATCTGTTGAGATAATCATGTGGTTCTGGATGTTTTGGTTTTTAGTATGATTAATTTTGTTGATTGTTTTCCTAAAGTTGAGCCATCCCTTCACCCTTAGTAAAAATTCTGATTGGTCTTGTACAAATTGCTGTAATGTGTTTTACAGAATTTTGTTGAACATTTCTGAGTCAATATTCATTAATGATATTGGCCTACAGTTTTCCTTCTTTGCTTTATCCTTCCCTGGTTAATGCTTAGGATTCTATTTGTCTCATAAAAGGATTCTGGTAGGGTGCTTTCTTCTCTGTTTTTCAAAACAATTTGTGAAGTATGGGTACTAATTGTTCTTTTAAAATTTCATAGAATTCTCCTGTTGAATCATCCATCAGGACCAGGAAGTTTGTTTTTTGTTCCTTTGTTTTTTAGGTCCTTTACAGATAGATTTTTTTCTATTTCTGAGACTTTTAAGTGATGTCTATTTATTCTTCTGAAACTTTGGGTATTTTATATTTTTGAAGATATTCCTCTATTTTGTGTGTTCTCAAAAGCATATAACTGTGTATAATATGTTCTGATTATCCTTTTTATTTTGTAGTTCTGTTTTTATTTCACCTTGCTCATTTGCTATTTTATTGATATGGTTTCCTGCCCTCTTCTTTGTAATCAGATTAGCTAAAGATTTATTGATTTTATTTTCAAAGAACCAGCATTTAATTTTAAGGTTTATTTCTATAATTTTTGTTTTTAATATATGTATCTCTCCTCTGACTTTTAATATATTTTTTGTGTTTATTTTAAATTTATTTACTGGTGTTCTAATTTTTTAATGTACATTTAGTTCATTGTGGTGGGGGGGAGACCTGTTTGATACCACTGATCTGGTTCCCTAAGATAGGCAGAGAAGAAGAAAAGAGTTTTAGAAAGAGGAGAAAAGATGGAGTAGCTCATGAAGCAGTAATTCCTGGTATCTGCAGGTTTCCCTAAGCTCCATTCCTCTTCAATTCCCTGTTCCCCAAGTGTTTTCTTTGTTCTCCTTCACACCCTATTTTTCTCATGCTCATAACATCCCTGAGCTGGTCTAGAGGCCCCAATCCAGAAACCATAGATAGAAACCCATGTTCTCTCTCTCTTTCAGAATTTCTCTTAGTGACCATTAACACTTGAAGATATTATCTTGGCTGTGAAGGGAAGACCCTGGGTCCCTAGAATTGCCTTGAAATCAAGTTGGGTCCAGCTTTAATTGAGGACTCAGTTGCCTCTTCTCTCAGAAGACAGAACAAAGTAATCAAGTAACTTGGAGTGTGGAGCAAGCCCTAACTGCCCCACCTTGGATCCCCAAAGCTATCTTGATCAACTTAGCTTATGACCTTTGGTTTCCTTTCTGCAACAGAGCAATTCATGAGCTGAGTTGGCCTTCCCTGCCCTTATTTGGTGGAGCATCTTGGTTTCCCTCTAATTTACAAGGAAGTATTCCCCTCTGCAGCAAAAGCAGCTTTGTTTGAAGGATATTAAGGAGAAGGAAAAGAGAAAAGCGCCTTCACAAAGAGAACAACTGTCTATAGCTGCCTGGTGAGAGTGTAACTCCTATGCCATTATTGAATTATAATCTACTTCTTAGTGGCTCTGAGCCATCGAGAAGCAGAACACACCACACCTAATGAGCCCATGGGTCTGGCACAAAGTCATACGGAGAGGGATGAGGGGCGTCTTCCAGGATTAGGTCACAGCAAGAAGGCCCATGGGGATTGTGGTAACCTGGGTCAGCTCCAGGTATGGTATATGGAGGCACAGACTCATTGAATCTTAGAACTGAGAGGGACCCAAAACACCATTGAGGTTAATGCTGAGGTCAGCAAATCCTCTCTGAAAAATCTTTGACAAGATGTCATCCAGTTTCTGTTTGGACCCCTCCAGTGACAGAGACAGTCCACTCTAATTCTGGACAGATACAATTATTAGGAAGTCAGCTGAGGGAAACTCAATTGTCCAGGGGGATGGTCAGTCTCATCTTCTCTGAACATGCTTAAGAAATAAACAATGAGGGGGCAGCTAGGTGGCGCAGTAGATAGAGTACCAGCCCTGGATTCAGGAGGACCTGAGTTCAAATCAGACACTTAACAATTACCAGCTGTGTGACCCTAGGCAAGTCACTTAATCCCAATTGCCTCACCAAAAAAAAAATAAAAAAGAAGAAGTAAACAATGACCATGATAAGAAGTCCTGGGAGCTGAATTTATACTGTTCCTTCTAACTAGTGCCATTCTGGATGCTCTGATGATCGAAAAAGTTTGAGAGACATAGTTTCTGGGTAACTTAATCATTTTATTAAAAAGGCTAGTAGGGGGCAGTTAGGTGGCACAGTGGATAAAGCACCAACCCTGGATTCAGGAGGATCTGAGTTCAAATCTGGCCTCAGACACTTGATACTTACTAGCTTACTAGCTAACCCCAATTGCCTCACCAAAAAAAAAAAAAAGGCTAGCAGGTTATTAATAAAAGGATGGTCATTTGGCCATCTCTCTCAGGCCAAAACACACCTAATGGTAGTGAGGTCACAGTTTATATGCCCTTGGAAGAAGAGGTGTTCCTGAGGGATGGAAATCAACTCAGATTGTTAACACAATCAGACTTTTGAGCTATATTAAAATGAAGGTCTTGGGGTACATGACTTAGGTCACTCAAATCTTGGCCAAAAAGACATCAATTTCCATATCACCTGTCTTGATAATAGGGAGAAAAAACCTTTCCTCAGACCTGTCTGAGAAAACACAATGAGCAGGAATACACCCATTAGACCAAATTTAGAATTTCTTTTACGGTCTGATTAGATCTTAGTCTGAGTAAATCTCAAAGAGAGAAAGGGAGAAGAGAAAAGGGGAAAAACCTTGGTCTTAATGCAATAATTATTAAATATAAGAGAGAAATATTCATTTCTCATAATGCCAGTGAAATCTCCCTCCCTGATTTTGTCCTTGGTAATTAGTGCTTTCTCTCATCTCAAATTCTCACGTGTTTATTTATCTATGTTTTCCAATAGAATGTAAGCTCTTTGAGAACAAAGGCTTCAATTATCAATTTGCCTTTGCCTATGCAGTGTCTATGGTAGGTCCCTAATAAATGTTTGTGAGATTGAATTGGATTGGTTTGAGGTGGGAGACCTCTAGCAGCAGGGGTGGCACCTCCTTTGAAAGGAGTCTGGGCAGAGAATGGCATTAAGTTCTGGCTGTATTGACCACAGAGCCAACCCCATCAGCCTCGCCAGGAAAAAGTCAGCATCAGTGCACTTCTTTCAAGAAAACCCTGACTGGAGGGCAAGACAGATGCTCCCTCCACCACCTATCCCCCTTCGCTTTATTTATTCTTCTTTCCCTTATTAATTCTTCTTCCCCTCTCTGTGTGTTTTGGTTGAATCAGACCATCACAGTCTCCTTCAGGATCTGTGGGAGGAAGAGGGAGAAAACTTCTCCAGATCAGATGGGTCAGATGGGGAATCATTAAGAAAAAAACTGCCAAGATCTAGGACCCAAGTCAGATTTGAAATACGTGGGTGGGGAGGACTGAGGGAAGGTTGTGGTGATTAGTTTAGGAGCAGTTCAGTCACCCTAGGCTGACTGTTGAGCCTTGGAAAAGGGTCAGGGAGGCAGCCCATCTCCCTCAGTGGAGGTCCCCTGGGGAGGTGAAGCATAGGAGATTGGGGACAGCCAGCCTTGGCTTCTGAGGGGTCCAGCTCAGGGCTACAGATGGCGCATTTCGGCCTTTACCTCAGAGACACTGGCACAACCTCGGCTTCAGCCTGTATTTTTCTTGAATTCATTTTCATGGCCACCCCTTCCCTCTCTCTTTACCCAGTTTACATTGGGGCTGTTACTTGGTTAGACACTGGAAGAAGAGCTATTTGGTTTTTATGCCCCATCACCTGCTGGGGGGGCCCTCCCATGACACACCAATGAACATGATGAGGCAGTTTGGTGGCACAATGGTTAGAGCACCAGGCTTGGAGTTGTTAACCTGTAAATTAAGGAAACAATCAATATAGGAGAAAATAAGGTCTTTAATTGGGGCAGAGGAACTATAGCTCCTGGTATCGCTAAGTAAGAAACTAGGAATACCCAAAGATGGGAACTGATGACAGGGTTTTTATGGGGTAACAGAACAAAAGGGAACTTAATGTAAATGAACCTTTAACAAAAGAAACCATAGGGGCAGCTAGGTAGTGCAGTGGATAGGGCACTGGTCCTGGAGTCAGGAGGACCTGAGTTCAAATCCGGCCTCAGACACTTGACACTTACTAGCTGTGACCCTGGGCAAGTCACTTAATCCCAATTGCCTCAAAAAAAAAAAAAAAAAGGAACCATAGAACTGTCCTGAGTTAAGTATAGATGCTACTTAACTCTAAATAGAAACTACTTAATGTACTTGGACCTTTTACATAATAACATAAAGTCCAGGGAATTAGGTGGGAACCATTGGGAGGGGATAGTTTGCTTAGGGGGAGGTGGGGGAGGTCCATAAATCGATCAAGAGACTAGAATTACTAGGAATGGAGTAGGTGGGGATCAGTCAGTTCTTGGTAAATTTGTAGTTATCAGAATCAGGAAGACCTGAGCTCAAGTCCAACCTCAAACACTAGTGGTGTGATCGTGGGCAAGTCATTTAACCTATGTTTACCTCCATTTTCTCATTTGTAAAATAGGGGTAATAATCACTTCCGCTATTTGTGAAGTACTTAGTTTACTGCCTGGGACACAATAAGCACCATATGAATGTTAGTTATTATTATTAGGATCAAGTGAGACAGTGTTTGTAAAAAGTGCTTAGCCTAGTGCCTGGCATATAGTAGAAGCTTAATAAATTCCTGTTTCCTCCCTCCTTTCCTCCTTCCTTTCTTTCCACACTACATTCCTTTTCTCCCTGTCTGCCTTCTTCCTTTTCCTTCCTCCTCTGCCTCCTTCCTCCCTCCCTTCCTTCCCTTTTCCTTCCTTCTTTCCTCCCTCCCTCCCTCCTTCCTTCCTTTCCTTTTCCTTCTTCTCTCCCTCCCTCCCTCCCTCCCTCCCTTTCTTCCTTCCTTCCTTCCTTCCCTCCCTCCCTCCTACCAGACCCCAGGATGTTTCTAGCTTATCTGGGTCTAGTAATTTAACTTCATCAAAGGACAAAGTATTTCCTATCTCCTTATTTATCTTAGGTTCTAGCTCCTTTTTGGCACAGCTAGAGGTGTAGCTTTGAAGTAGGTGAGCAAGGCTTATGAGAGGGTATGCATCAGCTTGTCAGCTGGTCTCTCAGTGCCATCCTATTCCTTAGATTGTGGGGGAAGGGAACTTTATCAAGATGACTTGAAAAAACATGCATCCAGACCAGAGCTATGAGGAGCAATCTGAAATATTCATGCCTTGGCCTGCTCCCATCTGCATTCTGCCTAGCACTGGGTCATTCCTCTCTATCATCTCCCAGTGGCTTGTGGCCCCCATTTTGGTGTAGCTTCTAAGGTCATGGTTTGACTGTGCTAAGGAATGGAGGGTGGAGGAGAGGTTTTAGAGTTTGTTAGCTTAATTTCCTTGCCTGATGCACTGAGAGATAGTATGAGAAGTGGCTCGTTTCTTGGAAACTAAATGGAAGAACTCAAAGTCCCAACATTGATGGTTCATCATCATGATGATTCAGAATCTCTTCTTGAAATGAATGGCTGCCATAACTTGGGCAAGTAGTAGACTGTGGTTTACAGTGGCATGTTGATGCTGAGCCCTGAGGGAAATTCACCCAAATGTCTACCCACACACAAGTAGCTAATGATGGGCTGGAAGAGGCAGGAACCAGAGAGTTATATTTTGAACAAGCCTTATTACTGAGGAAGGGGCTAGACACACCACTTGTAATTATACTAGGAAGCATGTCGACTCCTTAACCAGTCCAGCGTTAAGTGGAGAGGGAGGATTTTGATGTTTCTGGTGTACTGGATAGAGTTCAGGCCTGGAATCAGGAAAATCTGAGTTCAAATGCAAATGCACTAGCTGAGTGACCATGGGTGAGTCACTTAATTAACCTTTGCTTGCCTCAGTTTCCCCATCAATGGGAATCATAATGGCACCCACTGTTAGCATTTGAAAATTAAGGTAAGCTGAGACACAAAGTTCTGAGCACGATCAATTTATTATTTAGGCTAGCAGTTACCGATGGCAGTGACATGGGATAGAATTTAGGGTCAAATTGATTGTGAGTCATCCCAAAAGAATTACAAGACTCAGTGACTCAGTTTCCCAAGTTTTATTGCAATACTGTGGGTGACCACAGGGAAAGAACCAGAATAGCGGAAAGATATCTCTCCAATAGTGAAAGAAAAGACAGTTATATTTATAGTATGGATAAATTGGTTATCAGTCTCATTATAATATTCTCCACCTTGGGGAGGTATAGGGGAGGGCTTATCCTAATTTGGAGTTTGTGGGGTCCTAAGCCAACCCCTGAGGTGGGTACCTTTTTCAATGGAGGTGTGTTTTGGGGGTTTATGGGTCATAAGGTGAATCTGGGGACAAATTTGGCCTTTTCTGCACATATCTCTTTCTGGTTCCTATGCTTAGTTTCAAAACATCTTCATTTATCATTTATTCCTAGTCTGAATTTCTATAGCCTGTCATTTTATTTAAGGTCTTCATGGCCCAGCTCCCTCTGTTCCCATTATGGGTACCGATTACTGTAGATAAGAGAACCTAGCATCCTGACTTGTAAGTTATCCATTAACTGGGGTCTGAATCCCTCTTAGAGCTCATATCTGAATTAGAGCTTGGGTCTTAGGTTTTTCTATTAACCCCTTTTTGCCTCCTACATCATTAGCTGGTGGCTCAGTAGATAGAGCACTGGGCTCGGATTCAGGAAGACCTGAGTTCAAATTCAGCTGCAGATACCTTCTAGCTGTATGGCCCTGGGCAAGTCACTTAAGTTCTGATTGCCTGACAGAATGGAACCACTGGATCCACTGGAGAAGGAAATGTCCATCCACGCTAGTATCTTCCCCAAGAAAACCCAAATGGGATCACAAAGGGTTAAACATGACTGAAATGACTTAACAACAACAACCAATAAATTGGATCTGTGGCCTCTGAATAACCAAAGACATCGATGAATAACTGACAGGGTCTTCTATTAGAATTAGCAAGAGGACAGAGCAAAATCTCAAGCAACATCAGTGCTTTCTTCTGATTGGCTATCGATGACACAGTCAGAATTCAGATTACATCATCAGGATCTTCCCTTGTGAAACCCCTTTAACCATGGCCAAGACAAGTATGAGATTGGAGTTGCAAGACAAAGATTCCCAGGCAATGGGAGTTATTGCTACAATAGTTTAAATTGATGAGATTTGACATTTCAGGTTAATCAGTTTTCTCTGGAAATATGGGCGATGGGTGGAGTTACAATTGTTGTTGTTCAGTCCTATCCAACTCTGTGACCCCTTTTCTGGGGTTTTCTTGGCAGATACTGGAGTGGTTTGCCATGTCCTTCTCCAGCTCATTTTACAGATAAGGAAACAGGCAAACAGGGTGAAGTGACTTGCCTAGGGTCACAGAGCTAACAAGTGTCTGAATTCAAATTTGAACTCAGGTCTTCATGACTCCAGACCAGACAACTCTGTCCACTGCACCACCTTAGCTGCCCTGGGGTTACAAAGGTGGAGGTCATTACAAGACAAAAGCTTGACTTTTAGTCCAATTTCTCTGGGTGAAGTTTACAAAGGAAAAAAAAACCTGGAAAGGGAATCTTAAATCTAACTTAAGTCTTAGCAAAATAGAACTAAAATCAAGTTTTAAATTTTACACTACTTTGCCGGGCTGTCCCGAGGACCAAATGAGATAATGTTTGTAAAAGTGCTTAGTACAATAGTGGGTGCTACAGAAATGCTTGTTCCTTTCCACAACATGGGGTCCTGAGACAGGGTTGGGTTCTGAAATTCTCTTCAATCCCTTTCCTGATTCATTGAGAGATGATGGTGTAGAAGGCAGCTAAGCTTTTCATTTTCTCTTGTCCCCTTGGAGTTCAAGGATCAGAGCTGAGGAAACAATGCCCCACCTTCCCCTTTTTCTTTCAGCTCCTCCCCAGATCCCCCCCCCCTTTTTTTACTCTGACCTTCAAGGCCCAACCACTTCCTCCTCAGTATGTGTGAGGGGTTTCAGATGGCTGGGCTCCGAGAGCCGTCCCAGGATCCTAAATCTCAACTGTCATCCCTGAGAAAGAGGGAGCCCTGGTGCTCCCAGCTGCAGCTCTGCCTCTCTTGGCAGCCCTCCTGAGATTCTCCTGTGGGCTGCAGTACCCATCTGCCAGCTGGCTGCCTCCCACAGCAAAATGGATCTCTGGGCTCTGGGAAGAAGAGGGGCTGGGTCCCCCTTTTTCATGCCTTGAGAGAAGTCTGAGGGGGGTCCTTTGGGCCCCTTCCACCATGGAATACAGAGATTCCCTTGGAGATGGGAAGAGACTGGGAACGAGCCATTACTGCTGATCCTCATTCGAAGCAACATTAGAGTAGTACAATTTATCCTTCTATTCACAGCTGGCGTTTATGTGCTGCATTATGGCTTGTTTTTACGCCTTTCTATGCACTCTCTAGTTTTGTGAGATTCTAAGCAGGATAGAATCTTCAAGATCATCCCATCCAACCTCCTGATTTTATAGATGAGGAAACTAAGTCCTAGAAATGACAAATGACTTGTCTAAGGTCACACAGTCTATAAAAATCAGGTCATAGACTCATAGGTCTAGAACTAGAAGGGATATTAGCAATTTCATTATACAAATTCAGGGCTAGATCCATAGAATCTGGGATTTACCTCAGGTCGCAGTGCTTGGATTGGAATCTGCATCTTTTGCTTACAGCCCTAGTCAATTACCTCACATTGCCTCTTATGTAGAACACTAGGTGGCGCCACAGTGCACAGAGTGCCAGGGCTGGAGTAAGAAAGACTCATCTTCCTGAATTCAAATCTAGCCTCAGATGTTTACTAGTTGTGACCCTGGGCAAGTCATTTAACCCTGTTTGTCTCAGTTGCCTCATCTGTAAAATGAGCTAAAGAAGGAAATGGCAAATCCCTCCAGTATCTTTGCCAAGAAGACCCTAAATGGAGTCATGTAAAGTCAGAAAAAAAACTGAATAACAAGAAGAAGTACAGGTATAAACATCTTTACCTTATACTGGAAGATACCAACGTTAAGGGAATAGCATGCTTGTGAGTGGTAGATTTGGCATTCAAAATGACATCTTTGGACTCCAAATGCAAAGCTCTTTCCTTGGCCTCGGTTGCCTGGGACATCACTATGGTAGGTAAAAGAGAAAGACTACCACCTATGGGACCCAGGTATCCCAGCAATAGCTTCCTAACAATTACAGCCACCCGGAAATGGAATGAACCACTTTGAGGGTGTTAGATACCCTGCCTTTGCTACCCTAGCCTGACCCATACCCAAAGGGAAGACAAGTGGTTATCCAACCTCTACCTTCCCTTCCCTTCCTTCCTTCCTTCCTTCCTTCCTTCCTTCCTTCCTTCCTTCCTTCCTTCATTCCTTCCTTCCTTCCTTCCTTCCTTTCATTTCATTTCTTTTTCCTTTCCCTTTCCTTCTCTTTACTCCCCCTTCCCCTTTCCCTTTGTGCCCATGTTCTTTGTTGACCCTACATAACTCTGTATTTGGAGATAACTTTGATTTTCTCCTGTATGTGTTGAGCTGTATAAGATGTGCTGGATTAATCATGTTGGGATTCTTTCCTGTATGGCATTGAAGAAACAAGTGAAAAGACAATATTTATGCCTCCCTGGTACCCCAGAAGACTCTTCTCCATGTCCATTGAGGACATATACAATGTGTTCAAAATGCACCGTGGGCAGCTAGGTGGCACAGTGGATAAAGCACTGGCCCTGGATTCAGGAGGACCTGAGTTCAAATCTGGCCTCAGATACTTGACACTTACTAGCTGTGTGATCCTGGGCAAGTCACTTAACCCTCGTTGCCCCACAAAAAAAAAAAAAGAAAAAAAAAAGCTGACTTGGTCAATCAAAATGCACCGTGGCTGATTTGCTGAGGACCACACCTTTTTCAATGGGAGGAGGAAGGGAACTGGATGAGGAGGGGGTTAGTCATGGGAGTGTGAATAGTCTGCTCAACCTGGTGCCACCTTACATGGACAGTAAGAGAACCTGCTTCTGGAAAAGTGGAACAGAGAGCCTGCTGCTTCCCAGTAGGTGATGTCTGTTTCTGTCTGAATTGTCCTGATGATAGAAATGCTGTTGGAAAGCCTCTTGAGTGCCTGCTGAGCCAGACCTGAGTGTGCCTACGAAAGCAAGCCATCAGTGGGTCAAATGCTTCTCCTTCTGTTCTATGGTATAAAGACAGTTCTCCGGGCAGCTAGGTGGTGCAGTGGATGAAGCACCGGCCCTGGATTCAGGAGGACCTGAGTTCAAATCCAGCCTCAGACACTTGACACGTACTAGCTGTGTGACCCTGGGCAAGTCACTTAATCCTCATTGCCAAGAAAAAAAGAAAAAAAGAAAAGAAAAAAGACAGTTCTCCTTTCGGGGGGGCTGGGGAGTCAGTATCCCTCCACCCCACCATAAGGCCAGTTGACCTATGGCGTCTTGGGGAAGCCTACGTCTGGGATAGGGTCCTTCCTGTTGATCTGGAGCCTTATGAGATCTCAAATGGTTGGACAAGCCCCCTGAGGTCTAGCAGACAAGCCTGGGAAGGAGTTTTTTGACTCTGGTCCAGCAGTGAACCAACCCAGCAGCTGAGGCGCCATGTCAGGGGGCAAGTTATACATCAACTCTGATACACCTAGAAGGGAGCTTGGTGGTGGGAAGAAAGTTTGTTGTTGTCACTTTATGTTTAAGTACACTCCCCAAGGGAGAGAAGGAGACCCAACTCTGGTTTTTATGATATCTTTCCAGTTAATTTTCCTTTGTAAAAGAAAATTGATATCAATTGGTTAACAGATTTGGAGAAGAAATCACCTGGTTAAATTGACAGTGAAGCACTAATCACTTTTATTGAGTTGTTCCGATCATGCCCAATTCCTCATGACCCCATTTGGAATTTTTTGCCATTTGCTTCTTCAGCTCATTTTACAGATGAGGAAACTGAGGCAAACAGGGTGAAGTGACTTGCCCAGGGTCACACAGCTAGTAAATGTCTGAGGCCTGATGTGAATTCAGGTCCCCTTGATGCCATGGCTGGTGTTCTAACCATTGTGCCACTTATCTGGTTGAGTGGGTCAGCTAAGTGGTGAAGTGGATAGAATGCTGGACCTGAAGTCAAGAAGACCCATCTTTATGAGCCCAAATACAGCCTCAGATGCTTACTATAACCCTGGGCAAATCACTTTACCCTGCCTCAGTTTCCTCATCTTTAAAGTGAACTGGAGAAAGAAATGGCGAACCACTCCAGTATCTTTGCCAAGAAAGCCCCAAACGGGTCATGAAGAGTTGGACTCAACTGAAACAACTGAGCAACAACCACTAGTTATTTGTGACATAGAAAAGATACTAACTAGCTCTGGGCAGTTGATATGGGGGTGATGGAGAGAGGTACCAGAATTGGGGCTAGATCCAATTCCATTAGAAGAAAACTCCTGACCTGTCCAGAACCTCTTCCCTGCTGCCGGGAACTTCTCTCTTCCTCCTCCCAAATAACCTTTTATTATATTTTTAACAAGAAATTAAGAGTCTACGTTTCTACAAAATGCTATAGCATTTTAAAAAAATTTGAAACTTTAAAACCATCTCCCTTGGGAGATGTAGCCAGCTGTACTCTGGGGAACAGACTTGCTAATGCTTGTGTGGGTTGGAAGAGTTGCTACTCTAATAGATTTCCAGCCTAGGTCAATGGAGGACACAGAGTAACTTTGAGTAGAACTGAGGATGGAGAGAGCTTGACTGGTCAGAGGCATATGACTGAAGAGACACAGAGGGGAATGGGAATTACAGGGACCCTGAGGACAAATTGTACCTCTTTATGGCCACTGCTACTGAAATCTGGTCCTACTGGGAAGAACAAAAGATCTTAGCCAGATACCTGGGTTCAGTTCTTGTCTCTGTTACTTGTTACCAGTGTGTTTGGGGGGCAAGCCAATTGCCTCTCTGAACCTTGGTTTCTTCTTCTGTAAAACAAAGGGGATGGACTACATGGCCCCCCTCCCTTCCAGCTCTAATAAATTGGTGCCTCTAGTAATCAGTCTCTTCACTGTGGACCTATTTCTAGCCTAGGAAACCAATTGAGCAGAAGCATTTTAAATATCCTGGAACTACCCTTAAGCCAAAGTTTAAACTATCATGTGGCTGAGTGTTGCTTTTCCTGTTTTTAAGATTTTTACCTGTAGGGTGGGGAGGGCAATCCTCCTGTTTTAATCACACCTTTTACTCATGTACTAGATGCCAAAGTGTTCCAATTGCTTTATTAAGCAATTCATTAATTCTAGGAAACTGAGCAGGTCTGGTCTCTAAAATTTTCCTCAATCCAAGACCCAGAACATTAAGTCTTTGAGAAATATAAGTGCTTTCTATAAGTGCTTTCATGGCTTAACACTGCCTTAAGACTTTTGAGATGGGGCAGCTAGGTGGCGCAGTGGATAAAGCACCAGCCCTGGATTCAGGAGGACCTGAGTTCAAATTTGGCCTCAGACACTTAACACTTACTGGCTGTATGACCCTGGGCAAGTCACTTAACCCCAAATGCCTCACCAAAAAAGAAAAAAAAAAGACTTTTGAGACACTGTATAGGCCCAAGGGAGGCACTTTGATGGTAATGTCCCTTATATGGGAAAAAAGTGAGTAAGTTGTTTAATTTGACTCAGTTTACATCTATGTTGTGAAGGGTATTTATTTGTTAACTCACAATACAAATTCCCCCAACCCCTCCCCAAAAAGGTCATGGCACTATTAGTTTTAATGCAGTTTTTAAAATGCATTAAAGAGAATAGAAGGGGCAGCTAGGTGGCCCAGTGGATAGAGCAGTGGGCTTGGAACCAGGAAGACTTATCTCCATGAATTACAATGCAGCCTCAGAAACTAGCTGAGTGACTCTAGGAAGTCACTTAACCCTTCTAGCTTCAGTTTCCTTATCTGTAAAATGAGCTGGAGAAGAAAATTGGCAAACAATTCCAGTATCTTTGCCAAGAAAACCCCAAATGGGGTCGCCAGAGAGTCAGACACGACTGAAAATGATTGAAGAAGAACAGGAGGGGGCAACTAGGTGGTGCAGTGGATAAAGCACTGGCCCTGGATTCAGGAGGACCTGAATTCAAATCCAGGCTCAGACACTTGACACTTAACTGGCTGGGTGATCCTGGGCAAGTCCCTTAACCCTCATTGCCCCACAAGAAACAAACAAATAAAAAGAAACAAAAAAAAAACCACACAGAGAACAGAAGGATATTTGAAGACACAGACCATCAGGACAGTTTTGAAATTAATGGGTTGAGGGGCAGCTAGGTGGTGCAGTGGATAAAGCACTGGCCCTGGATTCAGCAGGACCTGAGTTCAAATCCGGCCTCAGACACTTGACACTAGCTGTGTGACCCTGGGCAAGTCACTTAACCCCTATTGCCCCACAAAAAAAAAGAAAGAAAGAGAAAGAAAGAAAGAAATAGAAAGAAAGGATGAAATTAATGGGTTGGATTTATTATATAATGTTTAAAAGAAAGTTCAAATCTGGCCTCAGACACTTGACATTTACTAGCTATGTGACCCTGAGCAAGTCACTTAACCCCAAATGCCTCACCCCCCCCAAAATAAATTAGTCCCCACTGGACAAATTATGAAACTGGGGGCAGCCTTTATCTCCCTCTCCTCCCCTCTCCTTAAATATTGCCAGCATCCTCTGCCTATATGTAGGGGCAGCCCTAATCATGTGGTATAAGAAGGATAGAATTGAAAGTAGAAACAGACCTTTCCCCCATCTCTGCCCCACCATGTCCAGTAGACCTTTGGGCTTCTGCTTCCCCAGCATAGTCAGAACTTGTCTCCCTGCCTGTCGTCATTATCTCTCCATCAGCAGCATCCAGCCAGAAGGCCTAGCCATTCCATGTGGAGAAATGTTGTAATGAGTCACATTTGTCACGTTCCCTTTCTCTCTGCTAGGGGATGTTCTCGGCCCTTAAGCTCATCTCTCGGCTTCTGATCTCTCCCTCTAAGCATCATTTTTTCCATTAATCACTTGGCTAAACCAGGGTCTCTCTCTCACCCTCCTGTCTTGGGATTGCCTTGGTGTCATTCTCCTATCTGATTGGTAAAGACTGTGGCAGTTCCGAGTTCATTCGTCTGACCCAAATCTAATTTTACTCTTCTATTAGATGCACTTGTAGAGAGGGAATGGGAGCTTCAGTGGCCTCTTTGGTAGGCGATACACAGGAGTGTATGTCTATTCAATTGGGGAGTAGATGTTTCACTTCTATATGAAAGAATTGACCTTTTTCATAAGGTAAAAGTCACAGCTCTCCCATCTCTTCATCCTAGTACCTGGCTTTTACATTCAGTATGAATGGATGGATGAAAGATTAAATGAAAAGCATTTACTTAACATTTACAATGTGCCAAGCTCTGTGCTAAGTGCTGAGGATACAAGGACAAAAGCAAGATGGCCGCTACCTTCAAATTTCTATTCCAATGGGGGAGACAACACAAATGGAGGGGTGGGGGCCAAGGAGGAGTATTTTGATCTGGAAAGTCATAGGGATGGTAAGTGGAACAACTCATTGACTTCTGCTTTCCAGAATAGTGTTTATTTGACTACAGTTCTCAAAGCAAGAGGTAGGAGAGGGGAGAGAATAGGTGAGTGGGCTGAAATATGGATGAATATGAATGAATGATGCTGTTTGATCACAGAGAGGACAGAGAAAAGTTTGTGCCAATGGGGTACAACTAGTGGTTGCTTCATTTGGGCCATTTGCATAGCAGAAGCAGCATGTATCAAAGCCAACAGCCAAACCCAGGTCCTCTGCCTCTATATCTAATGTTCTTTCTACCCTCCTCCACTGGGGAATCATAAAATCTCCCAGGAGTAAGGGACCTCAGAAGGCATCTCATCCAGTCCATACCTGAGCAGGAAACCATTCTAAAACATCCTCACCAAGTGGTTTCCTATCCCTCCTTAAACATCTCTGGTCATGGTGAAACCATGCCTAATGGCTAAAATATATACACAGATCAGTAAACGTAAGGTCACTTGAAGAATGAGAGAGAAACAGCTATTGAAGATGGAGGAAGAAGGAAATCAGGGAAGACTTTTTGTGGGAAGTGGCACCTGAAATGAGCCAAAAAGGGATGGAAGTTTTTGGAGAGGTCAAGATGAGAAGGGAATATATTTCAGACAAGCAGGGATGGAGGAGGCTAGAGAGGGGTCTACAATTCAAGGAATAGCAAGAGGCACAGTTTGGCTGTGGCTTAGAGTATTTTGAAGGGGAGGAATGTGAAATAAAGCTGGAAAGAGAGGCTGAAGTCCCATGGTGGAAATCCCACCTGGGGATGGTCTTATTTTTTGCCATGTATGAGCCTGGCTTGGGACATAGCACAATCTCTGCCCACTTTGACTTGGGGTAGGCCTTCTCTATTCTATATCAGCTCTGGGTTGAGAGAATATGGAGACAGATGCTCAATTCAGCCTCCTCTTGATACTATTACATTCATATGAGAATAGTTCTCAAGTACTGAGATTCCATGTCTTTAACATTGGAAAAACTGAGGCAGACAGCAATTAAATGACTTGTCCAGGGCCATACAATTAGTGTCTGGGGCTAGATTTGAACTCAGGTCTTCCTAACTCCAGGACCAGGACTCTATTATTGACTGTGCCACCTACACAAGCTATGAAAGATAGGATAGGAATTTGATAGTGAGGACAAGAGGAAGTTGGAGATATATGAATAGCTCTGCACAGATCAGGACAACTACTGGAAAAAAACCCTTAAATGGTGGGCCACAGAGTGGGTTGGCAGCATCCCCTTAATAAACAAGGAACACAAGCTCCAGTGCCAATCCTTTTTAAGCCAGAAGTGGGGGTGGGCAGAGGGAGGAGGAGAGGACAGAGAGGGAGATATCACTGCATGGAATAGCTGAAAGAACACTTTGGAAGATCTGACTAGGAATGCTTTTTACCACCTTGTGACCTTGGACAAGTCATTTTAACATCTCTGGGCCTCAGTTTCCTCGTATGTAAAATAAAGTGAGTTGAATTAGACGACTTCTTCCTTGGATCTTCTAAGTACAGATCTATGATCCTATAAATCATTTTTATACTATTTTTTTTGGTGAGGCAATTGGGGTTAAGGGACTTGCCCAGGGTCACACAGACTATAAACCATTTTAAAAGGGGGGGAAGGAGATCATTTAATTTTACTCCTTTTATTGTTTCTCAAATGAGATCCAGGTTCCATCTTTTTCCCCCTCCATTTTTAACATTGAGTCAGAAATGCTGAAAGCAGTTTAATAATAATGCTTCTGGATGATTCATATGAATATTTTACCCTAAAGTTCCTTGTCTTTGAGGAATGTTGGTATAAAACTTTGCTCCCAGTAAAGGTCCCAGATTGTCATTCTCTCTTATTCCCTTTAATCCCAATAAACCAGGAAAAGCCCATTCTGAGCCAGTGTCGAGATCCTTTCTTCATCCAAAGCAGGATTTTAGGGGTCATTCATTCTGCTTCTGGCACTCTTGAAAATTAAATCCAATCTGTCCAAGTTGTTTTATTTAAGACAGGGGAATCTGGTCAAGCCATGGTTGTAATCGTCAACCAATTACTGTGCAAAATATTGCAAATTCGGTTATCTGGGGAATCAGATCGTGTAGGGGAACCATTATGAGGCAGGCAAAGAGGGTGGCTGCATAGGAAGGGGTCAGCTTAGATAATTACCCGGCCCCTCTGCTACTACTTTTTGCTTGATGGCTGGCAATGGAGTCCAGTCTGTTTGTCCAGAAAGGAAACTGTCAGTGTATACCTCATTTCTAAACTATTTTCTGTTGTTCTAATTATTCTCAGGTAAAGGGAAATCCTTAAGGAGTAGTAGATGTGTGTTACTCTTTGGCAATCAGGGAACATTCCATCTGAAATTGTGTCCAAGAGCCCTTCACTCCGCTGTCTGAGTGGGGAGATCTATAGTCTTAATAACTTCAATTTCACAGCCCTACAGTGGGAATGACTCAGGTCTGGTTTCTAGAGGAAATCAGGAGTGGCTTCTTGATACCCGTTAAGGAGCATTTGTCAAACAGTCATTGCACTTTCTTCTGGTTGTATTAAAGTTGAACCAATATGGAACTGGGAGGGGAAGAGAAGGAAAAGAAAAGATTATTTTTCTAAAGAAACCTGTAAATTGAAGAGAAAGATGAAATATGACCCTCTGAAGCAAAGAATGGGTGAGGGTTAAGATGCTAGCACCAG
Source organism: Dromiciops gliroides (assembly GCF_019393635.1). NCBI lineage: Eukaryota > Metazoa > Chordata > Mammalia > Microbiotheria > Microbiotheriidae > Dromiciops > Dromiciops gliroides. Next base: position 39,443,748 of record NC_057865.1, read on the forward strand.
TGGGTGATATTACTGAATGCTAGGCACTAGATTACTTCACCTGTGCCCCAAAGCCTCCCACATCTTTCATTTTTAATTTCATTTTTAGTCAATACACTAATAAGAATGAGAGAGACATGGGGAACAGATAGTGTAAAGAAAGGAGGTGGTGCATCTTATGTGTATAACAGTGAATGGCTATGACTCAGCAACAGCAGGACACCATGACTTCCTGTTGTGTATCTTCCAAGAATCCAAGTTGTTCCTGGGGTAGTGAGAGCCTGCATTCTGGGGTGCATATCCCATCTAAAAATAAAATTTAAAAATAAATGTTTAATTTTGTTTTGTTTTTGTTACACTACTGTGGCTTGCTAATACCATTCCCTTTCCCTGGGTATCCTCTCTTAAACAAAGCAAAACAGTTAAGCAAAACCGGCAGCCACAGGGACTGCGTCCAGCAATGTATGCTGTGTCCTGTACCCACAGCTACCACCTCTCTCCCTAAGAGAAAAATGAGTGTGTTATCATTGACTTTTTGCATCCATAATATTCTTTGCAGTTAATCAGAGCTTACCTGCCTATTCGGTGTTGTTTTCATTTATATTTTTAAAGCATCTTGTTGTTGTTCAGTTGTTTCAGTCACGTCCAACTCTTTGGGACCCCATTTGGGGTGTTCTTGGCAAAAATACTGGAGTGGTTTGCCATTTTCTTCTCCAGCTTATTTTACAGATGAGGCAACTGAAGCAAATGAAAATGACTTGCCCAGGATCACACAGCTATTAAGTGTCTGAGACCAGATTTGAATTCAGTTCTACCCGACTCCAGCCCCTGTGCTCTATCCATTGTACCATCTAGCTGCCCCTGGGCCTCAGTTTCCCCATACAATTTATCGTTTTCTCCGTTTTACTTTCTCCCCCACCCCCCCCAACTGCAAAATGAGTAGGTTTTACAAGAAAACCTTCAAGGTCCCTTCTAACTCTTAAGTGACTGAGATTTAAGGAGGCTGGAGCTTTGAGCATGCTCTATTCGACACTGTCCATCTCTGGTGAGCAGGGTGGGAGAATGGGGGGGGGTGGGTGTCAGATATGATGTCCAGCTTCCATTCAGTTTTGGCCCTAGATTCTGCTTCTAGGACTTAGCCGTCTCTGGACCAAACTTGGTGTGAATCATCACACCCTTTCTTGTTCCCGTGTAGGTTTTGTCTCCCCCTTCATTAGAACATCAGCTCTTTGAGGGCGGGGACTATCTTTCGGCCTCATATTTGCATCTCTAGCTGCTTAGCATGGTTCCTGGCACACAATAAACACTCAATAGATGCTTTTTCATGAGTTGATTGATGCAAACTATGAATAAGACTGATTTTGAAACAACCACACATCCACAGAAAGCAAACATCTCTGACAGGGAATGCACAAAATTGCTAAGTTCTACTACCACAGAGGCAGCTAGGCGGTGCCATGGTACACAGAGTTCTGGGCCTGGAGTCAGGACGCCTCAACTTCATGAGTTCAAATCCAGCCTCAGACACTTACTAGCTGTGTGATCCTGAGAAAGTCACTTCACCCTGTTTGCCTCAGTTTCCTTATCTGTGAAATGAGCTGGAGAAGGAAATGGCAAACCACTTCAGTATCTTGGCCAAGAAAACCCAAATGGGGTCACAAAGAGACAGACACAGCTGAAATTACTGAATAACAACAACAACAACACTACCATAGGGTAAATTTCACACACACACAAAATTCACATACACCCACAAAAAACCCCCACCATTTCACAGGGTAAATGGGATGGCTTAGTAGTTAAAATTGGCTGGTAAACACTTTGTTATTAGTTGCACGCTTGAAACAAGTTAGGAGGGGCAGCTAGGTGGCGCAGTGGATAGAGCACCGGCCCTGGAGTCAGAAGGACCTGAGTTCAAATCAGGCCTCAGACACTTAACACTTACTAGCTGTGTGGCCCTGGGCAAGTCACTTAACCCCAGTTGCCTCACTAAAAAAAAAAAGAAGAAGAAGAAGAAAGAAACAAGTTAGGAGAGAATGAATGACAAACATTTCATTAGGGAATCAGGTAAAATGTCCTGGTGAAACCTGATTGAATTCCCACCCTGAGGATGTGTCAGAGGCTGCTGCATTTACCTACCTGTAATCAGGCAGCCTCAACAATATCCCTCCCACGGGAATAACAACTATTTCTTCCTGTTTAAGCCTCCCTCAACCCAGGTGTATCTTCCCCATCTGCTTGGAAACTTCTTCTGCTAAACTGTTTCTAACTCCTTTAATTTTATCTCATAAATCTTTTATAATGAGATTTAAGAGCTGCATGGGGGGGCAGAAATGAAATATAATCACAGAATATTAGAACTAGAAGATGATTTAGAGATCATTTTGCTCAGCTCTCTGATTTTACAGATGAAGAAACTGAGGCCCAGGTTCACACAGCTAGAGTGCCTTCTATTTCCTCTGCCTGGTAGTAAATGATAAATGGTCAGGCTAGTCCTCTGTGCTGGAAGGTTGCAGTAAAGGCTGTTGGCTTTTGCCAGTGGATTTTTTTTTTCAGACGACGGCTAGCTACATTTCCTTGAAAAACCTCTCAAGATCACGGACAATAAGACTCTAGAAATCAATGAGAAATAGGAAAGATTAATTCTGGCTGACAGTGGATGTGGAGTGCAGCCTATAGTGGGGGAAAAGACCTAATAAATCAAATCTTCCCAAGGAGAGTGGGGCAGCCTTGCGAATGTACAATTATGAAAATCCTGCCATCTGTTGGAGGAGATCCTGAGCTTCAGAAGCTGGAGTCTGGAGTGGTGCAGCATTACTTGGTCCAGCAAAGACCCTGCTCTTCTCCAATGAGCAGCAGAAGACGCTGCCAGAATTCAGATACTGAAGAGCATCCCTAGATCTCTGCTGAGATCTATGCTTTCAGAACTCCAGAGGGTCTTAACTATTTGAGATTCTCTAGTGAAAGGTAACTAGCACTCCTTATTTTAGAGGAGTTCTGGTATTAGCGAACATTCCCTAAATGTTGATTCAAAGGGGGTGATCACTCAGAGGCAGGAGTGTGACAGGATCTTGAACCCCCTCAAAGCAAACTTTAGCACAACACTCCCAGCAACACCCTAACTATGCATCTGGGCACGAGACCCTCTTTTAATGGGCAAAGATCTAAGGCTTTTAGGGGCAAGAGCTCTTTCTATGTCATGACCCTGGAGGGAAGCAGCCAGGCTGGGTGCAAGGAGACTAGGCTTGGAGCCAGCATCAAAGGAAGGAACAGATACTCTGAGATACTTGAGGGTCCCCAGATATTCTAATCATAAGTTTAGAGTTGGGAGGCACCTCAGTGGTCCTCTAGCCAACCTCATCATTTTACAGAAAAGGAAACTGAGATCGAGGGGGCAGGGATACCTTGTCCAAGGACACATAGGTAGGTAGTGTCAGAATCAGGATTTGAACTGAGGTCCCTGGGAAAGGACCACTGAATCATCCACTCTTCTCCAGGAGGGGAGATGGGGAGGAAGGGAAGAAGCATCTATATAGTGCCTACTATGCACCAAACACTGTGCTCAGCCTTTTTTTTTTTTTTTTTACAAATATTACCTCACAGGACAACTAGGTGGCACAATGGATAAAGCACCAGCCTTGGATTCAGGAGGATCTGAGTTCAAATCCAACCTCAGCCACTTGACACTTACTAGGTGTGTGACCTGGGCAAGTCACTTAACCCTCATTGCCCTGCCCCCCCCAAAGTGGTTAGGCTGGATTTAAGCTCATGCCTTCCAGACTCCGTACCTACCCAATCCACTGTGCCAGCAGCTGCCTCACTGCTTGGTTATCTTCCTCTCAGATCCTACCCCGTCAACCTTAAATTATAGCATTTTCCAGTGATGCCAATCGTCTCCTCTATTCTTGCACTTGGTTTTCAGTCCTAATGCCAGGGTCCTTGACCTTGGTCCTGATCTCTGTTTCTGACCTGGTAGGTGGAGCCCAAAACTTATTCCTTGCTCATCAGGTTGGTTATAGGGAGATGAGTTTTTCATCATGTAGATGACTAAGTTATGGAAAGGGAGTGATGTGCATGACTGGAGGGACCGTTGTCCGCACTGATGAAAACCAGTGCAGGAGGGAAGACTGGAACCCCTTCTACTCACTGCTGTGATTGGAGGGACTTCCTCAAGTCATGCTTTTTTGTGGGGGAGGAAATGGAGCAGGGCTAATTCTTAGGTGATACTAAGGTAATTATCTATAGAATAAAGCATTTTTGTTGGTTATGGGGTGTCAGTGGGGAATTATTTCACTCAAGAAAAAAAATTCTCCCTCTAATGATGTAGCTTGTCATCTGCTCTACCACTTATAAATATAGAGAGTTCATGAGGGTGGGTGAGAAAGGGGAATGGAGTGGGGTGTGGGAGATTGATAAGTTAATGTGCCCTTGCCTGGATCACAGAGCCAGTATATGTGAGAAGCAGCACTTGACTGCAGGTCTTCCTAATGGTGAGGCCAGCTCTCTAACCATTGCCCCAAACTGTGTTTCAATGCTTTCATAAATCCTTAATATCATTGTGAATACTCCTTCCATGGGGGCAGATGTTTTCTCATGGTGTGGAGATGACCTTGGGTTCTCCGAGTCTAAGCCAGCTGACACAACCCTGGCAGTCTTACCTCAACAGAAAGTCTTGAAGTGTGGTGATGATAACAGACAGCTTTGGCTAGACCATGCTAACTAAATATGGAAAAGCTGAGCACCAGAAGGTTGGCCACTAGATGGTGTGTTCTTTGCCAATGGTAACCTAGCTACAAATTCACAGTTTGATCGAGTGTCATTTGTTTGGCAAATGCATGGCAAGGAAAACCCTCAAATTTCCTTTAGTTGATTTTAGCAGAGTAGATTTGGACTTTCCAGCGTTCTCCCAGGGTCCTAGTGTGTGAGTGGGTCCTACTCATGTCAGAGAGAATCATTCCCAACCCCTTGAGTCCTCGATTCTGTGTTCTGGCTTGTTTCTGCATTGCAGAAGGGATTGGCCAACTTGTGATCGTTTTCAACATAATTCTGGCTCAGTTTGCTTTGGACCTCCATCTTCTCCCTTACCTGATTTACAAGGAGAACATCTATTCATAAGTTCCTGTTTCCAGCATCTGACTGTTTCCTTTGCTTACTAGGTCAGCAACCTGCATGTTTAACAGGATCAAGTAAGAGAGGCATTAAATGCATGGGAAAAACAATGCTCTGAAGACAAATGGGGAATCTCCGAAAATAAAATAAAGGTTGCCTATAATTGACACATTAAACAATTTAATAAACTCTCTGAAATAGTTTCCTTTATTCCCAATGTTGGAATGAATCCCCAGTGACTAGTGCAAAAAAAAAAAAAAGACACAGACATTGCCTGGAGGCTCGAGTTATCTCAGTGCCCCCTCCAGTCCTGTTGCTCTGGGTTTTACCCGGAAGATGTAATACCATAGAATGCAAGCCCTTGTCAAGGTGAGTGAATCCCTTTTTGCTCCATGCTCCACATCCAATGTCTGGACATTAGTGACTCAGAAATGAGAGCAATGTTTAAGAGTGGAGGCTGATTGAGTGAATCAATCAAGTCACTCCATTCCACTTAAAATAAATAAAAAATGCTGTACCAGACAAGAACATGTCTCCATCAATCAATCAACCACCGGGCACGGGGACAGTCAGAGAAAATTCCTGGAACTGAAAGATGGAGGGTTTTGTTTGAGAATCAGCCAGGAGGCCAGCATCCCTGGATCAAAGGGTACACAGCAGGGTCCAAGGGGGGGTCACCACATTAACAGCTCACTTTCTTTTCCAGTTATGCATTTCCCTGCTTTACATTTGTAACGCATGCTCTCGGGCTACTATCCCAACAACTCCCACTTGTACTGAAGAGTGGATTCCTGGAGGATGGCTACTGTGGCCCTTCAAGGATTCAGGCTAGTATGAAAAAAGCCAACTGGAGCAAAGTTGCACAGCACGAGTACTGAAACTGGTGCTGCCCTGTGAGGTCCATATGTGCAACCATCTTTTTTATGATACTATGTTATGGAAATTCTTGTTTTACTTCATTGTTTTTAAATAATTAATTAAAAAAACCCAGCAGCTAGTTCAGGCCCCAGAAAATTCAAGCAAGATGAGAGGAGAGAGCATTACAGACAAACCCCTGAGAAGGAGTATGTCAGCTTACGAGTCCTTCCCCTTCCCCTTGACCTCCCTGCCATCTTGGTAGAGGAGAACCTTGTGAGTTTCAAAGAATATAGAGCATTGGAAACTCCCCATCTTCCCACCAGCATCCTACTAGCATCCCTGGAATAGCTGACTGCAGTGTCTACATGAGGAGCCAGGGACAGAATGGAGACAGATTCATGGCTTTATAGCTAGCCCACTAGAAGAGCCACATTCTACCTAAGAAGAACATTGTGAAAAAAAATCTAGCAAAAGGACTTCTAGGAACTTTGAAGCTTTGCACATGTGCTCTCTAAGCTTGTGCCCAATTCCCCTTGGACTGTGCATGTACTTTTGGGAGGAATATTTGGAGCAACAATTTTTTACTATGTGACTTCAGTAAAGACCCCTTTCTAAAAGCTAATTGAATCTGTCTGATGATTATCAGAGGCAGCTAGGTGGTGCAGTGGATATAGCACAGGGGCTAGAGTTGTGAAGGACTGAGTTCAAATTTGACTTTAGACCCTCAGTAGCTGTGTGATCCTGGACAAGTCACTTAACACTGTTTGCCTCAGTTTCCTTATCTGTAAAATGAGCTGGAGAAGGAAAGGGCGAAATCAACCTGATAATCATAGTGGGAAGTACACTGGTGGGGGCTCATGAATTTTAGCATTAAAAAGATACTCCAGGGGACAGCTAGGTGGTGCAGTGGATAAAGCACCGGCCCTGGATTCAGGAGGACCTGCGTTCAAATGCAGCCTCAGACACTTGACACTTACTAGCTGTGTGACCCTGGGCAAGTCACTCAACCCTCATTGCCCCACCAAAAAAAAAGTATAACTGGAAAAGAAAGTGAGCTGTGAATGTGGTGACCCACCGCTGTGTACCCTTTGATCCAGTGGCACTGGCCTTCTGGCTGATTCTTCAACAAGACCCTCCATCTCTAAGTTCCAGGCATTTTCTCTGCTGTCCCCATGCCTGAGATACTCTCCCTGCTCATCGCTACCTCCTGGTTTGCCTAGCTTCCTCCAAGTCCCAGTTAAAACTTCACTTTCTACAGGAAGACTCTTCCAGTCTCCCTTAATTCTAGTGCCTTCCCTCTGTTGGTTATTTCAGATTTATCCTGTTTATAGCTTGACTATACAAAATTGTTTGCATGTTGTCTCCACCATCAGAAGTAGGGACTGCCTTTTGCCCCTTTCTATACCCAGCACTTGGCATGGTGCACAGCACGTGGTAAGTACTTAACATTTATTGACTGACTCACTGGCACACAGTATGCATGTTCCATTGGTAGCTGTTTATCATCAAGAGGAGCAGAGGAAGGCTTCTGACATATTGAGTGGGCCACCTCTGGAAGATGTAGATAAGAGTCACACTGAATAGAAGGTATTGGTAGACTGATCCACATGAAGATGGGCTGAGAAACAAAGGAGGCTTGTCTTTTTGTTTTTTAAATTCATCATATTTTCCTATTTGATTGTAAACTCACTGAGGAAAAAGACTGCTTTGTTTCATCTTAGTATTCACAATGCCTGGTCTCATGGTCTGCATAAAGTAGGTGCTTAAAAAATGTTTCAATTAAATAAAAGTTGAGGTTTCTGGGGGAGGTGCTGAAGGGGCAAAGGGAGGAGAGGTTTGCTCTTTGGTTTTGGGACCAGGGAAATGGGAAGATGGATAAAATAAAGACTTTAGATTTTAGGTCTAGTAAAGCCCTATAATGATATGATTTTTATCATGGAAAGAGCACAGTCAGAAAATCAGAATTCTAGACCAGCTCTCCTTCTAATTAGTTGCCTGACCTTGTTAATGACATTGAACCTCTTTTGATTCAGTAGCTGCCCTGCCTACTCATGAGTAACTTAACAGTCATGATTGTCCACTCCCCCTCCCACCACCCTAAGTAATAAGTAACAAAGGCATAATTTGGATTTTAAGTAGATTAAAACTTCATGGCAAGGATCATGTCTTAATTATCTTTGAATCTTTCCCAGTGTCTATGCATAGAATTTCTCCCATGTAGGAGATACTCAATAAATTAGGAAGGAAGGAAGGAAGATTCCATATGAGTAGTATGGTTCTTCCAAATATGGGAAGCTGTAGTTGGAGGAGTTTAATGGATAGGAACTTATCAACAATTGGAGACCATAGGCTAGAGCCTTAGTTTACTTTACTCTGGCTACATGGTAAGGGACAATTTACAGATGTTGCTCTAGCCAGCCCTAAGTCAACAGAACAAGTCTAAGACGTTCATGGAATCATAGAATTTCAGAGTTAGAAAGGACCCATCCCTATGAAAGAATCTTCTCTATCTTCTATCTGAAGTCTTCCTAAACCCATTCTTTCTCCTCTCCTGCCCCACCTCTGCCATTCTCCATCTGCCCACCAAAGTCAAAGTCCTCCAGTCTTCTTGCTTTTAGAAAGGGGTATTTACTAAGGTGGGTATAGTAACAATAGTCGGTACAAACATCCCACCTAGATTTATGAGCCAAGTATGCTCAAGGTTAGGGAGGACATGTGGCAAAGGAGTCACTCACAGTTCTCTGTTGCTGGCAGTACTTTTCTCATCCTCATGATGCTGCCCAAGAGATTCCTCTTAGGTTTGGCATAACTTTTCTGCTGGTATCTTTTCAGAACTGAGAATCTATGCCCACTCTGTCCTTGGCTCCTAATGCACAGATTGATGCCCAGATCTGGTGCTGCTAGGATGTTTATGGGAAGATGAGAAGCGCAAAGTGTTCTGAACCCTTAACTTCCTCTGCCTAAGGGAGGCTGGGTGGGGGCAGGGGATAGAAAGAGATTGATACTAGGGTCAAGGCCCAGGCTAAACTCCCCGCCCCCCTTCAAATGATTCTTTCCCAGGGCTTTAGATAAATGCTCTTCTCTCTGACTGCTCAAGTCTCTTAGGTTCTGAAGTAGTTCCCTGGTTTTACACAGACCTCACAGGGTGCTATCAAGTTTCTCCAGCCAATTCCAACACTTCCCATCCGGTTTTTCACATTTAGTCTAAAGCCTGTAATTGATTGAAACATACGTCCACCTAATTAAGGTATCAGAGTGTAGCATTTTAAATGGATTGGTTAGCTTAATTGGTTTTCTCAATCAGCTTCCATGCACCTATCTCTAAACAGAATATATGATCTGCCCCCTCACCTCTACCCCTCATCATGTAAGCTTCCTGTGGTCAGGGATTGTTTTTCCATCACAGTGTAGTAGTAGACACATAGTAGACACAATAAATATTTGGTGTGTGGGTTGGTTTTTTTTTTTACCCCCCTTGGGCAATGAGGGTTAAGTGACTTGCCCAGGATCACACAGCTAGTTAAGTGTCAAGTGTCTGAGGCCAGATTTGAACTCAGGTCCTCCTGAATCCAGGGCTGGTGCTTTATCCACTGTGCCACCTAGCTGCCCCAAAATGGAATTTATTTTTTCAAATTACACTTGTTTCATTTATCTATCTATCTATCTATCTATCTATCTATCTATCTATCTATCTATCTATCTATCTATCTATCTATCTATCTATCCACCCATCCATCTATCCATTCATCCATTTATCTATCTATCTATCTATCTATCTATCTATCTATCTATCTATCTATCTATCTATCTATCTATCTATCTATCTATCTATTGCAGGGCAATGAGGGTTAAGTGACTTACCCAGGGTCACACAGCTAGTAAGCGTGAAATGTCTTAGGTTCTCCTGAATCCAACAATAAATATTTGTTACATTGAATTGAATTGTAACCTAGGAAAATCCAACACTTCTGGACTTTTCCTGGAAAAAAAAATGTATGTGAAGTCCTGAGTAACTTGGTTTTCTCATGGCTGAGTCTATGGAGAGGCTCATGAGCTATTTGAGGAGCCAGTAACACGCTGCTCTCATTGCTAGGATGCTTTCAGATACAATGGATTCTTTCAAGGATTTCTCAGGGCTGGCAGCCAAGGCCTTATTTTGCCTCAGAGAAGAATTTCTCATTTCCTATGCTGTTCTACCTCTGTTAGGTCAGCAGATGGAGGTCGGTGAGGTGGAGGAAGGGAATCTAGAAGGAGAAAACAGATGCCTCACACAGAACTTGAAGGCATCTGAGGAAACTGGGCTGCAAACCTTGGCAAGGATCTTCCTCCCTTCACCCAAACTCACCCTGGAAAGGAGGCAGAACTGTGAGGGACCGAGAGGCCTCATGATGGATGACATTTCTATTGTACTCTCAAGTTTGTGAAGCTATACACATACATATGTATGTATGTATGTATGTATGTACACATTTACACACATATATACATACACAAATATATATGTGTATGCTATGCATGCATGTATATGTGTGTATCTATTTATATAGACATATATTTGTACATATACACATACAAATGATATATAATCACATATGCAATATATACAAATTATATATAATATATAAGATGTGCATTAATAAATAATATAAAAATTGATATACACATGTGTATATACATGTATATGCATGTGTGTAAATGTATATGTATACATATATGTGTAGATATATCTATCTATATCTATCTAAAATCTTGATTCTCACAACAGTTCTGGAAATCCTATAGGCATTACCCCTAATTTGGAGATCAGGGAAGAAACTGAGTCCTGGAGAAAACTATAGGATTACAGATTTGGAATTTAGAACCCACCTAGACTAACCCTCTCATGTTGCAATTGAGAAAACTGAAGTTTTGATTGCTCAAGGTCTCCTAAGCCCCAAGTGGCAGAGGTGGGATTAAGTGGCTCACTCTCAGTCATATTTCAGCAAGTGAACAAGGTTGGATTTGAACCCAGGCCTCTCTTAACTCTAAGAACACTGATTTTTTCCCTCTATACCAAGGCTGCCTCTAATAATAGCAATGAGTTTCATTTCTACAGTGGCAGTTGGGCCTGAGTTTGAATGTGACCTTCCTTGATAATTAGGTAATTAGATTTGCCTTGCTTAGCCCAAGGAGACAAAGGTAGGAGTAATGTATGGGAGCCACAAAGAGGCTTCATGGTAGAAAAAACTACCCAATAATTAGTGCTAGCCCAAAGTAAAATGGGTTACCCTGGGAGGGAGTAGGTTCATTCTCACTAAAGCTTTTTAGGCAAAGAGTACATGACCCCTTATTAGAGGGATAGATTCCTGTTTGGAAATAAATTGAATTAGGTCAACTTGGAGGCTTCAGTTGGAAATTGTGGTCTGGGCCTCGGTTTTGTTGTTGCTTATTGTTTTCTGTTGTGTCCAATTCTTTGTGACTTCTTGAGGGCTTTTCTTGGCAAAGATGATGGAGTGGTTTGCCATTTCCTTCTCCAGGTCATTTTACAGATGAGGAAACTGAGGGAAAACAGGGTTAGGTGACTTGTCCAGGGTCACACAGCTAGTAAGTGTCTGAACTTGGTTCTTTCTGACTCCAGGTGCTCTAATTTATTGTGTCATCTAACTGCCCTTGGGTCTCAGTTATCCCATCTTCAAAATGGGAGATTTGGGCTAGATGATCTCTGACACCTCTTCTTGCTCCAGCCTTCTCAAATAAAGAAACACTTTGAGCATAGCCCACCGGTTACTGCTCACCCCCCGCATTCTTCCAGATGTTACATTTATGGTTGGACGCCATCACTGCCTGCAGCTGTTTTCAAGTTTAGAGTTTCTAAAAACACACAGCAGGTGGACTGTTTCCGGAGGATTATCCTGAGATAGACATACCCATCCAGTGAGCCCAGAAACAGAAATCTGTCTGGAGGTTTGAGTGCCTCATTTGGCAGACTTACTCTCCATGCTTAGACTCTTTCAAAGGGATGTTCCGATGATCAGAAAGGCCCTGAGTTGTCTTGGGAGGGAGGACAGAAAAGCCCCTTGCCTAAGAAATCCTCCCATCCTAATTCTCTCACTGGTGCCTGAAATTCTACTATTAGAAAAGAATTCTTTTGAATCTTGAAATCTTTTCATTTATAATATTGTTATTAATTATATAATTAATAATAATGATAATAACTAGAATTTCTGTCATACTTTAAGGTTTACAAAATTCTTTATAATAGGCTATCTCATTTGATCCTCACCATAACCCTGTGTTCTGGGTGCTCTTATTACCTCCATTTTACAGATGAGGAAACTTATAACAGAGGTCAAGTGACTTGCTCAGGGTCACACAGCCAAGTGTCTTAGACAGGTAGGATTTGACCTCAGTTCTTCCTGAGTCTGGGTCCAGGGCTCTATCCACCACCCAATATTAAAATGCTGATTTCCTTGAGCAATTTTGTTAGGCTTCTTCATGTTCATCAGAGGAAACCATCTCCTCTCCCCATTCTGGTCATGCTCTTCTGGAATTCTTCTAAAGGTCTAACTCCTTCCCAATGTGAGTCACCCCAAACTTAACTGAATTTCCTGATTTCATAAGCTCCTTAAGGGTAGAGACCGGGTTTTGGTCTTTCTTTGTATCTTCAGCACTTAGCACCGTTGTTGTTACAAACTTAATGACTTGTTCATTGAGAAGACTGGGAATGCTGAACTGCAGGGTCCCCCAAACCTGAATTTGACCTGTTCTTGTTTGGATAGAGGGCAAGTAGGTGGGGCAGTGGATAGAGCACTGGCCTTGGAATCAGGAAGACGCATCTTCATGGTTCAAATCCAGCCTCAGACACTTACTAGCTTACTAGCTTTAGCCAACTGTACTTATGTACTTCAAAAGGAAGGGACAGACAGTAGTCATTGTTGCCCATTCCTGAAAATCCTTAACTTGTGTCTGTGATTAATAATAACTGAGAAAACAATCTTAGCTGTATGATTTATTAGCAAAACAGGCATGATAAATGGCTCAGTGGACTTACCAATCAGTCCAAAGACCCTGAATACAGAGTGAGATTTTTATACACTAAAAACAATCAAATAAGACCAATTAATTAAAAGGAAACAATTGACCAGGAGACAAAATTAGGTAATGAGATTCTAACTGGGGGAAAGATTAAGGATGTTCCAAGTTGGGAGGCAGAAAGTGAACAAGTACAGTTCCCTAAAATCAGAAAAAGAGGTGTCCTACTCCCCAGAAGGATCTGTATTCAAACGAAAGAACACAGAAACAATAACTGATCAACCAGTATGGGGCCAATTTTCAGATAAGACATATGGCTTGCTTGAGATTTACAATTGTGAGAAAACTACTTGCCTCCATCTTTAGATCTGTCTGGTCAGAATAACTGAGGTCCTTGGTTAAGGGTCTCTAAGCAGCATGGAGAGGGGGGTCTGGCTTCCCAGCCATACAGGGCTAGGTTCAAACAATGCAATAGGGGTAGCTAGGTGGCTCAGTGGATAAGGCACCAGTCCTGGATTCAGGAGGATCTGAGTTCAAATCCAGCCTCAGACACTTGACACTTACTAGCTGTGTGATCCTGGGCAAGTCACTTAACCCTCATTGCCCTGCAAAAACAAACAAAAACAAACACTAAACAATGCAATAATATTTTCTCCCAATTCCCACAATTGAATAAAGCTTTCTCAGAAGACAGAAATTGGACTAGACCCATAATTAAGTAGAAAGGGAACTGAGGCTAGCTCCAGAATCCAGTCACAAGATTGAGTCAGTGTGGTTCACTCAATTCCCATTCCCATTTACTGTTCTAATTCCCTCATGACTTAGCAAACTTCCTCAGACTGTAGGGGCAGCTTTGTCCCACTAGCAGGCATTTGATAAATACTAATTCAGTTTAGTTCAATTCAATTCCATTTTGGTTGCCAAATCTTAGCGCATGGTAAGTACTTTATATATACATGTTGAATTGAAGGGTGGTGTAGACTTGTCAGAGACATGAGAATATCTGAACTTTACAAAATCACAAAATCTGAGTTGCCCTCTCAAAGGGCTTGTAGTCATTCTGTTAGGAGACGAGGAATCCTCTTCACCATCTTCCCCCAAGAATGGTCATTCAGGCTTCTCTCTCCTCCTAGAGGGTAGCAGCCATTATCTTAATCTCTATATCCCCCTCCCCCTTAGTGTCAAGCGTTGTGCCTTACACACAGTAGGTACTCAATACTCGTAGAATAAATGTTTTCCTCAATCTCTTTTCCACAGGGTTTATGGCCGATCAAGTTTTGGTTGTCCTTGTCCTGGCTACTGTCTGACACCCAGATAGTCCAGTAAAAAGATAGCTGCACAATAGATAATACTGATATAAATGCTGGTGCTGCTGCTGCTGCTGCTACTACTACTAGTAGTGATGATAATAATCATGATAACAGCTAGCATTTATATGGTGCTTAAGGTTTACAAATTGTTTTACATATATTACATCATTTGATCTTCACAACAAAGTTGGATGGTAGACACTATTATTATGCCCCTTTTACATGTGAGGGTACTAAGGCTGAGAGACATTTAGTAACGTAAGGATCACCCAGCTAAAAATGTATGAGAGAGAATTTGAACTCAAGTCTTTCTGACTCCAAGTCCAACCCTCTGTACACTGTACCACCTAGCTGTCTATCCAAGCTGAAAGACATTCAGGGACTGTCACCTATATGTCATTTGAGCTTTCTTTGAGCCTTTGTGTGTTTGTTCTAGTTCCATCTTGGGGAACATCAGACTGTAGAGAGCTTTAGGTAGGGGTTAGACCAGCTGACCTCTAGGGTCACTTTGAGATCATATTCTTTTGTGAATCACAATCGTTTGATCCTGGTTTGGGCTCTTTCACAGTAAACTGGTACCTTTGTCAACACTTGACTGATGGTAAAGGACATTATTTTCCCTCTTTTCTCTTGCCCATTTAGTTCATACCTCCATACCTTTGCCCAGATCGTCCCCCATGCCTAGAATGTGCTACTTCCTCTCCTCTGTCTTTTAGACTCTCTCGATTTCTTCAAGACTCCCTAAATGTGGCATGACTTACAAGAAGCCTTTCCTGGTCCCCACCTCTCCCCCAACTTGTTAATGTTCTTGACTTGTTCAGGTATGTGCTTATCCAATGACCCATGTCCTTCCCAGTAGAATATAATTCCCTTGAGGTCAGGAAATCTTTTCATTTCTTGTGGTGTTTTCAGCCTCAGCATGTGGTACAGTGAATTCTACTTACTAGGCACTTAGAAGCCTAGGTCATTGGCTCAGGATCTCAAATAATCCAGCACTCCAATTTTACAGATAGGCAAACTGAGGCCATAGAGGTGAAGTGACTTGTCCAAGGTCATACTGTGGGTAATAAATGGCAGAGCTGAGATTTGAGCCAACTGACTCAAGATCCAATATTTTTTCTATTGCATTTGGCTCTAAACAAAATGAGGAATTCCATTTAGAACTAAATTAATTTTCATCAATCTCAGTTTAAAACATAAACAAAAATCCCTTCTCAGCAGTACCTTCACCTTGAGTATAAACCATGGTCTTTCAGGAGGCTGGGCCAGCTCATGAGACATCAGCTTGTATTGCTGAAACTGCTGAAGCAAAGCATCTTTGGGTTCTCTAAGACGCTGTAGAGAGTAAATAGGAAGAAGAGGTAGTATAGGGGATGAGAACACTAAGAGTCTGAAGACCTGGGTTCAGGTCCTGGTCGTGTTGTTACTATCATGTTTGCAGCTCTAGTCAAATCTTTCCTTTGCTCGGGGCCTAATTTCCCCTTATGCAAAATGAGAGGGTTGAAGGTCCCTCCCTTCTTTTTTCTAGAAAGAGAATTCTTGTTAGCAAGAAATGTGAGATGGTAGGGAAAGAAACCATGGAATGGGACATACTCCCTGTCTATGAGAGAGAGACAGAGACAGAGACAGAGAGACAGAGAGAGAGACAGAGAGACAGAGAGAGGCTTGAATTGATGGAGGAAGGGTGTGGGATCAGGGGGCACAAAATGGAGAATTAGTCTTGGCAAGGAATAAGGGCAGATCATCTTCATAGATAGGGCAGAAGGAAGAGAGAGCATGCTTCAATTCAATACAAATTCCAGGACACAGAACTACAATGAACAATCCTTATCTAGGATCCCCCCACCCCCACCCCTTCTGTTGTTGTTCAGTTGTTTTTTCAGTCATGCCTGACTTTTCATGACCCCATTTGGGGGTTTTCTTGGCAAAGATACTGGAGGGGTTTGCCATTTTCTTCCCCAGATGAGGAAACTGAGGTAAATGGGGTTAAATGACTTGCCCAGGGTCACACAGTTAGTAAGTGTCTGAGGCTGGATTTGAACTCAGGAAGATGAGTCTTCGAGATGCCAGGGCCCACACTATCCACCTAGCTGCTTTCTAGCTCCTCGCCTTTATCTCTGTCTTGAACCAGAGGACAAAAAGCATAGCGCTTTTGCTCACATGAGAAAATTCTCAACTATTTCCAGAGTGTGGTAAGTATATGCAAAGGAGCTCCCGAGATTGCACTCAGTTGGTTAAATTGTGCTTTATCATAAGTTTCCCAACCCAGGTGGTTTTGGGGGGGGGGGGGCGCGGGGAATGATGAATCTGGCTCTGGGGTTAACCTTAATCATCCTACTTTTTACTTTAGTCAGCTATTACCCCAGGTTGAATCTCACCGTGTTGAAAGGGCCTTCAGAGAATAGGGGGGATAGCTGGAGGGGTGCTTAATTGTGCTTCCAGCACCTGGCTCTCAGTAGTCACATAAAGGAGATTACAAATCCATTATTGATGTTGTTACTATTACAAAAAATAATAATAACACACCAGTGCTATGCTTTTAAATTTATAAAGTGCTTTCCTTGTTTAGGCAGAACAGCAATTTTGTTGCTGGCAAGAACCAAAGCTCTATGCATCAGCTGATTTGCATCAACCGTGACTGTTATCATGGAAATTCAAAAGGAGTTGAATGGGATTGTTTCTCCCTGTGTCAAACAAGGGAGCAAAGTCATAGAGGGCCAATTTATGTAGGATTAAGGGAATTTAGATGATAGACTTAAAATGTATAAGGACTTTTTTTCTGGCTAGGTATCTCTGGTTGGAGTCTGCTTCATAGGAGAGCTAAAAATGGCCTTTAGGAATACTGTGTATAAACTAAAGAGCTACCAGACCTTCCCTCCCTATGTCCAAGTTGCATTTTAGCTGAAGGTTTTCTAAAGGCATCAGGGAGCAGCAATATCTCAGCAAAGAAGTTAAAAACCACCTGGAGACCAGCAGTAAATAGCCGCAGCTCAGCATAAATGATTAACAGGGAGCAGAGGTGTCCGGAAGAGAACAGTTCATTGGAGAGACTTAGCAGAGAATGGCAAAATAATATCACTAAAGGACATTGGCAGCTCAGCAACGTTTGAGGTATGATTTGCCAAGGCTATATGAATTCCCTGGCCATACATGTTAGTTGATAAACATTTGTTAAGCACCTTCTACGTGCCAGGCACTGGGATGAGTGTTGGGGACACAAAGAAAGGTAAAAGGCCCATCCCTGCTCTCAAGGTGCTTACAGTCTAATATGGGAGAGAATATGTAACAAACAAGCTATGCACGAGATAAGAAGGAAATAACTGATAGAGCAAAGGTACTAGAATTAAGAGAGGTTGAGAAAAACTTCTTGTAGAAGGTGGGATTGGGGCTGAATTAGTGCCCCTTCATTTGAGCTTCCTTTTCACTGTTTCCTGTATGTATTCCTTCTTCCACCGGTGGGAACCTGTATAAAATTGGCATGCTGGTGTGGGAGGGAAGGGGAAAATCTTTCTCGTTCTAGAATAGAGGCTGGCATATAGTTGGTACTTTACGGTTTATTTTACCGTGCTGTTTAATGAAATGTCTTTTGCTTTGAATTAATGTATTCTCTGGTTGATTATAGTAAATGAAACACATTGGAGGGGGCTTGTTAATGATGGTTTGGGGTAGATGCTGCCACACAAATCACCTCAGACCTGGGTCAAATTTCTGGGGTGCTACATGTGAAGCACTGGGGATTGGGAAAATACTTATATCAGCTCTTTGTACAAGATATGCTTGGTCCACGCATGATCACCATATTTTATAGAGATGGTAAAAACTGAGGCTTAAATGTGGGGTGACTTAGCCAAGACCACTCATGTAACAAGCAGCAGAGTGAGGTCCGGGTCTTTTGACTTCTAGGGCTCGTGATTTCATTGGTATGGGGAACTTGCAGGTGTGGGAATCCCTTCTACCAGAGGGCCTCAGAATCGTCAACGTGACCTTGAATCTCAGGGAGCTGCCCAGGGCATGGAGAAGTCACGTGACTTAACCCGAGGTCTTCTTGGCTTTACACCAGCCTTCTGTGTTCCCCTTTCTCCCCGCCCCCCATCACGATGAGTGAAATAACCTGCTGTTATTTGATTGGGGGAGAGAAAAGGAGAGGGAAAGACTGCTGGTGGGAAATTAGGGGGCTGGGGAAGCAGAAAGGAAATTTTGTGCTCCCAAGAGACTTTAACAGGCAAAGGTGTCTCTGCTTTTGTATACACTAGGAACCCCCAAACTTCTGGTCAGCGGCATGGGGAAGTCCCGAGGGTCTTCTCCTAGGGTACAGGGCTCTGGTTCCACAGGAGCGCATAAGGAATGCGAAAGGAGAATTTGGAATACAGAACTGGGGCTCCAGTCAGCAGTGGTCAGCAGTTTCTGCTACTAGTCTCTTGACTAGTGATTTCAGAGGATCTGTGAACAGGGATGGGAAGAATTCATTACATCTTTGTTTTCACTACCCTTGGATTGAAATTTAGCAATTTCTTTAAGTGTGATTTTCTAAAAACAACAAAAAAATAAAACCCCAAAAAGTTATTTAATGTGGAAATATTTTTAATGTGGTTGTACATATATGGCCAATATCAGATTGCTTGCCATCTTGGGAGGAGGGGAAGGAAGGGAGGGAGGGAGGAAAATTTGGAACTCAAAATCTTATAAAAAGTGAATGTTGAAAACTATCTTTCCGTGTAACTGGAAAAAATTACTATTAAGACTAAAAAAAAAAAGTTATTCTGAGAAGGGACACATAGGGTTCATCAGACTGTCAAAAGGTTCCATGATACTCAAAGGTTTAAGAGCTTCTGGACCAGATCATCTCAAAGATTCAAATATAAACCTCTTGTGGGTCCCCCAGCCCCTGAAGGACCAAGTTCAAACTCAGTAGTCCGGTAATCATAGCCCTCTGTAGTCTGACACCTAATCTAATTTACTAGCCTTGGTCCTTGGGGCAGAGGTGGTGGGGGTGGGAGCGGGGTTTGGAGGGTGGGATGCCACTGAGGTGGGGCAAAAAGACATTATACATTTTAGAGTGGGAAGGAGCCCCTGCCTCTTTCACAGATATGCCCAGCAGTCCGTGATTTACTCCATTTTCTGAAGACCCAAGGTCAAAACTGTAAGCTTTATCTAAACTCCAAGTATAATCCCAAACCCTACTGCTGGAGAATGGGAAATCTGAGGTTGAGAAATATTGAGTTTGAAAATGTGTGTTCCCCTCCCCCAGTAGAGGGGAATGCCAGTTAGACCTCCTAAGACACACAGCAGCAAAGTGGGTAGAAAGCTGGGACTGGCATTGGGGAGCCAGGACCCTGAATCCCACCCTTACCAGCTGTGGGACCCTGGGCTAATTTCTTCACCAATCTGAACCCCCATTCCTCCTCTATAAAAAGAGGAAGTCAGACTAGAAGATTTTTCATTCTCTCTATATGATCTTTGGAAGTCTGCTCATTGAACTTTAGAGGAGGGAGGTACTCTGGAGGGCATGATATGCAAGTGAGATGATGGAAGCGCTGGTCACAGTCCCTTAAGTACACTTGGCAATAAAGCCACAACTGGGTCGAAGGTCAGGCTGTCCATCCAATGTCCTTCCCGCTGCACCAGCTGCAGTGTAAAGTCTTGTGCAAATGATATCAGTGACAAAGAGGACAGTATGCTATTTAAAATGATGACTTACAGTAATAATGCCTAGGGATTTTGAATAATAATAATAACTTATGTTTCTATAGCTCTGTAAGGCTTGTAAAGCAGAAATAAATGATCTCATTTGTCCCTCACACCAATCCTGAGGTAGGGACCACAAATATAATTCCATTAAACTTCCCTCCCCCTTTTATCCCAATTCTCAACACTTACTTGAGTTGTGTGATCATAGGGAAGTCACTCAGCCTCAGCTTACAGGCTTGTAGTGGGGAAAATACTTTTATATCAGGGGTTCTTAACCTAGGGTCCCTGAATAGATTTCAGGGGCCTATGAACTTGGATGGGAAAAAAGACATCTTTATTTTCATCAAACTCTTACTGAAATTTAGCATTTCCTTTAATTATGAATTTAAAAAAGAAAAATGCAGACATTATTCTGGGAAGGGGTCTGGAAAGGTCACCAGACTGTCAAAGGGTTCCATTTCACCAAAAAAAAAAAATAACCCCTGATCTGTATGGATGTGAGACGTTATCATTGAATCATGGATTTTGGATTGTAAGGGTCCCCAGAGAATCATTTAGTCCCACATCTCATTTTATAGATGGGAAAGCTGAGTCTGAGTGGTTGAACAACTCCCCCAAAGCCATACCATTACTAATGATAACAGTTCACATCTATATAACACTTGGTACCTTTTCACAGCAACCCAGTCGGCTTTGGGGTCAGTAATCTGCCCTATTTACAAATGTGGAGATCGAGGCTGGGAGCAGTTGAACGACAGAGTTAGTCTAGCGTGGGATCCAAAGCCAGGTCCTGCTGACTCCAAGAATGGTGTTCTCCTCTATGCACCAGTGTCTCTTGCTTGCCCACACACCAACACTAATCACCACTCCTCAATTTGTCTTCCTGCCTAAAAGTGATTCACATTCACCTCGGGTGATGCTGTGAAGTCACACCTCTCCTTCTAAAGATAAATGGCGCTCAGGAAAGCAATAAGTCAGAGGTAAGAGGATCCCTCAGGCTGGACAGGCGAAGTCTATCGCTCATGTCGGTTGTTGTGCCAGGCTGGTTCATTTTAAAAGGATTGTTCTGGCTTTGTTAAGTTCTTCTCAAGGGTGGCCTTCAAAAACTCATTTCTTGGAGATAGTATCTTTCCAGGCTATGCTGTTGGCTTTTATGGCCCATGGATCCCATACACCGTGTGTCTTGGTAAGAAGATTCTTCTTGTCGCCTGCTTGAAATGGAGGGCAGCTGTGGAGTCCGCCTGGTTTTGACCCAGGACTGGTATTAATAGCAGGGGATAGAGATCAGCTGTTTTCCCAATGGAAAAAATGGGTCCCCCATCAGTGACTCTGTGAAACTTGGGGCAGCTTGTGGGGTGCTGTTGAGCAAATTAATCATCCAATCAGTATACAAGCATCTACACATCCAATAATAGTGTTTAGGGGTGACTAGGTTACATAGTAGATGGAGTGTTGGACCGGGAATCAGGAGCACCTGAGTTTAAATCTGACCTCAGGCACTTACTAGCTGTATGACTCTGGGCAAGTCACTAAACTCTGCCTCAGTTTTCTCATCTGTTAAAAATGAGGTGGAGAAGGGGCAGCTAGGTGGCGCAGTGGATAGAGCACCAGCCCTGGATTCAGGAGGACCTGAGTTCAAATGTGACCTCAGACACTTGACACTGTGTGACCCTGGCAAGTCACTTAACCCCCATTGCCCCATTAAAAAATAGGAAAGAAAGAAAAGAAAAAAAATGAGGTGGAGAAGAAAATGGCAAACTACTCCAGTATCTTTACCCAGAAAACCCCAAATGAGGTCATGAAGGGTCAGACACAATTGAAACCACTGAACAACAGCCATCACCACCGTCACCACTGTACTAGGAACTCTGGGAGGTGGGATGACAAGCCCTGATTTCAATGAGCTTCACAGTTTATTTAAGGAGATAAAGCCTCTAAGTGTAAGTAAAAAAAATATTTAACAAAATAAACATGCAAAGGAACATAACGTTAATGCGTGATTTTCTAAGTCAATATATGGACCGCAGGAATCCTTATGTTTAGTACCCCTGTTTCTATTTAAATTTGGCACCACTGGCCCAGACCATAAATGCTGAGGCCAGGACTCTCACCTGGTTCTTCTAACCTTGAGGCCAATTCCTATAGCCAACTTCTTTATTTCATTATGATGTTCATTAAGCATCTGCTGTGAGCAAGGCACTGCTCTGGGTATCAACCAAGCAGTTGTTAAATTCTCACTGGGTGCTGAGTACAAGGGAAAATAGTCCCTTGTCCTCCAGAAGCTAACATTCTAACAGAGGGGAAAAGCATGGCTATAAAGAGGGATACACATGATGGATAGTAGACTCCTTGAGGGCAGGCATGCTCCTTCTTATTAATTATGTCCCTAGTGCCTGGCACATAGTAGGCACTTAATACATATTTTGTTTTTGTTTTTGTTTTTGGTGAGGCAGTTGGGGTTAAGTGACTTGCCCAGGGTCACACAGCTAGTAAGTTTTAAGTGGCTGAGGCTGGATTTGAACTCAGGTCCTCCTGAATCCAGGACCAGTGCTCTATCCACTGTGCCACCTAGCTGCCCCTTAATACATGTTTATTGGATTGGATTAGTTACAGAGTAGCTAGAATCACTAGAAGCTGGTGTCCTTTGAGCTCATTTCTAAGGAAACTAGGGATTCTAGGAGTTGAGATGGGCATGGAGAACACTCTAAATGCAGGGAGCACCTGTGCTAGGGTAGGGAGATGGGACAAGGAGGCCAGTGGAGACATTGAAGAGAAAGTAAGAAAGGTGAAATGGACCAGGTTGTGAAGGACTCTGGGCACTCAACACAAAGCCTTCTATTTCATCCTGGAAGGAATGGGGAGTTAATGGAATCCACTGAGCTGTGGAAGGGGAGGAAAGGACCTACCATGGACTATAAGTCCAACCTTGTTATTGTTCTTCAACCTTCATTCTCGAAGAGGACTGAGGACCCAGGGAGGCTGATGCCTCGACTTGTAAGTGAATTGGATTTAAGTGAGGGAGGGCTGTGCAAAGTCACCAGCCTCACTCTCTGCTCCAGAACCATCTGGGTCCATTGACAAGACATAGGTCAGGAAGACTGGAGATGGACACCTTGGCCTTTTTAAACTAAGGTCTTTCTTGTTTTGTCCGAGGCAACCCCCATTAGGTGGTTAAAGACTAGGTAAGAATTTGAAGCAAAAGCTGGCCCAGTTTGCCTTCATAGAAGAATCTATCTGTGAGGGGAAGACCCTCAGAGTTTCTGGCCAGAACAGAAAGAATTGCTATTTACTCTCGCTCTGAGCTATTGGAACCCAAACAATGCGCAAGTGAGGCTTGGGATGGGATCTATTGTTGGCCAATCAGTGAGAGCCAGAGTGATTTGGGTTTAAAAGCATAATCAAGTAGTTGCATTTGAATTCCAGGTCAGGTCTACACTTCAGGAAAATCACTTCATCAGCAGAGTAGCAGAGAATTGAGGCAAGGAGGCCAATTAGAAGGCAATTGCAATAGTCCGGGCAAAAAATAAATAAATAAATAAATAAATAAATAAATAAATATATATATATAAATATTATATTAGATTTATAATATAATTTCAGGGGCCTATTATAAATATATAAATAAATAGGTGGCACAGTGGATAAAGCACTGGCCCTGGATTCAGGAGGACCTGAGTTAAATCTGGCTTCAGACACCTGACACTAGCTGTGTGACCCTGGGCAAGTCACTTAACCCTCATTGACTCCCCCCCCCCAAAAAAGATGCTACTAACTAGTATTTATTTAGTACCCACTATGTGTCAGGCACTTCCATTCGACCCTCACATGGGAGGTAGGTACTATTATCTTCAATTTAAAGTTGAGGAAACTGAGGCAGACAAAGGTTAAGTGACTTGCCCAGGGTCACACAGCTAGTAAATGAACGAGGCCAGATTTAAATTTGCATATTCCTGACTCCAAGTCCATTGCTTTATCCACTGTACCATCCAGCTTCCTTCTGATAAGGAGGTCTAATAAGGGCCTAAATTGGAGTTGTGGCCTTGTGAATAGAAAGGAGACCTATGTAAGAGGTATTATAGAGAAAGTAATGACAAGATTCAGCAACTAATTAGATATGAGGGATAATCGAGAGATCAAGAGAAAAATGACAGGGAGGATAGTGGTGTCTTCAACAGTAATAAAGAAATTCTGAAAGGAGAGGGGTTTTGGGGAAAAGATAAGTTCTGTTTTGGACATATTAAATTTGGGATACCTGTAGGATATCTAGTTATAAATGTCCAATGGGCAGTTTGGGATGGGGTATTGGAGTTTAGGAGAGCAACTAGGGCTAGATAAAGAAGTTGGGGAATCATCGTCATGAGAGAGCTAATATTACCAAGCGAAATCCTACATGGGGAGAAGAGAGAGGAGGGCACCAGATAGACCCCTTTGGGCACACTCATCGTTAGTGGTCATGACATAGGTAAAAATTAAAATTAGACAGTGGTCAGATGGGTAGAAGAACCAAAGGGGACACACACACACACACACACACACACACACACACACACACACACACAGAGTATTCAGGAGGGGAAAGTGGTCAACAGGCACCATGTTACAGAGAACTCGGCATGAAACCCTTATATTTGGCATTTAGGAGATCATAGGTAACTTTGGAGTGAAAAGTTTGAGTCGAATGATGACATCAGAAGCCAGATTGATAAGGACACCCAAGGGAACCATTTTATGTCAGCAAATCTTTCACCTGTTCAAGCAGACTTAATTCTGACTGGGGAATACAGGTTCATAAATCCCACCCTTGATGCTACATACGATTCTGGTCACCTAATGTCCCTGGACCTCAGTTTTCTCATTTCTAAAATGGGTAGGTTGGACTAGTTGGAGATGCAGCAAGGTATAGTAGGTAGAGAGCCATCTGTGAAGGTAGAAAGACCTGGAATAATCTGGTGTGCGTGCGTGCGTGCGTGTGTGTGTGTGTGTGTGTGTGTGTGTTCTCTCTCTCTTTCACTTAGTTGTGTGACCATGAGCAAGTCACTTAACAGTCCTCTAGGTGACTCCCTAAGACTAGAGAGAAGGTGTCAACTTGCATTGGAGGAGGGGGTTTCCTCACCTGGAAGTTCACTATAGCATTGAAATCAACAGATCTATTCCCTGTCCGCTGTTCTGGACTCTAGATGCCTCCTCAGGCTCCTTCCAGCTCTTAGTCTATGATCCTAAATAATTATAGACAAAGCAATATGGGCTGGAGATGGGAGGAGGGATGAAAGGACTAACAGCTGATTGGGCAGGTTCTCTTAACTTCTAAATAAAACCAAGGTGGGGTTGTGTGATGACTGATGCTTACAGAGAGAAGGAGAAAACGGGTGTCCCTACCGCCCTCCTCCATCGGTTAGCAGATGGTGAGCTACAGGGAGGAGGAAAAGGCCCAGAGGAAGCAAGAGACTCCAAGAGTGGCTCTGTCCATTATTGGCAAAGCACTGTTATGTGTTGGAGGGTGGTGAGCAAAGGATAATAATCTCAGTGTTTACATAAAGCTTTAGGATAGGTGAAGCACTTCGTATCTCTTTTGATCCTCACAACAACCTATTAGTACATCCTTTTTATAGATGAGGAAACTGAGGCTGACTGAAGTGAAGGGATTTTGCTTGGTAAGTGTCTGAGACGGTATTGGAACTAAGGTCTTCCGGCCACCACATTGCTGCCAGGATGTGCCCCTTCCCCATCCCTCCTCCCCCCAACACACAACCACTTCCCCCCAGATCTGTCAGCAATTCTGGGATAGATGATAGCCCCTAATATCAAAGGGGAGCATTGAGGTCAAAGAGACAGGGAATCTTTCGGTATTGGTTGGGTATAGAAGCTGAGCTCCCCTTTCCCCTCTTCTGCCCTCCTCCAGCTGCATTTTCATTAAGAATTGATGTCACGGGCATTTATTTTTACAGTAGCCAGGGGAGAGAAAAGGTCACGGGTCTTGGAATGTGCCCATCCATATGCATGGCTGCTACCTCTCTGAGGTCCTCCCT
Organism: Dromiciops gliroides; assembly: GCF_019393635.1. Lineage (NCBI taxonomy): Eukaryota > Metazoa > Chordata > Mammalia > Microbiotheria > Microbiotheriidae > Dromiciops > Dromiciops gliroides. The sequence goes on from NC_057865.1 coordinate 39,469,729, forward strand.
TTGATGCTACTAACGTTCAAAGGCAGCTGGGGATCTCACTGCGCCATGGCCTGCAGGGAGAGGGAGGGGATCCAAATCTAATCCCTCCTATGTCGCCAAGCATCTCTTCTTCCCCCAAACACACACTGCTTTCCTCCCTCTCTCTGCCTCCCTCTCTCCCTGTCTCTCTCTCCCTATCTCTCTCTCTCAGTCTCTCTCTCTCTTTCTTGGTCTCTCTCTCTCTCTCGGTCTTTCTCTCTCTTTCTCGGTCTCTCTCTCTTTCTCGGTCTCTCTCTCTCTCTCTCTCTCTCTCTCTCTCTCTCGGTCTCTCTCTCTCTCTCTCTCTCTCTCTCTCTCTCTCTCTCTCTCTCTCTCTCGGTCTCTCTCTCTTTCTCGGTCTCTCTCTCTCTCTCTCTCTCTCTCTCTCTCTCTCTCTCTCTCTCTCTCCCCCCCCCCCCCAACTCCCCAGGTTCAGAAAGGTTGACCTGCCTAAGGTCACTCAGCAAATCTGTATCTAAGGCTAGATTTTGGATCTAGGTCTGCCTGACTCTACCAGCAGTTTAGCCACTGAGTTAGGCCAGCTTCCCGTCTAAACAACTAGGACTGGGAGGCTCCTATCTGGGAACTTTGAGGATCCTCGAAAGTTCTGGGGGAGCCCCGTCCTACCTCATCCCTGCCATCCTAGGGACAGCACACCTTGTTCACCAGGTTGTGTCTTTGTGGGCTCCGTTCTTCATAGGGAAGCTAAATGGTGGCTCTGTATCCACAGGCTGACAGTGGAAGCCTCAAGAAGTGAAGCCACGCTTCTCAATGCAGAGGCCATGGGGCAGGCAGGGCCATCTAGCTGTGTTTCTTCCCATTGACTGTCCTAAGCAAATAGCTCTCAGCAGGGCAGAGGGACTGTTGGCCAATCTGTCCAGGGAACCCTTCCCCTCCTCTACCCCGGGCCCCACTGTTTGCCTAGCTGAACTCTGCCAGCGAGCAAAGGCCGCTGACATTTGTAGAACGATCACCAGCCTCTGTTGGGACCCCAGAAAACCTTGTCGTGCTCCCGAAGGTGTCCCTGCCGAGGCGTCTGACTGGGCCTGAGCCTGCTTCCTGCTGCCATCGCCCTCACCTGGTCCTCTGCTGAAGCTCCCCCCAAGCCTGACCTCTTCCCACGCTGCTGCCTCAAAGAATTCTGGGTGTGCAAGCCTTTGTATTTGTGATTCTCTGTATTCTTCACCA